>NC_091282.1:1143613510-1144991010 GCF_032444005.1 Ranitomeya imitator
CCTTAGCTAGAAGATCGTTGGGTACAGCCGGGACCAGCTGCTTCGAAAGCATCACCAAACCAGGGATTCAAGCTTCAGGAGGCTAATTTGCATATCCCAGGTGCCTTCTGGGAGAAGCGAAGTCTCCCTAAGCTAGAAGATCGTTGGGTACAGCCGGGACCAGCTGCTTCGAAAGCATCACCAAACCAGGGATTCAAGCTTCAGGAGGCTAATTTGCATATTCCAGGTGCCTTCTGGGAGAAGCGAAGTCTCCCTAAGCTAGAAGATCGTTGGGTACAGCCGGGACCAGCTGCTTCGAAAGCATCACCAAACCAGGGATTCAAGCTTCAGGAGGCTAATTTGCATATTCCAGGTGCCTTCTGGGAGAAGCGAAGTCTCCCTAAGCTAGAAGATCGTTGGGTACAGCCGGGACCAGCTGCTTCGAAAGCATCACCAAACCAGGGATTCAAGCTTCAGGAGGCTAATTTGCATATTCCAGGTGCCTTCTGGGAGAAGCGAAGTCTCCCTAAGCTAGAAGATCGTTGGGTACAGCCGGGACCAGCTGCTTCGAAAGCATCACCAAACCAGGGATTCAAGCTTCAGGAGGCTAATTTGCATATCCAGGTGCCTTCTGGGAGAAGCGAAGTCTCCCTAAGCTAGAAGATCGTTGGGTACAGCCGGGACCAGCTGCTTCGAAAGCATCACCAAACCAGGGATTCAAGCTTCAGGAGGCTAATTTGCATATTCCAGGTGCCTTCTGGGAGAAGCGAAGTCTCCCTAAGCTAGAAGATCGTTGGGTACAGCCGGGACCAGCTGCTTCGAAAGCATCACCAAACCAGGGATTCAAGCTTCAGGAGGCTAATTTGCATATTCCAGGTGCCTTCTGGGAGAAGCGAAGTCTCCCTAAGCTAGAAGATCGTTGGGTACAGCCGGGACCAGCTGCTTCGAAAGCATCACCAAACCAGGGATTCAAGCTTCAGGAGGCTAATTTGCATATTCCAGGTGCCTTCTGGGAGAAGCGAAGTCTCCCTAAGCTAGAAGATCGTTGGGTACAGCCGGGACCAGCTGCTTCGAAAGCATCACCAAACCAGGGATTCAAGCTTCAGGAGGCTAATTTGCATATTCCAGGTGCCTTCTGGGAGAAGCGAAGTCTCCCTAAGCTAGAAGATCGTTGGGTACAGCCGGGACCAGCTGCTTCGAAAGCATCACCAAACCAGGGATTCAAGCTTCAGGAGGCTAATTTGCATATTCCAGGTGCCTTCTGGGAGAAGCGAAGTCTCCCTAAGCTAGAAGATCGTTGGGTACAGCCGGGACCAGCTGCTTCGAAAGCATCACCAAACCAGGGATTCAAGCTTCAGGAGGCTAATTTGCATATTCCCAGGTGCCTTCTGGGAGAAGCGAAGTCTCCCTAAGCTAGAAGATCGTTGGGTACAGCCGGGACCAGCTGCTTCGAAAGCATCACCAAACCAGGGATTCAAGCTTCAGGAGGCTAATTTGCATATTCCAGGTGCCTTCTGGGAGAAGCGAAGTCTCCCTAAGCTAGAAGATCGTTGGGTACAGCCGGGACCAGCTGCTTCGAAAGCATCACCAAACCAGGGATTCAAGCTTCAGGAGGCTAATTTGCATATTCCAGGTGCCTTCTGGGAGAAGCGAAGTCTCCCTAAGCTAGAAGATCGTTGAGTACAGCCGGGACCAGCTGCTTCGAAAGCATCACCAAACCAGGGATTCAAGCTTCAGGAGGCTAATTTGCATATTCCAGGTGCCTTCTGGGAGAAGCGAAGTCTCCCTAAGCTAGAAGATCGTTGGGTACAGCCGGGACCAGCTGCTTCGAAAGCATCACCAAACCAGGGATTCAAGCTTCAGGAGGCTAATTTGCATATTCCAGGTGCCTTCTGGGAGAAGCGAAGTCTCCCTAAGCTAGAAGATCGTTGGGTACAGCCGGGACCAGCTGCTTCGAAAGCATCACCAAACCAGGGATTCAAGCTTCAGGAGGCTAATTTGCATATTCCAGGTGCCTTCTGGGAGAAGCGAAGTCTCCCTAAGCTAGAAGATCGTTGAGTACAGCCGGGACCAGCTGCTTCGAAAGCATCACCAAACCAGGGATTCAAGCTTCAGGAGGCTAATTTGCATATTCCAGGTGCCTTCTGGGAGAAGCGAAGTCTCCCTAAGCTAGAAGATCGTTGGGTACAGCCGGGACCAGCTGCTTCAAAAGCATCACCAAACCAGGGATTCAAGCTTCAGGAGGCTAATTTGCATATTCCAGGTGCCTTCTGGGAGAAGCGAAGTCTCCCTAAGCTAGAAGATCGTTGAGTACAGCCGGGACCAGCTGCTTCGAAAGCATCACCAAACCAGGGATTCAAGCTTCAGGAGGCTAATTTGCATATTCCAGGTGCCTTCTGGGAGAAGCGAAGTCTCCCTAAGCTAGAAGATCGTTGAGTACAGCCGGGACCAGCTGCTTCGAAAGCATCACCAAACCAGGGATTCAAGCTTCAGGAGGCTAATTTGCATATTCCAGGTGCCTTCTGGGAGAAGCGAAGTCTCCCTAAGCTAGAAGATCGTTGGGTACAGCCGGGACCAGCTGCTTCGAAAGCATCACCAAACCAGGGATTCAAGCTTCAGGAGGCTAATTTGCATATTCCAGGTGCCTTCTGGGAGAAGCGAAGTCTCCCTAAGCTAGAAGATCGTTGGGTACAGCCGGGACCAGCTGCTTCGAAAGCATCACCAAACCAGGGATTCAAGCTTCAGGAGGCTAATTTGCATATTCCAGGTGCCTTCTGGGAGAAGCAAAGTCTCCCTAAGCTAGAAGATCGTTGAGTACAGCCGGGACCAGCTGCTTCGAAAGCATCACCAAACCAGGGATTCAAGCTTCAGGAGGCTAATTTGCATATTCCAGGTGCCTTCTGGGAGAAGCGAAGTCTCCCTAAGCTAGAAGATCGTTGGGTACAGCCGGGACCAGCTGCTTCGAAAGCATCACCAAACCAGGGATTCAAGCTTCAGGAGGCTAATTTGCATATTCCAGGTGCCTTCTGGGAGAAGCGAAGTCTCCCTAAGCTAGAAGATCGTTGGGTACAGCCGGGACCAGCTGCTTCGAAAGCATCACCAAACCAGGGATTCAAGCTTCAGGAGGCTAATTTGCATATTCCAGGTGCCTTCTGGGAGAAGCGAAGTCTCCCTAAGCTAGAAGATCGTTGAGTACAGCCGGGACCAGCTGCTTCGAAAGCATCACCAAACCAGGGATTCAAGCTTCAGGAGGCTAATTTGCATATTCCAGGTGCCTTCTGGGAGAAGCGAAGTCTCCCTAAGCTAGAAGATCGTTGGGTACAGCCGGGACCAGCTGCTTCGAAAGCATCACCAAACCAGGGATTCAAGCTTCAGGAGGCTAATTTGCATATTCCAGGTGCCTTCTGGGAGAAGCGAAGTCTCCCTAAGCTAGAAGATCGTTGGGTACAGCCGGGACCAGCTGCTTCGAAAGCATCACCAAACCAGGGATTCAAGCTTCAGGAGGCTAATTTGCATATTCCAGGTGCCTTCTGGGAGAAGCGAAGTCTCCCTAAGCTAGAAGATCGTTGAGTACAGCCGGGACCAGCTGCTTCGAAAGCATCACCAAACCAGGGATTCAAGCTTCAGGAGGCTAATTTGCATATTCCAGGTGCCTTCTGGGAGAAGCGAAGTCTCCCTAAGCTAGAAGATCGTTGGGTACAGCCGGGACCAGCTGCTTCGAAAGCATCACCAAACCAGGGATTCAAGCTTCAGGAGGCTAATTTGCATATTCCAGGTGCCTTCTGGGAGAAGCGAAGTCTCCCTAAGCTAGAAGATCGTTGGGTACAGCCGGGACCAGCTGCTTCGAAAGCATCACCAAACCAGGGATTCAAGCTTCAGGAGGCTAATTTGCATATTCCAGGTGCCTTCTGGGAGAAGCGAAGTCTCCCTAAGCTAGAAGATCGTTGAGTACAGCCGGGACCAGCTGCTTCGAAAGCATCACCAAACCAGGGATTCAAGCTTCAGGAGGCTAATTTGCATATTCCAGGTGCCTTCTGGGAGAAGCGAAGTCTCCCTAAGCTAGAAGATCGTTGAGTACAGCCGGGACCAGCTGCTTCGAAAGCATCACCAAACCAGGGATTCAAGCTTCAGGAGGCTAATTTGCATATTCCAGGTGCCTTCTGGGAGAAGCGAAGTCTCCCTAAGCTAGAAGATCGTTGGGTACAGCCGGGACCAGCTGCTTCGAAAGCATCACCAAACCAGGGATTCAAGCTTCAGGAGGCTAATTTGCATATTCCAGGTGCCTTCTGGGAGAAGCGAAGTCTCCCTAAGCTAGAAGATCGTTGAGTACAGCCGGGACCAGCTGCTTCGAAAGCATCACCAAACCAGGGATTCAAGCTTCAGGAGGCTAATTTGCATATTCCAGGTGCCTTCTGGGAGAAGCGAAGTCTCCCTAAGCTAGAAGATCGTTGGGTACAGCCGGGACCAGCTGCTTCGAAAGCATCACCAAACCAGGGATTCAAGCTTCAGGAGGCTAATTTGCATATTCCAGGTGCCTTCTGGGAGAAGCGAAGTCTCCCTAAGCTAGAAGATCGTTGGGTACAGCCGGGACCAGCTGCTTCGAAAGCATCACCAAACCAGGGATTCAAGCTTCAGGAGGCTAATTTGCATATTCCAGGTGCCTTCTGGGAGAAGCGAAGTCTCCCTAAGCTAGAAGATCGTTGAGTACAGCCGGGACCAGCTGCTTCGAAAGCATCACCAAACCAGGGATTCAAGCTTCAGGAGGCTAATTTGCATATTCCAGGTGCCTTCTGGGAGAAGCGAAGTCTCCCTAAGCTAGAAGATCGTTGGGTACAGCCGGGACCAGCTGCTTCGAAAGCATCACCAAACCAGGGATTCAAGCTTCAGGAGGCTAATTTGCATATTCCAGGTGCCTTCTGGGAGAAGCGAAGTCTCCCTAAGCTAGAAGATCGTTGGGTACAGCCGGGACCAGCTGCTTCGAAAGCATCACCAAACCAGGGATTCAAGCTTCAGGAGGCTAATTTGCATATTCCAGGTGCCTTCTGGGAGAAGCGAAGTCTCCCTAAGCTAGAAGATCGTTGAGTACAGCCGGGACCAGCTGCTTCGAAAGCATCACCAAACCAGGGATTCAAGCTTCAGGAGGCTAATTTGCATATTCCAGGTGCCTTCTGGGAGAAGCGAAGTCTCCCTAAGCTAGAAGATCGTTGGGTACAGCCGGGACCAGCTGCTTCGAAAGCATCACCAAACCAGGGATTCAAGCTTCAGGAGGCTAATTTGCATATTCCAGGTGCCTTCTGGGAGAAGCGAAGTCTCCCTAAGCTAGAAGATCGTTGGGTACAGCCGGGACCAGCTGCTTCGAAAGCATCACCAAACCAGGGATTCAAGCTTCAGGAGGCTAATTTGCATATTCCAGGTGCCTTCTGGGAGAAGCGAAGTCTCCCTAAGCTAGAAGATCGTTGGGTACAGCCGGGACCAGCTGCTTCGAAAGCATCACCAAACCGCGCGCCGTAAGGGTTATTTTTGCCTGTAGGACATTATTGCAAGAGAGCTTGGCTGAGTAGATTACACAAGAAGGAAAACACACAGCAAGTCAGCAGGATCTAGGAGCAACATGGCAGATGTGACAACCTACATGGTGAGCTGCAGCATGTGCTACATGTTCACAGATCGACCAGAAGAAGAATCCAATTTCACCTGTCAGAAGTGTAGACTAGTGGCCCTTTTAGAAGAAAAGGTGCGGGGTCTGGAAGAAAGAATAGCAACTTTGAAACTCATCAAAGAGAATGAAGACTTTCTAGACAGAACAGAAGCATCTCTACTGGTCACAGAAGGTGAAAAAAGTGTCAGAGAACCTCCAAAAGCAGATGAGTGGAAGCATGTGACCAAAAGAAGCAAGAAGACCATGGAGAAATCACCAACCACACAACTGAAGAACCGATATCAAATCTTTGTAGAGGATGAAGATGGCACACCTAAGAATGAAGCAATACCAGCAAGCAAAAAAGAAAAGGGCACACAGCAACAAGTGACAGCAAAAAGTACAGCCAAGAAGCAACGAAGAGTGGTGGTGGTGGGAGACTCACTACTGAGAGGCACAGAAGCAGCCATCTGCAGACCGGACATAACTGCAAGAGAAGTATGCTGCCTTCCAGGTGCGATGATCAAGGATGTGACCGATAGGATACCAAAGCTCTTCAGCTCCAAGGACGTCCACCCATTTCTTCTGATACATGTTGGCACCAATGACACGGCAAGGAAGGACCTACCGACAATCTGCAAGGACTTTGAAGAGTTGGGGAAGAAAGTAAAGGAACTGGATGCACAGGTAGTTTTTTCTTCTATCCTTCCAGTAGACGGGCATGGCACCAGGAGATGGAACAGGATCCTTGATGTAAACAACTGGCTAAGACGATGGTGCAGACAACAAGGATTTGGATTCCTGGACCACGGTGTGAATTACTGGTATGATGGACTCCTCGCCAGAGACGGACTACACCTCAACAAACCTGGGAAACACACATTCGCCAGAAGACTCGCTACACTCATCAGGAGGGCGTTAAACTAGAAGAAGAGGGGACGGGAAGAAAAACATTAGACTCGAACAAAGACGACCCAGGAAAACATACTCTGAAGGGAGGTAAGAACATTTCTAAAACAATCCACAGTGAGGAGATTGGAACAAAACAAAATCCTCTAAACTGCATGCTCGCAAACGCCAGAAGCCTGACAAACAAGATGGAAGAACTAGAAGCAGAAATATCTACAGGTAACTTTGACATAGTGGGAATAACCGAGACATGGTTAGATGAAAGCTATGACTGGGCAGTTAACTTACAGGGTTACAGTCTGTTTAGAAAGGATCGTAAAAATCGGAGAGGAGGAGGGGTTTGTCTCTATGTAAAGTCTTGTCTAAAGTCCACTTTAAGGGAGGATATTAGCGAAGGGAATGAGGATGTCGAGTCCATATGGGTTGAAATTCATGGAGGGAAAAATGGTAACAAAATTCTCATTGGGGTCTGTTACAAACCCCCAAATATAACAGAAAGCATGGAAAGTCTACTTCTAAAGCAGATAGATGAAGCTGCAACCCATAATGAGGTCCTGGTTATGGGGGACTTTAACTACCCGGATATTAACTGGGAAACAGAAACCTGTGAAACCCATAAAGGCAACAGGTTTCTGCTAATAACCAAGAAAAATTATCTTTCACAATTGGTGCAGAATCCAACCAGAGGAGCAGCACTTTTAGACCTAATACTATCTAATAGACCTGACAGAATAACAAATCTGCAGGTGGTCGGGCATTTAGGAAATAGCGACCACAATATTGTGCAGTTTCACCTGTCTTTCACTAAGGGGACTTGTCAGGGAGTCACAAAAACATTGAACTTTAGGAAGGCAAAGTTTGAACAGCTTAGAGATGCCCTTAATCTGGTAGACTGGGACAATATCCTCAGAAATAAGAATACAGATAATAAATGGGAAATGTTTAAGAACATCCTAAATAGGCAGTGTAAGCGGTTTATACCTTGTGGGAATAAAAGGACTAGAAATAGGAAAAACCCAATGTGGCTAAACAAAGAAGTAAGACAGGCAATTAACAGTAAAAAGAAAGCATTTGCACTACTAAAGCAGGATGGCACCATTGAAGCTCTAAAAAACTATAGGGAGAAAAATACTTTATCTAAAAAACTAATTAAAGCTGCCAAAAAGGAAACAGAGAAGCACATTGCTAAGGAGAGTAAAACTAATCCCAAACTGTTCTTCAACTATATCAATAGTAAAAGAATAAAAACTGAAAATGTAGGCCCCTTAAAAAATAGTGAGGAAAGAATGGTTGTAGATGACGAGGAAAAAGCTAACATATTAAACACCTTCTTCTCCACGGTATTCACGGTGGAAAATGAAATGCTAGGTGAAATCCCAAGAAACAATGAAAACCCTATATTAAGGGTCACCAATCTAACCCAAGAAGAGGTGCGAAACCGGCTAAATAAGATTAAAATAGATAAATCTCCGGGTCCGGATGGCATACACCCACGAGTACTAAGAGAACTAAGTAATGTAATAGATAAACCATTATTTCTTATTTTTAGTGACTCTATAGCGACAGGGTCTGTTCCGCAGGACTGGCGCATAGCAAATGTGGTGCCAATATTCAAAAAGGGCTCTAAAAGTGAACCTGGAAATTATAGGCCAGTAAGTCTAACCTCTATTGTTGGTAAAATATTTGAAGGGTTTCTGAGGGATGTTATTCTGGATTATCTCAATGAGAATAACTGTTTAACTCCATATCAGCATGGGTTTATGAGAAATCGCTCCTGTCAAACCAATCTAATCAGTTTTTATGAAGAGGTAAGCTATAGGCTGGACCACGGTGAGTCATTGGACGTGGTATATCTCGATTTTTCCAAAGCGTTTGATACCGTGCCGCACAAGAGGTTGGTACACAAAATGAGAATGCTTGGTCTGGGGGAAAATGTGTGTAAATGGGTTAGTAACTGGCTTAGTGATAGAAAGCAGAGGGTGGTTATAAATGGTATAGTCTCTAACTGGGTCGCTGTGACCAGTGGGGTACCGCAGGGGTCAGTATTGGGACCTGTTCTCTTCAACATATTCATTAATGATCTGGTAGAAGGTTTACACAGTAAAATATCGATATTTGCAGATGATACAAAACTATGTAAAGCAGTTAATACAAGAGAAGATAGTATTCTGCTACAGATGGATCTGGATAAGTTGGAAACTTGGGCTGAATGGTGGCAGATGAGGTTTAACAATGATAAATGTAAGGTTATACACATGGGAAGAGGGAATCAATATCACCATTACACACTGAACGGGAAACCACTGGGTAAATCTGACAGGGAGAAGGACTTGGGGATCCTAGTTAATGATAAACTTACCTGGAGCAGCCAGTGCCAGGCAGCAGCTGCCAAGGCAAACAGGATCATGGGGTGCATTAAAAGAGGTCTGGATACACATGATGAGAGCATTATACTGCCTCTGTACAAATCCCTAGTTAGACCGCACATGGAGTACTGTGTCCAGTTTTGGGCACCAGTGCTCAGGAAGGATATAATGGAACTAGAGAGAGTACAAAGGAGGGCAACAAAATTAATAAAGGGGATGGGAGAACTACAATACCCAGATAGATTAGCGAAATTAGGATTATTTAGTCTAGAAAAAAGACGACTGAGGGGCGATCTAATAACCATGTATAAGTATATAAGGGGACAATACAAATATCTCAATGAGGATCTGTTTATACCAAGGAAGGTGACGGGCACAAGGGGGCATTCTTTGCGTCTGGAGGAGAGAAGGTTTTTCCACCAACATAGAAGAGGATTCTTTACTGTTAGGGCAGTGAGAATCTGGAATTGCTTGCCTGAGGAGGTGGTGATGGCGAACTCAGTCGAGGGGTTCAAGAGAGGCCTGGATGTCTTCCTGGAGCAGAACAATATTGTATCATACAATTATTAGGTTCTGTAGAAGGACGTAGATCTGGGTATTTATTATGATGGAATATAGGCTGAACTGGATGGACAAATGTCTTTTTTCGGCCTTACTAACTATGTTACTATGTTACTATGTAAGTAGTAAGATAGTAATAATGTTTACATAGTAGATGACATGTAGCTAGAGAGCTAGAAAGTGAACCTGTAGGGGTTAGTGAGTCCGAGAACCATAGAGAGATGTTTGATAGATGGTTGCCGTGAACCTAGAAGAAGAAGAGGCAATAGGCCCGGACGAGTAGCCAGGCGGTCCTGCATATGTGTGAAGTCAGAAGAAATAAAGAAAAAGTTAGATTTGTACTGTAACGTTTTATAGTAAGCCTTTAGTGGGTTCAGCTTATACGCCCTTACAGGAAAAGTTAAATTATTGTTCAAAGATTTGCACTTAGTAGAATACCCAGTTGGGTAATAGAAAGTATTTATAGCTAGAAGATTAGAATGTTATTTAAGATATTTAAACATGTTTCTGTTTGTAACGTTCAAGCGACCTCACCTCCCATAAAGGGAAGTATTGTAATGTTTACATTGCTCAAAGCATTTCAAAAATTTTGTATATCTTTTTCTAATATCTATTGTTGTTCTTCTTTTCCCAGTCCGGGAGTACTGGATTTAACCGGGAAGGGGGGGGGGGGGAAAGTGCACCACCCCAGAGTCCTGGTCGTTGCAGTAACGTCGCTCTGCCACTAAGGGGAGTGATGTTATGTCTGATTGCACTAAAGGAGTTCACCTGACCAGGTATCACAGTCACACATTACACTTCACACTCCGGCCACCAGGGGGAGCAAAAGGCACTATGTATTAGGCCACTCCTCACACTGGTAAAACTGGGGGTCGGATAGGAAGTTGGGACAGAACGCAGCCTGGGAGAGCTCCAGGGAGGACCTGTCAGGGGTGGGTTCCTGGCAGGTACCTAGCAGAAAGAGTAGAAAGTGACGGAGTCGCGCCTGCACTACCTTGCGGCGGCATCCTAAGAAAGGACACGAAGAGAAGGATATTGTGGAGAAGTGAGAAACGAGAACAAAGCAGAAAGGAGAGCCAGTAGGAGTCGTGCCCCGAGAACGGCAACATCCTACTGAGGCGCGTAGCCGGTGGCCGGAACACCGAGGAAGTAACTGACTCCAAGCATTACTTCAAACAGCGGCAGGACAGTTGATTATAGGTTGGCTGTCTATCATACATCACCTAAGAAGACATAGGGGGCAAGCGTGGAGAGGGGCGTCTCTAGGGTCCCAGAATAGCTCCGAGCCTTCCCGTCAAACGGGTGCGTCCTATCCAGATAAACTTGGGGGATAGAGAGAGAGAGAGAAACAACGAATACGAAAGTTGTGAGGACTATCCCGAATGCTCAGCAGGGAAGAACTACAACACACAGGCGCTAGTGGTAGGCAATGATTTCCACCTGCAAAGGGAACTCTGATGTGCCTTCGGACTGGCCAGTCTCAGCCAGTCCTGTTAACAGTGCTCTGGATTGCGGATCCCAAAGCCTTCAGTAAAAGGTAAAGAGACTGCAACCCTGTGTCCTCGTTATTACCCGCGCCTCACATCATCGCCACCTACACTACTGGGAAGCCTTGGGAATATACTTCACCTGTGGGAACGTATACCATCTAGCTGCCGTTACATCACCCCAGTGGGCCTCAAGCAGCGTCGGTCACCCTGACCGAATACCACAGGTGGCGTCACGAAACCTTGGCCGACTTTCATCACCCTCTCATTGGACGCCCCTTAGCAGGGTTACGGACCAGGTCTAGCCACTGTGACAACCCCAGAACCGAGATAGAGAGGACCGGTACCAAGTAACCCGCGGCCCTGCATCTGGGGGCGCTCCACTAACAGGGCACAGCATCTTATTTCTAGCGACTCTGTGGAGTTAACAGAGTTCGCTTATACCGCCATTTAGCGCCGCCATTTGCCAGCAGCAGGTTCCTCTTCTGCACGGTGGACCCCGGATTGCGAACGCACCTATTTATACATATATATTGTAAGATTGCACTTACTTGCGGGTTGGGGAATACTCGCTTGGCAGCGACAAAACACACAGCAATACATTTTCTCCTCAAAGACTCAACTGGGTTTATTACTCCATAAACCCCAGTGGCAGAAAACACAAAACAACAATCTTCATGTCACGGCAAATCAAAGTAACAATGTTCACAGCGTCACTCTGTTCCATCAGGACGGTGACCATACACTCTTGGTCGAGTCCAATATTCCAACTCGCTCTGGAGCCAAACACACAGTCTGGTATTACCTGCTCGTCAGTGCTGCAGGTTTTCCACTGGCAGTACCACACGGGACCTGTTTCTGGCTCTGCAGATCCCGGTCCTCACCTTGTGCTGTTCAGGGATCCAGTCCTCCTCCCAGGACCTCCCAACACCCAGGTTACTCGAGATCACACAGATGGCCTGTCCGGGTACTATTCAGAACGTCCATCCCCGGCTGGGACCGTCCAATACCCAGGCCAACAGTAGCAAAGTCCCACCACGTGCTCTTCAGGGCTAGCACACCCAACACCGAGGTTTCTCCCAGGACCTTGCACCTGTACCATCCAGGTCTGCACTCTCAGACCACACAGGACCCCTCTGCAGTGTCCAGCCCGGACACAAGGAAGTGTGTCCACACTTGCAGACTCCCAAAACACTCACCATGTGCTACACACACACCTCCTTTACATAGGTGTAACCACACCCAGGTACCTGTCACGTGGCTAGTCAGGTGAGCGTGACATCATCACAGGTCCTTCAACAAAAAACCATCTTAGGTGTTCAAACATGCCTCCTTGGGTGGGTTTGTAGGTGACTGGACCCACCCATCTCTCCAATCACCTGGAAGCCTTCCAATGTAAACAAATCCCTCAGTAGTAGATCTGCTTGAGCAAAACATACCCAGGCTTCCATCACAGGGCCACCCACCTCTGCGATACATACCGTCCATCAATCACATGACCAGTCGCTGTTTCAACACAATTATGTCTCCAAGTGCATCCCGAAGTGCACATGCAGCGCCCCCTGGCTGTAACATTGGTCACTGCACCACAATATATACTCGGTGTATTCCGCCAACCCTAACAAGTTGGGCTAAAGTGAGATGGGCTAAAGTGAGTTGGGCTAAAGTTAGGGCTGGCAACTCTATTTCTTCGAGTGTTTCCGAGTCTTCTCCCATTTCTGGCAAGTTGGGCATCCTGGACAATGCATCGGCATTCGCATTCTTGTGCCCTGCCTGGTACTTGATAGTGAAATCATAATTGGACAACCGGGCCATCCACCGCTGCTCTAAGGCACCGAGTTTTGCTGTGTCCAAGTGTGTCAATGGATTGTTGTCCGTGAAGACGGTGAATTTTGCTGAGGCCAGGTAATGCTTGAACCTCTCCGTCACGGCCCAGAAGACGGCGAGGAACTCCAGCTTAAAGGAACTGAAGTTGTCAGGGTTCCTTTCGGTGGGACGAAGTTTCCTGCTGGCGTAAGCGATTACCCTCTCTTTGCCTTTCTGGACCTAGGACAACACGGCTCCCAGTCCCATGTTGCTGGCATCCGTGTACAGCACAAACGGTTGGTCATATTCAGGGTAAGCCAGTATCTCTTCCCCCGTCAGAGCCGACTTCAAACAAGTGAAGGATCTCTCCAGTCCGTCATTCCAGTCAAATGGGGTATTCTTACCCTTGGTTTTCTTGGATTGGCTGACTAACCGGTCTTGTAGTGGCGTGGCTTTCTTGGTGAAGTCTTTAATAAATCTCCTGTAGTAGCCTACCAACCTGAGGAACTGCCGGACTTCATGGAGGTTGCTGGGCTTCGGCCAGTCTCTGATCACAGTGACCTTGTCAGGGTCTGGGGCCACTCTTTTGGCACTCACTACATGGCCCAGGTACTGCACTTTGGGCTTCAACATATGGCATTTGGATGGTTTTACCTTTAGGCCAAAGTTGGACAGGGCTTCAAACACCTCGGCCAGGTGCTCCAGATGGTCCTCATAAGTCTTGGAGAAGACAATGACATCGTCCAGATACAGCAATACCGTTTCAAAGTTCTTGTGTCCAAGACAGCACTCCATCATCCTCTGGAATGTTCCTGGGGCGTTGCACAGTCCGAATGGCATGCAGTTGAACTCACAGAGACCCATCGGTGTGATGAAGGCCGTCTTTTCCTTGTCCGCTTCTGCTATGGAAACCTGCCAATACCCACTGGTGAGATCCAAGGTAGAGAAGTAGTTAGCAGATTTTAAAGCAGCCAAGGACTTTTCTATTCTAGGCAAAGGGTATGCATCTTTATGGGTAACGCGGTTTATCTGCCTATAATCAACACACATCCTCATCATGCCATCCTTCTTCCTGATGAGGACTAATGGAGCTGCCCAGGGGCTACAACTGTCTCTAACTACCCCAGCCTCCTTCATCTCTCGCAACATGTCTTTGGCACACTGATAATGAGCTGGGGGTACAGGACGGTATCTCTCTTTAATGGGCGGATGATCTTCCGTGGGGATATGATGTTGAATCCCTTTTACCTGCCCAAAATCTAGGGGGTGTTTACTGAATACCCGCTCATACTCATGAACCACCCTGTAAGCCCCTTATTTTTGGTGTGATGGTGTAGAGTCAGTGCCCATATGTAGTTTCTGACACCAATATTCCATCTGTCCCGCAGAGCCATTGTCCTCTGCCTGGTTGGACGGGACCAAGGGTTCTGTTGCCTGGATGACATTATTATCAACAGCGAACAGTTTGGCAAGTGTGGCATATTTGGTTAGGTGGACCTCTTCCTCCCCACAGTTAAGGACACGCACTGGGACCCTCCCCTTGCGGACTTCAACCACCCCTCTGGCTGTCAGGATTGTGGGCCTGCTGTCTGAATACACAGGTTCTACCAGGGCCTGATAGTCGTTACCTCTGAGGCCTATTGCTGCCCGACACCATATTAACATTTCACTCCTGGGGGGTATTGCAATGGGGATTGAATCACTCACTGTGGCACGGCCAATTTCTCCACCAGACAGTTCTACCTGCTGTCTCTGCACTAGAGCTTTGATTTCTTTCTCCAGGACACGTTGCTCACTGGAACCAGCAGTGTCAGCCACCTGTCGCAATAAGACAATAACCTCTGCAAGACAATTTTCTATGACATTAGTACCAATGGTCATCATGGGGTTACATTCACGTCGGTCAATATCAACAATCACAATTCCTTGGGCCTTCAATTCTACCTGCCCCACTTTAATGGTGACCTCTTTGTACCCCACTTGTGGCAAAGGCTGACCGTTACTGGCTACTATAGTGAAATCGTTATCAGGGCCACGAGTAATGTCGGTGTCAGCCCAATAACGTTTATAAAGGACGTGAGGCATAGTTGTCACCTGAGAACCGGTGTCCAACAGAGCGTTCATGGGGATACCGTCGACCACAATGGGGAGGACAGGTCGTCCCCCAATGTACTTGGCTCTCCAGTTTTGCGGGCCTGGTCGTCCTACTCCTGGGGGTTGGCCCTCTGCCCCAGGGGTTGCTCGTTTAAATGACAGTACTTTGCAATGTGGCCTGCCTGATTGCAGCGGCGGCAGATGGGTCGTTCGTCCTGATGATAGCGATCGTCGTCTGTTCTTCTGGTCGGCGGGACTCTCCTCTGTCGTCGCCAGGGAACATCCTCCGGTTTGGAAGCCAGCTTGATCTTCTCCTTGAGGGCCTCCTGTAGGGACTGCACGGTCCGAGCTAAGGCAGCAACGCTCTTGGTCAGCTCCTGCATCTGGAGGCGTAGTCCTGCAGGGTAATCGTCCTCCAGGATCTGGGCATCGGCCTCAGCAGAAACTTGAGCATCTGGCGCCACCTCCTGGTGGTATGTGAGGCCTTGACGCCTAGGAAGTACTGCACGGCTGGGTTGTCACTCCTGTAGCACTTGGATGGCCTTGTCTTTAAATTGCGCAAAGGCCAGATCAGGATTCTGCATGGCCAGGAGGTGCAGTTGGGCCCTTTGGATATTGCACAGGAGCCCCTCAATGAACCGCTCCTTTAAGAGTTTATCTTCATCTTGCACGCTGTTAGGATCAACCTGCTTGATTGCCCGCAGTGCCTCCTGGAGATTAAGGGCATAGTCCCGTAGGCTATCCTGCGGCCTCTGCTTGCACCCATAAAACTTCAATTTGATTTCTGTAGGGGTGGGGGTGTCAAAGGTGGTTTTAAGCTTTGCAAAGACCTGCTGCATGGTCCTTTTATCCACAGCGGGCCATGACTTCACCTCTCTCAGAGCCGCTCCAAACAGTTGGCCAGTTACCATGTGAACCTTCTGAGGCTCTGTAAGGAGATAAAACTCAAGCAGGCTGCAGATTCCTTCTTTAAAGTCAGTTAATGTATGTGATTCTCCAGAGTATTGTGGGAGCCAGGCTGCTCCAGGTATGTACGGCATGGAGAAGGGCATGATGGTGGTAGTAGCCGTGGCGGTGTCTAGCTGGCTGATAGGAGTGGCAAGCACTGCGGAACCTGGCGGCGGAATGAGGCCTGCGGCTGCACCTATTGCGGGGCGCTACTTCCCCTCCCGTGTCGGACATGGCCGTTCCTCCCCTCTGCTAACCTGATGGAAGTCGAGGGCTCCTCTCTGCACTTTGCAGCGTCTCTTCTTGTGGCTCTGCTGCATGGCGTCTCCACTTCCGGCTTTCCAGGCAGCAGCACAGTACCCGTCTTTCTGCTTCGCGCTCTTTTCGGCTGGCTCTGCCCACGAAGGTATCGCTCCCCCTCCTCGCGCTCCACGCTGCGCGGCAATGGCGGATGTTGGCGGGAAATGGTAACACACAGTCCTTTAGTAAAGCACAGTTCAAATACAGTTCTGGCACAGTTCTTAGGCGCACATGACCCGATTTTTCAGGCTTAAGAAGATCCTGTTCGTGACGCCAAAGTTTGGAGCGCCCCCAAGGTTTATGGGGAACTCGGTACCGGGCCCTTCTGTTCTCGGTGGGGATGTCACGGTGGCTGACCCGATCCGTGGCCCTCGGGAGGTCCGTTGAAGTTGTGGGGTTAAGGTCTTTAAAGGGATAATGTTCGTGACGCCACCTGTGGTATTCGGTCAGGGTGACCGACGCTGCTTAGAGGTCCGCTGGGGTGATGTTATGGCAGCTAGATGGTATACCTTCCCAAAGGTGAAGTATGTCCCCAGGGCTTTCCAGAGTGTTGGTAGTGGATGGTGGATGATGTAAGGCGCAGGGAATAACGAGGACACAAGGTTGCAGTCTCTTTACCTTTACTGAAGGCTTCAGCATCCACAGTCCAGGGCACTAGATCACGGGGCAGGCAGAGTCTGGTCGGTCTGAAGGCAAATCCAGAGTCCCCTTATCCAGGTGGAAATCAGTAGCCTTCCTCTAGCGCCTGAGAGTTGTAGTTCCTCCCTGCTGAGCTTCTCGGTGAGGTACTCACAACTTTTGTAGATGCAATGTCTCTTCCTCTCTGTCCCCCTGATGGATAGGATAGGACAAACCCGTATGACTGATGGCCTGAGGCTTTTTATAGGGACCCTAGAGACGCCCCGGCCCCTCAAGTTGCCACCGTGCCTCCTGGGTATATGGTCGGGCAGCCAACATGGAATTAACGGTCCTGCCAGTCTCTGAAGTAAAGCATAGAATCCTTACTCCCTCGGTATGCTGGCTACCGGTGCTGCGCTTCAGAAGGAGGCAGCTTGCTCCTGGCTGACTCCCTTTGATATTCCTCTCCTGTGCTCTGCTTTCCTGCACACTCTCTGCAATATGTTCGCTTAGTGTCTTCCCTCAGGAGCTGCAGCACTTTAGGCTCCAGGACTCCATCCTGTCCCTCTGTCTTCCTGACAGGAACTGAACTCTGAACTCCTTTTCCCTCCAGATCAGGATGTTATATAGGGGAGTTCACCTTAAACAGGCTTAGAGCTCCCCCTTCTGGTCTGGAGTGTGAACATGTTGCATGCATTGTGTTACCTGATGAGAAGATCTCCTTTATTGCCTTCAAACGTAATATCACTCCCCCTGTTGGAAGAACAACATTACTGCAACGAACCAGGACTCTGGGGTGCTGCACTTATACCGTTCCACATTTGGTAAAATTGAGAAATCATTTTTATTCTTCAGGTAAGTATGATTACAGTGATACCTCATTTATATTTTTTTATGTTTTTGGTGCTTTTATACGATAAAAACTATTTTATAAAAAAAATAATTATTTTTGCAACGCTTTATTCTGAGGACTATAATTTTTTTACTTTTTCGTTGATGACGCTGTATGGCAGCTCGTTTTTTGTGGGACAAGATGACGTTTTCAGTGGTACCATGGTTATTTATATCCGTCTTTTTGATCGCGTGTTAATCCACTTTTTGTTTGGCGGTATGATAATAAAGCGTTGTTTTTTGCCTCGGTTTTTTTTTTACGGTGATCATTGGAGGGGTTAACTAGTGGGACAGTTTTACAGGTTGGGTCGTTACGGACGCGGCAATACTAAGTAAGTGTACTTTTATTGTTTTGTTTTTTTATTTAGACGAAGAAATGTGTTTATTGGAATAATATTTTTTTTTCTTTATTTAGGATTTTTTTATTTTTTTTTACACATGTAAATATTTTTTTTTAAACTTTTTTACTTTGTTCCAGGGGGATATGACTATATAGGGTCAGATCGCTGATCTGACACTTTGCTGTGCACTGTGTCAGATCAGCGATCCCACATGCACAGCAGGGAGGTTTCCCGGCTCCTGCTCTGAGCAGGTGCTTGGAAGCCACCTTCCCTGCAGGACCCAGAAGGCCCCCCACAGCCATTTTGGATCCGGGCCTGCAGGGAGGAGGATGTGATCGCATTGCTCCAAGGGTCTCAGGGAAGCGCGCAGGGAAGGGGCTTCCCTATGCCGCCGGAATGCTGCGATCATCTTCGATCGCAGTGTGCTGGGGGTTAATGTGCCAGGAGCGGTCTATGACCGATCCTGGCACATAGTGCCGAATGTCAGCTGCGATAGTCAGCTGACACCCGGCCCCTGATCGGTGATGATGTACTATCTCGTCGGTGGTCATACGGGCCCATACCACCTCGATGGGATAGTATGTCCGATGTCAGAAAGGGTTTAATAAACGATTATTTATTGGAAAATAATGATGTGGGCTCCCACGCAATTTTCATAACCAGCAGAGGGAAAGCCAGCGACTGGGGGCAGATGTTTATAGCCTGGGAAGTGGGTAATACCCATGGAGCTTCTCAGGTTATTAATATCAGCTCACAGCTGTATACTTAGGCTTTTCTGGCTATTAAAATGGGGGACTCCCCAAAAAAATTGTGTGGCGTTCCCCCATAATTAACCCCTTCATCCCCGGAGCTTTTGTAGTTTTTTCGTTTTTTGCTCCCCTTCCTTCCAGAGCCATAACTTTTTTACTTTTCCATTAATAGGGCTTATTTTTTGTGGAATGAGTTGTACTTTTGAAAGATACCATTGGTTTTACCGTGTGGTGTATCAGAAAACAGGAAAAAAATTCCAAATGCGATGAAATTGCAAAAAAAGTGCATTTTATTGTTACTCCTCATCCATGCAACGCTCTCGATCTCCTGTAATAAAAATAAAATAATAAACCAACAATATACCCATACCTGTCCATAGGTGTGTTCCACGCCGTGTTAAGGACTGGTGGAACGCACCAAGAATCAGATGTTATGGTATTAGGTGCGTTCGCAGTCCGAGGTCCACCGTGCAGGTAAAAGACCCTGCTGCTAGTAAGACGGACTATATGGCGGTACTAAGTATACACACATGGGTTAACTTCACCCTGCGTGAAGGAAGCGATCCTGTTGCGTCACAGGACCGCAGTACCGCACATAAAGCACGAGGAAGAAGTCAGCGGACTCAACCCCTACACAGGATTGGAGTCCGATTAGACACTTGCTGGCACAACACCGCAACTGGGTGTGTCAGAGGAACATAAATAATAATATTAAGGCACAAGAGTGTGTGCGGTGCCGCACTGACGGATGCCACTAACCACCCAGGCTTGGGTCAGGAAAGCACAGAGCAAGCGCACAGCGCCGTACTGGTGGACACAGCAACTGGTAGCTGTAATGTGTGTTTCGTGCTGTTGGATAAGTCGGGCGCTAGATAGCAAACATACACCTTCCGCGAACAGACATTCAATAGGGAGGGTTATTTAAAGAGCGACTTTCACTCACAACACACACACATATTTACAAGACAATACTAGCGCATGGCCGTGCGGTCATGCGCAGTTTATATAGCTGCAGCACAGGAAACAGCTACAGAAGTTTTGCCCTTTCAGGACCTGCCAAAAGGACCAATGGGATGTGCTGCAGTACCTGAGCATGTGACCCTCGATCTCCAACGGGAGATCCTGCCCTGGGCATGCTCAGACAGATAAAAGCAGGACTTAGATCCAGAGACGTCCACTCGCCGCTGCCCAGCACTGGCTTCAATGGCAGAAGCAGGAAAAGCAGCAGTAACTCTTCGCACAGAGTCAGACTGAGCGAGACGCTGGGATCGACGTCCCTGCTGAGCAGACTCCACTGCGGCTGGAGAAGAATGGGAGACTGCAGCGGAGACGGATCGAGATTCCCCCTGTGCAGCAGAGGAAACTCGACTCCTAACATGCCCCCCCCTCCTTGGGCCTCGCTACGATCGAAGGCAGCAATGAGCTGCGGAGCCCGAATGTGTTCAACAGGCTCCCAGGACCTGTCCTCGGGGCCATAACCCTTCCAGTCCACCAAATAAAATTTTTTGCCACGTACCACCTTGAACCCCAAAATAGCGTTCACCTCATAATCGTCCGTAGGCGAACCCGATGTCCCAGCAGATGACTCGGAAAACCGGGACATATACACGGGTTTCAAGAGGGACACATGAAAGGTGTCGGTGATACCCAGGTGTGGCGGAAGGGCCAAACGATAGACCACAGGATTAACCTGCTCGAGGACCTTGAATGGGCCCAAGTAGTGAGGAGCAAATTTAGTGGACTCAACTCGCAGCCTGATGTTACGGGCGGAGAGCCACACTAAATCGCCAGGAGCAAAGGTCGGGGCAGGGCGCCGATGTGCATCGGCGGAGGACCTCATTCTCTCCTTCGAGGCCCGAATGGCATCCTGAGTGCGGTCCCAAATGTCCCGTGCCTCCACTGCCCAGTCTGCCACCCTGGAGTCAGCAGAGGACACGGGCATAGGCACAGGAACCCGCGGATGCTGGCCGTAATTAAGGAGGAAAGGAGTCTGACCGGTGGAGTTGGCTACAGCGTTATTAAGGGCGAACTCTGCCCATGGTAATAAAGATGCCCAGTCATCCTTCCTGGCAGAAACAAAATGTCGTAGATATGTGACCAGAGTCTGATTGGCCCTCTCTACCAACCCATTCGTCTCGGGATGATATGCGGAAGAGAGATTTAACTCAATGCTGAGAAGACGACAAAGCTCTCTCCAGAACCGAGACGCAAACTGGGGACCCCGGTCACTGACAATTTTGTCTGGCATGCCGTGTAGGCGGAAGATGTGTCTTATGAACAACGCTGCCAAGGCCCGTGCAGAAGGTAACCGTGGGAGCGGCACCAAATGCACCATTTTCGAGAAATGATCGGTAATAACCCAAATGATCGTACAGCCGCGAGACTTGGGCAAACCCACTACAAAGTCCATCCCGACCATCTCCCAGGGCCTGTCTGCCACCGGCAAGGGATAGAGTAACCCAGACGGCCGTTGTCGAGGAGACTTATTTTTGGCGCATGAGACACACGCCAGAACGTAATCTCTGACATCTCGGAGCATATGCGGCCACCAGTACGTCCTCGCCAGCAGCTCAGATGTCCTTTTTGTCCCAAAGTGTCCACCCACCCTGGAGGAATGAGCCCAAGAGAGAACCTCCGTTCGCAAATTTATGGGCACAAAAGTCTTGCCCGGAGGCACAGACTCAAGCGACACCGGAGCCACGGTTCTCAAGCTCTCAGAAGGAACAATAAGCCGAGGCTCTCCTTCCTCCTCCTCAGATGACACAACAGAGCGAGAAAGAGCATCAGCTCGAATATTCTTCTCCCCAGCGAGATAATGGAGGGTGAAGTGGAATCGGGAGAAGAATAAGGACCATCTGGCCTGGCGAGAATTTAGCCGCTGGGCTGTTTGCAAATAGAGCAAATTTTTGTGGTCTGTAAAAACTTGAAAGGGAAAACGAGCCCCCTCCAAGAGATGTCTCCACTCTGAGAAAGCCAATTTCATCGCTAGCAACTCCCTGTCCCCGATGGAATAATTCCTCTCCGCTGGTGTGAAGGTCTTGGAGAAGAAGAAGCACGGATGCTTCCGACCTTGAGCATCCTTTTGGAAGAGGACTGCTCCAGCACCAACGGAAGAGGCATCCACCTCCATTATAAACGGCTTATCGACATCGGGACGATGTAGGATGGGAGCGCTAGCAAAATGAGACTTAGTAGAAGAAAAGGCCTTGGAGACCTCTTCAGACCACACTTTGGGATTTGCTCCCTTCTTGGTGAGGGCTACCAAGGGAGCTACCAAAGTTGAGAAATGGGGAATGAACTGGCGGTAATAATTAATGAACCCCATAAAGCGCTGCACCGCTTTAAGTGAATGGGGATCTTGCCAGTCCATCACAGCCTGTAGTTTGGCAGGATCCATAGCCAATCCCTGGGCAAAGATGATATAGCCCAGGAAAGGTAAAGACTCCTGCTCAAACACACACTTCTCCAACTTTGCGTAAAGAGAGTTTGCCCGTAAGAGGTCGAAGACTCTGCCAACATCTCTCCGGTGGGAGTCAATATCTGGAGAGAAGATGAGAATATCATCCAGATAGACTACGACCGAGGTGGAAAGCATATCCCGGAAGATGTCGTTGACAAAGTATTGGAAAATGGCTGGGGCATTACAGAGCCCGAAGGGCATCACCAGATACTCATAGTGCCCATCTCTGGTGTTAAACGCCGTCTTCCATTCGTCCCCCTCATGGATGCGAATCAGGTTGTAAGCTCCCCGCAGGTCTAATTTGGTAAATACCTTAGCTCCCCGTAGCCTATCAAAAAGCTCAGAAATCAGGGGCAGCGGGTACTTATTCTTAACGGTGATGGCGTTAAGACCCCTGTAGTCTATGCAAGGACGCAACTCTCCATTCTTCTTCTGTACGAAGAAGAACCCTGCCCCTGCTGGTGACACTGACTTCCTAATAAACCCTCTTGCCAAATTCTCCTGGATGCACTGGGACATAGCCTCCGTTTCCGGGAGAGAGAGGGGATAGACACGTCCCCGAGGAGGTTCTGCTCCAGGCAAGAGATCTATAGGACAGTCATAGGGACGGTGAGGCGGAAGGGTCTCTGCGGCCTTTTTGGAGAAGACGTCTGCATAAGACCAATAGTATTTGGGGAGAGTAGAGAGATCTGCGGGCATCTCAGTGGTGGAAACCTGAACGCACTCTTTCACACATCTGCCCTTACAAGATTCACTCCAACCCAATATCCTCCCAGAGGTCCACTCAATATGTGGGGAGTGGAAACGGAGCCAGGGTATTCCCAGCAGAATCTCATCCATTCCCTCGGGAAGGACAAGAAGGGAAATAATCTCCTGGTGGGATGGGGACATGGCTAACGTGAAAGGGACAGTCTGATGTGTGATCTGTAGCAGAAGTGTCGACCCATTCACCACTCTAACGGTTACTGGTTTGGCAAGCATAACCAGAGGTACTGCGTGGCGCAGAGCAAAAGCAGAAGACATAAAATTTCCTTCTGCTCCTGAATCCACACAAAGCTCTACTGTAAGAGTGGATGTGCCTAACAGGATTGTCTCTTTAAAGGACAATTTGGAGGAAAATGCCGCTGTGTCCAGTGAACCTCCTCCAATGGTCACTAGACGCGATCGTTTTCCCGACCGCCGTGGACATTTATTAGCGTAATGTCCCGGTTGCTGGCAATTTTTACACACCACAGGTACTCGAGTGGTCTGAGACCTAGGTCCCGCTCGAGAAACCTCCATGGCCTCATGGGAGTCAGACGCCATAACAGGAGATTCTAGAGGTTTGGCAAAGGTGGGAGCCAGCCGAAACCTCTGCCTACACTGGGTCCGCTCCAACCTCCGCTCGTTAAAACGGAGATCGATGCGGGTAGCTATAGTAATAAGCTCCTCCAGTGTGGCGGGAATCTCCCTGGTGGCCAAGGCGTCCTTTACATGATCTGCCAGTCCTTTCCAGAACACGGGAATAAGGACTTTATCCGGCCATTCCAGCTCAGAAGCTAGAGTCCGGAATAGGATGGCGAACTGGCTGACCATGGACGAAGCCTGAGTAATTGCCAACAATTGGAGCGCGGTATCGTGGGTGACATGGGGTCCCAAAAAGACCTGCCTCAGAGCGTCCAGGAAGATAGGAGCACTCTGTACCACACGATCACCACGTTCCCAAAGCGGTGTTGCCCACTCCAACGCCCTGCCCGACAAAAGAGACAAGATGAATCCCACCCTCGCCCGTTCTGTAGGAAAACGTGCAGCCAGCAGCTCGAGATGTATGGAGCACTGGCTCACGAATCCCCGACATAGCTTACTGTCACCAGCAAACTTGTCTGGAAGCGGGAGATGGGATAAGGTCGGAGCAGGGGTGGCAGCGGACAAACTGGCTGCAACTGCACTTGCAGCCTGAACAGCGACAGCAGTAACGTCCACAGCTGAGGTTGCACGCTCTAGAGCCGCCAACCTACCCTCCAGCTGTTGGATGTACCGCTGTGAACGCTGATCGTCCATCATTACTAGCCAGACCTTGGCGCTAGTATTCTGTTAGGGACTGGTGGAACGCACCAAGAATCAGATGTTATGGTATTAGGTGCGTTCGCAGTCCGAGGTCCACCGTGCAGGTAAAAGACCCTGCTGCTAGTAAGACGGACTATATGGCGGTACTAAGTATACACACATGGGTTAACTTCACCCTGCGTGAAGGAAGCGATCCTGTTGCGTCACAGGACCGCAGTACCGCACATAAAGCGCGAGCAAGAAGTCAGCGGACTCAACCCCTACACAGGATTGGAGTCCGATTAGACACTTGCTGGCACAACACTGCAACTGGGTGTGTCAGAGGAACATAAATAATAATATTAAGGCACAAGAGTGCGTGCGGTGCCGCACTGACGGACGCCACTAACCACCCAGGCTTGGGTCAGGAAAGCGCAGAGCAAGCGCACAGCGCCGTACTGGCGGACACAGCAACTGGTAGCTGTAATGTGTGTTTCGTGCTGTTGGATAAGTCGGGCGCTAGATAGCAAACATACACCTTCCGCGAACAGACATTCAATAGGGAGGGTTATTTAAAGAGCGACTTTCACTCACAACACACACACATATTTACAAGACAATACTAGCGCATGGCCGTGCGGTCATGCGCAGTTTATATAGCTGCAGCACAGGAAACAGCTACAGAAGTTTTGCCCTTTCAGGACCTGCCAAAAGGACCAATGGGATGTGCTGCAGTACCTGAGCATGTGACCCTCGATCTCCAACGGGAGATCCTGCCCTGGGCATGCTCAGACAGAGAAAAGCAGGACTTAGATCCAGAGACGTCCACTCGCCGCTGCCCAGCACTGGCTTCAATGGCAGAAGCAGGAAAAGCAGCAGTAACTCTTCGCACAGAGTCAGACTGAGTGAGACGCTGGGATCGACGTCCCTGCTGAGCAGACTCCACTGCGGCTGGAGAAGAATGGGAGACTGCAGCGGAGACGGATCGAGATTCCCCCTGTGCAGCAGAGGAAACTCGACTCCTAACACGCCGTAATCCATATCTGGGATATATACAGTTTTCAACAAGGATGGTGCCAAGATGTGACTGCCTCGGCTGAAAATCACTGGTGAATGAGGAGATGCTGCCAGCGCAGCTTCAGTGTCTAGCGGTGCCATCACTGAAGCTGCGCTCCCTCACAGCCTTACCTACACTGAACTCTGGAGCGTGGGAAAATGAACTGGCATATGGTAAGGTTTTAAATATTAGACAGCGTAGGACCATCCTGATCAGGATTACCTTATCGACAGTAGGATGGCATTTATGCTATTTTTGATCAAAAACAGTATTACTAAGAACCCTGTGTTATTTAGATGCACTTTTTCTTTTTCCTTATTTAATTACAGCAGGGTTTTTGCTCGTTTTGTTTCTTGTAGGTTATGTGTGTGCCATGTACTGTACATCTATATATGTGCATGCCATGTAGATGTATGTACAGTTACGTCCATATATATTTGGACAGAGATAACATTTTTCTAATTTTGGTTATAGACATTACCACAATGAATTTTAAACAAAACAATTCAGATGCAGTTGAAGTTCAGACTTTCAGCTTTCATTTGAGGGTATCCACATTAAAATTAGATGAAGGGTTTAAGAGTTTCAGCTCCTTAACATGTGCCCCCCTGTTTTTAAAGGGACCAAAAGTAATTGGACAGATTCAATAATTTTTAATAAAATGTTCATTTTTAGTACTTGGTTGAAAACCCTTTGTTGGCAATGACTGCCTGAAGTCTTGAACTCATGGACATCACCAGACGCTGTGTTTCCTCCTTATTGATGCTCTGCCAGGCCTTCACTGCGGTGGTTTTCAGTTGCTCTTTGTTTGTGGGCCTTTCTGTCTGAAGTTTAGTGTTTAACAAGTGAAATGCATGCTCAATTGGGTTGAGATCAGGTGACTGACTTGGCCATTCAAGAATATTCCTCTTCTTTGCTTTAATAAACTCCTGGGTTGCTTTGGCTTTATGTTTTGGGTCATTGTCCATCTGTAGTATGAAACGATGACCAATCAGTTTGGCTGCATTTGGCTGGATCTGAGCACACAGTATGTCTCTGAATACCTCAGAATTCATTCGGCTCCTTCTGTCCTGTGTCCATCATCAACAAACACTAGTGACCCAGTGCCACTGGCAGCCATGCATGCCCAAGCCATCACACTGCCTCCGTCGTGTTTTACAGATAATGTGGTATGCTTTGGATCATGAGCTGTACCACGCCTTCGCCATACTTTTCTCTTTCCATCATTCTGGTAGAGGTTGATCTTGGTTTCATCTGTCCAAAGAATGTTCTTCCAGAACTGTGCTGGCTTTTTTAGATGTTTTTTTTTAGCAAAGTCCAGTCTAGCCTTTTTATTCTTGATGCTTATGAGTAGTGTTCAGCGATACCTTCCGATATCAAGAAGTATCGGTATCGGATTGGATCGGCCGATATCCAAAAAATATCGGATATCGCCGATACGATACCCGATACCAATGCAAGTCAATGGGACACAAATATCGGAATGTAAATAAGCCCTTTCTGTCCTTCTACATCCTGCTCCGGAGGGGGGAAGAGGGTGGGCGGTGCATGAGCGGACACTGTGCGTGTCTGTGTGTGCGGGGTCTGGGCGGGGTCTGTGCGGGCCTGCCGGGGATCTGTACGGGCGTCTCGGGGCTCTGTGCGGGCTTGCCGGGGCTCTGTGCGGGCTTGCTGGGGTTCTTTGCGGTTTGCGGGGGCTCTGTGCGGGCTTGCCGGGGCTCTGTGCGGCTTGCGGGGGCTCTGTGCAGGCTTGCCGGGGCTCTATGCGGCTTGCAGGGGCTCTGTGCGGGCTTGACGGGGGTGTATGCGGCTTGTGGGGGTTCTATGTGGGCTTGCCGGGGCTCTGTGTGGGCTTGCCGGGGCTCTGTGCGGCTTGCGGGGGCTTTGTGCATGCCTGCCGGGGCTCTGTGCGGGCTTGCCGGGGCTCTGTGCGGCTTGCCGGAGCTCTGTGATGCTGTTTTTGGTGCAGTTTTTGATGCAGGTTTTTGATGCTGTTTTTGATGCAGTTTTTGGTGCAGTTTTGATGCAGTTTTGGGTGCAGTTTTTGATGTAATAATAATAATAATAATAATTTTTATTTATATAGGGCCAACATATTCCGCAGCACTTTACAATTAAGCGGGGACATGTACAGACAATAAATTCAGTATAAGTTAAGACAATTTAAACAGTGACATTAGGGGTGAGGTCTGTTATGATGCGGTGGTTTAGGAGCAACATGGAACGAGCTCTGAGGAAGTGGTAACTGTACTGACCGCAGTCCCTAAGCTCAACACAACACTAGAAGTAGCCGTGGGATGCTCCTAACTCTCCCTAGGCACCTCGTCACCGCCTAAGAGCTAACTACCCCTAAAGATAGAAGCAGGGAAACTATCTTGCCTCAGAGAAAATCCCCAAAGGATAGATTAGCCCCCGACAAATAATGACTGTGAGTGGAGAGGGAAAAGAAATACACAGAATGAAACCAGGATGAGCACAGGAGGCCAGTCTAACTTGATAGATAGGACAGGATGGAATACTGTGCGGTCAGTATAAAACACTTCAAAAATCCACGCAGAGTTTACTAAAAATCTGCGCACCTGACTAAAGGTGTGGAGGGTAAATCTGCTTCCCAGAGCTTCCAGCAAGTCAGAATTAATTCATACTGATAACGCTGGACAAACTTAGTTCCACAGAACGGATAAGTCCACAATCAGTGAACAAAAAAGAGCAAGCAAAAATTTAGCTTTGCTGAACTGGTCAGGATAACAGGGAACTCCAAAGAGATGTGAATCCAACCAGGAACCATTTACAAGTGGCACTGGCTGAAGGACAGAGGCAGGCATAAATAGCCGAGCAGAAAAGACAATCAGTGAAAGCAGCTGAAGACAGCTAACCCCAAGGAGCAGCCATACCACTAGAAACCACAAGAGGGAGCCCAAGAGCAGAACTCACAAAAGTGCCACTTACAACCACCGGAGGGAGCCCAAGAGCGGAATTCACAACAGAGGTCCCTGCTCGCAAGCTTACAATCTACAAGGAAATGGGGGGACACAATAGGTGAAAAGTGCTTGTTATTTCAGGTCTGGCAATTATAATAAATAGGGATTTTCATATGAAGCTGCATGATCCGGTCATCAGCCTATGTGTTTAAGTGCAATAGTCAAGTATCAAGTGCAGTTATCGTGTGCATGGAGGGTGTGGAGACAGATGAATAGTAGGGTGCAGATTCACATGCAGATAATATTTGGAAGGCGGGAACAGGACAAAGTTAGTTTACTGAGTAGTTGATGTGGTAGGCTTGTTTGAAGAGATGGGTTTTTAAAGCGCACTTGAATAGGTCAGGGCTAGGTATCAGTCTGATCGTCTGGGGAAGTGCATTCCAGAGAGCTTGCGCAGCACGAGAGAAGTCTTGGAGATGGAGGTACGAGGTTCGGATTACAGGGGATGTTAGTCTTAGGTCATTTGTAGAACGGAGGGCATGTGTAGGGCGATAGACGGAGTAGGTTTGTGCTCGCAGGATGCGTTTTTTACCCATAGACTTGTATTATCGTGCAACGGATCCATCGTGTTTTGGCGGACCGTCGGCACGAAAAAACATTCAAGTGAGCTTTTTTTTGTCCGTTGCGTCCGCCATTTTCTACCACGCATGCGCCGCTGAAACTCCGCCCCCTCTTCCCCAGACTTCAGAATGGGCAGCGGATGCATTGAAAAACTGCATCTGCTTCCCACGTCATGCACAAATTTCACAACGTGCGTCGGTACGTCGGCCCGATGCATAGCGATGGACCCGTACCGACGCAAGTGTGAAAGTAGCCTTAATGAGCGTTAAATTTTTGAAAAAAAGGAAAAAACGGCGTGGGCTCCCGCGCAATTTTCTGCGCCAGAGGGGGAAACTCGACGACCGGGGGCCAATATTTGTAGCCTGCTATGAATATCAGCCCGCAGCTGTCTGCGTAGCCTTTACTGGCTATTAAAATAGGGGGACCACCCAAAAAAATGATGTGGGTTCCCCCTATATTTTATAGCCAGAAAGGCTACGCAGACAGCTGCAGGCTGATATTCATAGCCTAGAGAGGGGCCATGGATATTGCCCCCCCGCCCCCCCCCCCCCCGGCTACAAATAACAGTCCGCAGCCGCCCCAGAAATGGCGCATCTGTAAGATGTGCCAATTCCGGCACTTAGCCCCTCTCTTCCCACTCCCGTGTAGCGGTGGCATATGGGGTAATAAGGGGTTAATGTCACCTTGCTATTGTAAGGTGACATTAAGCCGGGTTAATAACGGAAAGGCGTCAATAAGATGCCTATCCATTATTAATCCAATTGTAATAAAGGGTTAATAAAACACACACATTAGGAAAAAAGTATTTTGATATTCTTCATTTAACCATACTTACCATACTTCAGCGCCTGCAAAAAATGTAAAAAAAATAATAAATATATGTATACTACCTGTCCGCAGTAGTCCAATTAAAACGAGTGTCCCACGACGATCTCCCCTATAGAACAGTGACATCGGGTGATAGGAGACAATGGATACTGCAGTGCGTCACTGAGAGGTTACCTTAGAACAAAGTCTCACTTTATGGCAATTGCTGCGTGGGAAAATTTCTCATACAGCAATGCCAAAAGTGAGGCTAGGGACTATTTTTCTTACAGCGGCAGAGGAATACAGTGCGAAAGGATACCTTCCTCCCATCATTGTGTTCCTGGAGCCCCTAGAGAGCGGTCGCAACAGCTGGTGCTGCCGTTCTCTACGGGAGATCGTCGTGGGACACTTGTGGATTTCTGCGGACAGGGAGTATATTGGTTGTTTGTTATTTTAATCTTTTTTACAGATGACACTGGCTTCGGGGATCAAAGTGACAAGTAATGTTGAGTATGAAATCTATGTTTAATGTCCTTATGTCTGTATGTATGTATTGTATGTAATGTATGAATGTATTGTATGTAGTATGTATGTAGTATTTTTTTTTTTTACATTAAACACATTAGCCGGATGATGGGACTACTACTCTCCCATCATTGGCTATGTGTTAATCACTGTCACTGTTGCAGGCATCGTCCGATGGGAGTTGTAGTCCCATCGGACGATGCTTGCACAGACCCCTGGCAGCCCGCAGAGAGCCCCGGCAAGCCCGCACAGAGCCCCGCCAAGCCGCACACAGCCCCGGCAAGCCCGCACAGATCCCCGGCAAGCCCGCACAGAGCCCCGGCAAGCCCGCACAGAGCCCCGGCAAGCCCGCACAGAGCCCCCGCAAGCCTGCAGAGAGCCCCGGCAAACCCACACAGGGCCCCTGCAAGCCGCACAGAGCCCCGGCAAGCCTGCACAGAGTCCCGGCAAGCCCGCACAGAGCCCCCGCAAGCCCGCACAGAGCCCCGGCAAGCCGCACAAAGCCCCGGCAAGCCCGCACAGAGCCCCCGCAAGCCGCACAGAGCCCCGGCAAGACCGCACAGAGCCGTGGCAAGCCCGCACAGAGCCCCAGCAAGCCCGCACAGAGCCCCCGCAAGCCCGCACAGAGCCCCGGCAAGCCTGCACAGAGCCCCGGCAAGCCCGTACAGAGCCACCGCAAGCTGCACAGAGCCCCGGTAGGCACGCACAGACCCCCCACGGTCACGCACAGACCCCGCCCGCACACACGCAGTCTCCACCCACGCACTACCCACACTCCATTATAGTGCATCATTGTACTATGGGAACTTCTGATTCCGGTATCCGATATCGCAAAAATATCGGAACTCAGTATCGGAATTCCGATACAGCGAATATCAGTCGATACCGATATTTGCAGCATCAGAATGCACAATACTACTTATGAGTGGCTTGCACCGTGCAGTGAACCCTCTATATTTACTTTCATGCAGTCTTCTCTTTATGGTAGATTTGGATATTGATACACCGACCTCCAGGAGAATGTTGTTCACTTGGTTGGCTGTTGTGAAGGGGTTTCTCTTCACCATGGAGATTATTCTGCGATCATCCACCACTGTTGTCTTCCCTGGGCGCCCAGGTCTTTTTGCATTAATGAGTTCACCAGTGCTTTCTTTCTCAGGATGTACCAAACTGTAGATTTTGCCACTCCTAATATTGTAGCAATTTCTCGGATGGGTTTTTTCTGTTTTCGCAGCTTAAGGATGGCTTGTTTCACCTGCATGGAGAGCTCCTTTGACCGCATGTTTACTTCACAGCAAAACCTTACAAATGCAAGCACCACACCTCAAATCAACTCCAGGCCTTTTATCTGCTTAATTGAGAATGACATAACGAAGGGATTGCCCACACCTGTCCATGAAATAGCCTTGGAGTCAATTGCCCAATTACTTTTGGTCCCTTTAAAAACAGGGGGGCACATGTTAAGGAGCTGAAACTCCTAAACCCGTCATCCAATTTTAATGTGGATACCCTCAGATGAAAGCTGAATGTCTGAACTTCAACTGCATCTGAATTGTTTTGTTTAAAATTCATTGTGGTAATGTCTATAACCAAAATTAGAAAAATGTTATCTCTGTCCAAATATATATGGACGTAACTGTACGTGTGTGTGTGTGCCATGTACATGTGTGTGTGCCATGTACATGTGTGCCTTGTACATGTGTATGCCATGTACGTGTGTAGGCCAGGTACATCTATATATGTGCATGCCATGTAGATGTACAGTCATGGCCAAAAGTTTTGAGAATGACACCAAAATTATATTTTCACATGATCTGCTGCCCTGTGGTTTTTATTAGTGTTTGTCTGATGTTTATATCACATACAGAAATATAATTGCAATCATATTATGAGTACCAATAGGTTATATTGACAGTTAGAATGAGTTAATGCAGCAAGTCAATATTTGCAGTGTTGACCCTTCTTCTTCAAGACCTCTGCAATTCTCCCTGGCATGCTCTCAATCAACTTCTGGACCAAATCCTGACTGATAGCAGTCCATTCTTGCATAATCAATGCTTGCATTTTGCCAGAATTTGTTGTTTTTTGTTTGTCCACCCGTCTCTTGATGATTGACCACAAGTTCTCAATTGGATTAAGATCTAGGGAGTTTCCAGGCCATGGACCCAAAATCTCTATGTTTTGTTCCATGAGCCATTTAGTTATCACCTTTGCTTTATGGCAAGGTGCTCCATCATGCTGGAAAAGGCATTGTTGGGCGCCAAACTGCTCTTGGACGGTTGGGAGAAGTTGCTCTTGGAGGACATTCTGGTACCATTCTTTATTCATGGCTGTGTTTTTAGGCAAGACTGTGAGTGAGCCGATTCCCTTGGCTGAGAAGCAAACCCACACATGAATGGTTTCAGGATGCTTTACAGTTGGCATGAGACAAGACTGGTGGGAGCGCTCACCTCTTCTTCTCCGAATAAGCTGTTTTCCAGATGTCCCAAACAATCGAAAAGGGGATTCATCAGAGAAAATGACTTTGCCCCAGTCCTCAGCAGTCCACTCCCTGTACCTTTTGCAGAATATCAGTTGGTCCCTGATGTTTTTTCTGGAGAGAAGTGGCTTCTTTGCTTCCCTCCTTGAAACCAGGCCTTGCTTAAAGAGTCTCCACCTCACAGTGCATGCAGAAGCACTCACACCAGCCTGCTGCCATTCCTGAGCAAGCTCGGCACTGCTGGTAGTCCGATCCCGCAGCTGAAATAGTTTTAAGATACGGTCCTGGCGCTTGCTGGTCTTTCTTGGGCGCCCTGGAGCCTTTTTGACAACAATGGAAGCTCTCTCCTTGAAGTTCTTGATGATGCGATAGATTGTTGACTGAGGTGCAATCTTTGTAGCTGCGATACTCTTCCCTGTTAGGCCATTTTTGTGCAGTGCAATGATGGCTGCACGAGTTTCTTTAGAGATAACCATGGTTAACTGAAGAGAAACAATGATACCAAGCACCAGCCTCCTTTTAAAGTGTCCAGTGATGTCATTCTTACTTAATCATGACTGATTGATCGCCAGCCCTGTCCTCATCAACACCCACACCTGTGTTAATGGATCAATCACTAAAATGATGTTAGCTGCTCCTTTTAAGGCAGGACTGCAATGATGTTGAAATGTGTTTTAGGGGTTAAAGTTCATTTTCTGGGCAAATATTGACTTTGCAAGTACAGTAATTGCTGTTAAGCTGATCACTCTGACATTCAGGAGTACAGTGGGGCAAAAAAGTATTTAGTCAGTCAGCAATAGTGCAAGTTCCACCACTTAAAAAGATGAGAGGCGTCTGTAATTTACATCATAGGTAGACCTCAACTATGGGAGACAAACTGAGAAAAAAAAATCCAGAAAATCACATTGTCTGTTTTTTTAACATTTTATTTGCATATTATGGTGGAAAATAAGTATTTGGTCAGAAACAAAATTTCATCTCAATACTTTGTAATATATCCTTTGTTGGCAATGACAGAGGTCAAACGTTTTCTGTAAGTCTTCACAAGGTTGCCACACACTGTTGTTGGTATGTTGACCCATTCCTCCATGCAGATCTCCTCTAGAGCAGTGATGTTTTTGGCTTTTCGCTTGGCAACACGGACTTTCAACTCACTCCAAAGGTTTTCTATAGGGTTGAGATCTGGAGACTGGCTAGGCCACTCCAGGACCTTGAAATGCTTCTTACGAAGCCACTCCTTCGTTACCCTGGCGGTGTGCTTTGGATCATTGTCATGTTGAAAGACCCAGCCACGTTTCATCTTCAATGCCCTTGCTGATGGAAGGAGGTTTGCACTCAAAATCTCACGATACATGGCCCCATTCATTCTTTCATGTACCCGGATCAGTCCTCCTGGCCCCTTTGCAGAGAAACAGCCCCAAAGCATGATGTTTCCACCACCATGCTTTACAGTAGGTATGGTGTTTGATGGATGCAACTCAGTATTCTTTTTCCTCCAAACACGACAAGTTGTGTTTCTAACAAACAGTTCCAGTTTGGTTTCATCAGACCATAGGACATTCTCCCAAAACTCTGGATCATCCAAATGCTCTCTAGCAAACTTCAGACGGGCCCGGACATGTACTGGCTTAAGCAGTGGGACACGTCTGGCACTGCAGGATCTGAGTCCATGGTGGCGTAGTGTGTTACTTATGGTAGGCCTTGTTACATTGGTCCCAGCTCTCTGCAGTTCATTCACTAGGTCCCCCCGCGTGGTTCTGGGATTTTTGCTCATCGTTCTTGTGATCATTCTGACCCCACGGGGTGGGATTTTGCGTGGAGCCCCAGATCGAGGGAGATTATCAGTGGTCTTGTATGTCTTCCATTTTCTAATTATTGCTCCCACTGTTGATTTCTTCACTCCAAGCTGGTTGGCTATTGCAGATTCAGTCTTCCCAGCCTGGTGCAGGGCTGCAATTTTGTTTCTGGTGTCCTTTGACAGCTCTTTGGTCTTCACCATAGTGGAGTTTGGAGTCAGACTGTTTGAGGGTGTGCACAGGTGTCTTTTTATACTGATAACAAGTTTAAACAGGTGCCATTACTACAGGTAATGAGTGGAGGAAAGAGGAGACTCTTAAAGAAGAAGTTACAGGTCTGTGAGAGCCAGAAATCTTGATTGTTTGTTTCTGACCAAATACTTATTTTCCACCATAATATGCAAAAAAAATGATAAAAAAACAGACAATGTGATTTTCTGGATTTTTTTTTCTTAGTTTGTCTCCCATAGTTGAGGTCTACCTATAATGTAAATTACAGACGCCTCTCATCTTTTTAAGTGGTGGAACTTGCACTATTGCTGACTGACTAAATACTTTTTTGCCCCACTGTATATGCAAATTGCCATTAGAAAAAATGAAGCAGTAGACTTTGGAAAAATTAATATTTGTCTCATTCTCAAAATTTTTGTCCCTGACTGTATGTACGCAGGGCCGGACTGGGACTCAAATTCAGCCCTGGCATTTGAAGTTACACAGGCCCACTTGTCACATGGTGACTGTATAATATCTTTGTACACTTGTAGGTTACAAGAAGTGAGAGGAGTGTAACACGACTATATAACATATAATTACAGCTGTATCCAGCATTACAGCTCGGTCCTATTTATGGCTTTTAGTTGCAGTACCAAGAAAAGCCGCTACTTTACCTACATAACTGGATCTCGTAGATAATGAAGGGATTGAGACAACCAAAGGCTATGAAACCTCATTCTGATACTCCATAAACTTTGCCTACAGCCACTTTTGGCTCCGCTGCGCAGCACGAGACCCGGTGACTCTGAAGATCGGTGACAGTAGTAACGTCACCACTCTTCAGATATTCCAGGTCTTGCGCTGAGCTCGGCGACTGTGAAGAGCAGTAATGTTACTACTGTCACCGCTCTTCAGAGTCGCTGGATCTCGCCAGGTCTGGGCTAGTAGTGGGGATGTCTAATAGACACCTCTCCATTACTTACACCAGGGATTGATAGCAGCTGACATCAACCCTAAAAATCATTACACATACCAGAATTAAATTCTCTGGCGGCTGGGAAAAGCAGTAGATTTAGCGCTATTCCCGGGCGTCGGGTGCTAACTACAACTGTCATCATCCTTGCCTGGTCTCCCTGCAAAGCATTTCTGCTGTATTTACATGCGCTGATCTCAGGCCGCTAAACGAGTGTGATCGACAATACTGAAGTCGTTTGCTTGTTTCCCGGCCTCTTTCCACCAACTGAGAAAGAATCAAGGAAACAGAACAATCACATTAAGATCAATCTGTCCCCATACAGTATCATATTATCAGCAGGACATCTACAGTTTACACCAGCGATATGCTGCTGAGAACAAGGATTTCTGTTCTCACATAAACAATCCAATCACTTGATGAATAGGTAGCATTTTGCTTGTTTAGTATAATACACCCCATAGTCCTCCATATATATTATAATGTGCACCTCAGTCCTCCATATAGTATAATACACTCCTCAGTCCTCCATATAGTATAATACACTCCTCATAGTCCTCCATATATTAAAATACACTCCTCAGTCCTCCATATAGTATAATGTACTGCCACAGTCCTCCAAAGAGTATAATACACTCCTCATAGTGCTCCATATAGTATAATGCACTGCCATTGTCAGCCATGTAGTACAATTCACTTCCCATAGTATAATGCACCCTATAGTTCTTCATATAGTATAATGTATTTCCCATAGTCCTCAATACAGTATAATGCAGCCCACATATAGTATAATGATGCCACTCCAGAGTATAATGTAGCCACCCCACAGAATATATTGTAGCCCCCTAAGTATAATGTAGCCCCCCAGAGAATATAATGCAGCCCCCTCATATAGTATAATGCAGCCCCTGCATATATATGATGGCCCCCTACTAGAGCATAATGCAGCTCCCCCTTATACCACCATAAAAATTTTAAAATGGTTCAATCCAGACATTGGTTTATCGGAAACCAGTTGACCGTCCCACATGCCTAAGATGGCACAGCTTCCACCCAAAACACTTTAAAAAGTCCATCATCTACAATCAGGCCCTTAGATATAATCGTATCTGTTCCAGCCCAACGGACAAGGATGACAAGTTAACCCATTTAAAAAAAAAAAAAATTTTAAACCAAGGCTAGCACTCCACCTCCATTGATGATCAGATCATTAAAGCCACAAGAATCATTAGAAGTCAATTACTTCAAAATGGAGAAAAGGAGAAGAATAATTGTATACCTCTGGTGGTGACCTACAACCCACAGCTTGAGGTACTGAGAAAAACTGCTAAAAAAAACTGTACCATATCCTACACAATAAAAAAATATTCAAAGACAGACAGACAGACATATTTGTGCTATCAGCAATCTCTAAATTTAATCCCTTGCCAATTCGCCTTTTAACGGCAGTAGTTAAGGGTACTTAAACAACAGCGGCGTTAACGGCGCTGTGGAAAAAGTGTATAGCGCCCCCCACAGTCGGATTTTCTCCGGGGTCTCAGTTGTCGGGGGTAGGCGAGACCCCAGAGAACATAATTTGGGTTGCGATCGCTGGTATAAACCGTTTACCGGAGACCGCAAAAAAAAGCACGATTTGCCATTTAATTTCTCTGTCTTCTGATGTGATCGCACATTAGAGGACAGAGAAATAGGGTCCCCGATCCCTCCCTGGTGCCTCCCAGTGCTCCTCGGCCCTCGTGCTTCCCCCCATGGATGCCATCTTCTCCCAGGAAGAAAATGGCAGGCGCATGCAGATCTCGGGGTCTCGGCTGCCGGGGGTAGCCAAGACCCCAAAGAACATGATTCAAGTTGGTTTTTACCGACCCCTGTTTTGCGATCGCCATTACTAACCGTGTAACGGCACCGCAAAAAAAAGTTCAATGTCCCATTTAATGTCTCTGTCCTCTGATGTGATTGCACATCATAGGGCAGAGAAATAGGGTCCCCGATCCCCCCAATAGTTACCAGTGTCTCCCCGTGTCCCTGCGTCCTCCTGCTTCCCCCCACGGCCGCCAGCATCTTCGCCACGTAAGAAAATGAGCGCATTCGCAGTGCGGCCGCCGAGATCTGCCGGCTGGCACCCGGCAACAAGAGGAAGATTTTTCCTATTTGTTCATTTTGGTCACTGTGATAGACCCTATCAAAGTGATAAAAATAAAAAAAATAGTAAATAACCCCCCCCCCATCCTTTATCACCGCTTTAGTTAGGAAAAATAATAAAATAAAGAAAATGAATTTATTTCCATTTTCCAATTAGGGTTACAGTTGGGCTAAAGTTAGGGTTAGGGTTAGGGTTGGGGCTAAAGTTAGGGTTGGGGCTAAAGTTAGGGTTAGAGTTAGGATTAGGGTTAGGGTTGGGATTATGGTTTGGATTAGGGTTAGAGTTGAGATTAGGGTTAGGGTTGGTATTAGGGTTGGGATTAGGGTTAGGTTTGGGATTAGGGTTAGGTTTGGGATTATGGCTATGGTTAGGGTTGGGATTAGGGTTAGGGGTGTATTGGGATTATGGTTGGGATTAGTGTTAGGTTTGTGGCTATGGTTATTGTTAGGGTTGGGATTAGGGTTAGGGGTGTGTTAGGGTTAGAGGTGTGATTAGGGTTATGGTTAGGGTGGGGATTAGGGTTAGGGGTGTGTTGGGGTTTGGGTTGTGATTAGGGTTATGGTTAGGGTTGGGATTAGGGTTAGGGGTGTGTTGGGGTTGGGGTTGTGATTAGGGTTATGGTTAGGGTTGGGATTAGGGTTAGGGGTGTGTTGGGGTAATGCTTGTGATTAGGATTATGGATAGGGTTGGGATTAGAGTCAGGGGTGTTTTGTTGTTAGGATTGGAGTTAGAATTGGGGGATTTCCACTGTTTAGGCAGTGCGACATGGGTCCACCATCTGCATTATAAACTTCTGTGAAGCACTTGGGCATTCAAAGTGCTCACCACACATCTAGATAAGTTCCTTGGGGGGTCTAGTTTCCAAAATGGGGTCACTTGTGGGGGGGGGTTTCCACTGTTTAGGCATATCAGCGGCTCTCCATACACGACATGGTATCCGATCTTAATTCCAGCCAATTCTACATTGAAAAAGTCAAATGGCACTGCTTCCCTTCCAAGCTCTGTTGTGCGCCCAAACAGTGGTTTACCCCCACATAGGGGTATAAGCATACTCATGACAAATTGCACAACAACTTTCATGGTCTAATTTCTCCTGTTACCCTTGTGAAAATAAAAGTTTGGGGGCGAAAAGATCAATTTTGTGGAAAAAATACTATTTGTTATTTTCACAGCTCTACATTATAAACTTCTGTGAAGCACTTGAGGGTTCAAAGTGCTCACCACACATCTAGATAAGTTCCTTAAAGGGTCTAGTTTCCAAAACGGTGTCACTTGTGGGGGATTCTACTGTTTAGGACATCAGGGACTCTCCAAACGCGACATGGCGTCCAATCTCAATTCCAGCCAATTCTGCATTGAAAAAGTTAAAATGCACTCCTTCTCTTCCGAGTACCCAAACAGTGGTTTACCCCCACATATGGGGTATCGGCGTACTCAGGACAAATTGCACAACTACATTCATGGTCTAATTTCTCCTGTTACCCTTGTGAAAATAAGAATTTGGGGGTGAAAAGATAATTTTTGTGGAAAAAATGCGATGTTTTATTTTCACGACTCTACGTTATAAACTTCTGTGAAGTACTTGGGGGTTCAAAGTGCTCACCACACATTTAGATAAATTCCTTAAGGGGTCTAGTATACAAAATGTTGTCACTTGTGGGGGGTTTCCACTGTTTAGGCACATCAGGGGTTCTCCAAATGCGACATGGCGTCCGATCTCAATTCCAGCCAAATCTGGATTGAAAAAGTCAAACGGCGCTCCTTCCCTTCCAAGCTCTGCGGTGCGCCCAAACAGTGGTTTACCCCCACATATGGCATATAGGCATATTCAGGAGAAATTGTACAACAAATTGTGATGTTCATTTTCTCTTTTTACACTTGTGAAAATACAAAAAATTGGTTCTGAAGTTAAAGTTTGTAAAAAAAGGTTAAATGTTAAATTTTTTCCTTCCACATTGCTTCAGTTTCTGTGAAGAACGTAAAGGGTTAATAAACTTCTTAAATGTGGTTTTGAGCACCTTGAGGGGTATAGTTTTTAGAATCATGTCACTTTTGGTAATTTCTGTCATTTACACCCCTCAAAGTGACTTTAAATGTAAAATGGTCCCTAAAAAAATGGATTTGTAAATTTTGTTGTAAAAATGAGAAATCACTGGTCAACTTTTAACCCTTATAACTTCCTAACAAAAAAAAAATTTGTTTCCAAAATTGTGCTGATGTAAAGTAGACATATGCAAAAATGTTATTTATTAACTATTTTGTGCCACGTATCTCTCTGATTTAAGGGCATAAAAATTCAAAGTTTGAAAATTGCAAAATTTTAATTTTTTTTGCCATATTTACGTTTTGTTCAGAAATAAACGCAAGTAATATCGAAGAAATTTTACCACTATGATGAAGTACAATATGTCACGAAAAAACAGTCTCAGAATCAGTGGGATCCGCTAAAGCGTTCCAGAGTTATAACCTCATAAAGTGACAGTGGTCAGAATTGTACAAATTGGCTCGGTCACTAAGCAGCAAATTGGCTCTGTCACTAAGGCTAGGTTCACACTAGCGTTGCGCCGCCCTGCGTCGGCGACGCAACGCGCGACGCACGTAAAAACGCGCGCAAACGCGCGCAAAAACGCGCGCATTTTGCGACGCGTGCGTCGTTTTTGACGAAAATCGGACGCACAGAAAATGCTACAATGTAGCGTTTTCTTGCGTCCGACGCTAGCGTCGGAAACGACGCACGTGGCGAAAAACGCCACCAAAACAACGCACGCGTCCCCTATGTTAAACATAGGGGCGCGTCGCCGCTGCGTCGCCGCTGCGTCGCCGGCGCAACAGCGACGCACATTGGCGGAACGCCAATGTGAACGTAGCCTAAGAGTAAACTTATCCTTGCAATGTGAAGAGCTGCAAAACCTCACATAGAGACCAAAGACAGGATATAGATTTCCAACACACAGCAGGACTATAATATTCCCGGGACATTCACATGTTCTTCTTCCAATGTTTTATACTTAATTCTGTGCACTATATGTCCTATTGGGGGTCTCTATGTGGGAGAAAAAGGACAGAAACTGAGAGCAAGGATGATGTCCTGCCACACAATTACAGATAAAAAGAAGCATTTTCTGGTGGCAAAACATTTCTGTGGTCCAGGTCACAACATAAGCAATATGAAAATATATGTCATATTAAAAGGCAACTTGAAATCACAAAAATATTGAAGGGTTTGGGAATGTAAACTTATTAGAGTCTTTGATTCCATCCACACACGTCTAAATCAGGAGGATTTAAGACTCATTACAAAATCTGAGGAATCTGCTCCAGAAACAGTGAGGGCACCAGGCCTCTGATCTTACATGGATATTGGCACTATAAAACTTTCACACCACTAATGTAATCCAATTTAGGATTCATTCTCCGAGCTCAGTCTGTTTGTTTATTCAAATGACCATTGATTATACCATGCCTCTGTTTTTTTGTGTACATATATTTGCATTTCTTCATATAATTTGTCATACCATGCCTGAGTAAGAGACCTATGAAGTCTCAAAAGCTTCCTTTGTAACAGCATTTATTTTATTTTTGTTAGCCATTAAAAGTATCATAACTGCAAGATTATCTTGTTTTCCCACTGAGAGCACTCTGACAAGCGTGATGCCAAATATTTTCCAATTTTATCATACATATATAAAGGAATACAAAATATTAAGTAATTTGCCACTAGAGGATGCTGCATACCAGTTGTGGCACCACTGAAGCAGAAGTCACCATATTGCAGTGTAGAATAACACTGACTGTTAAAACGTACAGTTAATATTACGAATGTGACATTTGCCAGCTTTCTTGACCATGTGCCAGTATATTTGGCAATACTAACCATCCGGAATCAAGGAAGGAAAAAGAAGGTGGATAGTCTTGTCAGGTTGTCTACAAAAGTTACTTATATTTACAAGGAGAGCATGCAGCTAAAAATGACTCTAAGTGGGAGGACTGGGCAAGTGCAACGTTACGTACTACTACCCCATTGAATAATATTTTAGAATGAAATCAGACCTTTACTTCTAGAAGGTACGGTATATCTCATTAGCTTGCTTCCTCTGCTTTTTCTCAGGATACCTACTCTACACATAAATATTCAGCAGATTCAATATTTGCGAAGGAATTTATGTACGAAAAATTACCATAAAATGAAACTTGGTGTGCATTAACAGCAGGAAAGAATGCCAGCAAATTATTCTAAGTAGTATCAGGCACTGTGTAACAGCAGGTGTGAATGTGTATGGTCAGCTTGAATAGGAATATATTGTACTAGATGGTGGCCCGATTCTAGCGCATCGGGTATTCTATAATATGCATATCCACGTAGTATATTGCCCAGCGACGTAGTATATTGCCCAGTCACGTAGTGTATTGCCCAGGCACGTAGTATATTGCCCAGTCACGTAGTATATTGCCCAGTCACGTAGTATGTTGCCCAGTCACGTAGTATGTTGCCCAGCCACGTAGTATATTGCCCAGTGACATAGTATATTGCCCAGCCACATAGTATATAGCAGAGCCACGTAGTATATTGCCCAGCCACGTAGTATATTTCCCAGTCACGTAGTATATTGCCCAGCCACGTAGTATATTGCCCAGCACAGAGCCACGTAGTATAGAGACTTAAAAAATAAATAAACATATACTCACCTTCCGAAGGCCCGTTGAAGTCCTGCTATACTCACCATCCGCCGCCTTTCCCGCTCCTCGCCACGCTCCCGGGATCGCTCCATTGCAAGCAGCAGCTTCCGGCCCCAGGGCTGGTGTGAGCAGGACCTATGATGGTAATGTGACTGCGACGTCACGGCAGGTCCTTGTCGCACACCAGCCCTGGGACCGGAAGATGCCGCTTGCAATGGAGCGGTCCTGGGAGCGTGGCGAGGAGCGGGAAAGGCGGCAGAAGGTGAGTATAGCAGGTTTTTTGTTTTTTTTATTATTTTTAACATGACATTTTTTTACGATTGATGCTGCATAGGCACACACAGGGTTAATAGCAGCGGTAACAGAGTGCGTTACACCGCGGGCCGTTACCGCTGCCATTAACCCTGTGTGAGCGGTGAGTGGAGGGGATTATGGAGCGGGCGCCGGGCAGTGAGTGCAGGGGAGCAGGGGAGGGACTAATCGGACTGTGGCGGTCGCTGATTGGTCGCGGCAGCCATGACAGGCAGCTGCCGAGACCAATCAGCGAATGAATAACCGTGACAGAAGGACAGACAGACAGACGGAAGTGACCCTTAGACAATTATATAGTAGATGTGACAGATAGTGCAGAAATTTCACATAATGGAAAACTACATACATGGCAATTCCATCATCTGGTATTATTCAGACTTCATAATTAGGCTGCAAGTGTAGGGTACTTGAGACACCGTTTCTAGGCTGCCTCAGTATGACCCAATACTCACACGTACAGTTGTGTGAAAAATGATTTGCCCTCTTCCTAATTTCCTGCATGTTTGTCACATTTAAATATTTCAGATCACCAAACACATTCAAATATTAGACAAAGACAACACAAGTAAATTCAAAATGTAGTTTTTAAATGAAGGTATTTTATTATTAAGGGAAAAAGAAATTTACACCTACAAGGCCCTGGGTGAAAAAATGATTGCCCCCTAAATCGATAACTGGTTGGGCCACCCTCAGAAGCAATGAGTCTCTGGAGTAATGTTGGCGCACTCATCTTTCCAGAATTGTAAGGGTATGTTTCCACGGTCAGGAAACACTGCGTGTTTGACGCTGCGTAGAGCCACAGCGTCAAACACGCAGCGTCCAGATGTTACAGCATAGTGGAGGGGATTTCATGAAATCCCGTGTCCACTATGCATTAAAAGACGCCTGCGGCAGTCCCGCGTAAACGGACATGCGGCGCGTCTTTTCAGAACGCAGCATGTCTGTTTACAATGCGGCGACGCTCCGTCGCCGCACCGTAAATTTACCATAGACAATCATTAGATGCGGTAAAACTACATCTAATGATTAGTCACATGCGTAGTAACTGCGTAAACGCAGCTTACTGCGCACATCTACTAATTTACATGCCGGCTTACCTGTCACACCACCGGAAGTCCGTGTCCACGGCAATTCTCGCGATAACTTAGCTTACCGCGAGAACTGCTGTGCACGTGACCGGGACTTAACTCTAGTCACTAGGCTGGTTCTCACGGTCATCTGATCAGCTGATTGTAAGAACACTGCAGTGTAGGTGATCACTGGAGAGTTATCTCTGGCGGTCATCTACAAGCTCTGCTATGTCTGGATGTCAGGCATCCAGATGTAGCAGAGCTGGACTTGTTGTGGGACACTCGTTATTAAATGGACTACGTCGGACACAGGGAGTATGTTGTTGGTTTATTATAGTGCTTTTGTAAAAAGCACTATATTGTTATTCCCCCGTAGACAACTTATTATTATTATTATTATTATTATTCAGTCCGCGATTAATGCGGCCCGAACCGCTGCACGCACAGACTCCAGTGAGGTGTCATTTCGAAGCCAGCGTTCCCAAGAGGTGTGCTAAGTATTTTTCGTGTCGATCGGATTTGTAGTTTTGGCGCAATTTGCGTTTTTCCCCTGATTGGAATGCAATTTCTCTATGGGTAAATTTTCCTATAAGCTTATAATGGGCTGATTTCTGAGGCAATTTCAAACTAACTGCCAACTGCCACCTGGCTGATTAGCTCACTGCTATGTGCAGTCAGACCCAGTTACTATGCCAACGAGTACGAACTCTACATGACCTCACTAGGACACAGTTTTGCCAGATAATATCAGCTCTTAAAGTGACCCGCACACCAAATCTGACCCTGAGGTGCCCAGTGCACCCCCGGTCCCGTGTGTGAAAAGTAAGTGCACCCCCGTTCCTGGTGTGAAAAGTAAGTGCACCCCGGTCCCATGTGTGTGAAAAGTAAGTGCACCCCAGGTCCCTTGTGTGAAAAGTAAGTGCACCCCGGTCCCATGTGTGTGAAAAGTAAGTGCACCCCGATCCCGTTTGTGAAAAGTAAGTGCACCCCCAGTCCCGTGGGTGAAAATTAAGTGCACCCCGGTCCCGTGTGTGAAAAGTAAGTGCACCCCCGGTCCTGAGTGTGAAAAGTAAGCGCACCCCAGGTCCCGTAAGTGAAAAGTAAGTGCACCCTCGGTCCTGTGGGTGAAAAGTAAGTGCATCCCTGGTCCCGTGTGTGAAAAATAAGTGCACCCTCGGTCCCGTGGGTGAAAAGTAAGTGCACCCCGGTCCCGTGTGTGACAAGTAAGTGCATCCCTGGTCCCGGGTGTGAAAAGTAAGTGCACCCCCGGTCCCGTGGTTGAAAAGTAAGTGCACCCCCGGTCCCGTGGGTGAAAAGTAAGTGCACCCCCGGTCCCGTGAGTGAAAAGTAAGTGCACCCCTGGTCCCGTGTGTGAAAAGTAAGTGCACCCCCGTTCCTGGTGTGAAAAGTAAGTGCACCCCCGGTCCCTTGTGTGAAAAGTAAGTGCACCCCGGTCCCATGTGTGTGAAAAGTAAGTGCACCCCGATCCCGTTTGTGAAAAGTAAGTGCACCCCCGGTCCCGTGGGTGAAAATTAAGTGCACCCCCAGTCCCGTGGGTGAAAATTAAGTGCACCCCAGTCCCGTGTGTGAAAAGTAAGTGCACCCCCGGTCCTGAGTGTGAAAAGTAAGCGCACCCCAGGTCCCGTAAGTGAAAAGTAAGTGCACCCTCGGTCCCGTGGGTGAAAAGTAAGTGCACCCCGGTCCCAAGTGTGAAAAGTAAGTGCACCCCTGGTCCCGTGGGTGAAAAGTAAGTGCACCCAGGTCCCGTGTGTGAAAAAGTAAGTGTGCCCCCGCCCCCCAAATCGGACCCTGAGTGACCCCGCCCCCAAATCGGACCCCGAGTGACCCGGACCCCCGAATCGGACCCCGAGTGGCCCCGCCCCCCAAATTGGACCCAGAGTGACCCCGCCCACCAAATCTGACCCAGAGTGACCCCGCCCACCAAATCGGACCCAGAGTGACCCCGCCCACCAAATCGGACCCAGAGTGACCCCGCCCACCAAATCGGACCCTGAGTGACCCCGCCCACCAAATCGGACCCTGTGGGGCCCCGTCCACCAAATCGGACCCTGAGGGACCCCTTCTACCAAATCGGACCCTGAGGGACCCCGTCCACCAAATCGGACCCTGAGGGACCCCCTCCACCAAATCGGACCCTGAGGGGCACCGTCCACCAAATCGGACCCTGAGGGGCCCCGCCCACCAAATTGGACCCTGAGGGGCCCCGCCCACCAAATCAGCACCTGAAGGGCACCCAAGTGTGAAAGTCTTGCAGGGGTAGCCCGGGCACCATTCCAAAGCACTATCTGTAGTTCCTTCAGGAAATACACATCTAGTTATTTTTTATTTTTTTTCCAGGAGAACGAGGGCATCGCAGGAATGAGCGTACAATAAAGATATCAAAACTGTGGGGTGTTTTATTTCATTAAAGTACTTTATTCTGCAAGTGTGTGTTTTATTAACCCTTTCACAACTATAGGATTAGTAATGGTAGGTATCTTATTGACGCCTCTCCATTACTAAGCCGGCTTAATGTCACCTTACAAAGGTGACATTAACCCTTTATTACCCCATATGCCACTGATTCAGGGCAATGGGAAGAGAGAGGCTATGCCCTGGAATGGCGCCATTTCTGGGACGACTGGGAGCTGGTAGTTGTAGCCGGGTGGGGGGGGGGGGGAATATACTGTAGGCTATGAATATCAGCCTGCTGCTGTCTGCATAGCCTTTCTGGCTATAAATTATAGGGGGACCCCCACATTATTTTTTTGGGGGGTCACCCTATGTTTATAGCCAATAAAGGCTAAATATACAGCTGCGGGCTGATATTCATAGCCTGGGAAGCTCCATGGGTATTAACCCCTTCTCAGGCTACAAACATCGGTCCCCAGTCGCTGGCTTTCCCTCTCTGGCGCAGAAAACGGCATATTTTTTTCAAATTTTTTTTAAATGAAACAGATATTGCGTTTAAGGCCGGGGTCACACTTGCAAGAAACTCACACGAGTCTCTCGCCTCAATACCCGGCACTGCCGCCGGCACTCAGACTGGAGCGTTCAGCTACATAGAAATACATGCAGCCGCACACTCTGCTCCCGAGTGCCGGCAGTTGCTGCCGGGTTTTAAGATGCGAGACTCGTCTCAGTTTCTCGCATGTGTGATCCCGGCCTAACTCTTTATTAACATTTTATTGTGTTTATTACTAAACATCGGGCTTGGTATTATCTATCTATCTATCTATCTATTTATCTATCTATCTATTATCTATCGATATATCGGTAGATAATAGATAGATATATCGATAGATACAGTATATAATAGATAGATACGATAGCCAGATACGATAGATAGATACGATAGATAGACCTATCTATCGTATCTATCTATCTAACTATCTATCTATCTATCTATCTATCTATCTATCTATCTATCTATCTATCTATCTATCTATCATCTATATATAGATGTATCTGCAGCGCCCCAGAGACCTGGTCATTGCAGTAGTGTCGCTCTGCCACTAAGGGGAGTGATGGTACGTCTGATGGCACTAAAGGAGTTCACCTGACCAGGTATCACCAGCACACATTACACTTCACACTCCGGCCACCAGGGGGAGCAAAAGGTTCTATTTATTAGGCCACTCCTCACACTTTGGTAAAACTGGGGGTTGGATAGGAAGTTAGGCAGAAGCTGACTGGGTTTTGTCCAGGCAACATCCCGTGGCAGGGGGTGTTGCGGGGAAGATTCAGAGGGGTCCCTGTCAGGTGTGGGAACCTGGAAGTGACTTAGCGACAAGGACAGATCGTTACATAACCGTGCCTGCACTACCTTGCGGCGGCATCTAAAGAAAGGACATGAAGCGAAGGATATTGTGGACAATGAGAAACGAGATCAAGCACAAAGGAGAGCCAGTAGGAGTCGTGCCCCGAGAACAGCAACATCCTACTGAGGCGCGTAGCCGGTGACCGGAACACCGAGGAAGTAACTGACTTTATGCCTTACTTCAAATACCGCAGGACAGTTAATTATAGGTTGGCTGTCTACCATACATCACCTAAGCAGACATAGGGGGCAAGAGTGGAGAGGGGCATCTCTAGGGTCCCAGAATAGCTCCGAGCCTTCCCGTCAAACGGGTGCGTCCTAGCCATAACAAACTTGGGGGACAGAGAGAGAGAGAACTAGAAAGAATGAGAACAGAAGTTGTGAGGACTATCCCGAATGCTCAGCAGGGAAGAACTACAACACACAAGCGCTAGTGGTAGGCACTGATTTCCACCTGCAAAGGGAACTCTGGATGTGCCTTCGGACCGGCCGGTCTCAGACAGCCCAGTTGACAGTGCTCTGGATTGCGGATCCCGAAGTCTTCAGTAAAAGGTAAAGAGACTGCAACCCTGTGTCCTCGTTATTGACTGCGCCTCACACCATCGCCACCTAGACTACTGGGAAGCCCCGGGGACATACTTCACCTGTGGGAAGGTATACCATCTAGCTGCCATCACATCACCCCAGTGGACCCCAAGCAGCGTCGGTCGACCTGACCGAATACCACAGGTGGCGTCACGAAACTTTTGCCGACCTTCATCACCCCTTTTATTGGATTCCCCTTAGCAGGGTCATGGACCGGGTCCAGCCACCGTGTCATCCCCAGAACTGAGCCAGAGAGGACCGGTACCGAGTAACCCGCGGCCCTGCGTCTGGGGGCGCTCCATATCTATCTATCTACAGTATATACTCGAGTATAAGCCGAGACCCCTAATTTTGCCACAAAAACTGGGAAAACTTAATGACTCGAGTATAACCCTAGGGTGGAAAATGCAGCAGCTACCGGTAAATTTCAAAAATAAAAATAGGTACCAATAAAAGTAAAATTAATTGAGACATCAGTGGGCTAAGTGTTTTTGAATATCCATATTGAATCAGGAGCCCCATATAATGCTCCATACAGTTCATGATGGGCCCCATAAGATGCTCCATATTAAAATATGCGCCATATAATACTGCACAAAGGTTAATAATGGCCCCATAAGATGTTCCATAGACACATTTGCCCCATACATTGCTGCATAAACGTTAATAATGGCCCCATAAAATGCTCCATAGACACATTTGCCCCATACAGTGCTGCATAAAGGTTAATAAGGGCCCCATAAGATGCTCCATAGAGACATTGTCCCCATATAATGCTGCACAAATGTTGATTATGGCCCCATAAGATGCACCATAGAGACATTTTCCCCATATAATGCTGCACAAATGTTGATTATGGCCCCATAAGATGCTCCATAGAGATATTTGCCCCATATCTTGTTGCTGCGATAAAAAAAAATGACATACTCACCTCTCATCGCTCAGGCCCCCAGCACTTGCAATATTCACCTGTCCTCGTTCCACAGCCGGGCGCCACTGTTTCTTCCGCGTCCTCTGCACTGACGTTCGGGCAGAGTGCACGCACTAACCACCTCATCGCGCCCTCTGACCTGAGCGCCCAGCGGTGGAACGAGGACCAGTGAATATCGCGCAATACTGCTCACCCTCCCCATTATACTCACCTGATCCCGACGTGGTCCCTGGCAGCTTCCTTGATGGTCTTCACCAGGCGCTGACAGCTTCTTCCAGCATTGAGCGGTCACTGGTACTGCTCATTACAGTAATTAATATGCGGCTCCACCCCTATGGGAGTGGAGTTGCATCCATATTCATTACTGTAATGAGCGGTACCATATGACCGCTCAATGCTGGAAGAAGCTGTCAGCACCCGGAGACCATTGGAGATGCAGGGACCATGCCAGGAGCAGGTGAGAATGTCACAGCTGACGCTCCCCCTCCCCCGCTGACCCCCTTTGGAAAATGAATCGAGTATAAGCCGAGAGGGGCATTTTCAGACTAAAAAATGGGCTGAAAATCTCGGCTTATAAGCAAGTATATACGGTATCTATCTATCTGTGTGTCTAAACATTATTCTTCAATGGAGTCTGTAAATTAAGAGGTTGGACAAGAAATGACATCACAATTCTTTTTTTTTTGTATATCTTTATTTAGTTTACAAAAACACACACAAATCCGCATGAAAAACGCATCAAAAACGCAGGTGACCTGCCAGTGACCTCAGGTGCAGATTTAGTGCAGATTTTACCTTCGTCAAATCTTGAGCAAATCCTGATGCCATCCTGACTGTGGAAACATACCCTAATTGAGCCACATTGGAGTGTTTCCAAGCATGAGCCGCCTTTTTAAGGTCATGCCACAGTATGTCAATTGGATTAAGGTCAGGACTTTGACTAGGCCACGCCAAAGTCTTAATTTTGTTATTCTTAAGCCATGGGCTTGTTGGTATGTTTTGGATCAGTGTCCTGCTGTATAACCCAAGTGCACTTCAGCTTGAGGTCACGAACAAATGGCCGGACGATCTCCTTCAGGATTTTTTGGTAGGCAGCAGAATTCATGGTTCTATTTACCACAGCAAGTCTTCCAGGTCCTGAAGCAGAAAAACAGCCCCAGACCATCACACTACCACCACCATATTTACTGTTGGTATGACGTTCGTTTTCTGAAATACTTTGTTACTTCTAGGCCAGATGTAATGGGACAAACACCTTCCAGAAAGTTCATCTTTACAGAGTAATCTTGGGGATCAACAAGATCATCAAGATGCTTTCTTACAAAACTAATAAGAGCCTTTATGTTCTTGTTGCTTAGCAGGGGTTTTCGTCTTGAAACTCTGCCATGCAGGCCATGTTTGCCCTGTTAAATGCCTTTAAAGGGGTTTGTGAAATAATAAATGTTTGTGACGCCACCTGTGGTACTAGTGTGAATAGGTGCATACCAGGGACAGCTACCTCCATATACAATATACAAAAAAAGGTTGCACTCTATCGTGTCAAAGCATGTCGAATATGAAATATGAATATCAAAATGGCTTTTTGAACATTAGGAAAAATGTTTGTGAGACGCTTTGCACAGAATTTGGCCAAATAGTGTGAGCCCATCAACCATCGTCAGGGTGGTCTCATTAATCTGATGGGTCCCTGACCTCCCTGTCCAAATGTGAACAATTACCGAAGGCTAATGTACTGAGTGCATTTACTGAACATACCTTTCAGTAGGCCAACATTTTGGATTTTAAAATCATTTTTGAAGCTGGTGTTATAAAATATTCTAATTTACTGAGATAATGACTTTTGGGTTTTCATTTGCTGTAAGCCATAATCATCAACATTAACAGAAATAAACACTTGAAATAGATCACTCTGTTTGTAATGACTGTATATAATATGAGTTTTCTTTTGTATTGAAAAACTGAAATAAATTAACTTGTTGATGATATTCTAATTTTGTGAGATGCATCTGTAGTTCTGTACCTAATCTAGACCAGATAGTTGATCAACTACATTTCTTGCATTATGTATGATATGGTGGTGGGTTATTTTGTTACATTTGGTTACATTATATCCTGTCTGACTTAGCCACAACAATGTTATATATAATTTAACTTTTTCTTGTTTTAATACAAGAAGACAAGATATCAAATGTGATAATGACATTTACTCTACATTCTACCAATTGTTTTGGAGCTATACATTACACACGCACGTGCCATCCCATTTTCCATATCATCCCATCTTGCCATATAGAGTGCAGTCCCTTATTACAGAGTATCCTCTATTGTTATGTAGAGCGCTGTCTCTTATTCCATATCATCCCCTCTAGTTGTGTACAGCGCCATCTCTTATTCCATATCATCCCCTCTAGTTATGTAAAACGTCATCCCTTGTTCCATATCATCCAGTCTTGTTATATGGAGTGTAGTCAGTTATTACAGAGTATCCTCTATTGTCAAAAAGACATACTGATAGGGAATTTAGATTGTGAGCCCCATCGGGGACAGTGATGATAATGTGTGCAAAATGTAAAGCGCTGCGGAATATGTTAGCGCTATATAAAAATAAAGATTATTATTATTATTATTATTTATTATTATGTAAAGCACCATCCCTAATTCCATATCTTCCCCTCTTGTTATGTACAGTGTCATCTCTTATTCCATATCATCCACTCTTGCTATGTACAGCGCCGTCCCTTATTATAGAGTATTCTCTATTGTTATGTACAGCACCGTCACTTTTTCCATATAATCCCGTCTTTTTATGTAGAGTGCAGTCCCTTATTACAGAGTATCCTCTATTATTATGTATAGCGCTGTTTCTTATTTCATATCATCCCCTCTTGTTAGTTACAGTGCAGTCTCTTTTTCCATATAATCCCATCTTGTTATGTACAGCGCTCTCCCTTTTTCCATATAATCCCATCTTGTTATGTACAGCGCTCTCCCTTTTTCCATATAATCCCATCTTGTTTTGTACAGCGCTCTGCCTTTTTCCATATAATCCCATCTTGCTATGTACAGCGCTGTCCCTTTTTCTATATCATCCCATCTTGTTATGTAGAGTGCAGTCCTTTATTACAGAGTATCCTCTATTGTTATGTACAGCGCTGTTTCATATTTCATATCATCCCCTCTTGTTATGTACAGCGCAGTCTCTTTTTCCATATAATCTCATTTTATGTACAGCGTTGTACCTTTTTCCATATCATCCCATCTTGTTATGTAGAGGGCAGTCCCTTATACAGAGTATTCTCTATTGTTATGTATAGCGCTGTCTCTTATTTCATATCATCCTCTCTTGTTATGTACAGCGCCGTCGCTTATTAAAGACTTATGAAATATGCATGCGGGCACCATCTCTCAAATACATCTTATTGGGATCTACTACTGCATATATAATACATAAACCACAAAGAAGAAGAAAAAGTATATGCAGACAACTAGGGATCACCATAAAAATTACAAATTTTATTGAGAAGTAACATGCAATTCATTTAAAACCACTTAAAAATCCCAAATGGAGAAAAAGATCCATAATATAGAGTCAAATACTCATAGACCCACAAACCAATGATACAGAAATAATAAATTGCTTGCTATAAATCAACAAAAGTATTATAAATAGTCCAATCAAAAATTAGATGAAGTATATATCATGTCCAAAAAAACAATGTATGCACAAGCCATTGCCACTATTATTAAATGGTATCCGTAAAGAATAATAAAGTAAGTATTAGATGTTTATACCTCCTCGAAGGTTCTCCAAAGGAGGATATATATAAACATGGATCAATGTCAGCTCACACTTAAACCTATTTCAGTCAGGTGGTCATCCCTTTAAGGCAAGCAATCTAGTTATGTGGGTACTTGGTCCATGCGTTCGTGCAGAGTGGTGCCAATGGGCAGACAGGCAAAGCACTCCCTCTGTCAGATTCCTCATATATGTATATGAGGGGTTGAACTGCTAGGATCCGTGTTGTTGGGCTCCTGCAGATGATCACAGCACTGCGATCGGCTGATGGGTTATGAAGGTTCTCATCCCTAGAATCATGCCTTTCAGGAGGGGATATTCTCCATACAATTGATAGAGCATTGTACAACCGTCATAAGGAGCCTCTAGAAAGCTATAGCTGAACTCCTGCATATGGATATGACCAGTGGCATACAGTCAATGGCGACAGATGGGTCCTGTAAGTTGGGAAGGGCTAAGTGCCAGCGCTGGCGCCGGCCTTCCCTCCTGCATTATACTTTCAACTGTCAATGCCAATACAGTTGAAAACAATAATGACAGGCAGCTGACGCTCCATCTCCCATCATTCCCCCTTCTGCATCTGAGCTCTATGACTTCTCAGCGCAGAGGGCGCAATGACATAATTACAGCGCATGCTCTGTGTTGAGCAGTGCAGAGGGTCAGAAGACACTGAGGAGACTGGAGTACAGGGGGAATGGGTAGGGGTGAGTATTTGTTTATTTTTTATGTATGTGGCCCATTATACTGAATGGAGCACTATATGGGGCCAATTACTCTGTATGGAGCACTATGTGGGGCCTATTATACTGAATGCAGCACTATATGGGGCCCATTATACTGTATGGAGCACTATGTGGGGCCTATTATACTGAATGGAGCAATATATTGGGCCTTTTTACTGTATGGAGAACTATGTGGGACCCATTATACTGTATGGAACACTATATAGGGTCCATTATACTGTATGGAGAACTATGTAGGGCCATTATACTGTATGGAGCACTATGTTGCACCCATTACACTGTACAGAGGACTATGTGGTACCCATAATACTGTATGGAGGAATATGTGGAGCCCATAATAATACTATATGGAAGACTATGTGGTGCTCATAATACTGTATGGAGAACTATGTGGTGTTTGCCTATAATACTGTATAGAAGACCAGTGGTGCCCATAATACTGCATGGAAGACTATGTGGTGCAACAAGAAAGTCCTATGACTAGGGAAAAACCAGGCACCAAACAATCATTCTCTTCAGGGTGCCAGCTAGGCAGTGGCCAGTTAGGGCTAGACCAGGGATCCTTTAGGTAATTTTGTGAATTGTATTGGTCTGTGTTTTTTAGAATTGTTTGCTATATTGTTTACATGCTGTCAGTCTTCTACACTGGTCGGTGTTTTTTATAAGAAATATATACTTTTTAAGGGATTATATTTTTCACAACAACTATGCGATGCCCATAATACTGCATGGAGGACTATGTGGTGCTCATAATACTGCATGGAGGACTATGTGATGCCCATAATACTGTATGGAGGAATATATAGGAGATAAATCCATCTTGAACTGTCCTCCCATCTCCCTTCCTGCTCCCTCTTTGACCGCATACAATATGGCTTCCGATCACACCACTCCACTGAAACTGCCCTAAGGTCACCAATGACCTATTAACCGCCAAGGTCAAGCGACACTACTCTGTCCTCCTCCTCCTGGACCTGTCCTCTGCCTTTGACACAATGGACCATTCCATATTATTACAGACCCCCTCATCCCTTGGCATCACAGACTTGGCCCTATCCTGGATCTCGTCATGCCTAACAGACAGGACATTCAGCGTCTCCCACTCGCAAACCACCTCCTCACCTCGCCCCCTATCTGTCGGAGTCCCACAAGGTTCAGTCCTAGGGCTCCTGCTCTTCTCTATTTACACCCTCAGCCTGGGACAGCTCATAGAATCTCACGGCTTTCAGTATCACCTCTTTGCTGATGACACACAGTTCTACATCTCTGGACCAGATATCACCACCCTACTAACCAGAATCCTCAATATCTGTCCGCTATTTCACCCATCTTCTCCGCTAGATTTCTAAAACTTAACATGGACAAAGCAGAATTCATCATTTTTCCCCCATTTCACATGATCCCCCCAACGAACCTATCCATTAAAATAAACGGCTGTCCACTCTCCTGGGTCCCACAAGCTCGCTGTCTCGGGGTATTCCTTCACTGATCTCTCCTTCAAACCGCATATCTAAGCCCTTTCCACTTCCTGCCGCCTTCAACTCAAAAATATTTCATGGATCCGTACATTCCTAAACCAAGAATCTGCAAAAACCCTAGTCAATGCCCTCATCATCTCCCGCCTCCTCTTATGTAACCTCCTTCTCTGTGGCCTCCCCTCGAACACTCTCGCACCCCTGCAATCTATTCTAAACTCTGCTGCCTGACTAATTCACCTCTCCCCCCGCTATTCCCCGGCCTCTCCCCTCTGTCAATCCATTCACTGGTTCCCCATTGCCCAGAGACTCCAGTACAAAACCCTAACTATGACATACAAAGCCATCCACAACCTGTGTCCTCCGTATATCTGTCACCTTGTCTCCTGGTACTTACCTGCACGCAACCTCTGATCCTCACAAGATCTCCTTCTCTACTCCCCTCTTATCTCCTCTTCCCACAATCGCATAAAAGATTTCTCTCGCGTATCACCCCTACTCTGGAACTCTCTATCACAACATATCAGACTCTCGTCTACCATCGAAACCTTCAAAAAGAACCTGAAGACCCACCTCTTCCGACAAGCCTACAACTTGCAGTAACCACCGATCAACCAAACCACTGCACGACCAGTTCTACCCTCACCTACTGTATCCTCACCCATCCCTTGTAGATTGTGAGCCTTCGCGGGCAGGGTCCTCTCTACTCCTGTACCAGTTGTGACTTGTATTGTTCAAGATTATTGTACTTGTTTTTATTATGTATACCCCTCCTCACATGTAAAGTGCCATGGAATAAATGGCGCTATAATAATAAGAAATAATAATAATAATAAATGACTTTGTAAAGGCTGCAAAGTTGTGAGATATAATCTCATGTGAACCCGCTGAATATTAAGATTTTATTTTTATTTTTTTGGAGGGAGGGGGTCAAGTAGAAATTTCTGATATGGGGCCACATGATTCCTATGTATGACCCTGGCTATCCCTGATGATTAGATTTGAATGCTGGCCTATCACAATACATATTCCCTAAGATAATTGCCGGACCATTTTACAATTGTGATGTAGAGGACAATGCTACAGAGCTTGATACAGTCTGCATGACTATAAGGATGGGGCCCTGATATTGTCCTTTATCCAGAACCTTATTTTTCCGCAGATCAGCCCTGAGCACTGAAAGTCAGCCCCATGCAGTGTAAGTTTCAAGGTCACTAAAATACCAACACCAAATACCAAATTGGAACATGAGACGTTGTGCAGGATAGTTTATGGATTAAGTCCGCGCTGCCACAATAATACAGATTCAAATGTAATGAAAAGCTCTGGTGGTTTATTCGACGCGTTTCAAGGTCTATCTGATCTCTTCATCAGGAAAATACCACAAAGACAAGACAAGATGTATCGAATATACCACCAAAGCTTTTCATTACATTTGAATCTGTATTATTGTGGCAGCGCGGACTTAATCCACAAACTATCCTGCACAACGTCTTTGAGAAGGTCGCTGGGCGGCCCGTGGATCTGCAGCAGCCGATACGCACATGCTTTTGCCTTACACCATCAGGTGAGCAAAAAACTGTTAAAAAACTGCACTTAATCTGAGGATAAGACCCTATATGCGCTTTTTGTCTCCCTAATCTACTACAAATTGCAACATGAGGCTGATGTAATATGGTGCCAAATTCACCAGATCCCTGCAACATGTTGAATCATGGAGCATAAACCGGTAAATGCTTTTACTTTATATGATAATGCTTATCAATGTGAATATATTGTCTGCTTCACTGGCCATATACATGCTTCAGTAACTGGATAGGTAGCATGAGGTGCGTGATATACTTTATGGATAAAGCATTATTTTCTATTACAGGGATGGACCACTGCAATTAGGACGTACCTGTAAGTATTATACCTCTTAGGCTGCCGTCACACTAGCAGTATTTGGTCAGTATTTTACATCAGTATTTGTAAGCCAAAACCAGGAGTGGAACAAATAGAGAAAAAGTATAATAGAAACATATGCACCACTTCTGTACTTATCACCCACTCCTGGTTTTGGCTTACAAATACTGATGTAAAATACTGACCAAATACTGCCAGTGTGACGGCAGCCTTAAGGTACCTTCACACATAACGATATCGTTAACGATATCGTTGCTATTTGTGACGTAGCAACGATATCGTTAATGAAATCGTTCTGTGTGACAGCGACCAACGATCAGGCCCCTGCTGGGAGATCGTTGGTCGCTGAACAAAGTCCAGAACTTTATTTCGTCGCTGGACTCCTGCTGACATCGCTGGATCGGCGTGTGTGACACCGATCCAGCGATGTCTTCACTGGTAACCAGGGTAAACATCGGGTAACTAAGCGCAGGGCCGCGCTTAGTAACCCGATGTTTACCCTGGTTACCATGCTAAAAGTAAAAAAAAAAAAACACTACATACTTACCTACCGCTGTCTGTCCTCCAGCGCTGTGCTCTGCTCTCCTCCTGTACTGTCTGTGAGCCGGAAAGCAGAGCGGTGACGTCACCGCTCTGCTTTCCGGCTCCCAGACAGTACAGGAGGAGAGCAGAGAAGCAGAGCGCAGTGCTGGAGGACAGACGGCTGTAGGTAAGTATGTAGTGTTTGTTTTTTTTTACTTTTAGCATGGTAACCAGGGTAAACATCGGGTTACTAAGCGCGGCCCTGCGCTTAGTTACCCGATGTTTACCCTGGTTACCGGCATCGTTGGTCGCTGGAGAGCGGTCTGTGTGACAGCTCTCCAGCGACCAAACAGCGACGCTGCAGCGATCCGGATCGTTGTCGGTATCGCTGCAGCGTCGCTTAATGTGAAGGGGCCTTTACTGTTCTTCCTTAGTAATGTCTTTAAATAATTAACATGTAATTACTAGGATTTGATGCCAGCACACATTGTATTGTATCCAATTACAGTCATATCCTTCATTCATACAGCTTACATTACAGGAATGATAGAACTGTCTTAAGCCCAGGTTCTTGCAAGGCATCTAACTCAAGCAGCTAACGATTAAGCCAATCTGCTGCCATAGTATCCGTCTCATTAATATTACCAATTCAGGTCGTACAGAAGGTACACAGGGGGCCCAAGTATGGGAAAAGTTGAGCCACACTTCTCTCCCAATCTAAAGTGCTACAATTAATGTACAGTATATGCTCGAGTATGAGCCGACCCTAGTATAAGCCGAGGCACCTAATTTTACCACAAAAAACTGGGAAAACTTATTGACTCGATTATAAGCTGGGTATGCAGTGTCCCCTCATCCCCATCCTGGTCTGCATGGCTCCTCATCCCTATCCTGGTATGCATCACCTCCTCATCCCTATCCTGGTATGCATGTGTAACAAGGTGACATGGGGTTGTAGTCACGGGCGAGTCCACTAAGTCACAGTCAGTGAGCCCTGGTCCCTTGCACATGAAATGGCAGGTGAAGGATGCAGGGGATGACTACTCCGGAAATACCACAAGCCACGGTTCTGTTCCAATGGGAAAATTTTACTGCAAACAACACAATGCTTCCTGGTCTGTCCTTGCAACTTCAGGAAGTTGTATGACCTCAATGGTTCCCATCCAGGTTTGGGAGCCCATATTCCTTCTGGAGACATTCCTACAACATCAGGACCCATCCACACTGCCCGGCAGTCCGTGGCAGCTTTTATTCCCCTCTGCCAGGGTGCCCTCTGTCCCTGGTTGTGTAGAGCAGGGGTCCCCAACTCCAGTCCTCACGGCCCACCAACATGTCATGTTTTCAGGATTTCCTTAGTCTTGCCCAGGTAATAATTGCATCACCTGTGCAATGCAAAGGAAATCCTGAAAACATGACCTGTTGGTGGGCCTTGAGGACTGGAGTTGGGGACCCCTGGTGTAGAGCATCTTGCCCTGGGCAAGCCTGCCTGGACACTCCCCTCGGAGCAGGAAGTGCTTTATCCATTAGCCTGCTGTACAGTCTCTCTGCTAAACTCCTCCCAGCATATTAACTCATTCTATACCTGAGCTGGACATATACAAAGGCAGTCAAATTACACATTAAGGTAACGTTCACATTAGCGTTTCCCGTTTTGCGTAGTGCTTGCGTCGGGCGACGCAGCGGCGACGCATGCGTCATGCGCCCCTATATTTAACATGGGGGACGCATGCGTCTTTTTGTGCTGCGTTGTGCGACGCATGCGTTTTTTTTGCCGCAAGCGTCGGACCAAGAAAACGCAACAAGTTGCATTTTTCTTGCGTCCAAATTTCGGCAAAATACGACGCAGCGGCGCACAACGCTAGTGTCAACGTAGCCTAACACATGACACAACAGTATAAAACATTGGTGAGCCATTAGGGTGCCACAGAGGGACACATGTGATTGATATATAGGAGAGAGGAGGCAATTGAGGATCCCCGCCACCTCCTTACACATGGTCCCTTCATCCCCATCCTGGTCTACATGGCTTATCATCCCTATCCTGGTATGCATGACCTCCTCATCTCTATCCTGGTATGCATGTCTTCTCATTCCTATCCTGGTCTACATGGCTCCTCATCCCTATCCTTGTATGCATGGGCCCAATCAAAAAACTTAAAAAAAAAAAACAAACATCCTACTTACCTTCTCTGCTCTCCCTCGCAACATCTTGCTAGCAGCTGACAGCTGATTTATGCTAGTAAGCAGCACATGGCAGTGACATCATGCGCTGCTCACAAGCAGAGCACAGCTCCTGGAATACTCACCGCTCCCCAAGCTGGAACTACCGTATATACTCGAGTTTAAGCCGAGATTTTCAGCCCAAATTTTTGGGCTGAAAGTGCCCCTCTCGGCTTATACTCGAGTCATGGTGGGCGGCAGCGTCGGCGGGTGAGGGGGAGAGGGCGCTGAAGCATACTTACCTGCTTCCGGGGCTCCTGGCGCTCCCCCTGCCGTCCCACGGTCTCCGGGTGCCGCAGCTCTTCCCCTGTTCAGCGGTCACGTGGGACCGCTCATTAGAGAAATGAATATGGACTCCACTCCCATAGGGGTGGAGCCACATATTCATTCCTCTAATGAGCGGTGCCAGTGACCGCTGACAGGAAGAGCTGCGGCACCCGAAGACAGTGTGACAGGCAGGGAGAGCGCCAGGAGCGGCGGGACTAGGTGAGTATTTTAAATTCACCTGTCCGCGTTCCACCCGCCGGGCGCCGCTCTGTCTTCGCGTCCTCTTGCACTGACTGTGCAGGTCAGAGGGCGCGATGACGCATATAGTGTGCGCGCCGCCCTCTGCCTGATCAGTCAGTGCAGAGAGACGCCAGGACGAGACGCCGGGAGCTGCAAGCAAGAGAGGTGAGTATGGCATTTTTTTTTTATTATTATTGCAGCAGCAGCAGCAATGGCACAGCTTTATATGGAGCATCTATGGGGCAAAAATGAATGGTGCAGAGCACTATGTGGCACAGCTATGGGGCAAGAATGAACGGTGAAGAGCACTATATGGCACAGCTTTGGGGCAAGAATGAACGGTGCAGAGCACTATATGGCACAGCTATGGGGCAAGAATGAACGTGCAGGGCACTATATGGCACAGCTATGGGGCAATAATGAACGGTGCAGAGCACTATATGGCACAGCTATGGGGCAAGAATGAACGGTGCAGAGCACTATATGGCACAGCTATGGGACAATAATGAACGGTGTAGAGCACTATATGGCACAGCTATGGGGCAATAATGAACGGTGCAGAGCACTATATGGCACAGCTATGGGGCAATAATGAACTGTGCAGAGCACTATATGGCACAGCTATGGGGCAATAATGAACGGTGCAGAGCACTATATGGCACAGCTATGGGGCCATAATGAACGGTATGGAGCATCTATTTTTATTTTTGAAATTCACCGGTAGCTGCTGCATTTTCCACCATAGGTTAATACTCGAGTCAATAAGTTTTCCCAGTTTTTTGTGGCAAAATTAGGGGGTCGGCTTATACTCGGGTCGGCTTATACTCGAGTACATACGGGTATGTGCATGGAGGACAGTGAGTGTTCATTTCTATTTAGTAGCGCGCACAGTGTCAACCGCAGCCACCGTCTTCCTGCGGGGGCTGAGCGATCACGTGTGCAATCTACTTAAGGGAATAAATATTCACTGCCCTCCACTCCCATGGGAGGGGAATATTAATTTCTCTTAAATAGCGGGCACATGTGGTCGCCTGGCAGCTGCAGTAAGCTGCGACTACTGCGCTATTACAGAGAAATGAACATTCACTGCTAGCTCAGTGAATATTTATTTCTATTTATCAGCAGGCCCGCAGCAGCTGGCTCCTGCCTCCTGTGACCCACTGATTAGTCACTGCCTCTTTACCCCTCCATCTTCTCGGACCCTCACTCGAGTATAAACCGAGGGGGGCATTTTCAACACAAAAAAGTGCTGAAAAACTTGGCTTATACTCGAGTACATACAATAATTTCTTTTAGAATAGACTTAATTTGAATGTTTTTTATCAGAGGTTTTGAATCTGATTTTCTTCAGTGTTTTTTTTTGTCAGTGTTTCAGTTATTTTCTTGCACACAAAATAAAATGAAAAGCGCCTGTGTTTTCTATAAGGCCGGAGTCACGCTAGCGTATAATACGGACGAGTGCTATGCTCAGATCACTGTGTTTTTTCTCGACAGTATTGTACGTATATCGGCCAAGTCTTGCCAATGCAAGTCTATGGGTGCGAGAAACAATCGGACATCACACAGACCATCAGTGTAACTTGCGAGAAATACACACACATTTTCCTCATTTAAGCCCACTGAACCATTAAATTAATTGTGGAAAAGCAGTGAGAAATGTAAAGCCATATACATGTCATACGGATTGCATACGGATATATAGGTGCAAGAAAATCGCATCATCGCATTGCAAACGCATTACACACAGATGACCATATGGAGAACACTCGTGCGATTCTCGGGTGAGAGAATCGGACCGATTTTTCATACGTTGTGTCTGACTTCGGCGTAAGAGAAACGCTGCTCGCTGGAGTCCTCGGTTCAAGTCCCATCAAGGACAACATCTGCAAGGAGTTTGTATGTTCTCCCCGTGTTTGCGTGGGTTTCCTCCAGGTTCTCCGGTTTCCTCCCACATTCCAAAGACATACTGATAGGGAATTTAGATTGTGAGCCCCAACGGGGACAGCGATGATGATGTGTGCAAACTGTAAAGCACTGCGGAATATGTTAGTGCTATATAAAAATAAAAATTATTATTATTAATCTGTTAGAAGCTTATCTCAACTAAAGGAAAGGGTTGACCATTGAAATTTCAACATCTGGATCCTTCTGATCCTCAATATCATCAGAAAGGAAAAATCCAGAAAGCCACTATAGACATTAGATGGTGGTCTGATTCTGCCAAAATTGGTGAATTTGGCCAACTCATCAAGTCCAACTTATTCCGTAAACTCTTTAGCACATATTGCCTTGTAGAAGCCATTGGCACGTGTAGAACAATGCTTTTCAGATAAGTAGAGATGCTTTTAGAGTGCAAAAAAAAGACATTAATAGGACCAAATATTGATTTATTGAGGAAAAACGTTTTAACAACACCAGAAGATAGAGGGGTTTATGACGACCTATACTGGTCTTCTAGTGGACAGTATCCTGTGTTTGAAAAAGAAGATAAAAACATTGAATAATCCAAAAAAAATCACTATGCCATTACATTTTATTAACATTTTATGAAATTTGATCATGTATTGTTAGGTTTTAGAGTTACACTGCCTTTGCAATAATTAAAATGCTCATCAAGAAGACCATAATAAAAAAGACCCACATAAAGAAACGATCCATCACCTTGGCCACCTTCTTCCACTCTATCCCCATGGAGCTAATAGATTTCTGTTCTCGGTACCAGTTAGTTATATATTCAATGTTGCTCGCCAGGGATTTGAAATGTGCACAGTGGTTACAAAACGGATGACCATTGAGCTTAGCTTGGATGTCAATGTCACATACAAAGTCTGTTCTTATGGAAAGTGGGCGCTTCAACGTATCATAGACCTCCTGTTCCTTCTCATAATCATTGTAGGAATGAACACTGTCCTGAGAAATGGTGTCGCAATCGTCCTGCGGTGTGGTACAGTTCTCACCAACGTCATACACAAAAAATATTTTTGACATGTAGTCAAGTATGATGACCCTGGCCCAGTTAGGGATGGGCTTTGCTTCTGCTCCACATAGATGTATATTCATGATGATGATTGTCAGAGCTGTAGAGGCCGTAATCATGGTCATGGTAGCAATATAATATTTGCCTAAACAGGGTGAAAAAAGACCTTATATCACACTTAAATAAACATTATTTTGAACATAATTTTCCGAATTCCAAGGATAAGCTAAAAACTTTTAAATAAAAGGTTGCTCACTTTGACACCAAAACCTGCCATCAAGTGCACAGGTCGTAAAATAGAGTAACCCTTGTTGATGTGGCACAGCGAAGATCAAGAGGAAGAGTCCTCCGTCGTGTTCCAGATAAAATTATAAGTTTTATTCCAACAACTTTAAAAGGAAGACTCCTTCACGTAGATCCAAAATGTTATATTCTTTTTCTTCGCGTTTCAGACTGCATAATGAATAAGAACGGAGCTGCAGTCTGAAATGTATAGAAAAATTTTGGATAAACTTGAGGATGTCTACCTTTTAAACTTGTTGGCTAAAGCTTATCATTTTTTGGAACATGACTGGAGGACTCTTATCTTGCGCAGGTTCTATCATTGGTAATATGATACTTGTCCCCCCGCTATTCCCCGGCCTCTCCCCTCTGTCAATCCCTTCACTGGCTCCCCATTACCCAGAGACTCCAGTACAAAATCCTAACCATGACATACAAAGCCATCCACAACCTGTCTCCTCCATACATCTGTGACCTCGTCTCCCGGTACTTTCCTGCACGCAACCTCCGATTCTCACAAGATCTCCTTCTCTACTCCCCTCTTATCTCCTCTTCCCACAATCATATAGAAGATTTCTCTCGTGCATCCCCCCTACTCTGGAAACCTTCAAAAAGAACCTGAAGACCTACCTCTTCCGACAAGCCTACAACCTGCAGTAACCACCGATCGACCAAACCGCTGCATGACCAGCTCTATTTTCACCTACTGTATCCTCACCCATCCCTTGTAGATTGTGAGCCTTCGCGGGCAGGGCCCTCTCTCCTCCTGTACCAGTTATGACTAGTACTGTTCAAGATTATTGTACCTGTTTTTATTATATATACCTCTCCTCACATGTAAAGCGCCATGGAATAAATGGCGCTATAATAATAAATAATAATAATAATGGTAATAATGGCAATTTAGCAGTAGCGGTTCTGATTCAGCAAACTTTCTTTATTCTCAGGTATCAGTGTCATATTGTAAACATTTTTCTTCCTTGTTGTTATATAGAGTTATTAACTGAGATACTAATAGCGCGGTGTTTATAAGCAACACTCATAGGATAGAACTGTAAAAAATATTGATCTGTAGGAATTCACTGAAGTTCTTTTGCTTCCTACATGCAAAATTTAAAAAAAACTTTCTCCATAGTTTTCATTACCAATTTCTTACCTAGCGGCTCTATAAGACCTGGCACAAATCGATCACTTAATTCCGATGTCTATCTCATCTTCCCTTCCCCATTTCTTTGTTGAAAAAGCAGCAGTGGCAAGAAGAAGGTTGTACATGATAGATCAGAGAGGAGAGAGGAGGGAAGATATTCAGGTTTTTACAGAGGGCAGCTCATACAGGCTGTAGAGAGGGAGGAAAGCACATGATGAGCTGTAGAAGTGGCAATCACTTCGGGAATAAAGCTGCACTGATACATAAGAACTAAATGAACAGAACAGCATCTTGGACACACAGATCTTACATCAAACATATATTAATGGGAGACTGCAATTATTTTAACAAATGTTAACCACAAACAAATACAAAAATATATATTTTTTTCTATGTTAAAATTGTCTTTATCAAATGTCAAGTGCAAGTGAACATACAAAGAATATTGACATAACTTGAAATGAAGGAGTTTTCCGGGACTAATCATTAGTGACCTCTCTTTAGAGTAGGAAAGTAATGTTTGATAGTTAAAGGGGTTTTCCCCACAAACAAAAGTTCCTTTTAATCACTAGATTTTGGAACAATAATAATTTCCACAATTGGATGTGTTCAAATAAAATGTCCCTGTGCTGAGATAATCTTATAAATGTGTCCCTGCTGTGTACTGTGTAATGGCTGTGTCTGACTGTACAGGAACATGGTCTGATCATAACACAGATCCTGGGCAGGGGGGGAATGGGGAGAAAAAACGTATACAGGCATGGGATCAGAGTTGGTTTCACGGTATGTGATCACAGCCGATTATTTTTGTGAGGTAATACATTTCCCTGCCTGATTTTAAACAATATTTTCCTTCAAGGAAAGAATCAGCTGTGATCCTGTGCTGTCCTGTCCGTATACTCTCTTTTGCTTCCCTCCCTGCCCAGGAGCTGTGGTATGATCAGACCATGTCCCTACACTGTCAGACAAGGCCATTACACAGTACACAGCAGGGGCAGATTATAAGATTATCCCGGCACAGGGACATTTTATTTGAACACATCCAATTGTGGAAATTATTATTATTCCAAGATCTATTCATGGAAATGAACTTTTGTTCATGGGAAACGTCCTTTAAGGATCCAAACTTCAGGACCCCTGCTGATAAGAAGAATAATCCCTTCATTGTTCATCCAGGCACAGAATCTCCAACTTTGCCTTGCATTGCACCTCACGTGACTGGCAACATTGATTACCTATCCTAAGGATGCAAGCATGGCTCTCTCCATTGACCTCTATAGGAGTTCTGATAGAAGATGAGCAAGTGATAGCAGCAACGAGACAAGGGAAGCCGGTTTTCAAAATAAGCAGCGTGCTCAGAGTTGGGATCCAGGACCTATCAGACATTGATGGCATATTCTGTGGAATCAGATGAGAATGTCCCTTTTAGTATTAAAGATTGTATTATAATTATGGCTATATTTATATCCAGTTGATTGCAACAAGTTGCTGGGCAGAGCCCCAATAAAAACAGTGGTGGTATTAATGATACCTAGAACTTACCTATCAACGGCACACTTTCAGAAGGAGGCATGCTTTCTGCTACCATTAATTGAAAGACAGTGAGAGCCAATAAAACGGTCACTCCCAAAGAAACTTTTTCCCCTGAATCTGCAGGAAGATAGAAACCTAGCGGAGCCAGGAAAGATATCATGACACAGGGTATTAACAAGTTGAAAATGTAAAAAGAAGATCTTCTCTTAAGGATCAAAGTGAAGGTGACATCAGGGTAAGGCTCTGAGCAGCACCCATAGGTGATGACGTTCCTCACTGCTGGCATACCCTGCATTTCCCACTCCACATTTTCCACAAAGTCCGAGAGTTCCCCAGTGTCCATAGCATTTATAAGGTCCACCTGGTTCCCATTATAGGTCCACGAACCAAAGGTCAGGTTACATTGCTGGTTGTCAAAGGGGAAATACGAGACGTCCACTACACAGGAGCTTTTGGTTATAGCGGGAGAATCCCATGTGATTTTTCCATCATATCGGAGGACGACATTTGTATTTACTGGCTCAGCAAACTCATCATCTGCCCTGTTTTAAGAAAGCAGTAAAAGACATGACTGTAATTGACTCTCCTAGTGTACATTAGTTTCAAGACACAATTTGGAAACCTATGTGCAGGGTCGGCGTTAGGGGCAGGTAAACTAGTCAAATGCCTAGGGCATGCAGTGCAGCTAATCAACAATCTTTTAGAAGATTTAGATTAGACTGTGGACACTTCCGAAGCCATCACAGACATGCCAAGTGTGTACTCTGCACCCCCGCCTGTGGGAGTACTGTCCTTTAAGCCACTGTTTGTACTCTGCACCTGTAGGGAGTATGATATACTGTAATATGTTTATACTTTTGCCTTTCTCTCTCGTCCCGGTGCCATATGTTATCGGAATATGTGTATTGGTTAATATATGATGGTATTTCTACACGATTTAGTGTATTACCACTCTTATATAATGGTACTGCTACACGATCAGGTGTATTACCGTGTATTGTTCACTATGTGTATATATATTGGTATATTGTCTTTCTTATCCTTTAATCTGCTAAATGTATATGTTGCTGTTTGGTGTGTCGGTTAAATAGGGAAAGCGTAGTACTGAAGTCTGCCCACTAGATGGAGTACCTCAGAATAGTGTACATAGTATTAGGTAGAAGTTCCACATAGTTAGGAACTAGTTAATGTAGGATAGGTCAGCTGCAGCTAAGAGAGGGGGAACTTCCTCAAACGGGTCAGAAGGGCCCGGGTGCCCAGACAGTCCACCTGTGCTTAAGTACCCAGGACAATAGGAGTAACCACGCAACGTTTATTAAGAGAGAAGCGCAGCCATCCACAGCATCGGGAAAGGAGAAACAAGACAGAAGCAGTAACAGGATAGGGGCACAGGTAGCTCTATGATGTGGCAGCTTGTAGCTTGGGCAGATGCCCTCAGTATTGGGGCAAAATGGCCACTGAGGGAACTCCCAGATACATTGAGGGTGGAACAGGAGCACGCTGGGTCACCACAAAGCACAGTACAGGAGGGCAGGTCGCTCGCCAAGTGGCATCTAGCTTTGGAGACAGAAACTCTCTTGTCTGGCACGAAACAGGCTAAGGAAGGACTGACCGTTGCAGAGCCAAATTGGGAGGACTCTGAGGAATCGTGTGGAATGGTCCGACCCGGGTGTGTGCTGTATGACAGAGAGGAAAGCGCAGGGCAAAAAGTAAAGATGTGTAATATGAATCCCACTGTTAAGGCTGTGAAGAATATGGATGTGCTGTGGAAAGGAAACAGTAAAGTTGTTTATTTGAAAGCTGAACAGGACTGTGTCTCAATCTTTGTAATACCGACTGTTGGGAGCCTACAGAATAACAGAGGTGGAGCCACAGGTACGCAAAGTGTTGGACAATGTTTTCATGTAATGGGAGGCCAGGGCACCGATACACCGGAGTGCTCGGCCACAACAATCGTCCTGGTCGTACCCCTTACACACCCATATCTGTGGGACTACTGTCCTTTAAGCCGCTGTGTGTACTCTGTACGCTGCACCCATATCTGTGGTAGTACTGCCCTTTAAGCCGCTGTGTGCCAATTTACACCGTTATGAGGCCTATCCTCCACACGTGGCTCAGAGGGTGGGTTACTGTCCCAACATCGTCCAGGTACCCAACTGTACAACCAGGGGACAGTTTGAGAGGATGATGAGGAGGAGGAGGCAGGGGAGGGGGAACAACTGTGCAGGGTCAGTTTTAGACAAAGTGGGGCCCTGGGCAAAAGTTTAAAGTGTGCCACAAATGATAAGGCTAGGGTCACATTGCGTTAGTGCAACCCGTTTAGCGCTAGCGGGTTGCGCTAACGCAATGTTTTTATTGTGGCCGCGTCCCGGGGTCGCGGTAACGTCCCCGCTCTCGCAGATCCCCGATCTGCGAGAGCGGGGAACGGACCGCGGGCACGCCTCGGACGCTGCGAGCAGCGTCCGCGGCGCGCCAGGAAACACCGGCGCGTCGCTAGCGCGTGCCGAACATGGCATGCGCTAGTGCTGCGCATTCCCATTGCCGTGAATGGGCGCGCTAACGGACGCGTTGCACAGCATTAATTTCGCCGTGCAACGCTGTCCGTTAGCGCTTTCCCATTAACGCAATGGGAACCCAGCCTAACATATTGCACCATCACACAAAAACATTTTGTTTATATTTACCTTTGCTGAGTTCAGGCCACTTAACATGATCAACAAAATTTAAGTCGTTCAACGCTTGTTTTCCAGCCTCCTTACACCGGCTGAGGAAGAGTGATGGGCATAGAACGATCACTAGTAGATCAATCTGTCCCGATACAGTATCATGTTATCAGCAGCATGTCTGCAGTTTTCACCAGGGGAAGTGCTGCTGAGAACAATGATTTCTGTTTCGGCATAAACAATCCAATCACTTGATGAATAGGCAGCATTTTGCTTGTTTAGTATAATGCACCCCATAGTCCTCCATATTGTATAATGCACACCCCATTGTCCTCCATGTAGTACAATGTGCCCCATAGTCCTCCACATAGTATACTGTTCCCCATAGACCTCCATATAGTATAATACTCTCCCCATAGACCTCAATATGGTATAATACGTTCCCCATAGTCCTCCATATAGTATAATGCACACCTTGTAGTCCTCCATATAGTATAATGCACACCCCATAGTCCTCCATATAGTAAAATGCATTCCCCATAATCCTCCATATAATATAATACAGTTCCCATAGTTCTCAATATAGTTTAATGCACCCAATAGTCTTCAATATAGTATAATGCATCCCATAGTCCTCCATACAGTGGATACAGAAAGTATTCAGACTCCTTTAAATTTTTCACTCATTGTTTCATTGCAGCCATTTGGTAAATTCAAAAAAGTTAATTTTATTAACAGTAATGTACACTCTGCACCCAATCTTGATTGAAAAAATAGAAATATGGAAATTTTTGCAAATATATTAAAAAAGAAAAACTGAAATACCACATGGTCATAAGTATTCAGACCCTTTGCTCAGTATTAAGTAGAAGCACCCTTTTGAGCTAGTACAGCGATGAGTCTTCTTGGGAATGATGCAACAAGTTTTTCACACCTGGACTTGGGGATCCTCTGCCATTCTTCCTTGTAGACCCTCTCCAGTTTCATCAGGTTGGATGGTGAACGTTGGTAGACAGCCGTTTTCAGGTCTCTCCAGAGATGCTCAATTGGGTTTAGGTCAGGGCTCTGGCTGGGCCAGTCAAGAATGGTCACAGAGTTGTTCTGAAGACACTCCTTTGTTATTTTAGCTGTGTGCTTAGGGTCATTGTCTTCTTGGAAGGTGAACCTTTGGCCAAATCTGAGGTCCAGAGCACTCTGGAAGAGGTTTTCATTAGGATATCACTGTACTTGGCCGCATTCATGTTTCCTTCAATGGCAACCAGTCATCCTGTCCCTGCAGTTGAAAAACACCCCCATACCATGATGCTGCCACCACCATGTTTCACTGTTGGGATTGTATTGGGCAGGTGATGAGCAGTGCCTGGTTTTCTCCACACATACCGCTTAGATTTATCACCAAAAAGGTCTATCTTTATCTCATCAGACCAGTGAATCTTATTTCTCATAGTCTGGGAGTCCTTCATGTGTGTTTTAGCAAACTCTTTGCAGACTTTCATATGTGTTGCATTGAGTAGAGTCTTCCGTCGGGCCACTCTGCCATAAGGGCCCGAATGGTGGAGGACTGCAGTAATAGTTGACTTTGTGGAACTTTCTCCCATCTCCCTACTGCATCTCTGGAGCTCAGCCACAGTGATCTTGGGGTTCTTCTTTACCTCTCTCACCAAGGTTCTTCTCCCAAGATTGCTCAGCTTGGCTGGATGGCCAGGTCTAGGAAGACTTATGGTGGTACCAAACTTCTTCCATTTAAGGATTATAGGCCACTGTGCTCTTAGGAACCTTGAGTACTGCAGAAATTCTTTAGTAACCTTGGCCAGATCTGTGCATTGCCACAATTCTGTCTCTGAGCTCCTTGGCCAGTTCCTTTGACCTCATGATTCTCATTTGGTCTGACATGCACTGTGGGCTGTGAGGACCTATATAGACAGGTGTGTACCTTTCCTAATCATGTCCTATCAGTTTAATTAAACACAGCTGGAATGAAGGAGTAGAACCATCTCAAGGAGTATCACAAGGAAATGGACAGCATGTCACTTAAATATGAGTTTCTGAGCAAAGGGTCTGAATACTTATGACCATGTGATATTTCAGTTTTTCTTTTTTAATAAATTTGCAAAAATGTCTACATTTCTGTTTTTTTCAGTCAAGATGGGATGCAGAGTGTACATTAATGAGAAAAAAAACTTTTTTGAATTTACCAAATGGCTGCAATGAAACAAAGAGTGAACATGTAAAGGGGTCTGAATACTTTCCATACCCACTGTATATGCATAGGATACATACATATATAGATGTCAGTGACACACACACACACACACACACACACATATATATATATATATATGACTTTAAATTAGATAGATAGAAGAAAAGCCGGCAATTCATGTGCTGTGTACTGTAAAATCACTTGAGGAGCCAACTGGATAGAAGAGGTGGATTACATACAGTAAATACATATAGAATAGATGTATATAGAGGTCAGTGACAAATACAATTAGTGCAGTGTGTGTGCAAATTACTGTACATGTAACTAATTAATAAAAGATTAATTTTTGGAATAAAATGGTGTAGGATCCCGCACAATTTTTGTAACCAGCAGAGGGAAAAACGACAGCTGGGGCAGATGTTTATAGCCTGGGAAGGGGGTAATACCCACGGGGGCTTCCCTGGCTATTAATATCAGCTCACAACTGTATACTTAGCCTTTACTGGCTATTAAAATGGGGGACCCTAAAACAAATGACGTAGGGTCCCCTTATAATTAATAACCAGCAAAGGCTAAGCAGACAGATGCGGGCTGATATTAATAGCCTAGCACTCGCCCGTATTCTATGGTAGTGTGACGCCGGCCTAACTAGTTTTCATAAAATGGCAAAGCATCTTTTCTTCGCAGTGTACGATTCTTCTGTTATTCTTCTGGAAATGTAGGAATAAATTGAAAACTGGATGCTACCATTCCTCTTGTCGAAAATCCATATATCTTTACACCTTGCTACTGTAAAACGAATGATGACAGTGTCACACTGTACGACAAGAAGAATGATTATGATTTTGTGTCAATTTAGTCATAAGTTTCCAGATGGAATAGCAGGAGTTACAGAATGTAAAGTTCTCATATGTACAAAACAGATGTTACAATTGCTGACTGACTAGAATATTACTATAGAGCACTTTATAAGACCACAAAAGGAAGATGCAGTGGTAAAGAGAGGTTCTTCTGGCATGAGCAGGTCATAATTGCCAGTGTTCTCCTGTCATTCATCTAGATCAAAAATAAAAAAAAAGATCACTCGTCTTGTTGGTTGTCCACTTACTTATTGTACAAGACTATATCTGGTCTCCATACCATGTTGCTCGGAATACGAATTGAATCCAGACCATCATATTCATCTTTGTCCCATGTAAGGTAGGCGTCATACCAGCTCTGCCTAATCCATATGTACGCTGTTAATATCTGATTCCGTTCATCCTAGAAGATCAATGAAAAATAAATGCTTAAAAGACTTAAAGTGAACCTGACATCAGGATTTTGCTAAATAAATTACAGGCATTTTCAGTTTGGGGCTGTTATACTGATAAAAATGATACCTGGGGTGAAGAAATCCGTCTTGTGGTTGTTGTTTAATCTTTGTTTTGCAGTTTTCAGTTAATGAGATTGCGTGCTCCAGGGCGTCCTGCACAGACTGAGGGCATCACCTACAGATAGATACTACTACTCATACGCCAGCGCCATTTTGCTGCAGTAGATTCTAGGAGATGAGAGCGAGAGCACCGAATAAAGACCACCCCTGAGGCCGCCCCAAAGCGCGAGAATCTCAAATAATAAAATAAATAAAGATTAAACAACAGCCACAAGATGGATTTCATCAATCCATTATAATTTTAATCAGTATAACGGCGCCGACCTGACACTGTCTATAGTTTACTTAGGAAAATCCTTACGAAAGGTTCTCTTTAAAGCATATCTATCACCAGATTTGACAGTACAAATTGCCTAAATTAATAAACAGATCTCTTTTCCAAAGAACTTTATTGGGATTTTGAATTTTAACCTGGAGAGGAGGGGGAGGGGAACGAAGGGAGGGGAGGAGAGGAGAGGGAAGGATAGGAGTGAAGGAAAGAAGGGGAGGGTAAATACAACATACTATGCGTAGAAATAATTCAACTTAGAGTGAAGCAAGGGACGCAACCCTTGAAGGCAATTAGGCAAGAAACGAGTCATCAACAGATAAACAGATCTCTTAGACCTGATGAAGCTAGTGTACTTAATTTGATAATCCATATCACTCTGATAGTATATTCCTCAAATTAAAATGACTATTTTAACATTATGCAGGTAGACTTTCATAAAGGACTATGTAGAAATAATTATGCAGATTTTTTTTTAAGTAAGTACACCAGCCTCATCAGGTCTAAAAGATGAGCTTACTAATATGTGCAATTTGTATTATGAAATCTTGAGAAAGATCCTCTTTAAGTCGTCCATCCACGGGTCATCCTAGGGCTTGTGCAGACGGCCATCCATGAGAATCGGGGCAATTATGCTAATGTCACTCTAATCAGATTTTCATAAGAGTTTGATCGGAGTATCTTCATAGTGTGATCTGATTCTTTCAGATGAGAGAATTGAAGCACACTGTAAAGAAGATGGAGAGCAACATTTCTCCATCTTCTTCGTTCTGTCAGTGCGTTAAAATCCAAGTCATCCAGGTGCACCTGACCTAACCTGTGATTATTAGTAGGTCCAGTTGATGATCATGTTTATGGGGGCTTCCCAACATGGGAAGCATTTTTTGAGTCTTAGGAGTGCCCTGATGTTATGGTTGGAGATGATGCCTGAGATGGTCCCTGTCTCCAGGTAAACGATTAGTTTTTTGGTCGTAAATGACCAAGCACTTTTTCGTGATTTAGGGCTCTTTGGTTATGACTTTTTGTTTGTTTTTACAACTTTTTTATTCATGATCCAAAGACCACCTGATGTGTATAACAGCCTCTGATCCTTTTGCTTAAAGGGGAGATAAGCCAACATGAAGGTTTCTCACAGTGTTTTTTTACCATCTCCACATGAATGGGTGGCCCATAATCAATTGTCTTAGATTTTATTCAAACATCAGTCTTTTTCATCAGTATTTGTATGCCAAAAGCAGGAGTGTCCAAAAACACAAAACAGGTGTGTCAATCTATCAATTATTGTTTTTCTCTGTAAGGGCTCAGGCAGATGTACGTGAATTTTGTTCTTATATAAGATCGCAATGCATGGACCAGCCGCTGGTCTCTCAACCCAAGCGCCACCGTTTCATATATTTCTATAACTAAAATTGGTAGCAGGAGAGGTGCAGCAAGTCCATGCATTGGAGCTCCATGCTCTGGCCGAGTTGCATTGACTTCTGCATGGACCCTAAATTTCTCTCCTTGTTTTGGCATACAAATACTGATGCAAAGCAATGTCCAAATACTGAACGTGTAAATAAACCTTTAAGGACGGGAGCTGCACAGGGAGCATTGGTCTTGTAACCTCCATAATGCTATAATTATGTGATCTACAGTGTACATTTATCTCGATGAACTAACCACCCATGTAGAGCAACCTATAGAGTTTGGGGGATTTGTCAGTAGATTGATGGACTCCTATCAGAAGGGAAATCATATATTAGCTTCTGCTAAAACACACAACCAACAACATGGACCATAAATTGTTAGTAAGATACCTACCACATCTTTGATCTGAGACAGTGTAATCTGAAGTGTCACATTTAGCGCTCTATCCGTATCTTCCACTGGTCTCAGTGCATTAGAGTATTCTACAAATAAGTCTCGAAATAACATCTGGGCATATTTTCCCTTTGCTGCTTCTGCACCTTAAAAATACATGAATAGGACAGAATATGTTACTTAAAACTATTTTCTACATTATTCTTTTTTCCCATCTCCACCACTTCTGGGCTTATATCTCTTTTTTGGTAGTGATTACTGTTCAGGGTGGATGGTGGATATGTTCTTTGAAGGACATTGCCTCCCTTGTCCATGGACTATGTCTGGCATTGAAGCACTCAAGTGGCTAAGTGGAAATACTAAACACTATTTCAAGAAAGAAAAAAATAGACATTTTTTACTAATAAAAATAATTTGATCATTCAGTGCTTGCTGCCAATATTGCGAATGTGATATAGAGATGTACGCTGCATTCACATACTGGCGCCAATGTGCATTTTATTGCCACAATAACAGTAATGTCTTTTTGAGGTTTTTAAAAAAATTTCAAAAACTGCACTGTATCCATAATACGTGACTGTAACCTTAAAGCCCATTTAGATGCACTAATAATTATGTACAAGCTCTCTGATTATCAGTTTATCTAATCAGGTCAACAGTCACTTGATGAATGAGAAAAATGATCGATCATGTGATTGGATGTATGCATAAAAGTAATATAATAAGCAAATTTCATAAAAACATAATAAGATAAAGGGAAATTCCATTTGCTTAGAAACTATTTTCTGTGAATTGACCCCAGGACATAATAAACATAGGATGTAAAAAAAAAATTAATACGCACCTCACTGCTCACACAGTACTGCGTGTGTACATACAGTGAGTGAAATAAGTATTAAACAAGTCACCAATTTTCTAAGTAAATATGTTTCTAAAGGTGCTATTGACATGAAATTCTCACCAGATGTCGTAACAACCCATCAAATCCACACAGGCAACAAAATCAAACCATAGATTTCCATAAATTAAGTTCTGTAATAATGAGAAATGACACAGGGAAAATGTATTGAACACATGAATAAAGAGAGCTACAAAAAGCCATGGGAAGTCATGACACTAGCTGAAATCTGTCAGTAAATAGAAAGCAATACTGCCACTTAGTGAAAAATAATATCAGCTGGTTCAACTGATGGTCTACAAAAAGGTTTCTCATTACCAAGGTTCCACGCAAGAAACATCTCATGATGAGTAAAACCAGTGAGATGTATTAAGACCATTGCAACCTTATTGTTGCAAAACATACTGATGGCATTGGTTGCATAAGAATTTTTAAACTGCTGAAGGCTCCAGTGAGCACTGTTGGGGCTATAATATGTAAGTGGAAAGAACATCATTTCACTACAAACCAGCCATGACCATATGATCCCTGCAAGATTTCAGACATAGGAGTGAAAAGAATTATCAGAACAGTTGAAAAAGAGCCAAGAACCACCCATGGGGAGCTAAAGAAAGACCTTCAATCTGCAGGTACAATTGTTTAAAAGAAAATAATAAGAAATGCACTCAACCTCCATGGCCTGTATGCACGTTCACCACGCAAGACTCCACTGAGCAAAAAGCATATTGAAGAGCTCAAAGTGTGGTCAACAACATTTATACAAGCCTGTGAAATACTGTGAGACTATAGTCTGGTCAGAGGAGACAAAAACTGAAGTCTTTAGATGCCAAATACACACTATGTTTGGATGCCAAAAGGCACTGCGTATCACCCCTAAAAACACCATACCAACAGTGAAGTTTGGAGGTGGAAACATCATGATGTGGGGCTGTTTTTCAGCATACTTCACCAGCAAACTTCATTTAATTGAAGGAAGGATGAATGTACAAATGTACCAAGACATTCTTGAAAAAAAACTGTCATCTAGTAGGATGATGAAGATGAAACAAGGGTGGGCATTTCAGCCAGAAAGGCCCAGATAATCACCAGACCTGAATATAAAATTTATGGAAGGAACTAAAACTGAGTACATAATAGAAGCCATGATTTAAAGAGTATTTATGTGGAAGAATTGGCCAAAATCCACCTGAGCAATGCATGTGACTAGTTTCTCCATACAGAAAGCATCTTGAAGCTGTCATCACCAACAAAGGATTTTCTATAAAGTATTAATTAAATTTCGGTATGTTCAATACTTTTTCCCTGTATCATTTCTCACTATTGCACATTACTTAATTTATAGACATCTATGGTTTGATTTCTTTGCCTCTGTGGATTGGATGGGTTGTTTCCAACATCTGGTAAGAATTTTATGTCAATAGCACCTCTAGAAATATATTTACTTAGAAAATTTGTGAAGTGTTCAATACTTATTGCAGCATGTTGACCAATTGCAAACAAAAACTGGTAGGAGCGTTGTAGTAGAATTGGCAGAAGAAAGAAGAGGTAAGTAGAGTTCTTTTTCGACATTATCAAATATAGAGCTTTTTTATTTTTTAGATGTTGGATTATCTTTATACGACATCCAATTGATAGGTGATAAATATTTTATGGCGGTATGGTAGGTTTGCTGCCTACAAGAATTCCAGGTAATTGAGCTTACCTTTCAGATCCAGGACTGCGGAGATAAGCCATGTTAACCTGCAGAGGATAGCTGAAGCAGTTTTCATGTTGAATATTCAGGCTTCTGCAATACCAGTATTTCCTACTGTTCACTGACTTCTTCGCTCAACATTATTTCAAGTAATAAACATCTTCATATAGAGATCCATTCCCCTTATTGCAGTACAGCCTAGTACATGAATTTGGTGAACCAGGAAGACATCCAGCATTCTGCGACTGAGGGTAACTGATACTGGAAAAGATCAACCAGCTTACAAAAGTGATCTGAGAGTCACGGCTCAGTGACCCATCGTCTTCTCCTATTTCACCCAGTTCAGTGAGCCGGTGTACCATTGCGATGGAAACATGGATTTTTTAATTGCTAATTAAGTATGCATTAACCTCAGTAGCAAAAATGGAGGTTTTCATGCAACTTTCTGGGTGTTTCTTTAGCTCTGCATCTGATGCTGTTGTAAGCAGGTGCTGAGATGCAGTACACAGGGATTGCAGAGCAGTACGGTATTACAATACTATTTATTCTTTTAACTGTAAAACTTCAAGCAGTCTCCTCACAGGGAGTTAATAGGCAGTAGCAAAGAGCTATTGGATCAACAAGGGTTAAATTAAATAAGCAAAACGAGTGCGACAGTCTAAGCTTCAAACAACACTTATCGTAGCTCCTGGTGGGGTCCTTAGTCCACAGTTCGATGGGGGTAGTAGTACCGGCAATGGCCGGTGTAGGGTCCTCAGATGGATTCCAAAGTTAACAATCCGTCTTCTGGTGGCAGCGGGCGGTCTCCGGTTTTCCATATCGCAAAAGATAAAAGACAGCGGCAGACATGGACACGTAGAAGTGCTGATTGCACGAAACGGCCGTTGTCCTCCTTCACTCCCCGCACCCTCGCTACAACCTGGCATGTGTCTAAAATAATCCGTGTTATGGACTGAAGGCACATTAAAGACGTTTATTCAGCAAACTGGTGAGTGCCGCTGTCTTTTATCTTTTGCGATATGGAAAATAGGATTACAATGGCTAGTTGAGCCGAGCACCAGAATCCAGTCGCTTGTGGTAAACCGCATGTTAAAGGAATTAACGGGAGTAATATGAAAAGGGACTTAAAGTAAAAGTCAGCGTCCTGGTGCCATTCCATTCTTAAAATTGGTCTCCGGTTTTACCCGCTGAGCCCCTAGTCCATAAGCCCACGCAATCAAAGCGGGAAAAGCTGCAGAAGTCTCTGTAGCGACCGTGGGGTGATGCATACTGGCCAGTAATGGAAACCGCACTTCAATGTCCTGTAACCGGCCCACACTTGTCTGCACACGCCCGATCTTATGCTTAGCCGGGTGCACGGTGCTTCCCACACTCCCTATCCCGCTGGCGTTACCTGGAGGTGACAGCTGCCATACGTCGCAGCACCGGGGCCTGGGGCGCGGAGCGCACTTCTCACTCTGCTGTGCTCTCCCTGATGGCGGGGAACTGACCTTTTGCATAGTGAACTTTTTCTCTGTTTCCGGCTTAAAACTGCCCCCTATTCCTGCATCATGTGACCTGTCCAGTCCCCTATTCCTTTCCCTGGGCAAAATGGGACGCAGCCTCGATAGTTCCGGACCAAGCTCAGAGCAGCGCAACTCGGCCTTTCTCCTCACACTATCACATTCACATGTAATGCAAACTGAGAAAGCATAAGGGTATATAAGGGAAGATTGAGTTTTTATAGGGTCCCAAACTAGTCTTTTCATATGGAACAAAGAGGCCTTTAAGGTTCTCCTAGGCTCCAGGGCCTAGATGCAACAGGAACCCCTGCATCCATTAAAGTTATGCCCCTGATCCTGGCAATTTCAGGACTGTTTGCAAGTATTTAAGTAAAGAACAATTAGCACTGACAGCACGACATATCCCAGAAGGTTGCTCTGTATGCCTACGTTTGGCAGGTACCCAGACCTCTTGCAGGCCTCAAGAAGTGAGGGCAAAATTCATTTGAACAGTGCGTAAGTCCATAAAATCAAATTGCTTGATTAAAACACTTCACTCATACACCTTCCTCCACATTTTCAGCATTACCGTTATTATTAATAGATTTATGATTAAAAGCGGCAATGCTAAAAACATGCAAGATGGACATGCAGAAATCACTTTCAGCTCTCTCAAATTATCATCACATGCAGTTTTAATGAAAGGTAAGATCTCTCTATAGAATAGATTAAACAGGATCCATCATTCACCATATACAGTATTACATTGTCCTTCTCTGCACAATGACCTCTGCATAGATCACAGAGCATGCCTACAACACTTTGCTATAAAAGTCAATGAACATCTACTGTCTCTTTCATCCTACGGTTCATGTGGCTACTGTAATGCATATCTATGAAAGATATTAACAGAAGCTCTACAATCTGCATTAACCATAATATGGTGTCTTAATTTTGCAGGTGTAAAAGAGACAAAAAAATGTACATGCCATAACGATGGAGTTTTTGTTACCTCCCTATAAAAGCTATAGAAAATAATCAAAATGCTATATGCAGTCCAGAGTGGTATTATCAAATACATATGTTCATCACAAATAAAAAGCCCTCACAAAGCTCTATCGACGGAGACATAAAAATGTTACCTGTCTCAGGTATTTAAAAGGGTGTTGGGGAAAAAAGCATCGGTTAGCAAAACAAGGCACTTTTTTACCTGTTAGAATGGAGTGGCAGTGCACATACTCCACTGACACTCCAATCATCCTCTCTGGTACTGTCGAGTACTGTGCTTGGCTTTTTCCAGCAGCGAAATAGAGAATAAGTGGTTGATCAATTGCACTGCTACTTTATTCTAGCAGGGATAAATTAACCTTGTTTTGCCTGTTGAACCCCCACCAATCTATAAGGTATTATCTATCACATGGATAGGTGGTAACTTAATGTCACTGAAAGACTCCTTTAAGATGTGGTTAGAAGGGTATGATTATGGCACCTGGTCAAGTGCATAACTAAGCGAGGGACCCTGGAAAGTTGTGTACAGAAGGGAGAGGGTTGAAAATTGAGATTTGTGAATTATTAGGATCTTTAGAAGACATGAAGTCCTCAACACCAACACAAGTGCAGTGTAGCAGAGGCTCTTGTTGGAACCGTGCCTTTCCCCACCTGCTGCATTTCATACACTCATGCATAAGTGTTCAGTCTGTGTGGATCAAACAACCGTGCACTCCTTTTCTGTCTTCAATGTTGGTCTGCTGCTGGTGGTCGGAGTGAGGAATGGGAAAATTCTTTCACCAGAGAAGGAACATGATTACACATCGGTTCATCAGTGGGTCATTATGAGACTGCTCAGGGCCGGATTTAGGAGGTGGGTGGCCCGGGACCCATTTTTCAAGGTGTTGCAATATGTAATGCAAAAACACGAAATGAAACGAACGCAAGTTTATTTACAAAAATCATTTACACAGAGTAACTCAAGTAAAATCATTCATTTTTTACAATCCGGGCACTTTCCTTGATTTTTGTGCTGCAAAATCACTAATGATGTCACTAAAGTCCAATTCACGCAGTATATCTGACCTTGTCAACCCTTGAAATCCTGAAAGGGCATTAAAGATTAAAATATGTACATATGTATGTATGTATATTGTAGAAATTTGGGCTATCTATATCAAAGACTGCTGCTGGGCTCTATATGTCAGAGGCTTCTGCTGGGCTCTATATGTATGAGAGGCTTCTGCTGGGCTGTATATATATGAGGGGCTTCTGCTGGGCTGTATATATATGAGGGGCTTCTGCTGGGCTGTATATATATAAGAGAGGCTTCTGCTGGGCTGTATATGTATGAGAGGCTTCTGCTGGGCTGTATATATATGAGGGCTCTATATGTCAGAGGTTTCTGCTGGGCTCTATATGTCAGAGGCTTCTGCTGGGCTGTATATGTATGAGAGGCTTCTGCTGGGCTGTATATGTATGAGAGGCTACTGCTGGGCTGCATATGTGTGAGAGGCTTCTGCTGGGCTGTGTATATACATGAGGGGCTTCTGCTGGGCTGTATATGTATGAGAGGCTTCTACTGGCTGTATATGTATGAGAGGCTTCTGCTGGGCTGTATATACACAGACAGACAGACACACATAGACACACACAGACAGAGATCATACTCACCCACCGCGACACTGTGAAGATTGAACCACTTCACTCCTGGATCTTCAGTGACTGAAGATCCAGAGTGAAGTCCTGCCGCGCTCTGCGGTGGAGAATCCTCTTCTCGTGCCGACATCGTGGCTCCACCTCCTTCCTCAAAGGTAGCTGAACAAACTCTCATCTGATCTAACCTGTTGTGAATTCCGCTCTTGGGCTCCCTCCGGTGGTTGTGAGTAGCATTTTTGTGAGTTCTGCTCTTTGGCTCCCTCCTGTGGTTTTGAGTGGTATGGCTGCTTCTTGGATTTAGCTTCAGCAGCTGTTTTCACTGATCTTCTTTCTGGCTCGGCTATATTAGTCTGGCCTTATCCCTCATGCTATGCCAGTTGTCAATTGTTCCTGCCTGGAGTCGTTGCTCTTAGGACTTTCCTGACACTCTGACCAGTGCATCAAAGCTAAGTCCTTGCTTGTCCTTTTGCGGTTCTCTTGTTTTGGACTTTGTTGTTCAGCACTTTCTTTGTTTTTGTTCTTTTGTCCAGCTTTTCAGTATGGATCTATTCAGCTAAGCTGGAAGCTCTGGGCAGCAGAGTTTGCCCTCCACACCTTTAGTCAGGTGTGGAGATTTTTGCATTTCTCTGCGGTGGACTTTTTCTAGTTTTTATTACTGACCGCACAGCGTTCTGTCCTGTACTATTTTCTATCTATTTTGTTCAGTTAAGATGGGGTGCAGAATGTACATTAATGAACTTTTTAGAATTTACCAAGTGGCTGCAATGAAACAAAGAGTGAAAAATGTAAAGGGGTCTGAATACTTTCTGTACCCACTGTCTATACACACATATACCGTACACACATACACATGCACATATACACACTTACAGTGCCTACAAGTAGTATTCAACCCCCTGCAGATTTAGCAGGTTTACACATTTGGAATTAACTTGGCATTGTGACATTTGGACTGTAGATCAGCCTGGAAGTGTGAAATGCACTGCAGCAAAAAATAATGTTATTTCTTTGTTTATTTTTTTTTTTAAATTGTGAAAAGTGTTTTCAGAGGGTCATTTATTATTCAACCCCTCAACCCACCAGAATTCTGTTTGGTTCCCCTAAAGTATTAAGAAGTAGTTCAGGCACAAAGAACAATGAGCTTCACATGTTTGGATTAATTATCTCTTTTTCCAGCCTTTTCTGACTATTTAAGACCCTCCCCAAACTTGTGAACAGCACTCATACATGGTCAACATGGGAAAGACAAAGGAGCATTCCAAGGCCATCAGAGACAAGATCGTGGAGGGTCACAAGGCTGGCAAGGGGTACAAAACCCTTTCCAAGGAGTTGGGCCTACCTGTCGCCACTGTTGGGAGCATCATCTGGAAGTGGAAGGCTTATGGAACTACCGTTAGCCTTCCACAGCCTGGACAGCCTTTGAAAGTTTCCTCCTGTGCCGAGGCCAGGCTTGTCCGAAGAGTCAAGGCTAACCCAAGGACAACAAGGAAGGAGCTCCGGGAAGATCTCATGGCAGTGGGGACATTGGTTTCAGTCAATAGCATAAGTAATGTACTCCACCGCAATGGTCTCCGTTCCAGACGAGCCTGTAAGGTACCTTTACTTTCAAAGCGCCATGTCAAGGCTCGTCTACAGTTTGCTCATGATCACTTGGAGGACTCTGAGACTGACTGGTTCAAGGTTCTCTGGTCTGATGAGACCAAGATCGAGATCTTTGGTGCCAACCACACACGTGACGTTTGGAGACTGGATGGCACTGCATACGACCCCAAGAATACCATCCCTACAGTCAAGCATGGTGGTGGCAGCATCATGCTGTGGGGCTGTTTCTCAGCCAAGGGGCCTGGCCATCTGGTCCGCATCCATGGAAAGATGGATAGCACGGCCTACCTGGAGATTTTGGCCAAGAACCTCCACTCCTCCATCAAGGATCTTAAGATGGGTCGTCATTTCATCTTCCAACAAGACAACGACCCAAAGCACACAGCCAAGAAAACCAAGGCCTGGTTCAAGAGGCAAAAAAATCAAGGTGTTGCAGTGGCCTAGTCAGTCTCCTGACCTTAACCCAATTGAAAACTTGTGGAAGGAGCTCAAGATTAAAGTCCACATGAGACACCCAAAGAACCTAGATAACTTGGAGAAGATCTGCATGGAGGAGTGGGCCAAGATAACTCCAGAGACCTGTGCCGGACTGATCAGATCTTATAAAAGACGATTATTAGCTGTAATTGCAAACAAAGGTTATTCCACAAAATATTAAACCTAGGGGTTGAATAATAATTGACCCACACTTTTATGTTTAAAATTTATAAAAATTTAACTGAGCAACAAAACTTTTTGGTTTGTAAGATTTATGCATCTGTTAATAAATCCTGCTCTTGTTTGAAGTTTGAAGGCTCTAACTTATTTGCATCTTATTAAACCTGCTAAATCTGCAGGGGGTTGAATACTACTTGTAGGCACTGTATATACATATATAGTATACACATACCATACACACATATACCATACATCCACACACATACACCTATACCGTACATGCATACACATATACTGTACATACGTGCACATAGACATACACATATACCATATATGTGCAGTTTATGCCCATTGTTTGCAGTTTTGCCCATTATGTGCAATTTTGCCCATTGTATGCAGTTTATGTCCATTGTGTGAAGTTTTGCCTATTGTGTGCAGATTTGCCCATTGCATGCAGTTCATGCCCATTGCGTGCAGTTTGTGCCCATTGTGTGCAGTTCTTGCCCATTGTGTGCAGTTTATGCCCATTGTGTGCAGTTTTTAACCATTGTGTGCAGTTTTGCCCATTGTGTGCAGTTTGTGTCTATTGTGTGCAGTTTATGCCCATTGTGTGCAGTTTTGCCCATTGTATGCAGTTTGTGTCCATTGTGTGCAGTTTTTCCCATTATGTGCAATTTTGCCCACTGTATGCAGTTTATGCCCATTGCGTGCAGTTTATGTCTAATGTGTGCAGTTTATGCCCATTTTGTGCAGTTTTGCCCATTGTGTGTAGTTTATGGCCATTGTGTGCAGTTTATGCACATTGTGTGCTGTTTATGCCCATTGTGTGCAGTTTTGCCCATTGTGTGCAGTTTTGCCCATTGTGTGCAGTTTATGCCCATTGTGTGCAGTTTGTGTCCATTGTGTGCAGTTTATGCCCATTGTGTGCAGTTTTGCCCATTGTGTGCAGTTTTGCCCATTGTGTGCAGTTTATGTCCATTGTATACAGTTTATGCCCACTGAGTGCAGTTTATGCCCATTGTGTGCAGTTTATGCCCAGTGTGTGCAGTTTATGCCCATTGTGTGCAGTTTTGCCCAATGTATGCAGTTTATGCCCATTGTGTGCAGTTTATGTCCATTGTGTGCAGTTTATGCCCAATGTGTGCAGTTTATGCCCAATGTGTGCAGTTTATGCCCATTGTGTGCAGTTTTGCCCATTGTGTGCAGTTTTGCCCAATGTATGCAGTTTATGCCTATTGAGTGCAGTTTATGCCCATTGTGTGCAGTTTATGCCCAATGTGTGCAGTTTATGCCCATTGTGTGCAGTTTTGCCCATTGTGTGCCGTTTTGCCCATTGTATGCAGTTTATGCCCATTGAGTGCAGTTTATGCCCATTGAGTGCAGTTTATGTCCATTGTGTGCAGTTTATGTCCATTGTGTGCAGTTTATGCCCATTGTGTGCAGTTTATGCCCAGTGTGTGCAGTTTATGTCCATTGTGTGCAGTTTTGCCCATTGTGTGAAGGTTTGCCCATCATGTGCAGTTTTGCCCATTGTGTGCAGATTTGCCCATTGTGTGCAGTTTATGCTCATTGTGTGAATTTTTTTTCCCATTGTGTGCAGTTTATGCCCATTGTGTGCGGTTTATGCCCATTGTGTGCAGTTTATGCCTATTGTGTGCAGTTTATGCCCAATGTGTGCAGTTTTTGTCCATTGTGTGCAGTTTATGCCCATTGTGTGCAGTTTATGTCCATTGTGTGCAGTTTTTGTCCATTGTGTGCAGTTTATGCCCATTGTGTGCAGTTTTTGTCCATTGTGTGCAGTTTATGCCCATTGTGTGCAGTTTATGTCCATTGTGTGCAGTTTTGCCCATTGTGTGCAGTTTTGCCCATTATGTGCAATTTTGCCCATTGTATGCAGTTTATGTCCATTGTGTGAAGTTTTGCCCATTGTGTGCAGATTTGCCCATTGCATGCAGTTCATGCCCATTGTGTGCAGTTTTTGCCGATTGTGTGCAGTTTGTGTCCATTGTGTGCAGTTTTTACCCATTGTGTGCAGTTTTTGCCCATTGTGTGCAGTTTTTGCCCATAGTGTGCAGTTTTTGCCCATAGTGTGCAGTTTGTGTCCATTGTGTGCAGTTTATGCCCATTGTGTGCAGTTTTGCCCATTGTGTGCAGATTTGCCCATTGTGTGCAGTTTATGCCCATTGTGTGCAGTTTGTCCCCATTGTGTGCAGTCTTTCCCCATTGTGTGCAGTTTATGCCCATTGTGTGCAGTTTATGCCCATTGTGTGCAGTCTATGTCCATTGTGTGCAGTTTATGCCCATTGTGTGCAGTCTATGTCCATTGTGTGCAGTTTATGCCCATTGTGTGCAGTTTATGCCCATTGTGTGCAGTTTATGTCCATTGTGTGCAGTTTATGTCCATTGTGTGCAGTTTATGTCCAATGTGTGCAGTTTATGCCCATTGTGTGCAGTTTATGTCCATTGTGTGCAGTTTGTCCCCATTGTGTGCAGTCTTTCCCCATTGTGTGCAGTTTATGCCCATTGTGTGCAGTTTATGTCCATTGTGTGCAGTTTTTGCCCATTGTGTGCAGTTTATGTCCATTGTGTGCAGTTTGTCCCCATTGTGTGCAGTCTTTCCCCATTGTGTGCAGTTTATGCCCATTGTGTTCAGTTTATGCCCATTGTGTGCAGTTTTTGCCCATTGTGTGCAGTTTTTGCCCATTGTGTGCAGTTTGTGTCCATTGTATGCAGTTTATGTCCATTGTTTGCAGTTTATGCCCATTGTGTGCAGTTTATGCCCATTGTGTGCAGTTTATGCCCATTGTGTGCAGTTTATGTCCATTGTGTGCAGTTTATGCCCATTGTGTGCAGTTTATGTCCATTGTGTGCAGTTTATGTCCATTGTGTGCAGTTTATGTCCAATGTGTGCAGTTTATGCCCATTGTGTGCAGTTTATGTCCAATGTGTGCAGTTTATGCCCATTGTGTGCAGTTTATGCCCATTGTGTGCAGTTTATGTCCATTGTGTGCAGTTTATGCCCATTATGTGCAGTTTTTGTCCATTGTGTGCAGTTTATGTCCATTGTGTGCAGTTTTTGTCCATTGTGTGCAGTTTATGTCCATTGTGTGCAGTTTATGCCCATTGTGTGCAGTTTATGCCCATTGTGTGCAGTTTTTGTCCATTGTGTGCAGTTTATGTCCATTGTGTGCAGTTTATGCCCATTGTGTGCAGTTTATGCCCATTGTGTGCAGATTAACACTTTCCGATTTTATGGTCTTTGATACATATTTTATTTATAACTTTCTGCTTTTACATGTTTGTTAATTTTCTTAAAATTCTCTGCAAAGTGATCAATGTCCGTCTCACAAATGAGCAATTTATTTTTTCATTTTTAGCATTTCCTCAATTGCATAACATATTAATACGGTGTGAAAGAAAGTGAATAGTATCTTCTGCATATGCCGGTCTGTACGTCAGCGTACCAGCAGCTTCATCCTACATGCAGGATATATATATACATTGTGACTAATGTAGAAAATTAGTATTCGTTAAGGATACATAAATAGAGTGAGTAGGAGTGTGCCGACCTGCAGTTTTCGATAATGTAAACTTTTGGTGCTTCTTTGGTTGGTAAAACACCTTTCGCATTTTCAGTGTTCATGGAAAATGTATTTTTTTTTTATGAAAAGGGCAGCCTAACCAATGTAACCCTACAAGCTAAGGGTTAAAAGCAGACGATCAGCTCTTCGCTCATGCATTTATAACTTTAATAAAGGCTTCCTATACAAAGCGAATAAAGAATGTCTATGATAACAGTGGGCTGGATCTTATTCCTGTAATTCGCAGACGGGGTAAGTTGTTCACAACCTACAAACTGGGGAGAAGACGGGAAAGGGGGGAGTACGAATGATAGGTTTTTGGTAGATGATTGAAGCAAAGGCAATAAGAAAGTGAAAGTGTGTAGAATACATAACGCACAACGAGAACGGTTTCTTACAATATTAAATCTAACTTTCCAAGTTCTATAAAACATGACAATCAACGGCTGCTACAAACTTGGGAAGGCGAGAAAATATACTTGCAAAGTTGCTGTAAAGCGCGATGAGAAGGGGTCATTGTCCGCGTCAGTACAGCATCGCTCATTGCAATTGATTCAAGAAGGATTTCTTTTTTCCACAGTGCAACAATTATTTTGGGGCTCTACATAACATTTTATTTTTTGGGTAGAGTCTATTTTTGAGAGTGTTATAGTACAGTATGTCGGGCATTGAATGTATTAATTGGTACAATAGAATAATTATTTGGGCGCTTATACGATTGACTGTATTGGTTATGAGCTGAATGGTATTTTTATTTGGGTACAGTTCGGTACAGAAGAGGGCGACCCCTGCAAAGTTTTGATCACAAACCTTTGCACACTTCCATCTGCCCACTGCATAACGTTTACAGTTTTGCTACTATAAGATCTTGGGTAATAAAATTTGAAATCAGATCAACTAATTTTTTTCTTATTTTATGACAAAGAGAAAATATTTAAAGCAAGAATGTCCTTTTCCTGTACGAAATAATTAGATTAATACATATCAGGACATTAGTATTTGTTCTGTAGCATTGTAGCATTGACTTGTAATTGCACCAAGTGTATGTTTCTGTGTTTGTTCATATTTTGTTCTACATGATAAATTTACCTGACATTAAATATATTCATTTGGCACAATTAAACCTTATCGGCAGTTTGAGGCTTGAACGTTCTATATTACTGGCATTAGTTGCTCTCTAAAAAATCATACATGCCTCTCCAACCCCTAGTCATATTCTCAGCGGCTTATTTGATGGGTTTCCTGCTCAAAGAGACGTATAAGAAAAAAAGCACATTAATCTGCAGATGTGAAAACATGACCGACTACTACATGATGGGTTATGCCACTATGTGAAAAAATGTTAATCTGTTATCAAACCTTTAAACATTTAATGCATTTAATACTCTTCATTATTCTGAGGATGTTTGATATAATAATTGCTTTATTATAGGGATCTAGTATATTTGCTGGATGGAATAATCACAAACCATTTTAAAATAAAGATGCAGGAAAGAAATATATCTTGGTACCGTGTTAGCCAGTAGATAGAAAAATATTTAGAATTGAGAGTCCTCAGTGGTTGATACCTTTTAATGGCCAACTGAAAAGATGGTAATAAATTGCAAGCTTTCGAGACTACATACGTCTCTTCATCAGGCAAAGACTAAAACAAATTCTGAAGAATCACATATTTATGCACAACATAGTGCATAAATTGTCTATAAATATGTGATTCTTCAGAATTTGTTTTAGTCTCTGCCTGATGAAGAGACCTGTGTAGTCTCGAAAGCTTGCAATTTATTACCATCTTTTCAGTTGGCCATTAAAAGGTATCAACCACTGAGGACTCTCAATTCTAAAAATAAAGATGAAAATTCTAAAAAATCTATATAAAATCAGTCTCTAAAGCTGAAAAACTGGACAGAACAAGAACTAGTAAAACTATAGCTGGCGCCTTCCACTGGAAAAAGGCCACTCTGCCCAATGCAGCGTTCGTTGTCAAACTTATGATGCAACATAGAGAATTTGAACTCAAATTTGCCCTATTCAATAACGAATTTGGCAAATTTTACCAAAAGTGGCATATATAGGAGCAGCATTATCCTCCTTGAACAACCAATATTATCAACTTGGCTTAAGTCTCATTATAAGATAAAAATATTCACAAGATTTTCTCTCTTTCCTCTCTCATGTTAAATATTGGTTTAGTAGCCGTAGTTGCTTGATATTAACAAGCTTTTCACAAGGACCGTCCCCTTGTATCGTTTAGATAATCTCTTGTTGACTCGTATATTGCCTATTTGCCTTTCAAGGGTTGCGTCCCTTGCTTCTAAGTTGAATTATTACTATGTGGAATGTGTTGTATTTACCCTCCCCTTCTTCCCTTCATTCTTATCCTTTCCTCTCCTTCCTCCCCTCCCTTCATTCTCCTCCCCATCCCCTCCAGGTTAAAATATAAAATCCCAATAAAGTTCTTTGGAAAAAAACTATAGCTGGCAATTTCAAGCAGTAAGCTGGGAGTTTAAGTAGAGTGTGGCGCTTTCCCATGTGCCACAGCGAGGAGCTAATCACTTCTGCTGGACAGTGCAATTACTGCCAGATTGAATGGCAATACAGGTCCCAGCGAAACTAACCTTTAGGCCATGTTAACACGTTCAGTATTTGGTCAGTATTTTACATCAGTATTTGTAAGCCAAAACCAGGAGTGAGTAAAAAATACAGAAGTGGTGACGTGTTTCTATTATACTTTTCCTCTGAATGTTCCTCTCCTGGTTTTAGCTTACAAAATATAAAATACTGACCAAATGCTGAGCGTGTGAAGAGCAGCCCATATTAACACATTAACATATAGTGTGGTACCATTTCCTGAACTTGCCCATTGGTTTCCTTCTCTATTTTTTTGTTCCCTTATATCAGGGGTGGTGAACCTCAGGCCCAGGAGGAATGTTGCAGCTCTATATGTAATAATATAGTATATACACTAATTTATTTGGAGATAATGAGAAAACAATAAAAGTTTCTACTATGTGTGCCAGTTCTTTATTGCAAAGATGTATTATTTGTTTTATCTTTTGAGCAGTATATATTGTATCATCCTGTAGTATCTGTACTATGCGGTCGATTCTTTGACAACAGCAAATTTGCCTGAAAAATCTGGGGTATTTGTATTATTAATACGGTGATAGAACATAAATTCATGTACAATTATCTAATATACAGTAAATCTGTCTTAATCTTCAATATTCATTTACATAGGGTCAATTCATCATTTGTGATTTTTTTTAAGGCACACAAAGCTTAAAGAACTGTGGCAAAATCAAAGATGCTTTTTTAGCTCTTTTGTTTTTTTGTGACTTTTTGCAGTAAAAAGTGGCACAATCCTTTTCAATAAACACAAAAATATCTCACTTTAGTCTTTAAAAGCACAAAAAAATCATAAAGTTCTTGAAATGCTCTAGGGTGCTGGAGTATTACTGTACAAAAATATTGTTACAGATTCATTTGAACCTTCTTTATGTAGTTTTGGGTGATTTTCTCTTGTTTATCATATGCACCTTATTCTTCTTTTAATTTGCGCCTTTTTTTAAAGTCCTTTATATGTTTACCTTTTTTCTTTTTTGTTTATCATCATGGCAGGTTTTGGGTTTGCAGGTGTCTTTTGGCTTTTTAACATGTCACAAAAATGTTTGCGAAATTGTACTCCAGTACCCCCCTGGAGTGACTTTACATATGTCTAAAGCTTTTCTTTTTTCATCCATAATTTTTAAAATATTTTCTCAAAACATGCACCTTTTTGCAGTTAAAAAGTCGCATAAAGAAATTAAAGAGACACAATTTTTGAACCGTATATGCCATTTTGAAGATTTTGACCCAAAAATGTCAATGAATGCTACAAGACAAAAAAAAGAAGATGCAGATGATGAATCGGGGTCCTCTGTCACTTTTTAAAAAGTCGCAATAGATGAATTAGCCAAAAACATCTCGAATTGACCAATCAAGCAGACAATGAAGAATAGAAGAGAAAACTGGCAAAGTGTGTAAAAAAGATAATGACTTGGATGAAAAACAAAAAAGATAAGTTATCACCAAAGAAATAAATACGAATTCACTGAACTGGCTCCATAGTGTTTAGCTAATAAATTCCCAAAATAATGTACACATCTAAAAATATAGATAGATAGATAGATAGATAGATAGATAGATAGATAGATAGATAGATAGATAGATAGATAGACAAAAAGAACACAGCAGCACATGTGCATGAATCTAGGCCATGTGAAAACACAGACAATAAATATAGATTATACTTCTCAAAAATATTTTTTCACTAATTTTTTTTTCATAAAACTTACAGTAATAGATGAAGATGAAAGTTCTTAGCACATAAATTTGCCAATTCATGTATGCCCTTCAACTACGGCAACATGACCTCCCTCTGATAGGTCCTACTCTACTGTTCATGCCACTTTTGGGCCAACAGCCTACATCTATGGGCAAAACATGTCACTCTCGGGCTAAGCCTACAATTTATGAGCAGGTAGAGCTGATTATGGCCACCTGCACGGTCAATGGGAGGAGTGCAAAGTCAGCCTGGAGGCAGCCAGCATACAATAATTGAATAGACAAAAAAGTAAAGTTTTGCAGCTTGCACGTGTTCACATTAGGAGTGCTCTTTTTTTTTTGTCTATTCAATTATTGTATGCTGACTGCCTCCAGGCTGACCTTGCACTCCTTCCATTGACCGTGCAGGTGGCCATAATCAGCTCTACCTGCTCATAAATTGTAGGCTTAGCCCGAGAGTGACATGTTTTGCCCATAGATGTAGGCTGTTGGCCCAAAAGTGGCATGTACAGTAGAGTAGGACCCATCAGAGGGAGGTCACCTTGTTGTGGTTGATGGACATACATGAATTGGCCAATTTATGCGCTAATAACCTTCATTTTCATCTATTACTGTAATTTAACCCCTTACCGACATCGGACGTACTATACCGTCCGATGTCGGCTCCCCTGCTTTGATGCAGGGCTCCGCGGTGAGCCCGCACCAAAGCCGGGACATGTCAGCTGTTTTGAACAGCTGACATGTGCCCGTAATAGGCGCGGGCAGAATCGTGATCTGCCCGCACCTATTAACTAGTTAAATGCAGCTGTCAAACGCAGACAGCGGCATTTAACTACCACTTCCGGCCGGGCGGCCGGAAATGACGTCATCGCTGACCCCCGTCACATAACCTCTATGGTTACTGATCGCCGGTGGCTGTGAGCGCCACCCTGTGGTCGGCGCTCACAGCACACCTCCATTTCTGCTACATAGCAGCCATCAGCAGATCGCTGCTATGTAGCAGAGGCGATCGGGTTGTGCCTGCTTCTAGCCTCCCATGGAGGCTATTGAAGCATGGCAAAAGTAAGAAAAAAAAGTTGAAAAAAATGTTAAAAAAATAAAAAAAATATAAAAGTTTAAATCACCCCCCTATCAAAATAAATCAATAAAAAAAATATAAAATCTACGCATATTTGGTATCGCCACGCTCAGAATCGCCCGATCTATCAACTAAAAAAAAGCATTAACCTGATCGCTAAACAACATGGCGGGAAAAAAATTTGAAACGCCAGAATTACGTTTTTTTGGTCGCCTCGACATTGCATTTAAATGCAATAACGGGCGATCAAAAGAACGTATCTGCACCGAAATGCTATCATTAAAAACGTCATCTCAGCACGCAAAAAATAAGCCCTCAACCGACCCCACATCATGAAAAATGGAGACGCTACGGGTATCGGAAAATGGCGCAATTTTTTTTTTTTTTTTTTTTAGCAAAGTTTGGATTTTTTTTTTCACCACTTAGGTAAAAAATAACCTAGTCATGTTTGGTCTCTGTGAACTCGTACTGACCTGGAGAATCATAATTTCAGGTCATTTTAAGCATTTAGTGAACGTAGCAAAAAAGCCTAACAAAAAACAAGTGTGGGACTGCACTTTTTTTGCAATTTCACCGCACTTGGAATTTTTTCCCGTTTTCTAGTACACGACATGGTAAAACCAATGATGTCGTTCAAAAGTACAACTCGTCCCGCAAAAAATAAGCCCTCACATGGCCAAATTGATGGAAAAATAAAAAAGTAATGGCTCTGGGAAGGAGGGGAGCGAAAAACGAACACGGAAAAACAAAAAATCCCACGGTCATGAAGGGGTTAAAAAAATTTTTTGAAAAAATTTGTGAAAAAATATTTTTTATAAGATTAATCTATATTGATTGTTTGTCTGTGTTTTCACATGGCCTAGATTCATGCACATGTGCTGCTGTTTTCTTATTTTGTCTATATAATACAGTTTTGCAGCGTGCATGTGTTCACATTAGGAGTGCTGGTTGTTTTTTTGTCTATTCAATAGATAGATAGATAGATAATAGCTAGATAGATAATAGACAGTCAAAGAAGAAAATGTATAACATAATATATATTATAGCATGGTCCGTTCTCAGCTACTACTAGAATAACTCATTACATCGTCACTTTTATTGCTTTGTTCTGTCTTTTAAGTGCAAACAATTTATTTTTATTTTATTTTGTAACTGGCATTTACACCTTTCTCCTGTAAATCCAGGATAGCAAATGGGTAGAAGCCGCTGTGGAGCCACCTATCTGATTTGTCTCTAGCACGGCTCGGTCCCCGGCGGCTATTAAAGTATGGTTTTCTCTTGAAACGCTGCAGAGTCGAACATACACGGCTGAGATCATACAGCCAGTGCTTGATACACTCTCCTCACAGATTGGGCAGCATGTATCAGCTGTTAGCTTCACTTTAAATATAAAACCTGAAAAAAAAATTAACAAATAACCTACAGTAACCAAATAAACAGAAATAGTGCATGAAAACTCTATACGGTACTTAATTCACACAATTTTGATTAAAAAACAAGCGTAAAAGCCATCCCACAACATCAAGGTGACCCTATTCGGGACGGTCCTAACCTCTAATATTATAACCCCACCATATGTGTAATAACGTAAATGTGAATAAGGGCTGGACAGAACAGAGACCCCGACTAAGGGACACCCAGCGATGGGGAGCTGATGTTATGGAAATTTGGTTTGGATGAATCTATCCCTGTGTGTGCTGCGGCCATTCCCAATTAGAATGAGTATTTTGAGCGCTCAAGAATGAAACTGCACACCATTGTGACAATAACATTCCGCCAGTACTGATGCTTTATTGTACATACATGGTTTTATAATTGCATATAGAAAGGAGGTGGTTAGGGGTGGTTAGTTAATTACCATATTGTCTAGCTCCTCTGTTATGGGTTATCTAAATATATTGGAATATTGTGAATAATGCACATATGAATGCTGATTAAGCAACTAAAATGTAGCTGTCTACATCTTTCTGCATCTAGGACAAAGTTGAGACATCTGATCACCATTTAGTACATCTGGTGCTGTTCCGCTTTTCTCTGGAAAGCCCCAAACAGTCTGTCTGGCTTATATCAGTTTATGTCAGCCATTTTAAGCAATTGATTATAGTGTATATACTAGCTGTGGATATATGAGTATACATGAGTATATATAATTATATAGAAGTATATACGCAAGTGAAAAAGGCATTTGCCGAAATGCGCGTCGGGGGGACGGGTCCTTTGTGCGCACACGGACTTACTATTCTACTACCGGTATGTATATACTTTCTCTGAGGTTACTTCAGGTTGATACTGCTATTGATTGCTGCTACGTGTTTTTGATTTTATATATATACTGTGTATTAATGTGGGTATGATATCCAATATATGGGTTAGTGTGCACTTTTTTCCTGTCCATCTGTGCGTGCTGCTGATGGCACGGGTGGTTCTCCCACTTTTTACTGGAAACCTATTATTTGTATATTTCTATATATTGGGACTTATGACTGCGTTTTTCTTAGTTTATCATTCTTCATGAATATGCAGTTTGTCCGTGATGGTCCTAGTTAGTTGTGTTATTAGTTGAATACTTAATTAATATTTGGATTATTAATATGTTATTACTGGCTGACATGCTCCCCACCAAGTATTTTCTGGTTCTGGAAATGGCCAAACTTGCCACAGTTGTAACACTTGACACTTCTTCTGTCTTTGTACGGTGGTTGCGCTTCCAGGTCAGTGGTCACCATGAGAGGGGCCATCTTCTGCACTCCTGGTTGGGACTCAATCCCTTTGGCTACTGTGGACAATGACATGATGGGCACTGTAGCGGCAGCGGGGTCCGGCCTGCTGAAGCTGTGGGCCTTGCGGGGTCTGGTGGTAAGATGGGGCCTGCATGTGCATCCGTGGTAAGGCCCGGGGGTGCCATGAGACTGGCGGCTGCATCCAACCCGAGGTCTTGGGGCATTACAGGGGCTGCAGCTGCATCTGCCACCACTTCTTCCCCCTGGTCTGACATAGCTTCTCCCATTTGCTAACCTAATTGAGGTCGGTGTCTCCTCTCCGGAGTCTGCAGCGGTTCTTCCGGTGTGTCGCTCGGCACTTTGCAGCGTCTTCACTTCTGGCTTCCCTTCCGGGGTTCTCAGCAGCGCGGCACCAGTTTCCTTCTTCGCACTTTTTCCAGCTGGCTCCGCCCATGAAGGTACGCCTCTTCTTCCCTCGCGCTCTTCGTGGCACTATAATGGTGGCAGTTTTGGCGGCAATTGACAATAAACAGTGTCTTACAGTAGGTGCACATGACCAGTTTTGCTGGGTCAGTCCACTGCTATTGACCTGTACTTGGATCTAGCCACTATCAGTGGTTTCCTGATTGGCTGTCTTAGTCCATGCACAAAGGCCTGTGCCAACATTTGCTTGTGTATCTGGTCATGAATGGTGAAGCCCAAGTCTTGGAATACTTGCATTACTCTGCCATGAAACTTCTTTACAGACTCTGTCTTGTCTTGGCTCATATCATGTAAACTGAGGGCTTGTCCTGCCAATCTGCCTTTGACCCACTCTCTGAGCTGTTCAATTAGCTGTGGCCCTGACTCCCAAGTGTGTACATCACATTCTGCTGGAAGTTTGAATTGTTCCTTCATGATTGGCCAGAGTGCATGCAGCGCCCCAGAGTCCTGGTCATTGCAGTAATGTCGCTCTTCCACTAAGGGGAGTGATGTTATGTCTGATTGCACTAAAGGAGTTCACCTGACCAGGTATCACAGTCACACATTACACTTCACACTACGGCCACCAGGGGGAGTAAAAGGCACTATGTATTAGGCCACTCCTCACACTCTGGTAAAACTGGGGGTTGGACAGGAAGTTAGTCAGAACGCAGCCTTGGAGAGCTCCAGGGAGGACCTGTCAGGGGTGGGTTCCTGGCAGGTACCTAGCAGAAAGGACAGAACGTACGGAGCCGCGCCTGCACTACCTTGCGGCGGCATCCTAAGGAAGGACACAAAGCGAAGGATATTGTGGAGAAGTGAGAAATGAAATCGCAGCACAAGCAGATATCCAGTAGGAGTCGTGCCCCGAGATCGGCAACATCCTACTGAGGCGCGTAGCCGGTGGCCGGAACGCCGAGGAAGTAACAGACTTCAAGCATTACTTCAAACAGCTCCAGAACCGTTGATTTTAGGTTGACTGTCTACCTTACATCACCTAAGCAGACATAGGGGGCAAACGTGGAGAGGGGCGTCTCTAGGGTCCCAGAATAGCTCCGAGCTCCTATCCAGATATAAACTTGGGGGACGGAGAGAAAGAGAAAGAACAGATACGAAAGTTGTGAGGACTATCCCGAATGCTCAGCAGGGAAGAACTACAACACACAGGCGCTAGTTGGTAGGCACTGATTTCCACCTGCAAAGGGAACTCTGGATGTGCCTTCGGACCGGCCGGACTCAGCCAGCCCTGTTAGCAGTGCTCTGGATTGCGGATCCCGAAGTCTTCAGTAAAAAGGTAAAGAGACTGCAACCTTGTGTCCTTGTTATTAACTGCGCCTCACACCATCGCCACCTACACTACTGGGAAGCCCTGGGGATATACTTCACCTGTGGGAAGGTATACCATGTAGCTGCCATTCCATCACCCCAGCGGACCCCTAAGCAGCGTCGGTCACCCTGACCGAATACCACAGGTGGCGTCACGAATACTTGACAAACTACAAACTACATCACCCTTTCATTGGACGCCCCTTAGCAGGGTCACGGACCGGGTCCAGCCACCGTGACAACCCCAGCACCGAGACAGAGAGGACCGGTACCGGGTACCCCACGGCCCTGCATCTGGGGGCGCTCCATGCATCACCTGCTTTTATTTCAATTTATGGCCCAGAGATCATTCCAGGTGGCTGCATATGTTCGCTCGTTCTGCTACATTCTTCAGTAAAATGGCATGGGATGCATCCCTTGGTCTGGAAGATTGTTGAGAATGCTGGTCACCTGACTTGGGGTGAAGTGTACACAGTGTAATGGTGGTGCTTCTATCTGCCCCTGCATTCTTGGTGCCTGTGGGTTCCTTTTCCTAGTACTGGGCAGCATGTATGATGTTCCCTCTTCATCTTCATCAGAGGAATAGTTGTGAGAGCATGTGCTGGGGTCATACACAGACTAATTTTTGGACTTAGAAGTTGCTTTTTTGTGTGAGGATGTCTCCCCCCTTGCTGAAGCATAGGCTTATAGTTCTATGTTGGTGTGAATTTAGGCAGCTCTGACCGGTGCTGAAGTTGTACATTATCAGCAGATGGTGATGTCAGTCCTCCCCCCTCTGCACCCAGGGCTGAGCTGTCTGCTGCCTGATGTGTCTGGGGGCTGCCTGCTGTAGGGAAGGGAGATTTTCACCTTCTCCCCCCTATATCACAACTGGTAATGGCTGGACTGTGCCTGTAAGCACTGAATACAGCTGGCAACATAGAAGAAGAAGAAGAAGAAGAAGAAGAAGAAGAAGGATGTGTAAAAGGAGGAGATATGTTGTGAATTCTGTGGCCAAGCTCCCTCCTGTGGTCGAGAGTGGTACTTCGGCTGGTTCTGTCTATGAGCTTCCTTTGGTGGATGAGAGTGGTACTGCGGCTTCTGAGTTTCCTTCCTCAGGTGATGAGGTTAGGCCGTTAGGTGCTGCTCTATTTAACTCCACCTGGTGCTTTGATCCTGGCCTCCAGTCAATGTTCTAGTATTGGTCTTGCTTCCTCCTGGATCGTTCCTGTGGCCTGTCTATCCTGCATAAGCTAAGTTTTGCTTGTGTTATTTTTGCTATTTTTTCTGTCCAGCTTGCTATATTGGTTTTTCTTGCTTGCTGGAAGCTCTGAGACGCAGAGGGAGCACCTCCGTACCGTTAGTCGGTGCGGAGGGTCTTTTTGCCCCTCTGCGTGGTTGTTTGTAGGTTTTTGTGTTGACCGCAAAGCTATCTTTCCTATCCTCGGTCTATTCAGTAAGTCGGGCCTCACTTTGCTAAATCTATTTCATCTCTGTGTTTGTATTTCATCTTACTCACAGTCATTATATGTGGGGGGCTGCCTTTTCCTTTGGGGAATTTCTCTGAGGCAAGGTAGGCTTATTTTTCTATCTTCAGGGCTAGTTAGTTTCTCAGGCTGTGCCGAGTTGCATAGGGAGCGTTAGGTGCAATCCACGGCTACCTCTAGTGTGGTGTGTTAGGATTATGGATTGCGGTCAGCAGAGTTCCCACGTCTCAGAGCTCGTCCTTTGTTTTTGTTAATTGTCAGGTCACTTTGTGTGCTCTGAACTTCAATGTCCATTGTGGTTCTGAATTACCTGTTCATAACAGAGATAGCTGTGGCAGAGAAGTGGAGGAGGAGGAGAGAGGTGTGGTGCAGAAAGAGAGGTGTGGAGGAGAGAGAGAAGGTGTGGAGATGGGTGTTGAGAAGGAAGAGCAGGAGGAGATAGGTGTGGTGGGGGAGTTGAAGAAGGAGGAGAGGAGGAGAGAAAAAGGGTGAGTGAAGAAGGAGGAGAGAAAAAGGAGGATAGAGAAGAGAATTCCTCCCCCCCTCTGTGCAGTCTGAGAGAGCACGGTCGGAACAATGATGCCTTCTCTGTGTAGGGAGGGACAGGGCGCACCACATACTGTGCAAAAACTCCCTATACCATGGATTCTGTTGAGAGCAGACTGCACAAATCTAATATCTCCCGTCCCCGTATGGGGAGGCACTGATGGCTTAATACCTTTCGGATAGCTCAAACGTAATGTGCAGCTCAAAAAAAGGGAGGCCACACTTATTTGCACATAGTGCAAAAACCTGAACCACAATTTTAAGGCCACGTGCACACAATCAGTATTTGGTCATTGTTTAAGTGGTGACGTGTTTCTGTTATACTTTTCCTCTGATTCTACAATGAGTATTTATTGCAATTTTCTTTGTACGTATTTTTACTGCAAGAAAAACTCACTTTATTGCAGCTTCAGCAAAGTGTATGGGATTTTTATGAATCTCATTCTATAAGGCTATGTGCCCACGTTCCGGATAGTATGCAGAATTTTCCTCATAAAATTCTTACTCCATTTGCAGGAAATCTGCTTTCGTTTTTTTGTGTTTCTATCGCATTTTTTGCGTGTACTTTTCGTGTTTCTTGCGCAGTTTTTTTGCAGATTTTTAGCTTTTTATTTACAATGGTCCAAATACAATTCTATAGCTGGAAAACCACGGATTTTCCGCAAAATTAATGAACATGCTGCATTTTTTCAGCAATGCTTTTCTGCTGAAGCAGGGGCACAAAAATTGCGGAATACATTAAAATAATGGGATGCTTAATTTAAGCGTTTTTTTAAGCATTTCCACAACAAAAACACTTAAAAACGCTAAAAATCCGGAACGTGGGTGGATCGCCCCCAAGGGCTAGGGGAACTCGGTACCAGGCCCATCGGTTCTCAAGGGGGATATCATGGTGGCTGACCCGGTAGCTGGCCCTTCGGACATCCACTGAAAAATTGGGGAAAGGTCTTTAAAGGGGAAATGTTCGTGACTCCACCTGTGGTATTCGGTCAGGGTGACCGACGCTGCTTAGGGGTCCGCTGGGGTGATGTTATGGCAGCTAGATGGTATACCTTCCCACAGGTGAAGTATGTCCCCAGGGCTTCCCAGTGTATAGATGGTGGATGGTGTGAAGCGCAGTGAATAACAAGGACACAAGGTTGCAGTCTCTTTACCTTTTTACTGAAGGCTTCAGCATCCACAGTCCAAAGCACCAGATCACAGGGTAGGCAGAGTTCGGCCGGTCCGAAGGCACATCCAGAGTCCCCCTTATCCAGGTGGAAATCAGTAGCCTTCCTCTAGCGCCTGAGTGTTGTAGAACCTTCATGCTGTGCGTCTCGGTAAGGTCCTCACAACTGTTGTGGATGTTCTAGATGTTATGTCTCTTTCTCTCTCTGTCCCCCTGATGGATAGGATAGGACAAACCCGTATGACTGATGGCCTGAGGCTTTTTACAGGGACTCTATCACGCCCCGGCCCCCACAGTTGCCACCGTGCCTCCTGGGTATAAGGTTGGGCAACTAGTATGGAACTAGCTGTCCTGCCAGTCTCTGGAGCCAGGCTTGGAGACGATGACTCACTCGGTGTTCTGGCTACCGGCTTCTGCGCCTCAGAGGGAGGCAGCCTATTGCAGGGCAGAACTCCCTCTGGTTTCCTCTCCTTTTGCTATGACTTCGTTTCTCACTCTCAGCAACGCAATTCCCTTCGTGTCCTTTCTTAGGATGCTGCTGCACGTGGGCAGGCGCAACTCCGTGTCCTTCTGGCTAGGCCTCTGACAGGATCCCACCCCTGTCAGGGACCTCTGTGTCTGCAGCTGTTAGATGTTCCTCCTTTCCCCTGTCTGCCTCACAGGGGCTGCCTGGGTGAAGCCCAGTCAGCCTCTCTCTCTCTCTCTTCCTATCCAGACCACCAGTTTTACCTAATTGTGAGGAGTGCCCTACTAGATAGGAGCATGGCTCCCCCTGGCGGCCTTGAGTGTGAAGTGTGTTGTGTGGTTTGTGATACCTGGTAAGGTGATCTCCTTTATTGCCATCAGACGTAACATCACTCCCCCTGGTGGAAGAATGACATTACTGCAACGGCCAGGACCCTGGGGCGCTGCATGGGCACATAGGCTAAATGTCTTGCTCATTGTTAGTTTTTTTAATGCTGCGGCAGTTTTGAAATCTGAATCATTTTAATTTCTCTTGCAGTAAATATGCATTTTATTTGTGGATTATCCTCATACACGTAAATGAAACGAGTAAAATCTGTAGATAAAAAATGCCCATGTAATTTTTTTCTTTTTCAAAGTAGAAATTAAAATGCATGTCATCTGCAGATTAATGTAAAGTATTATCAATGTAACAGGAAGTATCCAAAACAAAGCAGTTTTATTGAAAATAGAGTTGAGCGACTTTTAGTTTTTTAGGGTCGAGTCGGGTTTCGCGAAACACGACTATCTCAACAGTCGAGTCGAGTGGAATCGGCCGATTATCGTGAAAAGTTGGGGATCGACCGAAACACGAAACCCAATGCAAGTCAATGGGGGAGCATAGTCGGCAGTGAGTGGAGGCCAGGAAAACATGTACAGTGCCCATTTTAATGGCAAAAACATCCATTCTTGTTACTGAAGCTTGTCAATCTTAATTTACCTTATAATAATAGTAAGGCATTGGAAATTGGGGGTCATTTGGCTAAAGTTGTGGGGGGTAGGGCTGGTTCAAGTATGTAGTGGGCCCAGGAAATCTGGACCACGTCACGGCAGTGGAGCAGGCAGAGGTAAGTATTTCAACTTTGCAAGTGCTGTGATCCTGAGCATGCAGGGGGGGCCCACTCGTTGGCATTGGCACTGGCACAGGGCCCCTCAAAGTACGGCGGTGTGTTTGCATGGCGGGGGCGCCTCCCACCGGCAGCGACACTTTTGCGTACTATGAGGGGCTCTGTGCCAGTGACGTCGCCAACGAGTATTCCTCCCCCCACCTGATGAAGGAACCTGCACTTTCATCTGCACCTTCCTCTTTGTCCCTGTGTAAGGTGGTATGGTATGCGGGAAGGGTAACCTGACTTTCAGCAGGGTCACAATCTTGCTGTGTAGCGTGCACGGGGAATGTTGCGTTATGGGTCAATGTACCAGCAGACTCATCTATCACTGGCTGGGCAATGGGCAGGATGAGGAGGAAACACAGATATAGGCCCAAAGAATAAAGTGGGTTAAATGCAGTTTAAATTTGGTAACAGGACTAACCAGGGGGCATTGCAGTGGAGGACAACTGTAATGAGAGGCTGACACAGAGTAAGTAGTCTAAATGCAGTTCATAATTGGCAACATTAGTAAACAGACGGCACAGCTTTGTTCAGTGGAGGAGAACAGCAAGGAGCGGCAGACACCGATAGGCCCCAACCCAACTAGTAGGCCAAATGCAGTTGTTCCATTTAACAACTATTTAACAAGAGCCTGAAGATAGAAGCTCAGGAAAGGCAACCTGGAGAACACCTTGGAGCAGAAGACACCGTCTCTACAACCCAGACCCAACTTGTAGGCCTAATGCAGTGTTGTTTCAACAACTACTTAACGAGAGCTAGAAGATCGAAGCTATGGAGAGGCAACCTGGAGAACACCTTGGAGCGGCAGACACCGTCTCTACAACCCAGACCCAACTTGTAGGCCTAATGCAGTGTTGTTTCAACAACAACTGAACGAGAGCTAGAAGATCGAAGCTATGGAGAGGCAACCTGGAGAACACCTTGGAGCGGAAGACACCGTCTCTACAACCCAGACCCAACTTGTAGGCCTAATGCAGTGTTGTTTCAACAACTACTGAACGAGAGCTAGAAGATCGAAGCTATGGAGAGGCAACCTGGAGAACACCTTGGAGCGGCAGACACCGTCTCTACAACCCAGACCCAACTTGTAGGCCTAATGCAGTGTTGTTTCAACAACAACTGAACGAGAGCTAGAAGATCGAAGCTATGGAGAGGCAACCTGGAGAACACCTTGGAGCGGCAGACACCGTTAGTAGGCCCTACCGAAGTAGTAGCCCCAATGCAGTTTTCAAATTCCTATAGGCCGAAAACCAGACTATTGACGCTCAGCTTATTTCAGAGGAGGACAGCTGTATTGAGTGGCGCAGACAGACACAGGTAGTAGGCCTTAAACAAAAAATTTGGCTCAATGCAGTTTAAAAAAGGTTACAGGGGTACACAGGCAGCATTGCTCTGGTCAGTGGAGGACAATTTCAATTATGGACCGCAGACAGACTTAGTACGCCTACAATTAAAAAAAGGATGCTCTATGCAATTTAAAATAGGTTCCAGGGGTACACGGACAGCATTGGTCTGGTCAGTGGAGGACTATTGGAAGGAGGGACCGCAGACAGGCTTAGTAGGCCTAACATAACAAAAGCAGGCTGTAGGCACTTTAAAATAGGTTCCAGGGGTACACGGGCAGCATTGGTCTGGTCAGTGGAGGACTATTGGAAGGAGGGACCGCAGATAGGCTTAGTAGGCCTAACATAACAAAAGTAGGCTGTAGGCACTTTAAAATAGCTTCCAGGGGTACACGGGCAGCAGTGGTGTGGTCAGTGGAGGAGTATTGGAAGGAGGGACCGCAGACAGGCTTAGTAGGCCTAACATAACAAAAGTAGGCTCTATGCACTTGGAATTATCTTGCAGGGGTACACAGGCAGCATTGGTGTTGTCAGCGGAGGCCGATTCTAATGAGTGTCTGACAGTTAGTACTCCCAAAAAATAAATAGATGTTAGTGTCTCGCAATACAACAAAACCAACAAACAAAAGGGTGGCATACTTAGGTACAGGGGTGGGCTACTCTGCTGTGTTTCTGACCTAGTAATTTGGCGCAAAGTATTTACTGGTGTAAATATAGGACACTGCCCCAGACAATTTTAAGTAGCATCATACATGTCAACACATTGGTATTGTCAGTACCAGGCATTGAAGGATGTCAGCGCATAGACTAAACATTGGTGGAGCTGTGAGAGATAATTTTGCAAATCGTAGAGCACTGTTTGAGCTGCGGGGGGAAACTGTCTTGTGGCCGGCGGTTCAGGGCCCCTCATGTTACAACGGTGTGTCTGACGTTGGTTGCGCGACACCACCGCCAGAGACACTTTATTGTACTATGAGGGACCCAGTGGCAGTGCCGTCGACCAAAAGCGGGCACACCCACCTCTTCAGAGAAACGGCACTCTAACGGGTGCTTGCGCCAAGTGGCGAGACCACGGCCCTGTGGGGGGAGTTTGGCCATTTAGGGAGGTGTAAACATGTCGTATGCTGGACAAACAGCTGCTGCAAATTATGAGATTGGAAAACTCAGTCAGAGCAGTCCACAAGCAAGACCTTTTCATTGGAAAGCTAGGTGTCAGCCGGGAAAGGTGGGGCAAAATAATTTGAAATCCAGTAGTGGTTCATTTTAATGAAGGTTAGATCATCAACATTTTGGGTAGCCAGACGAGTCCTTTTTTCGGTTAATATTGAACCAGCAGCACTGAGTACTCTTTCTGATAGCACACTAGCTGCTGGGCAAGCAAGCTCCTGCAATGCATATTCTGCCAATTCTGGCCAGGTGTCTAATTTGGATGCCCAGTAACCAAATGGGAATGACGGTTGAGGGAGAACATCGATAAGGGATGAAAAATAGTTAGTAACCATACAGGACAAATGTTGTCTCCTGTCACTTTGAATTGATGCTGCAGTACCTGTCCTGTCTGCGGTCATAGCAAAATCACTCCACAACCTGGTCAGAAAACCCCTCTGTCCAACGCCACTTCTGATTTGTGCACCTCTAACACCTCTGGTCTGCTGCCCCCTGCAGCTCTTGTGAGAACGATCACCGGTGCTGTGTGCTGGGAATGCCTGAATCAAACGGTCAACAAGAGTTGATTGCTTGGTTGCTAATATTTGTTCCAAGTTCTCATGTGGCATAATATTTTGCAATTTGCCTTTATAGCGAGGATCAAGGAGGCAGGCCAACCAGTAATCGTTATCGGTCATCATTTTAGTAATGCATGTGCCCCTTTTGAGGATACGTAAGGCATAATCCGCCATGTGGGCCAAAGTTCCAGTTGTCAAATCTGCGGTTGTGCTGGTTTGAGGGGCAGCTTCAGGCAAATCTACGTCACTTGTGTCCCTCAAAAAACCAGAACCCGGCCTTGCCACGCCACCAATTTCCAGTGGCCCCGGAGAAGCTTCCTCATTAAAAAAATACTCATCCCCATCATCCTCCTTGTCCTCTTCCTCCTGTTCACCCGCTACCTCGTCCTGTACACTGCCCTGACCAGACAATGGCTGACTGTCATCAAGGCTTTCCTCTTCCTCTGCTGCAGACGCCTGCTCCTTTATGTGCGTCAAACTTTGCATCAGCAGACGCATTAGGGGGATGCTCATGCTTATTATGGCGCTGTCTGCACTTACCAGCCGTGTGCATTCCTCAAAACACTGAAGGACTTGACACATGTCTTGTACCTTCGACCACTGCACACCTGACAACTCCATGTCTGCCATCCTACTGCCTGCCCGTGTATGTGTATCCTCCCACAAATACATAACAGCCCGCCTTTGTTCACACGGTCTCTTAAGCATGTGCAGTGTTGAGTTCCACCTTGTTGCAACGTTGATGATTAGGCGATGCTGGGGAAGGTTCGAAGACCGCTGATAGGTCTGCATACGGCTGGAGTGTACGGGCGAACGGCGGATATGCGAGCAAAGTCCGCGCACTTTGAGGAGCAGGTCGGATAACCCCGGATAACTTTTCAGGAAGCACTGCACCACCAGGCTTAAGGTGTGAGCCAGGCAAGGAATGTGTTTCAGTTGGGAAAGGGCGATGGCAGCCATGAAATTCCTTCCGTTATCACTCACTACGTTGCCTGCCTCAAGATCTACAGTGCCCAGCCACGACTGCGTTTCTTTCTGCAAGAACTCGGACAGAACTTCCGCGGTGTGTCTGTTGTCGCCCAAACACTTCATAGCCAATACAGCCTGCTGACGCTTGCCAGTAGCTGCTCCATAATGGGACACCTGGTGTGCAACAGTGGCAGCTGCGGATGGAGTGGTTGTGCCACTGCGGTCTGTAGATGAGCTCTCGCTTCTGCAGGAGGATGAGGAGGAGGAGGAGGGGGGGCGAACGGCTACAGCCAACTGTTTCCTAGACCGTGGGCTAGGCAGAACTGTCCCAATATTGCTGTCCCCTGTGGACCCTGCATCCACCACATTCACCCAGTGTGCCGTGATGGACACGTAACGTCCCTGGCCATGCCTACTGGTCCATGCATCTGTTGTCAGGTGCACCTTTGTACTCACAGATTGCCTGAGTGCATGGACGATGCGCTCTTTAACATGCTGGTGGAGGGCTGGGATGGCTTTTCTCGAAAAGAAGTGTCGACTGGGTAGCTCGTAGCGTGGTTCAGCGTAGTCCATCAGGGCTTTGAAAGCGTCGCTTTCAACTAACCAGTAGGGCATCATCTCTAACGAGATTAGTCTAGCTATGTGGGCGTTAAAACCCTGTGTACGCGGATGCGAGGATGAGTACTTCCTTTTTCTAATGAGAGTCTCATGTAGGGTGAGCTGGACTGGAGAGCTGGAGATCGTGGAACTAGCGGGGGTGCCGGTGGACATGGCAGACTGAGAGACGGTTGGAGACGGTATTCTTGCCGGTGCCCTAGATGCAGTGTTTCCTACTACGAAACCGGTGATTCCCTGACCCTGACTGCTTTGGCCTGGCAACGAAACCTGCACAGATACTGCAGGTGGTGCGGAAAATGGTGGCCTTACAGTGAAGGAAGGGATGTAGCGTTGCTGACTAGCTTCATTGGCCGAGGGTGCTACAACCTTAAGGGACGTTTGGTAGTTAGTCCAGGCTTGCAAATGCATGGTGGTTAAATGTCTATGCATGCAACTTGTATTTAGACTTTTCAGATTCTGACCTCTGCATAAGGTAGTTGAACATTTTTGACAGATGACTTTGCGCTGATCAATTGGATGTTGTTTAAAAAAATGCCAGACTGCACTCTTTCTAGCATCGGATACCTTTTCAGGCATTGCAGACTGAGCTTCTTTAACCGGATGGCCACGCTGTCCTCCAACTGGTTTTGGCTTTGCCACGCGTTTTGGGCCAGATACGGGCCCGGCAGATGGAACCTGTTGCGATGTTGATGCCTGCTGCGGCCCCTCCTCCGCTTCAGAACTACTGCTGCCTGCACCCTGTTCCCCCAATGGCTGCCAATTGGGGTCAACAACTGGGTCATCTATGACCTCCTCTTCTATCTCATGTGCAACTTCGTCTGTGTTACCGTGTAAGCTGGTGGTATAGCGTTTGTGACGGGGCACCATAGTCTCATCAGGGCCTTATTCTGGATCAGTACACTGCGAGGGCAATGTGGTGGTCTGAGTCAAAGGAACAGCATAGTAATCTGGCTGTGGCTGTGCATCTGTGCACTCCATGTCCGATTCAACTTGTAATGGGCATGGCCTGTTAACTGTTTCACTTTCTAACCCAGGAACGGTATGTGTAAAGAGCTCCATGGAGTAACCCGTTGTGTCGCCTGACCCATCCTTCTCTGTTGTTGTTTTTGCTGAACAGGACAATGGAGCGACTTGTCCCTGAGCGTGAACATCCACTAACGACGCGCTGCTTTTACATTTACCAGTTTCAGAAGAGGAGGCAAAAGAGCTAGAGGCTGAGTCAGCAAGGAAAGCCAAAACTTGCTCTTGCTGCTCCGGCTTTAAAAGCGGTTTTCCTACTCCCAGAAAAGGGAGCGTTCGAGGCCTTGTGTAGCTAGATGACGAACCTGGCTCCACAGCTCGAGACTTAGGTGCTATATTGTTTTTCCCATGACCACCTGATGCTCCACCACCACTACCATCATCACCAGCTGGCAATGAACGCCCACGGCCACGACCTCTTCCACCAGACTTCTTCACTGTTTTAAAAACGTAACCAAAGTAACGGTATTTGTTACTGTAAAACAACTTACAAGGTGAACTCAAACTTCTGTAGGATTTAGATATCCCTTTTTTAGGTGGGTGAGACTGCAAGGAAAATCAGGCACAATGTTACACACTCGGTTTTCTGTGGCACAAAATGAGACAGATGCCACACACGCAGGACTGGCACTGAAGCACAAATGCCAATATTAATCTCCCACTATTTTTTTTTTCAGGGAGAATTTAAACCCCCCCCCAAAAAAAAAACAGACACTAGGCTTTCTGTGGCCCACAATTTGAGAGAGATGGCACACACGACTGGCGCTCAAGCACAAATGCCAATATTAATCTCCCACTATTTTTTTTTTCAGGGAGAATTTAAAACCCCCCCAAAAAAAACCAGACACTAGACTTTCTGTGGCCCACAATTTGAGAGAGATGGCACACACGACTGGCGCTCAAGACCAAATGCCAATATTAGTCTCCCACTATTTTTTTTTTCCAGGGAGAATTTAAAAACCCCCCCAAAAAAAACAGACACTAGGTTTTCTGTGGCCCACAATTTGAGAGATGGCACACACGACTTGCACTGAAGCACAAATGCCAATATTAATCTCCCACAATTTTTTTTTTTCAGGGAGAATTTTAAACCCCCCCCCCAAAAAAAAAAACACACTAGGCTTTCTGTGGCCAACAATTTGAGAGAGATGGCACACACGACTGGCACTGAAGCACAAATGCCAATATTAATCTCCCACAATTTTTTTTTTTTCAGGGAGAATTTAAAAACCAAAAAAAACCAAAAACCAGACACTAGGCTTTCTGTGGCCCACAATTTGAGAGAGATGGCACACACAACTGGCACAGAAGCACAAATGCCAATATTAATCTCCCACTATTTATTTTTTTTCAGGGAGAATTTAAAAACCAAAATAAAAAAAACAGACACTAGGCTTTCTGTGGCCAACAATTTGAGAGAGATGGCACACACGACTGGCACTGAAGCACAAATGCCAATATTAATCTCCCACAATTTTTTTTTTTCAGGGAGAATTTAAAAACCAAAATAAAAAAAAACAGACACTAGGCTTTCTGTGGTCCACAATTTGAGAGAGATGGCACACACGACTGGCACTCAAGCACAAATGCCAATATTAATCTCCCACAATTTTTTTTTTTCAGGGAGAATTTAAAAACAAAAAAAAAACAAAAACCAGACACTAGGCTTTCTGTGGCCCACAATTTGAGAGAGATGGCACACGCAACTGGCACACACAAAGGGAGAATTAAACCCCCCCCAAAAAAAAAAACTGTATTGCAGACACTAGGCTTTCTGTGGCCCACAATTTGAGAAGAATGCCAATCTTAATCTCCCTCTTTTTTTTTGTTTCTGGAAGAATTGTAAAGAAATCAGGGCCAATATTACACACTAGGCTTTCTGTGCCCCAAAATTGGAGAGAGATGGCACACACAGGACTGGCACTCTAACAGAAATGCCAATCTTAATCTCCCACTACTTTTTTTTGTTAGGGAGAATTGCCAAGAAATCAGGGCCAGTATTACACACTAGGCTTTCTGTGCCCCAAAATTGGGGAGAGATGGCACACACAGGACTGGCACTCTAGCAGAAATGCCAATCTTCATCTCCCACTACTTTTTTTGTTAGGGAGAATTGCCAAGAAATCAGGGCCAGTATTACACACTAGGCTTTCTGTGCCCCACAATTGGAGAGAGATGACACACACAGGACTGGCACTCTAGCAGAAATGCCAATCTTCATCTCCCACTACTTTTTTTTGTTAGGGAGAATTGTCAAGAAATCAGGCCCAGTATTACACACTAGGCTTTCTGTGCCCCAAAATTGGAGAGAGATGGCACACACAGGACTGGCACTCTAGCAGAAATGCCAATCTTAATCTCCCACTACTTTTTTTTGTTAGGGAGAATTGCCAAGAAATCAGGGCCAGTATTACACACTAGGCTTTCTGTGCACCAAAATTGGAGAGAGATGGCACACACAGGACTGGCACTCTAGCAGAAATGCCAATCTTAATCTCCCACTACTTTTTTTTGTTAGGGAGAATTGCCAAGAAATCAGGGCCAGTATTACACACTAGGCTTTCTGTGCCCCAAAATTGGAGAGAGATGGCACACACAGGACTGGCACTCTAGCAGAAATGCCAATCTTAATCTCCCACTACTTTTTTTGTTAGGGAGAATTGTCAAGAAATCAGGCCCAGTATTACACACTAGGCTTTCTGTGCCCCAAAATTGGAGAGAGATGGCACACACAGGACTGGCACTCTAGCAGAAATGCCAATCTTAATCTCCCACTACTTTTTTTGTTAGTGAGAAATGCCAAGAAATCAGGGCCAGTATTACACACTAGGCTTTCTGTGCACCAAAATTGGAGAGAGATGGCACACACAGGACTGGCACTCTAGCAGAAATGCCAATCTTAATCTCCCACTATTTTTTTTTAGGGAGAATTAAAAAAAAAAAAAAAATGGATTATAGACACTAGGCTTTCTGTGCCCCACAATTGGAGAGAGATGGCACACACGACTGGCACTCAAGCACAAATGCCAAGATTAATCTCCCACTATTTATTTTTTTTCAGGGAGAATTTAAAGAAAACAAAAAAAAAAATCAGGGACTGTCCTACAATTTCTATCTCCCTGCAGTAATCTCAGCAAGGTATGGCAGGCAGCAATAACAAGGAGTGGACTGCTGCACAAATTAAATCAAAAGTGTGGACAAACAAACAAGATAGCTGTGCAGAAAGGAAGGAACAACAGGATTTGTGCTTTGAAAAAAGCAGTTGGTTTGCACAGCGGCGTACACACAGCAATGCAGCTATCAGGGAGCCTTCTAGGGCAGCCCAATGAGCTACAGCGCTGAGGAAAAAAAATGTAGCTTCCACTGTCCCTGCAAACAAAGGTGGTGTTGGACAGTGGAAATCGCTACAGCACAAGCGGTTTGGGGGTTAATGGACCCTGCCTAATGCTATCCCTGCTTCTGACGAAGCGGTAGCAACCTCTCCCTATGCTCAGATCAGCAGCAGTAACATGGCGGTCGGCGGGAACGCCCCTTTATAGCCCCTGTGACGCCGCAGACAGCAAGCCAATCACTGCAATGCCCTTCTGTAAGATGGGGGGGACCAGGACCTATGTCACCACGCTGCCCACACTCTGCGTCCACCTTCATTGGCTGAGAAATGGCGCTTTTTGCGTCATTGAAACACGACTTTGGCGCGAAAGTCACGTACCGCATGGCCGACCCCACACAGGGATCGGGTCGGGTTTCATGAAACCCGACTGTGCCAAAAGTCGGCGACTTTTGAAAATGAACGATCCGTTTCGCTCAACCCTAATTGAAAACATACCTTACCAAAAATACCAAAAAACACTGAGAAAAAAATGCTGCAATACAGCATGTAAAAAAACACATTATAACAACACAAGTGGCCTAAGGCTCAGTTCATATGGAGCATAGAACACACAGAAAATTTGCCTTGCCTATCTGTCCAAGCAAAGCGGATATGATCTTATTAAAAAAAACTTGTGCCAAATGTGCGTCTTAAACACGCTGTTGATTTAAGTGTTTTTTCTATCAGCTTTTATAGGGAGTCTGGAAAAAATTGCAGTTCTGATTTTAAATGCAGAATCAAAAGTTTTCTGCACTTAAAAAACATACGGTATTTAAAAATGCTGCTTATAATATGTACCAAAAATGCAACGAGTAAGGGAGCAAATGCATAAAAACAATAGATAAAAAAGCAACAACCAGAAAAAATTATTATTGCGTAGTTTGGTGCAGAAACCTGCAGGAAAGATGCAAAGAAAAAACAGAAAGAAAAAAAAACAGCATTTGCGATGCATGCGAACATAACCTAATCTGCAGTATCAAAAATTCACCAAATATTCATTGTGGGAACTAAGCTGTGTGGGGAACCTGTGTGCACATGATGAGTTTTTGGTGAATTTTTGATGCGTCAAAACCGCAGCATCTAAGGCCGGCGTCACACTAGCGAGTTTTACAGACGTATGAGAGGTGCAGAAAATACGGATTGCACACGGTACAATGATTCTCTATGGCCCAGCTCCTATCTGCCGTATTTTACTAATCCGTATTATACGGTCTTTTACGGCCGTAAAAAATCGCAGCATGCTGCGTTTGTCAGCGTATTGCGCAAAAAAATCGCCAATGCAAGTCAATGGGGGCGAGAAAAATCGGATTACACACGGACCAACAGTGTGACTTGCGAGAAATACACAGCGGTGTTCTAGAGAAAAGCTGGTAATTCAGTGCGGTGTACAGTAAAATCACACTGACAGGTTAGACTAGAATAGCTAAAATAAATGTCTACACATAGTATAGGGGTATATATATATATATATATGTCAGTGAGACATATACTGTATATATATTAATACTTCATACAGCGCTAGATAACTTAAAAACCGGTAATTTAACTGCCGGCTTTTGCTATCTCCTTCCTAAACCCGACATGATATGAGACATGGTTTACATACAGTAAACCATCTCATATCCCTTCTTTTATTACATATTCCTCTTTAGTAATGTAAGAAGTGTCTTTGGTTAAATTTTGGCCCTCTAGCTATTAAATTAAAGGGTTAAATCGCGGAAAAAATTGGCGTGGGCTCCCGCGCAATTTTCTCCGCCAGAGTGGGAAAGCCAATGACTGAGGGCAGATATTAATAGCCTAGAGAGGGACCATGGTTATTGCCCACCCCTGGCTAAAAACATCTGCCCCCAGCCACCCCAGAAAAGGCACATCTGGAATATGCGCCTATTCCTCTCTCTTCCCACTCCCGTGTAGTGGTGGGATATGGGGTAATGAAGGGTTAATGTCACCTTGCTATTGTAAGGTGACATAAAGCCAGGTTATTAATGGAGAGGTGTCAATTATGACACCTATCCATTATTAATCCAATAGTATGAAATGGTTAATAAAACACACACACATTATTAAAAAAGTATTTTAATGAAATAAAGACACATGTTGTTTTAATATTTTATTAAACTGGTAATCCCTTCATTACCCCATATCCCACCGCTACACGGGAGTGGGAAGAGAGTGGCCAAGTGCCAGAATAGGCGCATCTTCCAGATGTGCCTTTTCTGGGGTGGCTGGGGGCAGATGTTTTTAGCCAGGGGGGGGGCCAATAATCATGGACCCTCTCCAGGCTATTAATATCTGCCCTCAGTCACTGGCTTTCCCACTCTGGCGGAGAAAATTGCGCGGGAGCTCACGCCATTTTTTTCCGCGATCTAACCCTTTAATTTAATAGCTAGAGCCCCCAAAATTTCACCAAAGACACTTCTTACATTACTAAAGAGGAATATGTAATAAAAGAAGGGATATGAGATGGTTTACTGTATGTAAACCATGTCTCATATCATGTCGGGTTTTAGAAGGAGATAGCAAAAGCCGGCAATTGAATTACCGGCTTTTCTGCTATCTAGCGCTGTATCAAATATTAATATATATATATATGCCCCAATGACCGCTGCATGCATTGCGGTCTCGCGAGATGATGACGTACGGTCTCGCGAGACCGCTACGTCATCATCGCGCGAGACCGCAATGCAATCTTCAGACTGGACCGCGCGCCAAGCATCGGGAACCGGCCGCTTCGATCCGGAGGCTGCAGGAGGTGAGTATGTAACTATTTTTTATTTTAATTCTTTTTTTTTTAACAGGGATATGGTGCATACTACGTGACTGCCCAATATACTACGTGACTGTGCTGTATACTACGTGACTGGGCAATAAACTACGTGGCTCTGTGCTCTATACTACGTGGCTCTGTGCTCTATACTACGTGGCTCTGTGCTGTATACTACATGGCTCTGTGCTGTATACTACGTGGCTGTGTGCTGTATACTACGTGACTGCTGTATACTACATGGCTCTGTGCTGTATACTACATGGCTCTGTGCTGTATACTACGTGACTGTGCTGTATACTACGTGACTGGGCAGTATACTATGCAGCTCTGTGCTGTATACTACGTGGCTCTGTGCTGTATACTACGTGGCTCTGTGCGTAGCTGGGCAATATACTATGTGACTGGGCAATATACTACGTGAACTACGTGGCTGGGCAATATACTACATGGCTGGGCAATATACTCCGTGGCTGGGCAATATACTACGTGGCTGGGCAATATACTATGTGGCTGGGCAATATACTATGTGACTAGGCAATATACTATGTGGCTGGGCAATATACTACGTGGCTGGGCAATATACTACGTGGCTGGGCAATATACTACGTGGCTGGGCAATATACTATGTGACTGGGCAATATACTATGTGGCTGGGCAATATACTACGTGACTGGGCAATATACTATGTGGCTGGGCAATATACTACGTGACTGGGCAATATGCTACGTAGCTGGGCAATATACTACGTGGCTGGGCAATATACTATGTGACTGCAATATACTACGTGGCTGGGCAATATACTATGTGGCTGGGCAATATACTACGTGACTGGGCAATATACTATGTGGCTGGGCAATATACTACGTGACTGGGCAATATACTATGTGACTGCAATATACTACGTGGCTGGGCAATATACTACGTGGCTGGGCAATATACTATGTGACTGGGCAATATACTACGTGGCTGGGCAATATACTACGTGGCTGGGCAATATACTACGTGACTGGGCAATATACTACGTGGACATACATATTCTAGAATACCCGATGCGTTAGAATCGGGGCACCATCTAGTAGTAAAATAAGTGCCTTCTCACAGTTGAAAAAAAAAGTTATTGCATCAATTAAATTGAGCAGAAAAGGAATAAAACTAAGCAATAAAGAAACTGACATTTTTAATAAATATTAGCTTTACCCAGTATATACCTCAAAATGATTCCTAATAAATCTACAACTTGTCTCACATAAAACAAGACATCAAATAGTATTAATGTTGGTATAGACGTCCCCTAAATATATGGTTGGCCGTGTAATAATGTCCACCGCAATAGCGGCCTTTCTTTGTTTATGCTTCTCTTTTGGTTCAGAGAGTTAACTCCTGAGTGGGTCCCTCCTTAGGGAAATGGGTTCAAATTTGCTAAAATGATCATTTCACATAATTACAAGGAGATTGTAAAATATATAATAATATAAAAATCACTTGTAATTTGGAAAGTAACTGAATAAACTGAACAGCTCCCTTCCCATACAACCTGTTTTTTTGTTTTGGTCATCATAATAAAAATTAAATAGTTTAACATCAATTTTACTTAATTTTTGGTTTGCACCAGAAGGTCACCTGCAGAACAGACAGAAGTCCTATCAGAATATCCAGCATTTCGTGGAATATAATTCACAAATGTGAATAGCGGCATGTTCTCTGTGTCACCAGATTATCCCTCGTAGCAATAAGATATTATTTAGGTACACTTGGCCAAGACAGAACAACATGTTAGATTTCATGGAGTAACATCTTTCCTGAACCACAGGCACATACTGTGGCTGTAGACTATGACGGAGCTGATCTCCATACTCTTGAACATCTGAAGCATCTTACAGATGTGAAGGAGATAAGATTAGATTTTTCAAGTACTTGTGACAGAGCATCTCATCGCTTTTCTGGCAGGTGCTTCCTGTGAACCAAGAAAAACAGATAAGTGCGGTTTAAGCAGAAATGTGTGGTGTTCAATACCTGCTGAAGTTAACTCTTCAGTAATAGAAACGTGCTCTCCGCGGGGACAGAAATATATAAAATAAATAATAAAAATGAGGAAAATTAAGCAGCATTGAGTATTCCTTGTACAAATAAAGAAAACTAAAATCTAATTTAGATATTAAAATAAGGTCTACGTTATGTTCAATTATTTAGCAAAAAATATTACGAGCATTTGAAGGTTTTCTATAAGAAGCGCACATACTAATCCCATCCTCTCTCCCAACTCCTCCCATTAACTTGCAGGCTCAGCTTTGGAAAGAAAGAAAGCCACTGCCAGATACCTCTGTTGGCAGTTTATCTCCCCTGTGAATGAGAATATTGGGCATGTTGAGATCTAACATGCCTAACCCTTCTTTTCCAGCAACGGAGATATGAGAAACCCCTTAAAATTTCACTTCACAAGCATGCGATGAAAAGCAAACCCAACCCATTGCAACATCACTCATGATTAAGATGATTGTCCGTGCCATTTGTCCATGCGCTAGAAAATCAGGAGCTGTTTCACTAAGATTTGTGGATGCCAAGGAACCTGCGGCACATCTTGTGTTCCCCCACTAGGTTGTGTTAGCCCTGAGCTTGTGACCAACCAAACCAATCCATTTTTGTTAGTATATCTGGTCTTACAACCATTGAAAAATGTGCTTTATTAATGACGGAAGGTAAGTAAAATCTTCTCTCTTCGGAAGCAATCTACCTAACCTTTGTGAAAGCGCATCTGTCCGCAATCATGTGGCAGCTCTAACTAGGGCTTTCTTGAACAGGCTTTGTGCTAGCTACTTTGACAGCTATCAGATACCCGGTGAGTCCTGGCCTTCACCCTATAACTTCTATACAAGGATGCGGAGCAGGCTGCCAGGAATGTTCTGGTGACTGGATCAGAACCAGGAGGCAAAAGACAGGAACCAATCATCAGGCTGAAGAGTAATCAAAACAGGGACAGAGGTTAAAAAAATGTGGGAATCCAACAGACTGAGCAAGAGCTGGAAAGCAAGACTAACTGCAGCGCTGCTTCCTGTGACTTCCTGTCCTAGCAGGGGCTATAGACACTGCGAGGAAGTGAGTGCAGCCCCAGCCTCCTATTACGTCATGTTTGAGACTCCTATAAAATGAAACGTCACAAGAAGTGAAGTAAAAAAAAACATTAGATTAGGTAGATGGGGAGCAGTGTACGGTATTGTGTAATAAAGTTAATTGCAAAAGTGGTTAGGGTGTAAAGAAAGGTATTTAGAAAATATATTTTAGGTGACAGACCACCCCATTAAGATCCCAATAATCAATACATGGTCTGAGACCACAATCTTTTTAACCAACAAAAAGGAAACTGGCACCTATTAGTGATGTGAATGGTCTGATAAACCCTTTTTTAAGACTGTCTGCTGTATAATTTTTCTCCGTCAGACATTGTGGACCCTTAAGATCATATACGGTATTTTACCCTTGGGGAGACTGGAGTTTGGTACAACATCAATGGGGATACTAGAATTTTAGTTTGGGGGGGAATTTTTTAGAGTCTAACACACAAAGTCTACAAAGTATTCAAATATTTCAGGAAAGTCACTGAGTAAGGCTTTAGATTAAGATCTAAACAATTGGTCTGGCAATGTCTTCCTGATGCCAGTCAATAACTTGGTTATGTTTATGTAATCAATGTATGCCCAAAACCGCAGCCGCAGACAGATTTTCAAGAACAAAAAACTAAATGGATTCAAGTTGTAAGGTACCAATAAGCGGCGACACCTGTTTAGTGATGTACTTTACCATGCCCGGGGTGAGAGGTGTATCAACAGTAGTGAGGTCCATAGGAAAATATCATTTTAGCAATGGTACATCAATAGTGTTGAGCATTCCGATACCGCAAGTATCGGGTATCGGCCGATATTTGCGGTATCGGAATTCCGATACTGAATTCCGATACTTCCCGCGTATCGGATACCGGAATCGGAAGTTCCCAGAATTCAAATTGAACGCAGCAGCCAATGAGGAATGAATGAAAGTGTGGGCACATCCTGTTTAGCATGGTGGGCATGTAAGTACTGGCAAGGCTGGGATTGGCTGCTGAAATGATGTCACTCTGCACTATAAAAAAGCGCTGCCGCCATTTTGCGCTCACTCTGCTGTGATTTCAGTTAGGGACAGGACGCTGTGTTCTAACTGAGGGCCAGTCGAGCTAGCTAATTGCTTTATTTTCCTTTCCAAAGGCTAATTTAGCAAAACGCTGTGTGTTCTTCACTGTTCACCTTGCTCTTGCCTTGCAGCGCTGTTTTAACAGCGTTCTGCAAGGTCTCTGTGTGTGTGTGTGTGTGCAGCTCACTCTGTAGTCTGTGTGCAGCCATATACCCGGTTGTATTCAGCTCAGGGGGGGTTCACACTGCCTCACACAGTTGTTCTTTTTTGCTCTTAGTGCAGCCTGCTGCACATTTTTTCTCAAATTTCCTATTAGTGTTTTTCCACCAGTCTCCAGCTCTATTGTGGAAAAACACTACATAGGATAACCTAGAGGGGGGTTTTTGGGCCTTGCAGCGCCGTTTACGGCTGTCTGCACGGTCTCCGTGTGAGCCCAGCTCGCCCTGTAGTCTGTGTGCAGCCATAGCCGGTTGGATTCAGCTCAGGGTTCGTTACTGGCTCATACCTTGAGAAAAATTTTCCTTTTTTTCAAATAGTGCAGCCTGTTTAAAATTTGAAAAAAAAAATTCCTATTAGTGTCTTTCCACTCGTATCCAGCTAAATAGTGGAAAAACACTATATAGGATAACCTAGAGGAGGGTTTTTTGGCCTTGCAGCGCCGTTTACGGCTGTCTGCACGGTCTCCGTGTGAGCCCAGCTCGCCCTGTAGTCTGTGTGCAGCCATAGCCGGTTGGATTCAGCTCAGGGTTCGTTACTGGCTCATACCTTGAGAAAAATTTTCCTTTTTTTCAAATAGTGCAGCCTGTTTAAAATCTGAAAAAAAAAATTCCTATTAGTGTCTTTCCACTCGTATCCAGCTAAATAGTGGAAAAACACTATATAGGATAACCGAGAGGAGGGTTTTTTGGCCTTGCAGCGCCGTTTACGGCTGTCTGCACGGTCTCCGTGTGAGCCCAGCTCGCCCTGTAGTCTGTGTGCAGCCATAGCCGGTTGGATTCAGCTCAGGGTTCGTTACTGGCTCATACCTTGAGAAAAATTTTCCTTTTTTTCAAATAGTGCAGCCTGTTTAAAATTTGAAAAAAAAAATTCCTATTAGTGTCTTTCCACTCGTATCCAGCTAAATAGTGGAAAAACACTATATAGGATAACCTAGAGGAGGGTTTTTTGGCCTTGCAGCGCCGTTTACGGCTGTCTGCACGGTCTCTGTGTGAGCGCAGCTCGCCCTGTAGTCTGTGTGCAGCCATAGCCGGTTGGATTCAGCTCAGGGTGCGTTACTGGCTCATACCTTGAAAAACAATTTCCTTTTTTTCAAATAGTGCAGCCAGTTTAAAATTTGAAAAAAAAAATTCCTATTAGTGTCTTTCCACTCGTATCCAGCTAAATAGTGGAAAAACACTATATAGGATAACCGAGAGGAGGGTTTTTTGGCCTTGCAGCGCCGTTTACGGCTGTCTGCACGCTCTCCGTGTGATTTAAACTAGCTCTGTAGCCCGATCTGCACCAAAAAAAAAGTTAAGTTCACCAAACACAACTTAACACTTGTGTAGGCCACATTTGAAAAATAATAAAGTTTAGTCCACAATTTACAACATTAGTGTTTCTTACACCTGTTAGGAGGAGCATTACAGGAATAAGCACACTAAGGCCTTAGTACTTTTCTGCTTATCTTTATCTGTCAACCAAGATGAAGAGGGCAGGGAGTAAGGCACGTGGGCGTGGGCGCGGAGCAGGGAGAGGAGCAGGGAGAGGACGTGGTGATTCTGTGCCTGCTGCGGGCGCCGGTGACTCGTCGTCACTCAGTTTCAGCAGGGAACAGTCCTTCATGCGCAGCTTTGTCGGAGAGCGCCGTGCACCGCTGCTGCGTGAAGACCAAATTGAAGCCGTTGTCGGGTGGATGGCAGCTAACGCCTCGGCATCGACTTCAGTTAGTGCCACATCCTCTCAGGCACAGAGCACTGGAGAGCAGCCATCTGTCTCTTCACCACCTGCCAAATTGGCCAGGCAGTCAGAGAGCCCAGGACAGGAGCCGTCTCTACTTCTGTTCTCTGAATCTCTTGGCTTGGAAACAGGGGGCCAGCCAAGCAGCATTGGAGAAATGGAAGAAGAGGCAGTGTGCAGTGATGCCCAACACCTTTTTCTCTCTGACTCTGAAGAGGCAGGTGGGCCAGTGCCTCCGGTGACCACAGCGCAGTACGCATCTGATGATGAAACTCAGGTGCCGCTTTCTCGTGCGTACTGTGCTGCTGAGACTACCCAGGAGGAGCAGTTGGTGGCAGAGGGTAGTGGAGATGATGAGGTCCTTGACCCATCGTGGCGTGAGGAACAGGAAGGTGGTGGGAGCAGCTCAGAGGAAGAGCTTCCTCTTACGGGCCAAAGAGGGAGAGGGAGGGGGAAGACTGCGGAGCCTGTAGCCTCCACTTTGGCACCCGTTAGGAGCCTGTCTCTTTCCAAAGCCAAAAAGGGCGCTCCCAAGACTTGCAGTGCCTGGTCCTTTTTTGACACAGTTGCAGATGACATTTGTTTTGTCAAATGCAAGCTGTGTCATCATAAAGTAAAAAGAGGGAAAAATGTCAGCAACCTCAATACCACAAATATGTGGAAACATGTGCGGACCAGGCACGCGGTGGAGTTACAGAAACACACTGAAGATGTAGGCCAACCAACAGCGGCAGCTACCACCTCTTCAGCTCGTGTTGCCTCTTCCTCCAGCTCACGCACAGCTGGTTTGGCTTCCTCCCAGAGACCTTGTGTAATTCCACCCACAGCACCACCTTCCCAGTCATCCTCACACTCCCAGTCTACTCTACAGCCATCGGTAGTACAGGCATGGGAGAAAAGGCGGGCATTCTCGGCCAACCACCCCCGAGCACAGGCTCTGAATGCAGGCATTGCCAAACTGTTGTCCCTGGAAATGCTCTCGTTCAGGCTGGTGGAGACTGACAGCTTCCGTGACTTGATGGCATTGGCAGTCCCACAGTACAAGGTGCCCAGCCGCTTTTACTTCAGCAGGCAGGCTGTCCCTGCCCTGCACAGGCATGTTGAGGCAAACATAAAACATGCGCTACTGAACGCCGTCAGTAGCAAGGTCCACCTCACCACCGATGCGTGGACCAGTCAGCATGGACAGGGGCGATATGTTTCCCTCACTGCCCATTGGGTTAATGTTGTTGAGCCAGGTACAGATCGTGCGAGTGGCGCAGGACGTGTCCTGCCCACTCCAAGGATTGCAGGAATCCAGTCTGTACGCATCGACTCCTCCTCTTACACCAGTTCCTCTGATTCCTCTCTGCAGGATCCGTCACAGTCCACCCCCACATGGACCCGTGAACGTTTACCTATGACCGACATGAGCACAGCCGTGGCCAAACGTCAGCAGGCCGTCTTGAAACTAGTTTCATTGGGGCATCGAAGCCACACAGCGCAGGAGCTCTGGAATGCCATAAAGCAGGAGAGCGATGTGTGGTTACTGCCAGCGAATCTCCAGCCAGGCATGGTAGTGTGTGACAATGGCCGAAATCTGGTGGCAGCTTTGGCCCTTGGCAACCTCACTCACATCCCATGTCTGGCACATGTGCTCAATTTGGTTGTGCAGAGTTTTCTGAGGGACTATCCGGATCTTGATGCCCTGCTGCACAAGGTCCGCCTAGAGTGTGCTCACTTGCGGCGTTCCAGCTTGGCCAGATCCCGCATTGCTGCTCTGCAGCGCCGATTCCGCCTTCCGGAACACCGCATCATATGTGACCTACCTACCCGGTGGAATTCCACGTTACATATGTTGGAGCGGTTGTGTGAGCAGCAGCAAGCAGTTATGGAGTACCAGCTGCATCAGGCGCAAAGAAGTCGCAGTCAGCGCCGATCAGACTTCACAACCACAGAGTGGGCCACTATGAAGGACGTCTGCCAGGTTTTGCGTCCTTTTGATTATTCCACGCGGATGGCAAGTGCAGATGATGCACTAGTCAGCATGACTGTCCCCCTTATCTGCCTGCTTCTGCAAACTTTGCAAGGGTTAAGGGATGATGTGGTGGAAGAGGTGGAGGATGAGGAGTCACCTTTTCCATCAGCTTCTGGAGAGTCAGCGCCACGTGGTTCCTCACAAAGGGGTACGCAGGGGCCAATTTGTGAGGAGGATGAGGAGGAGTCAATGGAGGAGGAAGAGCTCCGTCCAGAGGAGGGAGCGACACAATTGTCCAGTGGTCAGTGTGTACAGCGAGGGTGGGGTGATGACGAGCGGGCAGAGATCATGTCTCAAGCAGGGGACAGCGTTTCTGGGCCGGTTGGCACTCTGCAGCACATGGTGGATTTCATGCTGCAGTGCCTGAGAAACGACCGCCGCATCGACCACATTCTCAACATGCCTGATTATTGGGTGTTCACCCTCCTCGATCCTCGCTACCGGGACAACGTCCAAAACCTCATCCCTGCGTTGACCCGGGAGCGTAAATTGCGGGAGTACCACGACACACTGGTGAATTCCATCATCTTCTCCTGTCCAACTGAGAGGAGTGCTGCTAGTGCTTTACAAAGCAGCTCAGTGCGTCGAGGCAGTGGGGGAGGCTCTGCCCAAAGAGGGAGCAGAAGCAGTGCCTCTGCCCAAGGCAAGCCCAGTATGGCACAACTCTGGCACACTTTTGTGTGCCCGCCCCAAATGTCTACACCATCACCGGCGGCTCCAGTCAGCAGGAGGCAACGGTTCCGTCAGATGGTGACAGACTACATGGCTTGCCCTCTTACTGTACTCCCAGACGGCTCTTCCCCGTTCAAGTTTTGGGTCTCTAAGCTGGATACATGGCCAGAGCTAAGCCAGTATGCATTGGAGGTGCTGGCTTGCCCTGCGGCTAGTGTCTTATCGGAACGTGTCTTTAGTGCCGCAGGTGGTGTACTAACAGACCGTCGCATGCGACTATCCTCCGATAACGTTGACCGGCTTACTTTCCTGAAAATGAACCAGGCCTGGATCTCGCAGGAATTTGCCACTCCTCTGCCTGATTAAGTAATTGGGTGTCATCCAGGTCTCCTGCTGTGTTCATCTTTCTACCACCTGAACTGCTATTCCTGGGCTCCAACACCGCCAGTTGCGGCTCAGAAGTGCAGGCTGCACAGTAAAAACATACGACCCAGTGTTATTGGGTTTCAGTAACGTCAGCTGATCCCCAGCTGTGTAGCCGGCAATGTGTCCTGCGACCGCCACGCTGGCACAACAACCTAAATGTAAGGGAACCTGTCCCCCCCCCCCCCGTCGTTTGTTACTGAAAGAGCCATCTTGTGCAGCAGTAATGCTGCACAAGGAAAAGGTAGCTTTTTTTTTTTAGCTCTTTGCACACGCAGAACTTAACACTTATAAAATGTGTTCACTGATACCGTTATACCGTCCCGGAGCTGGGACTTTCCTTCGTAATGTGACGCAGCACAGCCGTCATTCCTACCCCCTTGGTGCCATGCGCTGCCTCCTCAGCGTTGTTTTAAGCTGTCACGGAGCCTGCGCTGTTCTGTTATCCCTTGGGCATGCCCTATTTGCGCTGCCTGTCTTCTGACATAATTTGGTGTCAGGCTGGCTGCGCCTGTGCGGCCGCGGTGCCCGAGATCCCGCCTCGCAGTGTCTTCTGATTGAGTCACACTGCGGGCCTGGGATCCATGGGCATGCGCAGTGCATATCTTCCCCTCGGGCTCTCGCTCATTTCCCTCCGCCTTCTTTAGACTGTGCGCCGTCAGCTGATCCCTAGCATGCCACGGCCGTGACACCGCACAGTCTGAAGAAGAGGGAAGGAGGGGAGTGAGAGTCGAGGTTATGCACTGTGCATGCCCATGGTTCCAAGGCCCGCAGTGGGATTACGTTAGATGAGACTGCGAGGTGGGATCTGGAGCAGCGTGGACGCACAGGCACTGACAGCCTGACACCAAATTATGTCAGAAGACAGGCAGCGCTAATTGGGCATGGCCAAGGGCTAACAGAACAGCGCAGGCTCCGTGGCAGCTTAAAACAACGCTGAGGAGGCAGCGCACGGCATCAAGGGGATAGGAATGACAGCTGTGCTGTGTCCCATTACGAAGGAAATTCGCACCTCCGGAACGGTTTAACGGTATAAAGGGACACATTTTTAGTGTTTACTTCGGTGTTTGCAAGGAGCATAATTAAAAGAGCAACCTTTTCCTTTTGCATCCTTAGTGCTGCACAACATGGCTCTTTCAGCTACAAACGTCTTGGGGGGGGGGGTTAAAGGTTTCCTTTCAACTTGCTCCAATCAGGCTTCGGCCTACACTCTGTTCCTCTGCTCCTCCTGCTGTCCCTGGGCTCTAACACCGCCAGTTGGTGCCTGGAAGTGCTGTGTGCACAGTCAACAGTCGCTCCTCTGTTATTGGGGTTCAGTAACGTCAGCTGATCCCCAGCTGTGTGTGCGGCAATACCTCCAATCTGCTCCTCCTGCTGTCCCTGGGCTCTAACACCGCCAGTTGGTGCCTGGAAGTGCTGTGTGCACAGTCAACAGTCGCTCCTCTGTTATTGGGGTTCAGTAACGTCAGCTGATCCCCAGCTGTGTGTGCGGCAATACCTCCAATCTGCTCCTCCTGCTGTCCCTGGGCTCTAACACCGCCAGTTGGTGCCTGGAAGTGCTGTGTGCACAGTCAACAGTCGCTCCTCTGTTATTGGGGTTCAGTAACGTCAGCTGATCCCCAGCTGTGTATCCGGCAACGTGTCATGCGACCGCCACGCTGGCACAACTAAAATGTAAGGGGACCTGTCCCCCCCCCCCCCTAGGCGTTTGTTACTGAAAGAGCCACCATGTGCAGCACTAATACTGCACAAGGGAAAGGTCGCTCTTGAAATTATGCTCCTTGCAAACGCTGAACTACACACTCATGTAATGTGTCCCCTCACACCGTCCAACCGTCCCGGAGGTGGGACTTTCCTTTGTAATGTGACGCAGCACAGCCGTCATTGCTACCCCCTTGGCACCGTGCGCTGCCTCCTTAGCGTTGTTTGATTCCGTCATGGACCCTGCGCTGTTATGTTATCCCTTGGCCATGCACAGTTTGCGCTGCCCGTCCTCTGACATCATTTGTTGTCGTCCTGGCTGCGCCTGTGCGTCCACGCTGCCCGAAATCACACCTCGCAGTGTCGTCTAATGTGATCCCACAGTGGGCCTGGTATCCATGGCCATGCGCAGTGCATATACTAGCCTCTCACTCCCCTTCTTCACGCTTCTTCAGACTAGGCGGCGTCAGCTGATCCCTAATAGCATGCCACGGCCGTGACGCCGCACAGTCTGAAGAAGCAGGAAGGAGGTGAGTGAGAGGCGATGATATGCACTGCGCATGCCCATGGATCCCTGGCCCGCAGTGGGACTACATTAGATGACACTGCAAGGTTGGATCTCGGGCAGCTTGGACGCACAGGCACTGCCAGCCTGACACCTACATGATGTCAGAAGACGGGCACCGCTAACTGTGCATGGCCAAGGGATAACATTACAGTGCGGGCTCCGTGACAGAACCAAACAACGTTGAGGAGGTGGTGCCCGGCACCAAGGGGGTTGGAATGACGGCTGTGCTGTGTCACATTACAAAGGAAAGTCCCACTTCCGGGATGGTTTGACGGTGTGAGGGGACACATTATATGAGTGTGTACTTCAGCGTTTGCAAGGAGCATAATTTTCGGAGCCACCATTTTCCATGTGCAGTATTACTGCTGTACAAGATGGCTCTTTCAGCAACAAATGCCTGGGGGGGGGGGTTAAAGGTTCCCTTTCAACTTGCTCCACTGCAGGCTTCGGCCTACACTCTGCTCCTCTTTGATTCCCTGGGTTTCAACACTGTCAGTTGCCACCTGGAAGTGTTGTCTACACAGAAAAAAACACTAGGTGATGTGTCAGTGGGGTTCAGCACCGCCAGCTGTTCCCCTGCTGTGTAGTCGGCAACGTGTCCAGCACAAGCCACGCTGGCACAACAGAACAAAAGCTGCCACCAGTGCAGGCTTCGGCCTACACTCTGCTCCTCTCCTCCTCCTGCTGACCCTGGGCTCAAACACCGCTAGTTTTTGCCCGGAAGTGCTAGCTGCACAGAGAAAAACACCAGCCAATGTGTTAGTGGGGTTCAGCAACGCCAGCTGTTCCCCTGCTGTGTAGCCGGCAACGTGACCTGCAAACGCCATGCAGGCACAGGAACTGAAATTAAAAGGGAACCTGGCCCCACCCCCCCAGGTGTTTCTATGTATAACAGCCACCTAGTACAGCAGTACTGCTGCATTTGTACAAGGTGGCTGACTTTTTCTCCTTGCCCACGTGGAACTCAACACGTACAAAATGTGTCTCATTGAGACCATTCCACTGTCCCTGAGGTGTGACTTTCCTTTGTAATGATACGCAGCACCCCCCTTGGTAGCGTTTCCCGTCTTTTGTCATCATGGTTAGCTGGCTGCGCCTGTGCATCCGCCCTGCTAGAAACAACGCCCCTCGTTGTCATATTTATTTTGTCAGCGAGGGTGTGGTTTATGGGCACGAGCAGTGCATATGTTCGCCTGTCTTAACTCATCTCCTTCCGCCTTCTTCAGACTGTGCGGCCTCCTGGCCGTGGTAGGCGATAAGGGATCAGCTGAGGCCGCCCAGTCTGGAGCAGGTGTAAGGACATGTGTAAGCGGCAAACCTATTTACTGCACAAGGCCACGAATCCCAGCCACGCAGTGTGATTTTTTGAAAACACACTGTGGGTCTGGGATTCATGTCCATCGCTAACCGCAACGGCCGACATGAAATGAGGTCAGAAGACAGGAAGCGCTCACAGCGCATGGCCAAGGGATCACAATAGCGCAGACTCCTGTACAGCAAATAACAACGCTCAGGAATCTGCGCCCAGTACCTAGGTGCAAATTTTGACACCTGTGCTGCGTCTCGTTAAAAAGACAAGTCACGCCTCCACAACTGTTTGACAGTATAATGGGCTAAATAGTGTACGTGTTTTAGTCAGCGTGTGCAAGGAGCAAAACAAATAGAGCAACCTTTTACTTGTGCAGCATTAATGCTGCACAAGGTGTGGCTCTTGTACCTTGCAACACCTGAGGGGGGGGTTAAAGGTAACCTTTGAAATTGGTTCAACTAGGCTTCGGCCTACACTCTGCTCCTCTACTCCTCCTGCTGACCCTGGGCTCAAACACCGCTAGTTTTTGCCCGGAAATGCTAGCTGCACAGAGAAAAACACCAGCCAATGTGTTAGTGGGGTTCAGCACCGCCAGCTGTTCCCCTGCTGTGTAGTCGGCAACGTGTCCAGCACAAGCCACGCTGGCACAACCGACCAAAAGCTGCCACCAGTGCAGGCTTCGGCCTACACTTTGCTCCTCTCCTCCTCCTGCTGACCCTGGGCTCAAACAACGCCAGTTTCTGCCCGGACATGCTAGCTGCACAGAGAAAAACACCAGCCAATGTGTTAGTGGGGTTCAGCACCGCCTGCTGTTCCCCCGCTGTGTAGCCGGCATCGTGTCCAGCACAAGCCACGCTGGCACAACCGACCAAAAGCTGCCACCAGTGCAGGCTTCGGCCTACACTTTGCTCCTCTCCTCCTCCTCCTGCTGACCCTGGGCTCTAACACCGCTAGTTTTTGCCCGGACATGCAATCTGCACAGAGAAAAACACCAGTCAATGTGTCAGTGGGGTTCAGCAACGCCAGCTGTTCCCCTGCTGTGTAGCTTGCAACGTGACCTGCAAACGCCACGCAGGCACATGAACTGAAATTGAAGGGAGCCTGCCCCCCACCCACAGGTGTTTCTATGTATATCAGCCACCTTGTACAGCAGTACTGCTGCATTTGTACGAGGTGGCTGACTTTTTCTCCTTGCCCACGTGGAACTCAACACGTACAAAATGTGTCTCATTAGAGACCATTACAATGTCCCTGAGGTGTGACTTTCCTTTGTAATGACACGCAGCACCACCCTTGTTAGCGCTGCCCGTCTTTTGACATCATTGGTTAGCTGGCTGCGCCTGTGCATCTCCCCTGCTCGAAACAACGGCCCTCGGTGTCTTATTTTTTTGGACAGCGAGGGTGTGATTGATGGGCATGTGCAGTGCATATGTTTGCCTGTGTTCACTCATCTCCTTCCGCCTTCTTCAGACTGGGTGTCCTCATGGCCGCGGCAGGCGATAAGGGATCAGATGAGGCCGCCCAGTCTGAAGCAGGTGTAAGGACATGTGTGAGCGGCAAACATATTTAGTGCACCAGGGCACGAATCCCAGCACCGCAGTGTGATTTTTTAAAAACACACTGTGGGTCTGGGATTCATGTCCATCGCTAACCGCAACGGCCGACATGAAATGAGGTCAGAAGACAGGAAGCGCTCACAGCGCATGGCCAAGGGATCACAATAGCGCAGACTCCTGTACAGCAAATAACAACGCTCAGGAATCTGCGCCCAGTACCTAGGTGCAAATTTTGACACCTGTGCTGCGTCTCGTTAAAAAGACAAGTCACGCCTCCACAACTGTTTGACAGTATAATGGGCTAAATAGTGTACGTGTTTTAGTCAGCGTGTGCAAGGAGCAAAACAAATAGAGCAACCTTTTACTTGTGCAGCATTAATGCTGCACAAGGTGTGGCTCTTGTACCTTGCAACACCTGAGGGGGGGGTTAAAGGTAACCTTTGAAATTGGTTCAACTAGGCTTCGGCCTACACTCTGCTCCTCTACTCCTCCTGCTGACCCTGGGCTCAAACACCGCTAGTTTTTGCCCGGAAATGCTAGCTGCACAGAGAAAAACACCAGCCAATGTGTTAGTGGGGTTCAGCACCGCCAGCTGTTCCCCTGCTGTGTAGTCGGCAACGTGTCCAGCACAAGCCACGCTGGCACAACCGACCAAAAGCTGCCACCAGTGCAGGCTTCGGCCTACACTTTGCTCCTCTCCTCCTCCTGCTGACCCTGGGCTCAAACAACGCCAGTTTCTGCCCGGACATGCTAGCTGCACAGAGAAAAACACCAGCCAATGTGTTAGTGGGGTTCAGCACCGCCTGCTGTTCCCCCGCTGTGTAGCCGGCATCGTGTCCAGCACAAGCCACGCTGGCACAACCGACCAAAAGCTGCCACCAGTGCAGGCTTCGGCCTACACTTTGCTCCTCTCCTCCTCCTGCTGACCCTGGGCTCAAACAACGCCAGTTTCTGCCCGGACATGCTAGCTGCACAGAGAAAAACACCAGCCAATGTGTTAGTGGGGTTCAGCAACGCCAGCTGTTCCCCTGCTGTGTAGCTTGCAACGTGACCTGCAAACGCCACGCAGGCACATGAACTGAAATTGAAGGGAGCCTGCCCCCCACCCACAGGTGTTTCTATGTATATCAGCCACCTTGTACAGCAGTACTGCTGCATTTGTACGAGGTGGCTGACTTTTTCTCCTTGCCCACGTGGAACTCAACACGTACAAAATGTGTCTCATTAGAGACCATTACAATGTCCCTGAGGTGTGACTTTCCTTTGTAATGACACGCAGCACCCCCATTGTTAGCGCTGCCCGTCTCCTGACATCATTGGTTGGCTGGCTGTGCCTGTGCGTCCCCCCTGCCCGACACAACGCCCCCCGTTGTCTCATATATTTTGACTGCGAGGGTGTGATTGATGGGCACGAGCAGTGCATATGTTCCCCTGTTTTCACTCCCCTCCTTCCGCCTTCTTCTGACTGTGCGGCCTCATGGCCGCGGCATGCGATAAGGGATCAGCTGAGGCCGCCCAGTCTGAAGCAGGTGTAAGGACATGTGTGAGCGGCGAACATATTTACTGCACAAGGCCACGAATCCCAGCACCGCAGTGTGACTTTAGGAAAAGCCACTGTGGGTCTGGGATTTATGGCCATCGTTAACCGCACCGGCCAACATGAAATGAGGTCATGAGACGGCCTGCACTAACAGGGTATTGCCAAGGGATAACACAAGAGCGCAGACTCCTGTACAGCAAATAACAACGCTCAGGAATCTGCGCCCAGTACCTAGGTGCAAATTTTGACACCTGTGCTGCGTCTCGTTAAAAAGACAAGTCACGCCTCCACAACTGTTTGACAGTATAATGGGCTAAATAGTGTACGTGTTTAATTCAGCGTGTGCAAGGAGCAAAATTAAATAGAGCAACCTTTGACTTGTGCATCATTAATGCTGTTCAAGGTGTGGCTCTTGTACCTTGCAACACCTGAGGGGGGGGTTAAAGGTAACCTTTGAAATTGGTTCAACTAGGCTTCGGCCTACACTCTGCTCCTCTACTCCTCCTGCTGACCCTGGGCTCAAACACCGCTAGTTTTTGCCCGGAAATGCTAGCTGCACAGAGAAAAACACCAGCCAATGTGTTAGTGGGGTTCAGCACCGCCAGCTGTTCCCCTGCTGTGTAGTCGGCAACGTGTCCAGCACAAGCCACGCTGGCACAACAGAACAAAAGCTGCCACCAGTGCAGGCTTCGGCCTACACTTTGCTCCTCTCCTCCTCCTGCTGACCCTGGGCTCAAACAACGCCAGTTTCTGCCCGGACATGCTAGCTGCACAGAGAAAAACACCAGCCAATGTGTTAGTGTGGTTCAGCACCGCCAGCTGTTCCCCCGCTGTGTAGCCGGCATCGTGTCCAGCACAAGCCACGCTGGCACAACCGACCAAAAGCTGCCACCAGTGCAGGCTTCGGCCTACACTTTGCTCCTCTCCTCCTCCTCCTGCTGACCCTGGGCTCTAACACCGCTAGTTTTTGCCCGGACATGCAATCTGCACAGAGAAAAACACCAGTCAATGTGTCAGTGGGGTTCAGCAACGCCAGCTGTTCCCCTGCTGTGTAGCTTGCAACGTGACCTGCAAACGCCACGCAGGCACATGAACTGAAATTGAAGGGAGCCTGCCCCCCACCCCCCCAGGTGTTTCTATGTATAACAGCCACCTTGTACAGCAGTACTGCTGCATTTGTACAAGGTGGCTGACTTTTTCTCCTTGCACACGTGGAACTCAACAAGTACAAAATGTGTCTCATTACAGACCATTACAATGTCCCTGAGGTGTGACTTTCCTTTTTAATGACACGCAGCACCCCCATTGTTAGCGCTGCCCGTCTCCTGACATCATTGGTTGGCTGGCTGTGCCTGTGCGTCCCCCCTGCCCGACACAACGCCCCCCGTTGTCTCATATATTTTGACTGCGAGGGTGTGATTGATGGGCACGAGCAGTGCATATGTTCCCCTGTTTTCACTCCCCTCCTTCCGCCTTCTTCTGACTGTGCGGCCTCATGGCCGCGGCATGCGATAAGGGATCAGCTGAGGCCGCCCAGTCTGAAGCAGGTGTAAGGACATGTGTGAGCGGCGAACATATTTACTGCACAAGGCCACGAATCCCAGCACCGCAGTGTGACTTTAGGAAAAGCCACTGTGGGTCTGGGATTTATGGCCATCGTTAACCGCACCGGCCAACATGAAATGAGGTCATGAGACGGCCTGCACTAACAGGGTATTGCCAAGGGATAACACAAGAGCGCAGTTTCCTGTACTGCAAATAACAACGGTAAGGAATCTGCGCACAGCACCTAGGTGTAAATTTGTACACCTGTGCTGCGTCTCCTTAAAAAGACTAGTAGTCACGCCTCCACTACTGTTTGACAGTATAATGGGCTAAATAGTGTACGTGTTTAATTCAGCGTGTGCAAGGAGCAAAATTAAATAGAGCAACCTTTGACTTGTGCATCAATAATGCTGTTCAAGGTGTGGCTCTTGTACCTTGCAACACCTGAGGGGGGGGTTAAAGGTAACCTTTGAAATTGGTTCAACTAGGCTTTGGCCAACACTCTGCTCCTCTACTCCTCCTGCTGACCCTGGGCTCAAACACCGCTAGTTTTTGCCCGGAAATGCTAGCTGCACAGAGAAAAACACCAGCCAATGTGTTAGTGGGGTTCAGCACCGCCAGCTGTTCCCCTGCTGTGTAGTCGGCAACGTGTCCAGCACAAGCCACGCTGGCACAACAGAACAAAAGCTGCCACCAGTGCAGGCTTCGGCCTACACTTTGCTCCTCTCCTCCTCCTGCTGACCCTGGGCTCAAACAACGCCAGTTTCTGCCCGGACATGCTAGCTGCACAGAGAAAAACACCAGCCAATGTGTTAGTGGGGTTCAGCACCGCCAGCTGTTCCCCTGCTGTGCAGCTTGCAACGTGACCTGCAAACGCCACGCAGGCACATGAACTGAAATTGAAGGGAGCCTGCCCCCCACCCACAGGTGTTTCTATGTATATCAGCCACCTTGTACAGCAGTACTGCTGCATTTGTACGAGGTGGCTGACTTTTTCTCCTTGCCCACGTGGAACTCAACACGTACAAAATGTGTCTCATTAGAGACCATTACAATGTCCCTGAGGTGTGACTTTCCTTTGTAATGACACGCAGCACCCCCATTGTTAGCGCTGCCCGTCTCCTGACATCATTGGTTGGCTGGCTGTGCCTGTGCGTCCCCCCTGCCCGACACAACGCCCCCCGTTGTCTCATATATTTTGACTGCGAGGGTGTGATTGATGGGCACGAGCAGTGCATATGTTCCCCTGTTTTCACTCCCCTCCTTCCGCCTTCTTCTGACTGTGCGGCCTCATGGCCGCGGCATGCGATAAGGGATCAGCTGAGGCCGCCCAGTCTGAAGCAGGTGTAAGGACATGTGTGAGCGGCGAACATATTTACTGCACAAGGCCACGAATCCCAGCACCGCAGTGTGACTTTAGGAAAAGCCACTGTGGGTCTGGGATTTATGGCCATCGTTAACCGCACCGGCCAACATGAAATGAGGTCATGAGACGGCCTGCACTAACAGGGTATTGCCAAGGGATAACACAAGAGCGCAGACTCCTGTACAGCAAATAACAACGCTCAGGAATCTGCGCCCAGTACCTAGGTGCAAATTTTGACACCTGTGCTGCGTCTCGTTAAAAAGACAAGTCACGCCTCCACAACTGTTTGACAGTATAATGGGCTAAATAGTGTACGTGTTTAATTCAGCGTGTGCAAGGAGCAAAATTAAATAGAGCAACCTTTGACTTGTGCATCATTAATGCTGTTCAAGGTGTGGCTCTTGTACCTTGCAACACCTGAGGGGGGGGTTAAAGGTAACCTTTGAAATTGGTTCAACTAGGCTTCGGCCTACACTCTGCTCCTCTACTCCTCCTGCTGACCCTGGGCTCAAACACCGCTAGTTTTTGCCCGGAAATGCTAGCTGCACAGAGAAAAACACCAGCCAATGTGTTAGTGGGGTTCAGCACCGCCAGCTGTTCCCCTGCTGTGTAGTCGGCAACGTGTCCAGCACAAGCCACGCTGGCACAACAGAACAAAAGCTGCCACCAGTGCAGGCTTCGGCCTACACTTTGCTCCTCTCCTCCTCCTGCTGACCCTGGGCTCAAACAACGCCAGTTTCTGCCCGGACATGCTAGCTGCACAGAGAAAAACACCAGCCAATGTGTTAGTGTGGTTCAGCACCGCCAGCTGTTCCCCCGCTGTGTAGCCGGCATCGTGTCCAGCACAAGCCACGCTGGCACAACCGACCAAAAGCTGCCACCAGTGCAGGCTTCGGCCTACACTTTGCTCCTCTCCTCCTCCTCCTGCTGACCCTGGGCTCTAACACCGCTAGTTTTTGCCCGGACATGCAATCTGCACAGAGAAAAACACCAGTCAATGTGTCAGTGGGGTTCAGCAACGCCAGCTGTTCCCCTGCTGTGTAGCTTGCAACGTGACCTGCAAACGCCACGCAGGCACATGAACTGAAATTGAAGGGAGCCTGGCCACCACCCCCAGGTGTTTCTATGTATAACAGCCACCTTGTACAGCAGTACTGCTGCATTTGTACAAGGTGGCTGACGTTTTCTCCTTGCCCACGTGGAACTCAACACGTACAAAATGTGTCTCTTTGAGACCATTCCACTGTCCCTGAGGTGTGACTTTCCTTTCTAATGATACGCAGCACCCCCCTTGGTAGCGCTTCCCGTCTTCTGACATCATTGGTTGGCTACTTGCGCCTGTTCGTCCGCCCTGCCTGAATAAAATGCTCCTCGTTGTCTTAATTATTTTGACTGCGAGGGTGTGATTGATGGGCACGAGCAGTGCATATCTTCGCCTGTCTTAACTCATCTCCTTCCGCCTTCTTCAGACTGTGCAGCCTCATGGCCGCGGCATGCGAGAAGGGATCAGCAGAGGCCGCCCAGTCTGAAGCAGGTGTAAGGACGTGTGTGAGCGGCCAAAATATTTACTGCTCAAGGCCACGAATCCCAGCACCGCAGTGTGGCTTTATGAAAAGACACTGTGGGTCTGGGATTTATGGCCATCGTTAACCGCACCGGCCAACATGAAATGAGGTCATAAGATGGGCAGCGCTAACAGGGCATTGCCAAGGGATAACACAAGAGCGCAGACTCCTGTACAGCAAATAACAACGCTCAGGAAGCTGCGCCAAGCACCAAGGCGTTATTTTGGACACCTGTGCTGCGTCTCATCAAAAAACCAAGTCACGCATCCACTACAGTTTGACTGTAGAATGGGGTAAATTGTGTATGTCTTTCATTCAGCGTGTGCAAGTAGACAAATTAATAGAGCAACCTTTCACTTGTGCAGCATTAATACTGCACAAGGTGTGTCTCTTGTACTTTGTAACACCTGAGGGGGGGGTTAAAGGTTTCCTTTGAAATTGGTTCAACTAGGCTTCGGCCTACACTCTGCTCCTCTCCTCCTCCTCCTGCTTCAACACGGGCTCTAACATCGCAAGTTTTTGCCCGCAAGTGCTAGCTGCACAGATAAAAACACACGCCATTGTGTTAGTGGGGTTCAGCAACGCCAGCTGTTCCCCCAGTGTGTAGCCGGCAAAGTGTCCTGCAAACGCAACGCAGACACAAAGCTGCCTCCAGTGCAGGCTTCGGCCTACACTCATCTCCCCCTGCTTACCCTTTGCTCCAACACCGCTAGTTGGGGCTCTAGGAAGACAATCTTTAATAGGCAAGGCAACGCATCCGGGTTCCAGCACCGCCAGCTGGTTCTCGGCAGTGTTCTTGTCACAGGTACTCCCTCGTGCCAAGCCTGGTTTCAGCACCGTCAGCTGTTTCCGGGTTGTGTCAACTTCACTGAGACGCCTATGCTTGCCCCGTCGTGGGGCGGTCGAGTTAGCCAACTCCAGGGTGCCTCCAGTTTAGGAGCTTCCTATGTGGGCTGCGTGAACTGGTAGTCAAGGCTGGTTCTGTAGTGCCAGTAGGCCCAGCTCCCCCTGTAGGACTGTTGGGGTTCGGTAACTGCGGCTGCCTCGCGGCCTAGCTGTTCTCTCCTCTCCTGTGGGCCTTGGGGTCCACCACCTGGTTCCAGCACCGTCAGCTGGTTCCGGGCCGAGCCTTTGGCTTAGGTGCCTCCTCCTGGGTATCCGAGTTCCGCCAACGCCAGGCGGTCCTTGGTAGTGCTTTTAAGCGCGGGCACCTACAGCTTAGTAACCGGGTTCCAGCACCGTCAGCTGGTCCTCGGTCGTGCCATTGGCTCTTGCACACTGGGGCAACGCATCCGAGTTCCAGCACCGCCAGCTGGTTCTCGGCAGTGTTCTTGTCACAGGTACTCCCTCGTGCCAAGCCTGGTTTCAGCACCGTCAGCTGTTTCCGGGTTGTGTCAACTTCACTGAGACGCCTATGCTTGCCCCGTCGTGGGGCGGTCGAGTTAGCCAACTCCAGGGTGCCTCCAGTTTAGGAGCTTCCTATGTGGGCTGCGTGAACTGGTAGTCAAGGCTGGTTCTGTAGTGCCAGTAGGCCCAGCTCCCCCTGTAGGACTGTTGGGGTTCGGTAACTGCGGCTGCCTCGCGGCCTAGCTGTTCTCTCCTCTCCTGTGGGCCTTGGGGTCCACCACCTGGTTCCAGCACCGTCAGCTGGTTCCGGGCCGAGCCTTTGGCTAAGGTGCCTCCTCCTGGGTATCCGAGTTCCGCCAACGCCAGGCGGTCCTTGGTAGTGCTTTTAAGCGCGGGCACCTACAGCTTAGTAACCGGGTTCCAGCACCGTCAGCTGGTCCTCGGTCGTGCCATTGGCTCTTGCACACTGGGGCAACGCATCCGGGTTCCAGCACCGCCAGCTGGTTCTCGGCAGTGTTCTTGTCACAGGTACTCCCTCGTGCCAAGCCTGGTTTCAGCACCGTCAGCTGTTTCCGGGTTGTGTCAACTTCACTGAGACGCCTATGCTTGCCCCGTCGTGGGGCGGTCGAGTTAGCCAACTCCAGGGTGCCTCCAGTTTAGGAGCTTCCTATGTGGGCTGCGTGAACTGGTAGTCAAGGCTGGTTCTGTAGTGCCAGTAGGCCCAGCTCCCCCTGTAGGACTGTTGGGGTTCGGTAACTGCGGCTGCCTCGCGGCCTAGCTGTTCTCTCCTCTCCTGTGGGCCTTGGGGTCCACCACCTGGTTCCAGCACCGTCAGCTGGTTCCGGGCCGAGCCTTTGGCTAAGGTGCCTCCTCCTGGGTATCCGAGTTCCGCCAACGCCAGGCGGTCCTTGGTAGTGCTTTTAAGCGCGGGCACCTACAGCTTAGTAACCGGGTTCCAGCACCGTCAGCTGGTCCTCGGTCGTGCCATTGGCTCTTGCACACTGGGGCAACGCATCCGAGTTCCAGCACCGCCAGCTGGTTCTCGGCAGTGTTCTTGTCACAGGTACTCCCTCGTGCCAAGCCTGGTTTCAGCACCGTCAGCTGTTTCCGGGTTGTGTCAACTTCACTGAGACGCCTATGCTTGCCCCGTCGTGGGGCGGTCGAGTTAGCCAACTCCAGGGTGCCTCCAGTTTAGGAGCTTCCTATGTGGGCTGCGTGAACTGGTAGTCAAGGCTGGTTCTGTAGTGCCAGTAGGCCCAGCTCCCCCTGTAGGACTGTTGGGGTTCGGTAACTGCGGCTGCCTCGCGGCCTAGCTGTTCTCTCCTCTCCTGTGGGCCTTGGGGTCCACCACCTGGTTCCAGCACCGTCAGCTGGTTCCGGGCCGAGCCTTTGGCTAAGGTGCCTCCTCCTGGGTATCCGAGTTCCGCCAACGCCAGGCGGTCCTTGGTAGTGCTTTTAAGCGCGGGCACCTACAGCTTAGTAACCGGGTTCCAGCACCGTCAGCTGGTCCTCGGTCGTGCCATTGGCTCTTGCACACTGGGGCAACGCATCCGAGTTCCAGCACCGCCAGCTGGTTCTCGGCAGTGTTCTTGTCACAGGTACTCCCTCGTGCCAAGCCTGGTTTCAGCACCGTCAGCTGTTTCCGGGTTGTGTCAACTTCACTGAGACGCCTATGCTTGCCCCGTCGTGGGGCGGTCGAGTTAGCCAACTCCAGGGTGCCTCCAGTTTAGGAGCTTCCTATGTGGGCTGCGTGAACTGGTAGTCAAGGCTGGTTCTGTAGTGCCAGTAGGCCCAGCTCCCCCTGTAGGACTGTTGGGGTTCGGTAACTGCGGCTGCCTCGCGGCCTAGCTGTTCTCTCCTCTCCTGTGGGCCTTGGGGTCCACCACCTGGTTCCAGCACCGTCAGCTGGTTCCGGGCCGAGCCTTTGGCTAAGGTGCCTCCTCCTGGGTATCCGAGTTCCGCCAACGCCAGGCGGTCCTTGGTAGTGCTTTTAAGCGCGGGCACCTACAGCTTAGTAACCGGGTTCCAGCACCGTCAGCTGGTCCTCGGTCGTGCCATTGGCTCTTGCACACTGGGGCAACGCATCCGGGTTCCAGCACCGCCAGCTGGTTCTCGGCAGTGTTCTTGTCACAGGTACTCCCTCGTGCCAAGCCTGGTTTCAGCACCGTCAGCTGTTTCCGGGTTGTGTCAACTTCACTGAGACGCCTATGCTTGCCCCGTCGTGGGGCGGTCGAGTTAGCCAACTCCAGGGTGCCTCCAGTTTAGGAGCTTCCTATGTGGGCTGCGTGAACTGGTAGTCAAGGCTGGTTCTGTAGTGCCAGTAGGCCCAGCTCCCCCTGTAGGACTGTTGGGGTTCGGTAACTGCGGCTGCCTCGCGGCCTAGCTGTTCTCTCCTCTTCTGTGGGCCTTGGGGTCCACCACCTGGTTCCAGCACCGTCAGCTGGTTCCGGGCCGAGCCTTTGGCTAAGGTGCCTCCTCCTGGGTATCCGAGTTCCGCCAACGCCAGGCGGTCCTTGGTAGTGCTTTTAAGCGCGGGCACCTACAGCTTAGTAACCGGGTTCCAGCACCGTCAGCTGGTCCTCGGTCGTGCCATTGGCTCTTGCACACTGGGGCAACGCATCCGAGTTCCAGCACCGCCAGCTGGTTCTCGGCAGTGTTCTTGTCACAGGTACTCCCTCGTGCCAAGCCTGGTTTCAGCACCGTCAGCTGTTTCCGGGTTGTGTCAACTTCACTGAGACGCCTATGCTTGCCCCGTCGTGGGGCGGTCGAGTTAGCCAACTCCAGGGTGCCTCCAGTTTAGGAGCTTCCTATGTGGGCTGCGTGAACTGGTAGTCAAGGCTGGTTCTGTAGTGCCAGTAGGCCCAGCTCCCCCTGTAGGACTGTTGGGGTTCGGTAACTGCGGCTGCCTCGCGGCCTAGCTGTTCTCTCCTCTCCTGTGGGCCTTGGGGTCCACCACCTGGTTCCAGCACCGTCAGCTGGTTCCGGGCCGAGCCTTTGGCTAAGGTGCCTCCTCCTGGGTATCCGAGTTCCGCCAACGCCAGGCGGTCCTTGGTAGTGCTTTTAAGCGCGGGCACCTACAGCTTAGTAACCGGGTTCCAGCACCGTCAGCTGGTCCTCGGTCGTGCCATTGGCTCTTGCACACTGGGGCAACGCATCCGGGTTCCAGCACCGCCAGCTGGTTCTCGGCAGTGTTCTTGTCACAGGTACTCCCTCGTGCCAAGCCTGGTTTCAGCACCGTCAGCTGTTTCCGGGTTGTGTCAACTTCACTGAGACGCCTATGCTTGCCCCGTCGTGGGGCGGTCGAGTTAGCCAACTCCAGGGTGCCTCCAGTTTAGGAGCTTCCTATGTGGGCTGCGTGAACTGGTAGTCAAGGCTGGTTCTGTAGTGCCAGTAGGCCCAGCTCCCCCTGTAGGACTGTTGGGGTTCGGTAACTGCGGCTGCCTCGCGGCCTAGCTGTTCTCTCCTCTCCTGTGGGCCTTGGGGTCCACCACCTGGTTCCAGCACCGTCAGCTGGTTCCGGGCCGAGCCTTTGGCTAAGGTGCCTCCTCCTGGGTATCCGAGTTCCGCCAACGCCAGGCGGTCCTTGGTAGTGCTTTTAAGCGCGGGCACCTACAGCTTAGTAACCGGGTTCCAGCACCGTCAGCTGGTCCTCGGTCGTGCCATTGGCTCTTGCACACTGGGGCAACGCATCCGAGTTCCAGCACCGCCAGCTGGTTCTCGGCAGTGTTCTTGTCACAGGTACTCCCTCGTGCCAAGCCTGGTTTCAGCACCGTCAGCTGTTTCCGGGTTGTGTCAACTTCACTGAGACGCCTATGCTTGCCCCGTCGTGGGGCGGTCGAGTTAGCCAACTCCAGGGTGCCTCCAGTTTAGGAGCTTCCTATGTGGGCTGCGTGAACTGGTAGTCAAGGCTGGTTCTGTAGTGCCAGTAGGCCCAGCTCCCCCTGTAGGACTGTTGGGGTTCGGTAACTGCGGCTGCCTCGCGGCCTAGCTGTTCTCTCCTCTCCTGTGGGCCTTCGGGTCCACCACCTGGTTCCAGCACCGTCAGCTGGTTCTCGGCAGTGTCTTTTGCTCTTGTACCTTCTGCTCCCCATCCTGGTTCCAGTACCGTCAGCTGGTTCCGGGCAGAGCCTTTGGCTTAGGTGCCTCCTTCTGGGTATCCAAGTTCCACCAATGTCAGGTGGTCCTTGGTAGTGCTTTCAGGCACGGGTACCTCCTGCTTAGTAACCGGGTTCCAGTAACGTCAGCTGGTCCTTGGTAGTTCCATTGGCTCTTGGACATTCGGCTACCCATCCGGGTTCCAGTACCGTCAGCTGGTTCTCGGCAGTGTCTTTTGCTCTTGTACCTTCTGCTCCCCATCCTGGTTCCAGTAACGTCATCTGGTTCCGGGCAGAGCCTTTGGCTTAGGTGCCTCCTTCTGGGTATCCGAGTTCCGCCAACGTCAGGCGGTCCTTGGTAGTGCTTTTTAGCACGGGTACCTCCTGCTTAGTAACCGGGTTCCAGTAACGTCAGCTGGTCCTCGGTAGTTCCATAGGCTCTTGAACCTTCGGGTAGCCATCCGAGTTCCAGTTCCATCAGCTGGTTCTTGGCATTTTCTCAGCCTTCTTGTACCTTCTGCTACATTTCCAAGTTGAAGACCCTAACGTCGACAACCCGGAAGACCACCCCGATGACGACGACCCGGAAGACCACCCCGATGACGACGACGACGACGACGGCGGAGACGACGACGGCTGAGACGACGACGGCGGAGATGACGACACTGGAGACGAAGACCCTGGAGACGACAACATGGAAGACCGAGAAGCAGAAGAACAAGAGGCTGCAGAACAAAGAGCAGAAGAACATTAAGCATAAGACTTAATATCAGAGCAAAAGATATTATCTAAATTATATGCAGAAGAAGACTAAGCAGTGTATGGGGGTGAGTCCGTTCCTCCTCGTGGTGCCCCTGGATAAAGCCTGATGCTGCAGGCCAAACTGAACGCGGACAAATGTAACTTTTGTGACTGGCAGAACGGAAGGTGTAATCTTCCAACTTTTATAGATAACAACTACGGGAATGCCTGTCACAAATGAGAATATGATGAAGAAGTAGAATAGGAAGAATAATAACAGTGGAATAAAAAGAATATGTAGAATAGGAAGAATAATAATAGTTGAAGAAAATGAATATGAAGAATGTAATAAAAAAAAAAATAGGTAGAAGATGAAGAAGAAGATGAATAAGGTGAAGAAGTTGATGTCAAGGATGCTGATGATGATGAAGATGAAAGTGTGGGAAAAGAAAAAAAAAAAAAAGAAAAAAAAGAAGGGGAAGGGCGTGGAATAGTGAAACATCAATATCTGACAAAATAAAAAAAATTTACATACTCAATATCTTTTTCAATCCGAACTTCTTTAAAAAAAAAAAAAAAACATGCTATTCTATTTGATTGGACTAATCCTCATTGCCTTTAATGTCTCCGCCACCTCCCCCATACATCCTACATTATTCTTAGTTGTTTTCCTTCAGGTAGAATGAACCTACAAGGAAAGAAAGGGTTTATTTTAATTCCGATATTTTGGTCCCATTGACTTGCATTGGGATCGGGTATCGGTATCGGCGATATCCGATATTTTTTGAATATCGGCCGATCCAAACCGATACCGATACTTTCCGATATCGGAAGGTATCGCTCAACACTATACATCAAGCCATTTTTCCAGTCTGACATCAACAAAATTAATTGTGGAACCACAAACAATAAAATTATATAATTATGTAGGGACATACCTGCAATCCTAGGTTGGCAACAATGAACCAACCAAAATGTCACTTTTCTAACAGCGGTTGCCTGGGGCAGGTATGTATCTAATGTCTGCATCATGGGTTCCTCAGTAAGAGAAAGCGATAGATGAATCTTAGGAGGAGATGCAGAGTCCGCTGTGTCAGAAAGTCCAGTATGAAACTAATGGTGAATGGTCTGGTTATTTCACCATGAGTCTGTGGCCCGACGCCAAAACTCAAGTACAGTACTCCTCAGTAGGGTTGAGCGAAATGGATCGTTCATTTTCCAAAGTCGCCGACTTTTGGCAAAGTCGGGTTTCATGAAACCCGACCCGATCCCTGTGTGGAGTCGGCCATGCGGTACGCGACTTTCGCGCCAAAGTCGCGTTTCGTATGATGCGCTTGGCGCCATTTTTTCAGCCAATGAAGGAGCGTGGGCAGAGTGATGACATAGGTCTTAGGGGCGTGGACGCCTATCGTCATCTTGTCGCTTGTGCGCTGTAGCGATTTGAAATGTGTAACACCAGCTTTTCTGTTCAGGGACGGAGGGGAGAGAGAGAGAGAAAGAGAGAAGGAAAAAAAAAAAATTCCCATTGACTTTGCATTGGGTTTCGTGTTTCGGTCGATCCCCGACTTTTCGCCATAGTCGGCCGATTTCACTCGACTCGACTTTAGAGATAGTCGGGTTTCGCGAAACCTGACTCGACCCTAAAAAAGTAAAAGTCGCTCAACCCTACTCCTCAGCTGTACGTTGCCCCTGGAAAAAAGCTGTTAATTTACTTTCTGCTAAAGATACTCGGTCAGGGTCATTATAGAAAAGCCCAAAGGCCTCAAGAAAAGAATCAGCTGCGGAGAGTTCTGGAGCATTAAGGGGTAAGAAGAACGCTCAAACCTGGGAGTCTACCGGTAACAGTGAAAAGATGAGTACCACACGCTGGCTCTCAGAGCTAGTCAAATGTTGGCGGAGTCTGAAATACATGATAAACATATACAGTGGGAACGGAAAGTATTCAGACCCCTTAAAATATTTCACTCTTTGTTTCATTGCAGCCATTTGGTAAATTCAAAAAAGTAAATTTTTTTCTCATTGATGTACACTCTGCACCCCATCTTGACTGAAAAAAACCCAGAAATGTAGTAATTTTTGTAAATTTATTAAAAAAAGAAAAACTGAGATATCACATGGTCATAAGTATTCAAACCCTTTGCTCAGTATTGAGTAGGAGTCTTCTTGGGAATGATGCAACAAGTTTTGCACACCTGCATTTGGGAATCCTCTGCCATTCTTCCTTACAGATCCTCTCCAGTTCCGTCAGGTTGGATGGTGAACATTGGTGGACAGCCATATTCAGGTCTCTCCAGAGATGCTCAATTGGGTTTAGGTCAGGGCTCTGGCTGGGCCAGTCAAGAATGGTCACAGAGTTCTTCAGAAGCCACTCCTTTGTTATTTTAGCTTTGTGCTTAGGGTCATTGTCTTGTTGGAAGGTGAACCTCCAGCCATGTCTGAGTTCCTGAGTACTCTGGAAGAAGTTTTCATCCAGGATATCTCTGTACTTGGCCACATTTATGTTTTCTTCAATGGCAACCAGTCGTCCTGTACCTGCAGTTGAAAAACACCACCATAGCATGGTGCTGCCACCACCATGTTTCACTGTTGGGATTGTATTGGGCAGGTGATGAGCAGTGCCTGGTTTTCTCCACACATCTGTTATAACTATGGCTAAATCTGTGCATTGCCACAATTCTGTCTCTGAGCTCCTTGGCCACTTCCTTTGACCTCATGATTCTCATTTGGTCTGACATGCCCTGTGAGCTGTGAGATCTTATATAGACAGGTGTGTGCCTTTCCAAATCAAGTCCTATCAGTTTAATTAAACAGAGCTGGACACCAATTAAGGAGTAGAACCATCTCAAGGAGGATCACAAGGAAATGGACAGCACGTGACTTAACCCCATAATCCCATATGACCTACTATCCCGTCCAGGTGACCTGGGACTTAATTCCCAGTGAAGGGATAGTACGTCATATGCGATCGGCCGCGCTCACGGGGGGGAGCGCGGCCGATCGCGGCCGGGTGTCAGCTGCCTAACGCAGCTGACATCCGGCACTATGTGCCAGGAGCGGTCACGGACTGCTCCCGGCACATTAACCCCCGGCACACCGCGATCAAAGATGATCGCGGTGTGCCGGCGGTGCAGGGAAGCATCGCGCAGGGAGGGGGCTCCCTGCGGGCTTCCCTGAGACGATCGGTACACGGTGATGTACTCACCGTGTACCGAGCGTCTTCTCCCTGCAGTCCCCGGATCCAAAATGGTCGCCGGGCTGCATCCGGGTCCTGCAGGGAGCACTTCCGGGTCAGGATCAGGCTGCAGCTGCAGCTCTAATCCTGCCCGGCTGTATTGCAGATCACCGATCTAACAGAGTGCTGTGCACACTGTCAGATCGGTGATCTGTGATGTCCCCCCCTGGGACAAAGTGAAAAAGTAAAAAAAAAAAATTCCACACGTGTAAAAAAAAAAAAAAAAAAAAAATTCCTAAATAAAGAAGAAAAAAAAAATATTATTCCCATAAATACATTTCTTTATCTAAAAAAAAAACAAAAAAACAATAAAAGTACACATATTTAGTATCGCCGCGTCCGTAACGACCCGCCCTATAAAACTGGCCCACTAGTTAACCCCTTCAGTGAACACCGTAAGAAAGAAAAAAAAAAACCGAACCAAAAAACAACGCTTTCTTATCATAACGCTGAACAAAAAGAATAACACGCGATCAAAAAGACGGATATAAACAACCATGGTACCTCTGAAAACGTAATCTTGTCCCGCAAAAAACGAGCCACCATATAGCATCATAACCAAAAAAATAAAAAAGTTATAGTCTTCAGAATAAAGCGATGCCAAAATAGTTATTTTTTCTATAAAATAGCTTTTATCGTATAAAAGCGCCAAAACATAAAAAAAATGATATAAATGAGGTATCGCTGTAATCATACTGACCCGAAGAATAAAACTGCTTCATCAATTTTACCAAACGCGGAACGGTATAGACGCCTCCCCCAAAAGAAATTCATGAATAGCTGGTTTTTGGTCATTCTGCCTCACAAAAAATCGGAATAAAAAGCGATCAAAAACTGTCACGTGTCCGAAAATGTAACCGATAAAAACATCAACTCGTCCCGCAAAAAACAAGACCTCACATGACTCTGTGGACCAAAATATGGAAAAATTATAGGTCTCAAAATGTGGAGACGCAAAAACTTTTTTGCTATAAAAAGCGTCTTTTAGTGTGTGACGGCTGCCAATCATAAAAATCCGATATAAAAAACGCTATAAAAGTAAATCAAACCCCCCTTCATCACCCCCTTAGTTAGGCTAGGTTCACATTGCGTTAATGGGTTAACGCTAACGGACAGCGTTGCACGGCGAAAATGTCACAACGCCGTGCAACGGGTCCGTTAGCACACCCATTGACAGCAATGTGATTTTCAGGTGTAGCGCATCGCTAGAGCGTGCCATTTTCGGCTCGCGCTAGCAAGGTGCCGTTCTTTTGAGGCGCGCCTCGGACGCTGCTTGCAGCGTCCGCGGCGCGCCCGAGGTCCGATCCCCGATCTTCCAGAGCGGGGACGTTAACGCGACCACTAAACACGACACCTAAAAAGACATTGCGTTAGCGCAATCTGCTAGCGCTAAACGGATTTCCCTAACGCAATGTGAACCTAGCCTTAGGGAAAAATAATAAAATTAAAAAAAAATGTATTTATTTCCATTATCCCATTAGGGTTAGGGCTAGGGTTAGGGTTAGGGCTAGGGTTAGGGCTAGGGTTAGGGTTTGGATTACATTTACGGTTGGGATTAGGGTTGGGATTAGAATTAGGGGTGTGTCAGGGTTAGGTGTGTGGTTAGGGTTACAGTTGGGATTAGGGTTAGGGTTGCGTTTGGATTAGGGTTTCATTTATAATTGGGGGGTTTCCACTGTTTAGGCACATCAGGGGCTCTCCAAACGCGACATGGCGTCCGATCTCAATTCCAGCCAATTCTGCATTGAAAAAGTAAAACAGTGCTCCTTCACTTCCGATCTCTCCCGTGCGCCCAAACAGGGGTTTACCCCAACATATGGGGTATCATCGTACTCGAGACAAATTGGAAAACAACTTTTTGGGTCCAAGTTCTCTTGTTATCCTTGGGAAAATAAAAATTTGGGGGGCTAAAAATCATTTTTGTGGGAAAAAAAAATGGATTTTTTATTTTCACGGCTCTGCGTTGTAAACTGTAGTGAAACACTTGGGGGTTCAAAGTTTTCACAACACATCTAGATAAGTTCCGTGGGAGGTCTAGTTTCCAATATGAGGTCACTTGTGGGGGGTTTGTACTTTTTGGGTACATCAGGGGCTCTGCAAATGCAACGTGACGCCTGCAGACCAATCCATCTAAGTCTGCATTCCAAATGGCGCTCCTTCCCTTCCGAGCTCTGCCATACGCCCAAACAGTGGTTCCCCCCCACATATGGGGTATCAGCGTACTCAGGACAAATTGGACAACAACTTTTGGGGTCCAATTTATTCTGTTACCCTTGTAAAAATACAAAGCTGGGGGCTAAAAAATCATTTTTGTGAAAAAAAAAAAGAATTTTTATTTTCACGGCTCTGCGTTATAAACTGTAGTGAAACACTTAGGGGTTCAAAGTTCTCATAACACATCTAGATAAGTTCCTTGGGAGGTCTAGTTTCTAATATGGGGTCACTTGTGGGGGGTTTGTACTGTTTGGGTACATCAGGGGCTCTGCAAATGCAACGTGACTCCTGCAGACCAATCCATCTAAGTCTGCATTCCAAATGGCGCTCCTTCCCTTCTGAGCTCTGCCATGCGCCCAAACAGTGGTTCCCCCCCACATATTGGGTATCAGCGTACTCAGGACAAATTGGACAACAACTTTTGTGGTCCAATTTATTCTGTTACCCTTGTGAAAATACAAAACTGGGGGCTAAAAAATAATTTTTGCGAAAAAAAAAAAAATTATTTTAACGGCTCTGCGTTATAAACTGTAGTGAAACACTTGGAGGTGCAAAGCTCTCAAAACACATCTAGATAAGTTCCTTAGGGGGTCTAGTTTCCAAAATGGTGTCACTTGTGGGGGGTTTTAATGTTTAGGCACATCAGGGGCTCTCCAAACCAACATGGCGTCCCATCTTAATTCCAGTCAATTTTGCATTGAAAAGTCAAATGGCGCTCCTTCCCTTCCGAGCTCTGCTATGCGCCCAAAAAGTGGTTTACCCCCACATATGGGGTATCGTCGCACTCAGGACAAATTGCACAACAACTTTTGTGGTCTAATTTCTTCTCTTACCCTTGGGAAAATAAAAAATTGGGGGCGAAAAGATCATTTTTGTGAAAAAATAAGATTTTTTATTTTTACGGCTCTGCATTATAAACTTCTGTGAAGCACCTGTTGGGTCAAAGTGCTCACCACACATCTAGATAAGTTCCTTAAGGGGTCTACTTTTCAAAATGGTGTCACTTGTGGGGATTTCACTGTTTAGGCACATCAGGGGCTCTCCAAACGCAACATGGCATCCCATCTCAATTCCAGTCAATTTTGCATTGAAAAGTAAAATGGCGCTCCTTCCCTTCCGAGCTCTGCCATACGCCCAAACAATTTTTTACACCCAAATATGGGGTATCAGCGTACTCAGGACAAATTGGACAACAATTTTTGAGGTCCAATTTCTTCTCTTACTCTTGGGAAAATAAAAAATTGGGGGCGAAAAGATAATTTTTGTAAAAAAATATGATTTTTTATTTTTACGGCTCTGCATTATAAACTTCTGTGAAGCAATTGGTGGGTCAAAGTGGTCACCACACATCTAGATAAGTTCCTTAGGGTGTCTACTTTCCAAAATGGTGTCACTTGTGGGGGGTTTCAATGTCTAGGCACATGAGGGGCTCTCCAAACGCAACATGGCGTCCCATCTCAATTCCTGTCAATTTTGCATTGAAAAGTCAAATGGCGCTCCTTTCCTTCCGAGCTCTGCCATGCGCCCAAACAGTGGTTTACCCCCACATATGGGGTATCAGCGTACTCAGTACAGATTGTACAACAACTTTTGGCATCCATTTTATCCTGTTACTCTTGGTAAAATAAAACAAATTGGAGCTGAAATAAATTTTGTGTGAAAAAAAGTTAAATATTCATTTTTATTTAAACATTCCAAAAATTCCTGTGAAACCCCTGAAGGGTTAATAAACTTCTTGAATGTGGTTTTGAGCACCTTGAGGGGTGCAGTTTTTAGAATGGTGCCACACTTGGGTATTTTCTATCATATAGACCCCTCAAAATGACTTCAAATGAGATGTGGTCCCTAAAAAAAAATGGTGTTGTAAAAATGAGAAATTGCTGGTCAACTTTTAACCCTTATAACTCCCTAACAAAAAAAAATTTTGGTTCCAAAATTGTGCTGATGTAAAGTAGACATGTGGTAAATGTTACTTATTAAGTATTTTGCGTGACATATCTCTGTGATTTAAGGGCATAAAAATTTAAAGTTGGAAAATTGCGAAATTTTCTAAATTTTCGCCAAATTTCCATTTTTTTCACAAATAAACGCAAGTTATATCGAATAAATGTTACCAATAAAATGAATTACAATATGTCACGAGAAAACAATGTCAGAATCGCCAAGATCCGTTGAAGCGTTCCAGAGTTATAACCTCATAAAGGGACAGTGGTCAGAATTGTAAAAATTGGCCCGGTCATTAACGTGCAAACCACCCTCGGGGCTTAAGGGGTTAAATATGAGTGTCTGAGCAAAGAGTCTGAATACTTATGACCAAGTGATATTTCAGCTTTTCTTTTTTATTAAATTTGCAAGAAATACTGTATTTCTGTTTTTTTTCAGTCAAGATGAGGTGTAGCGAGTACATTAATGTGAAAAAATGAACTTTTTTAATTTACCAAATAGATGCAATGAAACAAAGAGTGAAAAATTTAAAGGGTCTGAACACTTTCCATACTCACTGTATGGTCAGATATATCGTTAAGAGTGAATGAAAAAACAGAAAAAAAACAATTAATAGAAATGACTCCTTACTAGGGTTGAGCGAAACGGGTCGAACATTTTCAAAAGTCGCCGACTTTTGGCTAAGTCGGGGTTTCATGAAACCCGATCCGACCCCTGTGCGGGGTCGGCCATGCGGTACGCGACTTTCGCGCCAAAGTCGCGTTTCAATGACGCGAAAAGCGCCATTTCTCAGCCAATGAAGGTAAACGCAGAGTGTGGGCAGCGTGATGACATAGGTCCTGGTCCCCACCATCTTAGAGAAGGGCATTGCAGTGATTGGCTTGCTGTCTGCGACGTCACAGGGGCTATAAAGAGGCGTTCCCGCCGACCGCCATCTTACTGCTGCTGATCTGAGCTTAGGGAGAGGTTGCTGCCGCTTTGTCAGAAGCAGGGATAGCGTTAGGCAGGGTCCATTAACCACAAAACCGCTTGTGCTGCAGCGATTTGCACTGTCCAACACCACCCTCGGTGTGCAGGGACAGTGGAATTTTTTTTTTTTTTTTTTTTCCCCTCAGCGCTGTAGCTCATTGGGCTGCCCTAGAAGGCTCCCTGATAGCTGCATTGCTGTGTGTACGCCGCTGTGCAAACCAACTGCTTTTTTCAAAGCACAAATCCTCTTGTTCCTTCCTTTCTGCACAGCTATCTTTTTTGTTTGTCCACACTTTTTATTTCATTTGTGCATCAGTCCACTCCTTATTGCTGCCTGCCATACCTGGCTGAGATTACTGCAGGCAGGGAGATAGTAGCTGCCTGCCATACCTGGCTGAGATTACTGCAGGCAGGGAGATAGTAATTGTAGGACATTCCCTGTTTTTTTTTTTTTTTTTTTTTTGGTGGGAGATTAAGATTGGCAATTTGGCATTTCTGCTAGAGTGCCATCCCTGTGTGTGCCATCTCTCTCACATAGTGGGCCATAGAAAGCCTTTTCATTTTTCTGTATTTTTTTTTGTGGGGTGTATAAATTCTCCCTGATAAAAATACAGTGGGAGATTAATATTGGCCTTTGGGCTTGTGTGCCAGTCCTGAGTGTGCCATCTCTCTCACAAATAGTGGGCCATAGAAAGCCTATTTTATTTTTTTTTGGGTTTTATAAATTCTCCCTGAAAAAAAGGGAGATTAATATTGGCCTCTGGGCTTCTGTGCCAGTCCTGAGCGTGCCATCTGTGCCAGTCCTGAGCGTCCCATCTCTCTCACAAATAGTGGGCCATAGAAAGCCTATTTAATTTTTTTTTTGGTTTTATAAATTTTCCCTGAAAAAAGGGAGATTAATATTGGCCTCTGGGCTTGTGTGCCAGTTGTGAGCGTGCCATCTGTGCCAGTCCTGAGCGTGCCATCTCTCTCACAAATAGTGGGCCATAGAAAGCCTATTTAATTTTTTTTTTGGTTTTATAAATTTTCCCTGAAAAAAGGGAGATTAATATTGGCCTCTGGGCTTGTGTGCCAGTTGTGAGCGTGCCATCTGTGCCAGTCCTGAGCGTGCCATCTCTCTCACAAATAGTGGGCCATAGAAAGCCTATTTAAATATTTTTTTGGTTTTATAAATTCTCCCAGAAAAAAAGGGAGATTAATATTGGCCTCTGGGCTTCTGTGCCAGTTGTGAGCGTGCCATCTGTGCCAGTCCTGAGCGTGCCATCTCTCTCACAAATAGTGGGCCATAGAAAGCCTATTTAAATATTTTTTTGGTTTTATAAATTCTCCCAGAAAAAAAGGGAGATTAATATTGGCCTCTGGGCTTCTGTGCCAGTCCTGAGCGTGCCATCTGTGCCAGTCCTGAGCGTCCCATCTCTCTCACAAATAGTGGGCCATAGAAAGCCTATTTTATTTTTTTTTTGGGTTTCAGAAATTCTCCCTGGAAAAAAAAAGGGAGATTAATATTGCCCTTTGGGCTTGTGTGCCAGTACTAAGCGTTCCATCTCTCTCTCTCTCTCAGTCAGTGGGCCATAGAACGCATATTTTTGGTTTTATTTGTTTTCTAAATTCTCCCTGAAAAAATCATTTTATTTTATTTGGTTTCTAAATTCTTCCTGATAAAATCATATTTTTTTTATTATTTTTATTTCTAAAGTCTCCCTGAAAAAAAAAAAAAAAAAAAACAACCAAAAAAACAGTGGGAGATTAATATTGGCCTTTCTGCTTGTGTGCCAGTCTTGACTCCTGGGTGTGCCATCTCTCTCTCTCTCTCTCTCTCTCTCTCTCTCTCTCTCTCCAATTGTGGTCCATAGAAAGCCTATATTTTTTTTCCTTGATTTGGGTTCTAAAATCTACCAGAGAAAATAACTACATCAATCATTGGTAGAAAAATATTGGCCTCTGGGTTTGTGTGCCACTCCTGACTCCTGTGTGCGTCATCTCTCAGTCAGTGGGCCATAGAACGCCTATTTTTGGTTTTATTTGTTTTCTAAATTCTCCCTGAAAAAATTATTTTATTTTATTTGGTTTCTAAATTCTTCCTGATAAAATCATATTTTTTTTATTATTTTTTTTTCTAAAGTCTCCCTGAAAAAAAAAAAAAAAAACAGTGGGAGATTAATATTGGCCTTTCTGCTTGTGTGCCAGTCTTGACTCCTGGGTGCGTCATCTCTCAGTCAGTGGGCCATAGAACGCCTATTTTTGGTTTTATTTGTTTTCTAAATTCTCCCTGAAAAAATCATTTTATTTTATTTGGTTTCTAAATTCTTCCTGATAAAATCATATTTTTTTTATTATTTTTTTTTCTAAAGTCTCCCTGAAAAAAAAAAAAAAAAAAACAACCAAAAAAAACAGTGGGAGATTAATATTGGCCTTTCTGCTTGTGTGCCAGTCTTGACTCCTGGGTGCGTCATCTCTCAGTCAGTGGGCCATAGAACGCCTATTTTTGGTTTTATTTGTTTTCTAAATTCTCCCTGAAAAAATCATTTTATTTTATTTGGTTTCTAAATTCTTCCTGATAAAATCATATTTTTTTTATTATTTTTTTTTCTAAAGTCTCCCTGAAAAAAAAAAAAAAAAAAACAACCAAAAAAAACAGTGGGAGATTAATATTGGCCTTTCTGCTTGTGTGCCAGTCTTGACTCCTGGGTGTGCCATCTCTCTCTCTCTCTCTCTCCAATTGTGGTCCATAGAAAGCCTACATTTTTTTTCCTTGATTTGGGTTCCAAAATCTACCAGAGAAAATAACTCCATCAATCATTGGTAGAAAAATATTGGCCTCTGGGCTTGTGTGCCACTCCTGATTCCTGTGTGCGTCATCTCTCACTCAGTGGCCCATAGAAAGCATATAGTTTGTTACATTTGTTTTCTAAATTCTCCCTGCAAAAATCTATTTTTTTTTTTTTGGGGGGTTTCTAAAGTGTTCCTGAAAAAAATAAAAATAAAAAAAAAATAATAGTGTGACATTAATATTAACATTTGTGCTTCAGTGACAGTCCTGCGTGTGGGGCATCTCTCTAATTTGCAGCCACCAAAAAAAGAGTGTGTAACATTGGGCCTGATTTTCGCTGTGGTCTCACCAACCTGTAAAGGGGTAGCTAAATCATACAGAAGTTATAGCTCACCGTGTAAGTTGTGTGACTGCAACAAATAACGTTAGTTTGGTTACGTTTTTAAAACAATGAGGAAGTCTAGTGGAAGAGGTCGTGGCCGGGGGCGTTCATTGTCAGCTGGTAATGAGGGTAGTGGTAGTGGTGGAGCATCAGGTGGTCGTGGGGGAAAAAATATTGCACCTAAGTCTGGAGCTGTGGAGCCAGGTTCGTCGTCCGGCTACACAAGGCCTCGAACGCTCCCTTTTCTGGGATTAGGAAAACCGCTTTTAAAGCCGGAGCAGCAAGAGCAAGTTTTGGCTTATCTTGCTGACTCAGCCTCTAGCTCTTTTGCCTCATCTCGTGAAACTGGTAAAAGTAAAAGCAGCGCGTCGTTAGTGGATGTTCACGGTCAGGGACAAGTCACTTCCTTGTCCTCTTCAGCAAAAACAACAACAGAGAAGAATGCAGCAGGCGACACAACGGGTTACTCCATGGAGCTCTTTACACATACCGTCCCTGGCTTAGAAAGTGAAGCAGTTAACAGTCCATGCCCATTACAAATTGAATCTGACATGGAGTGCACTGACGCACAGCCACAGCCAGACTACTATGCTGGTCCTTTGACTCAGACCACAACATTGCCCTCGCAGGGTGCTGATCAAGAATCAGACCCTGATGAGACTATGTTGCCCCATCACGAACGCTATACCACCGAACGACACGGTGACACAGACGAAGTTGCGCAGGAGGTACAAGAAGAGTTATTAGATGACCCAGTTCTTGACCCCGATTGGCAGCCATTGGGGGAACAGGGTGCAGGCGGCAGCAGTTCTGAAGCAGAGGAGGAGGAGGGGCCGCAGCAGGCATCAACATCGCCACAGGTTCCATCTGCCGGGCCCGTATCTTGCCCAAAACGCGTGGCAAAGCCAAAACCTGGTGGAGGACAGCGTGGCCATCCGGTTAAAGCTCAGTCTGCAATGCCTGAAAAGGTATCCGATGCTAGAAAGAGTGCAGTCTGGCATTTTTTTAAACAACATCCAATTGATCAGCGCAAAGTCATCTGTCAAAAATGTTCTACTTCCTTAAGCAGAGGTCAGAATCTGAAAAGTCTCAATACTAGTTGCATGCATAGACATTTAACCACCATGCATTTGAAAGCTTGGACTAACTACCAAACGTCCCTTAAGGTTGTTGCACCCTCGGCCAATGAAGCTAGTCATCAACGCAACATCCCTTCCGGCAGTGTAGGACCACCATTTAGCGCACCACCTGCTGTATCTGTGCAGGTATCTTTGCCAGGCCAAAGCAGTCAGGGTCAGGGAATCACCAGTTTCGTAGTAGGAAACACTGCATCTAGGGCACCGGCGGCAACAATACCATCTCCCACCGTCTCTCAGTCTGCCATGTCCACCGGCACCCCCGCTAGTTCCACGATCTCCAGCTCTCCAGTCCAGCTCACCCTACATGAGACTATGGTTAGAAAAAGGAAATACTTAGCCTCGCATCCGCGTACACAGGGTTTGAACGCCCACATAGCTAGACTAATCTCGTTAGAGATGATGCCCTACCGGTTAGTTGAAAGCGAAGCTTTCAAAGACCTGATGGACTACGCTGTACCACGCTACGAGCTACCCAGTCGACACTTTTTTTCCAGAAAAGCCATCCCAGCCCTCCACCAGCATGTTAAAGAGCGCATCGTCCATGCACTCAGGCAATCTGTGAGCACAAAGGTGCACCTGACAACAGATGCATGGACCAGTAGGCATGGCCAGGGACGTTACGTGTCCATCACGGCACACTGGGTAAATGTGGTGGATTCAGGGTCCACAGGGGACAGCAAGTTTGGGACAGTTCTGCCTAGCCCACGGTCTAGTAAACAGTTGTCTGTAGCCGTTCGCACCCCCTCCTCCTCCTCCTCCTCGTCCTCCTGCAGAAGCAAGAGCTCGTCCACAGACCGCAGTCGCACAAACACTCCATCCGCACCTGCCACTGTTGCACACCAGGTCTCCCATTATGGGGCAGCTACTGGCATACGTCAGCAGGCTGTATTGGCTATGAAGTGTTTGGGCGACAATAGACACACCGCGGAAGTTCTGTCCGAGTTCTTGCAGCAAGAAACGCAGTCGTGGCTGGGCACTGTAGATCTTGAGGCAGGCAAGGTAGTGAGTGATAACGGAAGGAATTTCATGGCTGCCATCTCCCTTTCCCAACTGAAACACATTCCTTGCCTGGCTCACACCTTAAACCTGGTGGTGCAGTGCTTCCTGAAAAGTTATCCGGGGTTATCCGACCTGCTCCTCAAAGTGCGTGGACTTTGCGCACATATCCGCCGTTCGCCTGTACACTCCAGCCGTATGCAGACCTATCAGCGTTCTTTGAACCTTCCCCAGCATCGCCTAATCATAGACGTTGCAACAAGGTGGAACTCAACACTGCACATGCTTCAGAGACTGTGCGAACAGAGGCGGGCTGTTATGTTTTTGTGGGAGGATACACATACACGGGCAGGCAGTAGGATGGCAGACATGGAGTTGTCAGGTGTGCAGTGGTCGAAGATTCAAGACATGTGTCAAGTCCTTCAGTGTTTTGAGGAATGCACACGGCTGGTTAGTGCAGACAACGCCATAATAAGCATGAGCATCCCCCTAATGCGTCTGCTGATGCAAAGTTTGACGCACATAAAGGATCAGGCGTCTGCACCAGAGGAAGAGGAAAGCCTTGATGACAGTCAGCGATTGTCTGGTCAGGGCAGTGTACATGACGAGGTACCGGGCGAAGAGGAGGTGGAGGATGAGGAGGATGATGGGGATGAGTATATTTTTAATGAGGAAGCTTTCCCGGGGGCACGGGAAATTGGTGGCGTGGCAAGGCCGGGTTCTGGTTTTTTGAGGGACACAAGTGACGTAGATTTGCCTGCAACTGCCCCTCAACCAAGCACAACCGCAGATTTGACAACGGGAACTTTGGCCCACATGGCGGATTATGCCTTGCGTATCCTCAAAAGGGACACACGCATTACAAAAATGATGAACGATGACGATTACTGGTTGGCCTGCCTCCTTGATCCTCGCTATAAAGGCAAATTGCAAAATATTATGCCACATGAGAACTTGGAACTAATATTAGCAACAAAACAATCAACTCTTGTTGACCGTTTGCTTCTGGCATTCCCTGCACACAGCGCCCGTGATCGTTCTCACACGAGCTCCAGGGGCCAGCAGACCAGAGGTGTTAGAGGGGCAGAAATCAGAAGTGGCGTTGGACAGAGGGGTTTTCTGACCAGGTTGTGGAGTGATTTTTCTATGACCGCAGACAGGACAGGTACTGCAGCATCAATTCAAAGTGACAGGAGACAACATTTGTCCAGTATGGTTACAAACTATTTTTCATCCCTTATCGACGTTCTCCCTCAACCGTCATTCCCATTTGATTACTGGGCATCCAAATTAGACACCTGGCCAGAATTGGCAGAATATGCATTGCAGGAGCTTGCTTGCCCGGCAGCTAGTGTCCTATCAGAAAGAGTATTCAGTGCTGCAGGTTCAATACTAACAGAAAAAAGGACTCGTCTGGCTACCCAAAATGTAGATGATCTAACCTTCATTAAAATGAACCACAACTGGATTTCAAAATCTTTTGCCCCACCCTGCCCGGCTGACACCTAGCTTTCCTATGAAAAGGTCTTGCCTGTGGACTATTCTGAATGACTTTTCCAATCTCGTAATTTTCTTCACCTGATTGTCCAGCATACGACATGTTTCCACCTCACGAAATGGCCAAACTCCCCACACGGGGCCGTGCTATCGCCACTTTGCGCTTGGACCCTTGAGAGTGCTGTTTGTCTGAAGAGGTGGGTGTGGCCGCTTTTGGTCGACGGCACTGCCACTGGGTCCCTCATAGTACAATAAAGTGTCTCTGGCGGTGGTGGTGCGCACCCAACGTCAGACACACCGTTGTAATATGAGGGGCCCTGTGCCTGTACCGCCGGCCACAAGACAGTTCCCCCCCCCAGCTCAAACAGTGCTGTACCACTAGCAAAATTATCTCTCACAGCTTCACCAATGTGTAGTCTAGCCGCTGACATCCTTCAATGCCTGGCACTGACAATACCATTGTTTTGACATTTTTGTTATGTTAGGCCTTCGAAGCCTGTCTGCGGTCCCTTCTTTCTACAACTACTACACTGACCAGGCCACTGCTGGCCGTGTTACCCTGGAACCAATTTAAAAGTGCCTACAGTCAGCCCAATTTTGTTATGTTAGGCCTTCGAAGACTGTCTGCCGTCACTCCTTCCACTAGACTTCCACTGACCATACACTGCTGCCCATGTACCCCTGGAACCAATTTAAAGTGCCTACAGCCAGCCCAATTTTGTTATGTTAGGCCTTCGAAGCCTGTCTGCGGTCACTCCTTCCACTAGACTTCCACTGACCAGACCACTGCTGCCCGTGTACCCCTGGAACCAATTTAAAAGTGCCTACAGCCATGTGTTATTATTTTAGGCCTTCGATGCCTGTCTGCGGTCACTCCTTCCACTAGGCCTCCACTGACCACACCACTGCTGCCCGTGTACCCCTGGAACCAATTTAAAATTGCCTACAGCCAGCCCAATTTTTTTATTTTAGGCCTTCGATGCCTGTCTGCGGTCCATTCTTTCAACTACTACTACACTGACCAGGTCACTGCTGCCCGTGTACCCCTGGAACCAATTTAAAATTGCCTACAGCCAGCCCAATTTTTTTATTTTAGGCCTTCGATGCCTGTCTGCGGTCCATTCTTTCAACTACTACTACACTGACCAGGTCACTGCTGCCCGTGTACCCCTGGAACCAATTTAAAATTGCCTACAGCCATGTGTTATTATTTTAGGCCTTCGATGCCTGTCTGCGGTCACTCCTTCCACTAGGCCTCCACTGACCACACCACTGCTGTCCGTGTACCCCTGGAACCAATTTAAAATTGCCTACAGCCATGTGTTATTATTTTAGGCCTTCGATGCCTGTCTGCGGTCACTCCTTCCACTAGGCCTCCACTGACCACACCACTGCTGTCCGTGTACCCCTGGAACCAATTTAAAATTGCCTACAGCCATGTGTTATTATTTTAGGCCTTCGATGCCTGTCTGCGGTCACTCCTTCCACTAGACTTCCACTGACCAGACCACTGCTGCCCGTGTACCCCTGGAACCAATTTAAAAGTGCCTACAGCCAGCCCAAGTTTGTTATGTTAGGCCTTCGATGCCTGTCTGCGGTCACTCCTTCCACTAGGCCTCCACTGACCACACCACTGCTGCCCGTGTACCCCTGGAACCAATTTAAAATTGCCTACAGCCAGCCCAATTTTTTTATTTTAGGCCTTCGATGCCTGTCTGCGGTCCATTCTTTCAACTACTACTACACTGACCAGGTCACTGCTGCCCGTGTACCCCTGGAACCAATTTAAAATTGCCTACAGCCATGTGTTATTATTTTAGGCCTTCGATGCCTGTCTGCGGTCACTCCTTCCACTAGGCCTCCACTGACCACACCACTGCTGTCCGTGTACCCCTGGAACCAATTTAAAATTGCCTACAGCCATGTGTTATTATTTTAGGCCTTCGATGCCTGTCTGCGGTCACTCCTTCCACTAGGCCTCCACTGACCACACCACTGCTGTCCGTGTACCCCTGGAACCAATTTAAAATTGCCTACAGCCATGTGTTATTATTTTAGGCCTTCGATGCCTGTCTGCGGTCCATTCTTTCAACTACTACTACACTGACCAGGGCACTGCTGGCCGTGTACCCCTGGAACCAACATCAGAAAATATAAAAATAAGTATTTTGCTTATAAAAAAGAAAATACTGGTGAGATATCAAATGCAGACATTTTAACATTAAAAACAAACACACAACTCTAATCTGGTACAGTACTAAAAATGGCCACCAGCTACAATTACTTTCTCCTGCAAGTAGTTAACTGAAAGTTTTTTTAAATTGAAAACACACATATGGCATCCACCGAGTGTTGTCCTGTCGCGTCTTCTTTATATTATTGCCGAGAAGATGCAAAATAATGAAAATAATAAAATCATTAATTACCAAAATAATAGAGAAAGTCAACACCACATTGCAAATAAACATTCATTCCAAATAAAGAAGCAGGGCGCGTCCGAGGGTGAGTATATACCTAATAAGAATATAATCACCCTCGGACGCGCAATGCTTATTTCCAACAGCCTTCCTTCCTAAGAATCAGCCCTTCCGTCGTGTAGAGAGACGTTGTGTTACACTCCAAGGTGTTCCCCAGGTTGCCTTTCCTGAGCTTCGATCTTCCGGCTCTCGTTTAGTAGTTCTTGGAAACTACTCTGCATTAGGCCTTCAAATTGGGTATGGGGTGTAGAGAGATGGTGTGTTCCACTCCAAGGTGTTCCCCAGGTTGCCTTTCCTGAGCTTCGATCTTCCGGCTCTCGTTTAGTAGTTGTTGGAAACTACGCTGCATTAGGCCTTCAAATTGGGTATGGGGTGTAGCGAGAGGGTGTGTTACACTCCAAGGTGTTCCCCAGGTTGCCTTTCCTGAGCTTCGATCTTCCGGCTCTCGTTTAGTAGTTCTTGGAAACTACACTGCATTAGGCCTTCAAATTGGGTATGGGGTGTAGAGAGAGGGTGTGTTACACTCCAAGGTGTTCCCCAGGTTGCCTTTCCTGAGCTTCGATCTTCCGGCTCTCGTTTAGTAGTTGTTGGAAACTACGCTGCATTAGGCCTTCAAATTGGGTATGGGGTGTAGCGAGAGGGTGTGTTACACTCCAAGGTGTTCCCCAGGTTGCCTTTCCTGAGCTTCGATCTTCCGGCTCTCGTTTAGTAGTTCTTGGAAACTACACTGCATTAGGCCTTCAAATTGGGTATGGGGTGTAGAGAGAGGGTGTGTTACACTCTAAGGTGTTCCCCAGGTTTCCTTGCCATTGCTTCGGTCTTCCGACTCTCGTTTAGTAGTTGTAGAAAAGTACACTGCATTAGGCCATACAAAATGGGTATGGGGTGGAGAGAGATGGTGTGTTACACTCCAAGGTGTTCCCCAGGTTGCCTTTCCTGAGCTTCTATCTTCAGGCTCTCATTAAATTGTGGTTAAATGGAACAACTGCATTTGGCGTACTAGTTGGTTTGGGGCCTACTATCGGTGTCTGCCACTCCTTGCTGTTCTCCTCCACTGAACAAAGCTGTGCCGCCTGTTTACTACGGTTGCCAATTTTGAACTGCATTTCGACTACTTACTGATTTGGCCCTACTCTCTGTGTCAGCCTCTCATTCCAGTTGTCCTCCACTGCAATGCCCCCTGGTTATTCCTGTGTTACCAATTTTGAACTGCATTTAGCCCACTTTCTTCTTTGGGCCTATATCTGTGTTTCCACTTCATCGTGCCCATTGCCCAGCCAGTGATAGATGAGTCTGCTGGTACATTGACCCATAACGCAACATTCCCCGTGCACGCTACACAACAACATTGTGACCCTGCTGAAAGTCAGGTTGCTCTTCCCGCATACCATACCACCTTACACGGGGACAAAGAGGAAGGTGCAGATGAAAGTGCAGGTTCCTTCATCAGGTGGGGGGAGGAATACTAGTTGGCGACGTCACTGGCACAGGGCCTCTCATAGTACGCAAAAGTGTTGCTGCCGGTGGGAGGCGCCCCCGCCGTGCAAACACACCGCTGTACTTTGAGGGGCCCTGTGCCAGTGCCAATGCCAACGAGTGGGCCCCCCCTGCTTGCTCAGGTTCACAGCACTTGCAAAGTTGAAATACTTACCTCTCCCTGCTCCACTGCCGTGACGTGGTCCAGATTTCCTGGGCCCACTAATTACTTGAACCAGCCCTACCCCCCACAACTTTAGCCAAATGACCCCCAATTTCAAATGCCTTCCAATTATTATAAGGTAAATTACGCTTGACAAGCTTCATTAAGAAGAATGGATGGTTTTGACATTAAAATGGCCACTCTAGGTGTTTTCCTGGCCCCCACTCACTGCCGACTATGCTGCCCCATTGACTTGCATTGGGTTTCGTGTTTCGGTCGATCCCGACTTTACGTCATAATCGGCCGATTTCACTCGACCCGACTTTGGACATAGTCGGGTTTCGCAAAACCCGGCTCGACTCTAAAAAGGTCAAGGTCGCTCAACTCTACTCCTTACTCATCGTATATATATATATATATATATATATATATATATATATATATATATATATATATATATATATATATATATATATATACTTTATTAAATATATGCACAAAAATATTAAAAAGCAATTAAAAAGACGGACAGGGGTCTGTTGAAGACCTCTGTGCTTGTCATTACAGAAACTCACCCTCTTGCTGGGCTTTAAAGGAAACTGTGATTTTAACTACAGTGTGTCTGTAAAGTCATGGTGCACTTTTGACCAGTCACTGGAAAGCAACAAAAAAAGTTAGAAATGTGAAATCTGCTCAAAATTAAAGAAAAACTCTCCCAGTTTCATACCTATTCAGTGCAGTTCAATGTGGGCTCCATTTGTTGCCCTACACACATCCAAATGATTGTGAAGTTCTTGCCACACACGGGTAAGGATGTCTGATGTAACAGAGTAAACAACGTCTGTGATTCTCTGTTTTAAGTGATTAATGTTGTTGATATGTTCAATGTACACATATTGCTTCACATAACCGTAAAAGTCTAAGGGTATGTTCACACTATGCGGTTTTTACTGCGGAACCGCCGCAATTTTGCCGCTGCGGGTCCGCAGCTGTTTTCCATGCAGGGTACAGTACAATGTTACCCTATGGAAAACAAAAACCGCTGTGCCCACATTGCGGAAAATCCCGAAAAAAACGCACTGAATTGCTGCGGAAAAAAAGAAGGACCATGTCACTTCTTTGTGCAGAATCGCAGCGATTCTGCACCCATAGAAATGCATTGATCTGCTTACTTCCCGCATGGGGCTGTGCACACCATGCGGGAAGTAAGCGGATAATGTGCGGGTTATAGCCGGGGTGGAGGAGAGGAGACTCTCCTCCAGGCCCCGGGAACCATATTTGAGTAAAAAAAAAAAGAATTAAAATAAAAAAATCATGATATACTCACCTCTGAAGTCTCAGCGCTGCACGCGGCCGTCCTGTCTCAGGTTTGCTATGCGACCAGGACCTGCGGTGACGTCGCGGTCACATGACCGTGACGTCACGAAGGTCCCGGTCGCACAGCATCTTTGGAACCGGACCGCCGCCTGCAGCGCCGAGGAGATCGGGACGTCAGAGGGTGAGTATATAATTATTTTATTATTTTTAACATTACTATTGATGCTGCATATTGCTGCATATGCAGCATCAATAGTAGGGGTAAAATCCCGCAGCGGAACCCGCAGGACAAACCGTGATAAATCTGCAGGGATAACCGCAGCGGGTTTGCCCTGCAGATTTATCAAATCCGCTGCGGGAGAACCCGCAGGACAGGACGCAACGTGTGAATGTGGCCTAAGGGCTGGAAGGTCGCCTCATTGCTAAACACAATCTTCTGCAAAAATATTGCATCATTGTCGATCTCATGAAGCATATCTGTAGCAAACGCGCATCGTTTGGGTCTATCTGCCGGTTTGATAGCGTGCAACAGCCACAATTTGTACCCTGTAAAACAGAGATGTTTCTTTAACACCTTATGAACTGTGGTGTAATTGTCCAGCATCGAACAAAGTCCAGCTCACCATGATTGACATCCTTGAAGACCTCGTTGAGCTGGATTCCTCATTTCTTCTGTAATTGTCCAGCACACGCATGCACAGAGTGTTTAAGGCTCCTTAGATAGCTATCCCGTATAGCCTCTACAGACTTGTCACTGACTGATTGCCTAACAGAACGGGGTTTCCCCACCAAACTGCCGGTTTCCTTCAACTGCTTATCCCACGAGTAATGTTATTCCTATGTGGTGGCTCTTCATTATAAATGCGCCGATATTCACGTAGCACTTTGGTCACGGATTCGAATTTAGCGAGCCACAGAACACACTGAACTTTCCTCTGCACCGTCCACATCTCGACTGGCATGGAAAACCACACAGCTGGCATAAGCCTGCGGTTGCATGATGTCACAGACCTGGCACTGTATTAATCAGAGTTCAGTTTATCAGGGGTTAATCTGACTGGGGGCTCAGCAACAATTTAAATGAGTTTGTGTTGTTTGATTGGTTCTTGTTATCTCTCCTCATGAACAGGTCTGATATGGTTGGGTCAGAGAAAGGGCCCCAAAATGTTAACTATAAATAGATCCTGTGACTGGTCAAAAGTGCACCATGACTTTACGGACACACTGTATATGCAGCAAAACTGTGTTATTACTGTTTATAGGACAAGAGATCAGACAATTGCAGGTTAAAGTCCCATAAGAGGACTAATAAGTACAGTGAAAAGTAAAATAAATTAATGAAAAATAAATACAGTAAATATAAAAGTTCGAATAACCCCCTTTTCCACCATTAAAAATAAATATACCGTATATACTTGAGTATAAGCCGAGATTTTCAGCCCCAAAAAATGGGCTAAAAGTTCCCCTCTCGGCTTATACTCAAGTCATAGAAGGCGGGGGGGTCGGCGGGTGAGGGGGAGAGACGCAAATACTCACCTGCTCCCAGTGCTCTTGACGCAGTCTGTTATGACCTGGTGGTCAGGACAATAATGGACTTGGTGGTTAAGAGCACACGGAATGACCTGATAGTTACTGATAATAAAGGACGAGCTCTGGGACGTGGGATCTCTGCTGACCACAATCCCTAATCCTATCACATACACTAGAAATAGCCGTGGATTGCCCCTAACGCTCCCTATGCAACTCGGCACAGCCTAAGAAACTAGCTAGCCCTGAAGATAGAAAAATAAAGCCTACCTTGCCTCAGAGAAATTCCCCAAAGGAAAAGGCAGCCCCCCACATATAATGACTGTGAGTAAAGATGAAAATACAAACACAGAGATGAAATAGATTTAGCAAAGTGAGGCCCGACTTACTGAACAGACTGAGGATAGGAAAGGTTGCTTTACGGTCAGCACAAAAATCTACAAAAAGACCACGCAGAGGGCGCAAAAAGACCCTCCGCACCGACTCACGGTGCGGAGGCGCTCCCTCTGCGTCCCAGAGCTTCCAGCAAGCAAGACAACAATAAAAATAGCAAGCTGGACAGAAAAATAGCAAACCAAAGAAAATACAAGCAGGAACTTAGCTTCTGCTGGGAAGACAGGTCACAAGAACGATCCAGGAGTGAACTAGACCAATACTGGAACATTGACAGGTGGCATGGAGCAAAGATCTAAGTGGAGTTAAATAGAGCAGCCAGCCAACGAATTAACCTCGTCACCTGTGGAAGGAAACTCAGAAACACCCACCAGAGGAAGTCCATGGACAGAACCAGCCGAAGTACCATTCATGACCACAGGAGGGAGCCCGACAACAGAATTCACAACAGTACCCCCCCCTTGAGGAGGGGTCACCGAACCCTCACCAGAGCCCCCAGGCCGACCAGGATGAGCCAAATGAAAGGCACGAACCAGATCGGCAGCATGAACATCAGAGGCAAAAACCCAGGAATTATCTTCCTGACCATAACCCTTCCACTTGACCAGGTACTGGAGTTTCCGTCTCGAAATACGAGAATCCAAAATCTTCTCCACCACATACTCCAACTCCCCCTCAACCAACACCGAGGCAGGAGGATCAACGGATGGAACCACAGGCGCCACGTATCTCCGCAATAACGACCTATGGAACACATTATGGATGGCAAAAGAAGCAGGAAGGGCCAAACGAAATGACACAGGATTAATAACCTCAGAAATCTTATATGGACCAATGAAACGAGGCTTAAACTTAGGAGAGGAAACCTTCATAGGAACATAACGAGACGACAACCAAAGCAAATCCCCAACACGAAGTCGGGGACCCACACAGCGCCGGCGGTTAGCGAAACGTTGAGCCTTCTCCTGGGACAATGTCAAATTGTCCACCACATGAGTCCAAATCTGCTGCAACCTATCCACCACAGTATCTACACCAGGACAGTCCGAAGACTCAACCTGCCCTGAAGAGAAACGAGGATGGAAACCTGAAATTTTTGCAGCACCCGCCGCAAATCAGGGGAGATGGCAGACAAAATTACCCCCTCTTTGAGAATACCCGCCGGCTCAGGAACACCCGGAGAGTCAGGCACAAAACTCCTTGACAGGGCATCAGCCTTCACATTCTTAGAGCCCGGAAGGTACGAAACCACAAAATCAAAACGGGAGAAAAATAACGACCATCGAGCCTGTCTCGGATTCAACCGTTTGGCAGACTCAAGATAAGTCAAATTCTTGTGATCTGTCAAGATAAGTCAAATTCTTGTGATCTGTCAAGACCACCACGCGATGCTTGGCTCCTTCAAGCCAATGACGCCACTCCTCGAATGCCCACTTCATGGCCAACAACTCTCGATTACCAACATCATAATTACGCTCAGCAGGCGAAAACTTTCTAGAAAAGAAAGCACATGGCTTCATCACCGAGCCATCAGAACTTCTTTGCGACAAAACAGCCCCTGCTCCAATCTCAGAAGCATCAACCTCAACCTGAAACGGGAGCAAAACATCTGGCTGGCACAACATAGGGGCAGAAGAAAAACGACGCTTCAACTCCTGAAAAGCCTCTACAGCTGCAGAAGACCAATTGACCACATCAGCACCCTTCTTGGTCAAATCAGTCAACGGTTTAGCAACACTAGAAAAATTAGCGATGAAGCGCCGATAAAAATTAGCAAAGCCCAGGAACTTTTGCAGGCTCTTCACAGATGTCGGCTGAGTCCAATCGTAAATGGCCTGGACTTTAACAGGGTCCATCTCGATAGTAGAAAGGGAAAAAATGAACCCCAAAAATGAAACCTTCTGAACTCCAAAGAGACACTTTGACCCCTTCACAAACAAGGAATTCGCACAAAGGACCTGGAACACCATTCTGACCTGCTTCACATGAGACTCCCAATCATCCGAAAAGACCAAAATATCATCCAAATACACAATCAGGAATTTATCCAGGTACTCTCGGAAGATGTCATGCATAAAGGACTGAAATACTGATGGAGCATTGGAAAGCCCAAATGGCATAACCAGGTACTCAAAATGGCCCTCGGGCGTATTAAATGCTGTTTTCCATTCACCGCCTTGTTTAATACGCAGAAGATTATACGCCCCTCGAAGATCTATCTTGGTGAACCAACTAGCCCCTTTAATACGAGCAAACAAATCAGACCGCAACGGCAAAGGATACTGAAATTTGACTGTAATTTTATTAAGAAAGCGGTAATCAATACAAGGTCTCAAAGAACCATCCTTCTTGGCCACAAAAAAGAACCCTGCTCCTAACGGTGATGGTGACGGGCGAATATGGCCTTTCTCCAAGGATTCCTTTATATAACTCCGCATAGCGGCGTGTTCTGGCACAGATAAATTGAACAATCGGCCCTTAGGAAACTTACTACCAGGAATCAAATTAATTGCACAATCGCAATCCCTATGAGGAGGTAGGGCACTGGCTTTGGGCTCATCAAATACATCCCAATAATCCGACAAAAACTCTGGAACTTCAGAAGGAGTGGACTGTTGTGAATTCTGTTGTCGGGCTCCCTCCTGTGGTCATGAATGGTACTTCGGCTGGTTCTGTCCATGGACTTCCTCTGGTGGGTGTTTCTGAGTTTCCTTCCACAGGTGACGAGGTTAATTCGTTGGCTGGCTGCTCTATTTAACTCCACTTAGATCTTTGCTCCATGACACCTATACTGTTATGACCTGGTGGTCAGGACAATAATGGACCTGGTGGTAAAGAGCACACGGAATGACCTGATAGTTACTGATAATAAAGGACGAGCTCTTTGACGTGGGAACTCTGCTGACCGCAATCCCTAATCCTATCACATAAACTAGAAATAGCCGTGGATTGCTCCTAACGCTCCCTATGCAACTTGGCACAGCCTAAGGAACTAGCTAGCCCTGAAGATAGAAAAATAAAGCCTACCTTGCCTCAGAGAAATTCCCCAAAGGAAAAGGCAGCCCCCCACATATAATGACTGTGAGTAAAGATGAAAATACAAACACAGAGATGAAATAGATTTAGCAAAGTGAGGATAGGAAAGGTTGCTTTGCGGTCAGCACAAAAACCTACAAAAAGACCACGCAGAGGGCGCAATAAGACCCTGCGCACCGACTCACGGTGCGGAGGCGCTCCCTCATGCGTCCCAGAGCTTCCAGCAAGCAAGACAACAATAAAAATAGCAAGCTGGACAGAAAAATAGCAAACCAAAGAAAATACAAGCAGGAACTTAGCTTCTGCTGGGAAGACAGTTCACAAGAACGATCCAGGAGTGAACTAGACCAATATTGGAACATTGACAGGTGGCATGGAGCAAAGATCTAAGTGGAGTTAAATAGAGCAGCCAGCCAACGAATTAACCTCGTCACCTGTGGAAGGAAACTCAGAAACACCCACCAGAGGAAGTCCATGGACAGAACCAGCCGAAGTACCATTCATGACCACAGGAGGGAGCCCGACAACAGAATTCACAACAGCAGTCCCTGCATGTCCCACGGTCTTCGGGCGCCTGCAGCTTCTTCCCCTCTTCAGCGGTCACTGGTACCGCTCATTAAAGTTATGAATATTGACTTCACCATGTGACCGCTCACAACAGGACGAAGCTGCCGCTCCCGAAGACCGTGGGACATGCAGGGACCGTGTCAGGAGCACCGGGAGCAGGTAAGTATGTCATATTCACCTTTCCGCGTTCCACCGCCGCCTCGTCTTCCCCTCCTCTTGCTATGACTGTTCAGGTCAGAGGGCGCGATGACGTATTAGTGTGCACGCCGCCCTCTGCCTGAACAGTCAGTGCGGAGAGACGGGATGTTGAGGAGCAGCGAAGAGAGGTGAGTATGTCATTTTTTTTTTTTAATGCAGCAGCAGCATTACATGTGGCACAATGCATGGAGCATTATATGGGGCATCTATGGGGCCATAACTGCATGGAGCATTATATGGGGCATCTATGGGGCCATAACTGCATGGAGCATTATATGGGGCCATAACTGCATGGAGCATTATATGGGGCATCTATGGGGCCATAACTGCATGGAGCATTATATGGGGCATCTATGGGGCCATAAAGAACTGCATGGAGCATTATATGGGGCATATTTTGTATGGAGCATCTTATGGGGCCATAATGAACTGTATGGAGCATTATATGGGGCCTATTTTGTATGGAGCATCTTATGGGACCATAATGAAATGTATGGAGCATTATATGGGGCTCTTGATTCAATATTGATATTCAAAAACACTTAACCTACTGATGTCTCAATTAATTTTACTTTTATTGGTATCTCTTTGTATTTTTAACATTTACCCGTAGCTGCTGCATTTTCCACCCTAGGCTTATACTCGAGTCAATTAGTTTTCCCAGTTTTTGTTTGCAAAATTATGGGGGTCGGCTTATACTCAAGTATATACGGTAATTAAAAAAATAAGAAAAATTCACATACAGTACGTGGTATCACCATATCTATAAAAGTCTGAGGTATCAAAATTTAAAAATAACATTGCGCAACAAATTTCAGGGAAGTTCTTGTCCCCTGAGAAAATTTTATTGTATCTTATATATTTTGATATGCTGAACACGAATATGTACTCCAAAAGTCTATATCACGTAAGGTTTTTATGATATAACAGTTTATGGTCTACATTATGACGTCCAAGACACTACATACATGTGCATCGATGTCAGTAGCAAAAGCAATTGTTCAGAAGTGTTTTGCAGACGACTTTCGTTTATAATCCATGGTACTAGAATTAAAACAGAATATTATAATGTTTCATATCATTTCTCGAAAACATTACTTGATAGGAAAAATGTGAAGTCATTTCTGAAATCAGCATGAAAAAATCTATCAGGAACATTCAAAATTGTCTGAGGGACATAACCTTTGTTACAGTGAAACGAAAGTTGTCTGCAAAGTACTTTTGAACAATTGCTTTTGCTACTGACATCGATGCACATGTATGTAGTGTCTCGGACGTCATAATGTAGAAAAACTGTTGTTTCTTAACCCCTTACTGCCAGCTGATGGAATAGTACGTCAGCTAGCAGTATCCCCCGCTCTGAGGTGGGCTCCGGCGTTGAGCTCACCTCAAAGCCACGACATGCCACATGTGCCCACAATAGGCGAGAGCGGAATCGCGATCTGCCCGTGCCTATTACGTAGTTAAATGTCGCTATCAAACTGACAGCGGGCATTTAAATGCACTTGGGGACGCCGGTCTGGAAATACACGCAGCGATGACCCCCGTCACGTGATCGGGGTCATCGCTGCATTGCCATCACAACCAGAGGTCTCCTCGAGACCTCTATGGTTGTTGATGGCAGATTGCTATGAACGCCACCCTGTGGCCGGTGCTCATAGCAAGCCTGTAATTCTGCTGCATAGAGGTGACCTGAGCACCACCTCTAGGTAGCAGAGGCGATCACGCTATGGCAGCTTCTAGCCTCCTATGGAGGCTATTGAAGCATGCCAAAAGTTAAAAAAATACCATATTTTCCGGCATATAAGATGACTTTTTAACCCCTAAAAATTGTCCCAAAAGTCGGGGGTCGTCTTATACGCCGGGTACGGGTGCACGGAGTGATCCTGGATGGTTCCCAGGGTCTGAATGAGAGGAGACTCTCATTCAGGCCCTGGGATCCATAATCATGTAAAAAATAAAGAATACAAATAAAAAATATGGATATACTCAGCCCTCCGAAGGACCCTGGCTCTCACCGCTGCAAGCGTCTGCCTCCATTCCTAAGAATGCAGTGAGTGAAGGACCTTCGATGACATCGCGGTCAGGTGACCGGTCACCTGACCGCTCACGTGACCGCGACGTAATCGAAGGTCCTTCACTCACTGCATTCTTAGGAATGGAGGCAGACGCTTGCAGCGGTGAGAGCCAGGGTCCTTCAGAAGTGTGAGTATATCCATATTTTTTATTTTTATTCTTTATTTTTTACATGAATATGGATCCCAGGGCCTGAAGGAGAGTCTCCTCTCCTCCAGACCCTGGGAACCACACGCCGTATAAGATGACTGGGCGTATAAGATGACCCCTGTCTTAGGCCGGGATCACACATGCGAGAAATACGTCCGAGTCTTGCATGGTAATACCCGGTATTGCCGCCGTCACTCGGGAATGGAGAGTGTGGCACACAGCAATACATGCAGCCGCATGCTCCGCTCCAGAGAGATGGTGGCAACGCCGGGTATTACCATGCGAGACTCGGACGTATTTCTGGCATGTGTGATCCCGGCCTTATATGGCGGGTATATCCCAAATTCCATATTTTATATGGAAAAGTTGGAGGTCGTCTTATATGCCCAGTCGTCTTATACACCAGAAAATACGGTAAGTGTTTAAAAATATTTAAAAAAATAAAAGTTCAAATCACCCCCCATTCGCCCCAATCAAAATAAAACAATAAAAAAAAATTAAACCTATACATTTTTGGTATTGCGAAGTTTAGAATCGCCTGATCTATCAATAAAAAAAATAATTAACATGATCGCTAAACGGCGTAGCGATAAAAAAAATCAAAACGCCAAAATTTTTTTTCTTTTGTCGCCGCGACATTGCATTAAAATGCAACCTTACATGATAGGAAAAATCTGAAGTCATTTCTGAAATCAGCATGAAAAAAAATATATCAGGAACACTCAAAATTGTCCAAGGGACAAAACCTTTGTAACACAGTAAAAAAAATGCAAACAGAAAAAAAATTCAAAACATCAAAATTGCATTTATTGGTCGCCGCAATACCGCAAAAAATGCTGTAAGAAGTGATCAAAATGTCACATATCCCAAAATGCTATTAATACAAACATTGTCTTTCCCTGCAAAAATAAACCCTCACATTGCTCCGTCCACTGAAAAATGAAGCTGTTATTTATTATTATTATTATTATTATTATTATTATTTATTGTTATAGCGCCATTTATTCCATGGCGCTTTACATGTGAGGAGGGGTATACATAATGAAAACAAGTACAATAATCTTAAACAATACAAGTCATAACTGGTACAGGAGGAATGAGGACCCTGCCCGCGAAGGCTCACAATCTACAAGGGATGGGTGAGAATACAGTAGGTGAGGGTAGAGCTGGTCATTTGTCTTGGAGATCGTATTGCCTGGTTTGGTGAACAGAGAAATGCGCGTTCACAATACCTGACAGGATGCTGCCCTCACCCAACGTCTGTTTCAGGCCGGTTTCACACGTCAGTGGCTCCGGTACGTGAGGTGACAGTTTCCTCACGTACCGGAGCCACTGACACACGTAGACACATTCAAATCAATGCATCTGTGCAGATGTCATTGATTTTTTGCGGACCGTGTCTCCGTGTGCCAAACACGGAGACATGTCAGTGTTCGTGGGAGCGCACGGATTACACGGACCCATTAAAGTCAATGGGTCCGTGTAAAACACGTACCGCACACGGACGTTGTTCATGTGCAGTCTGTGTGCCGTGCAGGAGACAGCGCTCCAGTAAGTGCTGTCCCCCCCACATGGTGCTGAAGCCGCTATTCATATCTTCTGTGCAGCAGCGTTTGCTGTAGAGAAGATATGAATAATCCATTTTTTTTGTTGTTTCTCATGTTTAACATAAAGATCCATGTCCCCCCCCCTCTCACCCCCTGTGCGCCCCCCCCCCCGCTGTTCTTAAAATACTCACCCAGCTCCCTCGCTGGCTGGCGCTGCTTCCTGTTCTGGCCGCACCTTCTACTGTATGAGCGGTCACGTGGGGCCGCCGATTACAGTCATGAATATGCGGCTCCACCTCCCATAGGGGTGGAGCCGCATATTCATCACAGTAAATGAGCGGCCCCACGTGACCGCTCATACATGTGTGGAATATTCCCATAGACTCGCATTAGATACGGAAAATCCATAGTAAAAAAAAAAGCACATACGTTGTGTTTTTAGATTGGTTAAACCTTATAAATAAATAATTTTAAAACATGATATGGGATCCCCCTTATTTTTGATAACCAGCTAAGGTAAAGCAGACAACTGGTTGATTATATTATCGGACTGGGAAGGTCTCTGGTTCTTGAGCCCTTCCCGGCCTAAAAATACAAGCCCACAGCTGTCCCAGAAGTGGGGCATCACATTAAATGCTCCAATTCTTGCGCTTTGCAGAGCTTTTCCCGATTGCCCTGATGTAGTGGCAATCAGGGTAATGGCAGTTGGAGTTGATGACACCACACCTCCAAACTAGAAATCAAATAGTGGTTTATTCACCAGTCCAGTATGATGCTGTACCGCTGTTCTTAGTGTCTGTTATTTTCTGCAGCACTGACGTCACATGCAGAGTGATTCAGGCAATAATAGAACTCGGTGGCTTTGCATAATTTGAAGCCATGAGTCTCTGTGCACACTGACTGGTTAAACCTTGTGACATCAGCTCTGCAGACAATATCAGACACATGGAAGAGTGGGAGAGACCCGGCTCTTGCCCAGGGAAATAACATGTTTGTTTGTATAACAAAATTTGGCTGTGAATTCCTTTCACCTCACTGATGTCACCATGAGCGTGAGAAAGTTCTCATACTCGCGGTGCCGTCAGATAGGTTCTGAGAGTTCACAGCCAATTAACTCAATTCAAATTACCGACGTCAGCGCGAGAGCAGTTAGAACTCACATCAGTGAGGTGAAAGGAGTTCATCTAGATGTAGCAGAGCTAGACGCATCGCGGGACAAATGGAGTATCTTCTCGTTGGACATGTGAGGAATATGGTTGTTTATTATTTTAATTCAGCTGCAGGAGACATTGGCTTCAGTGGATTGGGCGTTGATAGGAGTATACGTGTTTTTGTTTTTTTTGGCTGTCCACTTTCCCTCTGCTGGTTATTAAAATGTCAGGGGATCCCATGCCATTTGTTTCCGAGAATAATTTATTTGGTAAAAAAATACATGTATAATAAGCTACAAAAGCACAGTACTAGTTATATATGTCACTAAAATCTTTATATCTATCTATCTTATCTATGTATATCTATTCTATTTTGACTGGTCACACTGTGATTTTACTTCACACGGCAAATTAATTACCGACTTTTGAAAGGAATTAGGTCTGTGAAAAATCGGACGACACTCGAATAGTCCTAGTGCTGTTGGTGAATGCAATCCAATTTTCACATATAATCGCAGCATGCTGCAATTTTTTTCCAGTCCAATCTTGATCCGAACCAAGCTGGAAAAAAATAGCAGATGATGAACACACAATAGTAGAATAACATCCAATTTTTAATCAGATTGCATTAGTCTGATTGGAGAATCATACTACCAGGTCAGTTTCACCAAATTTCAACACATGTTGGTAAGCATTATAAGTATAATGTGTTTTAACAGGAAGTGATATAATATAGAATATTGTGAGGGTGATCTGCCCAGTTACATATTGTAGTGCCAGACATAGGTAAAGTTGGGACTAGCCCATAGTGGGAGGGATAAGCCCCAGTATAAAGGAACTGCTTCATTTTAGATAGCTAGATAGGAAGCACAGTAACCAAGATCAAATACAAGTGTAGTGGGCTACTGATGTCAGCAAGAATCTATACACTGCGTGCAGAATTATTAGGTAAGTTGTATTTTAGAGGATTATTTTTATTCTATGTTCTCAATCAACCCAAAAGACTCGTAAATATCAAAGCTTAATATTTTTGGAAGTTGGAGTGGTTTTTTTTTAGATTTGGCTATCTTAGGAGGATATCTGTTTGTGCAGGTAACTATTACTGTGCAGAATTATTAGGCAACTTAATAAAAAACAAATATATTCCCATCTCACTTGTTTGTTTTCACCAGGTAAACCAATATAACTGATAACTGCACAAAATTTAAAAATAAACATTTCTAACATGCAAAAACAAAACCCAAAAAAATTAGTGACCAATATAGCCACCTTTATTTATGATGACACTCAGCAGCCTCCATCCATAGATTCTGTCAGTTGCTTGATCTGTTTACGACCAACATTGCGTGCAGCAGCCACCACAGCCTCCCAGACACTGTTCCGAGAGGTGGACTGTTTTCCCTCCCTGTAGATCTCACATTTTATGAGGGACCACAGGTTCTCTATGGGGTTCAGATCAGGTGAACAAGGGGGCCATGTCATTATTTTTTCTTCTTTGAGACCTTTACTGGCCAGCCACGCTGTGGAGTAGTTGGAGGCATCTGATGGAGCATTGTCCTGCATGAAAATCATGTTTTTATTGAACGATACCGACTTCTTCCTGTACCACTGCTTGAAGAAGTTGTCTTCCAGAAACTGGCAGTAGGTCTGGGAGTTGAGCTTCACTCCATCCTCAACCTGAAAAGGTCCCACAAGTTCATCTTTGATGATACCAGCCCATACCAGTACCCCACCTCCATCTTGCTGGCGTCTGAGTTGGAGTGGAGCTCTCTGCCCTTTACTGATCCAGCCTCTGGCCCATCCATCTGGCCCATCAAGAGTCACTCTCATTTCATCAGTCCATAAAACCTTTGAAAAGTTAGTCTTAAGATATTTCTTGGCCCAGTCTTGAAGTTTTATCTTATGTTTCTTGTTCAAAGGTGGTAGTTTTTCATCCTTCCTTACCTTGGCCATGTCCCTGAGTATCGCACACCATGTGCTTTTTGTTACTCCAGTAACGTTGCAGGTCTGAAATATGGCAAAACTGGTGGCAAATGGCATCTTGGCAGCTTCACGCTTGATTTTCCTCAATTCATGGGCAGTTATTTTGTGCCTTTTTTGCCCAACACGTTTCTTGTGACCCTGTTGGCTATTTGCCATGAAACGCTTGATTGTTCGGTGATCACGCTTCAAAAGTTTGGCAATTTCAAGACTGCTGCATCCCTCTGCAAGACATCTCACAATTTTGGACTTTTCAGAGCCTGTCAAATCTCTCTTCTGACCCATTTTGCCAAAGGAAAGGACGTTGCCTAATAATTAGGCACACCTTATATAGGGTTTTGATGTCATTAGACAACACCCCTCCTCATTACAGAGATGCACATCACCTGATTTACTTAATTTGTAGTTGGCTCTCAAGCCTGAACAGCTTGGAGTAGGACAACATGTATAAAAAATATCATGTGATCCAAAAAATAACTTGCCTAATAATTCTGCATGCAGTGTAGTTTGGGGTAGTGGGAAGCCTTAATGGAATCACTTGCGGACATTCCTGTAATGACCAGATCTCAAGCCTCGATACAGATACTACAAAGAGTGCCTTATCCTTTGATGTACAGAGGAAGATGGATGTGGAACCACGAAAACTGAAGGTAATGGGTTCAGGGTGTACTGAGAAGCTGTAAGTGATCTCACTTATGGCACTTCTCCTGCTTGAGAGCTTTCTCAGTGCCGTAAGTGAGGTCACCGGTGAAATTTTTCACCACAGATCAGCGCTACACACTGCAGGAGTGATTACACGCTCCTGTCAGTGTGTTGACAGCTGCAGGGTAGGTCATTATCTTTAGCTGATGTGATTGCTCTGCAAGTGATCCCAATCATCATGGGACAGTATGGATTACAGTGGTTAGATGAGGGATATGGTGACATGCTCATCAGGGATTAGGCGCTAATGTGCGTATATGTTGTTTTTATTTTTATTTTTTACAGAAGACAAAAGGGCTTCAGAGATTCAGTGTAAGGTGAGTATAAGCTGTGTTTTTTTGTTTTTATTTCAATGTGTGTCTCTTTATTTTAACTTTTTTTTCTTTACTTTGAGTACAGGCACCAGCTGATGACTACGCACATCAGGCGCCACCAGCTCCTGCTGTTATCAGCTACAGCAGGTGTAGGCTGATGGGAGTAGTAGTCTCTCATCAGTAGATGCCTTTGACCTGTGGTAAGCTTTTTCCATAAGTCACAGTCACAGCTGTGGGTCACGCTGACATCTGACAGTGTGACCTCATAGCACTCTGACCGGTGGTAACATTATCGCCAATCAGAGACACTGTGTGCACATAGTTTTAGTGGAAACTCGATCATTTACTGAACTTTGGTTGTATTTTGCTGATTTTGAGGGAAATGCCCGAGAATCTGAACATGTATCCGAATGTGCAAGATTAGTGCCGACTTTGAGATTGGTGAACATTTTCCAAACAAGTTCGATCATCACTGATCAGAGGTTTCATGATATGGATTGCATCATTTGTCAGCTCAGCTGCCACATTTTCCAACCTCTATACCAGCGGAGTCCATACTATTATAAACAGAAACTTGCCATATTGGTACAGTAACTTATTTTAGTATTATAGAACATTTGCCAAAAGGAACGTGTCATAAGAAAAAGACATACTGTTTAAATCGAGTTCCGATAATAATATTTTAAAAAGTATTTCTTTTTTTTCATAACACTGTTTAAAAAAAATCCAAAAATCGTAAAATTTTCACTGTGGCCAAATTGCCTGATACTAGAAGCAAACTTCCAGTTCTATACAGAAGACTTTTCGCCATTCTCATTACCATCACAGACAGGATTACAATGCAAGTTAAGTCTTGGTGCACACTTTCTGGAAGTAGCAGCGCTTTGGACGCAGCACATGTTTTCTCTGAACCGTGCGGATTTACCGCATTCAGTATATTCTGGGTGAAATTTTACATGCTGCGGTCTGGAAAGATGCGCCACATGTCCGTTTCCGCGGGTGAGCCACGGGCGTCTGTAGATGTATAGGGTACATGGGAGTTCATGAAATCCCATCCACTATGCTGTAACATCTGGCCGCTGTGGGTTTGATGCTGCATAAGTACGCAACGTCAAAATCCGCAGCAACTCCAGATCGTGGAGCCTATATAGAGCCTAACAGCTCTATATACAATAGGTAAGAGTTTGATCAGATTGTGAGCACAGCGTGATTAGGTTTTCTTGGATGTGGAGAAGACAGAGAGAAAAAAGTCTATATCTTTTCCATTGTATCAGTCTGTGGATATGGAACTGCACTCAAATGTCAACTGAGTGCAGTCCGATGGTTTCAACTCGCTTATTGACTTGCATGGGCGACTGCGATCCAAATATTAGATCAAACTTAGTCATGCAGTGATATTTTTTTTTCCCAGACATGTTAATGGCCCCATAGAATAACATTAGCCCCAGAGCAATCCGAGGTTTTGTCGGATCGCACTCGGACTGAAAATATGCCTTTACGATGCCGATTGTTGGAGATAAAAATTAATAAGTAGAATTTGTAATCAGTCATTTATGATATTTACTTTCGATACGCCATGTCACAGAAGGAAATACCCCTTTAATTTTTAGCGAGACCCCTGGATTAGTTCAGTATGACAATGTGGCCCATGGACTAAAAAAGGTTGTGTACCCTTTCTCCATGGGAAAGAGCTTATAAGTGTTGCACTCCTTGACTTGGAGCCCGTCCACCACTGATAGAGGTGAAAAGGTGGCTGGTATCCTAGACAATGAGCAGTAAACTATAAAATTAATAATCTTTCCACTCTTGGGAATAGAGAGGGTTTTTAAAAACAAGTAACTTGCAAGAGTTGCATGCTTTTGGAAGCACTTTGCAATTCTACCCATTTAAGATGATGATAAGACAACGCTTTAAGGAATACGGCAGGCTGATTGTCTCGCGTTACCCTAAGATCTACAGGAACAAGTGTGAGCTGAAGTGACATAAAGCAGGTATTGTACTTGGGATTCCAGACTCATGAAACCATGATGGTCTAGATATGGATATCAATACCTGCTTCATTTTCTCTGCCTCTTGTTTCAAAAGTCACTGTAACAAGCAGAAATCACAAACCCTTCATGTTTTAAAATGCAAAGAAATAGATTTTGAGATGACTCACAAATCTGCTCCCCACCGGTGTAGACCATTTGCCCAAGTCCTTCCTCATACGTGGTGCTCTGTTTTCGGTAGGTAAGGTAAGACTATCTGAAAGCGCAGGAGATCCCAAAAGCTGAAGGGAGAATATACCATTTTGTAAGGTGTTATTTCAATACAAACATTTGGGAGGATGTGATGCTTTCATACCTATTTTCTGGTTAATCTTCCATTGTGAGTCATATGTTCTAGACATCAGTAATTCCCCAAAGCTGTAACAGAAGGAGCAATATCGAATAATAGAGAAAAGCAGCATGTTGTGTCCGTAGTGTACAGCGCCGACTCTAAGCACGTCCTTTACCAAGACTTGTTCACAGGGCCGGACTGGGACTAAAATTCAGCCCTGGCATTGAAGTCACACAGGCCCACTTGTCACATGGTGACTGTATAATATCTTTGTACACTTCTAGGTTACAAGAAGTGAGAGGAGTGTAACACGACTATATAACATAATTACAGCTGTATCCAGCATTACAGCTCAGTCCTATTTATTACTTTTAGTTGCAGTACCAAGAAAAGCCGCTACTTTACCTACATAACTGGATCTCGTAGATAATGAAGGGATTGAGACGACCAAAGGCTATGAGACCTCATTGTGATGCTCCATAAACTTTGCCTACAGCCACTTTTGGTTGCGCTGCGCAGCACGAGACCCGGTGACTCTGAAGAGCGGTGACATCAGTAACGTCACCGCTCTTCAGATATTCCGGGTCTTGCGCTGAGCTCGGCGACTGTGAAGAGCGGTATTGTTACTACCGTCACTGCTCTTCAGAGTCTCTGGGTCTCGCCAGGTCTGAGCTAGTAGTGGGGGAGTTTGACAGACACCTCTCCATTACTTACACCAGGGATTGATAGCAGCTGACATTATGCAGCTGACATCAACCCTAAAAAACATTACACATACCAGAATTAAACGCTCTGGCAGCTGGGAAAAGCAGTAGAGTTAGCGCCGGGTGCTAACTACAACTGTCATCATCCTTGTCTGGTCTCCCTGCGAAGCATTTCTGTTGTATTTACATGCGCTGATCTCAGGCCGCTAAACGAGTGTGATCGACAATACTGGATTCGAGTGTGATCGATAATACTGAAGTCGTTCGCTTATTTCCCGGCCTCTTTACACCAACTGAGAAAGAATGAAGGGAACAGAACAATCACAAATAGATCAATCTGTCCCCATACAGTATCATGTTATCAGCAGCACATCTACAGTTTACACCAGCGATATGCTGCTGAGAACAAGCATTTCTGTTCCTGCATAAACAATCCAATCACTTGATGAATAGGCAGCATTTTGCTTGTTTAGTATAATACACCCCATAGTCCTCCATATATTATAATGTGCACTTCAGTCGTCCATATAGTATAATACACTCCTCAGTCCTCCATATAGTATAATACACTCTTCAGTCCTCCATATAGTATAATACACTCCTCATAGTCCTCCATATATTAAAATACACTGCTCAGTCCTCCATATAGTATAATATACTCCTTATAGTGCTCCATATAGTATAATGCATCGCCATAGTAATCCATGTAGTACAATTCACTTCCCATAGTATAATGCATCCCATAGTTCTTCATATAGTATAATGTATTCCCCATAGTACTTGATACAGTATAATGCAGCCCACATATAGCATAATGCTGCCACCCCAGAGTATAATGCAGCCACCACAGAATATTCTGTAGCCCCCTGAGTATAATGCAACCTCCCAGAGAATATAATTCAGCCCCCTCATATAGTATAATGCAGCCCCTGCATATATAATATGTGGTAGCCCCCTCATAGAGCATAATGCAGCCCCCCATCTATAATATAACGATGGGAGCGTCACTCTGTCCGAAGCCTCTATAGACTGCGCAGGCGCAAGCGCCTGCGCAGTCTGGGCCTCACAGACTGACGCTCCCGGGAGATCGCGGTGTGCGTTCACACTGAACGCACACCGCGATCTCCAACAGAGAAGCAGGGACCGCCAGGAGGGTGAGTATCGGCCATATTCACCTGTCCCCGTTCCATCGCTGAGTGCCGCCATCTTCCCGGTCTTCGGCCTGTAACCTTCAGTTCAAAGGGCGCGATGACGCGCTTATTGCACGCCGGCGCCGCCCTCTGACTGAACAGTCACGGCCAGGAGACCGGGAAGATGGCGGCGCCCAGCGATGGAACGGGGCCAGGTGAATATAGTAAGTGCTGGGGGGCCTGAGCTGGCGGCGATACCGGCACCTCACCCCCACAGCGTGCCAGTGTCCCCGCCTGCTCAGGCCCCCCAGCACTCGGCGCCGAGCGGGTCAGAGGCAGTATGGGGACGCAGGATGGAGCAGCACATAAGGATGGGGACGCAGGATGGAGCAGCACATAAGGATGGGGACGCAGGATGGAGCAGCACATAAGGATGGGGACGCAGGATGGAGCAGCACATAAGGATGGGGACGCAGGATGGAGCAGCACATAAGGATGGGGACGCAGGATGGAGCAGCACATAAGGATGGGGACGCAGGATGGAGCAGCACATAAGGATGGGGACGCAGGATGGAGCAGCACATAAGGATGGGGACGCAGGATGGGAGCAGCACATAACAGGATGGGGACGCAGGATGGAGCAGCACATAAGTATGGGGACGCAGGATGGAGCAGCACATAACAGGATGGGGACGCAGGATGGGAGCAGCACATAAGGATGGGGACGCAGGATGGGAGCAGCACATAACAGGATGGGGACACAGGATGCAGCAGCACATAACAGGATGGGGACGCAGGATGGGAGCAGCACATAAGGATGGGGACGCAGGATGGGAGCAGCACATAACAGGATGGGGACACAGGATGCAGCAGCACATAAGGATGGGGACGCAGGATGGAGCAGCACATAAGGATGGGGACGCAGGATGGGTGCAGCGCATGACAGGATGGGGACGCAGGATGGGAGCAGCGCATGACAGGATGAGGACGCAGGATGGGAGCAGCGCATGACAGGATGGGGACGCAGGATGGAGCAGCACATGACAGGATGGGGACGCAGGATGGGAGCAGCGCATCACAGGATGGGAGCAGCGCATCACAGGATGGGGACGCAGGATGGGAGCAGCGCATCACAGGATGGGAGCAGCGCATCACAGGATGGGGACGCAGGATGGGAGCAGTGCATGACAGGATGGGGACGCAGGATGGAGCAGCGCATGACAGGATGGGGACGCAGGATGGGAGCAGCGCATGACAGGATGGGGACGCAGGATGGAGCAGCGCATCACAGGATGGGAGCAGCGCATCACAGGATGGGAGCAGCGCATCACAGGATGGGGACGCAGGATGGGAGCAGCGCATCACAGGATGGGAGCAGCGCATCACAGGATGGGGACGCAGGATGGGAGCAGTGCATGACAGGATGGGGACGCAGGATGGAGCAGCGCATGACAGGATGGGGACGCAGGATGGGAGCAGCGCATGACAGGATGGGGACGCAGGATGGAGCAGCGCATGACAGGATGGGAGCAGCACATGACAGAATGGAGGCGCAGGATGGAGCAGCACATGACAGGATGGGGACGCAGGATGGGAGCAGCGCATGACAGGATGGGGACGCAGGATGGAGCAGCACATGACAGGATGGGGACGCAGGATGGGAGCAGCGCGTGACAGGATGGGGACGCAGGATGGAGCAGCACATGACAGGATGGGGACGCAGGATGGGAGCAGCGCATCACAGGATGGGAGCAGCGCATCACAGGAAGGGGACGCAGGATGGGAGCAGCGCATCACAGGATGGGAGCAGCGCATCACAGGATGGGGGCGCAGGATGGGAGCAGCGCATGACAGGATGGGGACGCAGGATGGAGCAGCGCATGACAGGATGGGGACGCAGGATGGGAGCAGCGCATGACAGGATGGGGACGCAGGATGGAGCAGCGCATGACAGGATGGGAGCAGCACATGACAGAATGGAGGCGCAGGATGGAGCAGCACATGACAGGATGGGGACGCAGGATGGGAGCAGCGCATGACAGGATGGGGACGCAGGATGGAGCAGCGCATGACAGGATGGGGACGCAGGATGGAGCAGCACATGACAGGATGGGGACGCAGGATGGGAGCAGTGCATCACAGGATGGGAGCAGCGCATCACAGGATGGGGACGCAGGGTGGGAGCAGTGCAGGACAGGATGGGGACGCAGGATGGAGCAGCACATGACTGGATGGGGACGCAGGATGGAGCAGCGCATGACAGGATGGGGACGCAGGATGGAGCAGCACATGACAGGATGGGTACGCAGGATGGAGCAGCACATACCAGGATGGAGACCATATACCAATGTAAATGCTCGCCACCCGGGCGTAGAACGGGTTCAATAGCTAGTACAATATAATGTAGCCCTCCTCATATAGTATAATGCAGCTCCCCATAGAATATAATGTAGCCCCCTCATAGAGTATGATGCAATCACCCCTCATAGAATATAATAAATTTAATACATAGAATACATTTAATATAGAATATAATACAGCCTACCTCCCCATAGAATATAATGTAGCCCCATAAGAGTATGATGCAATCCTCCCTCATAGAATATAACACAGCTCCCATAGAATATAATACAGACCCCCACTGTTATGAACTGGTGGTTTAGGAGCAACATGGGACGAGCTCTGAAGGAGGTGGTACCTGTACTGACCGCAGTCCCTAAGCTCAACACAACACTAGAAGTAGCCGTGGGATGCTCCTGTCACTCCCTAGGCACCTCATCACAGCCTGAGAACTAACTACCCCTAAAGATAGAAACAGGAAAACTATCTTGCCTCAGAGAAAATCCCCAAAGGATAGATAGCCCCCCACAAGTAATGACTGTGAGTGGAGAGGGAAAAGACATACACAGAATGAAACCAGGATGTAGCACAGGAGGCCAGTCTAGCTAGATAGATAGGACAGGATAGAATACTGTGCGGTCAGTATTAAAAACTACAAAAAATCCACACAGAGTTTACAAAAATCTCCACACCTGACTAAAGGTGTGGAGGGTAAATCTGCTTCTCAGAGCTTCCAGCTAAACTGAATTAATCCATACTGACAAGCTGGACAAACCATAGAAAGCACAGAATGAATAAGTCCACAACCTGTGGACAGAAAAGAGCAAGCAAGGACTTAACTTTGCTGAACTGGTCAGGATAACAGGGAAATCCAAGAGAGATGTGAATCCAACCAGGAACCATAGACAAGTGGAACTGGCTGAAGGGAAGAGCCAGGCAAAAATAGCCGAGCAGAAAGACAATCAGTGGAAGCAGCTGCAGACTGCTAAATCCAAGGAGCAGCCATACCACTTAAAACCACCGGAGGGAGCCCAAGAGCAGAACTCACAAAAGTGCCACTTACAACCACCGGAGGGAGCCCAAGAGCGGAATTCAGAACACCCATAGAATGTAATACATCCCTCCATAGAATATAATACAGCACCCCATAGAATGTAATACAGCCCCCCATAGAATGTAATACAGCCCTTCATAGAATATAATACAGCACAGCCCCCATAGAATGTACTACATCCCCCCATAGAATGTCATACAGCCCCCCATAGAATACAATGCAACACAGCACCCTATAGAATGTCACACAGCCCCCCATAGGATATAATACAGCACCCCATAGAATGTAATACAGCACAGCACCCCATAGAATGTCATACAGCCCCCATAGGATATAATACAGCACAGCATCCCATAGGATATAATACAGCACAGCACCCCACAGAATGTCATACAGCCCCCATAGGATATAATACAGCACAGCACCCCATAGAATGTCATGCAACCTCCCATAGGATATAATACAGCACAGCACCCCATAGAATGTCATACAGCCCCCATAGGATATAATACAGCACAGCACCCCATAGAATGTCATACAGACCCCATAGGATATAATACAGCACAGCATCCCATAGGATATAATACAGCACAGCACCCCACAGAATTTCATATAGCCCCCCATAGGATATAATACAGCACAGCATCCCATAGGATATAATACAGCACAGCACCCCACAGAATGTCATATAGCCCCCCATAGGATATAATACAGCACAGCATCCCATAGGATATAATACAGCACAGCATCCCATAGGCCACAAAACATAAAACCTACAAGAGAAAAAAGTAAGCAAAAAGGTTTTAATGTTTTGTGGCCAATGTGAACATGCATTTAACTTCTGCATGTGTACCAACTCGAGTTAAGCTCAATTTTTGTGTTTTTTTTCTTTGTATTGTTGCACTCTGTGCAAGTCGGGGTGTGGCCTCCCTGTTTCTGAGCTAGAGATTGTATATAAGGCTTCCTCGGTCTGGTGTTTCACTGGTTGGATCTAGTCCCTTATTCACACACACTGAGGTCAACATTGACACATGGTAAGGTTTTAATATTAGACAGTGTAGGACTGTCCCGATCAGAGTTACCTTGATGTGGTGGGATGGCTTTTGTGCTATTTTTTGATTAAAAAAACAGTATTACTAAAAACTCTGTGTTATTTAAATGCACTTTTGCTTTTTTACTTAGTTACATCAGGGTTTTTGGTTACTTTTTTTTACCTTTTTACAGCCTATGTAACTATGTAACTAAAACAAAAACACACAATTAGCCAACTTCAGATAACACTGAAATATATGCCAAGTTTACATTTTAAAATTAGCAGCAAAAAGGCAGCAAATTTACTTTGCTAGGATTTTATTACTGTAAGAAAGTGAATTCCTGACGAAGAATTGTTTTATCGGCAAGTTAAAAGGTTTTCTCTTTTATACAGCCACTCCTTGAATGGATATTCCCAATGGGGGAAATCTAACCACAAGGTTGTGATATTACATCTACATACTAGCATAAATATCAAATAAAAAACACGCAAGCAAATTACTACCAATGGGAGTAAACAACGACCAGCCACAAAAAGGTCACATAAACTACAATTTACAGGAAACCAAGTAGAAGTCATTAACTGCTTTTAAGCTGTGTATATTTTTCTCTTCACTAAGCTGTAATGCTACAAATACGTTGTTTATAATTTGAATATGTTATTATGGCCTTGGTCTTTTGTAAATGTTTTAGACCTACATTCTACACATAGAAAAAAATATAGGTATTAAATATGCAGTAAATGTATACATAGCACTGTGCAAAGGCAAAAGTTTAGGCAGGTCTGGAAAACATTGTGCAAAGTAAGCATGCTTTCAAAAATAGAAGTGTTAATAGTTTATTTTTATCAATTAATAAAATACAAAGTGAATGAACAAAATACATTTTCCCACGTTGCTCGCATTGACGTCAGAAAGGTAAAGTGAGTTCACTGGCTGTTAACTCGCTGGACCTGTCTGATGGCACTGCGAGCAGGAGAACTTTCTCATGCTTGCGGTGCCCTCAGACAGGGAATAGCACTTCACAGGCAGGCGCTGAGCACATGGTGCTCAATGTCTGCTGGATAACGGGCTGCATGGTTGCATTATGCAACCATGCAGCCTGCCATCTAGATGTAGTAAAGCTAGACCCGTCATGGGACAAATGGATTATAATCATCTCTGCGGAAGGGTGAGGAATACTGTTGTTTGTTTTTTTAACTCTTTTGCAGATGACAAGGGCATTAGGTGAATGGGCAAGGTCGTAAGTATGGTTTAATTAAGATTGTTAAAGAAGTCTGTGTCTTTCTTTCAATTCAAGGACTTTATTCTGGGTGTCTGTGTTTTCATTCAATGTGTTTTCATTCAATATTAGTAATGGGGGTGTCTTATTGAGGCCTCTCCATTACTAACCTGAGGGCTTGATGTCACCTGACAATACAAAGGTGATATCAAACACACCAACTATTACCCCACTTGCCACTGCTACAGGGCAAGTGGGAAGAATGCGGCTAAGTGCCAGAATTGGGGCATCTTAGAGATGCGCCTTTTCTGGGGTGGCTGAGAGCTGATGTTTTTAGTCTGTGGGCCAGTATCCATGGCCCCTTCCTAGACTTTTAATATCAGCCTGCAGCTGTCTGCATAGCCTTTGCTGGTTATTAATTATAACGGGACCCAATGTCATTTGTTTTTACGGTCCCCCATTTTAATAGCCAGTAAAGGCTAAGTATACAGTTGTGAGATGATATTAACAGCTTTGGAAGCTCCATGGGTATTACCCCCTTCCCAGGCTATAAACATCACCCCCCAGCCGTCTGCTTTCCCTCTGCTGGTTACAAAAATTGCGTGGGAGCCATTTTTCCCAGAAAAATAATCTTTTATTAATTAAATGCATGTACAGTAAGCTGCACACACACTGAACTAATTGTATTTGTCACAGACATCTGTATATCTACCTATTCTATTAGTATTGTACTGTGTGTAATCCATCTCTTCTATCCTGTCGGCTCCTGCAGTGATTTTACAATACACGGCAGATGAATTGCCGGCTTTTCTTCTATCTATGAATATAAATACATATATACAGTGGGGCAAAAAAGTATTTAGTCAGTCAGCAATAGTGCAAGTTCCACCACTTAAAAAGATGAGAGGCATCTGTAATTTACATCATAGGTAGACCTCAACTATGGGAGACAAACTGAGAAAAAAAAATCCAGAAAATCACATTGTCTGTTTTTTTAACATTTTATTTGCATATTATGGTGGAAAATAAGTATTTGGTCAGAAACAAACAATCAAGATTTCTGGCTCTCACAGACCTGTAACTTCTTCTTTAAGAGTCTCCTCTTTCCTCCACTCATTACCTGTAGTAATGGCACCTGTTTAAACTTGTTATCAGTATAAAAAGACACCTGTGCACACCCTCAAACAGTCTGACTCCAAACTCCACTATGGTGAAGACCAAAGAGCTGTCAAAGGACACCAGAAACAAAATTGTAGCCCTGCACCAGGCTGGGAAGACTGAATCTGCAATAGCCAACCAGCTTGGAGTGAAGAAATCAACAGTGGGAGCAATAATTAGAAAATGGAAGACATACAAGACCACTGATAATCTCCCTCGATCTGGGGCTCCACGCAAAATCCCACCCCATGGGGTCAGAATGATCACAAGAGCGGTGAGCAAAAATCCCAGAACCACGCGGGGGGACCTAGTGAATGAACTGCAGAGAGCTGGGACCAATGTAACAAGGCCTACCATAAGTAACACACTACGCCACCATGGACTCAGATCCTGCAGTGCCAGACGTGTCCCACTGCTTAAGCCAGTACATGTCCGGGCCTGTCTGAAGTTTGCTAGAGAGCATTTGGATGATCCAGAGGAGTTTTGGAAGAATGTCCTATGGTCTGATGAAACCAAACTGGAACTGTTTGGTAGAAACACAACTTGTCGTGTTTGGAGGAAAAAGAATACTGAGTTGCATCCATCAAACACCATACCTACTGTAAAGCATGGTGGTGGAAACATCATGCTTTGGGGCTGTTTCTCTGCAAAGGGGCCAGGACGACTGATCCGGGTACATGAAAGAATGAATGGGGCCATGTATCGGGAGATTTTGAGTGCAAACCTCCTTCCATCAGCAAGGGCATTGAAGATGAAACGTGGCTGGGTCTTTCAACATGACAATGATCCAAAGCACACCACCAGGGCAATGAAGGAGTGGCTTCGTAAGAAGCATTTCAAGGTCCTGGAGTGGCCTAGCCAGTCTCCAGATCTCAACCCTATAGAAAACCTTTGGAGGGAGTTGAAAGTCCGTGTTGCCAAGCGAAAAGCCAAAAACATCACTGCTCTAGAGGAGATCTGCATGGAGGAATGGGCCAACATACCAACAACAGTGTGTGGCAACCTTGTGAAGACTTACAGAAAACGTTTGACCTCTGTCATTGCCAACAAAGGATATATTACAAAGTATTGAGATGAAATTTTGTTCCTGACCAAATACTTATTTTCCACCATAATATGCAAAAAAAATGTTAAAAAAACAGACAATGTGATTTTCTGGATTTTTTTTTCTCAGTTTGTCTCCCATAGTTGAGGTCTACCTATGATGTAAATTACAGACGCCTCTCATCTTTTTAAGTGGTGGAACTTGCACTATTGCTGACTGACTAAATACTTTTTTGCCCCACTGTATGTGTGTGTGTCACTGACATGTGTGTGTATGTATATATATATATATATATATATATATATATATTCTATGTGTATACATCTATTCTATTCTAACCTGTCAGTGTGATTTTACTGTATGCAGCACATGAGTTGCCGGTTTTTACAAAGAATTCAGTGTGCAAAAGTCGGACAGCACTCGCATGGTCCGAGTGCTGTGTGATTTTTTTTTTCTCGCACCCATTGAATTCTATTGCGGAATGCGATCTGATTTCCAATTTTTGTGCTATTAATGTTATAGGAGTTGACCCTGGAACGTGGTGCCTTGTCCTTTACAATCATACTCATCTTGTTACTTGTCATTTATGGGTTAATTAGACCCCTTTTCTAATGTGAGTGAGCAATTAATAAAAAATGTTGTATGTTACCCATATAACTGTCTCATCTCACTTCATGTTTTAGGGCATTTTTCTCCAATTTCTTGTAGGATCCATTTTACACATCTGGCCAGGAAACAATGCCCATGACAAGGTTTTATTAACCTCTTCCCGACAAACCACCATACATACACGGCGCTGTGATCACGCGGGCTCACGCTGAGAGCAGCTGCTATTGAGTGCAGGTGTTATCTCTATGTGAGAGCTGATACCTTGCAGTGAAGCCCACAATCGGCACTAGCAGCGATTGCGGGTGTTAAATCCCTGTGATGCTCCCTCTGTGCTCCCATCGACACAACCCCCAGATCCCAAGATGGCCTCGGGATCACCCAGAGATGGTGCTGAAATGCCTCCTTCCTGCATGTCAGACGCTGATTTAATGTTCTGCAGTGTTGAAACATTGCAGAATATTAGATCAGCAATCTGTTATTATACAGTTGATGTCTCATCCTGGGACACTGTAAAAAGGTTAAAAAAAGTTAATAAAAATTGTAAAAATATATTTTTTTTAAAAATCACTAAATAAAAAAAAAGTAAAAATATTAGTCCAATAAACACAGTTATTTATGTAAAAAATAAAACTAGAAATGTACACCGCATCCGGAGTGACACAACATATAAAATTGTCCCACTAGTCAACCTCTCCAGAGAACACCGGTAAAAAAAATGAGGCAAAAACTATGCTTTATCATCATACTGCCAAACAAAAAGTGGAATAAAGCACGATAAAAAAACAATCTAAATAAAGATGGTACAACTGAAACGTTATCTTGTCCTGCAAGAAACAAGACAACACACAGCTTCAGCAGCAGAAAAATAAAAAAGTTATAGCTCTCAGAGTAAAGAAAGGCAAAGATAATTATTTTTTTCTATAAAATGGTTTTTATTGTGAAGAAGTACCAAAAGTATAAAAAAAATATATAAATGAGGTTTCCCTGTAATCGTACTGACCAGAAGAATAAAGCTGCCTTATCAATTTTCCTACAAACGGAATGGCATAAAAAAGCCCCCCCCCAAAAAAAAAATTCCTGAATTGCTGTTTCTTTGTTCATTCTGACTTCCAAAATTCGGAATAGAAAGCGATCAAAAAATGTCATGTGCCCAAAAAATGGTACCAACATAAATTTCAAATCGTCTCGCAAAAAAACAAGCCTTCGCATGACTCTGTCAGTAAAAATAAGGAAAAATTATAATAAAATAAATTAAAACATGGCAAAGCAAAACCTAGTTTTTGCAATAAAAAGCGTCTTTTAGTGTGTAACAGCACCAAACATAAAAACCCAATATAAATCTGGTGTTGCTGTAATTGCATCGACCCCAGGAATAAAGTCGTCTAATCACTTATACTGCTCAAGAAATGTCGTAAAAATTAATTAAAACCAATTCTTCCCCTGCGGTTGATTGTTCATTCTGGCTTCCAAAGATCGCAGTACGACTCGGCTCATATATATCATGTGCTCTACGCTAAGCGCTTACACTGGGGGTTTCATGTATATCTCTGAAAAACTGATTCAGATCGAAACCCAGCTAGAATATTCCATATAATGAGGCAGATTGAGGCACTGTGGACAACATCTGGCCACCTACGATCCGGCGGTGTTAGTCTTTTTATGTGTCCATAAAAGTGCAGTCAACCACAGTTTTGTGCACCTTTGAAAAGGACATCACTGAACAGAGGCCAGATGGAGTCCAGAGTAATTCTGATGCCGCATTATAGTGAATGGATACCTCGGGGGTCTCATATGAATCACGTCAGTTGGAGATTTAGATGTAAACCCCGATGTAAGTGCTCAGTGTAGAGCGCTGGATAAATGTGTTGCCAAATGTTATGCAAAATGTTCCCTACAAAAGCTTCACATCAATCCACAAACAAAAGCAAGTCCCCACTCAGGTCCATCATCTGTTAGCGGAAATATAGGAGGCTTCAATGTTACTGGTAGCACAAATGCTCTGGAAAAGTGCTATGGCTCTTTGCCCCCAAAAGCAAATTCAGCCATTTTTGTGCTCCCAAATCCAAATGCTCGCTCCCTTAGGCCAGTCTCACACGCCCAGATAATTCCGGTACCAGAAAAATCGGTACCGGAATTATCCGTGTCCGTGTGCCCGTGCGTTTCTGTGGCACATCAGTGTGGCACACATGTGGCACACGTGTGCCGCCCGTGTGCCGACTGGGTACCACACGCACCGTGCAGGAGACAGCGCTAGAGATAAGCGCTGTTCCCTGCATCTGGTGCTGAAGCTGCCATTCATATCTTCTCTGCAGCAGCGTTTGCTGTAGAGAAGATATGAATAATCCTTTTTTTTTTTGTTTCTCGTGTTTAAAATAAAGATCCATGTCCCCACCCCCCTCCCACCCCCTGTGCTCCCGCCCGCTGTTATTAAAATACTCACCCGGCTCCCTCGCAGTGTCCTGTCCTGGCCGCACCTTCTACTGTATGAGCAGTCACGTGGGGCCGCTCATTTACAGTAACGAATATGCGGCTCCACCCCTATGAGAGGTGGAGCAGCATATTCATGACTGTAATCGGCGGCCCCACTTGACCGCTCATATAGTATAAGGTGCGGCCAGGACAGGAAGCAGCGCCAGCGAGGGAGCCAGGTGAGTTTCCAAAATGGGGTTTAGTTTCCAAAATGGTGTCACTTGTGGGGGGTTTCTACTTTTTAGGCACATCAAGGGCTATCTAAATGAAACATGGCATCCTCTAATTATTCCAGCAAATTTTAAATTCAAAAAGTCAAATGGTGCTCCATCCTTTCCATGCTCTGCTGTGTGCCCAAATAGTGGTTTTCCCCTACTTATGGGCTATCACTGTACTCAAGTGAAATTCCACAACAAATGTTGTTGTCCATTTTGTCTTGTTACCCTTGCAAAAATAAAAAAATTGGGTCTAAAGTAAAATTTTTGTGAAAAAAAAAGTTTAATGTTCATTTATTCCTTCCACATTCCATTAATTCATGTAAAGCACCTGAAAAAATAGTGAACTTCTTGAATGTGGTTTTGAACACCTTGAGGGGTTCAGTTTTTAGAATGGTGTCACCTTTGGGTATTTTCCATCATATAGGCCCCTCAAAGTCACTTCAAATGTGATCCCTAAAAAAAATGGTTTTGTAAATTTTGTTGGAAAAATGAGAAATCACTGGTCAACTTTTTAAAGGGACACTGTCACCTGGATTTGGAGGGAACAATCTTCAGCCATGGAGGCGGGGTTTTGGGGTTTTTTATTCACCCTTTCCTTACCCACTGGCTGCATGCTGGCTGCAATATTGGATTGAAGTTCATTCTCTGTCCTCCGTAGTACATGCCTGCACAAGACAATCTTGCCTTGCGCAGGCATGTACTATTTAAGACAGAGAATGAACTTCAATCCAATATTGCAGCCAGCATGCAGCCAGCGGGTAAGGAAAGGGTGAATCAAAAACCCCCAAACCCCGCCTCCATGGCTGAAGATTGTTCCCTCCAAATTCAGGTGACAGTGTCCCTTTAACCCTTATAACTTCCTAACAAAAAAATGATGTTTTGAAAAATGGTGCTGATGTAATGTAGACATGTGGGAAATGTTATTTATTAATTATTTTGTGTGACATAGCTCTCTGATTTAAGGGCATAAAAACTAAAAGTTTGAAAATTGCTAAATTGTTTTGCCAAATTTCTGATATTTTCACAAATAAATGCAAGTCATAACAAACAAATTTTACGACTATCATGAAGTACAATATGTCTCAGAATTAGGCCGAGGTCGTACTTGCGAGTTCAATGTGAGAAACTTGCGCGAGTCTCTCGCATTAAGTCCCGGCACTGCCGCTGACACTCGGGAACGGAGCCTGTGGCTGCATAAAGATATATGCAGCCGCAAACTTGAGTCTCGAGTGCCGGCGGCAGTGCCAGGACTTGATGCGAGAGACTCGCGGCAGTTTCTTGCATTGAACTCGCAAGTGTGACCCCGGCCGTAGTGGGATCCTTTGAAGCATTCAAGAACTATAGCCACATAGTGACACTGGTCAGAATTGAAAAATTTGGCCTGGTCAGGAAGGTGAAAACAGGGGTCAAGCAATTAAGACTCTCAATTCTAAACATTTTTCTTTCTATTGGCTAACACGGTACAAAGATATATATCTTTCCTGTGACATATAGCTGAGACATTTCCAGATAATTTAAAAAGTAGTTGATGAAAGGAATTCTTAAAGAGACAAAATGCCAGAAGTTGCAACATTTTTGTGCATCTACAAGTTGTTTTACAACAGAATTCTTAAAAAAAAGTTTTATATGCATATTAGTAGTAAAGCTAAGGAAATTAATACATGACCTGGATTCATTATACAGTAAATCATGACATAGATATGAGCCAGCAATTGTCCAAGTGTTTTGTGAATTTAAAGGGAATTTGTCAGTAGGGTCAACCCTCCTAAGCCGTCTATATGGGCATATAGGTCATAGAAAGATGAATAAAATGATACCTTGATATCTGTGATCCGATGTCTTATTCCAAAGAAATCTACTTTTTTCCTTAATATGTAAATTAACTATGAAGATCTATTTCCCGGACGCTGATCTCCCTGAGAATCTGCCTCCAGAGCTTATTGTAAATGAAAGGAGGCATTACCAGTGTAAGACATGTAATGACTGACAGTCCGCTCTCCTGATCTGCATATCTCACCAAGGTAATGCCCACTATTATTTAAAAAACCTCCGGAGGCAGATTCTCGGGAAGATCAGTGTACAGCTAATTTACATATAAGAATAATGTGGATATCTTTGGAATAAGACATTGGTTTTGTGATATCAAAGTAACATTTTATTCAGCTTTCTATGACCTACATGCCCATATAGATGGCTTAGGAGGGACGATCCTACTGACAGATTCCCTTTAAATGTCTTTGTATAAGTATAATAGATTTTAATGTATTGAAAGTGATTGCATATCAAAAGCTAGATTTCTATTACTCTCAAAAGTCCATTTACAAATTTTCTCCCAAAACAGGACGGACTTTTACTGCGTGACACTGTAGAAATATTACATCCTCTATACAAAATAAAAATGAGAATTCACCTAACAGTCTCGCTGTTGTTCTCAGCAACTCTTTCTCTTTCTGTGGTTGTGTAGGTCTTTGTTATGGAACGGCACAAGTTAATATATAAAGTATCCCACCTACCTGGAATTTTATATGTCACCTCCAAATAAGGGAGACCCTCCCCCACATGAGTCAAAAAAGCAATGCTGAAGATTCATATTGTGTCAAAACAAATGAGAAAGCAATACGTTTCTGTACATCTAAACGTTCACAGTGATTATATGATGTGTATTGTGCTGTGCAGACAAATATACAATCTCCTCCTAATATACCGAATATTCATTGTACCACTGCAACTAAGTCAGCGCCCTGCTTCTGTCGCTCCAGATAGAAAATGCAATGTACAACTACCAGGTATGTAGCAATAATTCATTGAAGAGCACCTTAATGTAAAGCACCTCATGTCTAATGAAGCAGAATGCAATCAAAATGAACCAATTCATTGTCATCCACCATTGTTAAAGGGGACACCCAATTATATGTAAGTGAGGGAGGGATTAGGTCCAAGTATACAGAGAGTTAATTGAAGTGGGGGGTTTCAAACCATTACTTGACTGGTGTTAAAAGCAAGTTGGATATTAACCCCTTCGCCCCGTAGCCTTTTTCAGTTTTGCGTTTTCGTTTTTTCACTCCCCTTCTTCCCAGAGCCATAACTTTTTTACTTTTCCGTCAATATGGCTTGTTTTTTTGCAGGATGAGTTGCACTTTTGAACAACCCACCTTCTTCTGCTGACCCAGCTGCTCCCTCCTTCCCCTGCCAGGGATTTTTGCAGTGACTCATGACTTGCGCAGACAAAATTTACCTCCTGTATCTACATAGAGCTTAGAAGGATTCATCTAGTCAGTTATTAATCACGTGATATCATAGTCCTAATAGAAAAGAGAATAATTAGCTGAGTAGAAAGGTAAAATGAGCAATTGTAAGAACACAGTGCAATGTAATATGATCCATGCCAAATAGGAAAAAAAGGTGGCACTCCGTGATGCAATAAAACAATCCTTTCTTTATACAAAACAAATAGTACATTGATGCAGGGGAGCAGGTGCAGCGGAGGACGACGGGTGTTTCACATTGATCAGACGCTTCAACGGGTCCAGGCTGGCCTGGACTTTGGATGGCGCTGATTGTTTCAGGTGTTGCACCCAGAATTTTGCAAGCCATACACTGCCGGTCTGCCGAGTAAGCTTGAAAAGGTATGTTATAAGTTGTTTGGTGCTGGTTTTCCTTATTTTCCACATTTGCTATATAATATAATACAATATTTTAAGGGAATAAAAAAAATGATGGGAGTGCGTCTTCAAGGACACCATTAATGTTGACCAAATACCCAACTCTGTCTGCTGAAATGCAGTGACAAACTTGCACGACCCTCCACCATGCTTCATTGCTGCCTGCAGACACTCAGTCCTTCAGTGAACAAACTGCCTTCTGTTACAGCTCAAAATGTCACGTTTTGACTCATCAGCCCAGAGCACCTGCTGCCATTATCTGCACTCCAGCTGAGTGCATTTTCTAGTTGATGAAGTTTTTTATGCCACTGTGCATTTCTACATGATGCTACCATATACAGTGGGGCAAAAAAGTATTTAGTCAGTCAGCAATAGTGCAAGTTCCACCACTTAAAAAGATGAGAGGCGTCTGTAATTTACATCATAGGTAGACCTCAACTATGGGAGACAAACTGAGAAAAAAAAATCCAGAAAATCACATTGTCTGTTTTTTTATCATTTTATTTGCATATTATGGTGGAAAATAAGTATTTGGTCAGAAACAAAATTTCATCTCAATACTTTGTAATATATCCTTTGTTGGCAATGACAGAGGTCAAACGTTTTCTGTAAGTCTTCACAAGGTTGCCACACACTGTTGTTGGTATTTTGTCCCATTCCTCCATGCAGATCTCCTCTAGAGCAGTGATGTTTTTGGCTTTTCGCTTGGCAACACGGACTTTCAACTCCCTCCAAAGGTTTTCTATAGGATTGAGATCTGGAGACTGGCTAGGCCACTCCAGGACCTTGAAATGCTTCTTATGAAGCCACTCCTTCGTTGCCCTGGCGGTGTGCTTTGGATCATTGTCATGTTGAAAGACCCAGCCACGTTTCATCTTCAATGCCCTTGCTGATGGAAGGAGGTTTGCACTCAAAATCTCATGATACATGGCCCCATTCATTCTTTCATGTACCCGGATCAGTCGTCCTGGCCCCTTTGCAGAGAAACAGCCCCAAAGCATGATGTTTCCACCACCATGCTTTACAGTAGGTATGGTGTTTGATGGATACAACTCAGTATTCTTTTTCCTCCAAACACGACAAGTTGTGTTTCTACCAAACAGTTCCAGTTTGGTTTCATCAGACCATAGGACATTCTCCCAAAACTCCTCTGGATCATCCAAATGCTCTCTAGCAAACTTCAGACGGGCCCGGACATGTACTGGCTTAAGCAGTGGGACACGTCTGGCACTGCAGGATCTGAGTCCATGGTGGCTTGGTGTGTTACTTATGGTAGGCCTTGTTACATTGGTCCCAGCTCTCTGCAATTCATTCACTAGGTCCCCCCGCGTGGTTCTGGGATTTTTGCTCACCGTTCTTGTGATCATTCTGACCCCACGGGGTGGGATTTTGCGTGGAGCCCCAGATCGAGGGAGATTATCAGTGGTCTTGTATGTCTTCCATTTTCTAATTATTGCTCCCACTGTTGATTTCTTCACTCCAAGCTGGTTGGCTATTGCAGATTCAGTCTTCCCAGCCTGGTGCAGGGCTACAATTTTGTTTCTGGTGTCCTTTGACAGCTCTTTGGTCTTCACCATAGTGGAGTTTGGAGTCAGACTGTTTGAGGGTGTGCACAGGTGTCTTTTTATACTGATAACAAGTTTAAACAGGTGCCATTACTACAGGTAATGAGTGGAGGAAAGACTCTTAAAGAAGAAGTTACAGGTCTGTGAGAGCCAGAAATCTTGATTGTTTGTTTCTGACCAAATACTTATTTTCCACCATAATATGCAAAAAAAAAAATGATAAAAAAACAGACAATGTGATTTTCTGGATTTTTTTTTCTCAGTTTGTCTCCCATAGTTGAGGTCTAACTATGATGTAAATTACAGACGCCTCTCATCTTTTTAAGTGGTGGAACTTGCACTATTGCTGACTGACTAAATACTTTTTTGTTTAATTTCATTTTTTTTACCCCACTGTATATGTACAGTTATCCTTTCCACCTCATGATACTACATATCCTTATTTATTGAGATTTTACTATGCTCTATATGTAGCGATATCTGTCTGCAATATTGTGACTATATTCTTTATTTATTACTCACTTACCTGATATTGGTTCATGTGAGCCATTGTATATCTTCAGCCTATATGCTTTTGCAGAGCCTATACTATATTTTGTTTGATACAATGTCTGTATCATGCCATTAAATATACTGTTAATCATCAATCCCGACATTCTTGTATCCCACATTTTATGTATATACAATTTTTAACCAATATTCAATAAAATATACTTTTTATTTTCATCTTAGTTCTCCAAGATGTTTGTAACAACAATGTTTTTTATCTATATCTAATTTTAAATAAAAGATTATGAAAATATTTAACAACATTTTTTAGAAATATAAATTAGAAATGTTGCATTTTTCAAGGTGTCCACTGGGGCTATTTTAGACTCTAACTTCCTGTTCTTTCAGGAAGTCCACATCTGTATTAGCAGCAATAGACTGACTCAGACTATATCTTTTGCATTGAAGCATAGCTCCCAATCGTCCCTCATTGTGCGGGATTGTCCCGGTTTTGAGCCTTTGCCCTGCTGTCCAGCATGGGACGCTCTGATCCCGCAGACAGCAGGATTGACACACCCCCTTGTGTTAAGCCATGCCCCGGGCCCTTACCCTTCCGTATGGCTGCCTGCTTTCTGTGCACAGGACCTGTGATGAGGTCACAGGAGGGGAGGAGTCAGGGGTCACATGATCGGACCTCCGTGGATTGCAGGACTCGGCTGCCTGTGCTGGCTGCCAACTTGCCACATGGTGCTGCAGCCGCAGGATGAGGTAAGTCAGCTGCCTTGTGTGGGGTCAGGAGGTGTACAGTGTGGATGTAGCAGAGCCGTGTGTGTACAAGGTGTACGGAGTGGAGCCATGTGTGTGCGAGGTGTACGGAGCGGAGTGGAGCCGTGTGTGTGCGAGGTGTACGGAGCGGAGCCGTGTGTGTGCGAGGTGTACGGAGCGGAGCCGTGTGTGCGAGGTGTACGGAGTGGAGCCGTGTGTGTGCAAGGTGTATGGAGCGGAGCCGTGTGTGTGCTAGGTGTACAGAGCAGAGCCGTGTGTGTGCGAGGTGTACGGAGCAGAGCCGTGTGTGTGCGAGGTGTACGGAGCGGAGTCGTATGTGTATGAGGTGTACGGAGCGCAGCCACGTGTGTAGGAGTAGCTATGTGTCGCCATTATATGGTACGAAGTATCATGTGCAGCCAATATACAGTATGGAGCATCATGTGCTGTCATTATACAGTATGGAGCATCATGTGCAGTCATTATACAGAATGGAGCATCATGTGGAGCCATTATACAGTATGGATCATCATGTGCGGCCATTATACAGTATGGATCATCATGTGGAGCCATTATACAGTATGGATCATCATGTGCGGTCATTATACAGAATGGAGCATCATGTGGAGCCATTATACAGTATGAAGCATCATGTGCGGTCATTATACAGTATGGAGCGTCATGTGTGGTCATTATACAGTATGGAGCATCATGTGCAGTCATTATACAGTATTGAGCATCATGTGGGGTCATTATACAGTATGGAGCATCATGTGCAGTCATTATACAGTATGGAGCATCATGTGGGGCCATTATACAGTATGGAGCATCATGTGTGGTCATCATACAGTATGGAGCATCATGTGTGGCCATTATACAGTATGGAGCATCATGTGTGGCCATTATACAGTATGGAGCATCATGTGTGGTCATCATACAGTATGGAGCATCATGTGTGGCCATTATACAGTTTTTTGTTTATAATTATTGTATACTAGATGGCAGCCCGATTCTAAAGAATCGGGAGTCTAGAATCCATATATACTTTATTTATTCAAATGTAAGAATAATACAATTAATAAATAATAGTAAGAAAATAGTAACAGTAACAGTAATAGTAACAAAAATAATAGGCAGTATATGGAGAAAACACCAAACAAAAGTTCAAAATTGGTGTGAAAATGTCACTGAACCACTTCACAACTAAATATATATAGTTTTGGTAAATGGTATTATCATTTTTTTGACGAAATTCGGCAGGAGCTTGAAGAGCAACGTCACTGGGCCCGCCTCCACGCAGTAGAAACTTGCTGTGAGGTAAAAATTCAAAAATCACACCAAAATGGCGGGCGGAGTGTGTCACAGTACGGCACGTTTCTGATTGGTCGCTCGCAGCAGGCGGCAACCAATCAGACACTGGACACTGTTGACGTCACTTATCTCCGGACATTAGCTCCGGACATTAGCTCCGGACAAAGCCACGGAAGTTGGCACAAATTGCAGGAAGTAGTATTCTAGGCAATTATATATTAGATGAAACAGTGTGATTAGCAGTGCTAAATGGGTGTGGTTGGGACGTGGATATGGGTGTGACTAATGATGAATGGGTGTGGTCAGGGGCATGGCCTAAAATTTGTCCCTCTTTCCCATCTTCAAAAGTTGGGAAATATGATTGAAGCATCTAATGAGCGGGTGCAAAGATCATTGTGAAGGGAGGGGTGGGAGAGTCAGATCTATTGTGATCAATGGATTCTGTGTTATCAATTGTCTAAAGACTTGTAAGAGCCACATTTAGGATGATTGTTTTTCGCATATGTGTTCTATCAATGTTTTTCATGGGTAGAACTCGTATCTACCAAAATAAACGTAAACGTTCATTTGTGATCCGAGTTACGGATCAAAATCAATCATACAAGTCCCATAAAGTCGATGCCATCCATGTGCAATCTGCATGCTGTCGATTTTGAACATAATAAACATAACACATAGAAGTTTGTAATTATTATTTTTTTTTTTATGCATATGAGAAAAACACTGATAAAACCTTGATGATAAAAACTGACTCCTTGGCCACACATTGATGAAAATGTGATACAAAACACTCATGAAAATCAGACCTTTTTTTGCTTACAAGAAAGATAACTGACATTTTCATGTGCGAGTTCTATCCTTGGTGTTGACAGATAGAACTTGTACCTACTATAGTTTATGAGACTGTTCGCATGCCCTTATTTTTTTGTAGAATCATTGGTTCATAAAAAATCATGGAGACTTGTTCAATTTTTGATCGAAGCTTCGCATCAATGTCGGCATTACAAGTCTAAGGCTATGTGCACACGTAGAATGGTCCACTGCAGATTTTACTGCAGCAGATTTGATAAATCCGCATTGAAAAACCGCTGCGGTTTTTACTGCGGATTTATCACGTTTTCTATTGCGGATTCCGCTGCGGATTTACATCTGCAGTTTTCTATTGGAGCAGATGTAAAAACGCTGCGGATTCCGCACAAAGAATTGACATGCTGCGGAAAATAAAACGCTGTGTTTCCGCGTGTTTTTTTCCGCAGCATGGGAACAGCATTTTTTGTTTCCCATAGGTTTACATTGTACTGTAAACTCATGGGAAACTGCTGCAAAATCCGCATCGTGTGCACATACTCTTAGGGTCCATGAAAGATCAGACAGCACTTGAATACCATCCGTGTGCTGGTCATTCTTCATGGACTTTTGATAGGAAAAGCCAGAGAAACCACTAACATTTTTTTTGTCATACAAGAAGAAATTATGAAACTCTAAGGCCGGCCTCACACTCAGCGTATAAAAATACGCTCCGTAAATTACGGCCGTAATACGCAGAAAAGTCCCCAAAATAGTGGTCCGTATCTCCTCCGTAGGCAGGGTGTGTCAGCGTATTTTGCGCATGGCATCCTCCGTATGTAATCTGTATGGCATCCGTACTGCGTGTTTTTCTCGCAGGCTTGCAAAACCGACATACGGATATACAAGGGATCCATGTGCTCAAAAAATCATAAAAACATATATACTGTCTATATATATATATATATATATATATATATATATATACACAGTATATATATATATATATATATATATATATATGTGTGTGTCAGTAGACACATATATGTATGTATATATTAATCTTATGTATATATATTAATCTTTCATCGAGATAGCTTTAAAGCCGGTAATTCAATTGCCGGTTTTTGCTATCTCCTTCCTAAACCCGACATGATATGAGACATGGTTTACATACAGTAAACCATCTCATATCCCCATTTTTGTTTTTGCATATTCCACACTAGTAATGTTAGTAGTGTGTATGCGCAAAATTTGGACTCTCTAGCTATTAAATTAAAGGGTTAAATGACGGAAAAATTGGCGTGGGCTCCAGCGCAATTTTCTCCACCAGAGTAGTAAAGCCAGTGACTGAGGGCATTTATTAATAGCCTGGAGAGGGTCCATGGTTATTGCCCCCCCCCCTGGCTAAAAACATCTGCCCCCAGCCACCCCAGAAAAGGCACATCTGGAAGATGCGCCTATTCTGACACTTGGCCACTCTCTTCCCATTCCCATGTAGCAGTGGGATATGGGGTAATTAAGGGTTAATGTCACCTTGCTATTGTAAGGTGATATTAAGCCAGATTAATAATGGAGAGGCATCAATTATGACACCTATCCATTATTAATCCAATTGTATGAAATGGTTAAAAAAACACACACATTATTAAAAATTATTTTAATGAAATAAACACACAGGTTGTTTTAATATTTTATTGTTCTCTCAATCCACCTGAAGACCCTCGCTCTGTAACAAATAAAAAATAATAAACCAACAATATACATACCTTCCGTTGATCTGTAACGTCCCACAATCTAAATCCATCTGTAGGGGTTAAAATATTTTACAGGCAGCTCTGCTATAATGCAGCTGTGCTCCTGCCTGCAAAACCCCGGGGAATGAAGGTAATGTAGGTCAATGACCTATAGTTACCTTCATTCACGGTGATGCGCCCTCTGCTGGTTGTCCTCATATGAACTCGAGCCTGGGAGCTTTCCAGGAAAGTTCCCACGCTCGAGGGACATCCAGCAGAGGGCGCATCACCGCGAATGAAGGTAACTACTAGTGTTGAGCATTCCGATACCGCAAGTATCGGATATCGGCCGATATTTGCGGTATCAGAATTCCGATACCGAGTTCCGATATTTTTGTGATATCGGGAATCGGTATCGGGATTAAGATTCATGTGTAAATAAAGAATAAAAATAAAAAATATTGATATACTTACCCTCGGACGCGCCCTGGTTGTCACCGCTGCAACCGCCATGCTTCCGTTCCTAAGAATGAGCGCGTTAAGGACTTTCGATGACGTCGCGGCTTGTGATTGGTCGCTGAGCGGTCATGATTAGCCAACTTTTACAAATAGTGATAATCAGTAAAACAAGTGTTTGCATGATTGCTTGTCCCCGAACAGTGGCCAATGTACACAAAGCAGCTCTTATAATAGACCTTTAATACGTCAGGGGTTAACCCACTAGGGAAGCATGCAATTTTCATTTTTGAGATGTATTTTTTCCCCTCCTTTTCTTTCAAGAGCCAAAACTTATTTTGTTTTTTTTCAATTGACTTAACCACATGAGTGCTTTTCTACTGTGTTATGCTATGATGAGTTGTAGTTTTGTATTCCAGCATTATAATGTACAGAAAAATAGGGAAAAATCTACCTGCAGTGAAATATTAAAAAGAAAAAGAACACAATTACGCCATTTTTTTAATTTAGTTTTTACTACATTCATCATGCAATAAAAATGACATCACAACATGATTTTCCAGATCAGTGCGATTACGATTACAAACTTGGATTTTTTTCTTTATTATACTGGCCTAACAAATTCTGAACTTAATTGTGATTTTTGGAGACAAATATTTTTCTTTTCTCGTCAATGGAGTTGTATCTCAGATTGTTTTTTTTTGTACAATTTTGGGGTATATACAACATTTTGATCATTGTTTATTTATTTTTTGCATGAGGTGTGTTGACCTGATAACGGCAATTTTGGCGCTTCAATTTTTTTTCTTCACAGTGTTTACCTTATGATTTAAAATAATTTAATACTTTGCTAAATTGGACATTTACGGTTACGACAATACTGAATATATTTATTTTTTCCAATTTTAAAATTTCTTTATTTTTCAATGCACAAAAGAGGAGGGATTTTTATTTTTTTGTGCCAATAGGGGGCTTGAGGTTATGATCATTTGATCACTTATGGTAAATTCTGCAATATTTTATTACTTGCAGTACATAGCAAAAATCACGGTCTCCTATGAAGATCAGTCACTGCTTTAGGTGCAGGTGCTGGCTCCATGTCAGTGCCGTCACCTCTCCTGTTTGGAACAGACTCAGCTCCTGAGCCTGCTCCATGCATCCACTCCCTCTCCATCATGGAGCTGGAAAGGTTTAAACACCGATCAAATTGTTCTTTCAAGTACTTGGCTTTTCTTTGCTTTTAGTGTAAAGTTATAGTATTCCTGGGATATACCATACTTTTTAACTACTTCACTACACTATTCTCTACGCATACCAATATCAATCAAGACACAGATATTTCACACCAACTGTGACTCACAAGTGCAAAGTAAACCTTATATAATAACACATATGAAGTAGTGGGAGGCCATGCTGGGGATTACCTTACATGAGACTTGTGATAAAGGTCTGATCCACTGATTTAGTCATCAGTCAGCAAATCAATGAAACTCGGGCATTTTACAAGAATTTCCTCTCAGTAATGATGCAACGATTTTTCTTTTAATTTCTGTACTAATTTCCTCCATGTCTTTATATATTGTATGTATATTTTGTAAATGCTTTACTTTTACATTTTTAGATATACAATTAATTTTTTTAAATGATCGTTAGGAAATTAGTGTCTCAAAGTTCGTCATTTTCAGTACAAGGTTGACTGACAGCCTTACTACATTGGTTGCATGTTCTTTCCAAGCCTAGGACATGGAGATTTACAATCCAAAAGGGATCAGAAGAATCAAAGAAAACAACAAACATAAGAATTGATTAAAGAAAGCGCAGATAAGAAGAGGAAGAAGCCGAGCAGCTGCAAAGAGGAACGGCCGTAACATTGTAGAGACAGGAGTGTGAGAAAGCTATGTTACCTAAAGAACTACACAAGTCAGCAGAAGCTTCTTGAAGTGGTTTATATCTTTTTATCTCCATGTGATACTATGCTTGTAAACAAGACATCGTATTTTATCCTAAATAGCAAATTTGTAGATGCAAAAAAATGCTTTATTTCTCGTAACAGAGTTTTAATTAAGTAAATGCTGAATTTGTACTTTCTTTGTGTTTTTGATACCTTTTTTATTTTATGCTTTTCATGGCGTTTTATCAGCTGCATTTTTTTGTCTCTTTTAGGCCAGCGTCACACTCAGCGTAGGGAAATATGGTCCATTTTTTACAGGCGTAATACGCAGAAATGATCCCAAAACAGTGATCCGTATGTCATCCGTAGGCAGGGTGTGGCTGCGTATTTTACGTATGTCATCCTCCGTATGTGATCCGTAAGGCATCCGTACTGTGTTTTTTTCTCGCAACCTTGCAAAATGGACATATAATATATCCATGGGCTCAAATATTCGTGAAAACATATATACAGTATATATATATATATATATATATATATGCAGTGAGACACATATATATATATATATATTTCATACAGCGCTAGATAGCAGAAAAAGCCGGTAATTCAATTGCCGGCTTTTGCTATCTCTTTATCAAACCCGACAGGATATGAGACATGGTTTACACACAGTAAATCATTTCATATCCCTTTTTTTTTGCATATTCCTAGCTAATATTGTTAGTAGAGTGTGTGTGCAAAATTTGGGGTCTCTAGCTGTTAAAATAAAGGGTTAATTTGTGGAAAAAACTGGCGTGGACTCCCGCTCAATTTTCTCTGCCAGAGTGGGAAAGCCAGTGACTGAGGGCAGATATTAATAGCCTAGAGAGGGACCATGGATATTGCCCCCCCCCCGGCTAATAACATCTGCCCCCAGCCACCCCAGAAAAGGCGCATCTGTAAGATGCCCTTATTCTGGCACTTAGCCTCTCTCTTCCCACTTCCGAGTAGCGGCGGGATATGGGGTAATAAAGGGTTAATGTCACCTTGTTATTGTAAGTTGACATTAAGCCTGGTTAATAATGGAGAGGTGTCAATCCATCTGAAGGGGCTAAGTAATTTTACAACCAGGAGCCTACTAATGCAGCTGTGCCCCTGGCTGTAAAAACTGGGGAATGAATGGAAACCAGGGGAACGTAGCATTGTAGACTTGCGGTCCTGCGCCCCCTGCTGGCATAAACTCATACGAACTCTAGCATGGGAATTTTTATGAATATTTTCTCACGCTAGAGTTCATATGAGTTTATTCTTTATTCTTATCACTCTAGAGAAAGGTGATCCTGGAGAAGCTGTTGTGTCTTCCATTGAAGCCATGGAGTTCTATGTGTTTGTGTGTTTTCCCCTGCTTGTCACGTTCCCTGTGATGTCTTGTCATAGTAGTAAAACCAGCATCTTGCTGCCCATCTCATTAACCAGGGCAAAGCCCAGGGTCAGCTCGGTTAGGCACTTGATGATGCACAGGGGTGGAGGGAAGGACCCATTTAGGGCGATAAGGAGCGCAAGGTTCAGCATTAGGTGAGTGTCGAGGGGTCACCATCTCCCCCTCTACCTATCATCGGTGAATTCCTATCACAAAGGCGCATCTCCTCCAAGCACGAGTGGCACAGACAGTTCCAGCCTGGTGCTTATCCCCACAATCGAGAGCTGGATCCTGGTCAAGTAGCAAGGTCCATACGAGGTAGTGGAAAGACTGGGCGCAGTTAATTACAAGATCCACCAGCCAGGATGAAGGAAGCCTCACCAAGTATACATGTGAATTTGCTCAAGCCGTTGCAAGTTCGGGAACTGCTGGAAGCTCCTTGCCTGGAAGCCTGTCACGAAGTCAAAGTGGAGGATGTCATAATTGCTGAGACTCTATCACAACCCAGAAGCAACAGTGTCGAGAACTGCTGCAGTGGTACTGTGACCTGTTCTCGGAGTTGCTGTAGTGTATGCAGGTAGTGGAGCATGACCATCTCACAGAGCCGCATATAAGGATGAACTTTAAGCCATATAGATTCCCCAAAGCATGCCGCGAAGCAATTTCAAACAAGGTGAAGAGAATGCTAAATCTCAGCGTGATAGAGAAGTCAAAAATCGGATGGTCGAGTCCCATCGTCCTCGTGCTGAAGCCCGATAGTGAGTGGCGGTGTGGTAATGAAAACCGCAGGCTGAATGAAGTGTCTAATTTGACACGTATTCGATGCCTCGCGTCAATTAACTCATTGAGAGACTTGGACCTGCAAGGTACATCACAACCCTCAATCTGACAAAGGGCTATTGGCAGATCTCCATGTCCCAGAGTGCCAAGTAGAAGGCACCTTCTCGACACCTGGGTGCTTTTCAATATACCAGAATGCCTTTTGGGCTGCAGGGTGCCCCAGCCACCTTTCAGAGGGCCATGGATCGGATCCTAGCCCAACATAAGAAGTATGTCACAGACTACCTCGATAACGTTGTAGTCTTCAGCCCAGTATGTGGTAGACATCCACCAAAGATACAGGCAATTCTGTATGCTGTGAGAAAGGTGGGGTTTACCATAAATCCAAAAAAATGTACCATGGAGAAGGAAGAGGCCAACTACTGTATATACTTGAGTATAAGCCGAGATTTTCAGCCCAAAATTTTGACATCCGGCGCTCCTGGCGCTGTCCCCTGCCTGTCCCACGGTCTTCGGGTGCCGCAGGTCTTCCCCTGTTCAGCGGTCACGTGGTACCACTCATTAAAGTTATGAATATGGACTCCACTCCCATAGGGGTGGAGCCGCATACTAATTCCTCTAATGAGCGGTAATGGTGACCGCTGACAGAGGAAGAGGCTGCAGTACCTGGAGACCATCTGTCCGGGATAAGGAGCCAGGGACGCCGGGAACAGGTAAGTATGTCATATTTACCTGTCCACGTTCCACACGCCGGGCGCCGCTCAGTCTTCCTGTCCTCTTGCTCTGACTGTTCAGGTCAGAGGGCACGACGTATTGGTGTGCGCACCGCCCTGTGCCTGAACAGTCAGTGCGGAGAGACGGGACACTGAGGAGCTGCGGGCAGCAAGAGAGGTGAGTATGTCTTTTTTTTTTTATTGCAGCAGCAGCATTATATATGGTGCACATCTTTATATGGCACATCTATGGGGCAATAATGAACGGTGCAGAGCATTATATATGGGGCACAGCTTTATATGGCACATCTATGGGGCAATAATGAACGGTGCAGAGCATTATATATGGGGCACAGCTTTATATGGCACATCTATGGGGCAATAATGAACGGTGCAGCAGCATTATACAGTGGGGCAAAAAAGTATTTAGTCAGTCAGCAATAGTGCAAGTTCCACCACTTAAAAAGATGAGAGGCGTCTGTAATTTACATCATAGGTAGACCTCAACTATGGGAGACAAACTGAGAAAAAAAAATCCAGAAAATCACATTGTCTGTTTTTTTATCATTTTTTTTGCATATTATGGTGGAAAATAAGTATTTGGTCAGAAACAAACAATCAAGATTTCTGGCTCTCACAGACCTGTAACTTCTTCTTTAAGAGTCTCCTCTTTCCTCCACTCATTACCTGTAGTAATGGCACCTGTTTAAACTTGTTATCAGTATAAAAAAAACACCTGTGCACACCCTCAAACAGTCTGACTCCAAACTCCACTATGGTGAAGACCAAAGAGCTGTCAAAGGACACCAGAAACAAAATTGTAGCCCTGCACCAGGCTGGGAAGACTGAATCTGCAATAGCCAACCAGCTTGGAGTGAAGAAATCAACAGTGGGAGCAATAATTAGAAAATGGAAGACATACAAGACCACTGATAATCTCCCTCGATCTGGGGCTCCACGCAAAATCCCACCCCGTGGGGTCAGAATGATCACAAGAACGGTGAGCAAAAATCCCAGAACCACGCGGGGGGACCAAGTGAATGAACTGCAGAGAACTGGGACCAATGTAAAAAGGCCTACCATAAGTAACACACTATGCCACCATGGACTCAGATCCTGCAGTGCCAGACGTGTCCCACTGCTTAAGCCAGTACATGTCCGGGCCCGTCTGAAGTTTGCTAGAGAGCATTTGGATGATCCAGAGGAGTTTTGGGAGAATGTCCTATGGTCTGATGAAACCAAACTGGAACTGTTTGGTAGAAACACAACTTGTCGTGTTTGGAGGAAAAAGAATACTGAGTTGCATCCATCAAACACCATACCTACTGTAAAGCATGGTGGTGGAAACATCATGCTTTGGGGCTGTTTCTCTGCAAAGGGGCCAAGACGACTGATCCGGGTACATGAAAGAATGAATGGGGCCATGTATCGTGAGATTTTGAGTGCAAACCTCCTTCCATCAGCAAGGGCATTGAAGATGAAACGTGGCTGGGTCTTTCAACATGACAATGATCCAAAGCACACCGCCAGGGCAACGAAGGAGTGGCTTCGTAAGAAGCATTTCAAGGTCCTGGAGTGGCCTAGCCAGTCTCCAGATCTCAACCCTATAGAAAACCTTTGGAGGGAGTTGAAAGTCCGTGTTGCCAAGCGAAAATCCAAAAACATCACTGCCCTAGAGGAGATCTGCATGGAGGAATGGGCCAACATACCAACAACAGTGTGTGGCAACCTTGTGAAGACTTACAGAAAACGTTTGACCTCTGTTTGACCTCTGTCAATTTTGTTTCTGACCAAATACTTATTTTCCACCATAATATGCAAATAAAATGTTAAAAAAACAGACAATGTGATTTTCTGGATTTTTTTTTCTCAGTTTGTCTCCCATAGTTGAGGTCTACCTATGATGTAAATTACAGACGCCTCTCATCTTTTTAAGTGGTGGAACTTGCACTATTGCTGACTGACTAAATACTTTTTTGCCCCACTGTATATGGGGCACAGCTTTATATGGCACATCTATGGGGCAATAATGAACGGTGCAGAGCATTATATATGGGGCACAGATTTATATGACACATCTATGGGGCAATAATGAATGGTGCAGAGCATTATGGGGCACAGCTTTATATGGAGCATCTTATGGGGCAATAATGATTGCAAGCATTATATGGGGCACAGCTTTATATGGAGCATCTATGGGGCAATAATGAACAGTATGGAGCATTATATATGGCACAATTGATGTCTCAAATAATTTTACTTTTATTGGTATCTATTTTTATTTTTGACATTCACCGGTAGCTGCTGCATTTTCCACCCTAGGCTTATACTCGAGTCAATAAGTTTTCCCAGTTTTTTGTGGCAAAATTAGGGGGTCGGCTTATACTCGGGTCGGCTTATACTCAAGTATATACGGTACTTAGGCTACATTGTCAAGCGAGGCAAAATCAAGCCACAAGTAAACAAGGTCGAGGCAATCCAGAAGTGGCCGCAACCGCTTTCCAAGAAGCAGGTGAGTGCATTTCTTGAAATTTTGGGATACTACTGGTGGTTTATCCCAATTTTCACCATAATTGCCACACCACTAACAGATCTTCTTAAAGGCAACAAATCGATGATGGCCAAGTGGACTGCTGAAACAAAGATGGCATTCTAAGAGCTTAAGCTGGCACTAAACAGCTGGTCCTGTCACAACAGTCCAGATGGATGCTTCAGAAGTCTGTTTGGAAGCCGTGCTGTCTCAAACGATAAATGGTGAAGAACATATCACCCTGTATCTGAGGCGGAAGCCCTCTTCCTGCAAGAAAAAATATGACATTGTTGAGAGAGTGTTTAGTCATCAAATGGGCTGTGGATATGCTGAAGTATTACCTACTAGGCTGTAGATTTTAACTAGTGTTAGACCATGCACCTCTAAGATGCTTAAGGGAAAAAAGTGGTAAGCATGCTCGGGTAACTAGGTGGTTCTTAGGCCTCCAGGACATTAGTTTCCACATAGTGCATAGACCCGAGAAGTTACAGGGTAACACTAATGACCTCTCCAGAATTCTCTGTTTAGTGCCAAAACTGCCGACAGAGGGGGGTATATGTGACAGGAAATGTATGAGAGGGTTAAAATGTATCATGAAGATTGCTATCTTCCGTGATGTGAAACTCAGAAGTTACTGTGTAGCATGTTATGTTTTTACTAGATTGTGGCCCGATTCTAACGCATCGGGTATTCTAGAATATGCATGTCCCCGTAGTATATGGACAATGATGATTCCAGAATTCGCGGCAGACTGTGCCCGTCGCTGATTGGTCGAGGCAACCTTTATGACATCATCGTCGCCATGGCAACCATTATGACATCTACGTCGATACTGTGCCCATCGCTGAATCAGAAACGCGGGATTTCTACGTCCTTTATGACATCATCGTCGCTGTGCCCGTCGCTGATTGGTCGAGGCCTGGCGGCCTTGACCAATCAGGGACGTGGGATTTCCAGGACAGACAGACAGAAAGACAGACAGACAGACAGACAGACGGAAAAACCCTTAGACAATTATATATATAGATGAGTAGTTGTAAGAGATGGGCGGGATGACTACTCACCATATCTCAACCTCAAGTGTGTGGTTTGGCAGGTTAAATGTCTGGCCACTGGTTTTTTTCTCTGTGTGTTTTGAGGCCAGAGAGCTCCAGAGTAGCATCTATGTGAGACTGTGCTGAGCTGTGTTTTTGGACCCTGAGCGGGCAGATCCCTGCAGGTATATGGACTCTGCTATACATTATAACTTGTTTTCTCATTTTTGCCAGAAAGGGCCACATTTATTTTGTTGAACCCTACATTAGTGTATGCCACATTTTAAATTAAGCAGCTGAAGAAACATTCCTGTGTCTACCTCTGTGAGAAGCCGAGTGAGTAGCATTACAACTATATACTGTATATGTATATGTATATATATATATATAAAAAAAAAGGAAAAGCAGCACAAAATAATTGAAAAAAGTGGACTTTAATGCCTGAACGGCGTGGCAACGTTTCGGATGTGTTATCCTTTGGACAAAGGATAACACATCCGAAACGTTGCCACGCCGTTCAGGCATTAAAGTCCACTTTTTTTCAATTATTTTGTGCTGCTTTTCCTTTTTTTTTTGAGTTTATTACTTTTTGACCATTGGATTGCAGGTTGGAAGAGCTCTGCATGCCTTGTAAGGTAATAATTTGATGCTGTTCCAATTTTTTCACTATATATATATATATATATATATATATATATATATATATATATTGTTAGGCAGTGACAGGTGTCACAGCTAGGGGTTGCTGTGTGATCTCCCAAGGATGCGCACAGAGGTAAATTGAGGCCATGGTAGTGTATTGCAGTCACAGGCGTAGCTGTGATTGTAATTGTGAGGCAGTGACTGATGTCACAGGTAGGGGTCGCTGTGTGTTCTCCCCAGGATGTGCACGGAAGTGTATGGAGGCCATGAGAGTGCATTGCAGTCACAGGCTGCAAGGATGATAGTCATGCGGTCCTTTTTATTCCAGGCCAGGGTTTTCCATGTGGCTGAAGGCCACAGATCCCAGTTAAAATCCCTGCAGTAAAGGGTTTGGGTGTATCAGGGTCATAGTCAGTTGGTGCTTGATAGTGTGCAGGGCAGTCGGCGTTGCAGAGCTCCACCTGTGTGAGGCAACACAGGCCAGTGGAGTCAAAACAGCCAAGGCAGCTGAATAGCCTGGCACCCACAGCTTACAGAGTGGCGCAGTCGTCCACGGTAACTGGTCTCGGAGGTGGACGGTGTTCTGCCCAGAGGAGAACCGGAGGTAGACTGTCCTGTGCCCGAAGGAGGACTAGCATGTGTAATGGCTACAAACTGTGAGATATTGTGTACTATGGAAAAGCTGTGAGTAAAGAGACGAATTCGACATTAAGGATATGCACTCGTTTGAACTAAACATTAATTGCTATGCACTTGTGTGAATCGGACATTTAATGCTGTGAGGTACGCATTAAAGAAACCTTTGTGTTGGAACTTTGTTGGGTCACTGCCTCCTCACTGCATAAGTGTGCTACTGCTGCACTACTATACAGTATATATATATATATATATATATATATATATATATATATATATATATATATATACAGTCAAAGTCCAGACCTCAATCCAATCGACAATCTGTGCTGAAAACTGTGAGCTGAAACCTGCTGCTCACAAACGATCTCCACCAAACCTCACTGAGCTCGAGCTGTTTACCAAGGAAGAACGGGCGAGAATTTCAGTCTCTCGATGTACAATACTGATAGAGACATACCCCAAGTGACTTGCAGCTGTAATCACAGCAAAAGGTGGCGCAACAAAGTATTAAGTTAAAGAGGCCGGATAATATTGCACGCCCCACTTTTCAGTTTTTGAATTTCCACAAAAGTTTAAAATAACGAATACATTTCGTTCAACTTCACAATTGTGTTCCACTTGTTGTTGATTCTTCACCAAAAATTTACATTTGGCATCTTTATGTTTGAAGCATGATATGTGGGAAAAGGTTGAAAAGTTCCAGGAAGTCGAATACTTCCGCTAGGCACTGTATATATAGATACAGTTGTGTGAAAAAGTGTTTGCACACTCCTTATTTCCTATTCTATTGCATGTTTGTCACATGCAAAATTTTGGAAAGGTGCCAACAATTTTGTCAGGCCCATTTATGGAGTTTTGTGTGAAAATACTGTGTGTATATATATATATATATATATATATATATATATACATACATATATATGTGTATGTATGTGTGTGTGTGTGTCTTTTGAAGAATATTTCCTTTGAAAATTATGTGTAAATTGCTCTATGTAAAAGCTCATGTTAAAATCGCATTGCAATCGGATAGCAATTGCACTGCATTCAGATGTAAATCGGATGCTAGGTGTGAAAACTTGGATTGCACTCACATGACATTCATCCGTTTTTTCGGTTCTGATATCAGAAGGGTTTTTTTCACACATATGGGTATGAGCCTTAAGGGAAAGATTCATTAAGTATATAGAGCTGGCTCAGGAGTTTCTACCTCGTGCATTTCAGCTGTGTTATACAACTGACATCCAAGAGTAACTGTTGCAATCAAAGCTAGCTTCAATCCCTACAGTTTAACTTCTTAAATGGGCTTCATCAAGATTAGGGGATCAAGCAATCTCAAGGACTAAGAAAAACTGCAAAAAATATAAAAAAATGTTAAAAAAAGTTAAAAAAATTGCATAATTCAAATAGCAAAAGCTAAAAAAAAACTAAAACAAATAGGATATCAGGAATTCCTGCATGCCTAATTGTCTGAAATAGTAAACCATAAAATTATTTATCCCATCCTTTGAAAGTCAAAACTGAAAAAAATGAAAATGGAAGAGGTATGGCTTTTGGTCTTGTCACCTGCAGAAAATAAAATATATAAATTGTAAAAAGAGATCAAAAAGTCTAATGGGCCCAAAATTGGTACCTATAAAACGTGCAGCTCGCCTTGCAAAAAAACAAGTCCTCATACAACTCTATTGACCAAAAAATAGTAAAGATATGGCTCTCAAGGTTTTTTTTTTTTTTTTTTAAACCTATCATCAGGTCAAAAGTTGTTAATTTTTACTCCTTTTTTATCCCTGCTGAGTATTATATGTAAAAAAAACAAATCAACTATATGGTTCCAGAAATATGAGCTTTTTTATTACTGCTCATTTTTATGATTTTTACCAAGGGGATGTGACTTTCGGCATTAAGTCTATGTGCACACGTTGCGAATTTTGCTGCGGATCCGCAGCAGCTTTGACGCTGTGGATTCGCAGCTGTTTTCCATGAGTTTACAATACCATGTAAACCTATGGAAAACAAAATCCGCAGTGCACATGCTGCAGGAAAAAACGTGCGGAAACGCTGCGTTGTTTATTCCGCAGCATGTCAATTCTTTGTGCGGATTCTGGTGCGGGTTACACCTGCTCCATAATAGGAATCCGCCGGTGTAAAACCGCAGGTGGAATCCGCACAAAAAACGCGGTAAATCCGCAGTAAATCCGCAGGCAATCCACAGAGCGGCTTACCTGCGGATTTACAAAAACAGGTGCGGAAAAATCCGCAGAGGTTCCATCGACGTGTGCACATACCTTTATGTCTTTAGGTTGCGCTGCATTATTACCCTGGGTAAAGACAATAAAAATTGACATTGAATAAAAAGGCCCATAACTCAGGCAGGTTTAAAAAAAAAAAAAGAAACAAACTAAAAATGCTAAATGAATCCTCAGGGGAGCAGTCTGCTTTTGACTTGTTGACATTTTCTCTTTCAAGAAGTAAAAAGAAAACATCTAGATAATTTTGGTATCACCATAACCTTAGGGTCTCATATAACAAAGTTACCATGTCATTTTTTACCACAGAATTAACATTTTTTTTTTATTCCACCCAGCAAAGAAAGTTAAAACAGATGCAGAGTTATGATTCTTAGAAGAAGGGGAGGAAAAAAATTAAAGTGTAAATGCAAAATATTGCCCAGTATTTACAAGGTCAAATAATTCTTAATTTTTCCAAGTTAGAATGCTCCATGATTTAGGCATTGTGACGAGGTCACATTTATTAATAATTATGCCAGACATATATTCAGTAGGCCCAGAGATATGAGCTATTGTTCATATGAGTCTGTACGTTTACTCTTGTTGAAGGTTGAATTGATGTTTGCTGAGCTGCTGAATGGCTGCTGTTTACCTATTGTATCAACCCCTACAGCTCATTGTTCTGCTATAATTGATAATTGATCAATTGATGTTTGTTAATATGTTGACCTATCGTTTAAGTCCTTGCAGCTTGTTGTTCTGCAAACATTGAAAGACAGCTGTGGGTATAAAAATGGATATATCTCCTTCAAGAGAGAGATTCTACAGAACAGCAGCCAGGGAACCATGGCACCAACCGCAGGAATACAGATTTGATTCAAATGCCCATCACTGAACCTACAGAGACATTTTGAGAATCCAGGTTGGGACAAACAGGTCACCTGGCCACATACCTCAATGGCCTCAGTCAGCTTCCTAAGCTTGCTTCTACCTACTCTCTGTGGATGCCCGCTAAAATCAGGGTGCCACTGGTTGGGGTGGTTGACCCTTGAAGCCTCGAAGTCGCAGATGTTCTATTTCCCAGCGAGCCAGCGGAAGGGTGAGACTCTGTCATTTGCACAATCTTAGGAATTTTCTGGGACTGTACTACAACCCCTGGCAAAAAACTAAAGTCATTTCAAATGGCAACTTTCTGGCTTTAAGAAACGCTAAAAGAAATCAAGAATAAAAAATGTGGTAGTCAGTAATGGTTACTTTGTTAACCAAGCATAGGGAAAAAATTATGGAATCACTCAATTCTGAGGAAAAAATTATAGAACCATGAAAAACAAACAAACAAACAAACAAAAAAACACTCCAAAACATTACTAGTATTTTGTTGCCCCACCTCTGGCTTTTATAGCAGCTTGCAGTCTCTGAGGAATAGACTTAATGAGTGTCAAACAGGACTCTTCATCAATCTGGCTCCAACTTTCTCTGATTGCTGTTGCTAGATCACCATCACAGGTGGAGACTTGTCATGGACCATTTTCTTCAACTTCCACCAAAGATTTTCAATTGGATTGAGATCCGGACTATTTGCAGGCCATGACATTGACCTTATGTGTCTTTTTTTCAAGGAATGCTTTCACAGTTTTTGCTCTATGGCAGGATGCATTATCATCTTGCATTTAATCATCTCCAAACATCCTTTCAATTGATGGGATAAGAAAAGTGTCCAAAATACCAACATAAACTTGTGCATTTATTGAAGATGTAATGACAGCCATCTCCCCAGTGCCTTTACCTAACATGAATACATTTCAAAAACCTGACCGGCACATCCAAACATAGACTCAGTGTGAACAGGTGCTGAACCTAGAGTCGCCAACTCGTATATAGTTAAGTAAATAAGGCAGCACACTGCAGCGCTAGAACATACAAACTTGAAAAACGAAATTTGAACTGCATTACTGCACTAGAAATATGAAAAATGAGAGCGTTTAGCGCATAAAAATGGCCAATTTTATGTGTACCTGGTAGCCCCTTAACGGCATCTCTCTTATACCAGGTCCTACACTTGCCTTACCTCGCTGAGAATAAACGTCTCCATCTGAATGGGTACATGTGAAACCTCTTCCTAGACTAGGACCTGGTATAAGAGAGATGCCGTAAAGGGGCTACCAGGTACACATAAAATTGGCCATTTTTATGCGCTAAACGCTCTCATTTTTCATATTTCTAGTGCAGTAATGCAGTTCAAATTTCGTTTTTCAAGTTTGTATGTTCTAGCGCTGCAGTGTACTGCCTTATTTACTTTACCTAACATGAAGCCCCATATCAATGACTGTGGAAATTTGCATGTTCTCTTCAGGCAGTCATCTTTATAAATCTCATTGGAACGGCACCAAACAAAAGTTCCAGCATCATCACCTTGTCCAATGCAGATTCGTGATTCATCACTGAATATGACTTTCATCCAGTCATCCACAGTCCACGATTGCTCTTCCTTAGCCCATTGTAACCTTGTTTTTTCTGTTTAGGTGTTAATGATGGCTTTTGTTTAGCTTTTCTGCATGTAAATCCCATTTCCTTTAGGCGGTTTCTTACAGTTCGGTTACAGACGTTGACTCCAGTTTCCTCCCATTCGTTCCTCATTGGTTTTCTTGTGCATTTCCTGCTTTGGAGACATATTGCTTGAAGTTTCCGGTCTTGACACTTTGATGTCTTCCTTGGTCTACCAGTATGTTTGCCTTTAACAACTTTCCCATGTTGTTTGTATTTGGTCCAGATTTTAGACACAGCTGACTGTGAACAACTAACATCTTTTGCAACATTGTGTGATGATTTACCCTCTTTAAGAGTTTGATAATCCTCTCCTTTGTTTCAATTGACATCTCTCGTGTTGGAGCCATGATTCATGTCAGTCCACTTGGTGCAACAGCTCTCCAAGGTGTGATCACTCCTTTTTAGATGCAGACTAACGAGCAGATCTAATTTGATGCAGGTGTTATTTTTGGGTATGAAAATCTACACGGTCATTCCATAATTTTTTCCTAAGAATTGAGTGATTCCATAATTTTTTCCCTAGCTTGGTTAAAAAAGTAACCATTACTGACTACCACATTTTTCTGTTCTTGATTTCTTTTAGTGTTTCTTAAAGCCAGAAAGTTGCCATTGGAAATGACATTAGTTTTGTGCCATGTCTGTGATCTGCATTTTTTCTACAAAATTAAACAACTGAATTAACATCCTCCTAGGTCGGTGATTCCATAATTGTTGCCAGATGTTGTGTATGTGGTTGTCTGTTTCTGGTTCAATAAAGTATTGCCACACCGTGTTACCCTCACCCTGTGTTATCCAAATAGCAATCTCAGGCATTCAGTAGGATGAGCCCTTGTCTATGCGGTCTTTCTAAATACAGCCTAGCCATGGACAAGAGCACCAACTGACCCTCATGTCTCCGCAGGCATTGTTTCATTATGCTGTCTCCATTGCTACATGTATATGCTATATTTTGTATCTACGTTTTAAACAGAATTCTAGCCTAATACAATAACTCATTATAACGAGTAGATCACACTTGTTCCTGTAGTGGGACTGAGCACTCTTGAAATGATGGGGAAGGAAGTGGGGCCTGCGGTTGTCAGAGACATAACCAACATCTTTATGAAACTCTGTTACCAAATTGCTTTGTGTCTCTCCACTAAGTTTCTGTCAATTAATGGATGATCTGATCCATAAAACTTTGGTATCACTCTTGTCAAACACAGTTAATTATACAGAATAAGGACATGTTCACACGTTCAGTATTTGGTAAGTATTTCACATCAGTATTTGTAAGCCAAAACCAGGATTGGAGCAATCAGAGGAAAAATATAATGGAAACACGTGCACCACTTCTTTATTTTTCACCCACTCCTGACTTTGGCTTAAAAATATTGATATAAAATACAGGAAAGATATATATCTTGGAACCGTGTTAACCAGTAGATAGAAAAATATAAAGTATCAACCACTGAGGACTCTCAATTCTAAATATTTTGATATAAAATACTAATTGTGTCAACTTGGCCTTAAAGCAAACCTATCAGCAGGAATTTTCTAAGAAAAGCTCAGGCATTGTAAGGTTGGCAATGTTAAACTAATTAAAATGATACCTGGGATGAAGAAATCAGGTTTGTAGTTCTTGAGTAATCAGTGTTAAAGGTTTTAAGTTAATGAGATGCCCGTGCTCCGGTGTGGGACTGTAGGCAGAGTCTTATCGTGGTGCTCTAGGCCAGAGAAACCAAGGAAAGACCCCAAAGCACAGTCTGTCTCTCTCTCCGCCTCCATGATGAGGAACATGTTTGTGCTTCAGGATGGCCTATGGACAGGTCTTTCCATGGTTTCTCTAAATTACAGCAGGAAGATAGACTCTGCCGTGTTGATAGTTAGTGATTTCCAGGATCAGAATTTGCATGATCTATTCTTAGGACAGATGATCATTATCAAATCGGTGTAGATCTGATTCTCTGCATCCACACCGATTAGCTATTTAAGAGGGTTGTGGTACACATTGGAGCACTGAAGCCTCTTCAATATTTACCATATATCCAATCACCTACTGATAGGCCAATTTTTTGCTAATATTGGAAAAACACTACAGTACATCCCTGACTTTGATGTGGGCTCATGAGCTGACAGAGTAATTCAGCCATCATCTACCTCTGACAGCAGCGAATGCAGCAGAGCTCTGCCCGTGGCTGTTAACGGCACCAATCGCTGACAGCAGCATTTATAGCACCAAGCCATTCCATGAACCCATAGGTAACACCTGCTGAAGACTCTGTGCCTGCCATTATGGCCCTCCTATGAAGGCCAGCCTATGGCTTGTGTTCATAGGAGAACTTGATTTTTGCTCTATACTGAAATACATGAATCCCAAGGGGATTCAAATACAGTAAAAATAAATGCTTTTGAAATATGAAAACAATATACAAATATAAATCTTCATTTAGCCCATTAATATAAGAAATAAAAAAAGATATATACAATATGTGGTATCATTTTGTCGGTCCAATCCATCAAAATATAAAATGAATTCACCTGCTTGGTAAGTGCCGTAATGTGAAAATGGCCACCGGAGGTGGCGCATGCACAGATTGAGATCTCAGCAAGAGATCTCGGGAGCCAAGATTTCATTGCCAAGATCTCATGAGATGAGATTTCGTTGCCGAGATCTCAATCTGCACATGCCCCACTTCCATCTGGCAGCCATTTTAATGGAAGTCACAGCATTGAGGCAATGGAAGTGCGGGGTTCCGGGCTTTCACAAAATGTCTCCGGAGTCCATGCACCACCGAACCTGCAGCCCCAGCCTTGGGATTGGATTTCCAGCAGACCACCACATCACAGCAATGGATGTGCGGGGGCTTTCACAAAATGTCAGCGGAGCCTCCACTCCACTGAGCACCGCCGAACCTGCTGCACCAGTCTGGGTCATATCATCGCCGGACCATCAAACACCCCGTGTGACTCCGCTCCACCATCGCTACTGATCCACTGAGGGTAAGCTGAATTCAGGACTGTAAGACATACCCCCATTTGGCTCATTAATATTTCCCTCCATTTTCCTTCTGTAAATTTGGTGTGCGTCTTATTGTCCAAAAATACGGTAATAAGAAGTGATCAAAACAACCCACAGTCATGTTTGAAAGTGTTGGCACGCCTGAAATTGTTACAGAAAATGAAGTCTTTCTCCCAGGAAATTATTGTAATTACACATGTTTTGTTATATATATATATATATATATATATATATATATATATATATATATATATATATATATACTGTATATATATATATATATATATCTTTGTGTGTATTGGAACAAAACAAAACACAGAGGAAAAAAGACAATATGGACATACAGTACAGACCAAAAGTTTGGACACACCTTCTCATTTAAAGATTTTTCTGTATTTTCATGACTATGAAAATTGTACATTCACACTGAAGGCATCAAAACTATGAATTAATACATTTGGAATTATATACTTAACAAAAAAGTGTGAAACAACTGAAAATATGTCTTATATTCTAGGTTCTTCAAAGTAGCCACCTTTTGCTTTGATGACTGCTTTGCACACTCTTGGCATTCTCTTGATGAGCTTCAAGAGGTAGTCACCGGGAATGGTCTTCCAACAATCTTGAAGGAGTTCCCAGAGATGCTTAGCACTTGTTGGCCCTTTTGCCTTCACTCTGCGGTCCAGCTCACCCCAAACCATCTCGATTGGGTTCAGGTCTGGTGACTGTGGAGGCCAGGTCATCTGGCGTAGCACCCCATCACTCTCCTTCTTGGTCAAATAGCCCTTACACAGCCTGGAGGTGTGTTTGGGGTCATTGTCCTGTTGAAAAATAAATGATGGACCAACTAGCCGCAAAACGGATGGAATAGCATGCTGCTGCAAGATGCTGTGGTAGCCATGCTGGTTCAGTATGCCTTTAATTTTGAATAAAGATGAATAAACTTGGCACTCAATGAGAATCAAAAAAGCTTCCTATTTATTGGTGCATCCAGACAACAAAACTGCTAAACGTTTTCGGCCCCACATAGGACCTTCATCAGAGCGTTTCTTTAACATGAACTATGAATAAATAAACAGATACAATGTCACATGATGCAGAGATAAATGTCATATGATGCGAGAAAATGGTGAATCATACAAAACCAACTAAAGACACCACTGCCCTCTTAAGGTACCGTCACACTTAGCGACGCTGCAGCGATACCGACAACGATCCGGATCGCTGCAGCGTCGCTGTTTGGTCGCTGGAGAGCTGTCACACAGACCGCTCTCCAGCGACCAACGATCCCGAGGTCCCCGGTAACCAGGGTAAACATCGGGTAACTAAGCGCAGGGCCGCGCTTAGTAACCCGATGTTTACCCTGGTTACCAGCGTAAAAAAACAAACAGTACATACTTACATTCAGCTGTCTGTCCCTTGCCGTCTGGTTCCTGCACTGACTGCTGGCCGTAAAGTGAAAGTGAAAGCACAGCACAGCGGTGAGTCACACAGCGGTGACTCACCGCTGTGGCTGTGCTCTGCTTTCACTACGGCCAGCAGTCAAGGCAGGAACCAGACGGCAAGGGACAGACAGCTGAATGTAAGTATGTACTGTTTGTTTTTTTTACGCTGGTAACCAGGGTAAACAGCGGGTTACTAAGCGCGGCCCTGCTCTTAGTTACCCGATGTTTACCCTGGTTACCAGTGAAGACATCGCTGAATCGGTGTCACACACGCCGATTCAGCGATGTCTACGGGGAGTCCAGCGACGAAATAAAGTTCTGGACTTTCTTCCCCGACCAGCGATCTCCCAGCAGGGGCCTGATCGCTGCTGCCTGTCACACTGGACGATATCGCTAGCGAGGACGCTGCAACGTCACGGATCGCTAGCGATATCATCTAGTGTGACAGTACCTTTACCAGCATTATCAGAAGGAATTTGCATATTTAAATATAACCTTCTTAAATTGAATGCTGTTGATTTATTGGGCATAAAGCCTGACTGGTCTGGATGAATCAATTTATCAATCACTTGGGTCAGCCTGTTTGCCAGAGCTTTGGCAAAAATCTTTATATCAGCCGTTAGAAGTGAAATAGGTCTGTAAGACTCCGGCAATTGTAGATCTTTGTCAGCTTTAGGCATAACCACCATAATGGCTTCTCTCTTTGACGAAGGCAACACCCCCCTCTCCAACGATTTGTTGAATACCCCTTCCAATTTAGTCATTAATTCATCGTTAAGAAATGTATAGACCTCTGTCAGAATGCCGTCAGTCCCCGGAGCCCTACCCCCCCCCCCCCACCCCACGATACCCGACAGAGCTGCCTTTAATTCTTCCTCCCCAAGCAGTCTATCCATCCATTCACACTCTTCCATACTTAACCTGGGCAAGTCAACCCCATTCAAATAACTAATCATTTCCTCTTTTCCCTTTTCCACCCTAGAGGAGTATAACTCACTATAAAATTTTCGAAAAACTTCTAGTATTTGCTATCCCTGAGTAACCACTTTCCCCTCCTCTGTTTTTATGGAATATACATGGGAGGAATCTCGTTGCACAGACGCCACCACTGAGAGTAAGTGTCCCGCCTTTTCACCTTCCGAATAAAATGTTTCTTTTTGAAATACTCTCAACCTATCTGCCATACGCAAATGCAGCTGATTAACCTCTGTCTGAGCCACCCTCATATGTTTTTGCGTATCCCTAGTACACTGAATAGTTAGTGCTACCTCCGCTGCCTTCAATTCCTCCAGCACAGCCTTGTCCTGGATTTTAGATCTGGTCTTATGTCTAGAGATGTCTCGAAATAAGATACCCCTCAGGTACGCCTTCATAGTGTCCCATATTACATGACTCTCAGCACTTCCTTTATTGACCCTGAAAAACTCCTCAAGTTCTGCCCCCACCTTTTCCATATCCAAAATCTGTAGCCAGGAAGGGTGTAATTTCCATCCCAGCCCCCTTGACCTAACCTGTTCTACTAACTTTAGAGAAACCAAAACCGGGCTATGATCTGATAATACTCTAGGTCTGTATTCCACCTCATGTAATAAGTTATTCATTCCTTGTGTTCTTTAGCCCAAAGGAGTCTCTTCTACTTCTTGCCTGTTCTTAGCAGTGGTTTGATAGCAGCTATTTTACCATGAAGGCCTGCTGCACAAAGTCTCCTCTTAACATCTTTACAGTTGTTGTAGAGATGTGTCTGCTGCTAGAACTCTGTGTGGCATTGACCTGGTCTCTAATCTGAGCTGCTGTCAGGGGTGAACCTAGCCTCTCTGCTGCCTGAGGCGAACGTAAAAATGGCGCCCCCCCCCCACACACACACACACACAGTCCCTGCCTCACTACCTGTGCACACACATCCCTCCACCGGACCCGGTAATCGCCGCTCACAGCAGCATACCAGCAGAGGTGTATGTAGGGTTTCTGGCACCAGGGGCAAGAATTCATTTTGGTGCCCCCCCTCCGCCAAGGACACATGCGATTTGCACACTCAGTCATGTACCGACGAGCTCCTCTCCCTAATGCTCTCAATGTTCAGTGAAAAGCAGAGAAGCAGAAGAGAAGCTCGTTGTCACCAGACCACAAGTATGAAAGTCACATATGAGTGAAGTGTCCAATGATGACTACTGGAACCTGCAGAGCTGAATCCTGACATCGCAGCTTCTGAATTCTCACAACTCATGCACTGCACACTTTTAGGATTCTCCCTTGCAGATGGGCGGTCATGTCAGCACAAGTATGCGATTTGTATACTTCTGACCACATTCCAACTAGATGTGCCCGGCTTCGCTCAGTGCATTTTCATAGAGTGAGGCCACACATGTCTAGTCAGCATGTGACCACATTAATGTAAATCCCCAGCATGAGAGAATCCTGACAGCGTGCAGGGTGCACTGTGAGAACTCAAAAGTCTGCAGTCACAAAGAATGACTGCAGACTTATCACAAACCTGGACATCCCCTTTAATGCTTCTAACATAAATAAAAACATGAGAGTTAGTTAGTATCACAAATAACATTTACATCCAGGTACCTTATAGATGACGTCGTCTCTGGAGCCGTTGTTCTTTTCTTCATCTTGTCCAGACCCCATGATGAGTTTTCTCAGCCACAGCCATCTCTGCAGACTTCCATCTTCTCCGCTCTTTTGCAGAAAGTCTCCACAAGATGCCCTTAAAGATACAAGTGTCATTATAATGCTCCTGAATAAAAAATTGCCCTCACTATATTGTCTGCACAAAATATGACCCCCACACTGTCCCTCTTATGGTACATGCTCTTCACACTGACCTCTCCTTTCTATACCGGCCCCCTCTTCACACTGTCCTCTCACACTGTGTCCCCCCTATAGGGCCTAGTATTTATTCTCCATATTTATACTCCATCCTCCCACCCTTTGCGCATGGCTCCCCCATCCTTCTCCCCTGCGTGCATGGCTCCCCCATCCTCCTCCCCTGCGTGCATGGCTCGCCATCCTTCTCCCCTGCGTGCATGGCTCCCCCATCCTTCTCCCCTGCGTGCATGGCTCCCCCATCCTTCTCCCCTGCGTGCATGGCTCCCCCATCCTTCTCCCCTGCGTGCATGGCTCCCCCATCCTTCTCCCCTGCATGCATGGCTCCTCCATCCTTCTCCCCTGTGTGCATGGCTCCCCCATCCTTCTTCCCTGCGTGCATGGCTCCCCCATCCTTCTCCCCTGCGTGCATGGCTCCCCCATCCTTCTCCCCTGCGTGCATGGCTCCCCCATCCTTCTCCCCTGCGTGCATGGCTCCCTCATCCTCCCCCCCGCGTGCATGGCTCCCCATCCTTCTCCCTTGCGTGCATGGCTCCCCCATCCTTCTCCCCTGCGTGCATGGCTCCCCCATCCTTCTCCCCTGCGTGCATGGCTCCTCCATCCTTCTCCCCTGTGTGCATGGCTCCTCTATGCTCCCACCCTCCGTGCATGGCTCCCCCATCCTTCTCCCCTGCGTGCATGGCTTCCCATCCTTTTTCCCTGTCATACTCACCTCTGCAGAACTTCCTGGCATCTCTGCAGTGTCTTCCTTCCTGTATGAGCGGTCACGTGGTAGCGCTCATTAAGGTGATGAATATGCGTGTATTCATGTCCTTAATGAGCGGTACCATGTGACCGCTGAAGACATGACGCGCTGCCGGCACTGAGACGCAGTTGCAGCCACGGCTGGAGGAAGGTGAGTATTACTTCTTCAGGGAGGGGGGCAGGAAGGAGGGAGGGCGGGAAGGAAGGAGGGAGGATGGGGGCGGGCACTTGACCCCGGAGTTTTATAAAAAAAACAAAAAAAAAACAAAACCTAGCAGCGCAAATCCAGTTACCGGTACTACAGAATCTGCCGCCCCCTATCTTCTGCCGCCTGAGCCAAAGAGCTCAAATCGCCTCATGGTAGCAGCGCCACTGACTGCTGTTAACCTGCGATTTCTGAGGCTGGTGACTCGGATAAACTTATTCTCAGAACCAGAGGTGACTCTTGGTCTTCCTTTCCTGGGGCGGTCCTCATGTGAGCCAGTTTCTTTGTAGCGCTTGATGGTTTTTGCAACTGCACTTGGGGACACTTTCAAAGTTTTCCCAATTTTTCGGACTGACTGACCTTCATTTCTTAAAGTAATGATGGCCACTCGTTTTTCTTTACTTAGCTGCTTTTTTCTTGCCATAATACAAATTCTAACAGTCTATTCAGTAGGCCTATCAGCTGTGTATCCACCAGACTTCTGCACAACACAACTGATGGTCCCAACCCAATTTATAAGGCAAGAAATCCCACTTATTAAACCTGACAGGGCCCACCTGTGAAGTGAAAACCATTCCCGGTGACTACCTCTTGAAGCTCATCAAGAGAATGCCTAGAGTGTGCAAAGCAGTCAGTCAGGCTTGTTGCCTGTCCTTAGCAGTGGTTTCCTAGCAGCTATTTTACCATGAAGGCCTGCTGCACAAAGTCTCCCCTTAACAGTTGTTATAGAGATGTGTCTGCTGCTAGAACTCTGTGTGGCATTGACCTGGTCTCTAATCTGAGCTGCTGTTAACCTGTGATTTCTGAGGCTGGTGACTTGGATAAACTTATCCTCAGAAGCAGTCATAAAAGCAAAAGGTGGCTACTTTGAAGAACCTAGAATATAAGACATAATTTCAGTTGTTTTACACGTTTTTTGTTAAGTATATAATTCCACATGTGTTAATTCATAGTTTTGATTCCTTCAGTGTGAATGTACAATTTTCATAGTCATGAAAATACAGAAAAATCTTTAAATGAGAAGGTGTGTCCAAACTTTTGGTCTGTACTGTAGTCGACACAGCTCAACTTACCATTTATATACGAATGGTGTTTGAAGACTTGAGTGTAAAAGAAGATTTGCTAGCAGTAATATCATTAAAGGAGAAAACCAGAGGGGAAGATATTTATTTACACTGCTTTCAAGACTTATGTACAAGAGCACAACATACCTCTCCAGAAGCTAGTATCCATTACAACTGATGGTGCCCCTGCAATGATTGGGTCTAAAATTGGTTTGGTCACATTATACAGGGAAGACAGAGACTTTCCTCACTTTCTTAATTATCATTGCATTATTTACTAGGAGTCTCTATGTACCAAAGTCATTAAATTTCAGCATGTTATGAAAGTAGTTGTGAAGATTGTGAACTCTATACGAGCTAGACCACTTCAGCATAGACTCTAAGGCTATGTTCACACTTTGCAGATTCCACTGCAGATTTTTCCGCAGCAGAATTCCAAAATCCGCAGTGAAAACCCGTTGTGGTTTTTACTGCAGATTTATCGCGGTTTTTACTGCGGTTTCTTCTGCAGATTTTCATCTGCAGTTTCCTATTGGAGCAGGTGAAAATCCGCAGAAAAGAAGTGACATGCTGCGGAATGTAATCCGCTGCGTTTCCGCACGTTTTTTTCCGCAGCATGTGCACAGCGTTTTTTGTTTCCCATAGGTTTACATTGTACTGTAAACTCATGGGAAACTGCTGCAGATCCGCAGCGGTCAAATCCGCTGCGGATCCGCAGCAAAATCCGCAAAGTGTGAACATAGCCTAAGTCTTTTCTTGAAGAGCTTGATAGCCAATACAAAGACCTTCTTTTGTACACTGAAGTACGTTGGCTAAGCAGAGGGAAACTGTTAGAACATTTTCAGAGCCTTTTACCAGAAATCATTCAGTTTTTAGAACTGAAAGATGACCTCTGTGCTGAAATTTCAGACTCCCAGTGGCAGGCAGACCTGGCATTTTTAAGTGATATTAAAATTAAACGACCTCAACCGTGAGCTTCAGGGTAAAGACAAAACAATAGCTGAAATGATTGGGGCAGTAAACGCTTTTACACAAAAGCTAAAATTGTGCCAGACTCAGCTACAAAAAGGTGTGTTTTCATCATTTTCCCAGTTTGCAAAATTTGTTAAAGTACACTCCATTTCATAAAAATATCTACCGTGAAAGTTGTGAAAAACTTACCAAAGAATTTGAGAAACGTTTTTCAGAGTTTCATGCTGTTGAAGCCATAGCTTTATTTATGTCTAATCCATTTATGACCACTGATATTTCTGTAATTTCATCAGAAATTGCAACTGCTTTTAAAATGGACACCTCTCAACTTGAAAATGAGATTATAACATTGAACACTGATCTGTTGCTCAAATCCAGGTGTCAGGAGGATAACTTCTGGAGATTAGTTGATCACTGCAAGTACCCTCTTTTGAAATCTGTTTCACAACGACTGAATGCCTGCTTTGGATCAACATATTTTTGTGAATCAGGTTTTTCAGCTCTGAAAATATTAAAATCTAAATAGAGATCTCATTTGACAGATGAACACCTGGATGACTGCATGCGCATGCTCTCACTAATTACAACCCAGATTTTGAAAGACTGGCAGAAAACATGCAGTGCCAGATTTCACACTGAGCTATGAGGGTATGTGCACACGTCAGGATTTTTAGTGTTTTTTTTGCGGAATTTTGCTATAAAAACGCTATAAATCCGGTAAAAAAACGCTAGCATTATGCATCCTATCTTTTAGAATGCATTCCGCATTTTTTGTGCAGATGTTAGCGTTTTTTTCCGCAAAAAAAACGCATACCGCAAAAAATCCGGACATGCTCTATCTTTTTCCGGATTTTTTGCGGATTTCCTATCAAAAAGGTCATTCCGGAAAAAAAAAAAAACGCCAAAAATCCGCATAAAATCTGCGCAAAAAACACGCAAATTCCGCGAGAAATCCGCGCGAAAAAAGCACGCGGATTTCTGGCAGAATTCTCAGGATTTTGTTAGGAAAAAATCCTGACGTGTGCACATACCCTTAAGTTGGACATTTTCAAGTTTCATTGCACTATTCAAGCTCTACAACATGTTAGTTTCCAGTTGTTTCTTGTTTTCTACTAGTAAATTGGCTTTGACTATGTCTTTATCTGCATTGTGGCTCTCGACCAACTTTCATAGCGGAATGTGGCTTTCAAGGTAAGAAAGGTTGGGGACCCCTGCTGTATAGGATTGCTGTGAATTATATTCACTTTTTTAAGCAGTTTGACACACTTTTTAAGGCAGATTTCAGGCAAAATCTGCTGGAAAAAGACGTGTTGTGAGCATCTACTATATAATCATCTAAGGGTCACTTCCGTCTGTCAGTCTGTCTTTCTGTCTCTCTTTCTTTCTGTCTGCCATGGATATTCATTGGTCGCGGCCTCTGTCTGTCATGGAAATCCAAGTCGCTGATTGGTCGTGACAAAACGCCCACGACAATTGCCACGACCAATCAGCGACGGGCACAGTCCGGTGGCAAAATGGCCTCTCTTTCCTCCCCGCAGTCAGTGCCCGCTCCATACTCCCCTCCAGTCAGCCCTCACACAGGGTTAATGGCAGCGTTAATGGACCGCGTTATGCCGCTGTATAGCGCACTCCGGTAACGCTGCTATTAACCCCGTGTGACCAACTTTTTACTATTGATGCTGCGTATGCAGCATCAATAGTAAAAAGATCTAATGTTACAAATAATAATAAATAAAAAAGGTAGTGCAAGCGGCAGGTTCCGGTGCCAAGGGTGATATGCGAGAAGGACCTGCCATGACGTCATGGTCATGTAACCACGACGTCATCACAGGTCCTGCTCCGCTCATACCAACCCTGGGACGGTAACTGCTCCATGCATTGCGATCTCGCGAGATGATGACATACGGTCTCGCAAGACCGCAATGCACTCTTGAGACCGGAGCACGCGAGGAGCATCGGTGCAAAGCAGGGGCCAACGGAAGGTGAGTATATTTACCTTTCTTTTTTTTTTTTACAGGGATATGATGCCCACATTGCTATACACTACGTGGGCTGTGCAATATACTACGTGGGCTGTGCAATATATTACATGGGCTGTGCAATATACTACGTGGGCTATCCAATATACTGCATGGGCTGTGCAATATACTATGTGGGCTGTGCAATATACTGCGTGGGCTGTGCAATATACTGCGTGGGCTGTGCAATGTACTGCATGGGCTGTGCAATATACTATGTGGGCTGTGCAATGTACTATGTGGGCTGTGCAATGTACTACGTAAGCTGTGCAATGTACTACGGGGGCTGTGCAATGTACTGCCTGGGCTGTGCTATATAGTGCATGGGCTGTGCAATATACTACGTGGGCTGTGCTATATACTGTGTGGGCTGTGCAATGTACTACGTGGGCTGTGCAATGTACTACGTGGGCTGTGCAATGTACTTTGTGCGCTGTGCAATGTACTACATGGGCTGTGCAATGTACTGCCTGGGCTGTGCTATATACTGCGTGGGCTGTGCAATATACTATGTGGGCTGTGCAATATACTGCGTGGGCTGTGCAATATACTATGTGGGCTGTGCAATATACTACGTGGGCTGTGCAATATACTACATGGGCTGTGCAATATACTATGTGGGCTGTACCATATACTACGTGGGCTGTGCAATAAACTGCGTGGGCTGTGCAATATACTGCGCGGGCTGTGCTATATACTGCGTGGGCTGTGCAGTATACTATGTGGGCTGTGCAATGTTCTACGTGGGCTGAGCAATGTACTACGTGGGTTGTGCAATGTACTGCGTGGGCTGTGGTATGATACGGTGGTCTAGGAGCAACATGGAACGAGCTCTGAAGGAAGCCCTAAGCTGAACACAACACTAGAAGTAGCCGTGGAATGCTCCTAACTCTCCCTAGGCATCTCGTCACAGCCTAAGAGCTAACTACCCCTAAGGATAGAAGCAGGAAAGCTATCTTGCCTCAGAGGAAATCCCCAAAGGAAAGATTAGCCCCCCACAAATAATGATTGTGAGTGGAGAGGGAAAAGACATACACAGAATGAAACCAGGATGAGCACAGGAGGCCAGTCTAGCTAAATAGATAGGACAGGATGGAATACTGTGCGGTCAGTATAAAACACTACAAAAAAATCCACGCAGAGTATACAAAAAATCTCCACACCTGACTAAAGGTGTGGAGGGTAAATCTGCTTCCCAGAGCTTCAAGCAAGACAGAATTAATTCATACTGATAAGCTGGACAAACATAGAAAGCACAGAACGGATAAGTCCACAATCTATGGACAGAAAAGAGCAAGTAAAAACTTAGCTTTGCTGAACTGGTCAGGATAACAGGGAAATCCAAAGAGATGTGAATCCAACCAGAAACCATTTACAAGTGGCACTGGCTGAAGGAAAGAGCCAGGCCTAAATAGCCGAGCAGAAGAGACGATCAGTGGAGACAGCTGCAGACAGCTAACTCCAAGGGGCAGCCATACCACTTGAAACCACAAGAGGGAGCCCAAGAGCAGAACTCACAAAAGTGCCACTTACAACCACCGGAGGGAGCCCAAGAGCGGAATTCACAACAGTACCCCCCCCTTGAGGAGGGGTCACCGAACCCTCACCAGAGCCCCCAGGCCGATCAGGACGAGCCAAGTGAAAAGCACGAACCAAATCGGTGGCATGGACATCGGAGGCAACAACCCAAGAATTATCCTCCTGGCCATAACACTTCCACTTGACAAGATACTGAAGCCTCCGTCTCGAAAAACGAGAATCCAAAATCTTCTCAACCTCATATTCCAACTCTCCCTCAACCAACACCGGGGCAGGAGGGTCAACCGAGGGAACAACGTGCACCACATATCTCCGCAACAAAGATCTATGGAAAACATTATGAATGGCAAAAAAGGCTGGAAGAGCAAAACGAAAAGACACCGGATTAATAATTTCAGAAATTTTATAAGGACCAATAAACCGAGGCTTAAACTTAGGAGAAGAAACCTTCATAGGAACATGACGAGAAGACAACCAAACCAAATCCCCCACACGAAGCCGGGGACCAACACACCGACGGCGGTTAGCAAAACGTTGAGCCCTCTCCTGAGACAACGTCAAATTGTCCACCACATGAGTCCAAATCTGCTGCAGCCTGTCCACCACAGAATCAACACCAGGACAATCAGAAGGCTCAACCTGCCCAGAAGAAAAACGAGGATGAAAACCAAAATTACAGAAGAAAGGTGAAACCAAAGTAGCCGAACTAGCCGATTATTAAGGGCAAACTCGGCCAACGGCAAGAAAGACACCCAATCATTCTGATCAGCAGACACAAAGCATCTCAAATAGGTCTCCAAGGTCTGATTAGTTCGCTCAGTTTGGCCATTAGTCTGAGGATGAAACGCCGAAGAAAAAGACAAATCAATGCCCATCCTAGCACAAAAGGCCCGCCAAAATCTAGAGACAAACTGAGAACCTCTGTCAGACACAATATTCTCCGGAATGTCATGCAAACGAACCACATGCTGAAAAAACAATGGAACCAGATCTGAGGAGGAAGGCAACTTAGGCAAAGGTACCAGATGGACCATTTTAGAGAACCGGTCACAAACAACCCAGATAACAGACATCTTCTGGGAAACAGGAAGATCCGAAATAAAATCCATGGAAATATGCGTCCAGGGCCTCTCAGGGACCGGCAAAGGCAAAAGCAACCCACTAGCGCGGGAACAGCAAGGCGCAAGTCCCACAGGACTGCACAAAAGCACGCACATCGCGCGACAAGGAAGGCCACCAAAAGGACCTAGCAACCAAATCTCTGGTACCAAAAATCCCAGGATGACTGTCCACTTGTACTGTTATGATACGGTGGTCTAGGAGTAACATGGAACGAGCTCTGAAGGAAGTTGTAACTGTACTGACCGCAGTCCCTAAGCTCAACACAACACTAGAAGTAGCCGTGGAATGTTCCTAACTCTCCCTAGGCATCTCGTCACAGCCCAAGAGCTAACTACCCCTAAAGATAGAAGCAGGAAAGCTATCTTGCCTCACAGAAAATCCCCAAAGGAAAGATTAGCCCCCCACAAATAATGACTGTGAGTGGAGAGGGAAAAGACATACACAGAATGAAACCAGGATGAGCACAGGAGGCCAGTCTAGCTAAATAGATAGGACAGGATGGAATACTGTGCAGTCAGTATAAAACACTACAAAAAAATCCACGCAGAGTATACAAAAAATCTCCACACCTGACTAAAGGTGTGGAGGGTAAATCTGCTTCCCAGAGCTTCCAGCAAGATAGAATTAATTCATACTGATAAGCTGGACAAACATAGAAAGCACAGAACGGATAAGTCCACAATCTATGGACAGAAAAGAGCAAGCAAAAACTTAGCTTTGCTGAACTGGTCAGGATAACAGGGAAATCCAAAGAGATGTGAATCCAACCAGAAACCATTTACAAGTGGCACTGGCTGAAGGAAAGAGCCAGGCCTAAATAGCCGAGCAGAAGAGACGATCAGTGGAGACAGCTGCAGACAGCTAACTCCAAGGAGCAGCCATACCACTTGAAACCACAAGAGGGAGCCCAAGAGCAGAACTCACAAAAGTGCCACTGACAACCACCGGAGGGAGCCCAAGAGCGGAATTCACAACAGGGCTGTGCTATATACTGCATGGGCTGTGCAATATACTACATGGGCTGTGCAATATACTACGTGGACTGTCCAATATACTGCGCGGGCTGTGCAATATACTGCATGGGCTGTGCAATATACTATGTTGGCTGTGCAATATACTGCGTAGGCTGTGCAATGTACTGCGTGGGCTGTGCAATATATTGCGTGGGCTGTGCAATGTACTGCATGGGCTGTGCAATATACTACGTAAGCTGTGCAATGTACTACGTGGGCTGTGGGATGTACTACGGGGCTGTGCAATGTACTGCCTGGGCTCTGCTATATACTGCATGGGCTGTGCAATATGCTACGTGGGCTGTGCTATATACTGCGTAGGCTGTGCAATGTACTACGTGGGCTGTGCTATGTATTGCGTGGGCTGTGCCATGTACTACATGGGCTGTGCAATGTACTACGTGGGCTGTGCAATGTACTACGTGGGCTGTGCAATGTACTGCCTGGGCTGTGCTATATACTGCGTGGGCTGTGCAATATACTGTGTGGGCTGTGCAATATACTGCGTGGGCTGTGCAATATACTACGTGGGATGTGCAATATACTACATGGGCTGTGCAATATACTATGTGGGCTGTACAGTATACTACGTGGGCTGTGCAATATACTGCGCGGGCTGTGCTATATACTGCGTGGGCTGTGCAATATACTACATGGGCTGTGCAATGTTCTACGTGGGCTGAGCAATGTACTACGTGGGTTGTGCAATGTACTGCGTGGGCTGTGCTATATACTGCGTGGGCTGTGCAATATACTACATGGGCTGTGCAATGTTCTACGTGGGCTGAGCAATGTACTACGTGGGTTGTGCAATGTACTGCGTGGGCTGTGCTATATACTGCGTGGGCTGTGCAATATACTACATGGGCTATTCAATGTACTACGTGGGCTGTGCAATATACTGCGTGGACTGTGCAATATACTGCATAGGCTGTGCAATATACTATGTTGGCTGTGCAATATACTGCGTAGGCTGTGCAATGTACTGCGTGGGCTGTGCAATATACTGCGTGGGCTGTGCAATGTACTGCATGGGCTGTGCAATATACTACGTAAGCTGTGCAATGTACTATGTGGGCTGTGCAATGTACTACGTGGGCTGTGCGATGTACTACGGGGGCTGTGCAATGTACTGCCTGGGCTGTGCTATATACTGCATGGGCTGTGCAATATGCTACGTGGGCTGTGCTATATACTGTGTAGGCTGTGCAATGTACTACGTGGGCTGTGCTATGTATTGCGTGGGCTGTGCAATGTACTACGTGGGCTGTGCAATGTACTACATGGGCTGTGCAATGTACTACGTGGGCTGTGCAATGTACTGCCTGGGCTGTGCTATATACTGCGTGGGCTGTGCAATATACTATGTGGGCTGTGCAATATACTGCGTGGGCTGTGCAATATACTATGTGGGCTGTGCAATATACTATGTGGGCTGTGCTATATACTACATGGGCTGTGCAATATACTATGTGGGCTGTACAGTATACTACGTGGGCTGTGCAATATACTGCGCGGGCTGTGCTATATACTGCGTGGGCTGTGCAATATACTACATGGGCTGTGCAATATTCTACGTGGGCTGAGCAATGTACTACGTGGGTTGTGCAATGTACTGCGTGGGCTGTGCTATATACTGCGTGGGCTGTGCAATATACTACATGGGCTATTCAATGTACTACGTGGGCTGTGCAATATACTGCGTGGGCTGTGCAATATACTGCATGGGCTGTGCAATATACTGCATGGGCTGTGCAATATACTACGTGGGCTGTGAAATATACTGTGTGGGCTGTGCAATATACTGCGCGGGCTGTGCAATATACTGCATGGGCTGTGCAATATACTGCATGCGCTGTGCAATATACTGCATGGGCTGTGCAATATACTGCGTTGGCTGTGCAATATACTGCGTGCGCTGTGCAATATACTACGTGGGCTGTGCAATATACTACATGGGCTGTGCAATGTACTTCGTGGGCTGTGCAATGTACTACGTGGGCTGTGCAATGTACTACGTGGGCTGTGCAATATACTACGTTGGCTGTGCTATATACTACGTGGGCTGTGCAATATACTGCGTGGGCTGTGTAATATACTGTGTGGGCTGTGCTATATACTGCGTGGGCTGTGCTATATACTGGGGGAGCTATGCAATATACTACGTGGGCTGTGCAATGTACTACGTGGGCTGTGCAATGTACTGCCTGGGCTGTGCTATATACTGTGTGGGCTGTGTTATATACTATGTGGCTTTGCTATATACTACATGGGCTGTGTTATACACTACGTGGCCTTTGTTATACACTACGTGGCCTGTGTTATAGACTACGTGGCCTGTGTTATATACTGCACACGTGGGCTGTTATATACTACGTGGCTGTGTTATATGCTATGTGGCTGTGCAATATACTACGTGGCTGTGCTATTTACTACGTGGGCTGTTATATACTATGTGGCTGTGCTATATACTACGTGGCCAGCTGCGAACAATCAGCGACAGGCGCTAATTGGTCGCGGCCGGCCGAATCCTGTGTATTCAATGTATTATTCTAAAATCTTCATAAATAAACTACATACATATTCTAGAATACCCGATGCGTTAGAATTGGGCTATCATCTAGTATAATATAAACAGGGTTCTTTTGCTGCCTCTGGCACTGAGTGCCTTGACTGTGTGCCAGGAATCATGAAATCTGAAAATTACCAAAGGATTTCGTAGTGCTCAGGGTCAGAAAGCTGGGTTTGAGTCCTAGGTAGTGATGAGCGAGTATCATTGTTGCTCGGGTCTCCCCAAGCACGCTCGGGTGATCTCCGAGTATTTGGATGTGCTCGGAGATTTACTTTTCATCGCCTCAGCTGCATGATTTACGGCTTCTGGACAGACTGAATACATGTGGGAATTCCCTAACAAACAGGCATTTTTCACATGTATTCAGCTTGTCTAGCAACCGTAAAACATGCAGCTGAGGCGATGAAAACTAATTCTCCGAGCACATCAAAATACTCGGAGATCACCCGAGCATGCTCGGGGAGACCCGAGCAACGAGTATACTCGCTCATCACTAGTCCTAGGACATGGGTCTTCTAGCAGGGCCGTCACCTCAAAAATACTTCAAGAACCACCCAGAAATGGATGGAAACAAAGCACTAGAGAGGTCTGAAGTGGCCAGCAATGAGTCCCTGTGTAAATCTCATTGAACACCTGTGGAGAGAACTTGAAATTGTTTTTGGGAGAAGGCACCCTTCATATATGAGAAACCTGAAGCAGTTTGCAAAAGAAGAGTGGTCCAAAATTCCAGTTGAGAGTTGTAGGATGCTTTTTGATGATTATGGGAAGCAATGGCAGTTATTTATTCCAAAAGGTGACCAACTAAATATTAAAGAAGTTGTCCTCTATCACATTGATGGCCTATCCTTAGAATAGGTCATTAATGTCTGATCGGCCAGGGTCTGAAGCCTGGTACCCCTGCTGATTAACTGTTATCGGTGTCTGGAAGTACTGGCGGAGCTGGCTGTCTACTTGTATTGGCCGCCACAGGGTACTACATGTCCACTGCCTGTACAAATCAATAGGAGGCAGATGTGCAGTAACAAGTCTCGGCCGCTACAAGTAGACGGCCAGCTCCACAAGTAAGTACTTCTGGCCGGCGGGTGTGCCAGGTGTCAGACATTGGCCAAACAGACATTGATGACCCATCCTAATGATAGGCCATGAATGTAAAAGTAGTGGACAACCTCTTTAAGCTGAGGGTGTCAGCAATTTTGTCTGGCCCATTTTCAAGATTATGTGTGAATTGATGTCCAATTTGCCTTTTTTCTTTGTTTTGTGTTGTTCCGATACACACAAAGGAAATAAACATGTGTAACTGCAATAATTTTACAACAAAACAAAGGCTGAAACACTGCAAAAAAAATTATTTGAAACTTCAGTCTTCACCGAAACAAGGCTGAGTGACTGCTGCCGCTTGTACAGAACTGTGTGAGATCTCAGCAGCAGGAGAGATACTGAAGAGTTGTACATCAGGGTAGGTGGTAGGAGATGGAGTTAAACTTTCCTGAAAGATTATACAACCATTCTGGCATAGATTTTCACACTAAGAACACCAGCTGAACCAGAGAGATATCTTTAATGTAAGTAGTTGGAAGTGAAATCTGTTGGCAAATCTGTTTTAAGGATATACTTTTTCGTGCCATTTGATACATTTTTATGACATTTAGTAGATTAAAATCTAGTTATTTTTCCTAAAAACTAAGGGATCGACTCAGTATTGCAGTTAATACTTTTTTGTAGTTTTTTTTTTATCTTTTTCCTTTGTTCCAGTTCTTCTTTTAATTTTCACCTTTTATATATGTTTGCCTGTTTGTTTTTGGTTGCCAGTGTGTGCGAGGTTTGGTAGTTCCAGATGTTTTCGGCTGAATAATTAATTTTGCTTTTTTTGAAAAAGTCGATAAATTTGGCACAAATGTACTCGAATGTTGTTTGGTTGTTGATTGAGGGGGCTATATGCAGGCTCATTGTAAGTATGGGGCTATGTGGTGGATCATACTGTACATACAGGATGTGAGCATACTTAATTTTGCTCAATATTAAGTCATCCCTGTCATTTTCCATGTATGGATGTGCCCCAGAGCACCTGGTGTTAATCACATGACCTAACAAATGATCTACCACATGACCTATGAGTGAGGGGCAAATCATGTAACATTTCATGTGATACATCGGGTACCTGTGGGGGGGCACATCTTCTAAACTGCCCGGACTCTTGCTATTCTTAATCCACCCAAGAGGAAAGTACTGCAGTGTGCAGGCGGAGGGGCTCATTGACCTTTTCTGTCAAGAAAATTAACTACTAATGACATGGAGTCAATAGTCCACCAATAAAATATAACAACATTTTCCATTATTAAATTGTAACAACAAGAAGACATACACATATATATACAGTTGTGTACAAAAGTTTACATATCCCGGCCGAATTTTTGCTTTCTTGGCCTTTTTTCAGAGACTATGGGCCATTTGGATGTTTTGGGCTGTCATTATGATTTATAAAGGGAAAACACAGTAGTTTGACAATAAATGGCTTCACCAAACGACTAACCATGAGTGGAGAAAACGTTTTGGTGTTATCATTCATATTCTCTAAAAAAAAAAGGTCAAGAAAGCAAAAATTCTGCCAGGGTATGTAAACTTTTGAGCACAACTGCAGGGGCGGACATGCCGCATGTGCAGCCCCTGCAGCTGCCCTGGGGCCCATAGGTGGAGAGGGGCCCCTGCAAGGTGGCTAAAAATGAGGGCAATCTGGCCTTTTTATCTGGCCACAAGGCTCCGGGGGGCCCCTGGCCAGATTGCCCTCATGTGCAGCGGGCAGGAAGAGATCCCTGCAGCTCCGCTTTGTAGGCAGTGGAACTGCAAGGATCCATCCAGCTTCCTGCCTGCGCTTCCTGTCTGTCACAGCAGTCAGCGGCATGGCTGGATGACATCATCATTAGGTGGAGGGAGAAGGAAATGATGGTGGCAGTGGAAAGGACAATGATGGGGTGGTGGAGGAGAAAGTAATGATGGAGGTGGTAGAAAGGACAATGATGGGGTGGTGGGGGAAGAGGAAATGATGGAGGTGGAATGGGCAATGATGGGGATGGTGGGGGAGAACGGAATTATGGTGGCAGTGGAAAGGACAATGATGGGGTGGTGGAGGAGAAAGCAATGATGAAGGTGGAATGGGCAATGATGGGGGAGGGGAAAAGGCGATGGTAGTGGTGGAAAGGACAATGATGGTCATGGTGGAAAGGGCAATAATGGGGGTGGTGGGGGAGGAGAAAATGATAGAGGTGGTGGAATGGGCAATGATGGAGGTGGTGGGGGAGAAAGCAATGATGGAGGTGGTGGAAAGGACAATGATGGGGGTGGTGGAGAGAAAGCAATGATGGAGGTGGTGGAATGGGCAATGGTGATGGTGGTGAAGAAAAGGCAATGATAGTGGGGGTGAAAAGGACACTGATGGTCGTGGTGGAAAGGTCAATAATTGGGGTGGTGGGGGAGGAGGAAATGATGGCTGTGGTGGAGGGAGAAGGCAATGATGGTGGCAGTGGAAAGGACGATAAGGGTGGTGGTGGGGAAGGAGGCAATGATGGAGGTGGTTGGGGAAGAAAGCAATGATGGAGGTGGTGTAAAGGGCAATGATGGTGGAAAGGGCAATGATGGGGGTGGTGAGGGAGGAGGAAATGATGGATGTGGTGGAATGGGCATTGATAGAGGTGGTGAAGAGGGCAATGATGGGGGTGGAGAAGAGGACAATAATGGGATGTAAGGGGAGGAGGACAATGAGGGGTGTGGGGGATTGGGATGGGAAGTGGTATAAAGGGCAATGATGGTGGAAAGCGCAGTGATGGGGTGGTGAGGGAGGAGGAAATGATGGATGTGGTGGAATGGGCAATGATGGGGTGGTGGGGGAGAAAGCAATGATAGAGATGGTGAAGAGGACAATGATGGGGGTGGAGAAGAGGACAATAATGGGATGTAGGGGAGGAGGGCAATGAGGGGTGTGGGGGATTGGGATGGGTGGAAGGGGGATTTATAATGGATTTAGGAACAGGGGGAGGTGGAGGAAGACATTATCGCTTATTATGTTTAACACAGTCCCTTAGTATATTGTGTACTCACTTATTATACATAGCGCCATCCCTCAGTATATAGTGTAGTCACTTTTTATGTATAGCACAGTCCCTTAGTTTATAGTGTACTCATTTATGTATAGCACAGTCCCTTAGTATATAGCGTACTTACTTATTATGCATAACACAGTCCCTTAGTATATAGTGTACTCACTTATTATGTATAACACTGTCCTTAGTTGCATAGTTTCCTCTTTCATTATGTATAACACTTTCCCTTATTGCATACCATCCTCTCTAGTTATATATGGTGCCATCCTTATTATATAGCTTTCCCTGCTGTTATGTACAGTGCTGTATGTCACATACTGTATTCTTGTTATTCACAGCGCCGTCTTTTATTACATAGTCCCCTCTCTTGTAGATATAAAATGACTGGTGATGAAGCAGCCGGTGACCAGACGACCAGTCCATCAGCTCCTTCATTAGAAAAGAAGCTTTCCTGGGCTCCATCAGCAGTCATTGCATTATACATCTAACAAGACAGGAGGGTATGTAATAAAAACAGGCTCTATATAATCCAATATGTAAGGGACAGTGCTGTACATAACAAATATATTTGTAGTTTTGTCGCTATAAAAGGAGGGGGGTCAGACACATTTGTTGCACAGGGGTCCCAAGCTGTCAGTGTCCGCCCCTGTGGAAAACAATATAATATAATACAATATAAGAAGCTTGATGTGTATTTGGGAATCTGGGGATGATAGTTTTTCTGTGCAGATGTTTTTGGGATTGGCATTTTCCAGATCCCATGTACAGTACACACTGCTGAACATGTGGTCACATCAGATGAATACATCCATGCATCTAACAAAGCAGGAGAACAATAGTATTAGTAGCACCAGGCAATAAAGAAGAACGTTCCGTTACCAACTATGTCCCCTAGTGTTAACATAATACAATAGTTATCTATTTTTTAATTGAATAGGAAAATTTATAAGTATAGATTTTATGTATGATTCTGAAAACAATGGGGTGTATTTATCAGGCTAAATGGACCAGAATTCAGTCTCCATTTGTGCTTAAAAACTGTCTTTCATGATTTGCAACCTTCGCTGTACTCACCGTCCCCAGGTCCACCAGTGAGTCTCTGCCGCTGCCCCCAGTGTCTGGTATCGCCTGCAGTGCCGTCATCGTGGCAGACAATCAGCGAGCTCAGCAGCTTTCAACAACAGGGTGGAGCTCACAGTTTGGCTGCCATAACGTCCGCTTCACATCCAGTTCCAAACACAGAAGCTCAACAGTGGACCTTGGGCAGGAAAGATCGACACAGTTTATTTTTTTGTACGTGGTGACCGATATTTCGTGAAAAGGGGACAACCCCTTTAATGAAAACAAATACAAGGGAAGAGTGGAGAATTTACTTATGGCAACCAATAAGATTCCAGATTTTTTATATAGCATTTGCCTTGCTTTCATCCTTTTTCCACCTTCTCCGGTTTGGGGAAATTTCCCTCAGTGTATCTGTCTCTTGATGAATTTGGAGTGGAGAGAGAAGGTTGAAGTACTTCTTAATTGTTAAAAATATATATTATTTCTTAATTTACATAAATAATTTTCAGTACATAGATTTTGCAGCCAACTATTGCAGTGTCCAGTTGCTATTTTACCAGGCACAGTTTTAGTTAAACTCCCTGATTTCAGCGGCATGCTGCTTGTATTAAAATGTTGTTTATTTGAAATCACAAGAATGTGAGTTACAGTGGGGAAAATAAATATTTCATAGACTTGATTTTGTAAGTTTTCCCACCTTAAAAGAATGGAAAGGTCTGTAATTTTTATCATAGGTACACTTCAACTGTGAGAGACAGAATCAAAAGATAAAAACCAGAAAATCACATTGTATGATTTTTACATAATGAAATTGTCTTGTATTGAATGAAATAAGGATTTGATCACCTACCAACCTGCAAGAATTCTGGCTCTCACAGACCTGTTAGTTTATCTTTAAGAAGCCTCCTACTCTGCTCTCATTACCTGTATTAATTGCACCTATTTGAGCTCATTACCTGTATAAAAGACACCAGTCCATACACTCAATCAATCAATCACATTTCAACCTCTCCACCATAGCCAAGACCAAAGAGCTGTCTAAGGACACCAGGGACAAAATTGTAGACCTGCACAAGGCTGGGATGGGCTACAGGACAATAGGCAAGCAGCTTGGTGAGAAGGCAACAACTATTGGCACAGTTATTAGAAAATGAAAGAAACACAAGATGACTGTCAATCTTCCTTGGTCTGGGGCTCCATGCAAGATCTCTCTCGTGGGGTAAGGATGATTGTGAGAAAGGTCAGGAATCACCCCAGACCTACACAGTAGGGCCTGGTCAATGACCTGAAAAACGCTGGGGCTACAGTGTCAAATATCACTGTTAGTAACACACTACGCCATCATGGATTAAAATCCTGCAGGGCACGCAAGGTCCTCCTGCTCACACCAGCACATGTCCAGGCCACTTTGAAGTTCACCAATGACCATCTCGATGATTCAGAGGAGGCATGGGAGAAGGTCATGTGGCCAGATGAGACCAAATTAGAATTTTTTAGTATCAACTTCACTCACCATATTTGGAGGAAGAAGAAGGATGAGTACAACCCCAAGAAAGCCGTTACAAGCATTGTTGGGGGGATATAATACTTTGGGGTGCTTTAATACAAAGGGGACAGGACAACTGCACCGTATTGAAGGGATGATGGATGGGGTCATGTATTGTGAGATTTTGGCCAACAACCTCCTTTCCTCAGTAAGAGCATTGAAGATGGGTAGTGGCTCGGTCTTCCAGCATGACAATGACCCGAAACACACAGCCAGGGCAACTAATGAATGGCCCCGTAAGAAGCATTCAAGGTCCTGGAGTGGCCTAGACAGTCTCCAGACCTGAACCCAATAGAAAATCTTTGGAGGGAGCTGAAACTCAATGTTGCCCAGTGACAGCCCTGAAACCTAAAAGATCTGGAGAAGATCTGTATGGAGGAGTGGTCCAAAATCCCTGCTGCAGTGTGTGCAAACTTGGTGAAGAACCACAGGAAACATCTGACCTCTGTAATTGCAAATAATCTTTCTGTACCAAATATTAAGTTATGTTTTTCTATTGTATCAAATACTTATTTCATGCAATAAAATGCAAATGAATTTTGTAAAAATCATGCAATGTGATTTTCTGGATTTTATTTCAAGATTCTGTCTCTCACCGTTGCAGTGTAACTAAGAGAAAAATTATATTACGGTACCTCTCCATTCTTTGTAGGTGGGAAAACGTGCAAAATCTGCAGTGTATCAAATGCTTATTTTCCCCACTGTATGCTTTTACTAATCTGGATCCCATTTTTCCTATTTGCAGCAAAAGTAAGACGGGTCTATATGGTCAGCTGCCAGATGGGGAAGGAGTCTGATTCTGCTCAGATCCTCGTCTTGGCATAATGGTTTACTGTCATCACCAGGGTGGACACATTGAAACAAAAAGAAGATGAAAATTGTATCAATATATGCTAGAAGCACGGTAAATTATTTCAAACAGCTACTGACAATATTTGTGGACTTTTGCTATGAAATGGATTCTTTAATTCTTCATTTATGCATCGCAGCCACGTTTTTTATCACAGATTCGCAGCTTTTTCTACAATAAATATATTTGATGAAATTAATCAGTGCAGTATTTTAAGGACGGACCTTCACAATTAATTTCAGACTGAATATAAAAATAATGATTTCTGTGATGTGTGGGTACTGATCTGGGCAGGTAGAAGTTGAGCACCAAGTGCTTTTGTGGCACTGATTCATTCTAACAAGAGCGTGAAAACAGCACATCAATGCGCGTCAAATAGTTTTCATGTGGTTCCTTCGCCTGAACTACTTAGAACTTATCCCTCCTACTTCCTGCAGCTCGTGTGTAATTTTAGCCCACTTTTCTATATTACATTGCTGATGTACCATCGCTTCTAAAAGTTAAATAAATATGTAAGTTGTGTTTTGCAGAACAAGAAACAACTGTTTCTTCAAACTTCTTCGTGCTCCTGGATCCGACCAGCCTCCATCTTGCAAGAAAAATGCAATAATATAACTAAACAGAAAAACAATGAGCCTAAGGAGAAATCATACATTTTTCTAAAATGTACTAAAAATGCCTCCTACACAGGAACCATGAAATGGGGGGCAAATGAAGTATTTTGTCACTGTCACTGATGAGTAGACGAATCACAGAAGACGACTCAGTTCAAATAATTTTGCACTCGTTGACAGAGAAACGCTTCCGTCTCGCCCTTTTCTTGGCTTGGTTGACGGCTGTCCTCACGGCACATTCAAACACTTGTTGGACTCCCCGGTTATGCAGAGAAGAACACTCCAAGTATCCTTTGGCTCGGACATCTTGTGCCAGCTGCTTACCATCGGCGGCGCTGATGCATGGCACCCGAGATTGGTTCAGCTCCCTCTGGTCAGTCTGTGTGGCGATAACAAGCACTGGCACATGGGGCAGATGGTGTTTGACCTCCGTAATCCACTTATTTCTGACACTTAGAAATGAAGCATGATTGGATACGGAGAAGCAGAGTAAGACTATGTCCGCATGCTGTAATGAAATGGGACGGATACTTTTAAAGGCGTCGTTACCCGCAGTGTCCCAAAGTCCGAGGCTTATCTGGACCCCATCCATGAAGACATCGACCCCTGTATTTTCATAGACTGTTGGTTTATAGGTGTCCGGAAACGTCTCGGATGTGAAACGGACAAGAAGTGACGTCTTCCCAACAGCAGCATCCCCAACCAAGACACATTTAATGGCGTTCATCTTCCTGTAATGTTGAGAGTTATGCGCGGCCGGCTAATAAGAGATGAGCCGCTCCTGGAGTTCCATCAATTTTTTAGAAATTTAGCTTCTTGATAATGAGACACTTAGATATTCCCATATGAAGACATTGCCACTTTTTCTATTCCTTCACAGTGCAATCTCAGGATCAGTTCTCTGTGGGAGAGAAAAAAACAATTCTTTAATTATTATTATTATTTTTTATAGCGTCATTTATTCCATGGCGCTTTTCACGTGAGATATGATTTTATCTTGCTAATTAAATAAACCCTATTCCATATGAGGAGTTTGTCAGCAGAAAATGACTGTACAAACCAAGCACGGGCGCTCAGAGCACCTTCCCATCTATATGTTCTCCATCCATCTCTGGCAGCTGCAAATTCGGAGATATCAATCAAGGAAGAGGAGGGATATATGGAAAACAAGTAGAAGGAGAGATGCACTAACTTGCTCAGCCAAGGGTGCTTAGTTTGTACAGTCCTCTTGTGCCGACAGACATCCCTTATACATTAAAATTCTTACTAACTGCAAATAATCTAAGGATAATACGGCTTTGAATCTAAAGATTCTCCACAATCAAGTACGTGTACCCGTTGTTCAGACTAACCGATCATGAACTACACTTAACAATATGGGGAGAGCCAAAACCACATTTTCAATTCGACTCTATAATATAACATCACAAAATATATAAAAGTGCAATAATTGAATAAATGTTCTAACAATTATGATAATGCTCCGGTTGCTGTAAATTTGTTGAATTTGGATTTCTGGTCAGTGTATTTATGAAATTAACAACCAATACACAGAGAAAAGACAGATTTAGAAATATGCAGAAACATCACTAAAAAAAACCAAATATATAAAATGTACAGAAATACTCCAAAAGCCACAACTGGCTACTGAAAAGCACAGCAAGACAATGTCTGCATATTGTAAGGAAATGGGTCGGATACTTATAAATGGATAATTGCCGGCAGTGTCCCAAAGACAGAGGTTTGTCTGAACCAAGTCTGTCATTGGATTATTTATATATACACTGAAGAGGTGCACAATTATATATATATATATATATATATATATATATATATATATATATGTATATACACACACACACACACACACACGCTTCAGTACAAACATTTTGTATAGCTATGATCTCTTCGCGCACTGCTTCGGTTGACACTAGTGATCCCAGTAATTAGCACCGCAGTCCTGATGTTATAGCTTCAGTGTCAAATATTCTATCAGTAGGAATACTGCAAGATGCCCCTTTTTTTTACAATTTTAAGATTTTGATATAATGTAGGTAGCAGAATATTTCAGTTTTGAAAAATGTACAAGAAGCCAAAAACTGTGCAAATTAAAAAATCACAAAAATGACAGTATCACACAATGTAAATATTTGCTGGCTATAGACGCAGTACAATAAAAATTAGGAATAATTTGTATGTGAATACGTCTATTAAAACAACCACACAAAACACTGACTATACCAGCAGAAAAAAACATCTCTCTTCATAGCTTTCCTCGGCAACGTGTATTTACGAATAACTATGATGAGAAATCATTTATGTAGATACATATAATATTTCAAAGTCTTCATTTATAAAAATCCCAATTTCAAAATACATACATAACAATTATATGAATCAGAAGTGTCATATGCTCATGTATACGCTTGTACGTATTTACACAATAGCATAAAGCATCACTCGAAGAATAAATATCACAAACATTTACTGAAAGACAAAGCACATAAGATAACGACATAATCAGCATTTTATCTGAAGAGGAACACTATGTACTATGTAATTATACATCTAGAAGAACGCGCGATACTAGTCTGTTGTATTGCTGGTAAATATATACAAATCTGCAATTCGACGGACTAATATTGCTTATATTGATATATATATATATATATATATATATATATATATATATATACATACACTCAAAGGTATGATGGATGTATTTTGTGGAAGTTTCACACTTTGCAATCACAGAAGCATGTAAGCTTTTTGGAATCTATCAATAATTTTATAGGCAGAAGTGGATTCTATAGTATGTAAGAATTTGTTACTTACACATAGAAAAATCTTAAAGCTTGACCGTCCTCAGTGGTTGATACCTTGTAATGGCTAACTGAAATGCTGGTAACAAATAGCAAGCTTTCGAGACTTCTTCCTTACACATAAGGAGCGCTGTAGTGTGGGGATCTCTAGTTCTATGTGGTTAGTTATGTAAGTCCCACACACTAAACTAGTCTTAGCCAGAATGTTCCCTTTCCTCTCTTAGTAATGTAACATCTCTGCAGATACTATAAGACTAGACTTTCCAGAATATTATAATAACTGAAATATTCCTGCATGAGCAGACCTGATATGGATAAGTGGATAGATAGATAGATAGATAGATACAGATAGATAGATAGATAGATAGATAGATAGATACAGATAGATAGGAGATAGATAGATAGATAGATAGATAGATAGATAGATAGATAGATAGATACAGATAGATAGATAGATACAGATAGATAGGAGATAGATAGATAATAGATAGATAGATAGATAGATAGATAGATAGATAGATACAGATAGATAGATAAATAGATAGATAGATACAGATAGATAGATAGATAGATAGATAGATAGATAGATAGATAGATAGATAGATAGATAGATGATAGATAAATAGATAGATAGATAGATAGATAGATAGATAGATGATAGATACAGATAGATAGATAGATAAATAGATAGATAGATAGATACAGATAGATAGGAGATAGATAGATAGATAGATAGATAGATAGATAGATAGATAGATAGATAATAGATAGATAGATACAGATAGATAGATAGATATAGATAGATAGATAGATAGATAGATAGATGATAGATACAGATAGATAGATAAATAGATAGATAGATAGATAGATACAGATAGATAGGAGATAGATAGATAGATACAGATAGATAGATAAATAGATAGATAGATAGATATAGATAGATAAATAGATAGATAGATACAGATAGATAGATAGATAGATACAGATAGATAGATAGATACAGATACATAGATAGATAGATAGATAGATAGATACAGATAGATAGATACAGATAGATAGATATATAGATAGATACAGATAAATATAGATAGATACAGATAGATAGATATATAGATAGATACAGATAGATAGATAGATAGATATATAGATAGATACAGATAGATATAGATAGATAGATAGATAGATAGATATATAGATAGATGATAGAATAGATAGATAGATAGATAGATAGATAGATAGATAGATAGATAGATAGATAGATAGATAGATACAGATAGATAGAATAGATAGATAGATAGATACAGATAGATAGATAGATAGATAGATAGATAGATACAGATAGATAGATAGATATAGATAGATAGATACAGATAGATAGATAGATAGATAGATAGATACAGATAGATAGATAGATAGATACAGATAGATAGATAGATATAGATAGATAGATACAGATAGATAGATAGATAGATAGATAGATAGATAGATAGATAGATAGATAGATAGATAGAGAGATATGATTTAATGCTAATGAATACTGTAACTATATCCAGATTTTAGTATCTGCAGTGAGATGCAATTCCCAGACTTGTCAAATACGTGCAGCATCACAGGGATATATGATGTTTTACGTTCAGGTTATAAGATGAGAACAGTATAGAAATTGAGGCTGTACAAAAAAAACAACACTAAAATGTAGCCACATTGTAAGCATTTCAATCAGCCCCAAAAATATTAAGGACACAATGATGCTGAATATTCTGCCATTTTCCTTGCAAGATCTATACATGATTTTATCATTTTATTCCATGCACGATCCACCTGCTTTGACATTTTGATGTCTTGGTATATTTTTTTTAATCTTAGTTTGTGCAATAATTGTTTCAATTTGTACCTACTAATAAACTGTAGCAATTACGGTAATTTTACATGTGAAGGTATCAAACCAAAAAGTTGTGCAAGTAACAGTGATGCAACCAATAGCAATCAGTCACAGATTACCGGTATCTGCCATAAAAACAGACGTGATTCTACTTATCCATCAATAACATCCAGATGATTTCACCTACTCTTCAATCCCAACAATGAGAATGATGACTTTTGTTTCAATTTGTGTTTCTCTATGAACTGTTTCCTGCTAATACTATAGAATTGTCTTTTGTATTGATTGGTAATGTGTCTACAGATGGTCAATAATATACAGAAACCCATCCAGTAATGCCACTAATAATTGTATGTGGCAACCAAAGGAAATAATAATATAATCAATTGTAACACAATACGTTCCACTGGGAAAAAAAAGTTTTGTACATTGTTCTCCAGTTAGTATTCTAAATATTGTATCATAGTGATATATATGTGTGTGTTTAGTAGCTATTGACCTGTATATCTATAGTATCTGTCTATAATATTTATCTATATCTATATGCAGTATCTACCTATAAAGCTATGTATGTACAGTATCTATCTCATATATGTATCTACAGTATTTATCCAAAAAATGGAGGCAGTACACCAAGGTAGCAAAACAGAAAATTATGTAATGACAACTCTTTGTCAACTGTGAGAAAAGTTCTCATATGGACCGAAACATCGCAAATTTGGGCCATTAAATATTTTTCTGTTTTGCTACATTGGTGTACTGCCTTTATTTGCTGGATATATTGGAGTACTGGTCTTACCTGGGCCTGGGAAACTTTCCACCCTATTACTATTTTGTGGCTGGTGCTGCACCTCTATTTTTAATTTCCTACCTATCTATCTATCTATCTATCTATCTATCTATCTATCTATCTATCTATCTATCTATTATCTATTATCTATCCATCTCATATCCATTATCTATTTATCTTTCTATATATTATCTATCTATCTATCTATCTATCTATCTATCTATCTATCTATCTATCTATCTATCTCTCATATCTAACTATTATCTATCTATCTATCTTTCTATCTATCTGTCTATCTCATATCTATCTATTTCATATCTATCTTTATTTATATCTATCTATTATTTATCTATCATCTACCGTACCTCATACCCATTATCTATCTATCTATCTATCTATCTATCTATCTATCTATCTATCTATTATCTATCTCATATCTATCTTTATATCTACTGTATCTATCTATCATCTATCTACAGTATCTTCTATCTATCTATCTATTTATCTATCTATCTACAGTATCTATCTATCTATCTATCTATCTATCTATCTATCTATCTATCTATCTATCTATCTATCTATCTTTTTATATTAGGTGAATGCATTTCCACATGTTGTATCATAGTGAGTTCTTGGAAGTGAACAGCTGTGTGTTCAATAATGAAACATTTTAGGTTTTCAGATTAAGGTAATTCATTAATTTTAGCACATCTATAAGGAAAGGTACAGACGATTGTATTTTCGGTCCGTGTTCCGTCTGTGTACTCAATGGACAGCACAATGATCCTATATTAACCAGCGTGCCTTCGTACTCCAATGATTTCTCACACAAACTGATGGTCTATGTAAAAAAAATTTGCACCATGCACAAATCTGGTGCGATTTAGGGACAAGTCTAGTATACATCAATATCAGACAGGTATGCCAACGAGCACCCGGAACGGCACAAGGAACCAGTAACGACCACAATTTGCGGATGTGATTAGTCCAAGGATTAGGACAGACGTCTGACCCCAGGCTAAAAGCGACTTGTGCATTTAGATTTTGTTCTCAGGAATGGAAGAGGTTAATACATAAATGAAATCAATCCATGGCTTCCACCCCCAACCTAAAAGTGGGTTGACATTAACCAATTTTGTAGAGTTATACCACCACTGACAGGTAAATGGCGGGCGTTTAATAGCCTGATTACACAGACAGGCTGCATTTAATGATGTGCACTGAGCCATATGTAATCAATCATTCCCTACACCCTACTATATTACTCTACATATAACAATTATTTCCACTGGCAGCTATGAATTAACCCCGGAGATTTCTAGAATAAATATTGCATTAGAAAACAATAGGACATTTCTGATAGAACTGTATTCATGTTAATGAAGTGCTTCGTTTAAGCTGAGTTCCCGTATGACTTTTTTTAATTGTACTTTTAAATCAATTTCAACACTATTAAAGTATATTAAGAAGGAAGTAAAATGAAAACCTATGGAATTGTTGCAGAGATATGCATTTTTGTGAAACAATTTTTGCAGGTTAAAAACATTCCAGAAATGTAAAAACCGGATAAACCGCGTCACTAAAATTCACATTGCACATTATAGAAAAAACGCATTTTAAGAAAGTAAATGCAGTTATTTCATTATAGAGCACACAAAAATAAATTGCCATAAAAACTTACTACGAAAACTCAACCTAATGATTACTACAAGAGAAATTTTGCAGTAAACACAGTCAAGCCCATCCATCTATACAGAGCAGGTACATATCTTTTCATTGGGTCACAAATTCTGCTGACCCCACAAATCCAGTTGTTCCTAAAGTATGTGCTCATCTCAGGGCAAGGCCCATCGGATGATCATCCTATCCTCCGGTGGGCCAGTCCTATCCTCTCACCAGTAACGAACCTATGTAATTCTGAATTGCTTACTGATGATTTCTCTGCTACACATGTATTCAAACATTATCTTTTTGGAAAAAAGTAGGGAGCATAAGTCTTTACAAATTATGTTAATTATCACATGAATTCTCCTGATGAACAGGACTGTACAACCCTGGACCTTTAATAAAGCTTTCAAACCCTAAATAACTTGCTCTGACGTCTTTTGCCAGCACTTCGGCATCATTACAACCTTCACATTTACTATTATATGACCAAACAAATATCTATTCCCAATTGCATCACAACAGGTTGTGAGACACAGAGGTCGTGCGTGCTGCTCTTATGTCTGTGGTAACTAAGCCATCTTCAAAAGCCCTCACTTACCCGGGGCCTTATGATCTTGTGGGTTCTTCCGATCTTCCGTCTGACTTTGAGCGCTTGCACCAAGTGTTGTCATTAACCTCCCAGTTATCTTTTCAGATTAGTCCTCATGTAGCATTTATACAGAGGGCGGGGAGGATTGTGGCCCCACACCATGTAGTACAGCGCTTGTGATGATTGGATGGAGAAGCCATAACTGAGCATCACAGTACACCAGTAAAAAGGCATTGAAGGGGTTGTTCGGATTAATAATCCGTTACTTTGTTTTATATAACTGAATACTTATTGATTTTTCCATTAGTTAGTAAAAGGAAGTCCCTCATTAAAGACGTTCATCAACTAGGTGGAGCAGAAAACACAATATAGAGGACATCACATCTGCAGTATATGGACATTTAAAGGGAACCTGTCACCCCAAAAATCGTATATAAGCTAAGGCCACCGGCATCAGGGGCTTATCTACAGCATTCTGTAGTACGCCTGCGCCGGAGCCACTGCAGGAAGACAAGAGGACGTCATCATATAAAGCTAGGAGTCTCCGGACAGTGACCGTGACGCCCATCGGACCCAGACCGCCCCTGGGTGAGTATAATCTAACCTGTTTTTCTTACCTTTCAGGTTACATCGGGGCTTATCTACAGCATTACAGAATGCTGTAGATAAGCCCCCGATGCCGGTGGTCTTAGTTTATAGGCCGTTTTTGGGGTGACAGATTCCCTTTAATGCTTAATTTCTGCTGCAGAGGCGCTACAGGTAAAACTAGCTGCCTGGTTGCCTAATGTATTATAGCTGATGGCTTGCAGACACAACAGCAGTAAAACCAATATAGGAAAGACCAAATATGGGTCACGAAGGACTCAAATAAAGTAGATTGAAAATAAAACACCTTGCCAAAGGACATGGTCCAAAACACACATCGGGGTATGTGCCACATCTACACAGCATATCATCAGGTAATTATGCCTTCTCATCTCACCTCATGGGTTGACTATATGCATACTATGTGTGACATACTGTTATTGCAATATTTACATGTAGGTCTTCCCATTGTGAGGCAGTGACCGGTGTCACAGGTAGGTGTCACTGTTTGTTCTCCCCAGGATGCGCACGGAGGCGTAGTAAGACCATGAGGGGACGTTGCAGTCACAAGCATTGCTGTGATTGCAATGGTGAAACAGTGACCGATGTCACATTTAGGGGTCACTGTGTTCTCCCCAGGATGTGCATAGAGGTGTATGAAGGCCATAGGAGTGCATGGCAGTCACGGGTATAGCGGTGTCTGCAATGCAGACTGGAAATAATAAAAATAAGTGTAGTCTTGGACATGCTAGTGTCCAAGGCAGGTGTAGGGAAAACCTGCTCTGGAATGTTGTGAGAGAGACTGCAGGATGGTAGTCATGCAGTTTGTTGCATTCCAGGCCTGGGTTTTCCATGTGGCTGAAGGCCACAGGTTTCTTTGTTAAAAGCCCTGCATGAAAGGGTTTCGGTGTGTCAGGGCCAGTGTCAGTTGGTGTAGGTGAGAGTGCAGAGCAGAGATTCTGCAGAGCTTTGTCTGTGTGAAAAGACATAGGACAGAGCGGAGCCAATAGGCCTGGTACCCGCAGCGCACACAGCGGTGCTGCCATCCACGGTAACTGGCCTCAGAGGTGGACTGGCCTGTGCCCAAAGGAGGACTGGCGTGTTTAACGGCTGCAAACAGGTAACATAGTAACATAGTAACATAGTTAGTAAGGCCGAAAAAAGACATTTGTCCATCCAGTTCAGCCTATATTCCATCATAATAAATCCCCAGATCTACGTCCTTCTACAGAACGTAATAATTGTATGATACAATATTGTTCTGCTCCAGGAAGACATCCAGGCCTCTCTTGAATCCCTCGACTGAGTTCGCCATCACCACCTCCTCAGGCAAGCAATTCCAGATTCTCACTGCCCTAACAGTAAAGAATCCTCTTCTATGTTGGTGGAAAAACCTTCTCTCCTCCAGACGCAAAGAATGCCCCCTTGTGCCCGTCACCTTCCTTGGTATAAACAGATCCTCAGCGAGATATTTGTATTGTCCCCTTATATACTTATACATGGTTATTAGATCGCCCCTCAGTCGTCTTTTTTCTAGACTAAATAATCCTAATTTCGCTAATCTATCTGGGTATTGTAGTTCTCCCATCCCCTTTATTAATTTTGTTGCCCTCCTTTGTACTCTCTCTAGTTCCATTATATCCTTCCTGAGCACCGGTGCCCAAAACTGGACACAGTACTCCATGTGCGGTCTAACTAGGGATTTGTACAGAGGCAGTATAATGCTCTCATCATGTGTATCCAGACCTCTTTTAATGCACCCCATGATCCTGTTTGCCTTGGCAGCTGCTGCCTGGCACTGGCTGCTCCAGGTAAGTTTATCATTAACTAGGATCCCCAAGTCCTTCTCCCTGTCAGATTTACCCAGTGGTTTCCCGTTCAGTGTGTAATGGTGATATTGATTCCCTCTTCCCATGTGTATAACCTTACATTTATCATTGTTAAACCTCATCTGCCACCTTTCAGCCCAAGTTTCCAACTTATCCAGATCCATCTGTAGCAGAATACTATCTTCTCTTGTATTAACTGCTTTACATAGTTTTGTATCATCTGCAAATATCGATATTTTACTGTGTAAACCTTCTACCAGATCATTAATGAATATGTTGAAGAGAACAGGTCCCAATACTGACCCCTGCGGTACCCCACTGGTCACAGCGACCCAGTTAGAGACTATACCATTTATAACCACCCTCTGCTTTCTATCACTAAGCCAGTTACTAACCCATTTACACACATTTTCCCCCAGACCAAGCATTCTCATTTTGTGTACCAACCTCTTGTGCGGCATGGTATCAAACGCTTTGGAAAAATCGAGATATACCACGTCCAATGACTCACCGTGGTCCAGTCTATAGCTTACCTCTTCATAAAAACTGATTAGATTGGTTTGACAGGAGCGATTTCTCATAAACCCATGCTGATATGGAGTTAAACAGTTATTCTCATTGAGATAATCCAGAATAACATCCCTCAGAAACCCTTCAAATATTTTACCAACAATAGAGGTTAGACTTACTGGCCTATAATTTCCAGGTTCACTTTTAGAGCCCTTTTTGAATATTGGCACCACATTTGCTATGCGCCAGTCCTGCGGAACAGACCCTGTCGCTATAGAGTCACTAAAAATAAGAAATAATGGTTTATCTATTACATTACTTAGTTCCCTTAGTACTCGTGGTTGTATGCCATCCGGACCCGGAGATTTATCTATTTTAATCTTATTTAGCCGATTTCGCACCTCTTCTTGGGTTAGATTGGTGACCCTTAATATAGGGTTTTCATTGTTTCTTGGGATTTCACCTAGCATTTCATTTTCCACCGTGAATACCGTGGAGAAGAAGGTGTTTAATATGTTAGCTTTTTCCTCGTCATCTACAACCATTCTTTCCTCACTATTTTTTAAGGGGCCTACATTTTCAGTTTTTATTCTTTTACTATTGATATAGTTGAAGAACAGTTTGGGATTAGTTTTACTCTCCTTAGCAATGTGCTTCTCTGTTTCCTTTTTGGCAGCTTTAATTAGTTTTTTAGATAAAGTATTTTTCTCCCTATAGTTTTTTAGAGCTTCAATGGTGCCATCCTGCTTTAGTAGTGCAAATGCTTTCTTTTTACTGTTAATTGCCTGTCTTACTTCTTTGTTTAGCCACATTGGGTTTTTCCTATTTCTAGTCCTTTTATTCCCACAAGGTATAAACCGCTTACACTGCCTATTTAGGATGTTCTTAAACATTTCCCATTTATTATCTGTATTCTCATTTCTGAGGATATTGTCCCAGTCTACCAGATTAAGGGCATCTCTAAGCTGGTCAAACTTTGCCTTCCTAAAGTTCAGTGTTTTTGTGACTCCCTGACAAGTCCCCCTAGTGAAAGACAGGTGAAACTGCACAATATTGTGGTCGCTATTTCCTAAATGCCCAACCACCTGCAGATTTGTTATTCTGTCAGGTCTATTAGATAGTATTAGGTCTAAAAGTGCTGCTCCTCTGGTTGGATTCTGCACCAATTGTGAAAGATAATTTTTCTTGGTTATTAGCAGAAACCTGTTGCCTTTATGGGTTTCACAGGTTTCTGTTTCCCAGTTAATATCCGGGTAGTTAAAGTCCCCCATAACCAGGACCTCATTATGGGTTGCAGCTTCATCTATCTGCTTTAGAAGTAGACTTTCCATGCTTTCTGTTATATTTGGGGGTTTGTAACAGACCCCAATGAGAATTTTGTTACCATTTTTCCCTCCATGAATTTCAACCCATATGGACTCGACATCCTCATTCCCTTCGCTAATATCCTCCCTTAAAGTGGACTTTAGACAAGACTTTACATAGAGACAAACCCCTCCTCCTCTCCGATTTTTACGATCCTTTCTAAACAGACTGTAACCCTGTAAGTTAACTGCCCAGTCATAGCTTTCATCTAACCATGTCTCGGTTATTCCCACTATGTCAAAGTTACCTGTAGATATTTCTGCTTCTAGTTCTTCCATCTTGTTTGTCAGGCTTCTGGCGTTTGCGAGCATGCAGTTTAGAGGATTTTGTTTTGTTCCAATCTCCTCACTGTGGATTGTTTTAGAAATGTTCTTACCTCCCTTCTGAGTATGTTTTCCTGGGTCGTCTTTGTTCGAGTCTAATGTTTTTCTTCCCGTCCCCTCTTCTTCTAGTTTAACGCCCTCCTGATGAGTGTAGCGAGTCTTCTGGCGAATGTGTGTTTCCCAGGTTTGTTGAGGTGTAGTCCGTCTCTGGCGAGGAGTCCATCATACCAGTAATTCACACCGTGGTCCAGGAATCCAAATCCTTGTTGTCTGCACCATCGTCTTAGCCAGTTGTTTGCATCAAGGATCCTGTTCCATCTCCTGGTGCCATGCCCGTCTACTGGAAGGATAGAAGAAAAAACTACCTGTGCATCCAGTTCCTTTACTTTCTTCCCCAACTCTTCAAAGTCTTTGCAGATTGTCGGTAGGTCCTTCCTTGCCGTGTCATTGGTGCCAACATGTATCAGAAGAAATGGGTGGACGTCCTTGGAGCTGAAGAGCTTTGGTATCCTATCGGTCACATCCTTGATCATCGCACCTGGAAGGCAGCATACTTCTCTTGCAGTTATGTCCGGTCTGCAGATGGCTGCTTCGGTGCCTCTCAGTAGTGAGTCTCCCACCACCACCACTCTTCGTTGCTTCTTGGCTGTACTTTTTGCTGTCACTTGTTGCTGTGTGCCCTTTTCTTTTTTGCTTGCTGGTATTGCTTCATTCTTAGGTGTGCCATCTTCATCCTCTACAAAGATTTGATATCGGTTCTTCAGTTGTGTGGTTGGTGATTTCTCCATGGTCTTCTTGCTTCTTTTGGTCACATGCTTCCACTCATCTGCTTTTGGAGGTTCTCTGACACTTTTTGCACCTTCTGTGACCAGTAGCGATGCTTCTGTTCTGTCTAGAAAGTCTTCATTCTCTTTGATGAGTTTCAAAGTTGCTATTCTTTCTTCCAGACCCCGCACCTTTTCTTCTAAAAGGGCCACTAGTCTACACTTCTGACAGGTGAAATTGGATTCTTCTTCTGGTCGATCTGTGAACATGTAGCACATGCTGCAGCTCACCATGTAGGTTGTCACATCTGCCATGTTGCTCCTAGATCCTGCTGACTTGCTGTGTGTTTTCCTTCTTGTGTAATCTACTCAGCCAAGCTCTCTTGCAATAATGTCCTACAGGCAAAAATTCCTTACGGCGCGCGGTTTGGTGATGCTTTCGAAGCAGCTGGTCCCGGCTGTACCCAACGATCTTCTAGCTTAGGGAGACTTCGCTTCTCCCAGAAGGCACCTGGAATATACAAATTAGCCTCCTGAAGCTTGAATCCCTGGTTTGGTGATGCTTTTGGATATGATACTCGGCTGTAATGCGGCAGAAGCAGCGTGAAAGACTGGTGGAAAGCATGCCAAGACGAATGAAAGCTGTGTTTAAAAATCATGATTATTCCACAAAATATTGATTTCTGATCTCTTTCTGAGTTAAAACATTAGTATTGTTGTTTCTAAATGATGTGTTAACTTGTTTTATTTGCATTATTTGGTTTTTTTTTTTGTAATTTTGACCATTTCTCCTTTTCAGAAAAAAAACCCAAAATGTATTGCTTGGAAATTCGGAGACATGTTGTCAGATGTTTATAGAATAAAAGAACAATTTACATTTTGCCTAAAAATTTACCTATAAAGAGAAAAATCAGAGAAACTGAACATTTTGCAGTGGTCTCTTAATTTTTGCCAGAGCTGTATATCAGTATCACCAATGATATACTGATACAAAAGTAGTAGTTGTGATATATATGTATTGTCTTGGTTCAGTGTGTTCTGGCCTAGACACAGCAGCATGGCAACCTTATTTTTAAGAAGGAAAAAAATTGGGCGGAGTGTTTTTAAAAATATTTTTTGTATACAGGACATTTTTTTCTGCTTCACTTGATTCAGTTGTCCAATTTGGAGCTCAACCAAAAGCCTAATAATGGCCCCAATTCTGCCACAGATCAAAATGTAATATATCCTTCCAGAAGTACAATGTGTTAGACTTCCTGACAGTATCAGGGCATGTTCACACAACCATACAGTATATTGGGTCCGAGTGCTGTCCATGAAAAAAACAGATGCACTCAGACCAATGTTATTCAATGGGGCAGTGCAGATGACTGATTTTTTTCCCGGACTGAATTTACTTGTGAAATAAATTGCAGCATGCACGAGTTTGTTCCTTAAATCAGATGAGACTCACCCATTCAGGTCTATTGGTGCATGAAATAAAAAATGGTTGCCTTGCAGAGCCACAATATAGCATCCGATTTTCTGATTTTTAAAAAATCGACCCACTTTTCTGGATAAAACTCTGAACAATTTTTATAGGCCTGTGTGAACCTACCCTATTTTCTAATTTTCTAGCAGATCAAAAATGGCATTTTTGGAAGTTACCTTTGTGGGATTAATAAAAATTCTAAAAAATTAAAAACATAAATAAATAAAATATATTTGATTAATGAAAAACTAATGTAAAAAAAAGTATATATTGGGCCCTGGGCTCACGTGTCATAACAACTGCACATGAGCCCCGGAGAGCGAGTGCCGACACCGCTGGAACATCCCCGGCACGGGAGGTGAGCAGAAATGTATTTATTTTATCGGGGCCAAACATTGGGAATGAGAAGGGGTTGTCCTAGTAGTGGACAACCTCTTTAAATTAGACCTGGTTCTCAGTGCAGTGGGTTCACCAATAAGTTGAAACTGAAGAAAAATGTCCATAGTTAGAACACGCAAAACAAAGAGAGTAGCATACAATATAAGGCTGCCGTCACACTAGCAGTATTTGGTCAGTATCTTACATCAGTATTTGTAAGCCAAAACCAGGAGGGGAACAATTAGAAGAAAAGTATAATAGAAACATATGCACCACTTCTGCATTTATCACCCACTCCTGGTTTTGGCTTGCAAATACTGATGTAAAATACTGACACTGCTAGTGTGACGGCAGCCTAAATGTGGTCACTCTCTTGCGATCTCGATCAATAGGAAACAGAAAGTCCCAGATAAATAGAAAAAAGGTCAACTCTGCTTTTTACCAATCTGCCAAACTTTCCCTATGTTTTGGTTGCTTGGTTAAGTACAATGTGTTAATGAAAGAATTTATGGATTTTAGAGAACTCACTTCAAAACAGGAGAGTGTTTCCAGTATCAGCAAGTGACCTGAGCAGTGAGTGAAGGGGGCTGGCTGACTGCTAGTTACACACTGCTCCAGTCATGTGCCCCCCAGGCAGGTATGGACTGGGGCTGAAATTCAGCCCTGGCATTTGAACTTACACAGGCCCATGTTGTCCCCGTCCCCAAGCACCAGATGGGATACATTACAAATATTTCCCTGGATGGAGGAAAGGAAGATTTACTACAAGACCAATATTTCTAATGATACCTGTGGCCTGCTGGGTAAGTGATGGAGTCAGCGAATTTGTGCTCCATCTCAACTCTTAATAGTATGGGTATCTTGAGAACACAGATTCTGTTAACAACGTAGCAGACAAGGCAGCCCATGACCAGACAGGCCCTTCTGGCATTTGCCAGAATTGCCAAATGGCCAGTCCGGCCCTGCCCCCAGGAAACACTGTCCAGTATAGGAGTGAAGGATGGAAAGGCAAAGGCAGGCACTTGGGGTACTGTGGCTACAAGCAAATCAGGGTATCGAGGATAATACGAATAAGCTGTAATATTAATATTTACAACAGTCTTAATGCTATATTTATCTCCTGGAAAACCCCTGTAATTATTGAAACTAGATTACAATAAATAACAATGAAAAAAATAACATAATGGAGAAGTGAAACTTTTCTATTTGCGTCTCGGCTTTGCAAACAATTTTAGGGCCCCTAAATCTTACAATAGCACGGTGTTTAAAAACTGGCCATAGACAAGTAGATGACAAAACATCTACACTCTGTGTACCTGGAACAAGGAGTCATGCCAGTGTGGACAGCCTGTCTCTTGGAGATATCGGGGTAAAAGCTTGGATAGAAAAGGTTGGATTTAAAGCACCACTCCATCAGATTTTTTTTATTTCAGCTCCTGCCACTAATGTAAGTAAAGAAATGTAACAAATACCCCTAGTCAAAAGGATGCATTTTCAAGAATTACAAAAAGGTACAGCGTCCACATAAATTGGTAGTCAGCACATGTTCTACGCTACATGTATGGAAAACATATACGGAGGATGCGTATATAGAACAAATCTTTATTAGAATAAAAAAATGTAGTTAAACATAGGAACATACAAAATGTAAAAACCTGGTAGCCAAAAGGTGCTTGGTTTATGAGCCAAACAAATATAAGTGGCACCACTACTGAGCAAACAGCATAGCAAAGAATGGTGATATTAACATCAATATATTGCTAAGGCTGACATAATTCTAGGTGGGACACAAAGAGCAATACCTCAAATCACCAATAGGAATCATCAAGCCAACAGTACACATGATAGCAAAGCAATAAACGCCAAATAACAGTCACATTAATAAATAAATCCTTACTGATGCTCAGGAGAAGGTGCCACAGCCCCTACGCGCGTTTCGGCGGCGTGCCTTCGTCAGTATGTAATGTAATGTAAGTATCCTGACCCTAGTATTATGTTTACTGGCTGCCATCTTCAGCTCTTCTCTACGCCGTTCCAGTCCGGATCTGCCATCTTGTGACCACAACTTCTGCCTGGTAATGATCCCAAGCTCTCAGTATAAGTCTATGAGAGACTGTAATTCAGGCCTCGTTCTGGCTCTCATGGACTTATGTTGAGATGTGACCTCTGACTCGTCCAGCAAACACTGGAGTGATCCACAACCTGCAGAAGGCAACTGGAGTTGTGCCGGGATGAACTGGAAATGAGGGCTGGTGAGTATATTACTATGGTCGGTGAATTTACATTGGCAGCACCACTCCAGCTGTAAAGCTCAAAAAAGACTGGAGTAGAGTTCTAAGCATATTTAATAATACTTTATTTCACAGAGATATCTGGTAGCGTCTCTTGTTCTCCTCCACATAAACAATGGCTCCCATTCATCCAGACCAGCATTGCTTCTGTGCACATTACCACACATATTACTCCAGACTCTGAGCTCAACATTGACACATGGTAAGGTTTAATATTAGACAGTGTAGGACTGTCCTGATTAGAGTCACCTTGTTGTGGTGGGATGGCTTTTATGCTATTATTTTATTTAAAAAAGTATTACTAAAAACTCTGTTATTTTGCTTTTTATTTACTTAGTTACACAGGGCATTTGCTCCCTTTTTCTTTTGTAGGTTTTATATGGAGTAAGATTTGTGCAGTAAGGTATGCCAGAGCTCATGATAAATTAGCAGACCGGATATAACCACACTCCCACTTCCATCTTTCCCCAGCCCTGCCCATTTTGACAGAGATGGCCAAAACTGGTGTGAAAATACCAACCTCGAGTTGTGCAAACGTTTTACAACTCTTTAAAGTGTTTTATGTCAAAGTTCTGGCATAAACAGTTAGATGAATCTGAGCCGATATGTCTAGTTGGCCAAGTCTTGCAGGTATTTTAATTGGAGAATTAGGGAAAAAAGCTTGTGGCCAAAAGATTGTTCAGATAACTTTATTAGTCTATGGCTTTTGCACACATTTGCCACTATCATAACTGCTGATACTGAATATATCCTAAACAAACTCAGAAAAACACTGATGAATAGAGAAACTCCTCTACTGTTATTATGGCTATAAAAGAAAACCTGTACTAGAGGCGGGCTTACACTAGCCAACCCACGGCATTAAATGACCGATGATAGGTTATATGCTTAATAGCTTGTTTAAACAGGCCGGCCGCACTTCTCATGTGCACAAACCAAGGAGTTATAGGTCGTTCTGTGCACATAGTTCTCGATGTGCTGCCGAATATGATTTTAAAGCAAGCTGACAAATGAGCGCTATGCTTGTTCATTGGACGATTGGGAGCTTGTTTCCATTGCAGGATTATGAGGAAGTGAGCGTTCGTAGGAGTGCTCATTCACAATAACCATCTAGTGTAAATACAACTTAAGAAGATTTATTATTTATGCTTTTTAAATCATAATAGACTCTGGGTGAGATTAGTCTGACGACTGAAAACGGGACCAAATCACAACAATTAGCATTTTGCTTAGAGCCGGACCATCTGTTCTCACCGTAATAATTTTACAAGAGTGGAATACTCACTTGATACCACGTAACCTGATGATGAGTTACCCTTGTGTCATATGCCTAAATAAATCAGTTCTCATACTTTGCACTGACGAGGGCCAACAGTCGGAAACACTGTGTCTGCAAATTGAGATACTGATTTGGCTTTTATCCCAAGTCATATTACAAGACTCGTTAAAGGATCAATTGTGACTTGTAGGATCGCTACTTCCAACAGGTGGCGCTATAGAGTTCAAGTCCTCGTTTGCATATTAAATTTCCCAGAGGAGAATTGCACGGCAAATAAGCCTCCTTACCTTGACAAGCCAGAGCTGGTATGTCACTTTCCACAAGGTGAAACCTTACCTCTTAGACCTTGTGTCATAGAATCAGAAGTTTATATTAATAAAGCTTTGAGCAAAAGTAGCAACCCGTCCTTAAAACAATGCCTCTTGTTATCATACCCACTTTATTTGTCCACAAAAAAATATATGTCCTATGCACAGAATAGCTGATAAATGTATAATTGAAAAAGGGCCATCACCTGGGACCCCCACTGATACTGAGAAAGGTGATCTAATGTTCACTTCTTAGATAGCCACATGGATGTGCACTACTGTTCAATCATTGTTATGGTACTGAGGAAGCACCACACCCATTGCCAATATCATTGAGAGTCCCAGCTGTGGATAAGATGAAAGTGTTCTGTATGGTCCAAACATTTGAGAAAAGACTGAAAAGCTAACGATGTTCTGAATTCTTGGGCTCCTCCCATGAATGGCTTCCAAATCTACAGTATTGCCATAATGGAAAAGAATCACAACTGTAGAACTGACCTATATAAAGAATTGTCTATACTGTACATATGGGCACATGCAGGTTTGGACTGGCCCACAAGGCAACAGGTGACTCCTCTGATGGGCCACTGGGCAGGAGTGGGTCCCCATCACCCTGTATGGGCAGTAGTTGGTGCAATACACTTAATTCACTATGTACAGACAAAGGCCGCATCTCATCATTCATTTAACAAACTACCAAGTTTATTATTATAGAAAAATTTGTGAATGAGGGAATGTAATATTTGCTTGTAGCTGAACAATGGGCCCCTGGAGACTATGTTACTGGTGACCCTTGGCATCCCAGACCGACACTGGGCACTGAACAATGGGCTCCTGGACACTATGTTACTGGTGGGCCCTTGGCATCCCAGACCGACACTGGACACTGAACAGTGGGCCCCTAGAGACTAAGTTACTGATGGGCCCTTGGCATCCCAGACTGACACTGGGCACCTGAATAAAAAAATTTCAAATAGTGAGTTGGACAATCATAAATGGCACCGTTCATCAATATTTCAAATAGAAATGCAAAGGATATCACATATACAGTCAAGCAAAACAAATTTGCATACCCTGATCCAGCAACCATGTTGGTAGTCCATGGCCACCAGACCAAAGCCTTGCGAGCCTCCTGTTACCTGCCTGCATTTATGGCTCCTCATTTGACTAGTAGGCCCAGCCCAACATTATCGTGTTATGCTCACATGGGTGTTGGGACTATAATCAGAAGAGGCATTGGGGGATGCCAAATGGTAGGAGGACTACTAACGTGGCTACTGGGCCAGGAACCTTTTATTAAGCTCAATTCAAATCATAATTTATGTTACAAATAACAGTAGGCAATTGCTTTTAATAAAAAATATAAACGTTATTTCCTATTATGCAAAAAATAGATGAGAAAATGCAAATGCCAAAAAAAGCAGGAAAGTTTAAGCTAATTTAGAAACCTGTCTGCACAGTCCTTCCTCAGTGGCTGTAAAATTACCAAGCAAATGACTGTTCATTTCTGTACTTTATAAGTTAATCGTTCTGCTACTAACACCAGTCATTAATTAAATTGAAGGAAGTGCTAAAGGCTAAACACAAGATCTTCCTGAAATCATCTTAAATAATTCTACATTATGACTGTGCACGGTTGCCATCTGTTCCCGCACCTGCACAGTCGCAGCTCTTTATACATAATCAGGGAAAGTTTACTTTGGCATTGAGAAGTCAATTATTTTCAGCAAACACAAAGCACAGATGCCCGTCATGACATATCAGGAGTTTGCATACAGAAAAGGGAACTAATAAGAAAATATGGATGACACATGGAAAATCAAATTCAACAAACTGATGAAAAACGGTCTGCTTCTCATCGTGTGCAAAAAAAGGATGCTTGAACAAGGCCTTACTTACAGAACTATATGAGTAAAAAGCAGCCATGTTTTTGCAATCCTGCACATTCTCTTTAAGAAGTTCAAACATAAAAGCTATTGGTGTAAATGTAAAAATTAAAGGAAATTTACATGATTACTTTCAGAACCTCAGTAATAAACTTAATTTTTCGTTTCAATGCTGTAATGCTACACACAGCAAGAAAGACAGAAGTAGAAAAGCTGCATGAAAGGGACTTCTCCTGTTGTAGAATGGTAGATTTCTTCATGCCAATGATCAAATTATTAGGTTTACTTTATACCAAAATACACATGTAAAATATTGCACACAAAATTCAGGATTATATACAGCTCTGGCAAAAATTAAGAGACCACCACATCAAATCCCTGTCATGGGCAGCCCAATCTCCAGATCTGAACCCCATTGAAAACCTCTGGAATGTAATCAAGAGGATGATGGATAGTCACAAGCCATAAAAGAAGAACTGCTTACATTTTTGCGCCAGAAGCCGTGTGAAAGACTGGTGGAAAGCATGGCAAGACGCATGAAAGATTAAAAATCATGGTTATTCCACAAAATATTGATTTCTGAACTCTTCCGGAGTTAAAACATTAGTATTGTTGTTTCTAAATGATTATGAACTTGTTTTCTTTGCATTATTTGAGGTCTGAAAGCAATGGGTGTTTTTTTAAAAGTTTTGACCATTTTTCTTTTTCAGAAAAAAAAATTCAAAATTTATTGCTTCGGAAACATGTCAGTAGTTTATAGACTAAAACAATTTACATTTTACTCAAAGATATACCTATAAAAAGAAAAATCAGACAAACTGAATATTTTGCAGTGGTCTCTTAATTTTTGCCAGAACTGAATATATATATTGTGAGGCAGTAAGCGGTATTATATGTGGCGGACGATGTGTATCCCCCAGGATGGGCATAGAAGCATATTAAGGTCACGGGAGTGCATTGTAGTCACAGATATACAGAAGCTGTGGTTACAGTGCAGAATACAAGTAAGTGTGGACTTGGTCCAGCTATTTGGCTAAGGCAGATTTAAGAAAACCCGTTATGGGCTTTTATTTTTGGAGTGAACTACAGGATGGTAGTGGAGCGGTTCACTCCCTCCATGCCGGGTCTTGCAAGTGGCCGATGGCCACAGATCCAATTAAAAAACCTGCAGCAAAGGTTGGGTGGGTCAGTTTTGATTTGTAGCTGCAAAGGTGCAGGTGGCTCTGCAACATCCGGCTTGTAAAAACACCACAGAAATGCAGTTAGATGCTCCCATAAAATGTATAGATTTTATTAAATAACCAATAAAACTCCAATCAGAACAGAGGACAGATTAATGGACAACAGTGAGGGGAAGTAAAACACTATGTGGCTGTGCAAGTTGCCCAAGACCAAAGACCCATTACTGCACGATCATACCAACGATTATAATGAATAAGCAATCACTGGCCATATCAAAATAGAAAGGATCAATATCCATGTGTATACCGGCATAATAGCATATATCCTTCCTCCTGAGGAAGGAGCTTTACGCTCCGAAACGCGCGTCGGTGTGGATTCTCGGCTTCCCGCTGCTACATATGCCACGTAGTATTGTTCTATATTTTTGATGGATGTGGCCATGATTTGCCTTATGCTATTATGCCAGTATACATATGGATATTGATGCTTTCTATTTTGATATGGCCAGTGATTGCTTATTCATTATGATCGTTGGTATGATCGTGCAGTGATGGGTCTTTGGAGTCCTTGGGCAACTTGCACAGCCACATAGTGTTTTACTTCCCCTCACTGTTGTCTATTAATCTGTCCTCTGTTCTGATTGGCGTTTTATTGGTTATTTAATAAAATCTATATATTTTATGGGAGCATCTAACTGCGTTTCCGTGGTGTTTTTGTATGGAGCTTTTGCAGTTCTCCTAATACAGTCCTGACATGCATGCAGGTGACATCAACAAATTATTTGCTGATTGAACATTAATTGTATATTTATGCATGGATAATGTTTATGACTACCTTATTATTAACATCCGGCTTGTGTAAAGTCAACATAGAGCTATGGGATGCACAATGCCTGGCACCCCCTCAGCATGACACGGTGGTGCAGTCACCCATGACAACCGGTCTCGGATACAGACTGTTTTGATGACCCGGCTACGATCCGGAGGATACCGTTTTGCCTTTAAGTTGTGAGTTTTTGGACATAAAAGACATTTGCGTTGAACTTTACTGGGTTACTGCCTCATTACCGCATGGTGTGAACACCGCCACACTACTATATATGTACAGGAATGCAATGATTTGTAAGTATCTTGTAGCTACATTATATTCTCTACAGAACATAGAACACAGATCAGAGTTTGAATGTTTGACTTTTCCCATTTAATTAAAAAAAAATTACTATTTTAGAAATTGATTGCAGCAACACATCTCAAAAAAGTCGGAATACAATAAGCAGAAGGCTGAAAATGGTACTAATGAAAAAACAGCTGGAAGGTCAAGTTTCAACTAACATGATTGTGTATAAAAAAAGAGCATGTATAGAGAGGCAGAGCCTCTCAGAAGCAAAGATGGTCAGGGGCTCACCAATCTGTGAACAACTGTATCTAAAAATTGTGGAATGATTTCAGAAAAATGCTTCTCAACATAACATTATAAAAACTTTGAATATCCCACCATCTACAGAACATAATATCTTCAAAAGATTCAGAGATTCTGGAGAAATCTAACTTAACAAGGGACAAGACTGACAGTCAATAATGGATGCTTATTATCTATGCCCCCTCAGATGGCACTGCGTTTAACACAGACATGATTCAGTCATGTAAATCACTGCATAGGCTGAGGAATACTTCCTGAAATCATTGTCTGTTATCACAGTTTGCTGTACAGTCTACAAATGCAAGATAAAGCTCTTTCACGCAAAAAATCCATATATCAACCCAATCCAGAAATGCTGCCGTCTTCTCTGGGCAAAAGCTCATGAATAATGGACTGAGGCAAAATAGAAAACTATTCTGCGATCAGATAAACCAAAATGTGAAATTCTTTATCGAAACCACGGACGCCGTATCCTGCAGACTCAGGAGGAGAAGGACGGTCCAGCTTGTTTCCGACAAAGAAGACACGGGACTGTTGAACAAACAGAATCCTACATCAGACAGGAATAGGACAACATTTCTCTCCCAAGACTCCAGCATTTGTCTCCTCACTTCCCAGATGTTTACAGACTGTTGTAATAAGTAGGGGGAATGCTATATAATGGGAGACATGGACCCGTCCCAACTTTTTAGAGTTAATTTTTTCAAATCCCATCCCTAACCCACCTCTGCAACCTATCACTAACTTCTGGAACCTTCCCTTCTGCTTTCAAACATGCCACAATCACACCTATCCTTAAAAAGCCAACCCTCGACCCAACAGCTATATCCAGCTATCGTCCAATATCGCTGCTCCCATTTGCTTCCAAACTCCTGGAGCAGCACGTCCACTCTGAACTTTCCTCCCACCACTCATCTAATTTGCACTTTGATAATCTACAATCTGGTTTCTGCCCCATCACTCAACTGAGACAGCCCTGACCAAAATCACTAATGATCTACTTACAGCCAAAGCTAACGGACAATACTCTGTACTCCTTCTTCTAGACCTGTCCTCTGCTTTTGACACAGATGACCACTGCTTCCTACTACAGATCCTCTCCTTATTTGGCATCAAAGACCTTGCCCTATCCTTGATCTCCTCATACCTTTCCAACTGCACATTCAGCGTCTCCCACTCCCACACTAGTTCCTCATCCCACCCTCTCGCTGTTGGAGTCCCCCAAGGCTTTGTTCTAGGACCCCTGTTATGAACTGGTGGTTTAGGAGCAACATGGGATGAGCTCTGAAGGAGGTGGTACCTGTACTGACCGCAGTTCCTAAGCTTAACACAACACTAGCAGTAGCCGTGGGATGTTCCTGTCACTCCCTAGATACCTCGTCACAGCCGGAGAACTAACTACCCCTAAAGATAGAAACAGGAAAGCTATCTTGCCTCAGAGAAAATCCCCAAAGGATAGACAGCCCCCACAAATAATGACTGTGAGTGGAGAGGGAAATGACATACGTAGAATGAAACCAGGATATAGCAGAGGAGGCCAGTCTAGCCAGATAGATAGAACAGGACAGAATACTGTGCGGTCAGTATTAAAAAACTAGAAAAATCCACACAGAGTTTACAAAAATCTCCACACCTAACTAAAGGTGCGGAGGGTAAATCTGCTTCCCAGAGCTTCCAACTTAACTAAATTTATCCATACTGACAAGCTGGACAAAAAAACAAAGAATGTACAGAACAATTAAGTCCACAATATGTGGACAGAAAAGAGCAAAGCAAGGACTTATCTTGCTGAACTGGTCAGGATATCAGGGAAATCCAAGCAGAGATGTGAATCCAACCAGGAACCATTGACAAGTGGCACTGGCTGAAGGAAAGAGCCAGGCAAAAATAGCCGAGCAGAAAGACAATCAGTGGAAGCAGCTGCAGACTGCTAAATCCAAGGAGCAGCCATTCCACTTAAAACCACCGGAGGGAGCCCAAGAGCAGAACTCACAAAAGTGCCACTTACAACCGCCGGAGGGAGCCCAAGAGCGGAATTCACAACAGTACCCCCCCTTGAGGAGGGGTCACCGAACCCTCACCAGAGCCCCCTGGCCGATCAGGACGAGCCAAGTGAAAAGCACGAACCAAATCGGCGGCATGGACATCGGAGGCAACAACCCAAGAATTATCCTCCTGGCCATAACCCTTCCACTTGACAAGATACTGAAGCCTCCGCCTCGAATAACGAGAATCCAAAATTTTCTCAACCTCATATTCCAACTCTCCCTCAACCAACACCGGGGCAGGAGGATCAACCGAGGGAACAACGGGCACCACATATCTCCGTAACAAAGATCTATGGAAAACATTATGAATGGCAAAAGAGGCTGGAAGGGCCAAACGAAAAGACACCGGATTCATAATTTCAGAAATCTTATAAGGACCAATAAACCGAGGCTTAAACTTAGGGGAAGAAACCGTCATAGGAACATGACGAGAAGACAACCAAACCAAATCCCCCACACGAAGCCGGGGACCAACACACCGACGGCGGTTAGCACAATGTTGAGCCTTTTCCTGAGACAACGTCAAATTGTCTACCACATGAGTCCAAATCTGCTGTAACCTGTCCACCACAGAATCCACACCAGGACAATCAGAAGGCTCAACCTGCCCCAAAGAAAAACGAGGATGAAAACCAAAATTACAAAAGAAAGGTGAAACCAAAGTAGCCGAACTAGCCCTATTATTAAGGGCAAACTCGGCCAACGGCAAGAAAGCCACCCAATCATCCTGATCAGCAGACACAAAACATCTCAAATAGGTTTCCAAGGTCTGATTAGTTCGCTCAGTTTGGCCATTTGTCTGAGGATGAAACGCCGAAGAAAAAGACAAATCAATGCCCATCCTAGCACAAAAGGCCTGCCAAAACCTAGAAACAAACTGGGAACCTCTGTCAGACACAATATTCTCCGGAATGCCATGCAAACGAACCACATGCTGAAAAAACAATGGAACCAAATCTGAGGAGGGAGGCAACTTAGGCAAAGTTACCAGATGGACCATTTTAGAGAACCGGTCACAAACTACCCAGATAACAGACATCTTCTGGGAAACAGGAAGATCCGAAATAAAATCCATGGAAATATGCGTCCAGGGCCTCTCAGGGACCGGCAAAGGCAAAAGCAACCCACTAGCGCGGGAACCGCAAGGCTTGGCCCGGGCGCAAGTCCCACAGGACTGCACAAAAGCACGCACACCCCGCGACAAGGAAGGCCACCAAAAGGACCTAGCAACCAAATCTCTGGTACCAAAAATCCCAGGATGACCAGCCAACACTGAACAACGAACCTCAGAAATTACCTTACTTGTCCATCTATCAGGAACAAACAGCTTCCCCACTGGACAGCGGTCAGGTTTATCAGCCTGAAATTCCTGAAGCACCCGCCGCAAATCAGGGGAGATGGCAGAAAGAATCACCCCTTCCTTAAGAATGCCAACTGGCTCAAGGACTCCAGGAGAATCAGGCAAAAAACTCCTAGAGAGGGCATCAGCCTTAACATTCTTAGATCCCGGAAGATACGAGACCACAAAATCAAAACGGGAGAAAAACAGGGACCATCGAGCCTGTCTAGGGTTCAGCCGCTTGGCCGACTCGAGGTAAATCAGATTCTTATGATCAGTCAAGACCACAACGCGGTGCTTGGCTCCCTCAAGCCAATGTCGCCACTCCTCAAATGCCCACTTCATAGCCAACAACTCACGATTGCCGACGTCATAATTGCGCTCCGCAGGCGAAAACTTTCTGGAAAAAAAAGCACACGGTTTCATCAAAGAACCATCAGAATTCCTCTGAGACAAAACGGCCCCTGCCCCAATCTCAGAAGCGTCAACCTCAACCTGAAAAGGAAGAGAAACATCCGGCTGATGCAACACAGGGGCAGAAGTAAATCGGCATTTAAGCTCCTGAAAGGCCTCAACAGCCGCAGAGGACCAATTCGTCACATCAGCGCCTTTCTTCGTCAAATCAGTAAGGGGCTTAACCACAATGGAAAAGTTGGCAATGAAACGGCAATAGAAATTAGCAAAGCCCAAAAATTTCTGAAGGCTCTTCACAGATGTGGGTTGAATCCAGTCATGAATGGCTTGGACATTAACAGGATCCATTTCCATAGATGAGGGAGAAAAAATAAAACCCAAAAAAGAGACCTTCTGAACTCCGAATAGGCACTTAGACCCCTTCACAAATAAAGCATTATCACGAAGGATCTGGAATACCATCCTGACCTGCTTCACATGAGACTCCCAATCATCAGAAAAAATCAAAATATCATCCAAATACACAATCATGAATTTATCAAGGTAATTGCGGAAAATATCATGCATGAAGGACTGAAATACAGAAGGAGCATTAGAAAGCTCGAAAGGCATCACAAGATATTCAAAATGGCCTTCGGGCGTATTAAATGCAGTTTTCCATTCGTCACCCTGTTTAATACGAACAAGATTATATGCCGCTCGAAGGTCAATCTTAGTAAACCAACTAGCCCCCTTAATCCGAGCAAACAAATCAGAAAGCAAAGGCAAGGGGTATTGGAATTTGACCGTGATCTTATTAAGAAGACGATAATCTATACAGGGTCTCAAGGAGCCATCCTTCTTTGCAACAAAAAAGAAACCCGCTCCCAATGGTGAGGAAGACGGCCGAATATGCCCCTTCTCCAAAGACTCCTTAACATAACTACGCATGGTGGCATGCTCTGGCACAGACAGATTGAAAAGTCGGCCCTTAGGGAACTTGCAGCCAGGAATCAAGTTAATTGCACAATCACAGTACCTATGTGGAGGAAGGGAACTGGACTTGGGCTCAAATACATCCTGGAAATCCAACAAAAACTCAGGGACCTCAGAAGAGGGGGAAGAGGAAATTGACATCAAAGGAACGTCACTATGTACCCCTTGACAACCCCAACTAGACACAGACAGTTTTCCAATCCAGCACCGGATTATGTTCCTGTAACCATGGAAAACCCAGTACAACAACATCATGCAGGTTATGCAACACCAGAAAACGGCAATCTTCCTGATGTGCTGGAGCCATGTACATGGTCAGCTGCGTCCAGTACTGAGGTTTATCCTTGGCCAATGGTGTAGCATCAATGCCCCTCAAAGGAATAGGGCTCTGCAAAGGCTGCAAGGAAAAACCACAGCGCCTGGCGAATTCCAAGTCCATTAAGTTCAGGGCAGCTCCTGAATCCACAAATGCCATGACAGAAAATGATGATAATGAGCAAATCAGGGTCACAGATAAGAGAAATTTAGGCTGTACAGAACTGATGGTAACAAACGTAGCGACCCTCTTAGTACGCTTAGGGCAATAAGAAATAACATGAGCAGAATCACCACAGTAAAAACACAGCCTATTCTGACGTCTGAATTCCTGAGGTTCTGCTCTAGTCAAAATCCTATCACATTGCATAGGCTCAGGACTCTGCTCAGAGGACACTGCCATATGGTGCACAGCTTTGCGCTCGCGCAGACGCCGATCAATCTGAATGGCTAGGGACATAGATTCGCTCAAACCAGCAGGCGTAGGGAAGCCCACCATATCATCTTTAAGGGCTTCAGAAAGACCTTTTCTGAAAATTGCAGCCAGAGCATCCTCATTCCATTTAGTGAGCACAGACCATTTTCTAAATTTCTGGCAGTATAATTCTGACGCTTCCTGACCTTGACACAGGGCCAACAGGGTTTTTTCTGCATGATCCACAGAATTAGGTTCGTCATACAATAATCCGAGCGCTTGAAAAAATGCATCTACATTCAGCAATGCCGGATCCCCTGATACAAGGGAGAATGCCCAGTCCTGAGGGTCACCACGCAGCAGAGAGATGACAATTTTAACCTGCTGAATGGGATTACCAGAGGAACGGGGTTTCAAAGCAAAAAACAATTTGCAGTTATTTTTAAAGTTCAAAAACTTGGATCTGTCCACAAAAAACAAATCAGGAGTAGGAATTTTAGGCTCTAAAGCCGGAGTCTGGACAACATAATCTTGGATACTCTGAACTCTTGCAGCAAGTTGATCCACACGAGAAAACAAACCCTGAGCATCCATGCCAGCGCCAAAATCCTGAACCACCCAGAGATCAAGAGGAAAAAAAAGACAAAACAGAGTGCAGAAAAAAAAATGGCTCAGAATTTTTTTTCCCTTCTTTTGAGATGCATTCAATTCATTTTTGGCCACTTGTACTGTTATGAACTGGTGGTTTAGGAGCAACATGGGACGAGCTCTGTAGGAGGTGGTACCTGTACTGACCGCAGTTCCTAAGCTTAACACAACACTAGCAGTAGCCGTGGGATGTTCCTGTCACTCCCTAGACACCTCGTCACAGCCGGAGAACTAACTACCCCTAAAGATAGAAACAGGAAAGCTATCTTGCCTCAGAGAAAATCCCCAAAGGATAGACAGCCCCCCACAAATAATGGCTGTGAGTGGAGAGGGAAATGACATACGTAGAATGAAAACAGGATATAGCAGAGGAGGCCAGTCTAGCTAGATAGATAGAACAGGACAGAATACTGTGCGGTCAGTATTAAAAAACTAGAAAAATCCACACAGAGTTTACAAAAATCTCCACACCTAACTAAAGGTGTGGAGGGTAAATCTGCTTCCCAGAGCTTCCAACTGAATAAATCCATACTGACAAGCTGGACAAAAAACAAAGAATGTACAGGACAATTAAGTCCACAACATGTGGACAGAAAAGAGCAAAGCAAGGACTTATCTTGCTGAACTGGTCAGGATATCAGGGAAATCCAAGCAGATATGTGAATCCAACCAGGAACCATTGACAAGTGGCACTGGCTGAAGGAAAGAGCCAGGCAAAAATAGCCGAGCAGAAAGACAATCAGTGGAAGCAGCTGCAGACTGCTAAATCCAAGGAGCAGCCATTCCACTTAAAACCCCCGAAGGGAGCCCAAGAGCAGAACTCACAAAAGTGCCATTTACAACCACCGGAGGGAGCCCAAGAGCGGAATTCACAACAGACCCCTACTCTTCTCAATCTACACACTTGGCCTGGGACAACTCATAAAATCCCATGGATTCCAGTACCACATTTATGCTGATATCACTCAGATCTACCTTTCTGGCCCAGACGTCACCTCTCTGCTGTGCAGAATCCTGGAGTGTCTATCAGCCATATCCTCCTTCTTCTCCTCTCGCTTCCTCAAACTCAATGTGGACAAATCTGAACTCATCATCTTTCCTCCATCTCATAGATCTTCCATACCTGACCTATCTATTGCAATTAACAACATCACGCTTTCCCCGTACCGGAAGTCCGCTGCCTTGGAGTAACCCTTGACTCTGCCCTGTCCTTCAAACCGCACATCCAAGCTCTTTCCACCTCCTGTCGCCTCCAGCTCAAAAATATCTCCAGAATCCGTCCTTTACTCAACCGTCAATCTACTAAAATGCTGTGCATGCCCTCATCATCTCCCTTATGCCCTCATTAAAAAACTTCATTTAGACAAACATGGCCAGAACAACCTTACAAGGGAAGAAAGGTGGGCATTATCCAATTTGAGAAACAATGATACAGTAGAAATCAGAGAATCTGACAAGGGAGGAAACATCGTGCTATGGCCCAAAGATATGTACTATCAGGAAGCAAGACGTCAATTGGACAATATTCAACACTATCAAAAATTACCCACAGATCCAACATCAATATTTAAAAATCAACTAGACAGACTGGTCACAAGGGTCTTTACTTCGGGCACCATAAACAAAAGGGAACGGGACTACTTAACAACAGCTTATCCAATTGTCCCAACGTTCTATCTAGTGCTGAAAATTCCTAAATCCACTGTTAGACCACCAGGTAGACCTATAATCTCAGGGATAGGGGGGCTCTATGAGAAACCATGCTCATATCTCGATTATTTCTTACAGCTGCTGGTGAAATCCTTAGATTCGTATGTGCGAGACTCATCATACTTCATAGAAATTTGTGAGACACTGGAAATTCCGAACAATGCAATTCTGATGACCCTAGACGTGGAGGCCCTGTATACGAACATTGGGCACGAATTGGGTATGGTAACAACATCATACTTCCTGAGTAAACAATCTACAGGAGACAGGGCCCATGATACATTTGTTCTGGAATTGCTCAAATTTGTATTAGAAAAGAACTACTTCGTGTTTTATAGGCGCTTTTACAAACAAACCTCAGGTACGGCCATGGGGGCAAAATGTGTGCCCTCATATGCCAACCTCTTTATGGGGTGGTGGGAGGAGACCCACGTACAGAAACTTCATGATTTTTCCACCCACGTGGTTAAATGGTTAAGGTATATTGACGACATTGTCATAGTCTGGTCAGGGTCTTCTGAAGAGCTACATACTTTTATTGAAGGGCTCAATAATAACGATTGGAATATTAAGCTAACATCCTGTTTTTCCACCACTTCAGTTGAATTTTTAGATCTGAAATTGATGATCGACAGAAACTGGATCACGACCACCTTGTTCCGAAAACGGACAGCCACCAACAACCTCCTACACTTTGCACTTTGAAAGCTTCCACCCCAAGCACTTAAAAAGAGGCATCCCAAGAGGACAATTCCTCAGACTCAGAAGGAATTGCAGCAATACAGAGGACTTCCACAAAGAGTCTCGCAATCTGACCAACAGATTTCATGAACAGGGGTATTCCCGTAGGATCATCTCGGGGGCGTTCGAACTATCAAGAGGAAAAACGAGAGAGGAAGCCCTAAAACCTCGGGTAAGATCAGAAACTAATACTGTACATTTGATCACCAAGTTCAATAACAAGTGGGGTGATATATACCGCATCCTAAACGCAAATTGGGGTATCCTGAGGAGTGAACCCAAATTAAGACCACTGATTGGAGATCGACCCAAGGTGGTAGCAAGAAGGGCCAAAAATTTAAAAGACTACCTATCGAATAGCCACTATAGACGCCCCACCACAAAATTAAGGACAGGCCACACAAACAAGGGATCCTATCCCTGTGGAAACTGTTCCATATGCCCAAAAATGATTGCTGACAAGGGCATTATGGTCAAACATTTGTCCACACAGATACAATCTAAAGCGTACTTCAATTGTCGCTCACGCAATGTAGTTTACGCGTTGATCTGTGGTTGTGACAAAATCTATGTTGGACAAACAACTCAAGAGATACGACGCAGAATGCAACAACACTTGTCCAACATAGCCACAGCCAAATCAGACATATCAAAAGGGAAGATGATCACATCAGTGGCATCACATTTTTTGGAGGTTCATGCTGGTCTGGGTGACTCCCTCAAAGTCATGGGTTTGGAGAGGTTAAGCACTAATATAAGGGGGGGCACTGTTACGGAAGAGCTTTTACGTCGAGAAGCAAGATGGATATATGAGTTGGGCAGTCTGGCACCAGATGGTCTAAACGAAGAGTTGTTACATTCAGGCTTCTATAAAAAGAAATAACCTGATTGTCTCCTCTTTGTTAACCCCTTGGACTGATCTTGCATCACCTCTCGCCTCCTCTTGTGGATGCATGTCATCTTTATGTGGGTCTCACACCAATTTTATTTTTCTTTCCTTCCCTTCTTTTTCATGTGTTACCATCTCTAGGGGAGGCTAAAGAAGTGAGATTTATGAAATATGAAGACAAGATCTTCGAAAACTTGGAAGAGATCAACATGAATATTTCACATACTCTACGGTGGACTGGGACTGGGATTGACTCCTTCATCTTTTTGTGTTTTTTTTTTTTTTTTGAACCGTACCCCATAGTACACATTGGGGGCCATGAACTCCTGCACGAGACTCTGGGGACCCGTTGCAGGTCCGAGACCATGTTACTGGGAGCAGTTCATCCTTTTGAGACTATCTATCATACATATGTTATGGTGTGTGGGCAAAATCCCATATGATACCCACAGAAATTTATCATTTTTGGACTGTGACCATGATTCTCTAATGCGCCAGCATTCAATAATACAGACCAAATGGTCTATTTATGCAGTTATATAGAAATGGGACTCACCATTCATTCCGGATCCTGTATACAAAGCATCTTTGAACTCTGAGTAGACGCTCGGGAAAAAATAGAGAGGAGGACCCATACCCTCAGTGCGCAGGTGTCGGAATTCGTATCAAGCGATATATGTTTACCAGCGCGCAAGCGTATATTAACATGGGGCATTTATTGTGGGATGCACAGGCGCACTAAATGGGAGACGTACACATGAACGCTATGATGTACGCAACTGTGAAATACAATGCACTTTGCGCAGACGTAAGAAGGGACAGGGATCTGTACTCTCAGTGCGCAGGCGCCATAACGGGGATTGGGAGACACTGCTCTCCAGCGCGCAAGCGCCTATGAACACAGCGCATTGGTAATGGAAGGCGCAAGCGCACAGAATGGAAGACTAATGCGCAAGCGCAGTGATGTAAGATGACCTTTGTATTGTACTTCCAGGTCAGTGCGATCAGCACGGACGCCACCACCATGAGGTGCTTCTCTCACACCTGCCGGCAGGTAAACTTAATCTTTAAAGCTTAAATAGCCAGTATTGCACGTAACAAGTACACTCACCTTGAAAAAGACACAGTGTACAGTCATGGCCAAAAGTTTTGAGAATGACACCAAAATTATATTTTCACATGATCTGCTGCCCTCTGGTTTTTATTGGTGTTTGTCTGATGTTTATATCACATACAGAAATATAATTGCAATCATATTATGAGTACCAATAGGTTATATTGACAGAATGAGTTAATACAGCAAGTCAATATTTGCAGTGTTGACCCTTCTTTTTCAAGACCTCTGCAATTCTCCCTGGCATGCTCTCAATCAACTTCTGGACCAAATCCTGACTGATAGCAGTCCATTCTTGCATAATCAATGCTTGCATTTTGCCAGAATTTGTTGGTTTTTGTTTGTCCACCCGTCTCTTGATGATTGACCACAAGTTCTCAATGGGATTAAGATCTGGGGAGTTTCCAGGCCATGGACCCAAAATCTCTATGTTTTGTTCCATGAGCCATTTAGTTATCACCTTTGCTTTATGGCAAGGTGCTCCATCATGCTGGAAAAGGCATTGTTGGGCGCCAAACTGCTCTTGGACGGTTGGGAGAAGTTGCTCTTGGAGGACATTCTGGTACCATTCTTTATTCATGGCTGTGTTTTTAGGCAAGACTGTGAGTGAGCCGATTCCCTTGGCTGAGAAGCAACCCCACACATGAATGGTTTCAGGATGCTTTACAGTTGGCATGAGACAAGACTGGTGGGAGCGCTCACCTCTTCTTCTCCGAATAAGCTGTTTTCCAGATGTCCCAAACAATCGAAAAGGGGATTCATCAGAGAAATTGACTTTGCCCCAGTCCTCAGCAGTCCACTCCCTGTACCTTTTGCAGAATATCAGTCGGTCCCTGATGTTTTTTCTGGAGAGAAATGGCTTCTTTGCTGCCCTCCTTGAAACCAGGCCTTGCTCAAAGAGTCTACGCCTCACAGTGCATGCAGAAGCACTCACACCAGCCTGCTGCCATTCCTGAGCAAGCTCGGCACTGCTGGTAGTCCGATCCCGCAGCTGAAACAGTTTTAAGATACGGTCCTGGCGCTTGCTGGTCTTTCTTGGGCGCCCTGGAGCCTTTTTGACAACAATGGAAGCTCTCTCCTTGAAGTTCTTGATGATGCGATAGATTGTTGACTGAGGTGCAATCTTTGTAGCTGCGATACTCTTCCCTGTTAGGCCATTTTTGTGCAATGCAATGATGGCTGCACGTGTTTCTTTAGAGATAACCATGGTTAACTGAAGAGAAACAATGATACCAAGCACCAGCCTCCTTTTAAAGTGTCCAGTGATGTCATTCTTACTTAATCATGACTGATTGATCGCCAGCCCTGTCCTCATCAACACCCACACCTGTGTTAATGGATCAATCACTAAAACGATGTTAGCTGCTCCTTTTAAGGCAGAACTGCAATGATGTTGAAATGTGTTTTGGGGTTAAAGTTCATTTTCTGGGCAAATATTGACTTTGCAAGTACAGTAATTGCTGTTAAGCTGATCACTCTGACATTCAGGAGTATATACAAATTGCCATTAGAAAAAATAAAGCAGTAGACTTTGGAAAAATTAATATTTGACTCATTCTCAAAACTTTTGGCCATGACTCTATGTGTCGGAATGCGTGGGTCCTTTAATCTTCCACTTTCTGGCTGCACCGCTGCTTTAGGGACCAGGGGGCGACTATAATGGACCGGTTAGGGTAAAGTATACAGCTTTGTGTTCATTGCCTCTTTTGTCAAATACCTCTTTTTTGATCTATCATGTCATTTGATGTATGTATGAGCACTATTTAGGGCAAACTAACAGATAGATTTGAAATTAATGCATATGTGTATATCTTGACCACACTACCTTTTGGCAAGTGCCAGAATATGGAAACTAGCTGTATCATTGGAACGTTGTGTTATCAAGCAAGCGTCCTTTGCCCAACACCCATACATGGGGTGGTCAAACAATAGAGTCCCCACGAGGATTCCGTTAATCTGCAATAGAATTTTTCTTGCTTAAGATATATGCAGCATCTATACTATGTAATCATCTTGGTGCAAATGAATATTTATGGCCAGATAAACTGTATCTAATTATGGAAGTTTGGATATATCTACTTGTTGGAGTAGTTTTTTAGATGTTTTTAACTGTGTGTAGTACTTTTTGTGTACAAATAAAATTTGATATTTTTTGAAATTATCGATTTGTGGAATTCCAACCGTTTTTTGCATGTACTCTTCTCTCTTCTTTATGGTGCATATATTACATGCTTGATAGTGAACCCACAATATCTATAGCTGTGATTTTTCTGGATGGTGCCCACTTTAAAAACTTTTTCTCATCATCTCCCTTCTTGACTACTGCAACATCCTTTTCTGTGGCCTCCCTGCTATCACCCTTGCACCTCTCCAGTCCATCCTTAACTCTGCTGCTCGACTAATTCATCTCATTGCTCGCTACTCCTCCGCTTCCCTTCTCTGCTAATCTCTTCACTGGCTCCCATTCCCTCAGCGTATCCAGTTCAAATTACTAATACTAACCTACAAAGCCATCCACAACCTGTCTCCTCCATATATCTCTGAACTAATCTCCCGATATCTTCCCTCACGTAATCTCCGGTTCTCCCAAGACCTCCTTCTCTCCTCCACACTTATTCGCTACTCACCCAGCCGCCTCCAAGACTTCTCCTGAATATCCTCCATCCTCTGGAATTCTTTGCCCCAACACATCCGACTATCAACCACATTCGGATCCTTCAGACGGAACCTGAAAAACCACCTCTTCAGGAAAGCTTACAGCCTGCGCTGACCCAGCTGCCTCCTCACTACTACAGAAGCTACCGCCTCACCAACACCAGAGCTCCTACAACACTCAACCTATTGTCTCCATCCCCACCATCCTGTAGAATGTAAGCCCACAAGGGCAGGGTCCTCACCCCTCTGTATCAGTCTTTAATTGTTAGTTTGCTTACTGTAAGTGATATGTTCTATAACCAAGATTATTACATAATTCAATGCAAAGACCCTAACAAAGCTGTTTCACAGTGATACGTGTGGGGTTTCTAGCAGCTAGCTGACCTTATAGGTCCACTCCGCTTCCACAATCCATGTTTATTGCGTGTGAGATATATGCAATTGTTTTATATTGTTTTTGATGACACATTTGCTATATTACTGGTAAGAATTTTTTAAGGATTTTTTATGGATATTTATTGCTTTGTTCTTAGACAAATATTTTTGTGGCCCAATGCCTGATTTGGGGGTTGTCTGAGCTGGCTAAAAGCATCTATATAAATTATTTAGAGCCTTTTCAGATTTTGTTATGTTTTTAATGTTTCTGTGTGTTTTGGCAGGGCTTACACAATGAAGTACAGCGATTACAGCGATACCTCATTTATATCATTTTTTATGTTTTGTTGCTTTTATACGATAAAAACTATTTTATAGAAAAAATAATTATTTTTGCATCGCTTTATTCTGAGGACTATAACTTTTTTATTTTTTCGCTGATGATGCTGTATGGCAGCTCGTTTTTTGCGGGACAAGATGACGTTTTCAGCGGTACCATGGCTATTTATTTCCGTCTTTTTGATCGCATGTTATTCCACTTTTTGTTCGGCGGTATGATAATAAAGCGTTGTTTTTCGCCTCGTTTTTTTTTTTTTTTTTTTACGGTGTTCACTGAAGGGGTTTACTAGTGGGACAGTTTTATAGGTCGGGTCATTACGGACGCGGCGATACTAAATACGTGTACTTTTATTGTTTTTTTTAAATTATTTTTTATTTAGCTAAAGGAATGTATTTATTGGAACAATTTTTTTTTAATTTTTTTTTTATTATTCTTATTTATTTACGATTTTTTTTTTTTTTTTACACATGTGATTTTTTTTATTTTTTACATTTTTACTTTGCCCCGGGGGGGAAGGGGACATCACTGTAAAGTGACAGATCGCCGATCTGACACTTTGCTGTGCACTGTGTCAGATTGGCGATCTGACGTGCACAACAACGAGGCTTCCCGGCACCTGCATTCACTGTGACATCACCTCCCTGCAAGACCCGGATGCAGCCCCGTGGCCATTTTGGATCCGGGGACTGCAGGGAGGAGACGCTCGGTACAAGGTGAGCACATCGCCTTGTACCGATCATCTCAGGGAAGCACACAGGGAGCCCCCTCCCTGCGCGATGCTTCCCTGTACCGCCGGTACACTGCGATCATGTTTGATCGCAGTGTGCCGGGGGTTATTTGTGCTGGGGGCGGTCCGTGACCGCTCCTGGCACATAGTGCCGGATTTCAGCTGCGATAGTCAGCTGACACCCGGCTGCGATCGGCCGCACTCCCCCCGTGAGCGCGGCTGATCACGCTGGACGTACTATTCCATCCTTGGGAATTAGAGCCCACCCCACATGGACAGAATAGCACGTCCAATGGCAGAAAGGGGTCAATCCAACTATCTGGATATGCTAGTCGGATCCATCGAAAAAACGGATCCGTTGCATCAGTTTTTCACAATCTGCTCTGGATCCGTTTTTTCCAACATTCGCTAGATTGTGCCTGATGCAAAAAACGTGATGTGTGAAATTAGCCTATCAGAGGCTCTCATCCCTCAAAACTGCTGACAGTCATAGATAGGTTATGGATTAGCAGCTGTTATATGTCTAGGTTGATGGTGAGGTCATGCTAGTTGCATGACTGAGAAAATCAACTTTTAGGCTACAGTATGTGCCCACTTTGAGTTTAAGCGTTTTTGCTGCATTTTTCCACCGGGGAAATGCTTAAAAAATGCTTACAAAACGCATCCCCTTATTTTTAATGACATTCCGCAATTGTTGTGCCCAAGCTGCATTTTTTTCAGCAGCGGAAACGCAGCATGTTCATTAATTTTCTATAGCAGCGATTTAGCCGCTATAGAATTGTATTGGGGAGCATATAAAAAAACACATGAAAAACGCAACAAATACGCGAAAAAAAAGCAAAATAAAGCAAGAAAAAACGCGAGCGGATTTCCTGGCAAGGTTGTCCAGTTTTGATGAGGAAAATTCTGCTTAGATTCTGCAACGTGGGCACATAGCCTTAATCTTCCATGAACTGTGATTACAAGTGTCCAGGTGGTTCCTTGATTATATAGAGTCCTAGACTCTGTGCTCTGAAAAACCTACAAGAAACAAAATGAACAGAAACCCTGCTGTAACTAAATAAGTAAAAGGCAAAAATGCATTTAAATAATCCACTAATATTAAAAACCTTACCATGTGTCAGAGTTGACCTCAGTATGTGAATAAGGGCAGACAAAAGGACCGGGTCCCAACCTTTGGACATCAGTCTGGGGAAGCCTTTAAGGGTATGTGCACACGTCAGGATTTCTTGCAGAAATTTCCTGAAGAAAACCGGAAATTTTCTGCAAGAAATCCGCATGTTTCCTTTTGCGTTTTTTCCCCGTTTTTTTCGTTTTTTTTTTAGCATTTTGCAAGCGTAATTAGCTTGCAGAATGCTAAAGTTTTCCAAGCGATCTGTAGCATCGCTTGGAAAACTGATTGACAGGTTGGTCACACTTGTCAAACATAGTGTTTAACAAGTGTGACCAACTTTTTACTATAGATGCAGCCTATGCAGCATCAATAGTAAAAGATAGAATGTTAAAAATAATAAAAAAAATAAAAAAAATGGTTATACTCACCTTCTGCAGACAGCCGATCTCCTCAGCGGCTTCCGTTCCTATAGATGGTGTGTGCAGGACCTTCGATGACGTCGCGGTCATGTGACCGCGACGTCATCGCGGTCATGTGACCGTGAAGTCATCGCAGGTCCTTCACACACATCATCTATAGGAACGGAAGCGGCAGCGTGCACCTGAGAGGCGGGAAGTCTGCGGGGGCCATAGAAGGTGAGTATATGACTATTTTTTATTTTAATTCTTTTTTTTTTACCAATTATATGGTGCCCAGTCCAGGGAGGAGAGTCTCCTCTCCTCCACCCTGGGTACCAACCGCACATGATCTGCTTACTTCCCACATGGTGGGCATAGCTGTTATGAAAGGCAATTCAGTACCACAATGGACATAGCGGTCAGAGCACATACAGTGATCTGACAATAACTCAAAAAATCATAGAACGAGCTCTGAGACGTGGGAACTCTGCAGACCGCAATCCCTAATCCTCTTCAAACAACACTAGAGGCAGCCGTGGATTGCGCCTAACTCTGCCTATGCAACTCGGCACAGCCTGAGAAACTAACTAGCCTGAAGATAGAAAATAAGCCTACCTTGCCTCAGAGAAATACCCCAAAGGAAAAGGCAGCCCCCCACATATAATGACTGTGAGCAAGATGAAAAGACAAACGTAGGGATGAAATAGATTCAGCAAAGTGAGGCCCGACTTTCTTAACAGAGCGAGGATAGGAAAGATAACTTTGCGGTCTACACAAAACCCTAAAGAATACCACGCAAAGGGGGCAAAAAGACCCTCCGTACCGAACTAACGACACGGAGGTACACCCTTTGCGTCCCAGAGCTTCCAGCAAAACAATTAGACAAGCTGGACAGAAAAAATAGCAAACAAATAGCAAAGAAGAACTTAGCTATGCAGAGCAGCAGGCCACAGGAATGATCCAGGGAAAAACAAGTCCAACACTGGAACATTGACAGGAAGCCAGGATCAAAGCATTAGGTGGAGTTAAGTAGAGAAGCACCTAACGACCTCACCAGATCACCTGAGGGAGGAAACTCAGAAGCCGCAGTACCAATTTCCTCCACCAACAGAAGCTCACAGAGAGAATCAACCGAAGTACCACTTGTGACCACAGGAGGGAGCTCTGCCACAGAATTCACAACAGTACCCCCCCCCTTGAGGAGGGGTCACCGAACCCTCACCAGAGCCCCCAGGCCGACCAGGATGAGCCACATGAAAGGCACGAACAAGATCGGGAGCATGGACATCAGAGGCAAAAACCCAGTAAATTATCTTCCTGAGCATAACCCTTCCATTTAACCAGATACTGGAGTTTCCGTCTAGAAACATGAGAATCCAAAATCTTCTCCACAATATACTCCAATTCCCCCTCCACCAAAACCGGGGCAGGAGGATCAACAGATGGAACCATAGGTGCCACGTATCTCCGCAACAATGACCTATGGAATACGTTATGTATGGAAAAAGAATCTGGAAGGGTCAGACGAAAAGACACAGGATTAAGAACCTCAGAAATCCTATACGGACCAATGAAACGAGGTTTAAACTTAGGAGAGGAAACCTTCATAGGAATATGACGAGAAGATAACCAAACCAGATCCCCAACACGAAGTCGGGGACCCACACGGCGTCTGCGATTAGCGAAACGTTGAGCCCTCTCCTGGAACAAGGTCAAATTGTCCACTACATGAGTCCAAATCTGCTGCAACCTGTCCACCACAGTATCCACACCAGGACAGTCCGAAGACTCAACCTGTCCTGAAGAGAAACGAGGATGGAACCCAGAATTGCAGAAAAATGGCGAAACCAAGGTAGCCGAGCTGGCCCGATTATTAAGGGCGAACTCAGCCAAAGGCAAAAAGGACACCCAGTCATCCTGATCGGCAGAAACAAAGCATCTCAGATATGTTTCCAAGGTCTGATTGGTTCGTTCGGTCTGGCCATTAGTCTGAGGATGGAAAGCCGAGGAAAAAGACAAGTCAATGCCCATCCTACCACAAAAGGCTCGCCAAAACCTTGAAACAAACTGGGAACCTCTGTCAGAAACGATATTCTCTGGAATGCCATGTAAACGAACCACATGCTGGAAGAACAATGGCACCAAATCAGAGGAGGAAGGCAATTTAGACAAGGGTACCAGATGGACCATCTTAGAAAAGCGATCACAGACCACCCAAATGACTGACATCTTTTGAGAAACGGGAATATCAGAAATAAAATCCATAGAGATATGTGTCCAAGGCCTCTTCGGGACCGGCAAGGGCAAAAGCAACCCACTGGCACGAGAACAGCAAGGCTTAGCCCGAGCACAAATCCCACAGGACTGCACAAAAGCACGCACATCCCGCGACAGAGACGGCCACCAAAAGGATCTAGCCACTAACTCTCTGGTACCAAAGATTCCAGGATGACCAACCAACACCGAACAATGAACCTCAGAGATAACTTTATTGGTCCACCTATCAGGGACAAACAGTCTCTCCGCTGGACAACGATCCGGTTTATTAGCCTGAAATTTTTGCAGTACCCGCCGCAAATCAGGGGAGATGGCAGACACAATTACTCCTTCCTTGAGGATACCCGCCGGCTCAGACAAACCCGGAGAGTCGGGCACAAAATTCCTAGACAGAGCATCCGCCTTCACATTTTTAGAGCCCGGAAGGTACGAAATCACAAAGTCAAAACGGGCAAAAAACAGCGACCAACGAGCCTGTCTAGGATTCAACCGCTTAGCAGACTCAAGATAAGTCAAGTTCTTATGATCAGTCAATACCACCACACGATGCTTAGCTCCTTCAAGCCAATGACGCCACTCCTCGAATGCCCACTTCATGGCCAGCAACTCTCGGTTGCCCACATCATAATTTCGCTCAGCAGGCGAAAACTTCCTGGAAAAAAAAGCGCATGGTTTCATCACTGAGCAATCAAAAGCTCTCTACGACAAAACAGCCCCTGCTCCAATCTCAGAAGCATCAACCTCGACCTGGAACGGAAGAGAAACATCTGGTTGACACAACACAGGGGCAGAAGAAAAACGACGCTTCAACTCTTGAAAAGCTTCCACAGCAGCAGAAGACCAATTGACCAAATCAGCACCCTTCTTGGTCAAATCGGTCAATGGTTTGGCAATACTAGAAAAATTGCAGATGAAGCGACGATAAAAATTAGCAAAGCCCAGGAACTTTTGCAGACTTTTCAGAGATGTCGGCTGAGTCCAATCATGGATGGCTTGGACCTTAACAGGATCCATCTCGATAGTAGAAGGGGAAAAGATGAACCCCAAAAATGAAACCTTCTGCACACCAAAGAGACACTTTGATCCCTTCACAAACAAAGAATTAGCACCCAGGACCTGAAAAACTGTTCTGACCTGCTTCACATGAGACTCCCAATCATCCGAGAAGATCAAAATGTCATCCAAGTACACAATCAGGAATTTATCCAGGTACTCTCGGAAGATGTCATGCATAAAGGACTGAAACACTGATGGAGCATTGGCAAGTCCGAATGGCATCACTAGATACTCAAAATGACCCTCGGGCGTATTAAATGCAGTTTTCCATTCATCTCCTCGCCTGATTCGCACCAGATTATACGCACCACGAAGATCTATCTTGGTGAACCAACTAGCCCCCTTAATCCGAGCAAACAAATCAGATAACAATGGCAAGGGGTACTGAAATGTAACCGTGATCTTATTTAGAAGGCGGTAATCTATACAAGGTCTCAGCGAACCATCCTTCTTGGCTACAAAAAAGAACCCTGCTCCTAATGGTGACGATGACGGGCGAATATGCCCCTTCTCCAGGGATTCCTTCACATAACTGCACATAGCGGCGTGCTCAGGCACGGATAAATTAAACAGTCGACCTTTAGGGAATTTACTACCAGGAATCAAATTGATAGCACAATCACAATCCCTATGCGGAGGTAGAGCATCGGACTTGGGCTCATCAAATACATCCCGGTAATCAGACAAGAACTCTGGAACCTCAGAAGGGGTGGATGACGAAATTGACAGAAATGGAACATCACCATGTACCCCCTGACAACCCCAGCTGGACACCGACATGGATTTCCAATCTAATACTGGATTATGGGCTTGTAGCCATGGCAACCCCAACACGACCACATCATGCAGATTATGCAACACCAGAAAGCGAATAACCTCCTGATGTGCGGGAGCCATGCACATGGTCAGCTGGGTCCAGTATTGAGGCTTATTCTTGGCCAAAGGCATGGCATCAATTCCTCTCAATGGAATAGGACACTGCAAGGGCTCTAAGAGAAACCCACAACGCTTAGCATACTCCAAGTCCATCAAATTCAGGGCAGCGCCTGAATCCACAAATGCCATGACAGAAAACGATGACAAAGAACAGATCAAGGTAACGGACAGAAGAAATTTTGACTGTACAGTACCAATGGTGGCAGACCTAGCGAACCGCTTAGTGCGCTTAGGACAATCAGAGATAGCATGAGTGGAATCACCACAGTAGAAACACAGCCCATTCAGACGTCTGTGTTCTTGCCGTTCAACTCTGGTCAAAGTCCTATCGCACTGCATAGGCTCAGGTTTAAGCTCAGGTAATACCGCCAAATGGTGCACAGATTTACGCTCACGCAAGCGTCGACCGATCTGAATGGCCAAAGACATAGACTCATTCAAACCAGCAGGCATAGGAAATCCCACCATGACATCCTTAAGTGCTTCAGAGAGACCCTTTCTGAACATAGCTGCCAGCGCAGATTCATTCCATTGAGTGAGCATGGACCACTTTCTAAATTTCTGACAATATACCTCTATCTCATCCTGACCCTGACAAAGAGCCAGCAAATTTTTCTCTGCCTGATCCACTGAATTAGGTTCATCGTACAGCAATCCGAGCGCCAGGAAAAACGCATCGACATTACTCAATGCAGGATCTCCTGGCGCAAGAGAAAACGCCCAGTCCTGAGGGTCGCCGCGCAAAAAAGAAATAACAATCAAAACCTGTTGAACTGGATCACCAGAGGAGCGAGGTTTCAAGGCCAGAAATAATTTACAATTATTTTTGAAACTCAGAAACTTAGTTCTATCTCCAAAAAACAAATCAGGAAAAGGAATTCTTGGTTCTAACATAGATTTCTGATCAATAGTGTCTTGAATCTTTTGTACCCTTGCCGAGAGCTGATCCACAAATGAAGACACACTTCTAATGTCCATCACCACACCTGTGTACTGAACCACCCAAATGTCTAGGGGAAAAAAAAAGGCAAAACACAGTGCAAAGAGAAAAAAAAATGGTCTCAGAACTTCTTTTTTCCCTCTATTGAGAATCATTAGTACTTTGGGCTTCCTGTACTGTTATGAAAGGCAATTCAGTACCACAATGGACATAGCGGTCAGAGCACATACAGTGATCTGACAATAACTCAAAATCATAGAACGAGCTCTGAGACGTGGGAACTCTGCAGACCGCAATCCCTAATCCTCTCCAAACAACACTAGAGGCAGCCGTGGATTGCGCCTAACTCTGCCTATGCAACTCGGCACAGCCTGAGAAACTAACTAGCCTGAAGATAGAAAATAAGCCTACCTTGCCTCAGAGAAATACCCCAAAGGAAAAGGCAGCCCCCCACATATAATGACTGTGAGCAAGATGAAAAGACAAACGTAGGGATGAAATAGATTCAGCAAAGTGAGGCCCGACTTTCTTAACAGAGCGAGGATAGGAAAGATAACTTTGCGGTCTACACAAAACCCTAAAGAATACCACGCAAAGGGGGCAAAAAGACCCTCCGTACCGAACTAACGGCACGGAGGTACACCCTTTGCGTCCCAGAGCTTCCAGCAAAACAATTAGACAAGCTGGACAGAAAAAATAGCAAACAAATAGCAAAGAAGAACTTAGCTATGCAGAGCAGCAGGCCACAGGAATGATCCAGGGAAAAACAAGTCCAACACTGGAACATTGACAGGAAGCCAGGATCAAAGCATTAGGTGGAGTTAAGTAGAGAAGCACCTAACGACCTCACCAGATCACCTGAGGGAGGAAACTCAGAAGCCGCAGTACCACTTCCCTCCACCAACAGAAGCTCACAGAGAGAATCAGCCGAAGTACCACTTGTGACCACAGGAGGGAGCTCTGCCACAGAATTCACAACACATAGCCACATGCGGAAAGTAAGCAGATCAATGCATTTCTAGTTGTGCGGAATCCCCGCAATTCCGCAAATTTAATGAACATGTTGCTTTTTTTTTTCGCGGAAAAAATGCAACATTTGCACAAGATATGCGGAATACACTGAAAATAATGGGAGGCATATGTAAGCGTTTTTTTTCGCGTTTTTTTTGGGCCCGGTGGGATGGCCTTTATGCTATTTTTGATCAAAAACAGTATTACTAAGAACTCTGTTATTTAAATGCACTTTTGATTTTTTACTTATTTAGTTACAGCAGGGTTTTTGCTCAATTTGTTTCTTGCAGTTTTTTATGCTTTATGGTCAATGTGAGCATGCATTTATGTGCTGCATGCATACCAACTTAAAGGGAACATGTCACCCCCAAAATCGAAGGTGAGCTAAGCCCACCGGCATCAGGGGCTTATCTACAGCATTCTGTAATGCTGTAGATAAGCCCCCAATATAACCTGAAAGATGAGAAAAAGAGGTTAGATTATACTCACCCAGGGGCGGTCCCGCTGCGGTCCGGGTCCGATGGGCGTCGCGGTCCAGTCCGGGGCCTCCCATCTTCTTACGATGATGTCCTCTTCTTGTCTTCATGCTGCGGCTCCGGTGCAGGCATACTTTGTCTGCCCTGTTGAGGGCAGAGCAAAGTACTGCAGTGCGCAGGCGCCGGGAAAGGTCAGAGAGGCCTGGCGCCTGCGCACTGTAGTACTTTGCTTTGCCCTCAACAGGGCAGACAAAGTACGCCTGCACCGGAGCCGCAGCGTGAAGACAAGAAGAGGATGTCATCCTATGAAGATGGGAGGCCCTCGACCGGACCACGACTCCCACCGCATCGAACCGCCCACCCAGGTGAGTATAATCTAACATCTTTTTCTCATCTTTCAGGTTAAATAGGGGGCATATCTACAGCAATACAGAATGCTGTAGATAAGCCCCTGATGCCGGTGGGATTAGCTCACCTTCGATTTTGGGGGTGACAGGTTCCCTTTAAATCAAGTTACATTTTTGTGTCTTTTTTTTCTGTATGCACTGAAGAGTATTCCGCACCTCCTGTCAGCACTCAAGTGATAGTTGTAATGTCATATTGACATATTGCCCATGTTCCCCCTTGAAAGAATAGTGTTTGTATGCTTAATAATCCTTATTGTTAGTGATGAAGCTGTATTCTGCCCAGCAACAGATAGGTAACAGGTACAGTTAGAGTTAAGCTTGGGACTAGCCCAGAGTGTGAGGGGCTATGTAGCAAGATCAGAGAGGACTTCCTGGTAGTGAGTCAGACAAGGCCTAGCTTGCAGCTCTAGCAGACCTCAGGTCTGAAGGTTGGCAAATTGGCATGTAATGGGTGTCCATGTAGCAAGAGGGAAACCTGACCAACAGATAGTAAGATTCCGAGGAGAATAAAGACAAAGCGAGAGGCCGGATCACAGAGACGAGATTAGCAAAGAATGAAAAGAAAGGACATGGAATGAGGCCTAGACCAGAAAGCCCAACGGGATGGTGTGGAGTCTTAGAGATGTACAGAGACTACAGTGAAGGGAAGCAAAAGAAAGATAATTTATACAGCGCTGTAGTTGTAAAGTGTCTATACCAAAGTATACGATTGTATATAATGCTAAGAAACAACTATGAAGCTTATTACTTACTATCTATTGTACACAATACCCTCTAAGTTATTGTTCAGTAAAAGATCATTTGTTTATAAGTGAACTTTACAAGTCTTGGTCCTGGTCAGCTGACATCACAGGCATCCACGCGGCCTGCACTGGCCTAACACCATCACAGCACAAGTCCACACAGCCAGCTAGGACCCCATCTTCATGTAACGTGCCGGGGGTCAAGAGACGAGTACCTTGCCCACGGCTACCGCCCCGCACCACGTTACATGTCCACTCAAGAGACCACGAGAATTGTCCCCTCAGAGGAGATTTGCAGGGTACTAGTCAGCGCAGAAAATATAGGTCTCTGTACATACAGGGCACCCCCCCCTCCAACCCCCCCCCCCCAAATCCACCCCCACCCCCACCCCCCTGGGACACTTGTAATTGAAACTTGAGAATTATTAACAACACCCTAGATATGTCTAAGCTGCTTTACCCTTTACCTATCTAGTGCTCTTTGACTCAATTTAATGCCTACTTAGGTGAATACAATTTATCCTACATGGTAAAAAATCAGGCATGTTAATGAGATCCTTACAGATGCTTCATGCTGTTTGAACTACCGGTTATAGTTGTGGTATTTCAGGAATATTGCAGACACCATTAACATAGCATATACCAGACTCCAGAATAACAAAACCATACAAATTATCTGGAGCATAAGTTGGTAAACATGTAACGTATAAGAGTATGCTCACACTGTGGCCATTTAACAGACAAAACCTAAGATAGAAACAAAATGAGCATATACCCTGCAGTAAATAAATAGCAACAATATAAATAACATGGAGCACTATGCTTTTTTGATCAAAAATAGTGTTTACTAAGTACCCTATGCTATGTACATATACTATTACTATTTACTTGCTGCAGGGTATATACTCGCTTTGTTTCTATCTTAGGTTTTGTCCAGAATACGATATAAGCCGGTTTCACACGTCCAGATAATTCCGGTACCGGAAAAAATCGGTACCGGAACTATCCATGTCCGTGTGCCCCTACGTTTCTGTGGCACATCAGTGTGGCACACGGGCGGTACACGTGTGCCGCCCGTGTGCCCACTGGGTACCACACGCACCGTGCTGGGTACCACACGTACCAGCATCTGGTGCTGAAGCCCTGATTCATATCTTTCCTGCAGCAACGTTTGCTACAGACAAGATATGAATAATTGTGTTTAAAATAAAGATCTATCTGTCCAACCTGTGCGCCCCCCTCCCCGCTGTTCTAAAAATACTCACCCAGCTCCCTCGCTGGCTGTCGCTGCTTCCTGTTCTGGCCGCACCTTCTACTGTATGCGGTCACGTGGGGCCACCGATTACAGTAATGAATATGCAGCTCCACCCCTATTGGAGGTGGAGCCGCATATTCATTACTGTAAATGAGCGGCCCCACGTGACCGCATACAGTAGAAGATGCGACCAGACCAGGAAGCAGCGCCGGCGAGGGAGCGAGCCGGGTATTTTCAGAACAGGGGGGGGGGGAGGCGCACAGGGGGTGGGAGGGCGGGGGACAGATAGATCTTTATTTTAAACACTGTTATTCATATCTTCTCTACAGCAAACGCTGCTGCAGGGAAGATATGAATCGCGGATTCAGCACCAGTGGGGGGGACAGCGCTTAATGTAGCGCTGTCTCCTGCACGGCACACGGACTGCACACGGACAACGTCCGTGTGCAGTACGTGTTTTACACAGACCCATTGACTTTAATGGGTCCATGTAATCCGTGCGCTCCCACGAACACTGACATGTCTCCGTGTTTGGCACACGGAGACACGGTCCGCAAAAAATCAATGACATATGAACAGATGCATTGATTTTAATGTGTCTACGTGTGTCAGTGTCTCCGGTACGTGAGGAAACTGTCACCTCACGTACCGGAGACACTGACGTGTGAAACCGGCCTAAGCTGGGATACACTGCAAAACTTTCCTTGCTATTTGTCTATAATAAATAGATAAGAACACTCTGAAATCTATAACTTACTGTAAAAATGAAGACATAAAAAAGTACGTAGCTCTTGCCTATATTCTGACAAGAACATTACATTTCATGCCATCAGGCAGGGCGTGATCACACACTGTGGTCACAATGCATTTTTTACAGAGACTACAGCAAAATTGCAGCAAAATGGAATCAATGGCCCTAATTTTGCAAAAAAAAAAATCAAACTTTACCAGCTCTATCCCTGGAATAATGTGCCACTGATGTCCATTTTCTAATGTCAACTGCTAAATGACCAATAACAACAACTTTAGGGCACTTTTTGATGTGGAGGATTTGTTAAAGATTTTTTTAGGCATATTCGCAGCCTGTTGCATTATTATACATGCACATAACTGCAGCAGATTTCGCCCATTGTTGTTAGGAAATCACCATTATCATATTGACATTTTTTTGGCAACGTTAGTTTACTGCCGATTCTTATGCAGCAAGCCTGAATAAATGCAGACTTCTTCTAAATGTTGAATTAATCTCTATCCAATGTATGACAACCCTAAAACATTTAAAGTGGTTATAAATGTAAGCAATCCGTGTTTATTGGAAGGTCGTTAAAAAAAACAGATCCCAATTAGTAAGTGATATTGTTCTATTTCATTTGATGCTGGTGGGATTTCTTCCTATTTCTGGGAATGAATGGGTCTAACAAATTTACATGGTTCTGCTGCCTACATTATTCTCTGGGCTTTTCTTCTTTTGTTTCTGAATGCTTTTCTACATTGTGTGAATGGACATCAAATTAGGGGAGTGAATTTGTTAAATAAGTGAGAAGAATGTCCAGCGAGAGGCGCTCTGTGTAAACCTTCACATTCATTGGAAACAGTAAAAAAAAACACATCCAGTCATGAAACACATTGGTTCTGTTCATCCATTATAAAAACTTGATTCCAGCTCACCCAGTTGTTCTATGCTCATCCACCTGGTGCTCAGACACCGGCCTCGCCCTGGCCTCACATCAAGGAAAATAGAAAAAACTGGAGTCCGGCTCAACAGGACTGGATTTTCCTTTTCTTTTTCTTTTTCAAAAGAAATTATAGTGCATAGAAAAGAAAAATTTACATGGTCGACATGACCCAGTCAGCGCGTTTCAACTGCATTAAGCAGTCTTACTGAAAAAGAAAAGGAAAATCCAGTCCTGTTGAGCCGGACTCCAATTTTTTCTGTTCATCCATCCCTTGAGGCGCATTTAATTACTGGTAGGATTTTTAATTGTATCCAGCTGTATTTTCTCCAGAGCGCGGCTCGCTGGACATTCCTCTCACTTATCTATGTTCATTGGCTGGTATGTGTGTAGTCTCCAGATACAGATTATTGCAGATATCGAGCTGGGTAAGCTGACATCCTTTCTTGCCGGAGTTTTTTTAAAGACGCAAGTAATTAGTAAACCATCTTGAATAAGAGGGCTCAATCCATACATGCAGACAGAATAAGATCTTAAAGCCTTCTTTGAGATTTTCCTGTAAATATTAATTGAAACAGGATCAGTTACCTGTACAAAATATCAGTATAAATTCTGCAATGTTTTAGTCTGTAATCTGTAAGAACATGAAATAGGGTTACACAGAAAAAAAGGAAAGACCTGAAATGTTGCACTGAATACAGATGAATAAACTATATGTTGCCAGCGGAGTGCCGGAGTTCTCTAGCTTTCCAAATAGATCATTAGATACTATAGATAGAAAGATAATAGATATAATAATAGATAATAGATAGATAGATAAGTAGATAAATAGATAATAGATAGAGATAGATGATCGATAGATATATATTAGATAGATAGGTAGATAGATAGATAATAGATAATAGATAGATAGATAATAGAGATAGATGATAGATAAATAGATATTAGATAGATATATATATATATATGGCTAGATAGATAGATAGATAGATAGATAGATAGATAGATAGATAGATAGATAGATAGATAGATAGATGAAAGATTGATAGATAGATAGATAGATAGATAGAGATAATAGATAGATAGATATTAGATAGAGATAGATGAAAGATTGATAGATAGATAGATAGATAGATAGATAGATAGATAGATAGATAGATAGATAGATAGATAGATAGATAGATAAAAGATCGATAGATAAATAGCTAGATAGATAGATAGATAAAAGATTGATAGATAAATAGATAGATAGATAGATAGATAGATAGATAGATAGATAGATAGATAAAAGATCGATAGATAAATAGCTAGATAGATAGATAGATAAAAGATTGATAGATAAATAGATAAATAGATAAATAGATAGATAGATAGATAGATACTTCCTAAACCTTTTATGGCTTTCACATAGAATCTTTTCAGATTGTTATCTATATAATACTACTCCCTTCTCTTCCTGGATACCAATGCACAGATCAAACTAATAAGACTACAGTCAAATTTTAGCATCAGATCCACAGCTTAGTTCCTTACTTGCTGCTTAAAAGATGAAAAAAAATTGGAAATTATTTTTTATAGGCTGACATAAAGATTTCTTTTACATCTTTTACTATTTCCCTCCTATTTTATACCAGTCTTCATCAACCTTATTTTTTGTAATTGTTCTTTTTTATCTACTGCCCATTCTTCCTCTGTAACACCCTTAAGTTTTATCCATTTTTCCCTCCTTTCTTGTATATATCAGTTGCTTGTTTTTTGCATTATTAGCTGATGCTTACATACAGGCCGGTGACATAAAGCTCAGCCCCATTGTATTTTGCTACCCTTTTATATTGATAGCGCACATAGTGTGCAGTCGCAGTGTCAAGAGTGCGCAGAGCGTCAAGACTCAAGAGTTTCTGGTCCAAACACTGATATATGTAATGTTTTTCAATTGTTTTGCTGGCGCACTTTACTCTTAAATCACGGCATCGTTTAAGAAAACGTTCATAAAGAATTTTCCATTTTTTTTCCCTGTAAAATATGTTTTACAGCAAAATACAATTTCTATCAATCTAAAATAAAACTGTAAACTGAAATAAATCGTTATCATCCGGCTGATGCTTAATTAATACACAAAAGAAAAATTGCAGTAATGTTTAGAGAATATTAAAGTGAAAGAAACAAGTTGTGGTTATATGACTATTTTTTTTTTTTTTTAAACCCATGTAAGTTTGGTTTTGGCCACCCGAAATGAACAAGCAAGCTATTTCCTTTGCACAGTTCTAGGGGTTTGATGTCCAAAAGTAGTCAAAGTGCTAGACAGACTCACACACGCACACGTACAACAAGTCCAAGAAACCCAAGGCCCTGTCTTTTCATCCATGCCCTGGTGAATAATCTTTGCATTTGCTCCCTTAGGCTGGTTTCACACTTGCGTTTTTGTCTGCTGCGTTTTTTTTTCAAAAAAACGCATGCATTTTTTTTTCCTATATTTAACATTGAAAACGCATGCGTTTTTTTGTGTATGCGTTTGGTCGCGTTTTGCAACGCATGCGTTTTTTTACTGCATGCGTTTTTTTTTCTAAAATGCTACTTGTAGTATTTTTAGAAGCGTTTTTTGGACCAAAAAAAAACGCATGCGTTTTCATGCGTTTTTTTTGTGTCAAAAAATGCATTGGAGTCAATGGGGACGCATGCGTTTTTTGGTGCATGCATTTTTTGCGTTAAAAAACGCATGCGTTTTTTATTAAAAACACTGAAAACACACTAATATGCCACCACCCAACGTAAAGGTGATAAAGGGATCCTAACCCTACCCCTAACCCTAACCCTAACCCTACCCCTAACCCTAACCCTAAGGGATCCTAACCCTACCCCTAACCCTAACCCTACCCCTACCCCTAACCCTAAGGGATCCTAACCCTACCCCTAACCCTAACCCTACCCCTAACCCTAACCCTACCCCTAACCCTAACCCTAAGGGATCCTAACCCTACCCCTAACCCTAACCCCTTTATGGTTAGGGGTAGGGTTAGGGTTAGGGGTAGGGTTAGGATCCCTTAGGGTTAGGGGTAGGGTTAGGGTTAGGGTTAGGGTTAGGGTTAGGGGTAGGGTTAGGGGTAGGGTTAGGATTCCTTAGGGTTAGGGTTAGGGGTAGGGTTAGGGTTAGGGGTAGGGTTAGGGTTAGGATCTCTTTAGGGTTAGGGTTATGATCCCTACCCCTAACCCTACCCCTACCCCTAACCCTAACTATTTCTGTTTATAGTGGGTTTTTTACTTTTTTTTAATGATTGGCAGCTGTCACACATTTCTCAGCATGCGTTTAAAAAACGCAAACGCATGAAAAAACGCATGTAAACGCGGTAAAACGCCGCGTTTTTTACACCACATGCAAAAACGCATGCGTCAAAAAAACACAGCGTTTGCATGCGTTTACATGCGTTTTTTCACCATGCGTTTTTTTGCGTTTTTTACCGCAAAAACGCACCCAAAAAAACGCAAATGTGAAACCAGCCTTACACTTGATGGTGTGCAGTCTCTTTCTTGCCAAAATCCAATGTTCAGAATCTTATGTGTCTTATTGCTCGCTCACACCACAGTATAAATCGGACGAGTGCTATACGATTTTTTATTAGACTAATGTTATTTAAATGGATAGTGTCGATGACTGATTTCTTCACTGACAGAATTTGCCTGTGAAAAGGAAAATCGGATGAAATTCGAAACCACAATATAACGTCCGATTTTTACAAATACATTACGATTCTGTAGCATAGGAAACTGTTAATGATCCTGGAAATGATTAATAGCTGCTGAATAAATAGAAACAGATTGTATACAGACAACACACGGATGACAAGTGAAAAAATATCGTCCTTCTTTTCTGGATGAATTCAGACCGATTTTTAATACACTCGTGTGACCCTAGCTTTATAGTTTTGATATAGTGATGAGCGAATGTGCTGGGATAAGGTGTTATATGAGCATGCTGGTGGCCTGACCGAGTGTCTTCAGCGTGCGCGAATAATATGTTCGAGTCCCCGCGACTGTTTGACAGCCACAAGTTCCACAACACATACAGGGATTGCCTGTTTGTTAGACAATCCCTGCTGTCAAACAGCAGTGAGACGTGCAGCAGCTGAGACTTGATCATATTAAAGGGACTCTGTCACCTGAATTTGGCGGGACTGGTTTTGGGTCATATGGGCGGAGTTTTGGGGTGTTTGATTCACCCTTTCCTTACCCGCTGGCTGCATGCTGGCTGCAATATTGGATTGAAGTTCATTCTTTGTCCTCCATAGTACACGCCTGCGCAAAGCAATCTTGCCTTGTGCAGGCATGTACTACAGAGGACAGAGAATGAACTTCAATCCAATATTGCAGCCAGCATGCAGCCAGCGGGTAAGGAAAGGGTGAATCAAACACCCCAAAACTCCGCCCATATGACCCAAAACCAGTCCCGCCAAATTCAGGTGACAGGTTCCCTTTAAGGCTAGGTTCACACTAGCGTTGCGCCGCCCTGCGTCGGCGACGCAACGCGCGACGCACGTAAAAACGCGCGCAAACGCGCGCAAAAATGCGCGCGTTTTGCGACGCGTGCGTTGTTTTTGACGAAAATCGGACGCACAGAAAATGCTACAATGTAGCGTTTTCTTGCGTCCGACGCTAGCGTCGGAAACGACGCACGTGGCGAAAAACGCCACCAAAACAACGCACGCGTCCCCTATGTTAAACATAGGGGCGCGTCGCCGCTGCGTCGCCGCTGCGTCGCCGGCGCAACAGCGACGCACATTGGCGGAACGCCAATGTGAACGTAGCCTAATTGAACACGCCTGAGTCACTTGGTTAGCACCCGAGCATGCTCAGATAACACCTTATCCCAGCACGTTCGCTCATCACTATTTGGCGTCTATTCATGCAGTTAATTTTTTTAAAAAAAGCTCATCAAGTCAGACAAAAGGAGGGAAATGTGGCATATAGGAAAGAAAAGATAATGTGTAAAAAGGGAATCGTATTTGTTAATTCTCACAAAAACTCATGTTTCCTCACATTTACCAATACCGTGGGCCTGCAGCAGCCAACGCTTTGTCAGTGGTTGCGAGCTCACAACCTGATCAGGTGAGAACGATCGTCCACAACTTTTCTCCCTTTTCCAGTTTTAGCTAAAACTTGTCACTAATTTAAGTATAACCCACCATGTTATGTTATGATGACATCCTCCAGCCATTTTTTAAAAGCTGTTATAAGTCAATGGAAAAAGATGTTTCCTGATACATTTGGAGACTCGATCCGCATCCAATATTTTTATGTTGTTTTTTTTTTTGGCTTCAAGAAATCAGATGTCTCTTATGAATTGATCATTGATTCGCTTGAGATATAGAAGCCTTTCTACGTCTCGGTAATTCAATTCCCCCCCCCCCAGCAGGACAGAGCGCGTCCTTGTTTTCTTATGGTGATCTTACAGTAATAAGGTGTTAACAGACCATAGAAATATTTGTACAAATTGATTTTATCCTCCTGTAGACAACTTCTTTCAAGATTAAATAATGAGTTTTTCTTTATTTTTTGCCATTTCTTACACTCCATGCCCCTTATCAGTTTTGTGGCTCTTCCTCGCACCTATTCCAATTTCAGGGTATTTTTTGCATGCCATGGTACCAGAAGCTGAACTTCAGATTCACAATTATCCCGCTCTAATGTATTGTAGAGCGATAATATTATGTTTGCTTTTCAGTTTGTGTCTGGGCATACACAACATTTCATGCTGCTTTATAAGAAGAATATCGGCATTGCCAGCTATTGTGCACTCACATAGCGCCGTTCTCCATTTTACACCCTTCTCCCTAGGACAGACCTACATTATTAGTGCCAGCATGTATGAATTCCCTTTGTTCCACACAGAATCATATTGACCTAGTTGATTCTTAGACACACGTTTCCATTAAACATAAAAAAAACAATTATGTGGTTTGATCTCAATAAAAACCTTTTTCAACCCTTATAGTTGTATTATAAACTTCAATGAGGACAATATCAGCAATCAAACCTTCCTAATTGATGCTACATAAAAGCTGGTGGTTGGCCTAACCAACTATCATCACAGCTCAAACCTTTCCATGTCATGTATGTTACGACGTACACTAAATATTTGCACTGTGTTAGTAACTTGCCATGGATAAATGGCTATATTCCCTCTGATCCGGGGAGTTTCGCCTTTTAGTCATCGCTACATAGGCCAAGTTTTCGGGTTTTGTTTCAGGTCATTTTTTGACTATTAACAAACTGTTTCATACAATTTTATTTTTCCTAAATAACATTTTAACATGTTTTACAATTTTTTAGTTTGGGTTGAAAAAATAGTCCTTAAAATGAATTATTATATGCCATTAACATTGAGGCAGAACTGGTATGTCTTAGTTAATAGACTAGTTTTAAATTTATTGGCAAAGCTATTGAAATCATCTTTAGGGTCATTAGCAACTTGGCAACCATCCATTGGCGAAACCATGCTCGATAAATCGTCGGCTGTATTAAAATCAACTGCTGTAGTTTGGGCAAGACTGGAATAACGTTCGTTGTAGTTTTGTAAAAGTGGATGAAGAAGAGACAATCGATTCTCACTATATGCAAAAGTTATCAATTCAATCAAAATGGAATTAAAAAAAAGAATAACTTCTTTCGAATAGTTTTCTACTTTTTCTATGCACACAGAGACGTCAGTATAACGTATGCAATGTTTTCTTCTGGATCAGCCTTTCAGCAAGATGCTAATGACCAATTCCTTTTCCTTAAAAAAGTATAAAGATATTAAAATTAATATTTTATGTAATCAAAATGGAAGACTCTATTGATATTTGCATGGTTGGACCGTAACCCGTGAAGCTAAAGTATAAAATCACTTGTCCTTGTGCCTATATAGAGTCAGATGAAAAGGCGATTCTACCATCCTTGTACCTCTGCGCGTATGTTCTACCGCATATTATCCCACCAAAAACTTTGCTCACGCCACATACTGCCGATGGCAAGATCATGTAGTAGCATTTCACAATCGGACATTTTTAAAGCGTAGTTAAAGAAACAGCCTAAAGGGAGACCTGACAACAAGATATTACTGTACCTTCTGCTCCTGCCATTTCTGAAGTGCTGATGAAATTCTGCCTTCTCTGTGATTCCGTGGGTGTAGAAAGAGACATAACTCGGAGATGGGAGGTCGAAACTTGCTTGCAGACCCTCGTATCGCTCGCTATAGGAACAATAGATGTGGCCTTGGCCTGTTGTAAACCGTGTAAGGAGGGGGAAGTAGGAAGAACTCAGCCAGATGTGCCATATGTGATGTATGATAAAAGTACATGTAGATATCCGCTTCCTGTCACACACAGGCAGCAAGGTAACAACTAACAACGCCAAGCCAAGGGGACGCCGAACAACTCCAAAATAAAATACAATCTAATTATCTCTGTTCAACTAACAAAAATATGTTTTCGAGTAACAATGAGACAAGCAGCATTAAAGTATATGGTATTCCCTAACACATTACAAATAACTAATTTTCTACAATTTCAACAAAAAATGCACAGTGCGACATTACAAAGCAGCCAGCCCTCAGTCACTAGTGGAAGGCAGAAGAGGCAATCGCCTAGTTAATGAAGTGGATTCTTAACTATTTTGATTTTTTTAGTCTAACAGGAGGACAGACCTGCTCCTTTAATAGGTGCATCTGGGGGTGCACATTTGTGGGTATGTCAAAACAAACAAGGTATGGATTTATAGGAATGTGCCTTTTTTAGGCAAAGAATAGCAGGTGTGTGACGTTAATGTACAGAAAACCTTAGAATTCCTTCACACTCAAGGGATAAGGCTGCAAGGTCAAATTTCCCCTATCAAACCAATTCTCAAAGGTCCTGAGAAAGTTAAAGGGTTTGTCAGGGACTTTTTCATTATTCACCTATCTTAGGGCTCGCTCACACCAGTGTATTTTGCGTCGGACCAATGTTATTGTAAGGCGTCATGCACACGTCCGACTTGGCACGAGGAAAAAATCTCGACATGTCATAGTTTGATCCAATATTCAGATCGCAATTAGCCATGCAAGTCTATGAGTGCGTGGAAATTATCAGACCGCACTCGGATGACTTGAGAGTACAATCTGATTTCCATGTGCTGGGCTGACACAATGGAGAAGATGGAGAGATTTTGTTTTCCATCTTCTCACAGTGGGCTCCGATTGTCTCATCCGTGAGAATCGTATCACACTCTGCTGACACAGGTCAAATTCTAATCAAAGTTTGGTCAGTGTGTCATTTACATTAACGGCCTGAGTCTTTCGAATGAGAGAATCTATGGTCGTGTGCCCCTGCTCTTAGGATAAATTATCCATATCTGATCGGTGCGGCTGTTACACCCGGCATTCCCACAAATCAGCAGCTCCCAATGCCAGATACGGAGCTGTACAGATCAGTTCTGTCAACTGCATAGCGGCCGCTCCCGATTGATGCAAATACTCAGTTGCAGCCACTATGCAGGTGACGGTACTGTGAACAGCTGATTAGTGGGGTTACCGGTTGTCGAACCCACACTGATCAGATATTAATGACCTATCCTAAGAGCGCAATCACACAGCCATATAAATCGGAGCAAGATTGGAACACAATGCTCAGATTGGCTGTGTCTCTCCCTATCCAAGCATGACAGCTTCATATACAGCTCTGGCAAAATTAAGAGACCACAACATCAAATCCCTGTCATGGCCAGCCCAATCTCCAGACCTGAACCCCTTTGAAAAGCTCTGGAATGTAATCAAGAGGATGATGGATAGTCACAAGTCATCAAACAAAGAAGAACTGCTTACATTTTTGCGCCAGAAGCAGTGTGATAGACTGGTGGAAAGCATGCCAAGACGCATGAAAGCTGTGATTAAAAATCATGGTTATTCCACAAAATATTGATTTCTGAACTCTTCCTGAGTTAAAACATTAGTATTGTTGTTTCTAAATTATTATGAACTTGTTTTCTTTGCATTATTTGAGGTCGGAAAGCACTGGTTTTTTTTTAATTTTGACCATTTCTCCTTTTCAGAAAAAAAATACAAAATGTATTGCTTGGAAATTCGGAGACATGTTGTCAGAAGTTTATAGAATAAATGAACAATTTACATTTTACTCAAAAATATACCTATAAAGAGAAAAATCAGACAAACTGAACATTTTGCAGTGTCAGAGCTGTATGTCAGATTTGGTTCGAGAGAGCCGCCAGCGAGTCAGAGCAATGCATTCTGATCTAGCTCCAATTTATACGGTAGTCTGACTGCGCTCTAAGGATATGCCATCAAAGCAAAAGTCCCAGACAACCACGTTAAACGGTCTGCTATTTCAACAAACTTTGAATAAATCAATAGTATAAGCGAATAAAAGAAAATTTGTGCTATATCTTACTAAAGTTATAGTATTCTTTCTCCACTTTTCCCTTCACCCCACATCCTGAGCATATCATTTGAAAAACAGCTCAAATCCAGCTTAGTGAAAGCAGAACAGACTGCTGTCATAGTAAGGTGTCAGGATACACAGCATAATAAGCTCTTTGGAAAGGGAAAATGGGCAAGTGGATAAAGAGGCTCACAGCACAGTGAGAGAATAGGCAGACATGAGCAGATTGTGCTGCAGCTTTCAGCAAACGTATTTCACTTACCGTATATACTCGAGTATAAGCCGACCCGAGTATAAGCCGAGGCCCCTAATTTTGCCCCAAAAACCTGGGAAAACTTAATGACTCCAGTATAAGCCTAGTGTGGGAAATGCAGCAGCTACTGGTAAATTTCAAAAATAAAAATAGATATTAATAAAAGTAAAATTAATTCAGACATCAGCAGGTTAAATGTTTTTGAATATCCATATTGAATCACGAGCCCCATATAATGCTCCATATAGTTCATGATGGACTCCATAAGATGCCTCATACAAAAAATATGCCCCATATAATGCTCCATAAAGTTCATGATGGGCCCCATAAGATGCTCCATATAAAAAATATGCCCCATATAATGCTGCACAAGGATAATAATGGCTCCCATAAGATGCTCCATGGAATAATATGCCCATATAATGCTCGATAAAGGTTGATGGCCCCATAAGATGCTCCATAGAATAATATGTCCCATATGCTGCTGCTATTAAAAGAAAAAAAAGACATACTCACCCGTCGTCGCTGAGGGACAGGTGCCGGTGTCGCCACTGGCTCAGGCCCCTGGCACTTGTGATATTCACCTGTCCCCATTCCACCGCCGCGCTGCTGTCTTACGTCTCTCTGCAGTGACTGTTCAGGCGGAGGGCACGCACTAACCACGTCATCGCGCCCTCTGACCTGAACGTCACAGCCAGAGGACGCGGAAGACACAGCCCAGTGGTGGAACGGGCACAAGTTAATATCACAGGGCTCACCCTCCCCCGTCATACCCTTCTGGCACGGTCTCTGCACTTCCCTGCTTCTCCGTTGTCCCGGGGCGGCAGCTCCTTCCAGTGCTGAGCAATCACATGGTACCGCTCATTAAAGTAATGAATATGCGCTCCACGCCTATGGGAGTGGAGTCATGTGCATATTTATTACTTTAATAAGCGGTACCACATGACCGCTGAACACAGGAATTGCTGCCGGTGCCAGAGACCATCTGAGTATCAGGGAAGTGCAGAGACCGTGCCAGGAGGGGGTGAGTATGATGTGACAGTCGCCCACTCCTGTTGCTCCCCCTCCCCCGCCGACCCCCTGAAACAATGATTCGAGCATAAGCCGAGAGGGGCACTTTCAGCCTAAAAAAATGGGCTGAAAATCTCGGCTTATACTCGAGTATATACGGTAAATAGTGTATACACAGCGCAGTATTGCTGTATAATGTCATCCATGCTGCTGCTGCTGATGATGATGATTTTATGCTACTGAGAAAGAAAAGCAGAATCCTTCTCTGTGTTTACCGTGTATAGGAGACATCACTGCACATCATTTCCCCTCACTGGCTTAGAGGGAACTAAAAATTAGAAGCAGAGCCTGCAGTGAGGAGAGCTGGTGAAAAATGAAGGATACTAGTCATGTAATGGCCATAAATAGTATTATCATGCACACACGCAGGACTGTTTATTCTTAAAAGATACCTGAAATGCCATGTACACGTTAAACATTTTTAAATCATGGTATTTTTCTAAAACTCCGTTCTTTTTTTTTTGTCCTAATAACAGACCAGAAAATCTCAGAATTAAAAATGTCAGTGTGAACAGAGTAATTTTCTTATTAAATAAGAATCTGCTAAGATTTGTATAACTCAGATACAAGTAAACATTTATTGCTTGTTTCGGAAACGTGTAAAGTTTTATTCTCATGTGGGACTAGCTATCCCTTTCTGTCTTGATCTCTAACAATGTTTTTAAGTGGATTTGAAGAAAGATAACGTTTTTTATAATCAAGAAGATGTGCTGGATTATTATGGATTAATTTTGCATGCGAGCTTGAATGCTATTCCATCCACCTTCGTGGATAACTGCACCTGCTGTGGACAATTCAAGGGTGAGCTGATAATAATAATAATATTTTTTTTTTATTTATATAGCACCAACATATTCCGCAGCGCTTTACAACTTAGGCTGCCGTCACACTAGCAGTATTTGATCAGTATTTTACATCAGTATTTGTAGCCAAAACCAGGAGTGGAACAATTAGAGGAAAAGTATAATAGAAACATATGCACCACTTCTGTATTTATCACCCTCTCCTGGTTTTGGCTTACAAATACTGATGTAAAATACTGACCAAATACTGCTAGTGTGATGGCAGCCTTATAGAGGGGACTTGTACAGACAATAGACATAACAGCATAACAGAAATCACAGTTCAAAACAGATACCATGAGGAATGAGGGCCCTGCTCGCAAGCTTACAAACTATGAGGAAAAGGGGAGACACGAGAGGTGGATAGTAAAAATTGTTTTAGTTATTTGGACCAGCCATAGTGTAAGGCTCGGGTGTTCATGTAAAGCTGCATGCAGCGTCGGACTGGAGCACCTTGGGCCCACCAGAAAAAATCATTCTTGGGGCCCACTATGTAGCTACATAGAAATAGATACAAGACCACCAATTGTGCGGTAAAAAGCGCTAATATCAGGGTATAGTATAAGGTAGTTCACGTCTTAATAATGTAGCAAGGGTTGGGGTAGCCCCCTCACAGAATATAATGTAGCCCCCTCATAAAATATAATGCAGTCCCCTCTCATAGAATATAATGCAGCACCCCACAAAATATAATGCAACCCTCTCAGGTATGACACAGTCCCCACCATAGAATATAATGTAGCACCCCCATAGGGTATAATGCAGCCCCCCCTCATATAGTATAATGCCACCCAGCACAGAATATAATGTAGTCCCCTGAGAGAATGCAGTTCCACCACAGAATATAATGCAGCCCCCCCATAGAGTATACTGTAGCCCCCTCATATAGTATGATGTAGCCCCCATATTATGTAGTCCCCTGAGAGAATAATGCAGCCCCACCACAGAATATAATGCAGCCCACCATAGAGTATACTGTAACCCCTCATATAGTATGATGTAGCCCCCCATAATATAATGTAGTACCTTGAGTATAATGCAGCCCCCCCACAGAATATAATATAGCCCCCCAGGGCTGTATTTAGTGTTTCTGCTGCCCTAGGCATTTTTAGTGCTGCCTCCCCTTTTGGTGAGTATGACACTATCGGCAGTGACTTTGGCAAGAATCGCTGAGGTGAAAGTCGCCTTTTGCAGCAGATCGGGCAGTTTTTCTGCATCTGCCGCGTAACGGATCACTTATGGCAACACTGCGTTCGGCCTCATTCATTCTCTATGGGATTTGCGGCACTTGCCGTGATCTGGCAAATGTGGTACCATACCTCCCAACTTTTGAAGAAGGGAAGGAGGTATAAAGTTTGCGGCGCGCATAGTGCGCCGCGGCAAATTTTAGGCCACGCCTCTGACTAGACCCATTTCACAACTAGTCACACCCATATCCACATCCCAAACGCAGCCATTTAGCACTGCTGATCACACTGTTTTATATACAATAATTATAAACAAAAAAATATGGCCACACATGATGCTCAATACTGTATAACGACCACCACACATGATGCTCCATACTGTATAATGACCGCACATGATGCTCAATACTGTATAACGGCCACACATGATGCTCCATACTGTATAATGACCGCACATGATGCTCCATACTGTATAATGGCCGCACATGATGCTCCATACTGTATAACAGCCACACATGATGCTCCATACTGTATAATGGCCACACATGATGCTACATACTGTATAATGGCCACACATGATGCTACATACTGTATAATGGCCACACATGATGCTCCATACTGTATAACGGCCGCACATGATGCTCAATACTGTATAATGATCCCACATAATGCTCAATACTGTATAATGACCACAAATGATGCTCCATACTGTATAATGACCCCCCTCCTGTATGCATGGCTCATCTCCCTCCTATCCCATATACATAGCTCATATTCCCCCCTGCATGGCTCATATTCACCCCTGCATGGCTCATATTCCCCCCTGCATGGCTCATATTCCGCCCTGTATGCATGGCTCATAGTCCCCCCTGCATGGCTCATAGTCCCCCCTGCATGGCTCATATTCCCCCCTGCATGGCTCATATTTCCCCCTGCATGGCTCATATTCCCCCCTGCATGGCTCATATTCCCCCCTGCATGGCTTATATCCCCCCTGCATGGCTCATATTCCCCCCTGCATGGCTCATATCCCCCCCTGCATGGCTCATATTCCCCCCTGCATGGCTCATATTCCCCCCTGCATGGCTCATATTCCCCCCTGCATGGCTCATATTCCCCCCTGCATGGCTCATATTCCCCCCTGCATGGCTCATATCCCCCCCTGCATGGCTCATATTCCCCCCTGCATGGCTCATATTCCCCCTTGCATGGCTCATATTCCCCCCTGCATGGCTTATATTCCCCCCTGCATGGCTCATATTCCCCCCTGCATGGCTCATATTCCCCCTTGCATGGCTCATATTCCCCCCTGCATGGCTTATATTCCCCACTGCATGGCTCATATTCCCCCCTGCATGGCTCATATTCCCCCCTGCATGGCTCATATTCCCCCCTGCATGGCTTATATTCCCCCCTGCATGGCTCATATTCCCCCCCGTATGCATGGCTCATATTCCTCCCTGCATGGCTCATATTCCCCCCTGCATGGCTCATATATTCCCCCCTGTATGCAGGCTTATCTCTCCACACCCGCACCTGCTCCTGCTCGGCGCGCCGGCTTATGTCCTCCTTCATCCCCCCCCTTTCCCCCGTCCCCCCGGCCCTCATACTCACCTGTCCCACTGCACGGCCGTGCCGACATCCCTCGCGCTCTGTCCCGACTCCAGGCGGCGGCGCCGGCGCAGCACCTTCTTCCTGCTTGAGCGGTCATGTGACACCGTTCATTAAGATCATGAATATGCGCATATTCATGATCTTAATGAGCGGTGTCACGTGACCGCTCGTTCAGGACGAGCTGCAGTGCAGACGCCGAGACCATCGCTGGAGCAGGCAGGGTGAGTATTCAAGGCGGGCAGGCGAGCGGGCGGGCGGCGGCAGGGGGGGGGGCCCTGGAGCGGGGGGAGGGCCCTGGAGCGGGGGGAGGCCCTGCCAGCAGATGCCAGTGTCAGGGCCCACCGGAGGATCCTCCGGTTCCCCGGTGGGCCAGTCCGAGCCTGGCTGCATGAACCAGTTAACTGCCTAAGTATGTAGCAGTACAGACACAGAGGGCTATTAACTGCATAAAGTGTATGAGAACATGATGCAAGGAACCTGATTATGTTTTTTTGTTTTTTTTTATTTATTTTTATTTATTTTTTTATTTTTTTAATAAGCCACACAGGGATAGTTAGGTTAATGCATTGAGGCGGTAGGCCAGTCTGAACAAATGAGGTTTTTAGGGCACGCTTAAAACTGTGGGGATTGGGGATTAATCGTATTAACCTAGGTAGTGCATTCCAAAGAATCGGCGCAGCATGTGTAAAGTCTTGGAGACGGGAGTGGGAGGTTCTGATTATTGAGGATGCTAACCTGAGGTCATTAGTGGAGCGGAGGGCACGGGTAGGGTGGTAGACTGAGACCAGAGAGGAGATGTAGGGTGGTGCTGAGCCATGGAGTGCTTTGTGGATGAGGGTAGTAGTTTTGTACTGGATTCTGGAGTGGATGGGTAGCCAGTGTAATGACTGGCACAAGGTAGAGGCATCGGTGTAACGGTTGGTGAGGAATATGATCCTGGCAGCAGCATTCAGGACAGATTGGAGCGGGGAAAGTTTGGTAAGAGGGAGGCCGATTAGTAGAGAGTTACAATAGTCCAGACGAGAATGAATAAGTGAGACAGTAAGAGTTTTTGCAGAGTCGAAAGTAAGAAAAGGGCGAATTCTAGAAATGTTTTTGAGATGCAGATAAGAAGAGCGAGCCAGTGATTGGATGTGGGGGGTGAATGAAAGCTCGGAATCAAGGATGACCCCAAGGCAGTGGGTATGTTGCTTTGGAGTAAAGGTGGAACTGCACACGGAGATGGCAATGTCAGGCAAAGGTAGGTTAGTAGAGGGAGAGAACACGAGGAGTTCAGTTTTTGACAGGTTCAGTTTCAGATAGAGGGAGGACATGATGTTAGAGACAGCGGTAAGACAATCACTGGTGTTTTCTAAAAAGGTCGGCGTGATAACAGAAGAGGTGTATAATTGGGTGTCGTCAGCTTAGAGATGGTACTGGAAACCAAATCTACTGATTGTTTGTCCAATAGGGGCAGTATACAAAGAGAAGAGGAGGGGGCCTAGGACTGATCCTTGAGGGACCCCAACAGTAAATGAAAGGTGAGAGGAGGAGGAGGAACCAGCAAAAGATACAGTGAAGGATCGGTCAGAGAGATAGGAGGAGAACCAGGAGAGAACGGTGTCCTTGAGGCCGCTGGAGCGGAGCATAGTGAGGAGGAGCTGATGATCCACAGTATCGAATGCTGCGGAGAGATGTATCGAATGCTGCGGAGAGAGCTGATGAACTTTTCCTTATATTGCATAGGCAAACAGTATGGGAGACCCACTTCCTAATAATGGGAACATTGTTTTCAGTAGCCCCTCCTGTGCGTCTCTTCATAGGGGTATTGGGGTGTGTCCAAATTTTTGGTAGCCCTGCCACTCACTGCATAGGTAAACACTATGGGAGACCCAGTTGCTAATAATGGGAACATTTTTTCAGGAAGCCCTCCTGTGCGTCTCGTCAAAGGGGTATTGCGGTGCATCCTAATTGTTGGCAGCCCTGCCACTCACTGCTTACAGTGCAATAACAGCATAGGAGACTAGGAGATCACTGTTTAATAATGGGAATAACAAAGCATAGCTGGCTGATGGCTCACTAAGAATAGGGAGGGCCGTCTGCTGGCTCTTCAAGAATAGTAAAGGCCTCCTGATGGCCCTATAAAAATAGGCTGTGTGACTTTCAGAGTCCCTCCTTCATAAATGAAACAAGATTGGTCTGCTTATGTGTCACACATCACATGGCCAGCTGGGGTTGTTAAATGTTACAATGACACTTCCCAGTGAATGCATTTGTAGTGGTTGAAAGCAATGCTAAAGTTGAAAAAATGCATCAAAAGCACTACGTGTGAACATAGCCCAAGTGGTGGAGGAACATTTTTGTTTTGGGGTTAGTTTTTTTTGCCTTACATACAAATCATTACCCTGGAAAAGATGTACCTTAACATATTTCATAGGAAAATCCATTTTGGTTTCGTTTTATTGTGAGTCTGTAAAAGTGATGTAAGACTCTGACAACATTGTTCACAGCAGTGACCTGGGAGTAAGAAATACTTCCAGGGGTCTTCCCCACGCTGTTCCCATGTCATTTGAGCACTGTTTCCATCGATTTTCACAATTTCTAGTCCCTCTGCAGACCGCGGGGGGGGGGGGCCGCCGGAAAAATGCTCGAGTTTCCCATAGACTTAAATTGGGCTCGTTGCTCAGGTCGAGCACTTGAGCATTCCAATTTGCTCGACCCGAGCATCACTAATAATAATGTCAAAGGAGTCTTCTCGCCTACTTGAAAAATCCAATGTTGACAGCAGTAAACAAAGTGTAAGAGACATCAGTCATGTCAATCAAGGCATGAGGAGCGGTAATACTGGAGATGGAAGAGATGGCAAAGAGAGCAGTGACACCCATTGGACCGGACTGTGCTCATTAGCATGTAGCGTGAGAGGATAATAAAAGGTATTTTCTTATATATGTGGATACTGGGCACTTATAAACAGGTTGCTGGAGAGCTGTTCAAGATTACTTAAAAGTTGTGATGGATTTAGTTTAAAGGTGACCTGTCACCAGTTTTCCCCTATATAATACATGAAAGGGACTGGCTCACAGGATCAGTAAAATAGCTAGGCCTACACACTTAAACAACCTTTTGTTTGTTGTACACTATACCTGAGAAGAGAAAGAGCTGCATGGAGTAAAGAGCAGGGTGTGTGGTTATAAAGCTCTATGTATCATCCGTGACAGCTGACAAAAATGGTGGCAACTTCCTGTCACCAGGAACAGTACAAAAAACAGCTCCGGAGCACAAACTGCTGCTTAAACCACGTAGGTACTGTAAATAGAATTAAAACATTCATAAAAATGAGAATCACTTAATGTTGCCGCTTACTTTATAATTTGCCTAACTTCAACATACAGTCATGGCCAAAAGTTTTGAGATGTTTTTAGATCGATAGTCAGATACTTCTATGGTTACTTAAGTACAATTATCAGTATTTCACAAGTTTTTACACTTTTATTGACAAGTACATCAAGTTTATGGAAAGACTGAATATTTGCAGTGTTGACCCTTATTATTCAAGACCCCTGCATACTTCTCCCTGGCAGCTGGATATCAGTTTCTGGGCCAAATTCTGACTGATGATCATCACCCATTCTTGTCTAATCAGTGCTTGGAGATTATATCAATTTCTGTGTTTTGCTTGTCCTCCTGCTTTTTGAGGACTGATCATGGGTTCTCAATGAGATTGAGATCTAGGGAGTTTCCTGGCCATAGACTAAAAATGTCAACCTTTAGCTCACTGAGCCACTGAGTTATGTCAGCGTTCCTAGCCAAAATTGTGCATGAGCCCTCTCCCTAGGATGAAACCCAGTCACACACATGAATAGTCTCAGGACTCATGGTAGCGCTCACCTTTTCTTCTCTGGATAACTATTCTTCCTGATGTTCCAAAGAGTCTGAAGGGGGCTTCATCAGAGACACAACAACTTTGTAGTACAGGAATTGGATGGCTGAAAATTGGGGTAAAGATATTTTTTCTGATATATTCCCTTTCAGACTGTTTGTGGACATCTGGAATAATGATTAACCTGAGAAGAAAAGTTGAGCGTTAATATGAGTCCTTTGTAATGACAGTTAAAGCATCCTGAGAGCCTTTATGTGGTATCTAAATATCCATAAACAACAACTCCCAGTGATCCAGGAGCAATTTGGTGATGAATAAGGCTTTCTCAAACATGGAGGTCATCTCACTAGGCAAAAGTGATACTTATTAGCTTGATGAACTAAACAGTAAAATTTTGGGTCCAGGACCAGAAAACTCCCCAGATCTCAGTCCCATTTAGAACCTTTGGTCAATGCTCAGAAAGCAGGTGGTTAGGCTCCAAGCATTGATTAGGCAAGAATGGGTTACCCACGACTGTAGATTTTCCTCCAAATCTGGTCCCTTGTATCATCTCTTCCAGTCCCTTCATGCACTTAATAGCCCTCTGTGTCTGTACTGTACACGTACTGGCTGGTGACCGGTTCATGCAGCGTTATGTGGACATCCTATTTATTATATTGATGGCTGGACCTTACAATATAAGCTCTTTTTTACCATTTACCCTATTTCTCATGGATTGTAAGCTCTCGGGAGCAGGGCCCTCACTTCTCTTTGGTTCTGTTGAGTTATGTGTTATTCTGTTATGTCTTTATTGTCTGTACAAGTCTTCCCTGTAATATAAAGTGCTGCGGAATATGTTGGCACTATAGAAATAAAATTATTATTATCATCTCCAAGGTGCATGTTCAGGAATTATTATCACTTCTGCAGTTAGTGATTCCTACTTTAAAAACAATTGTCTTCATTGCATATCAAAGAGTACAAAGCCGGCTACAATCAGGCAGATTACATACTGATAGGGATTCTAGATTGTGAGCCCCATCGGGGACAGCGATGATAATGTGTGCAAAACTGTAAAGCGCTGCGGAATATGTTAGCGCTATATAAAAATAAAGATTATTATTATTATAAGAGGAGCCAATATGACAAATGGAAATTTCAGAATAAAAGAAAAGATGACTGACTAGGAAATACATAAAGAAAGAGAAAGCAAAAGAAAGTATGCAAATAATGGTGAGATCATGGAAATGAAACCCTAAAATGTAAATGTCACAGAGCGTAGTAGACCATGCCTTATACTGTAAGGTGTCTCGTCCTGATTTTTTTTACTTAAAGCGAACCTGTCACCAGGTTTGGCCGATATAAGATAAGACCACCACCTTTCAGGGCTGATATACAGTGTTCTGTAATGTTGTATATCTGCCCCCAGCCCGACCTGCAAGACATGATAAAGACCTGTAATTATACTCACATGCAGGGCGGCCTGGTCTGATGGCTGATCTTGGTCTGATGATGCCCATCTTCTTAACATGTCACTCTCCACAAGGAGAAACGATACTTCTTGGATTTGTTTGCAAATACATGGTCAGCAAAAAAACCTCTGACATGAGAAAAGCACCATAGACTTATAGGTTACATGATCTATCTGTGACATGATCTACACCAAAGAACGTGAAGAACTAGTAGGAGAAAGATGGACACCTGAATGAGGTCTTAGCAGCAGGTTTACACCACATAACTTAGGTTACCACATACTGTTACTCTAGATGCAGTTTATCACCACTCAGCAATGGGAGCCATGATTCCTGAAATATCAATATGACTGCAGTAGGGACTGATTGGTTGCAGCGGTCACATGCCTAAAAGCAGAGTAATGTAGACGTGATATGTTCACACACGTGTATTACTGCAGAGGACAGAGATTTACTGCAGTGGTTACTTGTATATGGTCAACACATCATCACAGCAGAACAAGAAACAAAGACCGATGGGAGAACCAGAGCAGTGAATATACCGGGTGTGTAGCAGCTATTTTATTTTATCACATTCCCTATTCTTAGTTAGTTTTGGGGTTTTTTTTAACCCTGGACAACAAATATGACCCATTTTGGCACTCACTTTAACCCATTTTGCACTACTGCAATCACTTTAATTTGGGGTGTATATCCATTCTGAAGTTGTTGTAGATCTACTGCCAATGTATAATATCCCTGACCCAATACCAAAAATGCTCTTGTGTGACCCAAATAAGGTTGGTCTGTAGTGCCAAGTAACATGCTGGGTAACTGTAGAATGTATGATAAATGTCATGAACATAGGAGAATTACAAAGACTGGTAAGTACACTTTAGGCCTGGTACTCCCTCCTTATAATAGTTAACATGGAATATCATCCGGCATTTCAAACTAAAAAATAAATGTGTCACAAACAATGCCCTCCTGTCAGCAGGATTGTGCTCAGTAACCTACAGTTACGAAGACTAAGGGGTGATCTTATGTTAATGTATAAAATACATGAGGGGACAGTACAAAGACCTTTCTGATGATCTTTTTAATCATAGACCTGAAACCGGGACAAGGGGGCATCGTCTGCGTTTGGAGGAAAAAAGATTTAAGCATAATAACAGACGCGGATTCTTTACTGTAAGAGCAGTGAGACTATGGAACTCTCTGCCGTATGATGTTGTAATGAGTGATTCATTACTTAAATTTAAGAGGGGACTGGATACCTTTCTGGAAAAGTATAATGTTACAGGGTATATACACTAGATTCCTTGATAGGGCGTTGATCCAGGGAACTAGTCTGATTGCCGTATGTGGAGTCGGGAAGAAATTTTTTTCCCCAATGTGGAGCTTACTCTTGCCACATGGTTTTTTTTTGCCTTCCTCTGGATCAACATGTTAGGGCATGTTAGGTTAGGCTATGGGTTGAACTAGATGGACTTATAGTCTTCCTTCAACCTTAATGACTATGTAACTATGTGTCAGGTTGGCGCCGTTACACTCATTAAAATGATACCTTGGTTGATGAAATCCGTCTTGTGGTTGTTCTGTAATCTTAATTTTCAGTTTTTAGTTAATAATATGCTCGTGCTCTGGGGCGGCCTGTGGAGGATGGCTTTATGTGGTGCTCTGCTTACATATACATCTGTATGGCTTATGACTAGTGTTGAGCATTCCGATACCGCAAGTATCGGGTATCGGCCGATACTTGCGGTATCGGAATTCCGATACCGAGATCCGATACTTTTGTGGTATCGGTATCGGATACATAGAGATGTGTAAAATAAAGAATTAAAATAAAAAATATTGATATATTTACCTCTCCGGCGGCCCCTGGACTCAGCGCGGGTAACCGGCAGGCTTTGTTGTTCAAAATCAGCGCTTTTAGGACCTGAGAATCACGTCCCGGCTTCTGATTGGTCGCGGGCCGCCCATGTGACCGCCACGCGACCAATCACAAGCCGCGACGTCACCGCAAGCTATTAACGCGCTCATTTTTAAAAATGAGCGCGTTAATGGCTTTCAAAGACGTAGTGGCTTGTGATTGGTCGCGGCCACGCGACCAATCCCAAGCCGCGACGTCACCGCAAGCTATTAATGCGCTCATTTTTAAAAATGAGCGCGTTAATGGCTTTCAAAGACGTAGCGGCTTGTGATTGGTCGCGGCCACGCGACCAATCACAAGCCGCGACGTCACCGCAAGCTATTAACGCGCTCATTTTTAAAAATGAGCGCGTTAATAGCTTGCGGTGACGTCGTGGCTTGTGATTGGTCGCGTGGCGGTCACATGGGCGGCCCGCGACCAATCAGAAGCCGGGACGTGATTCTCAGGTCCTAAAAGCGCTGATTTTGAACAACGAAGCCTGCCTGTTACCCGCGCTGAGTTCAGGGGCCGCCGGAGAGGTAAATATATCAATATTTTTTATTTGAATTCTTTATTTTACACATCCCTATGGATCCCAGGGCCTGAAGGAGAGTTTCCTCTCCTTCAGACCCTGGGAACCATGAGAATACCTTCCGATACTTGATGTCCCATTGACTTGTATTGGTATCGGATATCGGTATCGGCGATATCCGATATTTTTCGGGTATCGGCCGATACTATCCGATACCGATACTTTCAAGTATCGGACGGTATCGCTCAACACTACTTATGACAGGTTATTGATCCTTCACTAACCTGTCCCCTATTTCACATACTGAATATAGTATTGTGGGGTTAGAATAAAAAGTAACATCATCAAAATGGTGTCGACGCCTGCGCAGTAGCATGATACATGCCTATATCCATTTATGCTTTATAAATATACTATTGTGGAGCAAAAAAAAATTTTGCCTTCATCAAAATGGTACCGGCAGCGGCGCCTGTATGGTAGTTTCTATTGCCAATGCTACTGCCCAGGCGCCACCAGCGACATTTTGATGGAGCAAAATTTTTGCACAGGAGCCGGCACCATTTCTTTTCTAACCCCACAACAGCACCAACCTGACACTGTCTGTAGGTCACTGAGCATATTCCTGCTGACAGGTTCGCTTTAAGTAAGCAAAAAGATTATTAGGACACGTTCAGTATTTGGTCAGTATTTTACATCAGTATTTGTAAGCCAAAACCAGGAGTGGATGAAAAATACAGAATTTGTGACTGGTTTCTATTATACTTTTCTGGCTCTGGGGCATGAGCGGGCAGGAGATTGGTGGCTAGGACCGTCCGCCGGGGAGCCGCAAACACCAGATCGGATTATAAGATAAGTTTTACATGTAACTCAAAATAAACGCCACGGCCATTTTCTTCCAAACAAAATCTCTTGTCTCATGTGTTGTTATTGGGGTTTTATAATGGGGCTTGTGTTACCATGTCAGCCTCATAGTGTCAGCAGCATACATCCCATTTTTATCCTTTGCCTCTCAATGAAGTGATAGAGAAAGAGGGATTTTTGGTTCTTACCGTAAAATCTCTTTCTTGGAGCCTTCATTGGGGGACACAGGTAACTATGGGTGTATGCTGCTGTCGCTAGGAGGCAAACACTATGCAAATAAAGAAAAGTACCTCCTCCCCGGCAGTATACACCCTCCGACAGGCACCAGGCAACTCAGTTGGTGCAAAAGCAGTAGTAGGAGCAAGTATAAACAAACTCAACCTATGTACCAACCCAAAACAACGACACGTTGGCCAACACGGCACAACATAAAGGGAGGGTGCTGTGGAGCCTTCATTGGGCGACAAGAAAGAGATTTTACGGTAAGAACCAAAAATCCCTTTCTTTTTCGCTTCATTGGGGGACACAGGTAACCATGGGATGTCCAAAAGCAGTCCCGAGGGAGCGGATAATATGCAAAAAGAAGGAGACTCAGGTTGGCTGGTGAGAAACCACCGCCTGCAGAATCTTCCTACCCGATGACCTTTCCGAGACGACAAACAGAGGATCAGACTGGCGAAAAGAAGCAGTTCTGGAAAGATAGATTCGGATAGCCCTGACCAAATCCAGCTTGTGAAGAGATTTCTCCAAAGGGTGAACTGAGGAAGGGCACAAGGAAGGAAGGACGATGTCCTCATTGATGTGAAAAGCCAAAACTACCTTTGGTAAAAAGGAAGGAACCGGCCGCAGGACCACTTTATCCTGGTGTAGAATCAAGAAGGGAGAACAGCAGGACAACGCCGCCAGCTCAGAAACTCTTCTAATTGAGGTGATGGCGACCAAGAAGGCCACTTTCCAGGAAAAAAGAGAAAGTAAAATGTCCTGAATAGGTTCAAAGGGCGCACTCTGGAGGGTGCCGAGTACGAGGTTGAGATCCCAAGGTTCAACTGGAGGATGGTAAGGAGGCGCTATATGGGCGACACCTTGAAGGAATGTCCTCACCTGGGGAAGGGAGGCCAGGTCTCTTTGAAAGAGGATGGACAAAGTGGAAATCTGACCCTTCAAGGTACTTAGGGAGAGGCCTGAACCGAGACCCGCTTGGAGGAAACCAAGCACTGAAGGAAGGGAAAAGACCATAGGGAACAAACTGTTGTCATCGCACCAGCAGAAAAAGGCCTTCCAGCATACATGGTAGATATGCAAAGATGCCGGTTTCCTAGCTTTTATCATGGTTTGTATAACACTGTGGGAAAAGCCTTCGTCCTTCAGGACCGCGGCCTCAACGACCATACCATTAAATTCAGAGGCCGAGAATTCGGGTGGAAGAGGGGCCCTTGCGATAGAAGATCCGGACAGTCTGGGAGTCTCCAGGGAACGTTCGATAACATCTTCACTAGCTCTGCATACCAGGCCCTCCGAGGCCAATCTGGAGCTACTATGAGAACGGGAACCCCCTCTGACTTTATCTTTTTTACGATCCTTGGAATCAAGGGAAGAGGCGGAAACAGATAAGGCAACTGAAATTGGGCCCACGAGATCACGAGGGAGTCGCAGCCCACAGCCATCAGATCCCGAGACCTGGAGACGTACTGGGGAACCTTGTGGTTTGTTTGGGAGGCCATTAGGTCGACATCTGGAACGCCCCACCTTTGACAGATTTGGTCAAAAACGGCGGGGAGAAGAGCACACTTGCCCGACACGAGCTCCTAGCGGCTGAGGAAGTCGGCCTCCCAATTGTCCACCCCTGGGATGTGGACGGCTGATATGGAGGGAATGTGGTTCTCCGCCCACTGTAGAATCTTTGCCACCTCCCTCATCACCTGCTTGCTGCGAGTCCCTCCCTGGTGGTTTATGTAAGACACGGCTGTGGCGTTGTCCGACTGAATGCGGACCGATTTTCCCGTGAGGAGGGACTGCCAGCGGAGAAGGGTCAGGAAGATTGCCCTGATCTCCAAGAGATTGATAGGGAGACGCGTCTCTTGAACATTCCAGCGGAGGAGAGCTGTGAGATGGAGAAAGACCGCACCCCACCCCCGGAGACTGGCGTTGGTCGTGATGACCCGCCAGCGGAGGGGGAGAAATTACCTTCCACGAAGAATGGAGTGGACAGCGTCCACCAAGTGAGAGATTGCCTCACATTGAGAGGGCGACGAACTGGATGGTCTAAGGAAAGAGGGCTCCTGTCCCAAGCGGACAAAAGGGCCAGCTTGAGAGGGCGAGAGTGAAATTGAGCATAAGGTACTGCTTCCATGGAAGCTACCATCTTTCCTAGAACCCTCATGCCGAGCCATAGAGGTAGAAGGGCAGAGCACTTCAGAGCCCTGATGCCCTGCTGAAGGGACATGAACTTCTCCTTTGGGAGGAAGACCTTGGCTTGAATGGTGTCGAATTCCATGCCCAGAAATTCTAGGCGTTGGGTTGGAATCAAGGAGGACTTCTGCTTGTTGATTATCCAACCTAGACTGACTAGCATGTCCAGAGCGATCTGGAGACTCTGGGCGCAGTCCCGGCGAGATGGACCCTTGACCACTAGGTCATCGAGATAGGGGATTATAAGAATCCCCTTCGATTGAAGGATGGCCATGACTGCCGCCATTACCTTTGTAAAGACCCTGGGGGCGGACACCGGCCAAATGGGAGAGCTGTGAATTGATAATGTTGCTCTTGGATTGCAAAACAAAGGAACCTCTGATGCTGTATACATACAGGAATGTGTAGGTATGCATCCTGGATGTCCAACGAACAGAGAAATTCTCCTGGTTCCATGGATGCGATCACCGAGTGCAGAGACTCCATCTTGAAGTGACAAATCCGGAGGTGACGGTTCAGCTGCTTGAGTTCTAAAATTGGGTGGTGAGAGCCATATTTCTTTGGAACTACGAACAGATTTGAATAAAAACACGAAAACCGCTCGTGGTAAGGAACTGGGACGATTACCCCTGAGGCGAGGAGCGAAGCGACGGCCTGGAGAAGCCCTGGGACATGGGAGGGCCATTTGCGTGGACGAGAGAGGACGAAACGTCTTTCTGGGGGCGAAGAAAATTCTATTTTGTAGCCCGAAGTGACGATCCTTCAGACCCAGGCGTCGTCGACCACTGATAACCAGGCCTCTGTGAACAGAAAAAGTCTGCCTCCCATCCTGAAAAGATTTCCAGGTGGGGGTGACCCGTCATTTTGAAGAAAATCTATGGCTGAGAGATCCGAAGGGCTTAGAGGAGCGGCTTTTAGCTCTCCAGTGAGGGGTAGGCCTGAAGACAGGTTTCTTACATTCCCCTTGGGTGGTAGACTGGTCCTGTTGAGAGGCACCACCAGAGGTGAAGGACCAAAAGGGGCGAAAGGACTGGGGTCCCTTCCTATTGAAGGGACACCTAGGCTTAAATTGAGGTAGAGAAGTACTCTTACCTTCAGTGGCGTCAGAGATCATTTGATCCAGCTGTGTGCCAAAGAGCCTGGAGCTCTGGAAAGGCAGACTAGTTAGGGATTTTTTAGAAGCGGAATCTGCGTTCCACGCCTTCAGCCAAAGAATTCGGCGAATGGCAATGATGTTGCTGTTAGCCCTTGTGGAGCAAGCGGCCGCATCCAGAGAGGCATTTAAGAGATATTTTCCTGCGTGGGCAATCTGATCCGCTAAATCCGCTAGCTCCTCTGCAGTAGCCGAAGCTACAATGCTACGCAGGATCTTAGCCCAGGCCGAAACAGCTTTCGCCACCCAAGAAGAGGCTAAATTAGGACAGAGAAAGGCGCCAGAAGCTTTGGTTAAAGTCTCAATTTGCCTGTCCGTGGGGTCCTTTAGAGATGCCATGTCAGGGATGGACAACACAGTCTGCGAGGATAATCTAGACACAGGTGGATCTACTTTAGGTGATTCAGACCATTTGTTGACAAGGTCTGAATCAAAAGGGAATAAAGTGTCCAGACGCTTCCTTCCCGGAAAGCGCTTACCGGGATGTTCCCAGTGTCTAGAGGTGGTGTTCTCAAACTCTTTGTGGTTGGGAAACCCTCTAGATGGACGTTTCATCCATTTGAATGAAACGGAGATGTCTGTTGTGAATTCCGCTCTTGGGCTCCCTCCGGTGGTTGTAAGTGGCACTTTTGTGAGTTCTGCTCTTGGGCTCCCTCTTGTGGTTTCTAGTGGTATGGCTGCTCCTTGGAGTGAGCTGTCATCAGCTGCCTCCACTTATCGTCTCTTCTGCTCGGCTATTTAGGCCTGGCTCTTTCTTCAGCCAGTGCCACTTGTAAAAGGTTCCTGGTTGGATTCACATCTCTTTGGAGTTCCCTGTTATCCTGACCAGTTCAGCAAAGCTAAGTTTTTGCTTGCTCTTTTCTGTCCATAGATTGTGGACTTATCCATTCTGTGCTTTCTATGTTTGTCCAGCTTATCAGTGTGAATTAATTCTGTCTTGCTGGAAGCTCTGGGAGGCAGATTTGCCCTCCACACCCTTAGTCAGGTGTGGAGATTTTTTGTAAACTCTGCGTGGATTTTTGTAGTGTTTTATACTGTCCTATCTATTTAGCTAGACTGGCCTCCTGTGCTCATCCTGGTTTCATTCTGTGTATGTCTTTTCCCTCTCCACTCACAGTCATTATTTGTGGGGGGCTAATCTATCCTTTGGGGATTTTCTCTGAGGCAAGATAGCTTTCCTGCTTCTTTCTTTAGGGGTAGTTAGCTCTTAGGCTGTGACGAGATGCCTAGGGAGAGTTAGGAGCATTCCACGGCTACTTCTAGTGTTGTGTTGAGCTTAGGGACTGCGGTCAATACAGTTACCACTTCCTTCAGAGCTCGTTCCATGTTGCTCCTAGACCACCGTATCATAACAGTACAAGTGGCCGAAAATGAATTAAATGCATCTCAAAAGAAGGAAAAGAAAGTTCTGAACCATTTTTTTTTTTCTGTGCTCTGGTTTGTCTTTTTTTTCCTCTTGATATCTGGGTGGTTCAGGATATATGCTTTGGCATGGATGTTCAGGGTTTGTTTTCTCGTGTGGATCAACTTGCTGCAAGAGTACAGAGTATCCAGGACTATGTTGTCCAGACTCCGGCTTTAGAGCCTAGAATTCCTACTCCTGATTTGTTTTTTTGGGGACAGATCCAAGTTTTTGAACTTTAAAAATAACTGCAAATTGTTTTTTGCTTTGACACCTCGTTCTTCTGGTGATCCCATTCAGCAAGTAAAAATCATCATATCCTTGCTGCGTGGTGACCCTCAAGACTGGGCTTTTTCTCTTGAAACAGGGGATCCGGCATTATTGAATGTAGATGCATTTTTTCAAGCGCTCATATTATTGTACGACGAACCTAATTCTGTGGATCATGCGGAAAAAACCCTGTTGGCCTTGTGTCAAGGTCAGGAAGCGGCAGAGTTATACTGCCAGAAATTTAGAAAATGGTCTGTGCTCACTAAATGGAATGAAGAGGCTCTGGCTGCTATTTTCAGAAAAGGTCTTTCTGAAACCCTTAAAGATGTTATGGTGGGCTTTCCTACGCCTGCCGGTTTGAGCGAATCTATGTCTCTAGCCATTCAGATTGATCGGCGTCTGCGCGAGCGCAAAGCTGTGCACCATATGGCAGTATCCTCTGAGCAAAGTCCTGAACCTATGCAATGTGATAGGATTTTGACTAGAATAGAACGGCAGGAATTCAGACGTCAGAATAGGCTGTGTTTTTACTGTGGTGATTCGGCTCATGTTATCTCTGATTGCCCTAAGCGTACTAAGAGAGTCGCTAGGTCTGTTACCATTAGTACTATACAGCCTAAATTTCTCTTATCTGTGACCATGATTTGCTCATTGTCGTCCTTTTCTGTCATGGCATTTGTGGATTCAGGCGCTGCCCTGAACTTAATGGACTTAGAATTCGCCAGGCGCTGTGGTTTTTCCTTGCAGCCTTTGCAGAGCCCTATTCCTTTGAGGGGTATTGATGCTACACCCTTGGCCAAGGATAAACCTCAGTACTGGACACAGATGACTATGTACATGGCTCCTGCACATCAGGAAGATTGCCGTTTTCTGGTGTTGCATAACCTACATGATGTTGTTGTACTGGGATTTCCATGGTTACAGGAACATTATCCGGTGCTGGATTGGAAAACTATGTCGGTGACTAGTTGGGGTTGTCAAGGAGTACATAGTGACGTTCCTTTGATGTCAATTTCCTCTTCCCCCTCTTCTGAGGTCCCTGAGTTTTTGTCGGATTTCCAGGATGTATTTGATGAGCCCAAGTCCAGTTCCCTTCCTCCGCACAGGGACTGTGATTGTGCTATTAACTTGATTCCTGGTTGCAAGTTCCCTAAGGGCCGACTTTTCAATCTGTCTGTGCCAGAGCATGCCGCCATGCGGAGTTATGTTAAGGAGTCTTTGGAGAAGGGGCATATTCGGCCCTCTTCGTCACCATTGGGAGCGGGTTTCTTTTCTGTTGCTAAGAAGGATGGCTCCTTAAGACCCTGTATTGATTATCGTCTTCTTAATAAGATCACGGTCAAATTCCAATACCCCTTGCCTTTGCTTACTGATTTGTTTGCTCAGATTAAGGGGGCTAGTTGGTTTACTAAGATTGACCTCTGAGGGGCATATAATCTTGTTCGTATTAAACAGGGTGACGAATGGAAAACTGCATTTAATAAGCCCGAAGGCCATTTTGAATACCTTGTGATGCCATTTGGGCTATCTAATGCTCCATCTGTGTTTCAGTCTTTCATGCATGATATTTTCCGCAATTATCTTGATAAATTCATGGTCGTATATTTGGATGATATTTTGATTTTTTCCGATGATTGGGAGTCTCATGTGAAGCAGGTCAGGATGGTGTTCCAGATCCTTTGTGATAATGCTTTATTTGTGAAGGGGTCTAAGTACCTATTCGGAGTTCAGAAGGTCTCTTTTTTGGGTTTTATTTTTTCTCCCTCGGCTATAGAAATGGATCCTGTTAAGGTCCAAGCTATTCATGACTGGATCCAACCCACATCTGTGAAGGGTCTTCAAAAATTTTTGGGTTTTGCTAATTTCTATCGCCGTTTCATTGCCAACTTTTCCAGTGTGGTTAAGCCCCTTACTGATTTGACGAAGAAAGGCGCTGATGTGACGAATTGGTCCTCTGCGGCTGTTGAGGCCTTTCAGGAGCTTAAACGCCGATTTACTTCTGCCCAGTGGCGTATCCAGGGGGGGGCAGCCGGGGCATGTGCCCCGGGCGCAGCTGATGGGGGGCACCAGCGGGGCCGCCTGATGTGATGCGGCACATTGCGGCTGTCAAAGCCAGCCCAGGCTCCTCATCGGCGGCATTCTGCCGCCCCTACACACAGACCAGTGAGATAATCCCTTCCCCTGCTGCCTGCACTAGTAGTAGTAACCGCCGGTTGGTTCCGGTTCGCTTGCTTGCAAGGAGTCCCTTCCCTTGCCTCTGTGCCTGGCCTGCGCCCCTGAGTCAACGGCTGAGAGGCGCTGACCGCCGCTGGCACTTCCGCATCAGGGAAGCGCCAGCAGCGGCTGACGTCACACTGAGCGTGACTGCGTGTGACACTGTGACAGGCTGCCACCGGCGCTGATGCTTCCTTCGTCGTTGCGCCGCAGTGCCGGAGGGACGTGTCTAGTCACTCACAGACAGGAGACGTGCGGGTGCCGGTGGTGCTCCAGACCGCGGCCGCAGGGACCGGGTGGAGCTGAAGTTAGTTGAAGTCACCGACCGAGACGTAGACACCGAAGAGCCTGCCTGCTGCTGCATCATGCATGATAGGGGGAGGGGAGGGACGGGGAGCAGCGGCCAGCCAGGGCAGAGGCAACAACAATGCAAAATGAAATGGTATGTGTGTCAGACTCATTATTGTGAGAATGTCTGACCACTGTGAAGAGGGAAGCAAAGGCAAAGCCTTAGCCAGAGGGGCAGGCAGCTCAGCTGCTGGATCATGAAAGACTGGTCTGAAGGAACATCATGATATGGGGGGGAATGGATGCGGATGGGTTTTAGAAATCAGGACATTAAGGGGGCACAACAAATCAGGACAGTATGGGGGCACAGATCTGGACTGTTGTGAATTCTGTTTTGGAACTCCCTCCTGTGGTCATGAATGGTACTTCGGCGAGTTCTGTCCATGGACTCCCTCTGGTGGCTGTGAGTGGAGCTGCTGGTTCTGAGGTTCCTTCCACAGGTGACCTGGTTAATTCTTAGGCTGGCTGCTCTATTTAACTCCACCTAGATCGTTACTTCATGCCACCTGTCAATGTTCCAGTACTGGTTAAGTTCGCTCTTGGATCTTTCTGGTGACCTGTCTACTCCTGCAGAAGCTAAGTCCCTGCTGGTTAATTTTGTTGTTCTTGTTTTCTTGTCCAGCTTGCTAATATGATTCTGTCTGGCTAGCTGGAAGCTCTGGGAGGCAGAGGGGCACCTCCGCACCGTGAGTCGGTGCGGGGGTCTTTTTGCACACTCTGCGTGGTCTTTTGTAGTTTTTGTGCTGACCGCAAAGTTACCTTTTCTATCCTCTGTCTGTTTAGGTAGTCTGGCCTCCCTTTGCTGAAACCTCTTTCATTCCTGTGTTTGTGACTTTCATCTTATCTCACAGTCAATATTTGTGGGGGGCTGCCTTTTCCTTTGGGGAATTTCTCTGAGGCAAGGTAGGCTTTACTTTCTATCTCTAGGGGTAGCTAGCCCTTAGGCTGTGCCGAGGCGTCTAGGCCTGTTAGGTACGCTCCACGGCTATTTCTAGTGTGTGTGATAGAATTAGGGATTGCGGTCAGCAGAGTTCCCACATCCCAGAGCTTGTCCTGTGAGTTTAACCATCAGGTCTTTCCGGGTGCTCAAAACCACCAGGTCCATAACAGTACAGGTGGCCCAAAGTGTTAATGTATCTCAATAGAGGGATAAGAGAAGTTCTGAGACCATTTTTTTTTCTCTGCAGTGTGTTTTGTCTTTCTTTTCCCCTTTACCTCTGGGTGGTTCAGGACACAGGTGTAGATATGGACATTCAAGGTCTGTCCTCTTGTGTGGATCATCTCACTACAAGGGTACAAAACATTCAAGATTTTGTAGTTCGGAATCCAATGTTAGAGCCTAGAATTCCTATTCCTGATTTGTTTTCTGGGGATAGATCTAAGTTTCTGAATTTAAAAAATAATTGTAAATTGTTTCTTGCTTTGAAACCCCGCTCCTCTGGTGACCCAGTTCAACAAGTAAAAATCATTATTTCTTTGTTACGTGGTGATCCTCAAGACTGGGCATTTTCCCTTGCGCCAGGAGATCCTGCATTGCGTGATGTAGATGCGTTTTTTCTGGCGCTTGGATTGCTTTATGATGAACCAAATTCAGTGGATCAGGCAGAGAAAATCTTGCTGGCTTTGTGTCAGGGTCAGGATGAAGCGGAGGTATATTGTCAGAAGTTTAGAAAGTGGTTCGTGCTTACTCAGTGGAATGAGTGTGCCCTGGTGGCAATTTTCAGAAAAGGTCTTTCTGAAGCCCTTAAGGATGCTATGGTGGGATTTCCCACGCCTGCTGGTCTGAATGAGTCTATGTCCTTGGCCATTCAGATCGATCGGTGCTTGCGTGAGCGCAAAGCTGTGCACCATTTGGCGGTATTCTCTGAGCATAGGTCTGAGCCTATGCAATGTGATAGGACTTTGACCAGAGCTGAACGGCAAGAACACAGACTTCGGAATGGGCTGTGTTTTTACTGTGGTGACTCCACACATGCTATCTCTGATTGTCCTAAACGCACTAAGCGGTTCGCTAGGTCTGCCACCATTGGTACGGTACAGCCTAAATTTCTTTTGTCCATTACTCTGATTTGCTCTTTGTCATCCTATTCTGTTATGGCGTTTGTGGATTCGGGCGCTGCCCTGAATTTGATGGACTTGGAGTTTGCCAGGCGCTGTGGTTTTTTCTTGGAGCCCTTTCAGTGTCCTATTCCATTGAGAGGAATTGATGCTACGCCTTTGGCCAAGAATAAGCCTCAGTACTGGACCCAATTGACCTTGTGCATGGCTCCTGCACAGCAGGAGGATATTCGCTTTTTGGTGTTGCATAATCTGCATGATGTGGTCGTTTTGGGGTTGCCATGGCTACAGGTACATAATCCAGTATTGGATTGAAAATCTATGTCTGTGTCCAGCTGGGGTTGTCAAGGGGTACATGGTGATGTTCCATTTTTGTCTATTTCGTCATCCACCCCTTCTGAAGTCCCGGAGTTTTTGTCGGATTACCGGGATGTATTTGATGAGCCCAAATCCAGTGCCCTACCTCCTCATAGGGATTGCGATTGTGCTATCAATTTGATTCCTGGTAGTAAGTTTCCTAAGGGCCGACTGTTCAATTTATCTGTGCCAGAACACGCCGCTATGCGGAGTTATGTAAAGGAATCCTTGGAGAAGGGTCATATTCGCCCGTTGTCGTCACCATTGGGAGCAGGGTTCTTTTTTGTGGCCAAGAAGGATGGTTCTTTGAGACCTTGTATTGATTACCGCCTTCTTAATAAGATCACAGTCAAATTTCAGTACCCTTTGCCGCTGCTGTCGGATTTATTTGCTCGGATTAAGGGGGCTAGTTGGTTCACCAAGATAGATCTTCGTGGTGCGTATAATCTTGTGCGTATTAAACAGGGCGATGAATGGAAAACTGCATTTAATACGCCCGAGGGCCATTTTGAGTACCTGGTTATGCCATTCGGGCTTTCCAATGCTCCATCAGTATTTCAGTCCTTTATATGCATGACATCTTCCGAGAGTACCTGGATAAATTCCTGATTGTATATTTGGATGATATTTTGGTCTTCTCGGATGATTGGGAGTCTCACGTGAAGCAGGTCAGAATGGTGTTCCAGGTCCTTCGTGCGAATTCTTTGTTTGTGAAGGGGTCAAAGTGTCTCTTTAGTGTTCAGAAGGTTTCATTTTTGGGTTTCATTTTTTCCCCTTCTACTATCGAGATGGACCCTGTTAAAGTCCAGGCCATTTATGATTGGACTCAGCCGACATCTGTGAAGAGTCTGCAAAAGTTCCTGGGCTTTGCTCATTTTTATCGTCGCTTCATCAGTAATTTTTCTAGTGTTGCTAAACCGTTGACTGATTTGACCAAGAAGGGTGCTGATGTGGTCAATTGGTCTTCTGCGGCTGTGGAAGCTTTTCAGGAGTTGAAGCGTCGTTTTTCTTCTGCCCCTGTGTTGTGCCAGCCAGATGTTTCGCTTCCGTTTTAGGTCGAGGTTGATGCTTCTGAGATTGGAGCAGGGGCTGTTTTGTCGCAAAAAATTCTGATGGCTCGGTGATTAAACCATGTGCCTTCTTTTCTAGAAAGTTTTCGCCTGCTGAGCGCAATTATGATGTTGGTAATCGAGAGTTGTTGGCCATGAAGTGGGCATTCGAGGAGTGGCGTCATTGGCTTGAAAGAGCCAAGCATCGCGTGGTGGTCTTGACGGATCACAAGAATTTGACTTATCTCGAGTCTGCCAAACGGTTGAATCCTAGACAGGCTCGTTGGTCGCTATTTTTCTCCCGTTTTGATTTTGTGGTTTCGTACCTTCCAGGCTCTAAGAATGTGAAGGCTGATGCCCTGTCAAGGAGTTTTGTGCCCGACTCTCCGGGTGTTCCTGAGCCTGCGGGTATTCTCAAAGAGGGGGTAATTTTGTCTGCCATCTCCCCTGATTTGCGGCGGGTGCTGCAAAAATTTCAGGCTGATAGACTTGACCGTTGCCTAGCGGAGAAACTGTTTGTCCCTGATAAATGGACTAGTAGAGTTATCTCTGAGGTTCATTGTTCGGTGTTGGCTGGTCATCCTGGGATCTTTGGTACCAGAGATTTGGTGGCTAGATCCTTTTGGTGGCAGTCTTTGTCGCGGGATGTGCGTTCTTTTGTGCAGTCCTGTGGGACTTGTGCTCGGGCTAAGCCCTGCTGTTCTCGTGCCAGTGGGTTGCTTTTGCCCTTGCCGGTCCCGAAGAGGCCCTGGACGCATATCTCTATGGATTTTATTTCGGATCTCCCTGTCTCTCAAAAGATGTCAGTCATTTGGGTGGTTTGTGATCGCTTCTCTAAGATGGTCCATTTGGTACCCTTGTCTAAATTGCCTTCCTCCTCTGATTTGGTGCCATTGTTTTTCCAGCATGTGGTTCGTTTACATGGCATTCCAGAGAACATCGTTTCGGACAGAGGTTCCCAGTTTGTTTCGAGGTTTTGGCGAGCCTTTTGTGCTAGGATGGGCATTGATGTGTCTTTTTCCTCGGCTTTCCATCCTCAGACAAATGGCCAAACCGAACGAACTAATCAGACTTTGGAAACATATCTGAGATGCTTTGTTTCTGCTGATCAGGATGATTGGGTGTCCTTTTTGCCTTTGGCTGAGTTCGCCCTTAATAATCGGGCCAGCTCGGCTACTTTGGTTTCGCCGTTTTTCTGCAATTCTGGTTTCCATCCTCGTTTCTCTTCAGGGCAGGTTGAGTCTTCGGACTGTCCTGGTGTTGATGCTGTGGTGGATGGGTTGCAGCGGATTTGGACTCATGTGGTGGACAGTTTGACATTGTCCCAGGAGAAGGCTCAACGTTTCGCTAACCGCCGGCGCTGTGTGGGTCCCCGACTTCGTGTTGGGGATTTGGTTTGGTTGTCGTCTCGTTATGTTCCTTGTTGTGAATTCTGTGGCAGAGCTCCCTCCTGTGGTCACAAGTGGTACTTCGGTTGATTCTCTCTGTGAGCTTCCGTTGGTGGAGGAAAGTGGTACTGCGGCTTCTGAGTTTCCTCCCTCAGGTGATTTGGTGAGGTCGTTAGGTGCTGCTCTACTTAACTCCACCTAGTGCTTTGATCCTGGCTTCCTGTCAATGTTCCAGTGTTGGACTTGCTTTTTCCTGGATCGTTCCTGTGGCCTGCTGCTCTGCAAAGCTAAGTTCTTCTTTGCTATTTTTGTTTGCTATTTTTTCTGTCCAGCTTGTCTATTTGTTTGCTGGAAGCTCTGGGACGCAGAGGGTGTACCTCCATGCCGTTAGTTCGGTACGGAGGGTCTTTTTGCCCCCTTTGTGTGGTTTTGTAGGGTTTTGTGTAGACCGCAAAGTTACCTTTCCTATCCTCGCTCTGTTCAGAAAGTCGGGCCTCACTTTGCTAAATCTATTTCATCTCTACGTTTGTCTTTTCATCTTAACTCACAGTCATTATATGTGGGGGGCTGCCTTTTCCTTTGGGGTATTTCTCTGAGGCAAGGTAGGCTTATTTTCTATCTTCAGGCTAGCTAGTTTCTCAGGCTGTGCCGAGTTGCATAGGGAGCGTTAGGCGCAATCCACGGCTGCCTCTAGTGTTTGTTGGAGAGGATTAGGGATTGCGGTCTGCAGAGTTCCCACGTCTCAGAGCTCGTTCTATTATTTTGGGGTTTTTGTCAGATCACTGTATGTGCTTTGACCTCTATGTCCATTGTGTTACTGAATTGGTTATCATAACAGTACATGAAGCCTAAGTACTAATGATTCTCAATAGAGGGAAAAAAGAAGTTCTGAGACCATTTTTTTTCCTCTGCACTGTGTTTTGCCTTTTTTTTCCCCTAGACATTTGGGTGGTTCAGGACACAGGTGTGGCAATGGACATTAAAGGTCTGTCTTCATGTGTGGATCAGCTCACGGCAAGAGTACAAAATATTCAAGACTTTGTGGTTCAGAATTCTATGTTAGAACCAAGAATTCCTGTTCCAGATTTGTTTTTTGGAGATAGAACTAAATTTCTGAGTTTCAAAAATAATTGTAAACTATTTCTGGCTTTGAAACCTCGCTCCTCTGGTGACCCAGTTCAACAAATTAGGATCGTTATATCTTTTTTGCGTGGCGACCCTCAAGACTGGGCGTTTTCTCTTGCGTCAGGAGATCCTGCATTAAGTAATATCGATGCGTTTTTCCTGGATTGCTGTACGATGAGCCTAATTCAGTGGATCAGGCAGAGAAAAATTTGCTGGCTCTGTGTCAGGGTCAGGATGAGATAGAGGTATATTGTCAGAAATTTAGGAAGTGGTCCGTACTTACGCAATGGAATGAAGGTGCACTCGCAGCGATTTTCAGAAAGGGTCTCTCTGAAGCCCTTAAGGATGTCATGGTGGGATTTCCTATGCCTGCTGGTCTGAATGAGTCTATGTCTTTGGCCATTCAGATCGGTCGACGCTTGCGTGAGCGTAAATCTGTGCACCATTTGGCGGTATTACCTGAGCTTAAACCTGAGCCTATGCAGTGCGATAGGACTTTGACCAGAGTTGAACGGCAAGAGCACAGACGTCTGAATGGGCTGTGTTTCTGCTGTGGTGATTCCACTCATGCTATCTCTGATTGTCCTAGGCGCACTAAGCGGTTCGCTAGGTCTGCCACCATTGGTACGGTACAGTCAAAATTTCTTCTGTCTGTTACCTTGATCTGCTCTTTGTCATCGTATTCTGTCATGGCATTTGTGGATTCAGGCGCTGCCCTGAATTTGATGGACTTGGAGTATGCTAGGCGTTGTGGGTTTTTCTTGGAGCCCTTGCAGTGTCCTATTCCATTGAGAGGAATTGATGCTGCACCTTTGGCCAAGAATAAGCCTCAGTACTGGACCCAGCTGACCATGTGCATGGCTCCTGCACATCAGGAGGTTATTCGCTTTCTGGTGTTGCATAATCTGCATGATGTGGTCGTGTTGGGGTTGCCATGGCTACAAGTCCATAATCCTGTATTAGATTGGAAATCCATGTCGGTGTCCAGCTGGGGTTGTCAGGGGGTACATGGTGATGTTCCATTTCTGTAAATTTCGTCATCCACCCCTTCTGAGGTTCCAGAGTTCTTGTCTGATTACCGGGATGTATTTGAGGAGCCCAAGTCCGATACCCTACCTCCGCATAGGGATTGTGATTGTGCTATCAATTTGATTCCTGGTAGTAAATTCCCAAAAGGCCGACTGTTTAATTTATCTGTGCCTGAGCACGCCGCTATGCGCAGTTATGTGAAGGCGGATGCTCTGTCTAGGAGTTTTGTGCCCGACTCTCCGGGTTTGTCTGAGCCGGCGGGTATCCTCAAGGAAGGAGTAATTGTGTCTGCCATCTCCCCTGATTTGCGGCGAGTGCTGCAAAAATTTCAGGCTAATAAACCTAATCGTTGTACAGCAGAGAAACTGTTTGTCCCTGATTAAGTGGACGAATAAAGTTATCTCTGAGGTTCATTGTTCGGTGTTGGCTGGTCATCCTGGGATCTTTGGTACCAGAGAGTTAGTGGCTAGATCCTTTTGGTGGCCATCTCTGTCGAGGGATGTGCGTACTTTTGTGCAGTCCTGTGGGATTTGTGCTCGGGCTAAGCCCTGTTGTTCTCGTGCCAGTGGGTTGCTTTTGCCCTTGCCGGTCCCGAAGAGGCCCTGGACGCATATTTCCATGGATTTTATTTCAGATCTTCCCGTTTCTCAAAAGATGTCAGTCATTTGGGTGGTCTGTGATCGCTTTTCTAAGATGGTCCATTTGGTACCCTTGTCTAAATTGCCTTCCTCCTCTGATTTGGTGCCATTGTTCTTCCAGCATGTGGTTCGTTTACATGGCATTCCAGAGAATATCGTTTCTGACAGAGGTTCCCAGTTTGTTTCGAGGTTTTGGCGAGCCTTTTGTGGTAGGATGGGCATTGACTTGTCTTTTTCCTCGGCTTTCCATCCTCAGACTAATGGCCAGACCGAACGAACCAATCAGACCTTGGAAACATATCTGAGATGCTTTGTTTCTGCTGATCAGGATGATTGGGTGTCCTTTTTGCCTTTGGCTGAGTTCGCCCTTAATAATCGGGCCAGCTCGGCTACCTTGGTTTCGCCATTTTTCTGCAACTCTGGGTTCCATCCTCGTTTCTCTTCAGGACAGGTTGAGTCTTCGGACTGTCCTGGTGTGGATACTGTGGTGGACAGGTTGCAGCAGATTTGGACTCAGGTAGTGGACAATTTGACCTTGTCCCAGGAGAAGGCTCAACGTTTCGCTAATCGCAGACGCTGTGTAGGTCCCCGACTTCGTGTTGGGGATCTGGTTTGGTTATCTTCTCGTCATATTCCTATGAAGGTTTCCTCTCCTAAGTTTAAACCTCGTTTCATTGGTCCGTATAGGATTTCTGAGGTTCTTAATCCTGTGTCTTTTCGTCTGCCCCTTCCAGATTCTTTTTCCATACATAACGTATTCCATAGGTCATTGTTGCGGAGATACGTGGCACCTATGGTTCCATCTGTTGACCCTCCTGCCCCGGTTTTGGTGGAGGGGGAGTTGGAGTATATTGTGGAGAAGATTTTGGATTCTCGTGTTTCAAGACGGAAACTCCAGTATCTGGTTAAGTGGAAGGGTTATGCTCAGGAGGATAATTCCTGGGTCTTTGCCTCTGATGTCCATGCTCCCGATCTTGTTCGTGCCTTTCATGTGGCTCATCCTGGTCGGCCTGGGGGCTCTGGTGAGGGTTCGGTGACCCCTCCTCAAGGGGGGGGGGTACTGTTGTGAATTCTGTGGCAGAGCTCCCTCCTGTGGTCACAAGTGGTACTTCGGTTGATTCTCTCTGTGAGCTTCCGTTGGTGGAGGAAAGTGGTACTGCGGCTTCTGAGTTTCCTCCCTCAGGTGATTTGGTGAGGTCGTTAGGTGCTGCTCTACTTAACTCCACCTAGTGCTTTGATCCTGGCTTCCTGTCAATGTTCCAGTGTTGGACTTGCTTTTTCCTGGATCGTTCCTGTGGCCTGCTGCTCTGCATAGCTAAGTTCTTCTTTGCTATTTTTGTTTGCTATTTTTTCTGTCCAGCTTGTCTATTTGTTTGCTGGAAGCTCTGGGACGCAGAGGGTGTACCTCCGTGCCGTTAGTTCGGTACGGAGGGTCTTTTTGCCCCCTTTGTGTGGTTTTGTAGGGTTTTGTGTAGACCGCAAAGTTACCTTTCCTATCCTCGCTCTGTTCAGAAAGTCGGGCCTCACTTTGCTAAATCTATTTCATCTCTACGTTTGTCTTTTCTTCTTAACTCACAGTCATTATATGTGGGGGGCTGCCTTTTCCTTTGGGGTATTTCTCTGAGGCAAGGTAGGCTTATTTTCTATCTTCAGGCTAGCTAGTTTCTTAGGCTGTGCCGAGTTGCATAGGGAGCGTTAGGCGCAATCCACGGCTGCCTCTAGTGTTTGTTGGAGACGATTAGGGATTGCGGTCTGCAGAGTTCCCACGTCTCAGAGCTCGTTCTATTATTTTGGGGTTTTTGTCAGATCACTGTATGTGCTCTGACCTCTATGTCCATTGTGTTACTGAATTGGTTATCATAACAGTTCCTATGAAGGTTTCCTCTCCTAAGTTTAAGCCTCGTTTCATTGGTCCGTATAAGATTTCTGAGGTTCTCAATCCTGTGTAGTTTCGTTTGACCCTTCCAGCTCCTTTTGCCATCCATAATGTATTCCATAGGTCATTGTTGCGGAGATACGTGGCGCCTGTGGTTCCATCCGTTGATCCTCCTGCCCCGGTGTTGGTTGAGGGGGAGTTGGAGTATGTGGTGGAGAAGATTTTGGATTCTCGTATTTCGAGACGGAAACTCCAGTACCTGGTCAAGTGGAAGGGTTATGGTCAGGAAGATAATTCCTGGGTCCTTGCCTCCGATGTTCATGCTGCCGATCTGGTTCGTGCCTTTCATTTGGCTCGTCCTGGTCGGCCTGGGGGCTCTGGTGAGGGTTCGGTGACCCCTCCTCAAGGGGGGGTACTGTTGTGAATTCTGTTGTCAAGCTCCCTCCTGTGGTCATGAATGGTACTTCGGCTGGTTCTGTCCATGGGCTTCCTCTGGTGGTTGTGAGTGTAGCTGCGGCTTCTGAGTTTCCTTCTACAGGTGACGAGGTTGATTCGTTAGCTGGCTGCTCTATTTAACTCCACTTAGATCATTGCTCCACGCCACCTGTCAATGTTCCAGTATTGGTCTTGCTCTCTCCTGGATCGTTCTTGTGACCTGTCTTCCCTGTTGAAGCTAAGTTACTGCTTGTTTTTCTCTGGTTTGCTATTTTTCTGTCCAGCTTGCTATTTTGATTTTTGTCTTGCTTGCTGGAAGCTCTGGGACGCAGAGAGAGCGCCTCCGCACCGTGAGTCAGTGCGGAGGGTCTTTTTGCGCCCTCTGCGTGGTCTTTTTGTAGGTTTTTGTGCTGACCGCAAAGTTACCTTTCCTATCCTCTGTCTGTTCAGTAAGTCGGGCCTCACGGTGCTAAATCTATTTCATCTCTGTGTTTGTAATTTTCATCTTTACTCACAGTCATTATATGTGGGGGGTTGCCTTTTCCTTTGGGGAATTTCTCTGAGGCAAGGTAGGCTTTATTTTTCTTCTCTAGGGCTAGCTAGTTTCTTAGACTGTGTCGAGTTGCATAGGGAGCGTTAGGAGCAATCCACGGCTATTTCTAGTGTGTGTGATAGGATTAGGGATTGCGGTCAGCAGAGTTCCCACGTCTCAGAGCTCGTCCTATATTATTAGTAACTATTAGGTCATTCCGTGTGCTCTTACCCACTAGGTCCATTATTGTCCTAACCACCAGGTCATAACACTCTTCCTTTTCAGGTTGAGGTCGACGCTTCTGAGATTGGGGCAGGTGCCGTTTTGTCTCAGAGGGAGTCTGATGGTTCTTTGATGAAACCGTGTGCTTTTTTTTCCAGAAAGTTTTCGCCTGCGGAACGCAATTATGATGTCGGCAATCGGGAGTTGTTGGCTATGAAGTGGGCGTTTGAGGAGTGGCGACATTGGCTTGAGGGAGCTAAACACCGTGTTGTGGTCCTGACCGATCATAAGAATCTGATTTACCTCGAGTCGGCCAAGCGGCTGAATCCTAGACAGGCTCGATGGTCCCTGTTTTTCTCCCGTTTTGATTTTGTGGTCTCGTATCTTCCGGGATCTAAGAATGTTAAGGCTGATGCCCCCTCTAGGAGATTTTCACCTAATTCTCCTGGAGTCCTTGAGCCGGTTGGCATTCTTAAGGAGGGGGTGATTCTTTCTGCTATCTCCCCTGATTTGCGGTGGGTGCTTCAGGAATTTCAGGCTGATAGGCCTGACCGCTGTCCAGTGGGGAAGCTGTTTGTTCCTGATAGATGGACAAGTAAGGTAATTTCTGAGGTTCATTGTTCAGTGTTGGCTGGTCATCCTGGGATTTTTGGTACCAGAGATTTGGTTGCTAGGTCCTTTTGGTGGCCTTCCTTGTCGCGCGATGTGCGTGCTTTTGTGCAGTCCTGTGGGACTTGCGCCCGGGCCAAGCCTTGCTGTTCCGGCGCTAGTGGGTTGCTTTTGCCTTTGCCGGTCCCTGAGAGGCCCTGGACGCATATTTCCATGGATTTTATTTTGGATCTTCCTGTTTCCCAGAAGATGTCTGTTATCTGGGTTGTTTGTGACCAATTCTCTAAAATGGTCCATCTGGTACCTTTGCCTAAGTTGCCTTCCTCCTCAGATCTGGTTCCATTATTTTTTCAGCATGTGGTTCGTTTGCATGGCATTCCGGAGAATATTGTGTCTGACAGAGGTTCTCAGTTTGTCTCTAGATTTTGGCAGGCCTTTTGTGCTAGGATGGGCATTGATTTGTCTTTTTCTTTGGCGTTTCATCCTCAGACTAAGGCCGGCCTCACACTAGCGAGTTTTACGGACGCAAGAGCACAGAAACTACGTCCGTAAAACTCGCATAAAATACGGCACAATTATTCTCTATGCCCCTGCTCCTATCTGTCGTATTTAACTGATCAGTATTATACGGCTTTCTACGGCCGTAGAAAATCGCAGCATGCTGCGTTTGTCACCGTATTGCGCAAATAAAACGTCAATGAAAGTCTATGGAAGCCCCAGAAATACGGATTACACACGGACCAGCAGTGTGACTTGCGAGGAATACGCAGCGGTGTTAGAGAGAAAAGCCGGTAATTCAGTGCGGTGTACAGTAAAATCACACTGACAGCTTACAGTAGAATAGGTAGAATAAATGTGTACACATAGAATAGGTATATATATATATATATACAGTTAGGGCCAGAAATATTTGGACAGTGACACAAGTTTTGTTATTTTAGCTGTTTACAAAAACATGTTCAGAAATACAATTATATATATAATATGGGCTGAAAGTGCACACTCCCAGCTGCAATATGATAGTTTCCACATCCAAATCGGAGAAAGGGTTTAGGAATCATAGCTCAGTAATGCATAGCGTCCTCTTTTTCAAGGGACCAAAAGTAATTGGACAATGGACTCTAAGGGCTGCAATTAACTCTGAAGGCGTCTCCCTCGTTAACCTGTAATCAATGAAGTAGTTAAAAGGTCAGGGGTGGATTCCAGGTGTGTGGTTTTGCATTTGGAAGCTGTTGCTGTGAGCAGACAACATGCGGTCAAAGGAACTCTCAATTGAGGTGAAGCAGAACATCCTGAGGCTGAAAAAAAATAAAAAATCCATCAGAGAGATAGCAGACATGCTTGGAGTAGCAAAATCAACAGTTGGGTACATTCTGAGAAAAAAGGAATTGACTGGTGAGCTTGGGAACTCAAAAAGGCCTGGGCGTCCACGGATGACAACAGTGGTGGATGATCGCCGCATACTTAATTTGGTGAAGAAGAACCCGTTCACAAGATCAACTGAAGTCCAGAACACTCTCAGTGAAGTAGGTGTATCTGTCTCTAACTCAACAGTAAAGAGAAGACTCCATGACAGTAAATACAAAGGGTTCACATCTAGATGCAAACCATTCATCAATACCAAAAATAGACAGGCCAGAGTTAAATTTGCAGAAAAACACCTCAAGAAGCCAGCTCAGTTCTGGAAAAGTATTCTATGGACAGATGAGACAAAGATCAACCTGTACCAGAATGATAGGAAGAAAAAAGTTTGGAGAAGAAAGGGAACGGCACATGATCCAAGGCACACCACATCCTCTGTAAAACATGGTGGAGGCAACGTGATGGCAATGGCATGCATGGCTTTCAATGGCACTGGGTCACTTGTGTTTATTGATGACATAAGAGCAGACAAGAGTAGCCGGATCAATTCTGAAGTGTACCGGGATATACTTTCAGCCCAGATTCAGCCAAATGCTGCAAAGTTGATTGGACGGCGCTTCATAGTACAGATGGACAATGACCCCAAGCATACAGCCAAAGCTACCCAGGAGTTCATGAGTGCCAAAAAGTGGCACATTCTGCAATGGCCAAGTCAATCTCCAGATCTAAACCCAATTGAGCATGCATTTCACTTGCTCAAATCCAGACTTAAGACGGAAAGACCCACAAACAAGCAAGACCTGAAGGCTGCGGCTGTAAAGGCCTGGCAAAGCATTAAGAAGGAGGAAACCCAGCGTTTGGTGATGTCCATGGGTTCCAGACTTAAGGCAGTGATTGCCTCCAAAGGATTTGCAACAAAATATTGAAAATAAAAATATTTTGTTTGGGTTATGTTTATTTGTCCAATTACTTTTGACCTCCTAAAATGTGGAGTGTTTGTAAAGAAATGTGTACAATTCCTACATTTTCTATCAGATATTTTTGTTCAACCCTTCAAATTAAACGTTACAATCTGCACTTGAATTCTGTTGTAGAGGTTTCATTTCAAATCCAATGTGGTGGCATGCAGAGCCCAACTCGCGAAAATTGTGTCACTGTCCAAATATTTCTGGCCCTAACTGTATATATATATATATATATATATATATATATATATATATGTCATTGAGACACATATATGTATATATATTATTATTTCATCCAGCGCGATATAGCAGAAAGCCGGTAATTCAATTACCGGCTTTTGCTTTCTCCTTCCTAAACCCGACATGATATGAGACCTGGTTTACACACAGTAAACCATCTCATATCCCCATTTTTTTTGCATATACCGCACTAATAATGTCAGTAGTGTGTATATGCAAAATTTTCCTAGAAAGCTCCCAGGCTCGAGATCATAAGAGGGCGCCCTCTGCTGGTTGTCCTCATATGAACTCGAGCCAGGGAGCTTTCTAGGAAAGTTCCCATGATCTAGGAACAGCCAGCAGAGGGCGCCTCACCGCAAATGCAGGTAAATATAGGTCAATGACCTACTTTACCTACATTCTTCGAGGTTTTGCAGACATGAGCAACGTTGCATTAGCAAAGCTCGTGGCTGCAAAATATTTTAACCCCTTCAGATGGATTTACATCGTTGGGCGTGACAGATCCTCGGAAGGTATGTATATTGTTGGTTTATTTTTTTTTTTTCTTTACAGATCGAGGGTCTTCAGTGAGTGGATTGAGAGTAGAATAAATTAATACAACAACCTTTGTGATTTTTTCATTAAATTAATTTTTAATAATGTGTGTGTGTTTTTTTAACCCTTTACTAGTATTGGATTAATAATGGATAGGTGTCATAATTGACACCTCTCCATTATTAATTTGGCTTAATGTCACCTTACAATAGCAAGGTGACATTAACCCTTCATTACCCCATATCCCACCGCTACACGGGAATGGGAAGAGAGTGGCCAAGTGCCAGAATAGGCGCATCTTCCAGATGTGCCTTTTCTGGGGTGGCTGGGGGCAGATGTTTTTAGCCAGGGGGGCCAATAACCGTGGACCCTCTCCAGGCTATTAATATCTGCCCTCAGTCACTGGCTTTACTACTCTGGCGAAGAAAATTGTGCGGGAGCCCACGCCAATTTTTTCCGCCATTTAACCCTTTAATTTACTAGCTAGAACGGCCAAATTTTGCATAGACACACTACTAACATTAGTAGTGTGGAATATGCAAAAAAAATGGGGATATGAGATGTTTTACTGTGTGTAAACCATGTCTCAAATCATGTTGGGTTTAGGATGAAATATTAATATATATACATATATGTGTCTACTGACATATATACAGTATATATATATATATAGACAGTATATATGTTTTTGTTTTTTTTTAACACATGGATCCCTTGTATATCCGTATGTCGGTTTTGCAAGCCTGCGATAAAAACACGCAGTACGGATGCCATACGGATTACATACGAAGGATGCCATGCGCAAAAAACGCTGAAACACCCTGCCTACGGAGGAGCTACGGACCACTATTTTGGGGACTTTTCAGCATATTACGGCCGTATAAAACGGACCGTATTTTCATACGCTTAGTGTGAAGCCGGCCTAATGGCCAAACTGAGCTAACTAATCAGACCTTGGAGACCTTTTTGAGATGCTTGTGTCTGCTGATCAGGATGATTGGGTGTCTTTCTTGCCGTTGGCCTAGTTTGCCCTTAATAATCGGGCTAGTTCGGCTACTTTGGTTTCACCTTTCTTTTGTAATTTTGGTTTCTTGGGTTGTTGCCTCCGATGTCCATGCACCGATTTGGTTCGTGCTTTTCATTTGGCTCGTCCTGATCGGCCTGGGGGCTCTGGTGAGGGTTCGGTGACCCCTCCTCGGGGGGGGGGGTACTGTTGTGAATTCCGCTCTTGGGCTCCCTCCGGTGGTTGTAAGTGGCACTTTTGTGAGTTTTGCTCTTGGGCTCCCTCTTGTGGTTTCTAGTGGTATGGCTGCTCCTTGGAGTGAGCTGTCATCAGCTGCCTCCACTTATCGTCTCTTCTGCTCGGCTATTTAGGCCTGGCTCTTTCTTCAGCCAGTGCCACTTGTAAATGGTTCCTGGTTGGATTCACATCTCTTTGGAGTTCCCTGTTATCCTGACCAGTTCAGCAAAGCTAAGTTTTTGCTTGCTCTTTTCTGTCCATAGATTGTGGACTTATCCATTCTGTGCTTTCTATGTTTGTCCAGCTTATCAGTGTGAATTTATTCTGTCTTGCTGGAAGCTGTGGGAGGCAGATTTGCCCTCCACACCCTTAGTCAGGTGTGGAGATTTTTTGTAAACTCTGCGTGGATTTTTGTAGTGTTTTATACTGACCGCACAGTATTCCATCCTGTCCTATGTATTTAGCTAGACTGGCCTCCTGTGCTCATCCTGGTTTCATTCTGTGTATGTCTTTTCCCTCTCCACTCACAGTCATTATTTGTGAGGGGCTAATCTATCCTTTGGGGATTTTCTCTGAGGCAAGATAGCTTTCCTGCTTCTTTCTTTAGGGGTAGTTAGCTCTTAGGCTGTGACGAGATGCCTAGGGAGAGTTAGGAGCATTCCACGGCTACTTCTAGTGTTGTGTTGAGCTTAGGGACTGCGGTCAGTTCAGCTACCACTTCCTTCAGAGCTCGTTCCATGTTGCTCCTAGACCACCGTATCATAACAGATGTCCTGAGAGGTTGCCTCTTCCTCCTTAAGCTCAAGTGTTTGAATAATAACCGAAATAAGGCTATCTACCATATCCTCCATCCCAGAGGTCTGATCTGCATCCGAGTCAGACTCAGACTGAGAAGCTAAATCTAACCCGACCCCCGCCTGCGAGGACGGGGAGTGGGTAGGGAGGGGTATTCTGGCTGAAGCAGTGTGATCCGATGAACTTGATGAGGATCTAGACAGAGTCCTCTTCCTGGATCTTTTCTCAAGTCTGCCCCTGTGAGGGTCTTGGTCAGGTACGAGCGAATCGCTGTGAGAGGCGTTCGTGGCACTGGTGGAGGTAGTTAGAAGCGGAATACATTCCAGGACCTGAACCAGGGACTGGGACACTTTAGTCAAGTCAGACACTGACTGAGACATAGCAACAGCCCACTCCGGGGGAGCGCACTCACAGTATTAGGGACTTCCTGAGGTACGGACATGGTGGAAGCACTGCAGGATGGACAGAAAGGGGACGGCTGGCCTGAAGCCCACTTTTTCTTACAGCGGGCACAAGCGTAGTGAATTACCGTGGGGATATAGCCGGGGGCCCCTGCAGGGTTGGGCATAGGTAGCGAGTGAATGATACCTGAAGCAGGTTGCCAGCAGGCGATGCTGCTTAGGGGAGTACAGGCCGGGGAAAAACAGTAAAGCCTACCAGACACCAGGTGCAGTGGCAGTGCAGGAAGCTGTGTCGCCCGCTTAGAGGAAGTCCTCTTGGCCACGCGACGCAACAGAGATATCCCAACAGAGAAGCACGGTGCTGTAAACAGGCGCGCAAATAGAGCGTGCCGGAAAAAAGGGGGCGTGGCCGGCCACAAGTGAAACCGACGGCCTGATAGGTTGTTGCAGAAAGGAGGCGAGGCCCGCCCGAACACGACCAATGCTAGCGCTGGGTTCTGGAGGAGGCGTGCCCAGTGCTGAAGAGAGACGGACTGGGAAAGCCAAGGAGGGGGCATGGCTTATCAGAACAACGTCTGCCAAGGAGAGAGGCAGAGAAAAGCGCATGCTGCGGTAAACAGGCACGAAATTTTAATAAATGGCATCCGAAGGGTAAAAGGTACCAGCGGCGAGTGCTGCAGAAGGGGGAATGCTGCGGCTGGCTGGCGGGTGGGCGGGAGAGAGGAAAGAAAATCTTTTACCTGAATGAAGAGCCGTCCCTGTAGCTGAACTCATTAAATAAGGTGATGGAATATTTTCTCTATCAACTTAGAGCACAGCGCCTGGAGAAAAACTATTTTTCCAGAAATTAAATTACTCTTTTCCACATATTTTCAAAGTTATACCACAAAAAGACTTGATCACCCAGTGTTAGAAGAATAAGTGACCTAGACTGAGGTACTGATAAAAACTAACAGTTTATTGAAAATTATTAAAAACAATATATAAATACTACAAAGAAAGGTATTGGACCTAGAAGGAGGGACACAAAAAAGCCATAGGCTACATCCAAATCGTGGCCTAGTTTAACACATACATGTGATAATTACATCCATGCTACCTATACTCTATGTGCATCATGATATATGGTAAAACATCCCCTCATAGGAATGTGCCGATGTGGACTATGTCATGCGGAGGCGGGCTAAACCCATCCACTAATATGATACATGATTGTCACTAGCAAATAAAGAGTTTTGTATTAGAATGGGTATATTACCTTAAGGTCTGCCACGTGGATGTATGCCCCGGCGTCCCTCTGCCCCGACGCGCGTTTCGCACTGCTTCTTCGGGAGGCGTGTCAGGGCAGGGGGGTAGCCGGTTTAAATATAATGCTCTGATTGTGGATTGGATCTAAGGCTCATCATTAGTAAAAACAGGTGGATGGTAGGTGACCGCTGTTGAAAGCGCCGCTATCCAGACTCTATTACGTCAGTGTACGAACACCGGAAATTGCGCTGGGACGGCCCTGATGTACGGACGCTAGGAGTGTTCTATCAGGTGCATACCGGAAGTTCCAAAGAAGAATCTCCGGTGTACGGACACCGGAAGTTGCACCAGGGAGATTAAACTATAAGGACACCTTCTATATACTATTAATGAGACAAATCCGGGAAATCCTAAAAACCAACTCCTATGAAACTATGGTGTGTGCATACCGGAAATGATGTTGCGGAGTTGTATTATACGGACACCACTCCGATAGTCTCTTAAAATAAGCCCTAAGGCTATGGTGTACGCAAACCGGAAGTGACGTTACGATGTCTGTGTAGGATGCGTACCGGTAGTGTCCTGGTATAAGTCACCCAAGTGGGCATATCGGCGCTTGCGTAGACCGATCTGAACCTGCAGCCAATCGATGATCGGATCGCGGTCATGGGGTCATAGGCAGCAAGTCGCACTTAGTGCGACTGCGCTGTCTCGTTCCCCTGATAACCACTCTTCAATCATCCCAGGTCAGTCATCGAGGCAAGCGCTCTGCCCACTAGAAGTGACAGAGGGGGATCTAAATCTGACAAACTAGTCACAGGGAGGGAATATACGGGGACTGTGACATATGTAAAAAACATGTTCCTACAATCTATATAACTCAAAAAAAGGACTAAGAAGAAACATAATGGTCCTCAATGGAACACTGTATAAAATTGTAAAGTGATATTATTAGTGTGTATGTGTGTGTGATAACCACACAAGTGTTCATATAAAGATGAAATTAATATTAATACATCCATAAAACTGGAAAAAGTGCTAAAGAGACTGGAATTCAGATAACTTTTAAGTTATGACTTATAGTAGCAACCACATGACATAACTGTGACCGACCATGTCTCAATGAGTGTGCACATTTCCTATGTGTCCATGTCTCAAGAAATGTGCATATTTACTATGTGTGCAATTATATTAAACATAGGCTATGTATAAAAATATGTACATGGATTATATAAGATAGCCCTGCATAAATATAAAAAGTGGTACTTATCCCCCTGTGAAAACCCACCTCCCCCAAAGAAGCAAAAGGGGAATATCTTCCCCCTAACTAGCTTGCCCCATGCTGATATATAGATCCAACATATCACTAAACGCCACCATGATTTCCAAAGTTTGTGCATGAATATATTAAAATATGATTTCTTCTCTTTTATCTTTGAAGATGTCCTCCTCGGAAATTAGAAAACGGTCTTCCTCCGGAAGCTGCTCCAGGGCCTGACCAACCCCACTCACCGGAAAGGGCCAATGTCCGGCCAATCGCATACAGGTAAGTCTATGTAACTAAGGATCTCTGAAGTTGGCCTGTTCATAATGGAGAGTAAGTTTCCTTCTTCTTTTGGAATAGAGTCTTCATCGAGAACCCCAATGTACACGAACCTCCAGAACCACCCCTAAAATTCAGCAATCCTCCATCCACCGAAAAGACGTCAATGCCCAACGATCAAACAAAGGTAAGCAAATATACTAAACAAAAATTATAATAAAAACAAAATTAATAAAACGACAAACAACATGTAAACAAAACTACTAAAAAGAGAGTTCCATGGTGTTTCTTATTATACATGAATAACCCCCTGCCACCCTACTACCTCATACCTAAATTCAGATAACTTTACAGAAATGCTCCAAAGCCGAAGCTTTCATTGAGACCATATGGGACCACTGTTCCTAATCTATAAATCCACTGACATTCTTTTTTAGCCAGCCTCTTACCAATGTCTCCCCCTCTGCATCCCAAATCCAAAATATCAATACCTTTCACATAGAGCAACTTAGAGTTACTTTGATGGTGACGTTTAAAATGCCTGGGAAGGGTCTTTAATACGGTATCATCCGTAGCTGTTTTAGCTTTATCAATATCCAGGCAGTGTTCACGAACCCTGATTTTGAGCTCTCGACTGGTCATTCCCACATAAATCTTGCCACATGGGCATGTGGCATAGTAAATAACGCCTTTTGATGAGCAAGTAATGCTCGCTCTGATTTCAAAGGTTCTTGTACCCTCCTGATTCTTAAAGGTGGTACTTTTCCTCATGTTGGCGCATCCTTTACACATGCCACATGGGCAAAATCCTCTCCTAGTGGTGTTTCTTTTTTCTTTGGTTGTTTTTTTGGGGTCGTATGTGCTGTGTACTAGCATATCTCGCAAACTGGGTGCTCTCCTTGCTACAAGGGAAGGACAACTAGGGAGAATTTTTTTTTTTTGTAGTATTTATATATTGTTTTTAATAATTTTCAATAAACTGTTAGTTTTTATCAGTACCTCAGTCTAGGTCACTTATTCTTCTAACACTGGGTGATCAAGTCTTTTTGTGGTATAATTATTGTGGAGGTACAAAAGTCCCCCAAATGGGGAGGACGTTGAGAATATTGAGCAAGTAATACTGTGAATATTTTCAAAGTTGTCAGGTTCAGTTAGGAAATGAGCCATTTCTTAATGATTTTGACGTCCTGAATTGAAATCTGACAGGAAAATTTCTAGTTGCCTCTTGTTTCTATGATATCAAAGATCCTTTTACTGCTACACATAATTGATGCATAAAAGTTTCAGCACTTTGAAACACTATTATTTTTGCAAACATAAAGATGCAGAATATTATTTTATAACAATTTCCTGATATTTATTTAGAGGAAACTTCGCCAAAATTCAAATAAGTAAAACCTGTCTAAACACTATTGTCAATTAAAAACAGTTACAGAAATTGCCCTACAAAATTGGGTAATCATTCAGGGACAACACTTTTTTGCTTGTCTCTTGTACTTTTGCATTGGATCATCTCTTACAATTGTCCAACAATAATCTGCAAGCATTGATGGATTCCATTTTCCTTGATATCTTTTCTCCATAGCGGCAATATCTTGGTGAAATCTGTCACCGCAGATTGATGGAAAAAGTCTAGATGTGAATGTAAAAAATTAATCTTTAAGATCGTGCTACAGCCAAGATTCTTATGTTTTGAGGAATTTTCCACCAATTGTTCATAGTTATCTAGTCTTGAGTTTCCCAAGAAAGTAGTTACTACTAATTCAAATGCTTACCATGCAACCTTTTCCTTGCTCTGCAACAAATGGAGAAACTCCTCATCTTGAGGAAGCTTACAAATCTAATGTCCAATAATATCTACTTCATTTATCTTTGCTTCACTCAACTTTGGAAATTTATCAATGAGATACTTGAATGCTTTTGCATTTTTATCCATTTCCTTTACAAAGTTCTTCATTAGGCCCAAAATTGGTGGTAACAAAATCTTATGTGGGTTAACAAGTGCTGGATGCAGGACATATTTACTCCCTGGCTGAAGTGAATGTTGGAGAGGCCAGTCTCTTTTGTTGTAGTGATATTCTCTTGCACCACTATCCCACTCTCACAAAAAGCAGCAGTATTTTGTGCATCCACCCTGAAGACCAAATAAGAGGATGACCACCTTTAAGTCACCATAGAGGGGCCACAAATGTTGTTCCTAGTTCATGAACCTCTACAGCTGTTTCATGTTGTTATAACCCAACTGCATAACAAACTGGAATTGAAGGTAGCACATTGCCATTATGAAGCAAGACGGCTTTTAAGCTTGTTATGGATAAATCGATGGACAGCCTCCATTCCTCTGGATTATGACTTCTCTTCAGAGCTTCCATTAAACTGTTGATGTTATTGCATGCCACAAGATCACCCTCCATGAAGAAGTATTGGACAAGATCTTTATCACGGTTGCGGAACAAAGAAATCCCAACATCGCCCGCTAGAAGATTCCACTGCTGTGGACTGCAATTTAAGAGCTCAGTCTTTGTCTTGGACAGATCCAAATTTCTAACTAAATCATTCAGTTCACGTTGTCTGTGTGGTTCAGTTGAGGTTGCTCCAGGGCCGGACTGGCCATCTGGCAATTCTGGCAAATGCCAGAAGGGCCACTCTGGTCGTGGGCTACCTTGCCTGCTACATTGTTAACAGAATCGGTGTTCTCAAGACACTCATACTGTTAAGAGTTGTGACAGAGCACAAAGTCGCTGACTCCATCACTTACTCCAGCAGGCCACAGGTATCATTAAAAATATTGATCTTGTAGTAAATCTTGCTTTCCTCCATCCAGGGTAATATTAGTAATATATCACCATCTGGTGCTTGGAAACAGGGGCAACATGGACCTTTGTGATTGCAAATGCCAGGGCTGAATTTCAATCCCAGTCTGTACCTGCGGCCAGTGTATGAGGGCTGTGTGTAGTAGATGGCCAATATCTGAGGCCTGGCTGCGGTAGAGGGCCAGGGTGTGATGGCTGGGTGTGGAAGATGGCCAGTGTGGGAGGGCTGAATGCACTAGACAGCCAGTGTGTGAGGGCTGTGTGCGGTAGATTGCCAGTATGTGAGAGCTGGGTGTGGTAGACAGCCAGTGTTTGAGGGCTGGGTGCGGTAGATGGTCATTATATGAGGGCTGTGTGCGGTAGATGGCCAGTGTGTGAGTGCTGCGTGCCATAGATGGCCAGTGTGTGAGAGCTGTGTGAGGTAGAGGGCCAGTGTGTGATGGCTGTGTGCATTAGAAAATCATTGTGTTCGGGCTGTGTGTGCTATATGGCTAGTGTGGGAGGGCTGTGTGCGGTATATGGTCATTGTGTGAGGGCCGGGTGTGGTAGATGGCCAGTGTGTGAGGACAGGGTGGGGTAGACGACCAGTATGTGAGAGCTGGGTGCGGTAGATGGCCAGTGTGTGAAGGCTGCATGCAGTAGATGGCCAGTGTGTGAGGCTGAGTACAGTAGATGGCCAGTGTGTGAGGGCTGTTTGTGGTATATGATCAGTGTGTGATGGCTGTGTGCAGTAGATGGCCAGTGTGTGACATAACAACCTCTTTTGAGCCCCAGGAGAGCGAGTGCCAACACCACTGAAAGGGGGGCTGAGTATTAGTGATTTAATGTAAACCCCTTTCCGACATCGGGCGTAATAGTACGCCGATGTCGGACTCCCACTGTTTGGTGTGGGCTCCGGCACTGAGCTCTCACCTTTCCGGGCACATGTCAGCTGATGTATACAGCTGACATGTGCCTGCAACAGCCAAGGGTGAAATCGCTATCCACTGTTAACTAGTTAAATGCCACTGTCAATTTCTGACAGCGGAATTTAACAAGTGCGCTGGAAATCCTGCCCATCGGTGACCCCGTCACGTGATCACGGGTCACCGATGGGTTGGCATGACAACCAGAGGTCTCTCTCCAGCAGACCTCTATATGTTTGTGCAGCGCCCCAGAGTCCTGGTCATTGCAGTACTGACGCTCCGCCACTAAGGGGAGTGATGGTACGTCTGATGGCACTGAAGGCGTTCACCTGACCAGGTATCACAGTCACACATTACACTTCACACTCTGGCCACCAGGGGGAGCAAAGGGTTCTATGTATTAGGCCACTCCTCACACTCTGGTAAAACTGGGGGTCGGATAGGAAGTTAGACAGAAGCTGACTGGGTTTTGCCCAGGCAACATCCTGTGAGAGAGGGAGTTCCTGGGAAGATTCAGGGGGGTCTCTGTCAGGGGTGGGATCCTGACAGTGGCCTAGCGAAAAGGACAGAACGTTACGGAGCCGCGCCTGCACCCGTTGCGGTGGCATCTTAAGAAAGGACACGAAGCGAGGTTTATTGTGGAGAAGTGAGAAACGAGATCACAGCACAAAGGAGGATAGAACCAGTAGGAGTCGTGCCTTAAGATCGTGGCAACATCCTACTGAGGCGCGTAGCCGGTGGACGGAACGCCGAGGAAGTATTGGGCTCCAAGCATTACTTCAAACAGCGGCAGGACAGTTAACTTTAGGTTGGCTGTCTCACCTAAATCACCTAAGCAGACAACGGAGGCAATTGTGGGAGAGGGGCGTATCTAGGGTCCCAGAATAACTCCAGGCCTACCCCGTCATACGGGTGCTTCCTAGCCATATCATCTGGGGGACGGAGAGAGAAAGAACATCAGAAACAGACACAACAGTTGTGAGGACTATCCCGTGGTGCTCAGCAGGGAGGTACTACAACACACAGGCGCTAGAAGGTAGGCACTGATTTCCACCTGCAAAGGGAACTCTGGATGTGCCTTCGGACCGGCCGGTCTCAGCCAGCCCTGTTAGCAGTGCTCTGGATTGCGGATCCTGAAGCCTTCAGTAAAGAGGTAAAGAGACTGCAACCCTGTGTCCTCGTTATTCGTCGCACCTTGCACCACGCACCATCATCACACCTTTCATTGGACGTCCCTTAGCAGGGTCACGGACCGGGTCTAGCCACCATGACAACCCCAGGACCGAGACAGAGAGGCCCGTTACCGAGTCACCCACGGCCCTGCGTCTGGGGGCGCTTCAACTGTCACTGCCGCATTGCTATGAGCGCCGCCCGGTAGCGCCGCTCGTAGCAAGTGAGCAATTCTGAAATTCCCGTTGGCTCTACATTATACTTCAGGATCATTGTCATAGGGGAGAAAGTGCAAGTCAGGCCTTATGCACACACATTTCCCTATACAATGCAGTAATAATAAAGCAAACATAGACTTCCATGGGGCATGCACTGTAGAAACTTATCATTGGGTAGGATATGACTATAATCCAGTGGAGTCCTTTTTTGAAATCAGAAGCAAGCAGTTTGTTTTTTTTATGTTGTATTATGGGAATATTCAATCCAGACTTTTTTATTGTATGTATGTATATCTGTACTGCACAGACGTCTGTTATGTCAGAATCAGGTAGCCACAAGTTTTAGCTTCCTTCAGTCTTATCCCCCTGTGTCCTACCTGCATTTTATCTAACAGATTACACTCACTGCTATGTCACAGGCATAAAGAAAAATGCAAAATACTCAAAAATTTGATCATGCTCAATGTCAAAGCAACACGTCTGCTGAAAGTTCTGTGACTTGTCAGTCACCATTATTTTTGCTTTTCTATATAGCACAGCTGCATTTGTGAAAACAGAATCTTGCAAATAAACAGATGCCAACCGTTTTACCGGTGCCTCAGTATATCAGATGCAGCTGCCAGCAATCTCATATCGTCCTTATACACAGCTTACAAGTGTATATATTCCTCAACAGTGAAATTGCAGCACTGAGAAGGAAAAGTCATGGAATTATTAAAATCACAAGATGGATAGACATGGTCATGGTAATGATATGCAAATTAAGAAAAAATGAGAAGAAACTTTAAAAATAATGCAATTTATTCAGTATTGAGACTCATGCACAATTACATTTATTTACAACCTTGGCTGCTATCAATAAGGTTATTAATGGTTGTCTGAAGAATGTTCTGCCATGTTGAATGCACTTGAGCACATAAATCATCAAGATCCTCTGCTGGCAGCTCTTGCAATTGACAAACCAATAACATTCCAGATGTGTACAATGGGAGGCAATTCTGGGGACACTGCAGGCCACGGTAGCATGTTTATGAGTCGCCCGCCAGGGCCGTGGGGTACTCGGTACCGGGTCCGGTGTTCACAGGGGGATGTCACGGTGGCGACCTGGTCCGTGGCCCTGGGCGCCCATGTAAAAGGGATATTGATTACAGTTTGTGTTTGTGGAGTGTGAACATGTTGCATGTTTGTGTTTACCTGGTGAAAGTTATCCTTCCTTGCCTCCAAGCGTGACATCACTCTCCCCGTGAGAAAAGCAATGCCACTGTGATGACCAGGACCCTGGGGAGTCACATTTAGGCCACACTAGCTGCTCACAGTAACATCAGCTGCTCACAGTAGCACCAGCAACATGCAGTCTATTGTTGTCACGTTGATTTGCCCAAGTGCAGTCAGCATGGCAGAACATTCCTCAAACAACCTTTAATAACCTCATTGATAGCAGGCAAGACATCTAAGTGCAAAGATTTCTAAGTGTGGCACTCATATTCTATACTGAATAAATCAAGAGGTTAAGAGGTTTTGAAAAATTTGTTTCCATTTTGTCATCATTTAAATAACAATAACATGTCTATCCATCCTGTAATTTTTATAAATCCATGATTTTTCCTTCTTGGTATTGTAATGTCAGATCATACATGGACATGGTACAGTATTTGTACCTGGTTAATAAAAAGTGTTTAATGTCTTGTGACATTGTAAATATTTTGCATTACTTTTTTTTCTACTGATCACGATTTATGCTTGTATTATAGTCCAGAGCCAGATTTCCAATATTAGATGCTTCAGAGCTGAACACCTTTAATGCAGGCTTATAGGAAAATTGCATCTTTATTATGTCATTATTGCATTGTTAGTAGCTCGCTTATTATATCATCTATTTAGTCTATTGAACCTTTAGTATTCTATCATCTTAGGGTAACCAATCAAAAAGCGCCAATTCAGCTTCGATGACGTAATCCTAATTACAGGTGCATCACCTACTTTTATAAATGCTCTCTGTGTAAGGTATACAGTTTTAGGATTGCTTAGTTTCTTAGCATATTGACATGTTTCTACATGTTTTTTCAGATATGCCTCCTCGATCTTGCATTAATAAAGCGGATAGTTTTTATTACATATGAAGAGAAGTCACTTTTGCATCACAAAGGCGAAACTTGACTACCATGATAAGGAAAGCCTACAGCCTGTATTTTGACTGCATAATAGGAGATCAGGACAAGAGTTGGGCTCCACACATATGCTGCAATAGATACACGTCACAACTTACCCATTGGTTTCATGGGAAGAGCCAATCTATGCCTTTTGCAATCCCAAGGATCTGGAGAGAGCCAACTGATCACACTACCAATTGCTATTTTTGCGTGGTGCTCCCCGTTAGGAAAGGCGTTTCAAGGAAGAAATGGACTTTAGAGTATCCAAACATGCCATCTGCAATATGCCCAGTATCACATACAGAAGAACTGCCGGTTCCAAAAGCATCAGAAACAGTTTCAGTTGAGTCATGTGAGGAAGCAGAAAGCGCTTAGTGTCACGAAGCATCTTCCTCTCACAACCCAGACTTTCTGTGAGCAACCCAGGGCCGGACTGGGACTAAAAAGCAGCCCTGGCACACTCAATTCACCAGCCCACATACAATAAGTGTCCTCAACAGAAATTGTGGAACACTGACAGAGAAAATTATTCCTTACTTGTTACCCCTTGCTTAAAAGTGTTGGATAACCACTTTAAACAGTTGTCTACTGCTGGGACAACCCTTTCTCAATCTGAATAGTAATCCCTTTAAAAAGAATTAAACTTATACCCATCTCCAGTTTTGGCGCCATTCCAGCGGTGTCAGCACTCGGATTGCATACCAGTGTTACATCATGCAATCCCTGTAGACAGTCTTCTCCGGCTTCACTCTATCCACCTTCGGATGTATCACATACATCCAGAAGAAGAGAGCACTAGCTCATCTACAGTGGCTTGTGAAAGTATTCACCCCCAGTTGGCTTTTAACCTATTTTGTAACATTACAACCTGTGTTTAAATATTTAGTAATCTCATTTGTGCATGATGCATCAACACTAAATAGTCTATGATGAAGTGAGAAACATACAGGCATAAATTACATTTATGGAATCAAATAACTAAAAATTGGCATGTGCATATGTATTCACCCCTTTTGCGATGAAGCCCCTAAAAATGTCTGGTGCAAGCAATTATCTTCATAAGTCACATGCTTAATGAAAGGAAAGCCACCTGTGCGCAATCTAAGTGTCACCTGGTCTGTCAGTATATACACACACCTTTTCTGAAAGGCCACAGAGGCTGCAACACCACTAACAAGCGGCACCACCATTAACACCATTAGCAAGCGGCACCAAATCCATTATCATCAAATGGAAAGAACATGATAACACAAGTAACCTGCCAAGAGAGGAAAGCCAACCAAAACTTAGCCCGGGCAAGGAGGTCATTAGTCAGAGAGACAGAAAAGGTAACCCTGAAGGGGCTGCAGAGTATCCAAGTAAAGACTGGAGTATCTGCTCATATGACCACAATATGTTGTACACTTCATAGAGGTGGCCTTTATTGAAGAGTGGCTAGAAAAAAGCTTTTGCTTGCACACAAAAATTGTAAGGCTTGTTTTGTTTAACAAAAGACATGTGGGAAACTCCCTATATGTATGGAGGAAGGTGCTGTGGTAAGATGAAACTAAAATTGAACTTTTAAGCCATCAAGGTAAGTGCTATGTCTGGTGACAAGCCAACAACGCTCACCACCCCAAGAACACCATCCCCACAGTGAAACATTATGGTGGTAGCAGGGACAGGAAGAATGGTCCGAGTCAACGGGAAGATAGATGGTGCAAAATGCATATATTCTTGAGCAAAAAATGTGTCAGTCTGTCAGTTATTTAAGACTGCGCCAGAAGTTCACCTTCCAGCAAGACAAATACCCAAACAAACTGATAAAGCAACACTCGAGTGGTTTAAGGGGAAACTTTTGTAAATGTTTTTGGGTGGCCTAGTCAAACCCCAGACCTTAATCCAATGAATATTCTGTGGTCAGACTTAAAGATTGCTGTTCACCAGAGGAAACCATCTAACTTGAAGGAGCTGGAGCAGTTTTACCTTGAGAAATGGGCAAAAATCCCAGTGGCCAGAGGTGGAAAGCGCACAGTGACTCCAACTTGCAGCTATAATTGCTCTACAAAGTACTGACATTAGGGGAGTAAATAGTTATGCACAGTTATGTAATAGTTATGAAGTTTTCAATTATTTTTTCCTATTTGTCTTTTGCTTCACAATAAAAAGAAAACCAAATGTTCACAGTTGTAGGCATGTTCTTTACATGAACTGATGTAAGCCCTACATGGACTGATGTAAGCCCTGATGTAAGTTATATTGATAAATTGGGTGATTCTGAATGCGGTGATATGCGGTGATACCAAATATGTGTATATTTGATTTTTTAATTGTTTTATTTTGAATAGGACTAAAGGGAGGTGATTTGAACTTTTATAATTTTTACTTTTTTTTATAATTTTAAAACTTTTTTTTACTTTTTGCATGCTTCAATAGTCTTCATGTGAGACTAGAAGCTGCAGTTGTCTGATCGCCTCTGTGTGACAAGCAGAACTAGTGCTAACTGCTGTTGCTTCAAAAGCATCCAGCAACTAGAGGGGTTAACACAGTCACAGGATACAGGGAGTGGTTAGCAGAGGCCCAGTGGGATTGTGGGAAACCTGTTTACTGTTCTGGCAGCTGGGATGAGTGATGTGTTTCTATGATCTCTCTCACAAGAGTTCAGGCAAGTGATCCATATGGATTCCATTACAGAGTGGAGTTGGGCTATCCGCCTGTACTGCTAATGGAGAAAGTCTAACAGGAGCAGGAAGATAGTTATTGGAAGGAATTGTGTCACAGGGATAATCTCCCTCAGCAAATCCCCCTCTCTCCTCCACTACACTAAAGCAGTTAATACAAGAGAAGATAGTATTCTGCTACAGATGGATCTGGATAAGTTGGAAACTTGGGCTGAAAGGTGGCAGATGAGGTTTAACAATGATAAATGTAAGGTTATACACATGGGAAGAGGGAATCAATATCACCATTACACACTGAACGGGAAACCACTGGGTAAATCTGACAGGGAGAAGGACTTGGGGATCCTAGTTAATGATAAACTTACCTGGAGCAGCCAGTGCCAGGCAGCAGCTGCCAAGGCAAACAGGATCATGGGGTGCATTAAAAGAGGTCTGGATACACATGATGAGAGCATTATACTGCCTCTGTACAAATCCCTAGTTAGACCGCACATGGAGTACTGTGTCCAGTTTTGGGCACCGGTGCTCAGGAAGGATATAATGGAACTAGAGAGAGTACAAAGGAGGGCAACAAAATTAATAAAGGGGATGGGAGAACTACAATACCCAGATAGATTAGCGAAATTAGGATTATTTAGTCTAGAAAAAAGACGACTGAGGGGCGATCTAATAACCATGTATAAGTATATAAGGGGACAATACAAATATCTCGCTGAGGATCTGTTTATACCAAGGAAGGTGACGGGCACAAGGGGGCATTCTTTGCGTCTGGAGGAGAGAAGGTTTTTCCACCAACATAGAAGAGGATTCTTTACTGTTAGGGCAGTGAGAATCTGGAATTGCTTGCCTGAGGAGGTGGTGATGGCGAACTCAGTCGAGGGGTTCAAGAGAGGCCTGGATGTCTTCCTGGAGCAGAACAATATTGTATCATACAATTATTAGGTTCTGTAGAAGGACGTAGATCTGGGTATTTATTATGATGGAATATAGGCTGAACTGGATGGACAAATGTCTTTTTTCGGCCTTACTAACTATGTTACTATGTTACTATGTTACACTGCTAGAAGGAATGCTGTGGACTACTGTAAATTTGTAAAGAGTATTGATCTGTGCTGAACTGTGCTATTAAAAGAGATTGTTAGTCAATGTGCCTCTAAGAAGCAGCTGTCCTGTTTATGAAGCTTGTGCTTAAGAGACTTGAATTATACTGAATGTGCTGTGACATTAAACTAGACTGTTCATTTTCATGAGGACTCTATCAATTGTATCTGTGTGAGCAAGTGGATCCATCTTGTGCCTGAGGAAGCTTCAGTACATGGTCACCCTGAGTAACAGTTCCCCCAGAGTTCCAAAGAATTAATGAGACCTGTCCCACCCCTATCTGAACCTAGCGGCATACATGTAACATCTACACACAGGAGATGATCAGATCGCTTGTGTGTAGCGGAAATGCTCACTTGCTATGAGCGCTGACCACTGGAAAGCCATGGGTGGAATCGCAATCCACCCGCGGCTGTTAACATGTCAATCTCTGACAGCGGTATTTACATGATTGTGGGTCGCCGATCGCTTTGCATTCAAACCGGGGTCTGCAGGAGACCCCTTTAGTTGTCATCACTGAACTACTATGAGCGCCGCCCAGTGGCGAGCGCTCAAAGCAGATGAAGCCCTGCTACGTGTAGGACAGGTGATAGGATAATTGCAGCTTCAAGTCTCCCATGGAGACTATTGAAGCCAGGAAAAAGTAAAAAAAACGTTTTTAAAAATATATTTAAAAAAAAATAAATAAATAAAGGCTTAACTCACCTCCCATTCGCCCCATTCATAAAAAACAACAAAAAATAAAAAAACACATATTTGGTATCTCCTCATTCCGAATTGCCCAATATTTCAATATATAAAAAGAATTAATCCGATTGGTAAACAGTGTAACGGGAAAAAATAAATAAAAAAATCGTCAGAATTTTTTTTGGTCGCTGCAACACTGCATTAAAATGCAATAATGTGTAGCGATCAAAAGATCATATCTACACCAAAAGTATCAGTAGAAACACCAGCTCAGAACGCAAAATATAAGCCCTCACCCAACCCCAGAATATGAAAAATGGAGACGCTTCTGGTCTTGAAAAATAGCGATATTTTTTATTTATTTATTTTTTTACTATTTTTTTTTTTTTACAAACGATTCTTTTCCCCCACTAAAACTGAACCTATACTAATCATAATGGCAGGTCAGTTTTAGCATTTAGTGAGCACAGTAACAAAAAAAAAACAACTGTGGAATTGCACTTTTTTTTTTGCAATTTTACCGCATTTTGAATTTTTGTCCTGTTTTCCAGGAAATTTCCAGGAACCATTGGTGTCATTCAAAATTACAACCCATTCCAAAAAAAAACCGAGCCTTCACATGGCCATATCAACGGAAAAACAAAAAGTTATGGCTCTGGAAAGAAGGGGTGCAAAAAATGAAAACTAAAAAATGGAAATACTCAAGGTGATGAAGGGGTTAAATTAAAAATTTTCAAAAATCGTCTTTAAATTTTGCCTTATATACAAGTCATTTTCCAGGAAAAAAATATTTCTTAACTTTTTTTTTCCCTGTAAAATGCAATTTCTCATGGGTTTGGAATGTTTTATTGTCAGTCCTTAAGGTGGAGTAAAAGTGTGGGACCATTGTTCTCAGCAGGGGTCTGGGGGTCAGAGATGCTTCCAGGAGTCTATTCTCCTGCCATTCAGCACTTTTCCCATCCATTTCAACATTTTCACTGCCCTCGAGAACTTTTTGTAGGGTCTGCTGGAAAAAAGCACAACTTTCCCATTGACTCCAATAATGCTCGTTACTCAAAACGAGCATGTGAGTATTAGGAATTGCTCGGTTCCATACCATAGTATGCCCGCTGTCTTGGGGTCATATTCGACACCGAACTTTCCTTTACTCCCTATATCCGATCACTCACTCACTCCTGTCACCTGCATCTTAAAAACATCTCCAGAATCCGACCTTTTCTCACCTTTGAAACTGCTAAGACTCTTACTGTTGCTCTTATTCATTCTCGTCTGGACTACTGCAACTCTCTTCTGATCGGTCTCCCTCTTTCCAAACTTTTTCCTCTCCAATCCATCTTGAATGCGGCAGCCAGGGTCATATTTCTGTCCAGCCGCTTCACCGATGCCTCCATCTTGTGCCAGTCATTACACTGGCTATCCATTCGCTACAGGGTCCAGTATAAACTCATCTCTCTCACCCACAAAGCTCTCCACAGTTCTGCACCGCCTTATATCTCCTCTCTCATCTCTGTGTATCGCCCTACACGTGTCCTCCGTTCTACAAATGACCTAAGACTAACATCCCCCGTAATCCGAACCTCGCACCTCCGTCTCCAAGACTTCTCTCGTGCTGCGCCAGCTCTCTGGAATGCACTTCCCCAGACGATCAGACTGATACCTAGCCCCGACCTATTCAAGCGTGCTTTAAAAACCCATCTCTTCAAACAAGCCTACCACATTAACTACTCAGTAAACTAACTTTGTCCTGTTCCCTCCTTCCAATTATTATCTGCATGTGAATCTGCACCCTACTATTCATCTGTCTCCACACCCTCCATGCACACGATAACTGCACTTGATACTTGACTATTGCACTTAAACACACGGGCTGATGACTGGATCATGCAGCTTTGTATGAAAATCCTGATTTATTATAATTGCCAGACCTGAAATAACAAGCACTTTTCACTTATTGTGTCCCCCCATTTCCTTGTAGATTGTAAGCTTGCGAGCAGGGACCTCACCCCTAATGTCACTGTTTAAATTGTCTTAACTTATACTGAATTTATTGTTTGTACATGTCCCCGCTTAATTGTAAAGTGCTGCGGAATATGTTGGCGCTATATAAATAAAAATTATTATTATTATTATTATTATTAGTATAGTGTACAGATATCATAGCCCCTTCTTTATGGGTATCTTAGCAGGAGATCCTGTGGTTGCATTGGATGCCTCGCTGGGTTCACACCAGCGCTGATTGGGTGTCGGGGTCACACATCACAACACCGCAGAAGAGCCACAGGGAGAGCGAGTGCCAACACCACAGGAACGGCACTGGCACGTGAGGTGAGTATGGGCTTTATTATTATAAGGGGGGCAAACTTTTTGATCAAGAATTGGCTGTCCTAGTAGTGGACAACCCATTTAAGTATTATGAGTTGTGAGGCTGTGACCCCTGTTACAGCTAGGGGGCGCCGTTTGTGCTCCCCAGAATGCGCACGGAGGCGCATGAAGGCCAAAGGTGTGCATGGCAGTCGCAGGTGTAGCTGTGATTGCAATGTGAGGCAGTGACTCATGTCACAGGTAGGGGTCGCTGTGTCTTCTCCCCAGGATGTGCATGCAGATGGATAAAGTCCATAGGTGTGCATGGGAGTCACGGATTTCCGATCCAGGTTTTTCATGTGGCTGAAGACCACAGGTTTGTGTGTGTTAAAAGCCCTGCAGTAAGAGGTATGGGGGGTGTCAGGTGTGTGAGGTGCACGTCAGTGTCGGTCTGGTGTGTGCTGGTGTGCAGAGCAGAGGCCTGCAGAGCGCTGGCTGAGTGCATGGAGACAGGCCAGCGGAGCCAGCACCCAGGGCAGCTGAATAGCTTGGCACCCGCTGTGTACACAGCGATGCAAGTCGTCCATGGTACTGGCCTCGGATGTGGACAGTCCTGTGCCCGGAGGTGGATGTCCTGTGCCCGAAAGGGATGAATGTGGACAGTCCTGTGCCCGGAGATGAATGTCCTGTGCTCGAGTCGGATGTGGACAGTCCTGTGCCCGGAGGTGGATGTCCTGTGCCCAAGTCGGATGTGGACAGTCCTGTGCCCAGAGGTGGATGTCCTGTGCCCAAAGGAGGACTAGCATGTGTATCGATTGCAAACAGGTGGATATAGTGCCCGGCTGCTATCTGGAGGATATCCTGGGCTGTGTATGGCTGTGTGAGTAAAGAGACTGTAAGAGACTGTGATACAGTGATGCAGGACACCCACGGGTACTAGTCGGAGGGGGCTGGCGTGTGTAGTGTCTGCAACATATGAGGCTGTGCATATGGAGACTGTAATATGGTGTGCGGTCGCCCAGGGAAACTGGACAAGGGAGTCTGGCCTGTTTAGGGACTGTAAATCTAAAGCCATATATGTATTGCTATGATCTGGTGTGAACTGAACACTGATAATATACACTGAAGTTATATGCATATGTGTGAATTGGACTTTAATGCTGTGAGGAAACACATTAAAGAGACTTTGTGTTTGAACTTTGTGGGTCACTGCCTTTTCACTGTGTACGATGCTACTGCAGCCTTACAGAATGAGCATTGAAGTCATCCGTGATTTTGCTGAAACTGAAGAAACTTACGTATACGGATTATTTTAACTGTAAATATCATTTTAGAGTATACAGTGAATGCAGCTGATGTATTAATCAGAATTATGAGCTGTAGACACAAATTACAGTACTTACAAGTGCCTCTCACTAAATTAGAATATCCGAACCTGACCTCACCTCCTTACTCACCAAAATCCCACACTGTCTGTCTGTTATCTCGGCCTTCTTTTCTGCTCGCATTCTTAAAACTGAACATGGCAAAACAGAATTCATCTTCTTTCCCCATCTCACTCTACCCGTCCAACAGACCTATCAATCAATGTCAATGGCTGATCACTTTCCCCAGTCCTGCATGCTCGGTGCCTCGGGGTGATCCTCGACTCTGCCCTCTCTTTCAAGCTACATGTCCAAGCCCTTGCCTCCACGCATTCCTTGACCATGAAACCACAAAAACACTAGTGCACACCCTTATCTCCCGCCTTGACTACTGCAATCTCCTACTCTCTGGCCTCCCCTCTAGCACTCTGGCAACCACTCCAATTCATCCTACACTCTGCTGCCCGACTAATCTACCTGTCTCCCCGCTATTCCTCATCCTCTCCCTTATGCCAAGCCCTTCACTGGCTTACTATCGTCCAGAGACTCCAGTTCACAACCCTTACCATGACATACAAAGCCATCCACAACCAGTCTCCTCCGTACATCTGTGACATGGTCTCCCAGTACTTACCTGCATGCAACCTTCAATCCTCACAAGATCTCCTTCTCTACTCCCCTATTATCTCTTCTTCCCACAACCGCATCCAAGACTTCTCCCGTGCTTCCCCCATACTCTGGAACTCTCTACCACAACATATCAGACTCTTGCCTACCATGGAAACCTTCAAAAAGAACCTGAAGACTCACCTCTTCCGACAAGCCTACAGCCTGCAGTGATCCTCAACCTACTGAACCGCCGCACAACCAGCTCTACCCTCTCCTAGTGTATCCTTACCCATCCCCTGCAGACTGTGAGCCCTCGCGGGCAGGGTCATCCCTCCTTCTGTACCTGTTAATGCCTTGTTTTTTGCATGTTTATTGTGTTTGTCTATATTTGCCCCCTTTTTCAATGTAAAGCGCCATGGAATAAATGGCGCTATAAAAAATGTATAATAATAATATCATCAAAAAGTAAATTTATTTCAGTTCTTCAATACAAAAAGTGAAAGTCATTATATAGAGTCATTACAGAGTGATCTATTTCAAGTGTTTATTTCTGCTAACATTCATGATAATGGCTTACAGCCAATGAAAACCCAAAAGTCATTATTTCAGTAATTAGAATACTTTATAACATCAGCTTGAAAAATTATTTTAAAATCTGAAATGTTGGCCTACTGAAAAGTATGTTCAGTAATTTCACTTAATACTTGGTTGGGGCTCCTTTTGTATCAATTACTACATCAATGCGGTGTGGCATGGAGGCAATCAACCTGTGGCACTGCTGAAGTATTTTGGAAGCCCAGGTTGCTTTGATAGCAGCCTTCAGGTTGTCTGCATTGTTGGATCTGATTCCTCTTGACAATACCCCATACATTCGCTATGGGGTTAAGGTCTTGCGAGTTTGCTGGCCAATCAAGAATAGTGACAAGGTAGTTTTTAAAGCACTGATTGTTAGGAGTCGAGTTTCCTCTGCTGCACAGGGGGAATCTCGATCCATCTCCGCTGCGGTCTCCCATTCTCCTCCAGCCGCAGTGGAGTCTGCTCAGCAGGGACGTCGATCCCAGCGTCTCGCTCAGTCTGACTCTGTGAGAAGAGTTACTGCTGCTTCTCCAGCTTCTGCCTTTAAAGCCAATACTGGTCAGCAGCGAGCGGACTTCTCTGGGACTAAGTCCTTATCTGCACACACTGAGCATGCCCAGGGCAAGATCTCCCGTTGGAGATCGAGGGTCATGTGCTCAGGCTCTGCGGCACATTCCATTGGTCCTCTTGGCAGGTCTTGGAAGGGCAAAAGTTCTATAGCCACTTCCTGTGCTGCAGCTATATAAACTGCGCATGACCGCATGGCCATGCGCTAGTATCAAGTCATATGTGCTTTGCGCCAGTTTGGTTAAGCATAAGTGTGTTCAGGGACCCGGCTAAAATAAGCCCCTAGAATACCGGCACCTCCGGTGAGGAGATTGTATGTGTGTGTTCAGGGACCCGGCTGAAATAAGCCCCTAGAATACCGGCTTCTCCGGTGAGGAGATTGCGTGTTGCTTAACCACAGACTGCTATCAGCTTGGCAGTAAGCTTGTGCTCCTGTGAGGCTAACAGGGCGCAGTGCTTTCCTCTCGCGGCTGCTCTGTGAGGTAACAGAGCTAGTCTATACCGCCATATTGTGCCGCCATTCACTAGCAGCAGGTTCTTCCTGCACGGTGGATCCCGGGCTGCGAACGCACCTTCTATAATAAATATCTATTTCTACTCGGTGCGTTCCGCTAGCCCTAACATAATACTAGTGCCAGGGTCTGGCTAGTAAATGGCGGACGGTCAGCGTCTACAGCAGTACATCCAGCAGCTGGAGGGTAGGTTGGCGGCTCTCGAGCGCACAACCTCAGCTGTGGACGTTACTGATGTCGCTGTTCAGGCTGCAAGTGCAGCTGCAGCCAGTTTGTCCGCTGCCACCCCTGCTCCGACCTTGTCCCGTCTCCCGCTTCCAGACAAGTTTGCTGGTGACAGTAAGCTATGTCGGGGATTCGTGAGCCAGTGCTCCATACATCTCGAGCTGCTGGCTGCACGTTTTCCTACGGAACGGGCGAAAGTGGGATTCATTATAGCTCTCTTGTTGGGCAGGGCGTTGGAGTGGGCAACGCCGCTTTGGGAACGTGGTGATCGTGTGGTACAGAGTGCTTCTATCTTCCTGGACGCTCTGAGGCAGGTCTTTTTGGGACCTCGTGTCACCCACGATACCGCGCTCCAATTGTTGGCAATTACTCAGGCTTCGTCCATGGTCAGCCAGTTCGCCATCCTATTCCGGACTCTAGCTTCTGAGCTGGAATGGCCGGATAAAGTCCTTATTCCGGTGTTCTGGAAAGGACTGGCAGATCATGTGAAGGACGCCTTGGCCACCAGGGAGATTCCCGCCACACTGGAGGAGCTTATTACTATAGCTACCCGCATCGATCTCCGTTTTAACGAGCGGAGGTTGGAGCGAACCCAGTGTAGGCAGAGGTTTCGGCTGGCTCCCACCTTTGCCAAACCTCTAGAATCTCCTGTTATGGCGTCCGACTCCCATGAGGCCATGGAGGTTTCTCGAGCGGGACCTAGGTCTCAGACCGCTCGAGTACCTGTGGTATGTAAAAATTGCCAGCAACCGGGACATTACGCTAATAAATGTCCACAGCGGTCGGGAAAACGATCGCGTCTAGTGACCATTGGAGGAGGTTCACTGGACACTGCGGCATTTTCCTCAAAATTGTCCTTTAAAGGGACAATCCTGTTAGGCACATCCACTCTTACAGTAGAGCTTTGTGTGGATTCAGGAGCAGAGGGAAATTTTATGTCTTCTGCTTTTGCTCTGCGCCACGCAATACCTCTGGTTATGCTTGCCAAACCAGTAACTGTTAAGGCCCCTTCACATTTAGCGACGCTGCAGCGATACCGACAACGATCCGAATCGCTGCAGCGTCGCTGTTTGGTCGCTGGAGAGCTGTCACACAGACCGCTCTCCAGCGACCAACGATGCCGGTAACCAGGGTAAACATCGGGTAACTAAGCGCAGGGCCGCGCTTAGTAACCCGATGTTTACCCTGGTTACCATGCTAAAAGTAAAAAAAAACAAACAGTACATACTTACCTACAGCCGTCTGTCCTCCAGCGCTGCGCTCTGCTTCTCTGCTCTCCTCCTGTACTGTCTGGGAGCCGGAAAGCAGAGCGGTGACGTCACCGCTCTGCTTTCCGGCTCACAGACAGTACAGGAGGAGTGCAGAGCGCAGCGCTGGAGGACAGACAGCGGTAGGTAAGTATGTACTGTTTGGTTTTTTTTACTTTTAGCATGGTAACCAGGGTAAACATCGGGTTACTAAGCGCGGCCCTGCGCTTAGTTACCCAATGTTTACCCTGGTTACCAGTGAAGACATCGCTGGATCGGTGTCACACACGCCGATCCAGCGATGTCTCCAGGGAGTCCAGCGACGAAATAAAGTTCTGGACTTTATTCAGCGACCAACGATCTCCCAGCAGGGGCCTGATCGTTGGTCGCTGTCACACATAACGATTTCATTAACGATATCGTTGCTACGTCACAAATAGCAACGATATCGTTAACAATATCGTTATGTGTGAAGGTACCTTTAGAGTGGTGAATGGGTCGACACTTCCATTACAGATCACACATCAGACTGTCCCTTTCACGTTAGCCATGTCCCCATCCCACCAGGAGATTATTTCCCTTCTTGTCCTTCCCGAGGGAATGGATGAGATTCTGCTGGGAATACCCTGGCTCCGTTTCCACTCCCCACATATTGAGTGGACCTCTGGGAGGATATTGGGTTGGAGTGAATCCTGTAAGGGCAGATGTGTGAAAGAGTGCGTTCAGGTTTCCACCACTGAGATACCCGCAGATCTCTCTACTCTCCCCAAATACTATTGGTCTTATGCAGACGTCTTCTCCAAAAAGGCCGCGGAGACCCTTCCGCCTCACCGTCCCTATGACTGTCCTATAGATCTCTTGCCTGGAGCAGAACCTCCTCGGGGACGTGTCTATCCCCTCTCTCTCCCGGAAACGGAGGCTATGTCCCAATACATCCAGGAGAATTTGGCAAGAGGATTTATTAGGAAGTCAGTGTCACCAGCAGGGGCAGGGTTCTTCTTCGTACAGAAGAAGAATGGAGAATTGCGTCCTTGCATAGACTACAGGGGTCTTAACGCCATCACCGTTAAGAATAAGTACCCGCTGCCCCTGATTTCTGAGCTTTTTGATAGGCTACGGGGAGCTAAGATATTTACCAAATTAGACCTGCGGGGAGCTTATAATCTGATTCGCATTCGTGAGGGGGACGAATGGAAGACGGCGTTTAACACCAGAGATGGGCACTATGAGTATCTGGTGATGCCCTTCGGGCTCTGTAATGCCCCAGCCGTTTTCCAAGACTTTGTCAACGACATCTTCCGGGATATGCTTTCCACCTCGGTCGTAGTCTATCTGGATGATATTCTCATCTTCTCTCCAGATATTGACTCCCACCGGAGAGATGTTGGCAGAGTCTTCGACCTCTTACGGGCAAACTCTCTTTACGCAAAGTTGGAGAAGTGTGTGTTTGAGCAGGAGTCTTTACCTTTCCTGGGCTATATCATCTCTGCCCAGGGATTGGCTATGGATCCTGCCAAACTACAGGCTGTGATGGACTGGCAAGAACCTCATTCACTTAAAGCGGTGCAGCGCTTTATGGGGTTCATTAATTATTACTGCCAGTTCATTCCCCATTTCTCAACTTTGGTGGCTCCCTTGGTAGCCCTCACCATGAAGGGAGCAAATCCCAAAGTGTGGTCTGAAGAGGTCTCCAGGGCCTTTTCTTCTACTAAGTCTCATTTTGCTAGCGCTCCCATCCTACATCGTCCCGATGTCGATAAGCCGTTTATAATGGAGGTGGATGCCTCTTCCGTTGGTGCTGGAGCAGTCCTCTTCCAAAAGGATGCTCAAGGTCGGAAGCATCCGTGCTTCTTCTTCTCCAAGACCTTCACACCAGCGGAGAGGAATTATTCCATCGGGGACAGGGAGTTGCTAGCGATGAAATTGGCTTTCTCTGAGTGGAGACATCTCTTGGAGGGGGCTCGTTTTCCCTTTCAAGTATTTACAGACCACAAAAATTTGCTATATTTGCAAACAGCCCAGCGGCTAAATTCTCGCCAGGCCAGATGGTCCTTATTCTTCTCCCGATTCCACTTCACCCTCCATTATGTCGCTGGGGAGAAGAACATTCGAGCTGATGCTCTTTCTCGCTCTGTTGTGTCATCTGAGGAGGAGGAAGGAGAGCCTCGGCTTATTGTTCCTTCTGAGAGCTTGAGAACCGTGGCTCCGGTGTCGCTTGAGTCTGTGCCTCCGGGCAAGACTTTTGTGCCCATAAATTTGCGACCGGAGGTTCTCTCTTGGGCTCATTCCTCCAGGGTGGGTGGACACTTTGGGACAAAAAGGACATCTGAGCTGCTGGCGAGGACGTACTGGTGGCCGCATATGCTGCGAGATGTCAGAGATTACGTTCTGGCGTGTGTCTCATGCGCCAAAAATAAGTCTCCTCGACAACGGCCGTCTGGGTTACTCTATCCCTTGCCGGTGGCAGACAGGCCCTGGGAGATGGTCGGGATGGACTTTGTAGTGGGTTTGCCCAAGTCTCGCGGCTGTACCATCATTTGGGTTATTACCGATCATTTCTCGAAAGTGGTGCACTTGGTGCCGCTCCCACGGTTACCTTCTGCACGGGCCTTGGCAGCGTTGTTCATAAGACACATCTTCCGCCTACACGGCATGCCAGACAAAATTGTCAGTGACCGGGGTCCCCAGTTTGCGTCTCGGTTCTGGAGAGAGCTTTGTCGTCTTCTCAGCATTGAGTTAAATCTCTCTTCCGCATATCATCCCGAGACGAATGGGTTGGTAGAGAGGGCCAATCAGACTCTGGTCACATATCTACGACATTTTGTTTCTGCCAGGCAGGATGACTGGGCATCTTTATTACCATGGGCAGAGTTCGCCCTTAATAACGCTGTAGCCGACTCCACCGGTCAGACTCCTTTCCTCCTTAATTACGGCCAGCATCCGCGGGTTCCTGTGCCTATGCCCGTGTCCTCTGCTGACTCCAGGGTGGCAGACTGGGCAGTGGAGGCACGGGACATTTGGGACCGCACTCAGGATGCCATTCGGGCCTCGAAGGAGAGAATGAGGTCCTCCGCCGATGCACATCGGCGCCCTGCCCCAACCTTTGCTCCTGGCGATTTAGTGTGGCTCTCCGCTCGTAACATCAGGCTGCGTGTAGAGTCCACTAAGTTTGCACCTCGCTACTTGGGCCCCTTCAAGGTCCTCGAACAGGTTAATCCTGTGGTCTACCGTCTGGCCCTTCCTCCACGCCTTGGTATCACCGACACCTTTCATGTGTCCCTCCTTAAGCCCGTATACATGTCCCGGTTTTCTGAGTCATCTGCCGAGACATCGGGTTCGTCTACGGACGATTTCGAGGTGAACGCTATTTTGGGGTGCAAGGTGGTGCGTGGTAAAAAAATTTTATTTGGTGGACTGGAAGGGTTATGGCCCCGAGGACAGGTCCTGGGAGCCTGTTGAGCACATTCGGGCTCCGCAGCTCATTGCTGCCTTCGAACGTAGCGAGGTCCATGGAGGGGGGGGCCCTAGGAGGGGGGGTAATGTTAGGAGTCGAGTTTCCTCTGCTGCACAGGGGGAATCTCGATCCATCTCCGCTGCGGTCTCCCATTCTCCTCCAGCCGCAGTGGAGTCTGCTCAGCAGGGACGTCAATCCCAGCGTCTCGCTCAGTCTGACTCTGTGAGAAGAGTTACTGCTGCTTCTCCAGCTTCTGCCTTTAAAGCCAATACTGGTCAGCAGCGAGCGGACTTCTCTGGGACTAAGTCCTTATCTGCACACACTGAGCATGCCCAGGGCAAGATCTCCCGTTGGAGATCGAGGGTCATGTGCTCAGGCTCTGCGGCACATTCCATTGGTCCTCTTGGCAGGTCTTGGAAGGGCAAAAGTTCTATAGCCACTTCCTGTGCTGCAGCTATATAAACTGCGCATGACCGCACGGCCATGCGCTAGTATCAAGTCATATGTGCTTTGCGCCAGTTTGGTTAAGCATAAGTGTGTTCAGGGACCCGGCTGAAATAAGCCCCTAGAATACCGGCACCTCCGGTGAGGAGATTGTATGTGTGTGTTCAGGGACCCGGCTGAAATAAGCCCCTAGAATACCGGCTTCTCCGGTGAGGAGATTGCGTGTTGCTTAACCACAGACTGCTATCAGCTTGGCAGTAAGCTTGTGCTCCTGTGAGGCTAACAGGGCGCAGTGCTTTCCTCTCGCGGCTGCTCTGTGAGGTAACAGAGCTAGTCTATACCGCCATATTGTGCCGCCATTCACTAGCAGCAGGTTCTTCCTGCACGGTGGACCCCGGGCTGCGAACGCACCTTCTATAATAAATATCTATTTCTACTCGGTGCGTTCCGCTAGCCCTAACACTGATACTGTTGTTTTTAATCCAGGTATTGGTACTTTTGGCAGTGTCGACAGGTGCCAAGTCCTGCTGGAGAATGAAATTTCCATCTCCAAAAAGCTTGTCGGCAAAGGGAAGCAAGAAGTGCTCTAAAATTTCCTGGTAGATGGCTGTGCTGACTTTGGTCTTGATAAAACACAGTGGACCTACACCAGCAGATGACATGGCTCCCCAAACCATCACTGATTGTGGAAACTTCACACTAGACCTCAAGCAGCTTGGATTGTGGCCTCTCAACCCTTCCTCCAGACTCTGGGTCCTTGAATTCCAAATGAAATGCAAAATGTACTTTCATCTGAAAACAACACCTTGGACCACTGAGCAACAGTCCAGTTCTTTTTCTCTTTGGCCCAGGTAAGATGCTTCTGGTGTTGTCTATTGGTTATGAGTGGCTTGACACAAGGAATGCGACTCTTGTAGCCCATATCCTGGATACGTGTGTGTGTGTGTGGTGGCTCTTGAAGCAATGACTCCAGCAGCAGTCCACTCCTTCTGAATCTCCCCCAAATATTTGAATGGCCTTGTCTTAACAATCCTTTCAAGACTGCGATTATCCCGGTTGCTTGTGCACCTTTTTCTACCACACTTTTTCCTTCCACTCAACTTTCCATTAATATGCTTGGATACAGCAATCTGTGAACAGCCAGCTTCTTTTGCAATTACTTTTTGTGGCTTACCCTCCTTGTGGAGTATGTCAATGACTGCCATCTGGACATTTGTCTTCCCCATGATTGTGTAACCTACGGAAACAGACGAAGTGACCTTTTTAAACGCTTAGTGCTGGGGTCCTGGATTGAAATCCCACCGAGGACAACATGTGCAAGTAGTTTGCATGCTCTCTCTGTGTTTGTGTAGGTTTCCCCTGGGTTCTCCTGTTTCCCTCCCACACTCCAAAAACATACTGATAGTGAATATACTGTAAATTATGAGCCCCAATGGGGACAAAAATGATAATGTCTATATAGCACAGTGGAATTAATAGTGCTATATAACTGAGTAAAATAAATTATTTATTATGGTTTTCCAATATGTCCACAAAAATATTGTCCGTGATTTTTTGATTACCTGTCCATAAAAAATAAAATATCACATTGGTAACACTGATGCCACCTCTACACCCCATGTAACTGCACCTCTGTGTAATCATGTGTAGTGTGTAACCATGTGTTGCCTCCTAGCACAATAGACCGTTTTAAGGTGTATATTTTACTGGCACTTTGCTTGCAGACTAGACATAAAAAAGTAGCATCTTCAACGTTTTTTCTCTGATCGCCCATGACGGCACCACGGAGAGAGGGGATCCGCCCACCAAGGACAGGAAACCTACGGATAAAAAGGCGGTACCACTCTCCTGCATCAGTTGGTTTCCTGTCCTTGATGGGAGACCTACGGACTTACCAGTCAGCGTTGGAATTCCGGGGCCAACCAGTCCGATTCAGGCAGCTGGGGTCCCTCTGCCTCGGCTGGGGTGGTGACCCGAGGCACCACCGCTGGGGGCTAGTGGGCCTCAAGGGTGCGTGGAGGAGGTGACAAGGAGTTCGCGGTCACCTCCTCAGGTAAGATGCAGCAGCGGCAACATCCAGGGGGGTCCCTCTGTGGTTGCGGGAGGTGCGGCGTGGCCCTCCCCTAGCTCGCGTCAGCCTGCACACTGCAACGCCATCGGGCTTGCAGAGCCGCGCAATAAGGGTCTGCATAGGACCGGGGGTGCCGGTCAGCAGCGCCATATCTGTACTCCGGGCGCCATCTTGGAAAGTCGGCGCATGCCCGGAACTGCGCTGGTCTCGCGAGACGCCGGGGCGCCGCGGAAGCGATTGCGCAGGCGTCGGCGCTCCTCGCCGTAGCTGGACGCTCCATAGATCCCGACATGACGCTTAGGCGTTCTACAAGACGCAGGAGCGTCTGCGCAGGCGCCAGCGTTTCAGCGCTCCTCGTGCCGGCCGGGCGCTACTGCGCAGGCGCCGGGAAGTAAAAAAAAAAAAAAAAAAAAGAGGAGCAGCGGGAAAGTTTAAATGGGAGGATTTACTTCCCCCCAGTGGCTCTGCAGTATATTGGCAGGAGCCTCAGGAGCAGTCGTGTCAGCGCCAGCGTAGCAAGTGTTGTTTTGCGCAGACCAGCAGCAGCAGTATGAGCGACCCGGCATCTCCCTTGCCTGAATCACCTCCACCTATAGCATCGCCGCAGCAGCAAAAAAGGCGGCAGCAGAAAGGTTACCAGGACACCAGCAAAGAACGCCAAAGGTCTCAACACAGCAAGGAGTCCAGCACGGCGTCGGGGAAAAAGCCAGAGGCTGAGAATTCCCAACCGGTATTTATGGGTCCTGGAGGTGGTAAGTTGATCTTCGTGAAAGTTAGAGACAGTAAGATTATTATTTGTCTCTTTTAGGGAAGGAAAAGCGTAGGTAAAACCAAGCACAAGGTCTGTGCCATCTGTAAAGAGGATCTTCCACTCGCCTGGGAGAAGCAGCTATGTAATTCCTGCATACAGCAGACGGTATCAGAAAGCCTGCCCGGGTTTGCAACAGATCTTAAAAACCTGATTAAAGAGCAGGTGGAAGACACCTTTAAATCCCTTAAAAGGGGAAGAAAACGGAGAAGGACCAGACACAGGTCCCCGTCCCCAGTCTCTAAATCTGACAGCGATAGTGCGAGTTCGGTATCCTCCGACTCCTCCTCCGCGTCTTCGTCATCCACTTCTTCCTCAGGAGGTCACAATTGTTTCCCATTAGAGGACACTGATGGCCTCATAAAGGCAGTGAGGAGTACTATGGGGTTAGTAGACTCCCACCCTAAAAAATCAGCACAAGACATTATGTTTGGGGGCTTAGAACAAAAAAAGAGGAGAGCTTTTCCGCTTAATGAAACAATTGCAGCGCTAATCAAAAAGGAATGGAAAAAACCCATGAAAAAGACTCTCCTAACTCCCAAAAGGAAATACCCCTTTGAGGATGAATCCTGCTCCTTTTGGGAAAAAGCCCCCAAATTAGATGTAGCAATAGCGAAAGCATCAAAGAAATTCGCTCTCCCGTTCGAGGACATGGGGGTCCTAAAAGACCCTATGGACAAGAAGGCGGATGCCTTCCTCAAGGGCTCTTGGGAGTCAGCGGGAGGAGGCCTGAAACCGGCAGTGGCAGCAGCATGCACATCTCGCTCCCTAATGATCTGGTTGAATCAACTAGAGGGTCAATTAAAGGGGAAAACTTCCCGAGACTTGATGCTGAAGACATTACCCGTAATAAGGGGAGCTGCGGCCTTTCTGGCTGACGCCTCGGCAGACTCTATAAGATTAGCTGCCAGGTCGGCAGTATTTGCTAATGCGGCCAGGCGTGCCCTCTGGCTTAAGAATTGGCCTGGCGATCTACAAACAAAAACAAAATTGTGTACTATCCCCTGCGAAGGGGAGTTTTTGTTCGGTTCCACATTAGATGATATCTTGGAAAAAGCAGGGGACAAGAAAAAGTCCTTTCCCTCTCTAGGTCTCCCCTCTTACCGGAAGCCCTTTCGGAACAAGAGGTTTTTCCGTAAGAACCCTGGGAGAGGCCAGGGAAAGTGGGAGGATAAGAGGAACAAGAACAAGGGGTTCATCTTTAACAAAAACCCCAGCGATACCAAGAAGCCTTCTCAATGAAGGTTCGCCCCAGGTGGGAGGGAGATTATCTCTCTTTCTCCCAGCCTGGAAAAAGATTACCTCCAGTCAATGGATTCTAAACATCATAGAATCAGGTCTGAGGCTGACATTCAAAAAATGGCCCCGTCCCTCTTTTACGATGACATCTATAAGATCTTCGGCAGAAGAACAGCTGGCACTGGAAAACGAGGTCATCGGGCTAGTAAAAAAGGGAGTACTCCTGGAGGTTCCCCCACAAGAAAGAGGGCAAGGGTACTATTCCCCTCTATTCCTGAGGAAGAAACCAGACGGTTCCTTCAGGACCATTATAAATCTAAAAAAACTAAACGATTACTTGGACGTTCAAGCATTCAAGATGGAAACGATAAAATCATCTATCAAAATGTTGTTTCCCCAATGCTTCATGGTGGTCCTGGACCTAAAGGACGCATATTATCACGTCCCAATACACAAGGATCACCAGAGGTTCCTCAGGATGGCAGTTCACATCAGGGGAGTCCTAAATCACTTCCAATTTTCAGCTCTACCATTTGGCCTTGCCATAGCCCCGAGGGTTTTCACAAAGCTGATAGCAGAGGTAATGGCTCACCTCAGGGAAGAAAATACCCTAATCGTTCCATATCTGGACGATTTCTTGGTGATAGGCTCCTCCCCGCAACATTGCGAGGATCAACTGGCAATAGTGATGCATTCTTTAAAGGAATTGGGCTGGCTAATAAACGTAGGGAAGTCCAGACTAATGCCTTCTCAGGTCCAGGAGTACCTAGGTCTCACTCTAGACTCCAAAAAGATGGAGTGTCGGCTCCCAGAGAACAAGATACAAAAACTAAAAAGTTTAGTATCAAGAACCCAATCTCTCCCCTCCATAACACTCCGTCAGGCCATGTCCCTCTTAGGCTCCATGACCTCTTGTATTCCAGCGGTCCAGTGGGCCCAATTACATTCGAGAGTCCTTCAATGGCAGATATTATCGGAGCAAATCCATCTAGGAGGGCATTTAGACGGGCAGTTGACTCTATCTCCTCGCACCAATCACTCTCTAACATGGTGGAAATCGCAGGAAAATCTTTCCCAGGGAGTCCCATGGGTAATTCAGGTCTCGAAAGTCCTGACTACAGACGCAAGCCCTTCAGGGTGGGGGGCCCATCTAGGCGACCTAGTAGCCCAGGGCATTTGGTCTCCATCTCTGGTAAACAAATCCTCCAACATGAAGGAACTCCTTGCAGTAAAATTTGGCCTTCAAGAATTCTTGGGGGTCCTTCACTCTCACCATGTAAGAGTAATGTCGGACAACCGGGTGGTAGTATCTTACCTAAATCACCAGGGGGGTACCCGTTCCAAAAATCTAATGGAAGTGACCGACTCAATCCTGCAAATAGCCGAGAGCAATCTCTTATCCCTAACAAGCCTACACATAAAGGGAGTAGACAATTACAAAGCAGACTTCCTCAGCCGGTCCAGCCTAAAACAGGGGGAATGGGAACTAAATCGGTCAATATTCACCCAGATCACAGAAAGATGGGGAGTTCCCAAAATAGATCTCTTTGCGAGCCATCTAAACAAAAAAGTAGCCTCCTTTTGCTCCCTATCTCCTCTGGGGAACCCAGTAGCGGTGGACGCTTTCCTGATATCTTGGGGTCACCATCTTGTCTATGCCTTCCCTCCTCTTATTCTGATTCCAGCAGTGCTGAGGAAGATTCGGGAGGACGGGGCGCTGGTCATCCTAATTGCCCCGTTCTGGCCGAAGAGACCTTGGTTCTCATGGATGAGGAAGATGTCAATATCCGACCCTTGGGTATTACCAGACCTTCAGGATCTATTGTCGCAGGGCCCAGTCTGTCACCCTCGAGTCAAGAACTTGCACTTGACAGCTTGGCTCTTGAAAGGAAATTATTAGAGAGCAGAGGGTTCTCTCCGGGGCTAATCTCAACCCTGTTACAAAGTAGGAAGCCGGTTACAACAAAACAATACGGCAAGGTATGGAAAAAATTTCTGTCTTCTTCAGGTGTAAGAATAGGGAAAGAAATTCCCCTTACTTCCATACTAGAATTCCTACAAAATGGGTGGGAGATGGGGTTGGCCACTAGTACCCTAAAAGTTCATGTGGCAGCTTTGGGAGCCCTATTCAATTTTGACTTGGCTTCAAACAGATGGGTCTCTAGATTTATCAGGGCAGCAGGAAGATCGAGGCCTCTTCCAGTAAAAGTTGTTCCTCAATGGGACTTAAACTTGGTCCTTAAAGCCCTGACTAGTACTCTATTTGAACCATTACGCGAAGCTTCACTGAAAAATTTATCTCTAAAAACTGCTCTGTTAGTCGCCCTCACTTCTGCCCGTAGGGTTAGCGACTTACAGGCTCTCTCAGCTAATCCTCCCTACACACAATTTCTAGAGGATAGAGTCATTTTAAAAATAGACCCAGCATATCTACCGAAAGTGGCTTCAAAATTTCACAGGTCCCAAGAGATATCTCTCCCCTCCTTCTGTCCCAACCCTAAAAATAAGGAGGAACAAACATTACATACACTAGATGTAAAAAGGTGTCTCTTACATTACATAGAAGCCACTAGAGAGAGTAGGGAGGATCCCTCTCTGTTTGTGTGTTTCCAGGGTCCCCGGAAGGGGAAAAAAGCATCCAAAGCCACCATAGCATGATGGATCACGGACGCCATCAGTCTCTCATACTCGGCAAGTGGGATGTCCGTTCCCGGGGAGGTTAAGGCTCACTCAACAAGGGCAGTGGCAACTTCCTGGGCGGAGAAAGCCGGAGCTTCCATAGACCAGATATGTAGAGCTGCTACCTGGTCTTCACCATCCACATTCTATAGGCACTATAGATTGGACCTAATCTCCTCTTCAGACCTTACTTTCGGTAAAAGGGTTCTGGAGGCGGTGGTCCCTCCCTGAATGTACTATCTATGCAATTCTCTCCGTGGTGCCGTCATGGGCGATCAGAGAAAAATATAGTTCTTACCGATAACGGTATTTCTCTGAGCCCATGACGGCACCCGTACATTCCCTCCCTTCACTTATGGGTGCGCACATCAAATTAGTGCCATAGTCTATTTATAGTCTTTAAACACGCGGTATCTCGTTATGATAAACAGTTAAAATTTACAAATGTTTTAGTAGTCTCCCATCGTTCTCTATGTAAAACAACTGATGCAGGAGAGTGGTACCGCCTTTTTATCCGTAGGTTTCCTGTCCTTGGTGGGCGGATCCCCTCTCTCCGTGGTGCCGTCATGGGCTCAGAGAAATACCGTTATCGGTAAGAACTATATTTTTTTGGCCCTGATTTACCTGCGGCATTCAATGAGAACCAACGAACCAAAATATATTTGTTGTCACTTAATTTTGTTATTGTGAGTAATAAGCACTGTCCCTCTATCGAGTTACGGCCCAGGCTCATCGAGGCCTACAATAAAATGAAGGGAGGTAACATGAAACAAGACAGGACATTTGCCCTTGGCATGTTCCACGTGTAATGTTGTTATAGCATTATAACCGTATGAGTTATGTTTTGCGTCTGTATACGGTGGGCTGTTATCACTGAGGAGAGAGGACAAAGGCTCCCTGCTACTTGTGGCCGGCTATAGGGAGACAGAAAAGAGTAGGACCTGTATACTATGAATGGTATTGCTGGATGTAATGCAAAATGATATGTATATCTCAAGTATATCACCACTTTCCTTTATAATTTTTTATGGCTTTCACTTTAATTTCTGAATTACCAGATTATGGTTATCTTTGGTGCTATCTCACTGATACACCTTATTCAGACGTGTGTTTTTCTTGTGCACATACTATGGGTATTTGCCACAGATATATCAGGTGTCCATAATAATCTACGGAGCTGTTCACATGTCCATGTTGTGTTTTTTGGGGTTTGTTTTTTCCAGTATGTCGGCAAAAAAAATCCAGAGAAATGTCAAGCCTACGGGTCCATGAAAAATCAATGACATTATTGGAGAAGTTTGGCAATTCTTTTTTTTTCCATATGAGAAAATCATGATCCAGAATACCTTCTACATTCTACGTTCTATATTAGAAGCACAGTGAATAGTATTTAGAGAAATTTCATGCCCACTGTGCTTCAATTTAACCCCTTTACCCCCAAGGGTGGTTTGCACGTTAATGACCGGGCCAATTTTTACAATTCTGACCACTGTCCCTTTGTGAGGTTATAACTCTGGAACGCTTCAACGGATCCCAGTGATTCTGACATTGTTTTCTCGTGACATATTGTACTTCATGACAATGGTAAAATTTCTTTGATATTACCTGCGTTTATTTGTGAAGAAAATGGAAATATGGCGAAAATTTTGAAATTTTCGCAATTTTCCAACTTTGAATTTTTATGCAATTAAATCACAGAGATATGTCACACAAAATACTTAATAAGTAACATTTCCCACATGTCTACTTTACATCAGCACAATTTTGGAACCAAAATTTTTTTTTGTTAGGGAGTTATAAGGATTAAAAGTTGACCAGCAATTTCTCATTTCTACAACACCATTTTATTTTAGGGACCACATCTCATTTGAAGTCATTTTGAGGGGTCTATATGATAGAAAATACCCAAGTGTGACACCATTCTAAAAACTACACCCCTCAAGGTGCTCAAAACCATATTCAAGAAGTTTATTAACCCTTCTGGTGCTTCACAGGAATTTTTTGAATGTTTAAATAAAAATGAACATTTAACTTTTTTTCACAAAAAATTTAATTCAGCTCCAATTTGTTTACTTTTACCAAGGGTAACAGGAGAAAATAGACCCCAAACATTGTTGTACAATTTGTCCTGAGCACGACAATACCCCAAATGTGGGGGTAAACCACTGTTTGGGCGCATGGCAGAGCTCGGAAGCAAACTTGACTGGAATTGAGATGGGACGCCATGTTTTGTTTGGAGAGCCCCTGATGTGCCTAAACATTGAAACCCCCCACAAGTGACACCATTTTGGAAAGTAGACCCCTTAAGGAACTTATCTAAATGTGTGGTGAGCACTTTGACCCACCAAGTGCTTCACAGAAGTTTATAATGTAGAACTGTAAAAATAAAAAATCATATTTTTTCACAAAAATTGACTTTCCGCCCCCAATTTTTTATTTTCTCAAGGGTAAGAGAAGAAATTGGACCCCAAAAGTTGTTGTACAATTTGTCCTGAGTACGCTGATACCCCATATGTGGGGGTAAACCACTGTTTGGGCGGATGGGAGAGCTCGGAAGGGAAGGAGCGCCGTTTGACTTTTCAATGCAAAATTGACAGGAATTGAGATGGGACGCCATGTTGCGTTTGGAGAGCCACTGATGTGCCTAAACATTGAAACCCCCCACAAGTGACACCATTTTGGAAAGTAGACCCCCTAAGGAACTTATCTAGATGTGTGGTGAGCACTTTGACCCACCAAGTGCTTCACAGAAGTTTATAATGCAGAGCCGTAAAAATAAAACAAAAAATTTTTCCCACAAAAATTATTTTTTTAGCCCCCAGTTTTGTATTTTCCCGAGGGTAACAGGAGAAAATGGACCCCAACATTTGTTGCCCAATTTGTCCTGAGTGCGATGATACACCATATGTGGGGGGAACCACTGTTTGGGCGCATGGGAGGGTTCGGAAGGGAAGGAGTGCCATTTGAATGCAGACTTAGATGGAATGGTCTGCAGGTGTCACATTGCGTTTGCAGAGCCCCTAATGTACCTAAACAGTAGAAACCCCCCACAAGTGACACCATTTTGGAAAGTAGACCCCCTAAGGAACTTATCTACATGTGTGGTGAGCACTTTGACCCACCAAGGGCTTCACAGAAGTTTATAATGGAGAGCCGTAAAAATAAAACAAAAATTTTTTCCCACAAAAATTATTTTTTAGCCCCCAGTTTTGTATTTTCCCGAGGGTAACAGGAGAAATTGGACCCCAAAATTTGTTGTCCAATTTGTTCTGAGTGCGCTGATACCCCATATGTGGGGGGAACCACTGTTTGGGCGCATGGGAGGGCTTGGAAGGGAAGGAGCTCCATTTGGAATGCAGGCTTAGATGGAATGGTCTGCAGGTGTCACATTGCATTTGCAGAGCCCCTAATGTACCGAAACAGTAGAAACCCCCCACAAGTGACACCATTTTGGAAACTAGACCCCCTAAGGAACTCATTTAGATGTGTTGTGAGAGCTTTGAACCCCCAAGTGTTTCACTACAGTTTGTAACGCAGAGCCGTGAAAATTGAAAACAAAAATATTTCCCCAAAAAATTATTTTTTAGCCCCAAGTTTTGTATTTTCCCGAGGGTAAGAGGAGAAATTTGACCCCAAAAGTTGTTGTCCAATTTGTCCTGAGTACGCTGATACCCCATATGTGGGGGGTAACCACCGTTTGGGCGCATGGGAGGGCTCGGAAGGGAAGGAGTGCCATTTGGAATGCAGACTTAGATGGAATGGTCTGCAGGCGTCACATTGCGTTTGCAGAACCCCTAATGTACCTAAACAGTAGAAATCCCCCACAAGTGACCCCATATTGGAAACTAGACCCCCATGGAACTTATCTAGATGTGTTGTGAGAACTTTGAACCCCCAAGTGTTTCACTACAGTTTATAACGCAGAGCCGTGAAAATAAAAAATCTTTTTTTTCCCACACAAATTATTTTTTAGCCCCCAGTTTTGTATTTTCCCAAGGGTAACAGGAGAAATTGGACCCCAAAAGTTGTTGTCCTATTTGTCCTGAGTACGCTGATACCCCATATGTTGGGGTAAACCCCTGTTTGGGCACACGGGAGAGCTCGGAAGGGAAGGAGCACTGTTTTACTTTTTCAACGCAGAATTGGCTGGAATTGAGATCGGACGCCATGTCGCGTTTGGAGAGCCCCTGATGTGCCTAAACAGTGGAAACCCCCCAATTATAACTGAAACCCTAATCCAAACACACCCCTAACCCTAATCCCAACAGTAACCCTAACCACACCTCTAACCCTGACACACCCCTAACCCTAATCCCAACCCTATTCCCAACTGTAAATGTAATCTAAACCCTAACTATAACTTTAGCCCCAATCCCAACCGTAACTTTAGCCCCAACCCTAACTGTAGCCTTAACCCTAGCCCCAACCCTAACTTTAGCCCCAACCCAAACTGTAGCCCTAACCCTAGCCTTAACCCTAGCCCTAACCCTAGCCCTAACCCTAACCCTAGCCCTAACCCTAACCCTAACCCTAGCCCTAACCCTAGCCCTAACCCTAGCCCAAACCCTAGCCCTAACCCTAGCCCTAGCCCTAACCCTAGCCCTAGCCCTAGCCCTAGCCCTAACCGTATTGGAAAAATGGAAATAAATACATTTTTTTAATTTTTCCCTAACTAAGGGGGTGATGAAGGGGGTTTGATTTACTTTTATAGCGGGTTTTTTAGTGGATTTTTATGATTGGCAGCTGTCACACACTGAAAGACGCTTTTTATTGCAAAAAATATTTTTTGCGTTACCACATTTTGAGAGCTATAAATTTTCCATATTTTGGTTCACAGAGTCATGTGAGCTCTTGTTTTTTGCGGGACGAGTTGACGTTTTTATTGGTAACATTTTCGGGCACGTTACATTTTTTGATCGCTTTTTATTCCGATTTTTGCGAGGCAGAATGACCAAAAACCAGCTATTCATGAATTTCTTTTGGGGGAGGCGTTTATACCGTTCCGCGTTTGGTAAAATTGATAAAGCAGTTTTATTCTTCGGGTCAGTACGATTACAGCGACACCTCATTTATATCATTTTTTTATGTTTTGGCGCTTTTATACGATAAAAACTATTTTATAGAAAAAATAATTATTTTTGCATTGCTTTATTCTCAGGACTATAACTTTTTTTTTTTTTGCTGATGATGCTGTATGGCGGCTCGTTTTTTGTGGGACAAGATGACGCTTTCAGCGGTACCATGGTTATTTATATCTGTCTTTTTGATCGCGTGTTATTCCACTTTTTGTTCGGCGGTATGATAATAAAGCGTTGTTTTTTGCCTCGTTTTTTTTTTTTTTCTTACGGTGTTTACTGAAGGGGTTAACTAGTGGGCCAGTTTTATAGGTCGGGTCGTTACGGACGCGGCGATACTAAATATGTGTACTTTTATTGTTTTTTTTTAATTTAGATAAAGAAATGTATTTAGGGGAATAATATATATATATTTTTTTTCATTATTTAGGAATATTTTTTTTAATTTTTTTTTACACATTTTGAAAAATTTTTTTTTAACTTTTTTACATTGTCCCAGGGGGGGGGACATCACAGATCAGTGATCTGACAGTTTGCACAGCACTCTGTCAGATCACTGATCTGACATGCAGCGCTGCAGCCTTCACAGTGCCTGCTCCCGGCCAGCTGACACCCGGCCGCGATCGGCGGCGCTCCCCCCATGAGCGCCGCCGATCGCGCTGGACGTACTATCCCGTCCGTGGTCATGGGGGCCCACCCCACCTCGACGGGATAGTACGTCCCATGTCAGAAAGGGGTTAACACTGCATAAACTGACCTGCGGTGCTGGTTTACGAGCCGCAGCATGTCAATCATTTGCAGCAGAGAGTTTAGTCTCAGCCATAGCCATTCACTAGATGCGGTACATCCATATGGTTCAATGAACACTTTCGGATTTACCTCCATGATTAAAACACAACATTTTGGATGCAGCAAAAATACGCTGTGTCCAAAACGCTGCTATATCCTGATCGTGGGCACATTGCCGAATGGATGAAAATTGGACCTTTTCTTAACGTGAGAAAAATCACTGACATACTAAATGAGGCCTAAGTATAAGGCCGTATTTACTCTCATCCCATAAATTCGGTCCAATTATGCTAATCACACTCTGATCAGAGTATGATTACAGTATGATCCGATGTTCTTGAATGAACAGAAGATGGAAAAAAACTCCCACTTCTCCATTTGGTCAGTTTGTGAATATCACACCAAACTTGGACGTTTGAGTTTTTCACGGACTCATTGACTTGCATGGCCAAGTACAATTCAAATATCGGATGCAAATCATGCATGCTGGAATTCTTTCCTTGGACAGACTGTCAAAAGAAATAATCAGACACGTGCACGGCCCCATATCATAACATTGGTCTGGGTTATGCAGCAGTCGCGTCTGCTGTTTGGCGAGTCCACTGGCTGGAGTTCCGTAACTCATCCACCTGGCCCTTCCCCAGAAATGGAAGCATTTGAGTGGACTGATGATCAACCACTCATTCTGTCGGAGGATGAGTACATGGGAGGGCCAGTGCACACGGTCAGCGTACCACTGCAGGACATCTCTAGGGATGAGGAAACACGTGCCAACTGCTGGGGCTTTCTGCAGTGTGACGACTATCAAGGTGGGCAGAAGTCAGGATTGGGTGGAAGATGATGCAGGGGATAATGAGGTCCTCAACCTCACACGGATCGAAGGGACTTGAAGTGAAAATACAGTTGTCTGCATTGCGGCGTTTAGAGTGACACTTTTTGGGTTGCTAATTCGACAGTATATTTAGCTGCACTTGGGTATAACCAATATACCGGTGGAGGTAGACGAAGAGGACTGGAAGTACACCAGGTGATATTTTATGCAGGGTCAGGGTTAATCTCTTGTTAATCTGATAACTGTTTCCAGTTTTCTACTTGAGAGTTTTAATAGAATTGGGGATTTAGATACTTCTGATAAGAAGCTAGAATCCTACTGCTCTGTAACATCTTCCTGATCCAATAATATCTTCTACTTCTGAAATGTTGTATATTCTTTCCAAATCATCTAAGAGTTTAGTTCATGCATGCAGACCTATCGTGTGGTTATAGGGAATGTGTCACATCCTTTTGACCCCCTAAACTGCTCCAGTTCTTTCTCCAGCTGCTTCCCAGCATTCCCAACAGATGTGTGCAACACCAAAACGATGCAACTTCTAGTGTGGTGGCTGAGCCACTGTAAGGCCCCACTTATACGACCCAAACGTCGCTGCTACACAACCACCAATAGGCTAAATCAGTGGTTTACTTTCCTTCGAGTTGGACAGAGCTGAATTCTATTCTATGTACACAGAAAGATCATTCAAACTTTTTTATTATTTCATCCCAAGCCCCCTCTTTACCCAAATACAATACTTTTTTTTTACCTTTGACATAGTAGTATGAGAGCTTGGCTTTTTCCAGCATAAGCTGTAGTTTTCAATTGCACAATTCATTTTACTATATACACAGGTGGTCAAAATTGTTGGTACCCTCGTTTAATGAAAGAAAAACCCACAATGGTCACAGAAATAACTTGAATCTGACAAAAGTAATAATAAATAAAAGATCTATGAAAATGAACAAATGGAAGTCAGACATTGCAATGGTCCTCTCCCCTCTGTACCTGTCTGTCATTATCAATGTATTCATTGTAATTTCTATTTGTGTTTTGTACAGCACCATGGAATCAATGGTGCGCTAAAGAAAAATAATATTAATAATCCTCCACATGATGTTCCACCCAGTCTTTACCCTTGCCCTCCGTGCTAGACTACACACAGCAGAAAGCTGAAACAGTTGGTACCTGTGTTTCATCATCATCATCATCATCAGAGATGTGCTGTGGTGGGCCACTGCCATTTGCACTACTGGTTTCACATACTTACCCTCAAACAGAACAAGTGGTTGGGCATCTGTGTATTAACCCCTTAACCCCCAAGGGTGGTTTGCACGCTAATGACCGGGCCAATTTTTACAAGTCTGACCACGCTTCAACAGGTCCTGATGATTCTGACCCTTTTTTCTCATGACATACTGTAATTCATGATAGTGGTCAAAATTTTTAGATAAGACTTGCGTTTATATGTGAAAAAAAATGGAAATTTGTCGAAAATTTTTAAAATTTTGAAATTTTCCAACTTTCAATTTTTTATGCCCTTAAATCACAGAGATATGTCACACAAAATACTCAATAAGTAACATTTCCCACATGTCTACTTTACATTAGCATAATTTTGGAACCAAAATTTTTTTTGTTAGGGAGTTATAAGGGTTAAAAGTTGACCAGCAATTTCTCATTTTTACAACATCATTTGTTTTTAGGGACCACATCACATTTGAAGTCATTTTGAGGGGTCTATATGATAGAAAATAACCAAGTGTGACACCATTCTAAAAACTGCACCTCTCAAGGTGTTCAAAACCACATTCAAGAAGTTTAATAACCCTTCAGGTGTTTCACAGGAATTTTTGGAATGTTTAAAAAAAAAAATGAACATTTAACTTTTTTTCACAAAAAAATTTGATTCAGCTCCAACTTGTTTTATTTTACCAAGAGTAACAGGAGAAAATGGACCCCAAAAGTTGTTTTACAATTTGTCCTGAGAACGCCGATACCCCATATGTGGGGGTAAACCACTGTTTGGGCGCATGGCATAGCTCGGAAGGGAAGGAGCGCCATTTGACTTTACAATGCAAAATTGACTGGAATTGAGATGGGACACCATGTCGCGTTTGGAGAGCCCCTGATGTGCCTAAACATTGAAACCCCCACAAGTGACAACATTTTGGAAAGTAGACCCCCTAAGAAACTTATCTAGATTTGTTGTGAGAGCTTTGAAGCCCCAAGTGTTTCACAACAGTTTATAACGCAGAGCGGTGAAAATAAAAATTCTTTTTTTTCCCACAAAAATTATATTTTAGCCCCCCAGTTTTGTATTTTCCCAAGGGTAACAGGAAAAATTGGACCGCAAAAGTTGTTGTCCAATTTGTCATGAGTACGCTGATACCCCATATATGGGGGGAACCACCGTTTGGGCGCATGGCAGAGCTCGGAAGGGAAGGAGCACCGTTAGGAATGCAGACTTAGATGGAATGGTCTGCAGGCGTCACATTGCGTTTGCAGAACCCCTAACGTACCTAAACAGTAGAAATCCCCCACAAGTGACCCCATATTGGAAACTAGACCCCCCAAGGAACTTATCTAGATGTGATATGAGAACTTTGAACCCCCAAGTGTTTCTCTACAGGCTATAACACAGAGCCGACAATAAAAAATCATTTTTTTCAACAAAAAATATTTCTTAGCCCTCAGTTTTGTATTTTCCCAAGGGTACACTGATACCCCAGATGTGGGGGGGAACCACCGTTTGGGCACATGGCAGAGCTCGGAAGGGAAGGAGTGCTGTTTGGAATGCAGACTTAGATGGATTGGTCTGCAGGCGTCAAGTTGCATTTGCAGAGCCCCTAATGTACCTGTCACGGGAGACCTAGGTAGGAAAGAGCTAATAACCCGGGCCCCTGCGATTTCCCTCAGACTAGGGAAACCCTGACTGACCCTCTCCCAGAGTTTACACTGATGGTGTGCATGTCTGGGCCTCCACCCTCGCCCTATCTCCTGTTTCAACCCTAGGCTGAAACCACCACCCACCACCCAGTGAAGAGACCACACTCCAATACCCACAGTTAGCACAGACAAGAATAACAGAAAAATAAGCACCACGCCGCAGTCACTCAGGAATACACTATAAGTGCAAAGGGCAAAACAAATACAAATATGGGAAGGAGAAAATAAGACAAAGGGAAATACACCACCAGCAACTATACTCCAACTACTAGCTCACCACTCCAGACCGAGATAACCATGCACAAGACAGAAGCTATAATCAGCGACGCCCAATGTTCAGGAGAACTATTTAAAGGCAGTGGGCATGGCCCAGCTTCCAATCCGAGCACCAGGTAAATTAACCCTGGACCAGCTAGATCAAATCTAGCCGACGCCAATGAGCGCATAGTGGACAAAAGCGGAATTACCGCTGTCTGTCGAACGACCTGGTCTGAACAGCGTCAGTACCCCGCCTTCTACGAGGGACCCCAGGGCCCTCACGGTTTATAGGACCCGGCTTGTCCGGATGGCGGCGGTGAAAAAACCTGACCAGCCGATCCGCATGAATGTCCGAGGCTGGTACCCAGGACCTCTCCTCAGGCCCATAACCATGCCAGTGTACCAAGTACTGTAAAGTGCGGCGCACTACACGAGAGTCAACCACCTTGGAGACATCAAATTCCAAATTACCATCCACCAAGACTGGAGAAGGCATTGGTGTCGCGTCCACAAGACCCACCACCTTCTTTAACAACGATCTGTGGAACACGTTGTGTATTTTATACACCGTAGGAAGCTCCAACCGGTACGCTACTGGGTTAATGACAGCGGCGACCCTAAATGGACCAATAAACCGTGGACCTAATTTAAGGGATGGTATTTTGAGTCTTATGTTTTTTGTGGATAACCACACCCAGTCATCCACACTCAGGTCCGGACCTGGCACACACCTACTGTTAGCCACACGTTTGTACCTAGCACCCACACTCAACAGGCGCTGTTTAACTCTCCTCCAGACTGACGATAATTATGCTCCTAACTGGTCTTCCTCCGGGACGCCGGAAGAGCCCCCCTGACTCAAAGTACAAAATTGAGGATGAAGCCCGTAAACACAAAAAAACGGAGACTCCCCAGACGACTCCTGGCGGTGATTATTGATGGCAAACTCAGCCAAAGGAAGAAACTTCGACCACTCCTCCTGGTTATCCGAAACAAAGCAGCGTAAGTACTGTTCCAAATTTTGGTTCATACGCTCGGTCTGACCATTTGACTGAGGATGAAACGCCGAAGAATGAGACAACTTGACCCCCAGCCGTGAACAAAATGCTTTCCAAAATTTTGCCACAAACTGAGACCCCCTATCAGAAACGATGTCAGATGGAACCCCATGAAGTCTGACCACCTCCTGCACAAATACCTGAGCCAGAGTCTTAGCGTTAGGCAACGAAGGCAAAGACACAAAGTGCGACATTTTTGAGAACCAATCAACAATCACCAAGATGACCGTGTTCCCAGCTGGGGAGGGCAAGTCAGTGATAAAATCCATGGAGATTTCCGTCCATGGCTTACTAGGTACCTCGAGAGGAAGTAGTGTGCCAACAGGACGGGAGCGGGGCGTCTTAGTCCTAGCGCACGTGGTGCAAGCTGACACGTATGAGACCACGTCCTGTCGGATCTTGGGCCACCAAAACCGGCGTGACACCAACTCCAAGGTACCCCTAACCCCTGGATGGCCAGCCAGGACAGCATCATGATGCTCCGCCAAAACCTTTAAGCGGAGATGAAGCGGTACAAACGTTTTGTTGATGGGAAGCTCAGATGGTACCTCCTCCTGGGCCTCCGCAATCTCAGCCTCAACCTCGGTAGTGAGAGCCGAAACCACAACACCCTTTTGGAGGATGGGTACTGGATCTTCCCGAGGCTCTCCCCCAGGAAAACACCTGAACAAAGCATCCGCCTTAGTGTTTTTAGAACCAGGTCTGTAAGTGACAACAAAGTTGAACCGCGTGAAAAACAATGCCCAGCGAGCCTGCCTGGGAGACAGACGCTTGGCAGACTCCAAATAAAGCAAATTCTTATGGTCGTTAATAACAGTAACCTGATGAACCGACCCCTCCAAGAAGTGTCGCCATTCCTCAAAGGCCAATTTGATTGCCAACAACTCTCTGTTGCCGATATCGTAGTTACGTTCGGCGGGCGACAGTTTCTTGGAAAAATAGGCGCATGGATGCAAACCGCTCAAGGATGAGCCTTGTGACAGCACCGCCCCCACACCAACCTCAGACGCATCGACTTCTATAACAAAAGGTTTCGATACATCTGGCTGAACAAGATTGGGAGCCGAAACAAACCTGTTCTTAAGAGATTCAAATGCGCACACAGCAGCCTCAGGCCAAACGGAGAAATTGGTACCCTTTTTAGTCATGTCAGTTAGCGGTTTAGCAATGATAGAAAAATCCTTGATAAACTTCCTATAGTAGGTAGAAAACCCAAGGAACCACTGAAGTGCTTTTAGGTTATCAGGCCGTTCCCAATGCAACACCGCTTGCCCCTTAGCGGCGTCCATTTTAAAACCAGAAGCAGACCCGATATAGCCCAAGAAAGGCAACTCCTGTACCAAAAATACACATTTCTCCAGTTTTGCATATAGCTTATTCTCTCTGAGAAGCTGTAACACCTGCCTGACATGATCTAAATGAGTATCACGGTCGCAAGAATATATGAGGATGTCATCTAGGAACACAATAACGAATTTCCCCAAAACATGCGAGAACACATCATTTATGAAATGTTGAAACACTGCAGGTGCGTTTGTCAACCCAAATGGCATCACCAAATTTTCAAAATGACCCTCAGGGGTATTAAAAGCCGTCTTACACTCATCACCTTGACGGACTCTTATAAGGTTGTACGTACTCCCTGAGGTCAAGCTTGGTAAACCACTTAGCACCTGCCACCTGGTTGAACAAATCCGGTATCAATGGCATAGGGTATGGATCACAAACCGTAATCTGGTTTAACTCCCTGAAATCCAGACACGGCCGTAGTCCACCATCTTTTTTCTTAACGAAGAAGAACCCTACTGCCACTGGTGAGGATGAAGGCCTGATGTGCCCTTTGCTCAAACTTTCAGCAATGTAATCCTTTAGCGTTTGTCTCTCCGGACAGGAGATGTTAAACATCCTTGCTTTAGGCAATTTGGCCCCTGGTTTAAACCTGATAGTACAGTCATAGGAGCGATGTGGTGGCAACTCTGAACAACCCTTCTCAGAGAACACATCCACAAAATCCAGAAGTGACTCAGGAACGCTTGAAGTCACAGCAGAAACACATGTGGCCAAGCAATTCTCCTGACAGAAATCACTCCACTGAATTATGTCCTGAGTTTTCAAGTCAATAACCGGGTTGTGTGTAGACAACCATGGAAAACCCAGAACCAATTGTGCTGGAAGACTCTTGAGCACCTTACATGTAACCTGTTCGAAATGTAGAACCCCAATGTGGAGTTTAACCTCAGCCACAAACTCAGTAATCTCCCCCTGTGGGAGAGGAGCAGAATTGATGGTGACCACGCGGATAGGATGAGGCAGTTTTTCGATCCTAAAACCAGCAGTGCACGCAAATTCCTCATCAATGAGATTTGTGGCAGAACCACTATCCACAAAAACAGTGATTGGCAGCTCTCTGCCAGTGACAACAACTTTGGCAGGGAGCATGCACTGAGAAACCATCATGGAGGATATACATAAGCTCAGATTGGACTCCTCCACACCCTCTGAGCTTAGAAGTTTTCCGCCGTTGTGTTTTTCTTTGACAGCAGAGGAAAGATATTAATAAAATGACCAGTTTTACCGCAGTAAAAACAGGCTCCCTGCTTCCTGAGTACAGGGGCTCGATGCTTAACATGTGATACCCCTGCGATTTGCATAGGTTCCATGGGCTCACCTGCAGCAACCTCACGTGAACCTAAACCTTCTCCCACAGGCAGCGTCTCATGATCCCCCTGACGCAAACGGCGATCAATGCGGACAACAAGACTCATAGCGGAATCTAGAGAAGCAGGAGTCTCGTACATCAGGAGGGCTTTTTTAACCCTATCAGAAACTCCATGAATAAAGTGACTCCGCAGCGCGGGATCATTCCACTGTGTGTCGACCGCCCAGCGGCGAAATTCAGAACAGTAATCCTCTGCAACACGCAAATAGCGCATATCTTAGATTCTGCGAGAGCCATTCTGTCCGGATCGTCATAAATGTGTCCTAGAGCAGAAAAAAAACTCTCCACAGAGTTAAATGTAGCAGAATCAGACGGCAAAGAAAACGCCCATGCTTGGGGATCCCCGCTTAATAATGGCAACACCAGGCCCACACGCTGAGTCTCATTACCTGAGGAGATCGGGTGCATACGGAAATACAGTTTGCAAGCTTCACGAAAAGAAACAAATTTACTGCGTTCCCCAGCAAACTTTTCAGGCAAAGGAAACTTAGGCTCAGCAACTTTACCTGTAACTCCGGCTTGCACATTAGATACTGCTAGTCCCTGTTGCTGCACTGCCCCCCTCAACTCAGTGACCTGTAGGGACAGCGCCTCCAACTGGCGGGTTATGGAAATCATGGGATCCATGGAAATAATGTTGGCCGATTATAATGTCACGGGAGACCTAGGTAGGAAAGAGCTAATAACCAGGGCCCCTGCGATTTCCCTCAGACTAGGGAAACCCTGACTGACCCTCTCCCAGAGTTTACACTGATGGTGTGCATGTCTGGGCCTCCACCCTCGCCCTATCTCCTGTTTCAACTCTAGGCTGAAACCACCACCCACCACCCAGTGAAGAGACCACACTCCAATACCCACAGTTAGCACAGACAAGGATAACGGAAAAATAAGCACCACGCCGCAGTCACTCAGGAATACACTATAAGTGCAAAGGGCAAAACAAATACAAATATGGGAAGGAGAAAATAAGACAAAGGGAAATACACCACCAGCAACGATACTCCAACTACTAGCTCACCACTCCAGACCGAGATAACCACGCACAAGACAGAAGCTATAATCGGCGACGCCCAATGATCAGGAGAACTATTTAAAGGCAAAGGGCATGGCCCAGCTTCCAATCCGAGCACCAGGTAAATTAACCCTGGACCAGCTAGATAAAATCTAGCCGACGCCAATGAGCGCATAGTGGACAAAAGCAGAATTACTGCTGTCTGTTGAACGACCTGATCTGAACAGCGTTCGGCATGACAGTACCTAAACAGTAGAAATGCCCCACAAGTGACCCCATATTGGAAACTAGACCCCCAAGAAACTTATCTAGATGTGTTGTGAGAACTTTGAACCCCCAAGTGTTTCACTACAGTTTATAATGCAGAGCCGTGAAAATAAAAGGTAATTTTTTCCCACAAAAATGTATTTTTAGCCCCCCAAATTTTTATTTTCCCAAGGGTAACAAGAGAAATTGGACCCAAAAATTGTTGTCCGATTTGTCCTGAGTACGCTGATACTCCATATGTTGGTATAAACCCCTGTTTGGGCGCACGGGAGAGCTCAGAAGGGAAGGACCACTGTTTTACTTTTTCAACGCAGAATTGGATGGAATTGACATCAGATGCCATGTCGCGTTTGGAGAGCCCCTGATTTGCCTAACCAGTGGAAACCCCCAATTTTAACTGAAACTCTACACCATCACACCCCTAACCCTAATCCCAACCCTAATCACACCCACAACTCCAACACACCCCTAACCCTAATCCCAACCATAACCCTAACCACACCCCTAACCCTGATACACCCCTAACCCTAATCCCAACCGTAAATGTAATCCAAACCCTAACCCTAACTTTAGCACCAACCCTAACTTTAGCACCAACTCTAACCCTATCTTTAGCCCCAACCCTAACTTTAGCCCCAACCCTAACTGTAACCCTAACTTTAGCCCAACCCTAACGCTAACTTTAGCCCTAACCCTAACTGTAACCCCAACCCTAACTTTAGCCCCAACCCTAACCCTAACTGTAACCCCAATCCTAACTTTAGCCCCAACCCTAACTGTAGCCCTAACCCTAACTTTAGCCCCAACCCTCACCCTAACTTTAGTCCCAACCCTAACTTTAGCCCCAACCCTAACTGTAGCCCTAACCCTAACTTTAGCCCCAACCCTCACCCTAACTTTAGTCCCAACCCTAACTATAGCCCTAACCCTAGCCCCAACCCTAACCCTAGCCCCAACCCTAATCCTAACCCTAAACCTAGCCCCAACCCTAACCCTAGCCCCAAACCTAACCCTAACCCTAATCGGAAAATGGAAATAAATACATTTTTAAAATGTTATTATTTTTCCTTAACTAAGAGGGTCATGAAGGGGGGTTTGATTTACTATTTATAGTGGGTTTTGTAGCGGATTTTTATGATTGGCAGCTGTCACACACTAAAAGACACTTTTATTGCAAAAAAATAGTTTTTGCGCCTCCACATTTTGCGAGCTATAATTTTTCCATATTTTGGTCCACAGAGTCATGTGTGGTCTTGTTTTTTGCGGGACGAGTTGACATTTTTATTGATATCATTTTCGGGCACGTGACATTTTATGATCGCTTTTTATTTTGCTTTTTGTGAGGCAGAATGACCAAAAAACAGCTATTTATGAATTTCTTTTTTTTTTGGGGGGGGGCGTTTATACCGTCCATCGTTTGGTAAAGTTGATAAAGCAGTTTTATTCTTCGGGTCAGTACGATTACAGCGATACCTCATTTATATCTTTTTTATGTTTTGGCGCTTTTATACAATAAAAACTATTTTAGAGAAAAAATAATTATTTCTCGTTTTTTGCGGGACAAGATGACATTTTCAGCGATACCATGGTTATTTATATCCGTATTTTTGATCACATGTTATTCCACTTTTTGTTCAGCGGTATGATAATAAAGCGTTGTTTTTTGCCTGTTTTTTGTTTCTACGGTGTTCACTGAAGGGGTTAACTAGTGGGACAGTTTTATAGGTCGGCTTGTTACAGATGCGGTGATGCTAAATATGTGTAATTTTATTGTTTTTTTATTATTTAGATAAAGAAATGTATTTATGGGAACAATATATATTTCTTTCTTTATTTAGGAATTTTTTTTTTACATACAGTACAGACCAAAAGTTTGGACACACCTTCTCATTTAAAGATTTTTCTGTATTTTCATGACTATGAAAATTGGTAAATTCACACTGAAGGCATCGAAAATAATGTCAGAATCATCAGGATCCGTTGAAGCGTTACAGAGTTATAACCTCATAAAGGGACAGTGGTCAGAATTGTAAAAATTGGCCCGGTCATTAACGTGCAAACCACCCATGGGCGTTAAGGGATTAAAGAAAAACTAACAGGTCTGCTCCGGAGTGCAGGCGGCAGGGCCGGGGATTACCATGCGAGACTTGGCTGTATCTCGCACTTGTGTGATCCCGGCCTTATTATCCCCACTGTATTTGTGCAAAGCCGATCCTTGAAGATTCCATCACAAGATTCCGAGATGACATCACTGGTGCTGCTTGGCCACGATGACATCACTGGTGCTGCTTGGCCACGATGACATCACTGGTGATTGTTGGCTATTATGACAGCACAGACGGCATTCCCTACTTGTAGAATCTACACGGAATCACCGGTGCCATTTTTGGTTCCTTAGTGACTGAGAGCATTTGCAATTTTTCACTATGGCTGAATTACTGACTGATTTTCAGGTACAAGCACTGTGGGAGATTCTTTTCATCAATCACCCTGACATTGTGCTTCTACCACCCGATGGCGTCCTCTGCTTCACTCACCGGCTGGTGGTGCTGCTAGTAGAGGATTGCCTGAGCAAAAACCGACAAGAACAACTAACGTCAGAGTATCTGACTGATTTACGTCACAACATCAGGACATTACTACACCAGGTAAATGGCGGACGCTCCGCACAAAACTTCTCCATAATCATAGATGGTAATGGTGGGATAGAAGCTTCTTCTTTCCTCCTATATAAAACACGACGAGTCCCCAGATATGGAGCCATTGTATCTGCAGAGAGGAGCAGATCTCACATACAATGGCCGCCTCCATTGTTTCCTTTCTCATATCATAATGTTCCTTTTTGTTTCTTTTCTTCTTTATAGACTGAAAAAAGATCTCAATATGGAGATTTGGCTTTTATGAAACAACTGGCCGAAAAAGTCCTGTGTGTACTGGAAGATCCGGCCCGCTCGTCAGAACGCCCGGTAAGGAGAAATCATCTTCTCTATCACACGTCCTTGTTTTCTGATCTTCTCCAGATCACCGGTCAGGTATCAGAAGATCTGGGGTTAGATCTTACAGGCCTCCCTGTCAGTCCCCGGCAGGCACAGGAGGTTTCATGGCCGCCTGTCTGTGCTGCTCCCTCCTCTGTGAGGACAGTCTGTATTCTGCTGAGGTAGTCACAGCTCAGTGGGGGAAGTCTATATTTTCCCTTCTTTCTCGCTCTATCAGTCTTCCTGCTTGTAAATGCTGCAGCTGAGATAATAGACGTCATTACAGAAATGTTCTGCATACAAGTCCCTTATACAGTATATTAATGTGGACTTGTGGAGAGGAGCTGCAGTGTAAAGCAATTCTACCCATTACTGTAATGAATGAAGCACAAGATGTTTCCATGGTGTAAAGAGCGCGGATAGCGCAGCTCTGGGATATCACGGTGCAGAAAATAAAATCTGACACCGAATGTGGGATTTTTCAATGTTAACTCATCTTAATCCACATAAGTGAGAGAAGTTTCTGAGAAAAGTTCTCATGATGGCGCGTGATTTGTAGAGTTACAATTGCTGCATCTGTAAATCTTCCACATATTAATTTTCTATATTATATCTATCAGGAAACACCAGAAGGCGACGACGAATGTGGGGAGAATGTGACCCCGGAAACCACTGACCCTAATAGGAGTCAGCCGGAGCCGAGCAGCGATCTGATGACAGGTGAGCCGATCACTACAAGGAATATCCGGAGATTACACAGAGCAGGGAATAATGGCAGATTCACTCTCTCCTCCATGTATTAATCCCATTTACAGACGTCTCGTCACTTCTCCGTTATATTGCGGGATTATGTATGTAGGATTGATATCGTCTAATATTTTTTTTCTCTTCATCCCTTTATCACTATTTTAGAACCATCAGCGCTGGTGAATCCCGACAGTGGAATTTGTGGGATCCCGGAGATCCAAGAATCTGCCGATGTAAGTATCATAGAGATATAGGGGTGTCTGTGTATCACCAGGTCATGGGGTGTGAGTGACCCGTCCAGTATTATCCCCCATATAACTATGGGACGTCTCTGTTCTAAGTGTAGATGACACTATGGTGTTAGATAATAGCATTTATATTAAGTGGAATCTGTCACCAGGTTTATGCTATTTGATCCCAGGGCAGCATGATGTAGGGACAGAGACCCTGATTCGAGCGATATATCACTTACTTTACAGGATACAGCAGATGTGATAAAATCCCAGTTTTCTATGCTGCAGAGCTCTGAATCCTGAGCCTTGTATAACCCCTCACACACCACTGATTTGCAGCTTTCTGTGTACACTGTGCATAGGCAGAAAGCAGCTATTCAGTGGTGGTAGAGGATTTACAGAGCAATAGAACTACATGGCACGAGACAAATAGTCCTTCAATGATAATCTCCTGCTGATAAAACACTGATTTTATTAAAACAACAGCACACAGCCTATTAAGTAACATCACTAGAATCGGGGTCTCTGCTCCTAAATCATGCTGCTCTCAGAATACATAGTTCTCCCCTGTGTGATCTCCCATATTATCCAGGACTTTACAATAATACCGGTGTATAGAGGATCCCCCTTATATTACATCCATGCGGAGCGTCCGGCTTGTATTGTCCCCTTCATCGGATCAGTGTAAATCAGCTGGGACATAATATAGGAGAAGTTTTTATATCCTCAGATGTTTTCCTGCAGCTTCTATATCTTAGTATTATTTCTTATTCTTTTCTAGGACTTGATCAGATCATTGATCCCGGCACGAGAGCCGCGTATGAGCGACTATGAGACATCTAAACTGATCGGCTGTGGAGCTTATGGGTGAGATTCCTGTTCCCATGATCCCCATTTCTCAGGGTTCCCTATGACAATGCTTCTGCCTCTGTGCTCTGCCATTCAGTGTTGTCATAGGGAAACGATCTGAGTCCACATCACTGTCCACATCTCAATGTCACTGTTCAGCTCCGTTATAGAAGCTGAGCGAACTGATCTGTAACAAATCAGTGTATAAGGAAAGGGATAAATAATATAATACGTTACACTCACCCATCCTAGACTTCATCTGTTCTTATGCTGCCGCCTCCACCACAGCTTCCCCGTCCTCCGCACTGTTATTCGGAGTATTCGGGGGCCCACTATGGAGCTGATAATAGTGATTGGCTGCACACGGTCACATGAGGGGTGACACGATACTGACGCCAATGACATCTGCACCCCCACCCTCCACCATGACCATGTGAGTCCAATCACTGGCCCCAGCAGCAGAAGGGAGAACAACCAAAGACCGGCACAGAGGACGGAGGATGGCAGTGATGGACGGGGAGGGCCGAGGACAAGTGGGTGTAATGTGATTAATTATATTAGAACTTGCTCCCTCCCCTCCAGTTATTCTGCCTTGGGCTGTGGAGAAAGCCTAAAAATCATCTTCTTACGACAATTGAAGAACTTTCAGTTTAGACCAATTTATATTTGGACTGAATCGTATCTACTGGTCGGTTATAGCGAATCTGCCCAAGATGAATTTCGGTAGATTCTCTCATCTATAATGTGACCTGGGTGAGGGTCTGGCAGACGAGGCATTGTGCAGACCTCCCATCATCTATATAGAGTTCTTTTATGTATTTCTAGATGTGGATTTCTAGTGATGGCCGGACTGCTGGTATCAAACATTAGTACAGAAGATCATGTAATGACTTGTATATACAGACTGTTAATAAGGATTCATTATAAACCATGGATTCTCTTTCTCTCCAGGTCCGTCCACTTAGTGCGCCATAAAGACTCTGAAGAGATCTTTGCGATGAAGAAAATGGCCAAGCGGAACCTGGATACTCCACAGAGAGCGAAAAGAGCCTATCTGGAGAGAGACATCCTAACATTTGCAGACTGTCCCTTTGTGGCCTCCATGCTCTGCTCCTTCCTAACTAAATCTCACCTGTGTATGGTCATGCAGTATGTAGGAGGTAGGACATGTACATTGTATTATATTCACCCCATGTCTGCTGACATCTTATCACCTCTCATATCATTAAGACTTGTGCAACACCCACTAGGGCCGTGGGGTACTCAGAACAGGTCGCACGGCTCTTAAAGGGGTGGTCACGGCAGCGGTGACCCGTTCCATGGCCCTGTGCGCGCAATAAAAATAAGAAAGGGGAAGTTCATAAGGGATTGTACGTGGCGCCACCTGTGGTGTTCAGCTATAAATGGCCGTCGCTGCTTAAGGGGACTGCTGGGGCCGATGATGATGCAGCTGGGATGGTTCTGCTCCCCACAGGTGGAGCGGGGCCCCAGGGCTATCTGTACAGTTTTGTAAGGGACTTGTGACATTGGGTTGCAGGACTGAGGGTCCAGGAATAACTAGAGGATACAAGGGTTGCAGTTTTCTTTACCTTTAATTCCAGGTTGGAGGTGCAGTCCGGGGCACAAGTCACAGCTGGTGATGGAGATCGGGGCAGCCTGGAAGTAATTCAGAGCCCACCTAACCAGGTGGAATTGGAGGCCTTCCTGCTGCGCTTTTCTCTGGGTGCTTGGTGCTTTTAGTTCTCCTCAATTCCCTCTCACAGTCTGTCCATTAATAGAAACACTTCCCGCATGGTTGGCAGCTTGAGCCTGTTCCAGGTGTCACTCATGGTGACTCCGGGCTCTCATATGCTGCTGTGCCTCAAGGTGTCAGCTGGGGCCAGGAGACCTGCAATCTCCTGTCCTCCGGATTTGATTGCGGAGCCTGCAGTTCCCACACCACCATGGACTCCAGTGTCCAATCTTTGACACTCAGTCCTGGGGTGAGCTCAGTCACAGCTCCAATCCCTCAGGTTCTCCTCACTTCTTGCCTCTTCCTCCTTCTCTGTCTGCTGCCTCCCACTGACTAAGACTCACTAACCCCACCTTCAGACCAGAACTTATAGGGAAGCTTCCCTGAAAACTGGGTTTAGAGCTCCCCCTTCTGGTCTGGAGTCAGGAAAGGTGTTGGATGCGGACATCATCTGGTAAGGGGATCCTTCTTTGCTTCCAGGCATGGCATCACACCCCTGAGGAAGGCAATGCTACTGTGGCAACCGGACTCCTGGGCTGCCACACTTGTACCCATGGACGGTTACATTCCCACAGAGCATGTACTATAGGTTATCTATTACCATGGTGCCCAGAAAGTCATTGAGCTGTGTGATTTCCCTATATGTCCGCACTGAGCACGTCAGTATCTCCAGCTGTAGACGATACATGACATCACGTTATGTCATTAGTTACATAGATGACATTTCACCATAAATTCAGACTAATTAATCTGTGCAATGTACAGCACATTATATCTTTATATATTGTCTCCTGCCTCAATGTTTCCGCTCACTTCTCATTATACATCATGGTGATCTGCTGTATAAACCCCTCACTGGTCATATTTCCTTTCTTCTATAGGTGGAGACTGTAGGACCCTTCTAATGACCAGGGGTCCTTTCCCTGTCCCGTTGGCCCACTTGTACTTTGCAGAGGCAGTTCTTGGTGTGGAATACCTGCATAGTTACGGTGTGGTGCACAGAGACCTGAAGCCGGATAAGTAAGTGCCCCCATAGTAATAAAGAGGGAAAGTTATCATTTATTATCTCACAGTCTATGAAGCTAAAATCATCTTCTCTTTCACAGCCTCCTGATAACATCTGCTGGACATATTAAAGTTACCGACTTTGGACTTTCAAAAGTTGGTGTCATGATACCAAACACCAACACGTACAAGCACTCAGCAGAGGACATCTCCAGAGAGTTCCTGGACCGTGAGGTCAGCATTACCTACAGGAACTTAGCTTGTTCTGTACAAATCTCATAACTCTATTTGCTCTTCCCTACGTTCTTCATTTTCAGAGAAACTTTCCACTGATATTTTAACTTCTGTCATTCTGTTTTTATGTCGAGAACTTGTCATAATAATCGTTTCATTGATTCTCATCTCTATCTTCTGTTGGTTTCCAGGTCTGTGGCACCCCGAGTTACATAGCCCCAGAGGTCATCCTGAAGCAAGGCTATGGAAGACCTGTTGACTGGTGGTCAATGGGCATCATATTATATGAATTTCTCACGGGATATACACCATTTCATGGGGTTTCCCGAAGTGAGGTTTATGAAACCGTGGTCACTGGTAAGTAGAATAATCTGATCAATGCTTTGACTGGTTATTTTGGTTTAGTTACTTCCTTTGCTATATCTAACAGTCCAGTATAGAGGATTTATGATCTGTAATTTTCTATTTAACAGGAGACATATATTGGAATCGTCGTTGCACTCCTCCCCTCGTTGTTCAGAACCTCATCACTCAGCTGCTCAGAAGAAATCCTGAGCGAAGACTTGGGACAGGTAACGGATACAATAATATTAATATTCCCTTATTTTACCGAGGACATAACGCTCATGTCCATGAGGATCAGCTCTTCTCTATCATCTTCTCCATTTATAGTTCTCCGTACTAAGATTTTCAGTCTATTTCCTCATGTCTGCTCAGTTACGTAATTAGCTGAGATTAAGATAAACTGTTCAGATCTAGTTACATAGTTACAAAGGTTGAAAAAAGACCTAGATCCATCAAGCTCAACCTTTCTCCACCAATTGTTCATTTTGTCACTAAATTAACTATAACCCGCAATGTTATGTGTATTGAGGAAATCATCCAGCTCTTTTTTTAAAAGCCGTTATAGTGTCGGCCATTACTACCTCTTGTGGTCGGCATTCCACAGTCTGACTGTAAAGAACCCTTTCCTGTTTAGCTGCCGGAATCACTTTTATTCCACTCGTAATGAGGGCTCCCTGGTCCTTAGTATGGTCCTTGCAAGGAATAACACATGCGCCAGTCCTCTGTACTGACCACACATATATTTGTACGTATAAATGAGATCACCTCTGAGGCGTCTTTTTTCTAAGCAAAACAAGCCCAACTTTTCCAACCTTTCATCATATGAGAGGCCTTCCATCCCTTGTAATAATCTGGTTGCCCAACTTTGAACTGACTTTAATTTCTGAATATCCTTTTTTAAATATGGAGCCAAAAACTGGATCCCATATTCTAGATGTGGCCTCAGTCACCAGTGATTTATAGAGTGGTAACAATATGTTGGGATCGCAGGATTTTATCTCTCTTTTTATACATCCGAAAATCTTTGCTTTTGCGGCTGCTGCTTGACATTGAGTACTGCTGCTCAGCTTACTTGTATCCAGAATACCCAAGTCCTTCTCCTGTTCTGTAGTCCAGAGTATACTCCCATTTAATGTATATGCAGCAGTAGGATTACTCCGTCTTAGGTGCCTTACTCTACATTTATCTACATTAAACCTCATTTACCAAGTGTTTGTTCATTCAGACATCTTATCTAGATCTTTTTGCAAAATTGTAATGTCAAGGTCAGATTTTAGAATCCTACATAGTTTGGTGTCATCAGTTAAGACTGACACTTTACTCTCAATCCCATCCAAAAGGTCATTAATAAAGAGGTTAAAAATAATTTTTCCTAGCACAGATCACTGCGGTCCCCACTGCTCCCAGCACAGATCCCTGCAGTTTCCACTGCTCCCAGCACAGATTCCTGCGGTCTCCACTGCTCCCAGCACATATCCCTGCAGTTCCAATTGCTCCCAGTAAAGATCCCTGCAGTCCCCATTGCTGACTATATCCCATTTAGAGAATGTACCATTTATGACAACTCTTTGTTTCCTGTCATTTAGCCAATTCCCTTACCCATCTGCATACAGTTTCCCCCAGTCCCTGGAGCTTCAGTATAAGGCTGTTATGTGGAACAGTATCAAAAGTCTTTGCAAAGTCCAGATAAATCACATCAGCTGCATTACCAGCATTCAGACTTGCACTTACCTCCTCATAGAAACCCAACATGTTAGTTAGACATGACTTATCTTTAATGAATCCATGCTGTTTGTCAGTTATTATATTATTATTATTATTATTTATTGTTATAGCGCCATTTATTCCATGGCGCTTTACATATGAGGAGGGGTATACATAATAAAAACAAGTACAATAATCTTAAACAATACAAGTCATAACTGGTACAGGAGGAATGAGGACCCTGCCCGCGAAGGCTCACAATCAACTAGGGATGGGTGAGAATACAGTAGGTGAGGGTAGAGATGGTCATGCAGCGGTTTGGTCGATCGGTGGTTACTGCAGGTTTTAGGCTTGTCTGAAGAGGTGGGTCTTCAGGTTCTTTTTGAAGGTTTCGATGGTAGGCGAGAGTCTGATGTGTTGTGGTAGAGGGTTCCAGAGTAGGGGTGATACGCGAGAGAAATCTTGTATACGATTGTGGGAAGAGGAGATAAGAGGGGAGTAGAGTAGGAGATCTTGTGAGGATCGGAGGTTGCGGGTAGGTAAGTACCGGGAGACGAGGTCACAGATGTATGGAGGAGACAGGTTGTGGATGGCTTTGTATGTCATGGTTAGGGTTTTGTAGTGGAGTTTCTGGGCAATGGGGAGCCAGTGAAGGGATTGACAGAGGGGAGAGGCCGGGGAATAGCGGGGGGACAGGTGGATTAGTCGGGTAGCAGAGTTTAGAATAGATTGGAGGGGTGCGAGAGTGTTAAAGGGGAGGCCACAGAGCAGGAGGTTGCAGTAGTCAAGGCGAGAGATGATGAGGGCATGGACTAGAGTTTTTGCAGATTCATGGTTGAGGAATGAACGGATTTGTGAAATATTTTTGAGTTGAAAGCGGCAGGAAGTGGAAAGGGCTTGGATATGTGGTTTGAAGGAGAGATCAGCGTCAAGGATTACCCCGAGGCAGCGAGCTTGTGGGACTGGGGAGAGTGGGCAGCCATTTACTGTAATGGATAGGTTCGTTGGGGGGGTCGCGTGAGATGGGGGAAAGATGATGAATTCTGTTTTGTCCATGTTAAGTTTTAGAAATCTAGTGGAGAAGAAGGATGAAATAGCAGACAGACATTGAGGGATTCTGGTTAGAAGGGAGGTGATATCTGGTCCAGAGATGTAGATCTGTGTGTCGCCAGCGTAGAGGTGATACTGAAAGCCATGAGATTCTATGAGCTGTCCCAGGCCAAAGGTGTAAATGGAGAAGAGCAAGGGCCCAAGGACTGAACCTTGTGGGACTCCGACTTATTCTCTGCAATATATTTCTGCAGGTCATCTCTTATAATGCCCTCAAAAATTTTGCACACTACTGATGTCAGGCTTACCGGACAGTAGTTACCTGGCTCTACCTTCTTACCTTTTTGAAATATCGGTACCACATCAGCCATCCTCCAATCCTGTAGCACCACCCCTGTTAAAAGACAGGCTAAGAATATAAGATACAGCAGTCTGTCATTTACTGAGCTCAATTCCCTCAGTATCCGTGGGTGAATGCCATCTGGGCCAGGGAAATTGTCAATGTTTAATTAGCTCAGGCACAGGCATACTTCTTCTTGAGTTATTTCCGGTGGTGACCTTTGCCTCGTTGAATGTGGAGCGGCCCCCAGACGCCCGCTCCGTGGTCCTGCTAAGGGGCGCCCAATAAAAGGTGTAGGTGGTGGTGTAGGTCGCAGCAAATAACGAGGACACAGGGTTGCAGTCTCTTTACCTCTTTACGGAAGGCTTCGGCATCCGCAATCCAGAGCACTGTTAACAGGGCTGGCTGAGACCGGCCGGTCCGAAGGCACATCCAGAGTTCCGTTTGCAGGTGGAAATCAGTGCCTACCTACTAGCGCCTGGGTGTCGTAGTACTTCCCTGCTGAGCACCACGTGATAGTCCTCACAACTGTCGTGAATGTTTCTGTTCTTTCTCTCCGTCCCCCAGATGGTTTGGATAGGACGCACCCGTATGACGGGGTAGGCCTGGAGTTATTTTATAGGGACCCTAGAGACGCCCCTCTCCCACAATTGCCTCCGTTGTCTTCATTATGTGATTAAGGTGAGGCAGCCAACCTAAACTTAACTGCCCTGCCGTTGGTTTGAAGTAATGCGTAGAGCCCAATACTTCCTCGATGTTTCGGCCACCGGCTACGCGCCTCAGTAGGATGTTGCCGATCTCGGGGCATGACTCCTACTGGTTCTATCACCTTTGTGCTGTGATCTCGTTTCTCACTTCTCCACAATATACTTCGCTTTGTGTCCTTTCTTAGGATGCCGCCGCAATGAAGTGCAGTCGCGGCTCCGTAACGATCTGTCCTTTCGCTAGGCCTCTGTCAGGATCCCACCCCTGACAGGGACCCCCCTGGATCTTCCCAAGCAATGCTCTTCTCTCACTAGATGTTACCTGGGCAAAACCCAGTCAGCTTCTCTCTAACTTCCTATCCAACCCCCAGTTTTACCAGAGTGTGAGGAGTGGCCTAGTACATAGAACCCTTTGCTCCCCCTGGTGGGCGGAGTGTGAAGTGTAATATGTGACTGTGATACCTGGTCAGGTGAACTCCTTTAGTGCAATCAGACGTACCATCACTCCCCTTAGTGGCGGAGCAACAATACTGCAATGACCAGGACACTGGGGCGCTGCACTTGATCCCCGGAACAGTTAGTTCTATGGTGAACACGGATGAAAATTGCCTGTTTAATATCTCTAGCATTGATGTATTTATAACATTTTGGGGGATTTATTCTAATGTCACTGGCAATTTGTTTCTCTGTGGATAACTTTGCCAGCTTGAGTTCTTATTTACGTTTCTTACATTGTTCTTTATACTCCTGAAATGTAATTTCTGTATTCCCGGCCTTCAGGATTTTGAATGCCCTTTGTTTTAGTCTGATTAAACTTTGCAGTGTCTAATTTATCCATAATGGTTTCTTTCTATTCCTGAACATTTTTTTACCACAGTGTAAAAGTTTTCTACAGGATTCTAGTAGTATATCCTTAAACATGCCCAATTTATAGTCGGCATCTCCAGTTAACATGAGATGGTCCCAACCTACTCGATTAAGCGCTTCCCTTAATTTGTTGGTATGGAGTGTCTCTGACAATATCCGCATCACTTTTGTTTTTTCTTTATCCAGGAGGAGCATGTGAGATCAAGGATCATCCATTCCTTAGAAATTTAGACTTTGATAACCTTCTAAGTCAAAAGCCGTTGTACGTTCCTCAGCTTGCATCAGATGTGGACACCAGTTTATTTATCAGTAAGTAGAAAAAGATGTCATGTAGACTAAGTGTCTGTTTGTCTCACTTTCCATATTATATGATAATCAGTTCCCATTAATATTAATGATAAATGGTGACTGCGTTATACTGACAACTAGGGTTGAGCGAAACGGGTCGGTAATATTCAGAAGTCGCCGACTTTTGGCAAGGTCGGGTTTCATGAAACCCGACCCGACCCCAGTGTGGGGTCGGCCATGAAGTCGGCGATCTTCTGAATCTGGAATCGGAATTCCGATACCGATTCCCGATATGTTTAAGATATCGGGAATTGGTATCGGAATTCAGATTTAAGTGTAAAATAAAGAATTAAAATAAAAAATATCGCAATACTTACCCTCTGACGCGCCCTGGTACTAACCGGGAACCTTCCTCCTTCGAATCAGCGCTTCAAGGACCTTGCGGTGACGTCGCGGTGACGTCACTGCTTTTGATTGGTCACGCGACCACCCATGTGACCGCTCGCGCGACCAATCAGAAGCCGTGACGTCACCGAAGGTCCTTCAAGCGCTGATTCTTAGGAAGGAAGGCTGTCGGAAAGAAGCAGGGCGCGTCCGAGGGTGAGTATATTCCTATTAGGTATATACTCACCCTCGGACACGCCCTGCTTCTTTCCGACAGCCTTCCTTCCTAAGAATCAGCGCTTGAAGGACCTTCGGTGACGTCACGGCTTCTGATTGGTCGCGCGAGCGGTCACATGGGCGGTCGCGCGACCAATCACAAGCCGCGACGTCACCGCAAGGTCCTTGAAGCGCTGATTCGAAGGAGGAAGGTTCCCGGTTAGTACCAGGGCGCGTCAGAGGGTAAGTATTGCGATATTTTTTATTTTAATTCTTTATTTTACACTAAAATATGGATCGCAGGGCCTGAAGGAGAGTTTCCTCTCCTTCAGACCCTGGGAACCATGGAAACCCAATGCACTGCATTGGGTTTCGGGTTTCGGCCGACCCCGACCCCGACTTTTTTATAGGATCGGTCGATTTCACTCGACCCGACTTTTGAAAAAGTCGGGTTTCGTGAAACCCGACCCGATCCTATAAAAGTAAAGGTCGCTCAACCCTACTGACAACCTCTAATAACACTTCATTTTCTATGTCTCACAGACCATTCTAATATGAAAAAACATCTGGTCTCAGAGGATGAGATGGGCACAAGTGAGGACAATGAGTGGTTTGACTTCCAAAATTTTACATCATCATCTGAAAGGCTTTCTAAAGTAAGTATGGGAGTGTATGGGATTAATAAATCCAAAAAATGTATAGGAAAGAACCATAAAAGTAAACATAAAATTATTTTATATCTTGTTGCTTCTGCATGTAGCTCTATACCACCACTAACGGGATGATGAACAACGAGTATCCCAAGTCACCTCCAGAGTGTGCACCAACATCCAGCACAAACATCTCTCCAGAGTATACACCAACATCCAGCACAGACATCTCTGAAATGTAAGTAAATTATGGGGTCATTACTGGGAGCTCCAGGCTGATATATGTGCACAACACAAAATATAGGAAAGAAATGCCATAATATCAAAATGCAACATCCACAGCCCCATGGTTAGCACTTATAAAGTGCTGGTGATAGCAGCCCATTATTGCGGCTGGTCATGCATTTTTAGTTGTTTTCCACCCCGCTCTATAAAAGTTAGTTTTGCACAGAAGACCTTCCCCACTATGACAGTCATATGTCCTATTAGACCCTATAGTCGGTGTTCTTATAGTGAGACAACACCTTTTATACTGTTTCCTTGTGATTTACATGTTTTTCTTCTTCTAAACAGGCAGAAAGAATTTGTTACCGCATCTGATAGAGGCGACGCTATTATCTTGCCATCCTTGTCCCAACTGTCAGGTATGTCCATGTCTGGAGCACCAACAATGTGGATGTTGACTTCAAGGCTCAAATTTTTCCACATGGTGTTTCTGTAATAGGTCTCTTATGTTTTCCATGTTTCCTGTATAAATGGTGACTGTGTTATACTGACAACCTCTAATAACACTTCATTACCTATGTCTTGTAGATCACTCTGATATAAACAAACATCTGGACTCAGAGGATGAGGAGGATCCTAAGTCCCCTCCAGAGTGTGCACCAAAATCCAGCACAAATTCCTCAGAAATGTGAGTAGATTATGGGGTCATTACTGGAGCTTCAGGCTGATATATGTGCACAACACCAAATATAGAACAGAAATAGAAATTCTATAATATCAAATGCAACATCCACCGCCCCATGCCTAGCCGTCATTGTGCTCTTGTCCTTACTCTTGTCCTTAGAAAGTGCTGGTAATAACAGCCCATGATCGAGGCCGGTCATGCATCTTTAGTGCTGCTCCCCCTACTCTGTGGAAGAGATGTAGTATAACATGCCAAACATTCCTGGCAGTTGTTTTCCTCTCCGCTCTGCTCTTTAAAAGTTAGTTTTCAGCAGAAGACCTTCCCCACTATGACAGTCATATGTCCTATTAGGCCTTATAGTCGGTGTTCTTATAGTGAGACAACCCCTTTTATAGTTTCCTTGTGATTTACATGTTTTTCTTCTTCCAAACAGGCAGAAAGAATTTGTCACCGCATCTGATAGAGGCGACGCTATTATTATCTTGCCATCCTTGTCCCAACTGTCAGGTATGTCCATGTCTGGAGCACCAACAATGTGGATGTTGACTTCAAGGCTTAAATTTTTCCACATGGTGTTTCTGTAATAGGTCTCTTATGTTTTCCATGTTTCATATATAAATGGTGACTGTGTTACACTGACAACCTCTAATAACACTTCATTACCTATGTCTTGTAGGTCACTCTGATATAAACAAACATCTGGACTCAGAGGATGAGGAGGATCCCAAGTCCCCTCCAGAGTGTGCACCAAAATCCAGCACAGACGTTTCAGAAAAGTAAGTAGATTATGGGGTCATTACTGGGAGCTCCAGGCTGATATATGTGCACAACACCAAATATAGAACAGAAATAACATTTTATCAAATTCAGCATCCACCAACCCATGACTAGCGGTGATTGTGTATTTGGCTTCAGAAACCGATGGTGATAGCTGCCTATGGTTGTGGCCGGTCATACATTTTTAGTGCTGCCCCCCCCCCCCCCACACACACACACACACACACACACACACTGTAGGAGAGATGTAGCATAACATGTCAGACATTCTTAGTAGCTTAATTCCGCTCCACTCTGTAAAACGTAGTTTTGAGCAGAAGACCTTCCCCACTATGACAGTCATATGACCTATTAGGCCCTATAGTTGGTGTTCTTGTAGTGAGACAACCCCTTTTGTACCATGCTTACTTGTGATTTACACGTTTTTCTTCTTCCAAACAGGCAGAAAGAATCTGTTTCTGTATCTGATAGAGACGACGTTATTACCATCTTACCATCCACGTCCCCACTATCAGGTATGTCCATGTCTGCAGCACCAACAATATGGATGTTGACTTCAAGGCTCAAATATATCCACCTGGTTTTTCTGTATAAGGTCTCCTATGTTATCCATGTTTCATTGATCCCAATTATGTTGCCCATGGGCCCATACTGTATCTCTATTTCGCTAATTTTGTACAGTTTTTTTCATGAATTCTGTGAGATATGTTGTAGCGTCCAATAACCTACATCATCATGAGGAGACATCGTCTCCTATAATAGAATATCGCTCATCAGTGATGCACCACACAGCGGCACACGGGGCGCTTACTGCTCTATATCAGTGACACATCTAATGCCCCTCAGATGGGATTATGTACATTATGTAGGACTTATTCTGCCCTGTTATGATATAATACCAGATTACAGGACTATAGGAGACAGGACTAGAACAATCCTACTATATACAGCAGACAAAGCAGATCCCATTAGGATATGTCATGTTTTCTTTTTTTACTTCCTGATCCAGCTCAGGGGGAAACAAAATCTACAATAAATCTGAGTAAAGAAGAGAAATCAGAAAAGGGTAAAAAAGAGAAAAAGAGACGAGGTAAGTGTGAGAATCAGCTCCATGTTGTGTGATGTCAGTGAGAATCATTCATGTGAAGAAGATGTCATCTGTCAGTGATGGGATTATCACATGTATGATGGCTGACAATGATCCCTAACTTCTGTGTGATAATATTCCTCCGCTGTCTGGCCACAGTGACCGCACAGTAGCATCATGTCATATGGAGGCCCATCACTTACATTATATTTACTTCTCTTCTCATAGGTTCCACCTTACGCCGGATCTTATCATCCTGCCGGCGTGGATTATCCAGGGCTGCTCAAGTATTTGCTTGTTGTTGCTGTTGCCCTAGAACCATCTGAAAGACAGGAAACCTAAGTCCAGCAGATCCACCATCACTGCTGGACCTGTATAGAAGGACGTTCGTACGGTGTTCATTTTAGGACATGGTCACAAATCAAAGTCAAACATCAGAAATACTCTGTCTGATACCTGATTCTGATACTTGAGTCTGATACCTGAGTCTGATACCTGACTCTGATACCTGACTCTGATACCTGACTCTGATACCTGAGTCTGATACTTGACTCTGATACCTGACTCTGATACCTGACTGATACCTGACTCTGATACCTGACTCTGATACCTGAGTCTGATACTTGACTCTGATACCTGACTCTGATACCTGACTCTGATACTTGACTCTGATACTTGACTCTGATACCTGAGTCTGATACCTGAGTCTGATACCTGAGTCTGATACTTGACTCTGATACCTGAGTCTGATACTTGACTCTGATACATAAAATTAGTAAAATTAGCTAAAATTAGTACCTGGGATCACTTGACCTTGTGGTGCAATGGTAAGGCCGACGGCTGTAGTTTCTAGACGCCGGATCCATTTTTTTTCCACCGGATCCGTTTTTCTTCTGCTGGATCCATTTTTTTACGCCGTCTCCGTTTTTCTTCTGCCGAATCCATTTTTTTTTACATTGGATCCTTTTTTTTCTGTCGGATCCATTTTTTTTCGCCGGATCCGTTTTTTTTTACGCTGGATCCGTTTTTTTACGCTGGATCCGTTTTTTTTTACACCAGATCTGTTTTTTTTTTTTTGCCGGATCCGTTTTTTTTCGCCGGATCCGGCTTTTTTCACCATATCCGTTTTTTTTCTGCCGGATCCAGTTTTTTACACCGGATCCGTTTTTTCTACCCCCATTCCGTTTTTTTTTCGCCATATCCGTTTTTTTCTGCCGGATCCATTTTTTTTGCCGTATCCGGTTTTTTTTTTACGCCGGATCCGTTTTTTTTCTGCCGGATCCGTTTTTTTCGCCAGATCCGTTTTTTTTACGCCGATTCCGTTTTTTTCGCCATATCCATTTTTTTCTGCCGGATCCATTTTTTTCGCCATATCCGTTTTTTTACGTCGGATCCGTTTTTTTTACGTCGGATCCGTTTTTTTACGCCGGATCCGTTTTTTTTTGCCGGATCCGTTTTTTTTTCCCCATATCTGCTTTTTTTCCGCCGGATCCGTTTTTTTTCTGCCGGATCCTTTTTTTACGCCGGATCCTTTTTTTTTAGGCCGGATCCGTTTTTTTACACCGGAACCGTTTTTTTTACGTCGGATCCATTTTTTTCTGCTGGATCCGTTTTTTTTACGCCGGATTCATTTTTTTTACGCCGGATCCATTTTTCTTCACCGGATCCGTTTTTTTCCGCCAGATCCATTTTTCCTCTGTGGAAAAAAACGGATCTGGCATAAAAAAACGGATCTGGCGTAAAAAAAAAACGGATCCGGCAGAAAAAAACGGATATGGCAAAAAAAAATGGATCCGGCGAAAAAAAAACGGATCCAGCGTAAAAAAAAAAACGGATACGGCAAAAAAAATGGATCCAGCAGAAAAAACGGATATGGCAAAAAAAAAAACGGAATCGGCGTAAAAAAAAACCGGACCCGGCGAAAAAAAATTGATCCGGCAGAAAAAAACGGATCCGACGTAAAAAAAAATGGATTCGGCAGAAGAAAAACGGAGACGGCGTAAAAAATGGATCCAGCAGAAGAAAAACGGATCCGGTGGAAAAAAAATGGATCCGGTGGAAAAAAAATGGATCCGGCGTCTAGAGACTACAGCCGTCGGCCTTACCATTGCACCACAAGCTCAAGTGATCCCAGGTACTAATTTTAGCTAATTTTACTAATTTTACTAATTTCATGTATCAGAGTCAAGTATCAGACTCAGGTATCAGAGTCAAGTATCAGACTCAGGTATCAGACTCAGGTATCAGACTCAGGTATCAGAGTCAAGTATCAGAGTCAGGTATCAGAGTCAGGTATCAGAGTCAGGTATCAGAGTCAAGTATCAGACTCAGGTATCAGAGTCAAGTATCAGAGTCAGGTATCAGTCAGGTATCAGAGTCAAGTATCAGAGTCAGGTATCAGAGTCAGGTATCAGAGTCAGGTATCAGAGTCAAGTATCAGAGTCAAGTATCAGACTCAGGTATCAGACTCAAGTATCAGAATCAGGTATCAGAGTATTTCTGATGTTTGACTTTGATTTGTGACCATGTCCTAAAATGAACACCTTACGTTCGCCAGCTACCTGTGGCCTTCTGTTACATCTCTTGTCAGACATGTATCACCTCTCATACGTCCGTAAAATTCTCTAGTGTGACCCCGGCCTAATCCTACTGCTCGCCTGACCGGGCTTTTACTGAACACCTGGTATCTGACCCCGGCTGACTCCCTGACTATGAATTTGTCTATTGATTCTGTTCCTAGTTTAACCCCTCCCTCATCCTTCTATTCTATTATTAATTCAAATAAAAAATATAAATAAAAAACTTTTAGGTTTATTGATTTTTTTCCCACATTTATCAAACTTAACTATGCATTTTGTTATCTGATCAAATTCAGTACATATACAGATACTGGCCGGTGGCCGGTACATGCAGCCTTATATTTATATCCTTTTTTATTGTAAAGGTGGCCGGACCTTATACTACAAAACACTTATTACCTTTTGTGTACAACATTTTACTTATGAGCTGTAAATGTTCAAGCAGAGTCCTCACCTCCTCTTGTAGGAATTGAACTATGTGTTACTTTGCAATGTCTGACATTGTACCTGTTACCTCTGAATTGTGAAACATCATGGAATAGTTATATTATTTTATTTTTAATTATTATTATTGCATAAAATACCTAATATTTTTATATTTATGTTTTATGATGACCTTGATCAATTAAAATGTTTTTTTCTCAAAAAATTTTCAATGACTCTCCATAGAGTGTGGTCATTATGTGACAAACATAAGGCTGTGGATGTGCCCGATGCGCAGGGATCCTTTACTGTGAGCCTTTTGTCTATGGCCTTATACCCTCACATAGTCGCCCTAACTAGACTGTTAAACTGGCAACATCATCCCCCTCTAAACTGTGGATAGAGTTGGCAATATACAAAAAAGAATTGCTCACACACCGCCAGCTGTGACTTTTTACAACACTACCTAAACATACAACGCATACGAATGGATAACATGGCCATACAAAATAGATAACAACATATTGCACTAAATCTCTTTTCATTATTACCACTTTTTTAAAAAAATGTAATACCTTATATCCAGAACATAGATTAATAACAACATAGGGAGGGAGAGTGGACAACTCTAATGCACATATTGCTCTGAAATGTTCTATGGTCTGAACTGGGCATACAGGAAAACAAAAAAGCAACTTCAGATAACTACTGCTGGGTGACTATGCCTGACACACCTTGCAACCGCATGACTAACAAAAATTCAACTGTGACTTCCATTTCTGTTTTGAAATATATTCCCTCAACCCCATGTTCCCAATTATACTGACATTGAATCCCAAATGTGCGGACATTAGAATATATAATGTGGAAAATGACAATTTGAGCAGTAGCTGCCTTTTGAAGTAGAGGATGATGGTGGCGATCGTCGTTTGTGCACATAATCCACAATTATGGAGAAGCAGTGATAATTTGAAAAGAACAGTGTGACGGGGTGTACGGCAGAGCAAGAAGGGACAACAGGCCGAGGGATGATTCAACAGATTTATTATCAAGAACGCTGGAACAACACATGCAGGTAGATCTACAGAGTCCACAATTAGTCCAATGGAACAGGTTCGGGGGCACCTCCCGATAATCCTTGTGCCAGGTAACAAAGCAATAGTCCACAATTAGTCCAAGGGATCCCAAAACAATCTCACAAACGACGAGATATGTCCTCAGCTCAAGTCTCGCCCCGTTCGCTTCCGCAGTCACAGATGGACATGGGGTCTTGCCTCAGCTAAGAATCCCCACTCCTTCTCCTTCAAGGATCAACTCACATCTGATCTCAAAATAAGAATGGATTGTCTGAGCTCCTGGGATCCGCCCATGAAGGGGGGGTAGAGGTCACACCTTCTATTCAATGGTTGGGTCCAGCAGAAGATTCTAGACTGGTGGGCTCCAGGCAGTCTATGTAATATGTACATTTGACTAGCCACCTGCTGTGAGGAAGAATGGCTATTCCTCCACTAGTGATGTTGACAAAGCTTAATTACATTAGAGCTTAGGGCTGCAAGTATTGGGGGAAGGAGACATTGTTACAGGTGAACTCCCAGCCAAGAAAATACATAAATTACAGCTAATAGAAACCAGAGAACAGTTACATACATCAAATGGCATATTATTCAAATACAGGACAGGGCAAAAGTACATATCATGACAATCCCTTCCCCTCCCAATTTGTGTACGTACCAGAGACCTCTACAGGTCGCTGGTTAAGTACACACAGGCAGAGCGTAACTTACATGTGGCTTCATGCAGCCACGAATTGGCATCGTAGCTCTCCCACATCATTGCCCAGGAGAACATCTGCAGGCAGACCACCCATCACCCAAACCACACATCGCCTGACCCCAAAACCAAAGTTCAGATCCACAGTGGCTGTGGGAATAGTCCTCCATTGTCCACCAGCCAGTTCAATGACAATCCCAGGTCCTCGATGGATTGCCTCAGGCCGAACCACTCGGGGATCAGCCAGTGTGAGGAAAGCCCCTGAGTCACAAAATCCAATAAGTCTCTGTCCATCCAGCACGACCTCCTGCAAGTGCTTACCTCGATGAGCAGAAGTCGTCATAGCTGCGGGTCGCACACCATAAACTCCTAGTGGTGCAACATAGGTGGGTGAGGCACTAGGCCAGTCCTCACGTAGTGGTGACACGTCGTCCTCCATGGCACTTGGCTGTACATAATTAATAATACGACTGGGTACAGGATCAATCCTCATTTGAACAGCTGGGCAGGAGGCTTGCAGATGCCCCGGCTGTCCACATCGATAGCATCTGTGCTGGGTCTCACTCCATCCAAGGCGTCCTCTTGGGCGAGGGGTAAGGGAACCTGGAGGCCGGCTCCCACCTGAAGGTGCTGTAGGGGTTTGAGGACGACTTCTCCATGAGCTGGCTGGGCATGAGGCCTGCAGATGCCCCAGATGCCCACAACCATAACACCTGCGCTCTGCTACTTCCTCTCCTCGTCGTATTCCAGAAAACGCAGTAGAAGCAACTGGAGGCACATTTACAGGGGTATCAGCATGAGGTGGTGGCTTAGAGGAACGGGGAACAATGGGGACAGAAGAACAGGGGGCCACCGGTGTTGTGGAGCTGGTAGGCCTCTCTCCATCCTCCAACAGAATCCTCCACTGAGGCTTGATGGTGAGAGCCTCATCAGCTAGAGCTGCAGCTTCCTCCACAGTGGCTGGTCTCCTCTCACGCACCCATTCCCGGATCTCAGCAGGGCACTTGAAGTAAAACTGCTCTTTTAGGATAACTTGGAGGAAGGTCTCCCAGGTTAAGGCCTCATCTGCCTCCAGCCAGCGATGACATATCTGTTTGAGTCTGTGGGCATACATCTTGAAAGACACTTCCTCATCACAGGCTAAAGTACGGAACTGAGTCCTGCAAGTGTCTGGGGTAACAGCATAATGTTCTAGAATAGTCCGTTTAATCTCCGCATACTCACAGTTCTCCTGAGGGTCCATAGCTTTATAGGCTGCGGCAGCTCCACCCTCTAAGAGCCCCACCAGATGTCGGACTCGGTCCCTTTCCGGGATTTCCATTAATCGACACTGATGCTCAAAGTCCTGGAAGAAGCCCTCAATGTCGCCTGCAGCCTCATTAAAGGGCTTGAAGTCTTTGCGGGACACTCTGGGGAGGTCCCTCATGGTGGGTGCTGGGGTTACAGTCTGTCTGGAGCTTCTAGCTGCTTCCAAAGCGATCTGCCTCTCCAGCAATGCCATCTCCTGATCTCTGTCCTCGGCTCTGTGAATGGCCTTCCTCTCCTCGGCTCTGTGAATGGCCTCCCTCTCCTGAGCTCTGTGAATGGCCTCCCTCTCCTCGGCTCTGTGAATGGCCTCCCTCTCCTGAGCTCTGTGAATGGCCTCCCTCTTATCGTCTATGGTGGCCTCTTCTCCCAGCAATGCCAACTCCTCCTCGTACCACACAACCCACTGACTTTTTTGGGTATTTACCTCCGGCTGCAGTCTTTCCTCCATTTGCTGTGAGGGTCCTTCCTCAGCGTCATCTTGCAGGCGAACTCCTTCCAAAGCCTCAATAAGCTGCTCCTTGGAGAGTCCTTTAAAACGGACTCCTACTTCCCGGGCCTTTGATTGTAGGCTCCCCAAACTCCAGTTCTTGTACTCTGTGGTGCTGGTTCTCGATGTTGATGGGCCGTTGTCCTCCATTCCTTCTGCTCTGATCCCACTGCTGCCACCAGTTTGTGACGGGGTGTACGGCAGAGCAAGAAGGGACAACAGGCCGAGGGATGATTCAACAGATTTATTATCAAGAACGCTGGAACAACACATGCAGGTAGATCTACAGAGTCCACAATTAGTCCAATGGAACAGGTTCGGGGGCACCTCCCGATAATCCTTGTGCCAGGTAACAAAGCAATAGTCCACAATTAGTCCAAGGGATCCCAAAACAATCTCACAAACGACAAGATATGTCCTCAGCTCAAGTCTCGCCCCGTTCGCTTCCGCAGTCACAGATGGACATGGGGTCTTGCCTCAGCTAAGAATCCCCACTCCTTCTCCTTCAAGGATCAACTCACATCTGATCTCAAAATAAGAATGGATTGTCTGAGCTCCTGGGATCCGCCCATGAAGGGGGGGTAGAGGTCACACCTTCTATTCAATGGTTGGGTCCAGCAGAAGATTCTAGACTGGTGGGCTCCAGGCAGTCTATGTAATATGTACATTTGACTAGCCACCTGCTGTGAGGAAGAATGGCTATTCCTCCACTAGTGATGTTGACAAAGCTTAATTACATTAGAGCTTAGGGCTGCAAGTATTGGGGGAAAGAGACATTGTTACAGGTGAACTCCCAGCCAAGAAAATACATAAATTACAGCTAATAGAAACCAGAGAACAGTTACATACATCAAATGGCATATTATTCAAATACAGGACAGGGCAAAAGTACATATCATGACAAACAGTCCCTTTACTAATGATAATGGGGCTTGTCAGTAGTTCTCACAATGTGCTACAACATACAGTTTACACAGAAATCACAGTATTTGCATGGAACACATTATACATCCGGTATCCCATGGAGATGGGATTTTTATGGAATACCACATAGGGGACACCACAAGGAGAATACTGAGGAAAGCAATAATGGCACACAGCCCAGAAATAAAACTGCTAAGCTAGCCATCACTCTCCTATGAAGCAGACAGTATTTTCTATAGAAAAAAAAAACATACGTGCTACAAAATTTCCGTAAAATCTTCTATAATCTTTATTGATACATCTTAACATCTCCCTAGTGTATTACTCCACAAAGATATAAGACTTATTCTGCCCTATTATAATATCATACCAGATTACAGGACTATAGGAGACAGCACTAGAACAATCCTACTATATACAGGAGACAAAGCAGATTCCATTAGGATACGTCACTACTGAAAGTTTTTTTTTTACTTTCTGATCAGAATTTCCAGCTCAGGAGGAAATAAAATCTACAATTAATCTGAGCAAAGCAGAAGAAAAATCAGAAAATGGAGAACGGGGAAAATGAAACGAGGTAAATGTGAGAATCAGCTCCATTTTGTGTGATGACAGTGAGAATCATTCATGTCATGTGGAGCAGATGTCATCTGTCAGTTATTATCGCATGTATGATGGCTGATAATGATCCCTGACCTCAGTGTGATAATATTCCTCTGCCGTCCGGCCACAGTGACCGCACAGTAGTATCATGTCATATGGAGTCCCATCACTTACATTATATTTACTTCTCTTCTCATAGGTTCCGTCTTCCTCCAGGATCTTATCCTGCCGGTGCAGATTATCCAGGGCTGCTCGCGTATTTGCTTCTTGTCACTGTTGCCCTAGAACCATCTGAAAGACAGGAAACCTAAGTGTGGCGCCCCAGGAGTTCGGGTACCACAGTAGTGCTGTCTTCCTCACGGGGAGGATAGTGCCGTGTCTGGAGACAAGTGGGATTCTCTTTGGTGGGTTTAAACACACACAACACCTTCCAATTCCAGGCCAGGAGGGGGAGCTCAAATCCCTGTTTTAGGACAGCTTCCCTGTATAAAAATCCTGGTTTGGAGGCGGAGGGAGTTCAGTGAGTGCAGAAAGTCTGTATGAGAGGGCAGACAGGAGTGGAGCACAGAGGAAAGTGAGAGTTCCAGGAGGCTATGAGCAGGCCTCTGAAGAGCTTTAGCGCAAGGAGCCGGGAAGCGGGAGCCCTAGGCTTACGTGGACTCCACGACACGGAGCAAAACCGGAGGGCATTGTACTACCAAAACTTTGCCCGCAATTACCTGTGGCACAGCAGCACCTAGGAGCCTGGAGTCACCAAGAACGGACCCCAGAACACACGGCTCGAGCTGCCTGCCATACAGGTACCTGTCCCAGGACAGGTGAACGATCAGAGACCTTGTTGAGACACTTAGTGGCAGCAGGGACTTAGAGACACATAGCACAGAGTGGTAGGCTCCCACCTAACTTACTGTTATGATACGGTGGTCCAGGAGCAACACGGAACGAGCTCTGAAGGACGTGGTAACTGTACTGACCGCAGTCCCTAAGCTCAACACAACACTAGAAGTAGCCGTGGGATGCTCCTAACTCTCCCTAGGCACCTCGTCACAGCCTAAGATCTAACTACCCCTAAAGATAGAAGCAGGAGAGCTATCTTGCCTCAGAGAAAATCCCCAAAGGATAGATTAGCCCCCCACAAATAATGACTGTGAGTGGAGAGGGAAAAGACATACACAGAATGAAACCAGGATGAGCACAGGAGGCCAGTCTAGCTAAATAGATAGGACAGGATGGAATACTGTGCGGTCAGTATAAAACACTACAAAAAATCCATGCAGAGTTTACAAAAAATCTCCACACCTGACTAAAGGTGTGGAGGGTAAATCTGCTTCCCAGAACTTCCAGCAAGACAGAATTAATTCATACTGATAAGCTGGACAAACAAAGAAAGCACAGAACGAATAAGTCCACAATCTATGGACAGAAAAGAGCAAGCAAAAACTTAGCTTTGCTGAACTGGTCAGGATAACAGGGAAATCCAAAGAGATGTGAGTAGTGTATAATCGGGTGGTTTCGTCAAACTCAATCTGACAGGTGCCCCGCCCCTATCAAAGTGTATCAAAATGTGTAACCCCTCCCCTCCCCTTGTCTGACGGCTGGTATCCAGCTGTCCCTCCTTGTTTGATTTCCCCCTTTTGATATAGTTTGATTTGGTATTATTCTCGTATTTCTTTTATATTAGATTTTATACGTAGCTCGAGTTTGATTCTGTAAGCTGTGTTTTATTCACAGTGTACACATATAGTGCAGAACTTTGTTTTATAACACACCAAGCTGTATATTTGTGTCTCTACTGACCATTAACTAAATGCTGGTCACATTATTTACACAAACAGAAAAGTTATTTGTGTCTCTACTGACCATTAACTAAATGCGGGTCACCTTATTTACACAAACAGAAAAATTATTTGTGTCTCTACTGACCATTAACTAAATGCGGGTCACCTTATTTTCACAAACAGAAAAAGACAGATTTTCTGTTTGTACCTGTAGGGTTATGTAGGGTTATCTGCGGGTCAGTGGTTTATAACACCTAGGTCATTTGTTTTTGTATTCGCTTTCTCAGAAAAGTTATTTGTGTCTCTACTGACCATTAACTAAATGATGGTCACCTTCACAAACAGAAAAGTTATTTGTGTCTCTACTGACCATTATGTAAATTCCACATAGGTCAGTGATTTTTGCACTTTATTAATATGCTGTCCACATATAGTATTTTTGATATCTCAAAAGGGTGTGACACATTCCCATATATTATTCCAGCTTTCTTTAATTCTACATTATTTTAGCACATATTAATTTTACAGGTGCCTGTGCTGTCTATAATTTGACTCCTTTTTATTCAAAGACATCTAACATATGCAGACTTTTAAAGCTTTTTTTTTACATTTCTATTGGTGTTACATTTCTATTGGTGTTACTTTTGCACATGTATTACTGGCTTCTTTAAAAATATGAATATTATCTAGTTTACTTATGTTGCAGATTATGTTGCAGTATTTTATTTTCCTGGTGTTACTTTTGCACATGTATTACTGGCGTCTTTTAAAAATATGAATATTATTAACCTTATGTTTTTGCACTTTGCCTGTGCTGCCTATAATTTGACTCCTTTTTATTCAAAGACAGCTAACATATGCAGACTTTTAAAGCTTTTTTTACATTTCTATTGGTGTTACATTTCTATTGGTGTTACTTTTGCACATGTATTACTGGATTCTTTAAAAATATGAATATTATCTAGTTTAGTTATGTTGCAGTATTTTATTTTCCTGGTGTTACTTTTGCACATGTATTACTGTTTTTCTTGTTTTTGTGTAAAATCTCGGTCAGGCAGGCACAAACACACACACACACACAACACAGAACCCACACACAACAAACACACATAACATACAAAACACACACAACACATACAACACGCACGACAAACATACACACACAACGTACAGAACACATACAACACATGCGACACACACAACACACACAAAACAAACACACAGAACACACACACACACACAAGAAATAGGCATTTAGGACTTATTTATGTTATTATGTTTATGCACTTTGCCTGTGCTGTCTATAATTTGACTCCTTTTTATTCAAAGACAGCTAACATATGCAGACTTTTAAAGCTTTTTTACATTTCTATTGGTGTTACATTTCTATTGGTGTAACTTTTGCACATGTATTACTGGATTCTTTAAAAATATGAATATTATCTAGTTTACTTATGTTGCAGTATTTTATTTTCCTGGTGTTACTTTTGCACATGTATTACTGTTTTCCTTGTTTTTGTGTAAAATCTCGGTCAGGCAGGCACGAACACACACACACACACAACACAGAACCCACACACAACAAACACACATAACATACAGTGGGGCAAAAAAGTATTTAGTCAGTCAGCAATAGTGCAAGTTCCACCACTTAAAAAGATGAGAGGCGTCTGTAATTTACATCATAGGTAGACCTCAACTATGGGAGACAAACTGAGAAAAAAAAATCCAGAAAATCACATTGTCTGTTTTTTTAACATTTTATTTGCATATTATGGTGGAAAATAAGTATTTGGTCAGAAACAAACAATCAAGATTTCTGGCTCTCACAGACCTGTAACTTCTTCTTTAAGAGTCTCCTCTTTCCTCCACTCATTACCTGTAGTAATGGCACCTGTTTAAACTTGTTATCAGTATAAAAAGACACCTGTGCACACCCTCAAACAGTCTGACTCCAAACTCCACTATGGTGAAGACGAAAGAGCTGTCAAAGGACACCAGAAACAAAATTGTAGCCCTGCACCAGGCTGGGAAGACTGAATCTGCAATAGCCAACCAGCTTGGAGTGAAGAAATCAACAGTGGGAGCAATAATTAGAAAATGGAAGACATAAAAGACCACTGATAATCTCCCTCGATCTGGGGCTCCACGCAAAATCCCACCCCGTGGGGTCAGAATGATCACAAGAACGGTGAGCAAAAATCCCAGAACCACACGGGGGGACCTAGTGAATGAACTGCAGAGAGCTGGGACCAATGTAACAAGGCCGACCATAAGTAACACACTACGCCACCATGGACTCAGATCCTGCAGTGCCAGACGTGTCCCACTGCTTAAGCCAGTACATGTCCGGGCCCGTCTGAAGTTTGCTAGAGAGCATTTGGATGATCCAGAGGAGTTTTGGGAGAATGTCCTATTGTCTGATGGAACCAAACTGGAACTGTTTGGTAGAAACACAACTTGTCGTGTTTGGAGGAAAAAGAATACTGAGTTGCATCCATCAAACACCATACCTACTGTAAAGCATGGTGGTGGAAACATCATGCTTTGGGGCTGTTTCTCTGCAAAGGGGCCAGGACGACTGATCCGGGTACATGAAAGAATGAATGGGGCCATGCATCGTGAGATTTTGAGTGCAAACCTCCTTCCATCAGCAAGGGCATTGAAGATGAAACGTGGCTGGGTCTTTCAACATGACAATGATCCAAAGCACACCGCCAGGGCAACGAAGGAGTGGCTTCGTAAGAAGCATTTCAAGGTCCTGGAGTGGCCTAGCCAGTCTCCAGATCTCAACCCTATAGAAAACCTTTGGAGGGAGTTGAAAGTCCGTGTTGCCAAGCGAAAAGCCAAAAACATCACTGCTCTAGAGGAGATCTGCATGGAGGAATGGGCCAACATACCAACAACAGTGTGTGGCAACCTTGTGAAGACTTACAGAAAACGTTTGACCTCTGTCATTGCCAACAAAGGATATATTAGAAAGTATTGAGATGAAATTTTGTTTCTGACCAAATACTTATTTTCCACCATAATATGCAAATAAAATGTTAAAAAAACAGACAATGTGATTTTCTGGATTTTTTTTTCTCAGTTTGTCTCCCATAGTTGAGGTCTACCTATGATGTAAATTACAGACGCCTCTCATCTTTTTAAGTGGTGGAACTTGCACTATTGCTGACTGACTAAATACTTTTTTGCCCCACTGTACAAAACACACAACACATACAACACACACGACAAACATACACACACAACATACGTGTAAAATCTCGGTCAGGCAGGCACGAACACACACACACACACAACACAGAACCCACACACAACAAACACACATAACATACAAAACACACACAACACATACAACTTATTTACACAAAACAGAAAAGACAGATTTTCTTTTTGTGCCTGTAGCTGTTATATGAGGGTCAGTGGTTTATAACACCACTCTCATTATATGGGTCCCTATATATATATATATATATATATATATATATATAATATGCAACAATGTTACAACACACGCAAGTAAGAAGCGGTGTGTTTTATACGAATATAAAACCAAAGACACGTTATTGTAAAATTTAAAAAGATTTTATTTCTCACAATAAAACAACATCTCAAAGACATTTCAATACTATAAAAATTCTTACAGAATATAAAAATGGTTTACTGACAGTACTATACTGCTACTGGCTTATTTTTGTACAAATTCAGGCTGTTTGCTGAACCCCTTTCTGTATTTGCTTTCTCTTTGTGCATGTAGTTGTTATCTGAGGGTCATTTGTTCTTGTATTCGATACTGCTACTGGCTTATTTCTGTACAAATCCATGCTGTCTGGTGACCCCCCTTTTTTGCATGGCCTCTGCTTTTTCTTGTTTTTTTGTGTAAAATCTCGGTCAGGCAGGCACAGCTGTATCTCTACAAGACATGCTGGGCACACCAGAGACATTGGAAATTGGATTTATAACGACGAATTCAGAAAATAACCATTTTATATTGAATGACTAATGATTTCTATAGGCATACTTTACTATGAAATTATGCATAAAAAGCTTCTTGGTTAGCCCAAAACCCGTAAGAAACAATCGTATAACTTTTAGCTCGAGCACATCAGCATACCCCAAAGTTTTGATAAGTGTATGAAAATACACCAATATTAACTATTTGTGCTATTTTAGGCTCAAATTTGGTCTATATGCATAACAGTCAGGAGTTGGGTCGAAGAAATATGTGTTACATGCGTGATGAATTGTAAATATATTCTGAAGTGTATGGCATTTTGAGAAATGTGTAGCATAACCAATTACCCATCACGGCCACTAGATGGCTGAATATCATATTAATTATACATTGGGGGTTACTTTTGGAAACTTACAAAGGCGGTGTGTATGTGCACAGGATGACTTATTTTGTTTTTTATAATCACTAGTATTCATATTAAATGCCTCTTTAGTTTTATGCGTGTAACACCTGCACTGGGAACTGTTAGGGCAGCTACTGGTATACTGGGATTTACAGACACTAAGAAGAGCTTTGCAGCTGCTGTTATACCAGGACCTACAGACATTAGCAGATTTTCCTCTGAGCTGTAGTGGACTACAATTCCCAAAGACCCCTGGACTACAATTCCCAGGGATCCTTGTTTGAGTCAGATGACACAGCTTGGATTGGAGGAGGAGGGACTTGGAGGCAGGAGCTGGGGAGAAAGTGAAACTAAGAAGACACAGGAAGAAAAGAGCGTGGTATCTTGTTGGGAGAGACGGAGCACAGGGGACTTGCCTGGCCCCATGCTGCAGGGTTGCTGTCCTCCCGGATATACTCGTGTTGCTGGAGAGAGTGCGACTTTGTGTTACCCTCTGGAGCAAGTTGCATCAAAAACTTGGAGATTTCTGCCTGCACTCCCACCGTATAAAGGACTGAATCCGGCCGCCCCCAGCTGGTGTCCAGAGAACCATCCGACCGTTAGAGACGTGCCGTGAGTGACTTTCTGAGACTTGTGGCCCTACCAGCGTTATTTACAGTGAGTACATTACAGCTCAGACTATTGCCAGTTATATTCGTCTAAGTGCACCAACTGTTTTAATTTGCGCGCCTGCATCCGCGGCAACTGGGCCCCAACGTTTGGACTGAGTTAAACTAGAAGAAACAAACAAAAAACCCTACTACATTATACTTGCAGGGTTGAAGTAGAATTAGAGTGAGATGTGTATATGACCTTGACAGAGCACATTTATTTGTATTTCATGTTATTCTTTTAAATCCATCTAATTTATGCTGCATAGCAATAAACCTGTTAAACTGTTTTACTCCTGATCCCTGTGAGTGTGTACTGAGAGTGGCAGGGGTTTCCCGAATCAGCCCCTGGCAGAAGATAATAGCCCTTCTGCAGTCCCAGAGAGAGAACTCCAATCAAGATTCGGGTGGAGGCACTGCGCCCTGGAGAGGTGAGACCCCCCATAACACCCAGTGTACCGTGGTAGCCCTAAAGGGGTGTTACAGTGGAGGCACTGCTGAGATCTAGAACTAACACAGGAGTATTTACTATGGAGACTTTAACAGAACAAGAAGTGTATTTATGGTGTGAAGAGATGGATGTTCCCGCCAAACAAAGCTTTGCAGTGAGTGGTGAGCTCTGTGATGCGTCTGATGAAGAGATACTGGAAATAGTTAACCGACTCACTGAACTTGCCCACCCTAAAGTGGTTGATCGCCGGAAGGAAAAGGGGGGACAGTTACCCACAGCCCTGATTTCAACGGGGCAGATCTTGAGGAAAGAATACTTCCCCTCTATGGTAGTTGTGTCTTCAGAGTATGGTCGACAATGGCAGATCACTTGGCCTACTGAGTCCGAAGTTGAGACCCGGCAACAGGAATCAACCACTCAGCCTAGAAAGACTAGTATATCTCCACCTTCTACTCCACCTAGATTCCGTCCTGAAGAGACAGCGGCCCCTGCTGATGTGCTTATGACAGCTATGGAAAAGTTAGTCAGTCAGTTTGCCAAGATGCAACCAGAAGGGAACTACCGTCGTCTAAGAATTTTCTCGGGTGCCCTCCCCACCCCTACTGGAGAAGAAGGATATGATACTTGGAGGGATGTCACTTTACAGTGCCTAGAAGAGTGGCAGTGCACTGATGCTGTAAAGAGGCAGAGAATAGTAGAGAGCTTGAAGGGTACTGCTATGGAGGTAGTGCAGGCTGCTTGGCGGAGCAAGTCTCTGGCAACTTATCAAGATTATATGAATGCTTTAGAAGATGCTTTTGGATCCCCTGAAGATGCTACTGATCTACTCTTTAAACTCCGTACCACCTACCAACAGCCAGATGAGAAGATGTCCGACTATTTATACCGACTAGATAAGCTGGTTCATAGAATAGTAGCTAAAGGTGGCATCAGCCCTCAAGAAGTTGATCAGTGTCGCCTGGAACAAGTACTCAGAGGAGCTCTCACTCATGATCCAATTGCCCAGCGGATGAGGTCTTGTGATAGAGAGAAGATTCCTGGATCTTTTCATGAGTTGCTTAAGGAAGTTCGGAAGGAGGAGGTTATTTTGGCCGCAAGAGAGAAGGCATCCCCTCGGGTGACTACTGTTGCCTTGAAGCCAGAAGCCGAATGCCGACACATAGAACTGTTGAAAGTCATCGAGAAACAGGGGGAGCAGATTACACAACTGTTAAGTGCTCAGGCCAAGACAATACAGCGATTTCAAAGTGTTGCGGAGGTAGCCGAGCAGAAAACACTGGTTTCAGGAAGAGAGAAAGAAGATCTCGGTAGAGTGGAGAGTAGGAAACCAGAAGGGTGCTTCGTCTGTGGGAGTCCAGGCCATATAGCTTGTCAGTGTCCAAAGAGGTGGAGCTCAAAGAACTCTTCACAGCTTCCCCATCACCCTCAGAGGCAGTCGGGAAACGGGAAAGGGGGCCAGTAGAACCCCACACTGAGCCCCCATCAGCAACTAGGACCTACTCTACCGCCCCATCTAATAGTGCATCATCGAAAACCCTGCCTGAAGGTTTAGTGGGACCATCCCCACATGTCCCCGCATATATCAATGGTCAACCTTGCACAGTATTACTGGATAGCGGGTCTCAAGTGTTATGTAGGCAATCCAGTAACACAGTGTGCAGTAATCAGAGCACATACAGTGATCTGACAATAACCCAAAAACAATAGAACGAGCTCTGAGACGTGGAATCTCAGTAGACCGCAATACCTGAACCTATCCTAAACACAACTAAAGGCAGCTGTGGATTGCGCCTGACACTACCTATGCAACTCGGCACAGCCTGAGGAACTGACTAGCCTGAAGATAGAAATACAAGCCTGACTTGCCTCAGAGAAATACCCCAAAGGAAAAGGCAGCCCCCCACATATAATGACTGTTAGCAAGATGAAAAGACAAAACGTAGGGATGAAATAGATTCAGCAAAGTGAGGCCCGATATTCTAGATAGAGCGAGGATAGCAAAGAGAACTTTGCAGTCTACAAAAAACCCTAAAGCAAAAAACCACGCAAAGGGGGCAAAAAGACCCACCGTGCCGAACTAACGGCATGGCGGTACACCCTTTGCGTCTCAGAGCTTCCAGCAAAAACGAATAGACAAGCTGGACAGAAAAAACAGCAACAAAAGCAAAGAAGCACTTATCTAAGCAGAGCAGCAGGCCACAGGAAAGATCCAGAAGCTCAGATCCAACACTGGAACATTGACAAGGAGCAAGGAAGACAGAATCAGGTGGAGTTAAATAACAAGGCAGCCAACAAGCTCACCAGAACACCTGAGGGAGGAAGCCCAGAAGCTGCAGTACCACTTGTGACCACAGGAGTGAATTCAGCCACAGAATTCACAACAGTACCCCCCCCTTGAGGAGGGGTCACCGAACCCTCACCAGAGCCCCCAGGCCGACCAGGATGAGCCACATGAAAGGCACGAACAAGATCTGGAGCATGGACATCAGAGGCAAAAACCCAGGAATTATCTTCCTGAGCATAACCCTTCCATTTAACCAGATACTGGAGTTTCCGTCTAGAGACACGAGAATCCAAAATTTTCTCCACAATATACTCCAATTCCCCCTCCACCAAAACAGGGGCAGGAGGCTCAACAGATGGAACCATAGGTGCCACGTATCTCCGCAACAACGACCTATGGAATACATTATGTATGGAAAAGGAGTCCGGGAGGGTCAGACGAAAGGACACAGGACTGAGAATCTCAGAAATCCTATACGGACCAATAAAACGAGGTTTAAATTTAGGAGAGGAAACCTTTATAGGAATATGACGAGAAGATAACCAAACCAGATCCCCAACACGAAGTCGGGGACCCACACGGCGTCTGCGATTAGCGAAAAGTTGAGCCTTCTCCTGGGACAAGGTCAAATTGTCCACTACCTGAGTCCAGATCTGCTGCAACCTGTCCACCACAGAATCCACACCAGGACAGTCCGAAGACTCAACCTGTCCTGAAGAGAAACGAGGATGGAACCCAGAATTGCAAAAAAATGGAGAGACCAAGGTAGCCGAGCTGGCCCGATTATTAAGGGCGAACTCAGCCAACGGCAAAAAGGACACCCAATCATCCTGGTCTGCAGAAACAAAACATCTCAGATATGTTTCCAAGGTCTGATTGGTTCGTTCGGTCTGGCCATTAGTCTGAGGATGGAAAGCCGAGGAAAAAGATAGGTCAATGCCCATCCTACCACAAAAGGCTCGCCAGAACCTTGAAACAAACTGGGAACCTCTGTCAGAAACAATATTCTCAGGAATGCCATGCAAACGAACCACATGCTGGAAGAACAAAGGCACCAAATCAGAGGAGGAAGGCAATTTAACCAAGGGCACCAGATGGACCATTTTAGAAAAGCGATCACAGACCACCCAAATGACTGACATCTTTTGAGAAACGGGAAGGTCAGAAATGAAATCCATCGAAATATGTGTCCAAGGCCTCTTCGGGACCGGCAAGGGCAAAAGCAACCCACTGGCACGTGAACAGAAGGGCTTAGCCCTAGCACAAATCCCACAGGACTGCACAAAAGTACGTACATCCCGTGACAGAGATGGCCACCAGAAGGATCTAGCCACTAACTCTCTGGTACCAAAGATTCCTGGATGACCAGCCAACACCGAACAATGAAGTTCAGAGATAACTTTACTAGTCCACCTATCAGGGACGAACAGTTTCTCGGCCGGACAACGATCAGGTTTATTAGCCTGAAATTTTTGCAACACTCGCCGCAAATCAGGGGAGATGGCAGACACAATGACTCCTTCCTTGAGGATACTCGCCGGCTCAGATAAACCCGAGAGAGTCGGGCACAAAACTCCTAGACAGAGCATCCGCCTTCACATTTTTAGAGCCCGGAAGGTACGAAATCACAAAATCGAAGCGAGCAAAAAATAACGACCAACGGGCCTGTCTAGGATTCAAGCGCTTGGCAGACTCGAGATAAGTAAGGTTCTTATGATCAGTCAATACCACCACGCGATGCTTAGCTCCTTCAAGCCAATGACGCCACTCCTCAAATGCCCACTTCATGGCCAGCAACTCTCGGTTGCCCACATCATAATTACGCTCAGCAGCAGAAAACTTCCTGGAAAAGAAAGCACATGGTTTCAACACTGAGCAACCAGAACCTCTCTGTGACAAAACCGCCCCTGCTCCAATCTCAGAAGCATCAACCTCGACCTGGAACGGAAGAGAAACATCTGGTTGACACAAGACAGGGGCAGAACAAAAACGACGCTTTAACTCCAGAAAAGCTTCCACGGCAGCAGAAGACCAATTAACCAAATCAGCACCCTTCTTGGTCAAATCGGTCAATGGTTTGGCAATGCTAGAAAAATTACAGATGAAGCGAAGATAAAAATTAGCAAAGCCCAGGAACTTTTGCAGACTTTTCAGAGATGTCGGCTGAGTCCAATCCTGGATGGCTTGGACCTTAACCGGATCCATCTCGATAGTAGAAGGGGAAAAGATGAACCCCAAAAATGAAACTTTCTGCACACCGAAGAGACACTTTGATCCCTTCACGAACAAAGAATTAGCACGCAGGACCTGGAAAACCATTCTGACCTGCTTCACATGAGACTCCCAATCATCTGAGAAGATCAAAATGTCATCCAAGTAAACAATCAGGAATTTATCCAGATACTCACGGAAGATGTCATGCATAAAAGACTGAAAAATAGATGGAGCATTGGCAAGTCCGAACGGCATCACTAGATACTCAAAATGACCCTCGGGCGTATTAAATGCCGTTTTCCATTCATCTCCTTGCCTGATTCTCACCAGATTATACGCACCACGAAGATCTATCTTAGTGAACCAACTAGCCCCCTTAATCCGAGCAAACAAGTCAGATAACAATGGCAAGGGATACTGAAACTTAACAGTGATCTTATTAAGAAGGCGGTAATCAATACACGGTCTCAGCGAACCATCCTTCTTGGCTACAAAAAAGAACCCTGCTCCCAGTGGTGATGACGATGGGCGAATATGTCCCTTCTCCAGGGATTCCTTCACATAACTGCGCATAGCGGTGTGTTCAGGCACGGATAAATTAAATAAATGACCTTTAGGGAATTTACTACCAGGAATCAAATTGATAGCACAATCACAATCCCTATGCAGAGGTAGGGCATCGGACTTGGGCTCTTCAAATACATCCTGATAATCAGACAAGAACTCTGGGACCTCAGAAGGAGTGGATGACGAAATAGACAAAAATGGAACATCACCATGTACCCCCTGACAACCCCAGCTGGATACCGACATAGAGTTCCAATCCAATACTGGATTATGGGTTTGTAGCCATGGCAACCCCAACACGACCACATCATGCAGATTATGTAGCACCAGAAAGCGAATAACTTCCTGATGTGCAGGAGCCATGCACATGGTCAGCTGGGCCCAGTACTGAGGTTTATTCTTGGCCAAAGGTGTAGCATCAATTCCTCTCAACGGAATAGGACACCGCAAAGGCTCCAAGAAAAACCCACAACGTTTAGCATAATCCAAATCCATCAGATTCAGGGCAGCGCCTGAATCCACAAACGCCATGACAGAATACGATGACAAAGAGCATATCAAGGTAATGGACAGAAGGAATTTGGACTGTACAGTACCAATGACGGCAGACCTATCGAACCGCTTAGTGCGCTTAGGACAATCAGAAATAGCATGAGTGGAATCACCACAGTAGAAACACAGCCCATTCAGACGTCTGTGTTCTTGCCGTTCAACTCTGGTCATAGTCCTATCGCACTGCATAGGCTCAGGTTTAATCTCAGACAATACCGCCAGATGGTGCACAGATTTACGCTCGCGCAAGCGACGACCGATCTGAATGGCCAAAGACATAGACTTATTCAAACCAGCAGTCATAGGAAAACCCACCATGACATCCTTAAGAGCCTCAGAGAGACCCTTTCTGAACAAAGCTGCCAGCGCAGATTCATTCCACAGAGTGAGTACTGACCACTTCCTAAATTTCTGACAATATACTTCTATATCATCCTGACCCTGGCACAAAGCCAGCAAATTTTTCTCAGCCTGATCCACTGAATTAGGCTCATCATACAGCAATCCGAGCGCCAGGAAAAACGCATCGACACCACTCAATGCAGGGTCTCCTGGCGCAAGAGAAAATGCCCAGTCCTGAGGGTCGCCGCGCAAAAAAGAAATAATAATCAAAACCTGTTGAACTGAATTACCAGAAGAATGAGGTTTCAAGGCCAGAAATAGCTTACAATTATTTTTGAAGCTCAGAAACTTAGTTCTATCACCAAAAAACAAATCAGGAATAGGAATTCTTGGTTCTAGCATAGATTTCTGATCAATTGTATCTTGAATCTTTTGTACATTTATAACGAGATTATCCATTGAAGAGCACAGAGCCTGAATATCCATGTCCACAGCTGTGTCCTGAAGCACCCTAATGTCTAGGGGGAAAAAAAGACTGAACACAGAGCTGAGAAAAAAAAATGATGTCAGAACTTCTTTTTTCCCTCTATTGAGAATCATTAGCTTGGCTCCTTGTACTGTTATGTAGGCAATCCAGTAACACAGTGTGCAGTAATCAGAGCACATACAGTGATCTGACAATAACCCAAAAACAATAGAACGAGCTCTGAGACGTGGAATCTCTGTAGACCGCAATACCTGAACCTATCCTAAACACAACTAAAGGCAGCTGTGGATTGCGCCTGACACTACCTATGCAACTCGGCACAGCCTGAGGAACTGACTAGCCTGAAGATAGAAATACAAGCCTGACTTGCCTCAGAGAAATACCCCAAAGGAAAAGGCAGCCCCCCACATATAATGACTGTTAGCAAGATGAAAAGACAAAACGTAGGGATGAAATAGATTCAGCAAAGTGAGGCCCGATATTCTAGATAGAGCGAGGATAGCAAAGAGAACTTTGCAGTCTACAAAAAACCCTAAAGCAAAAAACCACGCAAAGGGGGCAAAAAGACGCACCGTGCCGAACTAACGGCACGGCGGTACACCCTTTGCGTCTCAGAGCTTCCAGCAAAAACGAATAGACAAGCTGGACAGAAAAAACAGCAACAAAAGCAAAGAAGCACTTATCTAAGCAGAGCAGCAGGCCACATGAAAGATCCAGAAGCTCAGATCCAACACTGGAACATTGACAAGGAGCAAGGAAGACAGAATCAGGTGGAGTTAAATAACAAGGCAGCCAACGAGCTCACCAGAACACCTGAGGGAGGAAGCCCAGAAGCTGCAGTACCACTTGTGACCACAGGAGTGAATTCAGCCACAGAATTCACAACACTCAAGTATCTATCATCTTTGAAGGAAGGTATAAGAGATATTTATCCAAAGTGCCTCTGAAACCGTTGTCTGGACTCGTGGTGTGGGGACTGAGTGAGCACAGCTACCCCTACAGAGGATACGTGTCCGTGACGCTACGATTCTCAGAGACTGTTGTTGGAGTGGATAAAGAGATACCCATCATAGCGTTAATCTGCCCAGAGGCCGAGGCAGATGAGAGACAAACACCTGTCATAGTGGGAACAAATGCCAACATCTTCCGTACGTTAGCTCAGTGGTGTCGGGAAGTTGGGGGAGAAAATTACTCGCAGACCCTATCCATCCACCCAGTCTGCCTGGAGGCCTATGTGAGAACGGAGGAGGAGAAGAGGGAACTACGGCCTGAAAGCTTTGACCCTTGTTTTGAAGGAAGCGAGCTAAAAGGAGAAGAGAGGGGGTTGGTCATTGATGGCCTGATGATGCGAGGTGCAGTTTTTTCTCTAGGTGAATGGGACATGGGCCTCGCTCATGGAGTGGAGCATCGCATTCGGTTGAAGGATCAAAAGCCTTTTCGAGAGAGGTCCCGAAGATTGGCTCCAGCAGATATCGAAGATGTCAGGCAGCATCTACGCGGTATGTTAGACACAGGAGTCATCATAGAATCTAGTAGCCCTTATGCTTCCCCCATTGTGATAGCTCGAAAGAAAAATGGAGCTATTCGGATGTGTGTGGATTATCGAACCTTGAATAAGCGTACGATCCCCGACCAGTACACTGTGCCCAGAATCGATGAAGCTTTGGATTGCTTGCAAGGGAGCCAATGGTTTTCTGTGTTAGATCTCCGGAGTGGCTACTATCAGATACCCATGTCAAAAGAAGATCAAGAGAAGACTGCTTTTATCTGCCCCATTGGGTTCTTCGAGTTTCAGAGACTGCCTCAAGGACTGACAGGTGCTCCGGCCACTTTTCAGAGATGTATGGACAAAGTAGTGGGGGACATGCACTTACGTGAGGTCCTGGTTTATCTCGATGATCTAATTGTTTTTGGGAAGACTCTGGAAGAACACAACCAGCGGTTGTTCAAGGTGCTGGATCGGTTGAAGGAGGCTGGGTTGAAGTTGTCCCTTGATAAGTGCCGGATTTGCCAGACGACTGTGAAATATGTGGGGCACATAGTCAGCAGAGAAGGAATTTCCACCGACCCCGCCAAAGTGGAGGCTGTTGTAAACTGGCCAAAACCCACCAAACTGAAGGAGCTTAGGTCCTTTTTACGATTTTGCGGATATTACCGAAGATTTGTACCCCAGTACTCTCGGATTGCGAAGCCATTAACTGCCCTTACTCAGGGGTATCCCCCTTCCGGGAGGACAGCCCATTCCTCAAGGTCAGGAAAGAAGGTCTACTTCAAAGTTAACGAACTTTTTGGGGATAGATGGACACCGGCATGCGATGAGGCATTCGAGAAATTGAAGTCATGCTTGACCCAAACCCCAGTGTTGGCCTATGCAGACCCCAGCAAACCATATGTGTTACATGTAGATGCTTCTCTTGACGGGCTAGGAGGGATTCTTTATCAAGACCATGAAGGCTGTCTGCGTCCCGTCTACTACATTAGTCGAGGATTGACTCCCAGTGAACGCAACTACCCAGCCCACAAACTGGAGTTTCTGGCCTTGAAATGGGCTGTAGTGGACACGCTGCATGACTACCTCTATGGGGTACCCTTTGTGGTTCATACCGACAACAATCCATTAACCTACGTGAGAACCACGGCAAAACTGGATGCCACGGGGTACCGGTGGCTTGCCGCACTCTCTTTGTACGATTTCAGCTTAAAATATCGACCGGGGATCAGTAACATCGATGCAGACACACTCTCTCGCCTGCCTAGGGAACCCTTAAATGAAGAAGAAGGAGGATGGATAGAGGTCCCTGCCCCTGAGGTGAAGACTCTGTGCCATAGACATCAAACTAATGCTCTCCCTATGCAGGGTTGTGCTGAATTCCTAGGAGTATCCAGTGAAGCGCTCCCGTTGTTGTACTGCCAAGTGACAAATGTAACCCCAGACTTTCTCCCTCAACTGACTCGTAATCAAGTCCAAAAGGCGCAGCAGGAGGATCGATCAGTGGGGGTGGTCCGATGGTGGGTTAAGAGGGGCTGGAGGCCCGAAAAGAATGCATTACGAACAGAGGAATCTGTCCTGCTGACGCGGCAGCTAGAGTCTCTGGTAGTAAGAAATGGACTACTATACCGGGAGGCAAAGCGCCAGAAGGAAGGAGTCCACCGACAGCTGGTGTTACCCACCCGATTCCGGAGGATGGTCATGAAGTCCCTGCATGATGACCATGGACATCTTGGCATCGAAAAGACCACGAGTCTTGTGGCTGACCGATTTTACTGGCCTCGGATGGAAGCGGATATTGAAGACTACTGCAAATCATGCTCCCGATGTGTGTTGAGAAAAACCTTGCCTTTGAGAACAGCCCCCCTTGTGAACATTACCAGTGATGGCCCACTTGAGCTAGTGTGCATTGATTTCCTCTCCATCGAGCCTGATGAAAGCAATGTCAGTAATGTGTTAGTGGTCACTGACCATTTCACCCGATATGCCCAAGCCTACCCCACCAAAGATCAAAGGGCAACTACTGTAGCAAAAACACTATGGGAAAAGTTCTTCGTGCATTATGGGCTGCCTGCCCGCATCCATACCGATCAAGGAAGAGATTTTGAAAGTAGACTAATCAAGGAGCTATGCGCTATCTGTGGGATCAAGAAATCCAGAACCACCCCGTATCACCCCCAAGGGGACCCTCAACCTGAGAGGTTCAACCGTACCCTTCTGAACATGTTAGGCACTTTGGATCCCAGGAAGAAGGGACAATGGAGCAGGCATGTGAGTCAGTTGGTTCATGCCTACAATTGCACCACAAATGAGTCAACGGGATACTCGCCCTATTTTCTCATGTTTGGAAGAAAAGCTCGGCTACCAGTGGATATTAGTTTTGGGACATCCTTTGAAAATTCTAATGGGAAGACCTATTTAAAATATGTGTCCCAGCTAAAAGAAGATTTGGAAAAAGCGTACAGATTGGCAGAGCAGGCCTCTGGTCGGTCAGGGAAGCGCAATAAGACTCGCTACGACTGTAGAGTTCGGGAACAAGTTTTACTGCCTGGAGATAGAGTTCTTATCCAACTTCTAGGTCTTCCTGGGAAGCATAAGCTTGCTGATCGGTGGTGTACTGACCCTTATGTGGTGATGGAGAAGCTGCCTGGTGTCCCGGCCTACAGAGTGAAGCCCGAGAAAGGGAGTGGAGCTGTCAAAACCTATCATCGACACCATTTGTTGCCTGTGGGAAAAAACATCCTGTTACCGCCATTGCCAACCCAAGGAGGTCATACAAACCTTCCATGCAATAGGAGAAGTCGTAGGTGTCAACAACCACCCCAGCCTGGAGTTGCTTCAGGAGGGAGTGACAGCGAGTCTGGGGATGAATGGGGATCTGAAGGTCAATGGAGCTACAGGTGGACTGAGGACCCATGCCCCATAGGGGGGGGCCCCGAAAACCAGACTTCTGACGTGGAAGCACAAAAAAAGGACATTCGTCAGGAGGCGAGTGCGCTCTGCCCACCATTGGGGGAGAGTTCAGAAGAGGGACATTTATTAAATGAAGAGATCCACCTGGAGGAGCCCGTTCTTGACCGACAAGAGTCGGGAGCTGAGGAGGGGGCCCCCTCAGTACACACTCATCCCAAACGGGACACTAGGCCACCCATGATGCTGACCTATGATAGAATGGGACATACCACTGAGGTCCCCCGGCTGATACACTTTAATTCAAAATCTGTTTGGCCTTATTTCCCAGTATCTCCTATGTGTCCAGGAGGTGGTTTGCGTGCATGTAAATTTGGTGTTAGTCAGGATGCTTTAACCCCCATTCATGTTTCAGGTGGTGAGTCCTCATGTCGTGATGGGACACTTTCAATGACTCACCAGGGGGAGAGTGTAACACCTGCACTGGGAACTGTTAGGGCAGCTACTGGTATACTGGGATTTACAGACACTAAGAAGAGCTTTGCAGCTGCTGTTATACCAGGACCTACAGACATTAGCAGATTTTCCTCTGAGCTGCAGTGGACTACAATTCCCAAGGACCCCTGGACTACAATTCCCAGGGATCCTTGTTTGAGTCAGATGACACAGCTTGGATTGGAGGAGGAGGGACTTGGAGACAGGAGCTGGGGAGAAAGTGAAACTAAGAAGACACAGGAAGAAAAGAGCGTGGTATCTTGTTGGGAGAGACGGAGCACAGGGGACTTGCCTGGCCCCATGCTGCAGGGTTGCTGTCCTCCCGGATATACTCGTGTTGCTGGAGAGAGTGCGACTTTGTGTTACCCTCTGGAGCAAGTTGCATCAAAAACTTGGAGAGTTCTGCCTGCACTCCCACCGTATAAAGGACTGAATCCGGCCGCCCCCAGCTGGTGTCCAGAGAACCATCCGACCGTTAGAGACGTGCCGTGAGTGACTTTCTAAGACTTGTGGTCCTACCAGCGTTATTTACAGTGAGTACATTACAGCTCAGACTATTGCCAGTTATATTCGTCTAAGTGCACCAACTGTTTTAATTTGCGCGCCTGCATCCGCGGCAACTGGGCCCCAACGATTGGACTGACTTAAACTAGAAGAAACAAACAAAAAACCCTACTACGTTATACTTGCAGGGTTGAAGTAGAATTAGAGTGAGATGTGTATATGACCTTGACAGAGCACAGTTATTTGTATTTCATGTTATTCTTTTAAATCCATCTAATTTAAGCTGCATAGCAATAAACCTGTTAAACTGTTTTACTCCTGATCCCTGTGAGTGTGTACTGAGAGTGGCAGGGGTTTCCCGAATCAGCCCCTGGCAGAAGATAATAGCCCTTCTGCAGTCCCAGAGAGAGAACTCCAATCAAGATTCGGGTGGAGGCACTGCGCCCTGGAGAGGTGAGACCCCCCATAACACCCAGTGTACCGTGGTAGCCCTAAAGGGGTGTTACATGCGTAAGAGACATCCTACAAATAGAATCCTTTTCCCTAGTAGTTTTATATTCTATGTCTGATATATTTCTACACAAAGCTACAAAACTATTTTGTAGTTTATAATGTATCATAGTAGTTTCATGTGTAGTTACATCTTAGGCCCTGTTCAGACTATTGTAATATCTGTAGCTTAAAATAGCGCCAAATAGCTACTTTCAAACCCGGACATACACCATTGATTTTCTTCACAAATGGATCCAATATACACTATATCGCCATTCTATATATATATATATCTATATATATAATTGTCTAAGGGTTTTTCCGTCTGTCTGTCTGTCTTTCTGTCTGTCTGTCCTGGAAATCCCAGGTCTCTGATTGGTCGAGGCCGCCAGGCCTTCGACCAATCAGCGACGAGCACAGTATCGACATAGAAATCCCACGTCTCTGATTGGTCGAAGCCGCCAGGCCTCGACCAATCAGCGACGGGCACAGCGACGATGATGTCATAAAGGACGTAGACATCCCGCGTCTCTGATTGGTTGAAGCCGCCAGGCCTCGACCAATCAGCGACGGGCACAGCGACGATGATGTCATAAAGGACGTAGAAATCCCACGTTTCTGATCCAGCGACGGGCACAGTATCGACGTAGATGTCATAATGGTTGCCATGGCGACGATGATGTCATAAAGGTTGCCTCGACCAATCAGCGACGGGCACAATCTTCCGCGAATTCTGGAATCATCATTGTCCATATACTACGGGGACATGCATATTGAAGACACAAAAGAGAATAGTAAAACCAAAAACACTCAGTTTGAAAAAATGTTGCAGTAATCCGCAAGTGCTAGTAAAAGATGTAAAAAACAGGGTATTTGGTTGATACGTTTTTTGCAAAAAATGTATACTAAGCTGCTCTACCAATCTTCACGGTATACCCTTATCAGAGCAGTCCTAACTAATGTATGCAATCCCTATCTGATGTATTTAAAAACCTGATCATCTGTATATAACCTGTGTGAACAGGGTTCAGAGAGGAAAAATCCATGTGTGCATACAGGGTAGAACAACTTTTGTGCAGATAGCCCAAGAGGAGTGGTGGAACTCCCCAGTCTTGTAGACACAAGAGAACAATTATGGAAACAGGAACACATGGGCTACTTGCACAGTGAACAAGTCTGTATGATCATGTTCACACACCACCAAGAAACCTGAAGACACAAAAGAGAATAGTAAAACCAAAAACACTCAGTTTGAAAAAATGTTGCAGTAATCCGCAAGTGCTAGTAAAAGATGTAAAAAACAGGGTATTTGGTTGATACGTTTTTTGCAAAAAATGTATACTAAGCTGCTCTACCAATCTTCACGGTATACCCTTATCAGAGCAGTCCTAACTAATGTATGCAATCCCTATCTGATGTATTTAAAAACCTGATCATCTGTATATAACCTGTGTGAACAGGGTTCAGAGAGGAAAAATCCATGTGTGCATACAGGGTAGAACAGCTTTTGTGCAGATAGCCCAAGAGGAGTGGTGGAACTCCCCAGTCTTGTAGACACAAGAGAACAATTATGGAAACAGGAACACATGGGCTACTTGCACAGTGAACAAGTCTGTATGATCATGTTCACACACCACCAAGAAACCTGAAGACACAAAAGAGAATAGTAAAACCAAAAACACTCAGTTTGATAAAATGTTGCAGTAATCCGCAAGTGCTAGTAAAAGATGTAAAAAACAGGGTATTTGGTTGATACGTTTTTTGCAAAAAATGTATACTAAGCTGCTCTACCAATCTTCACGGTATACCCTTATCAGAGCAGTCCTAACTAATGTATGCAATCCCTATCTGATGTATTTAAAAACCTGATCATCTGTATATAACCTGTGTGAACAAGGTTCAGAGAGGAAAAATCCATGTGTGCATACAGGGTAGAACAGCTTTTGTGCAGATAGCCCAAGAGGAGTGGTGGAACTCCCCAGTCTTGTAGACACAAGAGAACAATTATGGAAACAGGAACACATGGGCTACTTGCACAGTGAACAAGTCTGTATGATCATGTTCACACACCACCAAGAAACCTGAAGACACAAAAGAGAATAGTAAAACCAAAAACACTCAGTTTGAAAAAATGTTGCAGTAATCCGCAAGTGCTAGTAAAAGATGTAAAAAACAGGGTATTTGGTTGATACGTTTTTTGCAAAAAATGTATACTAAGCTGCTCTACCAATCTTCACGGTATACCCTTATCAGAGCAGTCCTAACTAATGTATGCAATCCCTATCTGATGTATTTAAAAACCTGATCATCTGTATATAACCTGTGTGAACAGGGTTCAGAGAGGAAAAATCCATGTGTGCATACAGGGTAGAAAAGCTTTTGTGCAGATAGCCCAAGAGGAGTGGTGGAACTCCCCAGTCTTGTAGACACAAGAGAACAATTATGAAAACAGGAACATATGGGCTACTTGCACAGTGAACAAGTCTGTATGATCATGTTCACACACCACCAAGAAACCTGAAGACACAAAAGAGAATAGTAAAACCAAAAACACTCAGTTTGAAAAAATGTTGCAGTAATCCGCAAGTGCTAGTAAAAGATGTAAAAAACAGGGTATTTGGTTGATACGTTTTTTGCAAAAAATGTATACTAAGCTGCTCTACCAATCTTCACGGTATACCCTTATCAGAGCAGTCCTAACTAATGTATGCAATCCCTATCTGATGTATTTAAAAACCTGATCATCTGTATATAACCTGTGTGAACAGGGTTCAGAGAGGAAAAATCCATGTGTGCATACAGGGTAGAACAGCTTTTGTGCAGATAGCCCAAGAGCAGTGGTGGAACTCCCCAGTCTTGTAGACACAAGAGAACAATTATGGAAACAGGAACACATGGGCTACTTGCACAGTGAATAAGTCTGTATGATCATGTTCACACACCACCAAGAAACCTGAAGACACAAAAGAGAATAGTAAAACCAAAAACACTCAGTTTGAAAAAATGTTGCAGTAATCCGCAAGTGCTAGTAAAAGATGTAAAAAACAGGGTATTTGGTTGATACGTTTTTTGCAAAAAATGTATACTAAGCTGCTCTACCAATCTTCACGGTATACCCTTATCAGAGCAGCCCTAACTAATGTATGCAATCCCTATCTGATGTATTTATGTATCTTTTACTAGCACTTGCGGATTACTGCAACATTTTTTCAAACTAAGTGTTTTTGGTTTTACTATTCTCTTTTGTGTCTTCAGGTTTCTTGGTGGTGTGTGAACATGATCATACAGACTTGTTCACTGTGCAAGTAGCCCATGTGTTCCTGGGGACATGCATATTCTAGAATACCCGATGCGTTAGAATCGGGCCATATATATATCTATATATATAATTGTCTAAGGGTTTTTCCGTCTGTCTGTCTTTCTGTCTGTCTGTCCTGGAAATCCCACGTCTCTGATTGGTCGAGGCCGCCAGGCCTCGACCAATCAGCGACCGGCACAGCGACGATGATGTCATAAAGGATGTAGAAATCCCACGTTTCTGATTCAGCGACGGGCACAGTATCGATGTAGATGTCATAATGGTTGCCATGGCGACGATGATGTCATAAAGGTTGCCTCGACCAATCAGCGACGGGCACAGTCTGCCACGAATTCTGGAATCATCATTGTCCATATACTACGGGGACATGCATATTCTAGAATACCCGATGCGTTAGAATCGGGCCACAGTCTAGTATATATATACAGTGGGGCAAAATAGTATTTAGTCAGTCAGCAATAGTGCAAGTTCCACCACTTAAAAAGATGAGAGGCGTCTGTAATTTACATCATAGGTAGACCTCAACTATGGGAGACAAACTGAGAAAAAAAAATCCAGAAAATCACATTGTCTGTTTTTTTATCATTTTTTTGCATATTATGGTGGAAAATAAGTATTTGGTCAGAAACAAACAATCAAGATTTCTGGCTCTCACAGACCTGTAACTTCTTCTTTAAGAGTCTCCTCTTTCCTCCACTCATTACCTGTAGTAATGGCACCTGTTTAAACTTGTTATCAGTATAAAAAGACACCTGTGCACACCCTCAAACAGTCTGACTCCAAACTCCACTATGATGAAGACCAAAGAGCTGTCAAAGGACACCAGAAACAAAATTGTAGCCCTGCACCAGGCTGGGAAGACTGAATCTGCAATAGCCAACCAGCTTGGAGTGAAGATATCAACAGTGGGAGCAATAATTAGAAAATGGAAGACATACAAGACCACTGATAATCTCCCTCGATCTGGGGCTCCACGCAAAATCCCACCCCGTGGGGTCAGAATGATCACAAGAACGGTGAGCAAAAATCCCAGAACCACGCAGGTGGACCTAGTGAATGAACTGCAGAGAGCTGGGACCAATGTAACAAGGCCTACCATAAGTAACACACTACGCAACCATGGACTCAGATCCTGCAGTGCCAGACGTGTCCCACTGCTTAAGCCAGTACATGTCCGGGCCCGTCTGAAGTTTGCTAGAGAGCATTTGGATGATCCAGAGGAGTTTTGGGAGAATGTCCTATGGTCTGATGAAACCAAACTGGAACTGTTTGGTAGAAACACAACTTGTCGTGTCTGGAGGAAAAAGAATACTGAGTTGCATCCATCAAACACCATACCTACTGTAAAGCATGGTGGTGGAAACATCATGCTTTGGGGCTGTTTCTCTGCAAAGGGGCCAGGACGACTAATCCGGGTACATGAAAGAATGAATGGGGCCATGTATCGTGAGATTTTGAGTGCAAACCTCCTTCCATCAGCAAGGGCATTGAAGATGAAACGTGGCTGGGTCTTTCAACATGACAATGATCCAAAGCACACCGCCAGGGCAACGAAGGAGTGGCTTCGTAAGAAGCATTTCAAGGTCCTGGAGTGGCCTAGCCAGTCTCCAGATCTCAACCCTATAGAAAACCTTTGGAGGGAGTTAAAGTCCGTGTTGCCAAGCGAAAAGCCAAAAACATCACTGCTCTAGAGGAGATCTGCATGGAGGAATAGGCCAACATACCAACAACAGTGTGTGGCAACCTTGTGAAGACTTACAGAAAACGTTTGACCTCTCTCATTGCCAACAAAGGATATATTACAAAGTATTGAGATGAAATTTTGTTTATGACCAAATACTTATTTTCCACCATAATATGCAAATAAAATGTTAAAAAAACAGACAATGTGATTTTCTGGATTTTTTTCTCAGTTTGTCTCCCATAGTTGAGGTCTACCTATGATGTAAATTACAGACGCCTCTCAGCTTTTTAAGTGGTGGAACTTGCACTATTGCTGACTGACTAAATACTTTTTTGCCCCACTGTATATATATATATATATATATGTAGTTTGTAACATCCTGGTTCAAATACAGACGGCAGGCATCCTATTTACACGGTGCTTTATAAAATCTTTCGTTTGAAAGGTTATTCTGTATTTCTAAAGCGCAAGCTTATTTATGTGTACTGCGTTACGTGCCATCTATCTATGGGGCCTTACTAGGGCTCTCAGGATCCCAGGTTTATTTAATGGGCCACAGCAAGCACAATGGTGCAAAGCACGGCACATGACTATCTGTTCACATGTATTGATATTGTGAGTGCCATCTATCTAGCCCTAGTATTTTTGATATCTCAAAAGGGCGCTTGTACTCAATACTGTGCAAAGGGGGTGAATACTTATGTCCGTGTGATATTTCAGTTTTTCTTTTTTAATAAATTCGCAAAAAATTCTACATTTCTGTTTGTTCAGGCATGATTTAATATATATCTCAGAATGCAGCTGAATAGTATTGCTAATTATTCCATATAAATAGAAAATTATGTAGAAACCCAAAGTTTTGATAAGTGTATGAAAATACACCAATATTAACTATTTGTGCTATTTTAGGCCCAAATTTGGTCTATATGTATAACAGTCAGGAGTTGGGGCGAAGAAATATATGTTACATGCGTGATGAATTGCAAATATATTCTGAAGTGCATGGCATTTTGAGAAATGTGTAGCATAACCAATTACCTATCACGGCCACTAGATGGCAGAATATCATATTAATTATGCATTGGGGTTTACTTTTGGAAACTTACAAAGGCGGTGTGTATGTGCACAGGTATGACTTATTTTGTTTTTATAATCACTAGTATTCATATTAATAGTTACTTTTAACCATCCTTTTAGAGTGTCTAGTAGTTTTATATTCTTTGTCTGATATATTTCTACACAAAGCTTCAAAACTATTTTGTGCTTTATAATGTATCACAGTAGTTTCATGTGAAGTTACATCTTAGGCGCTGTTCAGACTATTGTAATATCTGTAGCTTAAAATAGAGCCAAATAGCTACTTTCAAATCCGGACATACACCATTGATTTTCTTCACAAATGGATCCAATATACACTATATCTCCTTCCTCTATATATATAGTTTGTAACATTCTGGCTCAAATACAGACGGCAGGCAGCCTATTTACACTGCACTTTATAAAATCTTTCGTTTGAAAGGTTATTCTGTATTTCTAAAGCGCAACTCTGGCTCGATAAGCGAATAATTCTAAAAGCACGGTCAAACATATGTATCACAGTTTGTTTTTCTGCGTTATGGTTTAAAGTTATAAGCATTTAAATATTAATTTTCTCATTAGATATGTGACTTGCGCTATTTATTTGCTTAGGCTAGATCATTTACAGTTTAACAATACATTTTATCACAAAAAATGACCTTATCTGGGTACCTAGAAATAACCTATCAGCATTAGTAAGCCACTTTCTTTTTGCATTATCAAAAACCCTTGGGTTAAGATAACGTAAGTTTATATGCATAAATCATTTAATATAGCGCACCAAACACTGAACTGCCGCAAACAAAACATATAAGGTTAAAAATATGAATATTATTGAATATAATGTTTTACTTTTGTTTACAGTATTTTATTTTCCGGGTGCTACTTTTGTTCATGTACTACTGGCTTCTTCTTCAGCTGTGATTTTTACCTTTTCTATATAAATATGGGTAAATGAATTGTCCATTATAGAGCCATTTTGAATCCGTGCTTTGGCGGCCTTAAACATTTGGTATAACAGATGTGTTTCTCCTGATTTTTCTTGGTTAAGGGATCACTGGTAAAAATCACAGCTGAAGAAGAAGCCAGTAGTACATGAACAAAAGTAGCACCCGGAAAATAAAATACTGTAAACAAAAGTAAAACATTATATTCAATAATATTCATATTTTTAACCTTATATGTTTTGTTTGCGGCAGTTCAGTGTTTGGTGCGCTATATTAAATGATTTATGCATATAAACTTACGTTATCTTAACCCAAGGGTTCTTGATAATGCAAAAAGAAAGTGGCTTACTAATGCTGATAGGTTATTTCTAGGTACCCAGATAAGGTCATTTTTTGTGATAAAATGTATTGTTAAACTGTAAATGATCTAGCCTAAGCAAATAAATAGCGCAAGTCACATATCTAATGAGAAAATTAATATTTAAATGCTTATAACTTTAAACCATAAAGCAGAAAAACAAACTGTGATACATATGTTTGACCGTGCTTTTAGAATTACTCGCTTATCGAGCCAGAGTTGCGCTTTAGAAATACAGAATAACCTTTCAAACGAAAGATTTTATAAAGTGCCGTGTAAATAGGCTGCCTGCCGTCTGTATTTGAGCCAGAATGTTACAAACTATATATATAGAGGAAGGAGATATAGTGTATATTGGATCCATTTGTGAAGAAAATCAATGGTGTATGTCCGGATTTGAAAGTAGCTATTTGGCTCTATTTTAAGCTACAGATATTACAATAGTCTGAACAGCGCCTAAGATGTAACTTCACATGAAACTACTGTGATACATTATAAAGCACAAAATAGTTTTGAAGCTTTGTGTAGAAATATATCAGACAAAGAATATAAAACTACTAGACACTCTAAAAGGATGGTTAAAAGTAACTATTAATATGAATACTAGTGATTATAAAAACAAAATAAGTCATCCTGTGCACATACACACCGCCTTTGTAAGTTTCCAAAAGTAAACCCCAATGCATAATTAATATGATATTCTGCCATCTAGTGGCCGTGATAGGTAATTGGTTATGCTACACATTTCTCAAAATGCCATACACTTCAGAATATATTTGCAATTCATCGCGCATGTAACACATATTTCTTCGCCCCAACTCCTGACTGTTATACATATAGACCAAATTTGGGCCTAAAATAGCACAAATAGTTAATATTGGTGTATTTTCATACACTTATCAAAACTTTGGGTTTCTACATAATTTTCTATTTATATGGAATAATTAGCAATACTATTCAGCTGCATTCTGAGATATATATTAAATCATGCCTGAACAAACAGAAATGTAGAATTTTTTGCGAATTTATTAAAAAAGAAAAACTGAAATATCACACGGACATAAGTATTCACCCCCTTTGCACAGTATTGAGTACAAGCGCCCTTTTGAGATATCAAAAATACTAGGGCTAGATAGATGGCACTCACAATATCAATACATGTGAACAGATAGTCATGTGCCGTGCTTTGCATCATTGTGCTTGCTGTGGCCCATTAAATAAACCTGGGATCCTGAGAGCCCTAGTAAGGCCCCATAGATAGATGGCACGTAACGCAGTACACATAAATAAGCTTGCGCTTTAGAAATACAGAATAACCTTCCAAACGAAAGATTTTATAAAGCACCGTGTAAATAGGATGCCTGCCGTCTGTATTTGAACCAGAATGTTACAAACTACATATATACAGTGGGGCAAAATAGTATTTAGTCAGTCAGCAATAGTGCAAGTTCCACCACTTAAAAAGATGAGAGGCGTCTGTAATTTACATCATAGGTAGACCTCAACTATGGGAGACAAACTGAGAAAAAAAAATCCAGAAAATCACATTGTCTGTTTTTTTAACATTTTATTTGCATATTATGGTGGAAAATAAGTATTTGGTCAGAAACAAAATTTCATCTCAATACTTTGTAATATATCCTTTGTTAGCAATGACAGAGGTCAAACGTTTTCTGTAAGTCTTCACAAGGTTGCCACACACTGTTGTTGGTATGTTGGCCCATTCCTCCATGCAGATCTCCTCTAGAGCAGTGATGTTTTTGGCTTTTCGCTTGGCAACACGGACTTTCAACTCCCTCCAAAGGTTTTCTATAGGGTTGAGATCTGGAGACTGGCTAGGCCACTCCAGGACCTTGAAATGCTTCTTACAAAGCCACTCCTTCGTTGCCCTGGCGGTGTGCTTTGGATCATTGTCATGTTGAAAGACCCAGCCACGTTTCATTTTCAATGCCCTTGCTGATGGAAGGAGGTTTGCACTCAACATCTCACGATACATGGCCCCATTCATTCTTTCATGTACCCGGATCAGTCGTCCTGGCCCCTTTGCAGAGAAACAGCCCCAAAGCATGATGTTTCCACCACCATGCTTTACAGTAGGTATGGTGTTTGATGGATGCAACTCAGTATTCTTTTTCCTCCAAACACGTCAAGTTGTGTTTCTACCAAACAGTTCCAGTTTGGTTTCATCAGACCATAGGACATTCTCCCAAAACTCCTCTGGATCATCCAAATGCTCTCTAGCAAACTTCAGACGGGCCCGGACATGTACTGGCTTAAGCAGTGGGACACGTCTGGCACTGCAGGATCTGAGTCCATGGTGGCGTAGTGTGTTACTTATGGTAGGCCTTGTTACATTGGTCCCAGCTCTCTGCAGTTCATTCACTAGGTCCCCCCGCGTGGTTCTGGGATTTTTGCTCACCGTTCTTGTGATCATTCTGACCCCACAGGGTGGGATTTTGCATGGAGCCCCAGATCGAGGGAGATTATCAGTGGTCTTGTATGTCTTCCATTTTCTAATTATTGCTCCCACTGTTGATTTCTTCACTCCAAGCTGGTTGGCTATTGCAGATTCAGTCTTCCCAGCCTGGTGCAGGGCTACAATTTTGTTTCTGGTGTCCTTTGACAGCTCTTTGGTCTTCACCATAGTGGAGTTTGGAGTCAGACTGTTTGAGGGTGTGCACAGGTGTCTTTTTATACTGATAACAAGTTTAAACAGGTGCCATTACTACAGGTAATGAGTGGAGGAAAGAGGAGACTCTTAAAGAAGAAGTTACAGGTCTGTGAAAGACAGAAATCTTGATTGTTTGTTTCTGACCAAATACTTATTTTCCACCATAATATGCAAAAAAAATGTTAAAAAAACAGACAATGTGATTTTCTGGATTTTTTTTTCTCAGTTTGTCTCCCATAGTTGAGGTCTACCTATGATGTAAATTACAGGCGCCTCTCATCTTTTTAAGTGGTGGAACTTGCACTATTGCTGACTGACTAAATACTTTTTTGCCCCACTGTATATATCTATATATATAATTGTCTAAGGGTTTTTCCGTCTGTCTGTCTGTCTGTCTTTCTGTCTGTCTGTCCTGGAAATCCCGCGTCTCTGATTGGTCGAGGCCGCCAGGCACAGCATGGCGATGATGATGTCATAAAGGTTGCCTCGACCAATCAGAGACGGGCACAGTCTGCCGCGAATTCGCCTCGACCAATCAGCGATGGGCACAGTATCGACGTAGATGTCATAATGGTTGCCATGGCGACGATGATGTCATAAAGGTTGCCTCGACCAATCAGCGACGGGCACAGTCTGCCGCGAATTCTGGAATCCACGTGATACTCAATACTGTATAATGGCCCCGCATGATGCTCAATACTGTACAATGGCCTCGCATGATGTTCAATACTGTATAATGGCCTCAAACAATGCTCCATACTGTACAATGGCCCCGCATGATGCTCAGTACTGTATAATGGCCCCACCTGATGCTCAATACTGTACAATGGCCCCGCATGATGCTCCATATGGTATAATGGCCCCACATAGTGCTCCATATGGTATAATTTGCCCACATAGTACTATATACAGTATAATGGCCTCATGCTAAAAGAAAAAAAACACTCACCTCAGCACGTTCCAACGCTGATCTGGTCTCTTCATATGCCACAGTCCTACCTGTGAGTACGTGCTCCATCTCCTCAGCACTAGCACCGCCACTCCTCTGCGCACTCGCCATCCATCTCCTCACTAGCATCGCCATCCTCACCCTCAGTAAGCACGCAGCCTGATGGGACACGGCCTATGGCGCAAATTCAGAGGAGATTGGCCGCGGCACTAATGATGAGGGAGATGGCAAGCGGGCTGAGGAGAGTCGTGGTGGCGATAGTGTTGAGGAGATGGCGTGCTTGCCCCCTCTGGCACGCGTGTCATAGGTTTGCCACCACTGCACTGTGAGATACATCTCTTAGACCTGATAAGTCAGCTGAAAATTCACACCAAAATGGCTATATACCATGTAGACTCGTGTATAAGCCGACCCGAGTAAATGCTGAGGCACTTAATTTTGCCTCGAAAAACTGGGAAAACGTATTGACTCGAGTATAAGCTGGGTATGCATTGTCCCCTGACAACCGATGCAGAAAATGATCCATCTCTGTATTCAGGTATCCTTTTTTAAATCTATGGCCGGAGTCACACTAGACCGTAATACAGACGAGTGCTATGCAATAAAAAATTGCATAGCATTCGGATCAATGTTAATCTATGGGGCAACTCCCATCATCCATTGTTTTCTCAGCTGTATTATACGTGCGAGGGAAATCGCAGCATGCTGCGATTATCTGCTTATGTCCCCGTAGTATATGGACAATGATGATTCCAGAATTCGCGGCAGACTGTGCCCGTCGCTGATTGGTCGAGGCAACCTTTATGACATCATCGTCGCCATGGCAACCATTATGACATCTACGTCGATACTGTGCCCATCGCTGATTGGTCGAGGCGAATTCGCGGCAGACTGTGCCCGTCTCTGATTGGTCGAGGCAACCTTTATGACATCATCATCGCCATGCTGTGCCTGGCGGCCTCGACCAATCAGCGACGAGCACAGTATCGACATAGAAATCCCGCGTCTCTGATTGGTCGAAGCCGCCAGGCCTCGACCAATCAGCGACGGGCACAGCGACGATGATGTCATAAAGGACGTAGACATCCCGCGTCTCTGATTGGTTGAAGCCGCCAGGCCTCGACCAATCAGCGACGGGCACAGCGACGATGATGTCATAAAGGACGTAGAAATCCCACGTTTCTGATCCAGCGACGGGCACAGTATCGACGTAGATGTCATAATGGTTGCCATGGCGACGATGATGTCATAAAGGTTGCCTCGACCAATCAGCGACGGGCACAATCTTCCGCGAATTCTGGAATCATCATTGTCCATATACTACGGGGACATGCATATTCTAGAATACCCAATGCGTTAGAATCGGGCCATATATATATCTATATATATAATTGTCTAAGGGTTTTTCTGTCTGTCTGTCCTGGAAATCCCACGTCTCTGATTCAGCGACGGGCACAGTATCGATGTAGATGTCATAATGGTTGCCATGGCGACGATGATGTCATAAAGGTTGCCTCGACCAATCAGCGACGGGCACAGTCTGCCACGAATTCTGGAATCATCATTGTCCATATACTACGGGGACATGCATATTCTAGAATACCCGATGCGTTAGAATCGGGCCACAGTCTAGTATATATATATATATATATATATATATATATATATATATAGAATGGCGATATAGTGTATATTGGATCCATTTGTGAAGAAAATCAATGGTGTATGTCCGGGTTTGAAAGTAGCTATTTGGTGCTATTTTAAGCTACAGATATTACAATAGTCTGAACAGGGCCTAAGATGTAACTACACATGAAACTACTGTGATACATTATAAACTACAAAATAGTTTGTAGAAATATATCAGACATAGAATATAAAACTACTAGGGAAAAGGATTCTATTTGTAGGATGTCTCTTACGCATAAAGCTAAAGAGGCATTTAATATGAATACTAGTGATTATAAAAAACAAAATAAGTCATCCTGTGCACATACACACCGCCTTTGTAAGTTTCCAAAAGTAACCCCCAATGTATAATTAATATGATATTCAGCCATCTAGTGGCCGTGATGGGTAATTGGTTATGCTACACATTTCTCAAAATGCCATACACTTCAGAATATATTTGCAATTCATCACGCATGTAACACATATTTCTTTGACCCAACTCCTGACTGTTATGCATATAGACCAAATTTGAGCCTAAAATAGCACAAATAGTTAATATTGGTGTATTTTCATACACTTATCAAAACTTTGGGGTATGCTGATGTGCTCGAGCTAAAAGTTATACGATTGTTTCTTACGGGTTTTGGGCTAACCAGGAAGCTTTTTATGCATAATTTCATAGTAAAGTATGCCTATAGAAATCATTAGTCATTCAATATAAAATGGTTATTTTCTGAATTCGTCGTTATAAATCCAATTTCCAATGTCTCTGGTGTGCCCAGCATGTCTTGTAGAGATACAGCTGTGCCTGCCTGACCGAGATTTTACACAAAAAACAAGAAAAAGCAGAGGCCATGCAAAAAAGGGGGGTCACCAGACAGCATGGATTTGTACAGAAATAAGCCAGTAGCAGTATCGAATACAAGAACAAATGACCCTCAGATAACAACTACATGCACAAAGAGAAAGCAAATACAGAAAGGGGTTCAGCAAACAGCCTGAATTTGTACAAAAATAAGCCAGTAGCAGTATAGTACTGTCAGTAAACCATTTTTATATTCTGTAAGAATTTTTATAGTATTGAAATGTCTTTGAGATGTTGTTTTATTGTGAGAAATAAAATCTTTTTAAATTTTACAATAACGTGTCTTTGGTTTTATATTCGTATAAAACACACCGCTTCTTACTTGCGTGTGTTGTAACATTGTTGCATATTATATATATATATATATATATATATATATATATATATATATATATATATATATATAGGGACCCATATAATGAGAGTGGTGTTATAAACCACTGACCCTCAGATAACAGCTACAGGCACAAAAAGAAAATCTGTCTTTTCTGTTTTGTGTAAATAAGTTGTATGTGTTGCGTGTGTTTTGTATGTTATGTGTGTTTGTTGTGTGTGGGTTCTGTGTTGTGTGTGTGTGTGTTCGTGCCTGCCTGACCGAGATTTTACACGTATGTTGTGTGTGTATGTTTGTCGTGTGTGTTGTATGTGTTGTGTGTGTTTTGTATGTTATGTGTGTTTGTTGTGTGTGGGTTCTGTGTTGTGTGTGTGTGTGTGTGTGTGTGTGTGTGTGTTCGTGCCTGCCTGACCGAGATTTTACACAAAAACAAGAAAAACAGTAATACATGTGCAAAAGTAACACCAGGAAAATAAAATACTGCAACATAAGTAAACTAGATAATATTCATATTTTTAAAGAATCCAGTAATACATGTGCAAAAGTAACACCAATAGAAATGTAACACCAATATAAATGTAAAAAAGCTTTAAAAATCTGCATATGTTAGCTGTCTTTGAATAAAAAGGAGTCAAATTATAGACAGCACAGGCAAAGTGCATAAACATAATAACATAAATAAGTCCTAAATGCCTATTTCTTGTGTGTGTGTGTGTTCTGTGTGTTTGTTGTGTGTGTGTTGTGTGTGTCGCATGTGTTGTATGTGTTCTGTATGGTGTGTGTGTATGTTTGTCGTGTGTGTTGTATATGTTGTGTGTGTTTTGTATGTTATGTGTGTTTGTTGTGTGTGGGTTCTGTGTTGTGTGTGTGTGTGTGTGTTCGTGCCTGCCTGACCGAGATTTTACACAAAAACAAGAAAAACAGTAATACATGTGCAAAAGTAACACCAGGAAAATAAAATACTGTAATAAAATACTGCAACATAATCTGCAACATAGGCAAACTAGATAATATTCATATTTTTAAAGAATCCAGTAATACATGTGCAAAAGTAACACCAATAGATATGTAAAAAAGCTTTAAAAGTCTGCATATGTTAGCTGTCTTTGAATAAAAAGGAGTCAAATTATAGACAGCACAGGCAAAGTGCAAAAACATAATAACATAAATAAGTCCTAAATGTCTATTTCTTGTGTGTGTGTGTTCTGTGTGTTTGTTGTGTGTGTGTGTTGTGTGTGCCGCATGTGTTGTATGTGTTCTGTACGTTGTGTGTGTATGTTTGTTGTGCGTGTTGTATGTGTTGTGTGTGTTTTGTATGTTATGTGTTTGTTGTGTGTGGGTTCTGTGTTGTGTGTGTGTGTGTTCGTGCCTGCCTGACCGAGATTTTACACAAAAACAAGAAAAACAGTAATACATGTGCAAAAGTAACACCAGGAAAATAAAATACTGCAACATAAGTAAACTAGATAATATTCATATTTTTAAAGAATCCAGTAATACATGTGCAAAAGTAACACCAATAGAAATGTAACACCAATAGAAATTTAAAAAAAAGCTTTAAAAGCCTGCATATGTTAGCTGTCTTTGAATAAAAAAGGAGTCAAATTATAGGCAGCACAGGCAAAGTGCAAAAACATAATAACATAAATAAGTCCTAAATGTCTATTTCTTGTGTGTGTGTGTGTGTGTGTTCTGTGTGTTTATTGTGTGTACCGCATGTGTTGTATGTGTTCTGTACGTTGTGTGTGTATGTTTGTCGTGCGTGTTGTATGTGTTCTGTGTGTTTTGTATGTTATGTGTGTTTGTTGTGTGTGGGTTCTGTGTTGTGTGTGTGTGTGTTTGTGCCTGCCTGACCGAGATTTTACACAAAAACAAGAAAAACAGTAATACATGTGCAAAAGTAACACCAGGAAAATAAAATACTGCAACATAAGTAAACTAGATAATATTCATATTTTTAAAGAATCCAGTAATACATGTGCAAAAGTAACACCAATAGAAATGTAACACCAATAGAAATGTAAAAAAAGCTTTAAAAGTCTGCATATGTTAGCTGTCTTTGAATAAAAAGGAGTCAAATTATAGGCAGCACAGGCAAAGTGCAAAAACATAAGGTTAATAATATTCATATTTTTAAAAGACGCCAGTAATACATGTGCAAAAGTAACACCAGGGAAATAAAATACTGCAACATAATCTGCAACATAAGTAAACTAGATAATATTCATATTTTTAAAGAAGCCAGTAATACATGTGCAAAAGTAACACCAATAGAAATGTAACACCAATAGAAATGTAAAAAAAAGCTTTAAAAGTCTGTATATGTTAGATGTCTTTGAATAAAAAGGAGTCAAATTATAGACAGCACAGGCACCTGTAAAATTAATATGTGCTAAAATAATGTAGAATTAAAGAAAGCTGGAATAATATATGGGAATGTGTCACACCCTTTTGAGATATCAAAAATACTATATGTGGACAGCATATTAATAAAGTGCAAAAATCACTGACCTATGTGGAATTTAGTTAATGGTCAGTAGAGACACAAATAACTTTTCTGTTTGTGAAGGTGACCATCATTTAGTTAATGGTCAGTAGAGACACAAATAACTTTTCTGAGAAAGTGAATACAAAAACAAATGACCTAGGTGTTATAAACCACTGACCCGCAGATAACCCTACATAACCCTACAGGTACAAACAGAAAATCTGTCTTTTTCTGTTTGTGAAAATAAGGTGACCCGCATTTAGTTAATGGTCAGTAGAGACACAAATAACTTTTCTGTTTGTGTAAATAAGGTGACCCCCATTTAGTTAATGGTCAGTAGAGACACAAATAACTTTTCTGTTTGTGTAAATAATGTGACCAGCATTTAGTTAATGGTCAGTAGAGACACAAATAAACAGCTTGGTGTGTTATAAAACAAAGTTCTGCACTATATGTGTACACTGTGAATAAAACACAGCTTACAGAATCAAACTCGAGCTACGTATAAAATCTAATATACCGTATATACTCGAGTATAAGCCGAGATTTTCAGCCCAAATTTTTGGGCTGAAAGTGCCCCCCTCGGCTTATACTCGAGTCACGGTAGCGGTGGGGTCGGCAGGTGAGGGGGTGAGGGCGCTGAGGCATACTTACCTAGTCCCAGCGATCCTCGCGCTGTCCCTGCCGTCCCACGGGCTTCTGTGCTGCAGTTTCTTCCTCTCTTCAGCGGTCACGTGGGACCGCTCATTACAGAAATGAATAAGCGGCTCCACCTCCCATAGGGGCGGAGCCGCTTATTCATTTCTCTAATCAGCGGTGCCGGTGACCGCTGATAGAGAAAGAAGCTGCGGCACCGAAGACAGGAGGGGACAGCGCGAGGATCGCCAGGACTAGGTGAGTATAGCATATTCACCTGTCCTCGTTCCAGCCGCCGGGCGCCGATCCATCTTCCCGGCCGGCGCCTCCATCTTCCCGGCGTCTCTGCTCTCTGACTGTTCAGGCAGAGGGCGCGATGACGCATACAGTGTGCGCGGCGCCCTCTGCCTGATCAGTCAGAGCAGAGACGCCGGGAAGATGGAGGCGCCGGAACGAGATGCCGGGAGCTGCAATCAAGGGAGGTGAGTATGTGTTTTTTTTTCTTTATTGCGGCAGCGGCGGCACAAATTTATGTGGAACATCTATGGGGCACAGTGAACGGTGCAGAGCACCGGATATGGCACAGCACAGCTATGGGGCACAGTGAACGGTGCAGAGCACCGGATATGGCACAGCACAGCTATGTATGGGGCACAGTGAACGGTGCAGAGCACCGTATATGGCACAGCACAGCTATGGGGCACAGTGAACGGTGCAGAGCACCGTATATGGCACAGCACAGCTATGGGGCACAGTGAACGGTGCAGAGCACCGTATATGGCACAGCACAGCTATGGGGCACAGTGAACGGTGCAGAGCACCGTATATGGCACAGCTATGGGGCACAGTGAACGGTGCAGAGCACCGTATATGGCACAGCTATGGGGCACAGTGAACGGTGCAGAGCACCGTATATGGCACATCTATGGGGCACAGTGAACGGTGCAGAGCACCGTATATGGCACAGCTATGGGGCACAGTGAACGGTGCAGAGCACCGTATATGGCACAGCACAGCTATGGGGCACAGTGAACGGTGCAGAGCACCGTATATGGCACAGCACAGCTATGGGGCACAGTGAACGGTGCAGAGCACCGTATATGGCACAGCACAGCTATGGGGCACAGTGAACGGTGCAGAGCACCGTATATGGCACAGCTATGGGGCACAGTGAACGGTGCAGAGCACCGTATATGGCACATCTATGGGGCACAATGAACGGTGCAGAGCACCGTATATGGCACATCTATGGGGCACAATGAACGGTGCAGAGCACCGTATATGGCACAGCTAGGGGGCACAATGAACGGTGCAGAGCACTATATGGTTCACACCTATGGGGAAATATGAACGGTGCAGAGCACTATATGGCACAGCTATGGGGAAATAATGATCTATTTTTATTTTTGAAATTCACCGGTAAATGCTGCATTTCCACCCTAGGCTTATACTCGAGTCAATAAGTTTTCCCAGTTTTTTGTGGCAAAATTAGGGGGGTCGGCTTATACTCGGGTCGGCTTATACTCGAGTATATACGGTAAAACAAATACGAGAATAATACCAAATCAAACTATATCAAAAGGGGGAAATCAAACAAGGAGGGACAGCTGGATACCAGCCGTCAGACAAGGGGAGGGGAGGGGTTACACATTTTGATACACTTTGATAGGGGCGGGGCACCTGTCAGATTGAGTTTGACGAAACCACCCGATTATACACTACTGATGTGAATCCAACCAGGAACCATTTACAAGTGGCACTGGCTGAAGAAAGAGCCAGGCTTAAATAGCCGAGCAGAAGAGACGATCAGTGGAAGCAGCTGCTGACAGCCAACTCCAAAGAGCAGCCATACCACTCGAAACCACAAGAGGGAGCCCAAGAGCAGAACTCACAAAAGTGCCACTTACAACCACCGGAGGGAGCCCAAGAGCGGAATTCACAACACTTACCCAGGGGAACCTGCTTGTCTCTGGACCGCCTGGAGTTCTCTGTGGACCTGTTTGCCGGAGCCCTGGACTGTGGCCTGCTAACCATCAGTATATCAGGTAAAGACTATAACTGTTTCCTGCATTTATTCATCTGCTACAACATCAACGTCACACACACCATAAGAGCCCTGGAGGCATACTTCACCTGTGGGAAGGTATACCATCTAGCTGCCATAACATCACCCCAGAGGACCCCTTAGCGCAGCGTCGGTCCTCACTGACCAAATACCACAGGTGGTGTCACCACAATCTCTAAACATTTACTCCTTTAATGTTGATGCCCAGGGACACGGACCGGGTTGCAGCCACCGTGACATCTCCCTGTGAACCACCAGACCCGGTACTGAGTACCCCACTGCCCTGTGGGCGCGTCATAAGCATCCAGCACCCTGGAGTCCAGAAGATCCACCATCACTGCTGGACCTGTATAGAAGGACCTTCACCAGCTACCTGTGGCCTTCTGTTCCATTTCTTGCCTGACCCTGGCTATCCTGACTATGAGTTAGCCTATTGATTCTGTTCCCCATCTTCTCCCTCCCTGAAGTCCAGCAGATCCACCATCACTGCTGGACCTGTAAAGAAGGACTTTCACCAGCTGCCTGCAGCCTTCTGACTCTTACATCTAGACCCGGACATGTTTCGATATCACCTCTGTCACCAGGCTCCGCGGTAATCCTATTGCTCGCCTGACTGGGCTTTTACTGATCACCTGGTATCTGACCCCGGCTAACTCCCTGACTATGATTTTGTCTATTGATTTTGTTCTAGTTTTACCCCTCCCTCATCTTTCTATCCTATTAATTATTAATTAAACAAAAAAAACATGATGAAAACAAACTTTTAGATTCAATGAATTTTTTTGCATTTATCAAACTTAATTATGCATTTTGTTAAAAAAAAGGAATATAGCCAGCTCACCGATAGTTGCAAAGGAGCACGGAACTCCGTCCTGACGAGAAGTGAACAATATTGAAAAAGAAAGTTTGATGCTCCAGTTCCTTGATAAAAAAAATTCAAAATTATATTCAATTAATTTTAAAACATACAAAATGCTCCAGGACAGAACTATAGTGACAAGAGAAACAAAGCTACGCATTTTGATTGCCGCAGCGATCTTTATCAAGGCCCATACAAGTAGCCCTAGACCAATCAGTTAGTCAAGTCACATCACATGATAAATGTCAGATCCTAAAAAGGCAAACATATTAAGAACACATTGCAAAACTGTAATAAATCACTATTACTATAAGTAATACATTTTTACATCTCATAATTCTGATATGAAGATTTTAGCAGCATTCACTGTAAACTGTAAAATTATGATAATTACAGTCAAAATCTGTACAAGTTAGTTCAGCTTCAAAAAAATATCACGAATGTCTTAGGCTAGTTTCACATTAGCGTTTAAATCCGCAGCGTTTAAAACGCATCCGCAAGTGGTGGAAAAACGCATATAAACGCGTCAATTTTTAGACGCATGCGGTGTCGCATGCGGTTAAAAAAACACCACGTTTGTACGCGTTTATATGCGTTTTTTCCTGCATTTGCATTTTTGGTGTGCATGATGAGAAATTTCACAAGAGAAAAATCAAGATAACCAGATACCGCCAATGGGACTACAGAGGGCGTGTATTATGGGATCTCTATATATAGACCCTAGGGCTACAGAAATCTTAACAGTTTGCTACTGTATCCTGTGTCATGATGGATCTTCGCATGGAGAGCTTTTATTTCAACCTGGATTTAAGCATCAAGCTGTTTCTTGCCTGTGCTTTTGCTTGGGAGCAAGACAGAAATCGCGAAAGATGGAGGAGACAATATAGGCGTTTTTGGAGACACCCCATTATCGAACTACATGAGAGCCGTGGAGCCTATCACACGCTCTATGCCGAGCTTAATGCCAACCCGGAGAAATTCCAGGAATACACAAGGATGTCGCAAGACTTGTTCCGGGATTTGCTTTCTGGTGTCCAAGGAGCCATACGGAGACAGGACACCCAGCTCTGTAGAGCGATTCCACCGGAGGAACGTCTGCTGGTTACATTAAGGTACGTTCCAAATATAAACCAATGACAGTCCAAATTTTGTGTTTTCTTACATGTATTTTTTGGGTATTTTCCTTTCTTTAGCGTAACCACACCATAAAAAAGAATAGATTGTAATGTTTTTTGTGTTTGTTTTTCTTACAGATTTCTGGCAACCGGAGAGAGTTTGTCATCCCTCCACTTCCAATACCGGCTTGGAATATCCACCCTGTCCGGAATAGTTGCGGACACCTGCCGGCTTTGTGGAATGTACTCCGGGATGAGTTTATACCCCTACCCACCGTCGACATGTGGCTTGAAATTGCGGAAAAATTCTGGAGTGTGTGTGATTTCCCCAACTGTTTAGGAGCGGTGGATGGAAAGCACATTCGCATTATCAAACCAGCCAGAACAGGATAGGAGTACTTCAATTACAAAAAATATTTTTCTGTTGTGCTCATGGCAATAGCTGATGCGAACTGTCGCTTCATCGCCGTGGACATTGGAGCTTTTGGCCGTGGCAACGATTCCCAGACTTTCAAAAACTCGGATATGGGCCGCCGTGTGTATGGCAACAATTTCAATTTTCCCCTGCCACAACCTCTCCCTAACACTCAAGGACCACCAATGCCATTTGTTATGGTTGGGGATGAGGCCTTTCAGATGCGTGAAAACCTACTGAAGCCCTATTCCAGTCGGGACTTGAACCACACTAGAAGGATCTTTAACTACAGACTGACCAGGGCCTGAAGAACAGTAGAGTGTACCTTTGGCATTGTGGTCGCTAAATGGCGCATTCTTGCATCAGCCATAAATCTAAAAGTGGAAACAGTCGACGAGGTGGTCAAAGCCTGTGTGGTTCTTCATAATTATATAATGATTAATGAGCAACCCAACATTGAACTGGATGAACCAGTTGCACACCCACTGCGCGATTTCCAGCATCACCCGCTGCGGTCAACTGCAGTCGTTGGTCACATGCGGGACCAATTTGCTGCCTTTTTTGATTCAGATATTGGACGTGTGTCATGGCAGGACAATGTTGTGTAAATGTCCTGTTGTAATTCGATCTGTACCAGTAATTTTCTACAATGATAATAATATTTCTCATTAATAAAGTTTACTTTTGGTTGTGTTGACCGTGTCTCCTATCTTTTTCCTCTCCAAACCAAGGCTGTCCTAAAACTGGCAGTATTTGATCTGTATTTAATATCAGTATTTGTAATCCAAAACCAGGAGTGGGTGATAAAGGCAGAGGTGCTAGTTATTATGTTAATATCATAATTTACCTCTAATTGTCTCACTCCTTGTTTTGGCTTACAAATACTGATATAAAACACTGGCCACATACTGCTAGTAATGGCAGCCATGTTGCTTTATTGGTAAACTTGTTGACGTCATTGCGTCATGATTCTCTTCTCCTGTATCCATTGGACACAAAATGAAGAGACAATCACTGTCACACTATCTATACTCATCAAGTCAGGTGTCAGAAATAATGAATTCATGATGCACATATTACAGCCTCATGAATTCACTATTTCTGACACCTGTGCAGGTGAGCATAGATATGCAGTGTGTGACCACCATTGTCCCCTCAATTTGTGTGTAATAGATTATGTGTAAAGAAGAGAAAATGGTGGTTATACAAGGCAGTTCTCTACTCAACAGGTCAGGTGTCATAACTTATGAGTTTAGAGGTCTGCATTGTATTTCCACCATTTTCTCTTCAGACTGCCACACTAGGCACAGACAAAAAGAGATTATGGAGATACATGTAATATTTTTTGGCCCACCTCATATCTTTATACTAAAGACACACAAAGCTGCATTTTTTTTTAACTACTGGAGATATGATGTGGCCCAAAAAGTAAGTGTGTGGCGAAGTTTCTTGGTGCACGGTGTGTGTTGCCGGCGGCGGAAGACACATAAACCAAACATAATTGTGGCAAATCAAACTTTTTTTATTTTGTAACAACCAAAACATTTATTTACTGCACCTGCTTGGGGTAGAGTGATGTAAACGGGGGGTGTGTGAAGCACTGAGGCCTGGCTAACCGTGGACGACGCAAAGGTGGAAGGAGAAGGGGCAATGAAACTAGAAGGGTCTGGAAGTTCGGGGATGGGGCTTGACACATGAGAGGCTTGAGACGCACTGGAAGGGTGAGACAAACCTGACATTACAGACACATTAGGAGGTGAAGGGGGAGGAATGCTAAGAGTCCTCTGTTTTGTTTTGTTTTTGTGTGTTTTTTTCTTGGTTTGCCTGGTTGTGGGAGGTCTTGGTGGGCTCATATGGCATGGCGTGGTGGCAGGTGACCTGTCAGGGTCCGGCTGCACTGTGCCAGAGTCCATAGTGCTCGTAGAGCGTGCAGCCATGCCAGAGTCCATAGTGCTCATAGAGCGTGCAGCCATGCCAGAGTCCATAGTGCTCATAGAGCGTGCAGCAATGCCAGAGTCCATAGTGCTCGTAGAGCGTGCAGCCATACCAGAGTCCATAGTGCTCGTAGAGCGTGCAGCCATGCCAGAGTCCATAGTGCTCGTAGAGCAGAAGGCCATGCCAGAGTCCATAGCGCTTGTAGAGCGGAAGGCCATGCCAGGGTCCTGCTGCATCGTGGTGGTGGCGGTACGGAAGGCCATGCCAGGGTCCTGCTGCATCGTGGTGGTGGCGGTACGGAAGGCCATGCCAGGGTCCTGCTGCATCGTGGTGCTGGCGGTACGGAAGGCCATGCCAGGGTCCTGCTGCATCGTGGTGCTGGCGGTACGGAAGGCCATGCCAGGGTCCTGCTGCATCGTGGTGGTGGCGGTACGGAAGGCCATGCCAGGGTCCTGCTGCATCGTGGTGGTGGCGGTACGGAAGGCCATGCCAGGGCCCTGATGCATCGTGGTGTCAGTGGAGGAGGTCCAAGCAGGAGCAGCGGATGTCATGGTGTTGGCGGTGGGATGTCCAACTGCACTCGGCATGGTGGTGGTGCTGTAGTGTTGTCCGGCTGTGGAAGGAATTGAGGTGGCCGTGCAGTGGGATGCAACAGAGGTTGGCATTGAAGTCAATCATGACATTGATGGCACAGGTGGATATGCCGCCACTGTCTGCTGGAAATACCGACTCTGCCGCATAGCCTGCACGTAAGCAGCATTGCAGGCCTGCATGACACTCAGCTGGAGATCAGGAGTAAGGTGTTCCGACATGCCCTGCTCAATTTGGTTAAAAAAATGATGTGCTGGCCTCTGGAGGTCGGCTTTCACTTGATCAAGGTTTTTGCTGACCTCCTGGATACGTGCATTCAAGAGGTTATGTGAAACATCCATTCGGTCACCCAAAACCTTGATTGCTTCGTGTAAAACCGAGCTCAAGTGCAAAAACTCGGGCATGAGTGACCTGTCCGAAGCCCTCTGCCGCTGCCGGGAGGAGCCCAAAAAAAAGGGGCAGTGGAAGAGGACTGCGAAAGGGGAAGACCTGATGGACCAGCTCCCTGGTCTCTAGTTAGTGTGGCAGGCCCACTTGCTGCAGCGCTGCTGGATGGCTGGGACGGGTCCGTGGCTGTCGGATGAAGGACCACTCCAGAACCTGGGCCAACAGTAGTGCTGTATGTGCTGTGAAAAAAGGAAAAAGACAATGAATACCAAAAATTAACCAGACGCAAAATCCTGTGGAATATAAAAATACAGATTATGGCAATACAATACAACCAAATGCAAGGGAAAAATACTTACGTTCTCTGGGCAAGGACCGGTCTTAAAAATGCCAGAACGCGATGGTATTTGTATTTTCGGATCCTTGCTCCTGAACCACTGGGAACACGGCTCTCTTGACGCAGGTCCTTGTTGAAGCAGTCCTTCATCGAACGCCAACATGTTTTGACTTTGGACACTGTTAAAAAAAAATTGTGGTCAGAAAAAGGACTTTTGGCCGTGCTCACACAACTGTGTGTGATGACAGAAACTCCTGAGAGTTTCTTTCATCACACACAGTCCAGTGAGCACGGCCAAGGTCTCTGCTGCTTCACACTGCAGTGCAATACTTACCAAATGCATTTTGGACCCGTGTCGGGGCGTTGTACCAGCCATCCCACATCACTTGGGCCACCTCATTCCATAAGAGCCGGATCGTGACGTTGTTTGAGTGCAGTGGATCCCGGGTGTCCCACAACGGGACTCGCTCCTGGACCAGGGAGATGAGAAGGTCATTCTCGATAAGATCATCCTCCCGTTGTGAAACCTAAAAATTAAAGAAAGTCATTATAGTTTGCTCAATTAACATAAGGAAAAGAAAGAAAAAAGATGCTGAGAAATGGCATGAATTGTAAAGTCAACATACAAAAGGATTCCAGAAGAAAAAAGTAAAGTGGACAGTCAGCTTTGTATACGTACCCGCTGCCGTTTTTCCACTGGACCTTGACTCCGCTGCTCCTGCCCTGTCTCAGCCGCAGTAGAAGAGCTCTAAAAAAAAGAAAAAAATCAAATTATCACATGTGTCGATGTGACAGTGAATACTTACCAATCTGACGAGGCAAGTACTCACCTCACTGACATGCTCCACTTCCGACTGTCGTGGACGAAACTCCTCACCAGAAGAAGAATCCGAAGAAGACATTCTGATGCATGTAGAAAAAAAGAAATGCAAGAAATTAGGACATGTAGAGACAGAAAATAGAAAATAAAGGCATTGGCTAGGATATACTCACATTGTTCTGAGGCTTGTTTGCTCCAAGGTGCTGTGGTCCGTCTGCTCTGCTTGGCTATCCGCTGTGGGCCGTCTGCTCTGCTTGGCTGTCCACTGTGGTCCATCTGCTCTGCTTGGCTGTCTGCTGAGAAGTGACCTGCAACTGTCCACACCCTCCCTTTATCACCTTGATGGTGGAGGGTGGCTTATCAGTGTCTAGACATGTTTTTCTCAATTGAAACGCATGCGTTCAAGAACGCAACCAAACTCATGTGCTTGTAAACGCATGCGTTCATATAGACAGCAATGCGTTTTTTTGTCGCAAACCTTGCGCAGTCGACCGCATGCGTTTGCAGGCGGCAAATAGACGCCTCGAAAAATTACTACATGTTGCAATTCCACGCCAAGCCGCAAACGACGAGACGACGCATGCGTCGTCAAACGCGGCAAAACGCCAACAAACAAAAACGCATGCGTCGATAATGTTAAAGGGACACTGTCACCTGAATTTGGAGGGAACAATCTTCAGCCATGGAGGCGGGGTTTTGGCATTTTTGATTCACCCTTTCCTTACCCGCTGGCTGCATGCTGGCTGCAATATTGGATTGAAGTTCATTCTCTGTCCTCCGTAGTACACGCCTGCACAATATGTAGCCCTGAAGAGCTATTACAATGTGTAGCCCTTAGCAGCCCTAAACAGCTATTGAGAACGTTTAAAAACATATGAGGTAAAAACCTATCATATCCTAAAAAATAATGAAAAAATACGCAATATAAAAAAAAAATAATTAAAAAAAAAAATAGCTCTTCAGTGCTACACATTGTGATAGGCTGTGTTATATAAATAATTTGCATATGTAACTTTAACAGTGTTATGATTGGTTGTTTTTCATTTATATACTGCCTCCTTATTGTCACCAATAAAATGTCCACCTGATGAAGACGATATTTCGGTTGAAACGCGTTGTGGCTAAAGGTACCGACAACAATCCGTAACGTTGCAGCGTCCTGGATAGCGATCCCGTTGTGTTTGACACGCAGCAGCGATCTGGATCCCGCTGTGCCATCGCTGGTCGGAGCTAGAAGTCCAGGACTTTATTTCGTCGCCAGGTCGGCATGTATCGTCATGTTTGACATCAAAAGCAACGATGCCAGCAACGAGTATAGGGGGCATCGCAGCATCTCCTTCTAGCCAGTCGGTACACTCCGGCTGTTTGACAAGGAGCTAACAACCAGCGAGAACGAGAAGTGAGTCACCGTTACGTCACTGGATCGCTCCTGCATCGTTCTGGAGTTGCTGTGTTTGACGTGTCTACAGCGACCTAAACAGCGACGCTCCAGCGATCTAGTTTAGGTCGGCTCGTTGTCTATATCGCCGCAGCGTCGCTGAGTGTGACGGTACCTTTAACCCTATCCTGGTGTCAGAATCTTCTTTCTGCGATCCTTAGACTGAGCTTTTCATTTCAATCCCCAAGACAATAGATCATCCCTTCAGGGGATTAATGGCCTTGTGAATCTTGGGAAGTGCATAAAAAGTCATTGTTAAAGGCCACACAATAGAAAGTTGAACTAATTTGTAGATAAATTTGAGGTATACCCCTTCTTAGGATATCTTTAAAGGACCTCATATGTGGAACGGTCTGATAGAATTATCCTGCACGTCTCCACATATTTATCTTTGTCCATCACTACAGTCATGGCCAAAAGTTTTGAGAATGACACCAAAATTATATTTTCACATGATCTGCTGCCCTCTGGTTTTTATTAGTGTTTGTCTGATGTTTATATCACATCCAGAAATATAATTGCAATCATATTATGAGTACCAATAGGTTATATTGACAGTTAGAATGAGTTAATGCAGCAAGTCAATATTTGCAGTGTTAACCCTTCTTCTTCAAGACCTCTGCAATTCTCCCTGGCATGCTCTCAATCAACTTCTGGACCAAATCCTGACTGATAGTCCATTCTTGCATAATCAATGCTTGCATTTTGACAGAATTTGTTGGTTTTTGTTTGTCCACCCGTCTCTTGATAATTGACCACAAGTTCTCAATGGGATAAAGATCTGGGGAGTTTCCAGGCCATGGACTCAAAATCTCTATGTTTTGTTCCATGAGCCATTTAGTTATCACCTTTGCTTTATGGCAAGGTGCTCCATCATGCTGGAAAAGGCATTGTTGGGCGCCAAACTGCTCTTGGACGGTTGGGAGAAGTTGCTCTTGGAGGACATTCTGGTACCATTCTTTATTCATGGCTGTGTTTTTAGGCAAGACTGTGAGTAAGCCGATTCCCTTGGCTGAGAAGCAACCCCACACATGAATGGTTTCAGGATGCTTTACAGTTGGCATGAGACAAGACTGGTGGTATCGCTCACCTCTTCTTCTCCGAATAAGCTGTTTTCCAGGGTTTTGTGCAGATAGCCCAAGAGGAGTGGTGGAACTCCCCAGTCTTGTAGACACAAAAGCTGTTCTACCCTGTATGCACACATGGATTTTTCCTCTCTGAACCCTGTTCACACAAGTTATATACAGATGATCAGGTTTTTAAATACATCAGATAGGGATTGCATACATTAGTTAGGACTGCTCTGATAAGGGTATACCGTGAAGATTGGTAGAGCAGCTTAGTATACATTTTTTGCAAAAAACGTATCAACCAAATACCCTGTTTTTTACATCTTTTACTAGCACTTGCGGATTACTGCAACATTTTTTCAAACTGAGTGTTTTTGGTTTTACTATTCTCTTTTGTGTCTTCAGCTGTCAATGTTGTAGCATTGGTATAGTTCGCTCCTGGATCTTCCTGGTTACCTGTTTCCTCCAGCAGAAGCTAAGTTTTGCTTTGCTTTTTTCTTGTTTGCTATTTTTTCTGTCCAGCATGCTTATGTGAATTTTGCCTTGCTTGCTGGAAGCTCTGGGACGCAGAGGGGCGCCTCCGCTCCGTTAGTCGGTGCGGAAGGTATTTTTCCCTGCACTCTCTGTGTGGCTTTTGTAGGGTTTTTTGCTGACTGCAAAGTGACCTTTTCTATCTTCTGTCTGTTTAGTAAGTCGGGCCTCTCTTTGCTAAATCTATTTCATCTCTGTGTTTGTGATTTCATCTTACTCACAGTCAATATATGTGGGGGGCTGCCTTTTCCTTTGGGGAATTTTCTCTGAGGCAAGATAGGCTTATTTTTCCTATCTCTAGGGCTAGCTAGTTCTGAGGCTGTGACGAGGCGCCTAGGTCATGATAGGAGTGCTCCACGGCTATTTCTAGTGTGCGTGATAGGATTAGGGATTGCTGTCAGCAGAGGTTTCACTTCCCAGAGCTTGTCCTGTATTAATGTGCTATCAGGTCTTTTCTGGTGCTCTAACTACCAAGTCCACTATTTGTCCTAACCACCAGATCATAACAGGCTGGTAAACGATCACCACTCCCCATTTCGGTAATGACCCATCCAGCAGCTCACCGCGGGCCTCCCGTTCCACGTCCCTGGCATGCTCAGCTATGAGGTGCTTCCGATAATCCCCCCAGGGGAAGGAGCCCATGTCCCACTCAAGCGTTTCCGGGTCGAATGATGCGGACTCCGGAACTCCACCGACTGCGCCGGTGGTCGGGTCATGCGTCGGCGGAACACCGATCCCCGATCGGCCAGGGTACCAAACTCGCCCGCAGCTGGGGGCTCTGGCAGCTCCGCGCTGTTCCTCAGGGGCGGCCACCTGGTCTGGTGCAGGCAGCAGGGGCTCCGCGGACAGCTCCCAGGGCTCGATCTTCTCCAGCGGCGGCATGCCAGTATAATCCTCCGGTGATGGGGACCTAGACTGGGCCATCTTTCTCCGAAAGCCTCCTCAGCTTTTCAGCTCCACTCCGTCTGATGTGGTTCCACCAATGCCGATCGGTTTCATTGATGAGGACGCTGGAGTCGGCTGCAGCTCGGACCGCGGTTCTCCCAGTGCGACCCTCAGTGACGGCTCCGATCTCCATTGCTTCACATCGGCTAGCTCCTCGCTCGGGATAGGCTGACCTGGCTCCTCCACCCGCGGTTCCAAGAAGCCCGAGTCCTCCAGCCGCGGGAGACTCGAGTCCGGATCCTCCTCCGGCTGACGGGGACAGGCCAGGATCACTCTTTCGTCGTTCAGGCACCCGCTGGTTGTCATTCCCACTCCGGGATCTGCGATGGCACTCACACACTGCTCCTCCATTTTCTGGGGGTGGAGCTCCTTCTTGTCTTGGTTCCCACCGTTGCAAATCAGGGGGCGGTTCTCCTCTGCTTTGGGGCCGATCGTCCTCCCGTAACAGTAATCGGAGGGGGCGGTCAGCACTTCTGGCGCCACTTTGGTAGTCTCCTCCCATGGCACGCCCTCCTTCCTCCCCTGCGCTCCTCGTGGCGCGGCAATGGCGGCAGTTTTGGTGGGAATCTCACGGCAGATAGCAATACACAGTCTTTGCAATAGATCACAGTCCAACACGTTTCAATCTCAGTTCCAAGGCACACATGACCCAATTCTTCAGGCTTAAGTGCAATCCTGTTCGTGACGCCAAGTTGGATCGCCCCCAGACACAGGGCCACGCGTTTTGGTACCGGGCCTCTCTGGTTCGGTTCTGAGGTTGTCACGGTGGCTAGACCCGGTCCGCGACCCTGCTAAGGGGCGTCCAATGAAGGTAGTGGTACAGTCTGTCAGGGGTTCGTGACGCCACCTGTGGTGTTCGGTCAGGTCGACCGACGCTGCTATGGGGTCCGCTGGGGTGATGGAATGGCAGCTGGACGGTATACCTTCCCACAGGTGAAGTATGTCCCCAGGGCTTCCCAGTGGTATAGGTAGCGATGGTGTAAGGTGCAGGCAATAACGAGGACACAAGGTTGCAGTCTCTTTACCTCTTTACTGAAGACTTCAGGATCCTCAATCCAGAGCACGTTTAACAGGGCTATCAGAGACCGGCCGGTCTGATGGGCACTTCCAGAGTTTCCCTCGCAGATGGAAATCGTTGCCCTCCACTAGCGCCTGTGTGTTGTAGTCCTACCCTGCTGAGCATTCGGAATAGTCCTCACAACCGCTGTTCTCGTTCGTTCTCTACAGCTCTCTCTCTCTCTTTTGTTCCATATGTTACTAGTTTCTCGTCCCCCAGTATGTTTTGGCTAGGACGCACCCGTATGACGGGAAGGCTTGGAGGTCTTCCGGGACCCTAGAGATGCCCCTCTCCCAATGTTGCCCCCTATGTCTGCTTAGGAAATTTAAGGTAGACAGCCAACCTATAATTAACTGTTCTGCGGAGTTCGAAGTAAGGCCTGAAGTCAGTTACTCCCGCGGTGTTCCGGCTACACGCCTCAGTAGGATGTTGCCTCGGTCTCACGGCACGACTCCTACTGGTACTCCTTTTTGCTTGATCTCGTTTACACTGTTCCACAATATCCTTCCCTTCATGTCACTTTCTTAGGATACCGCTGCAAGGTAGTGCAGGCGTGGCTCCGTAACGTTATGTTCTGTTCGCTAGGCACCTGCCAGGTTCCCACGCCTGACAGGGACCCCCCTGTGTCTTCTCCCCTCAACACCCCCTGCCACGGGATGTTGCCTGAATCCAACCCAGTCAGCTTCTGACTAACTTCCTCCCCAGCCCCTAGTTTTACCAGTGTGAGGAGTGGCCCAATAAATAAAGCCTTTTTCTCCCCCTAGTGGCCGGTGTGTGAAGTGTAATGTGTTCTGGTGATACCTGGTCAGGAGAACTCCTTCAGTGCCATCAGACGTACCATCACTCCCCTTAGTGGCAGAGTGTCATACTGCAACGACCAGATCTCTGGGGCGCTGCACTCCCCCCCGGTTAAATCCAGTACTCCTGGACTGGGATCGGCATTATCCCCACAGAAGTATCTCCAGGGCCTACCAGCGGACCAGAACTCAGACGCAGGACTCTTTGCACATTTTGATTTGTCCCTATTCCCCGTCTTATCTTCATGGGGGTGTTTTTTCTATTTTGGCATTAGGAATATATGTCTGTTTTCCTTTTTTTTGCGGTTGCGCACGCGCAGTTCACACTGGGTATTTGCAGCCGATCGCCGTTCCCTGTTGGGTGTACTGCGCCTGCGCATCTCTGGCTGACAACTATTTCATGCCTGGGGTACGTATTTGTCCTGGGTCCATTTTTTTGCTGCGGACATATCCATCTGGATGCTGCACTTTGGTTTGCGCTGGAGCCCTACTCATTGGTATGGGCTTTTGGTCCCTGCGCACTATATCTCCCCCTGCTGGGGGACGTGCCTCTTCATTCTCATTCTTGCTGGGGGCATGCCTTGGTCCCGGCTCCATTACTAGTGTGGGCATACCCATTCAGTTGCCGCACTTCCGGTCGCGCTGGAGCCCTGTCTATTATTGCGGGCAGGCTGCGCCTGCGCACTTCCTCCCCATGCTGGGGGGTGTGTCGGCCCCATGTTCCTTTCTCTTGGGGGCGTTTCTCTGCCAGCGCCACACTTCCTGTTTTTGCCGGGATTCAGCTCACCGGAGTCACATCAGGTGAGCCATATGGTTCCTATTAATACGGGTCGCTTTATGCAAACGGCACCTTCCACTGACGAAGCCCTTCTTCATAGGGCGATACGCGTTGGGCTGTGTGTCTCTTGGTCCACACTGACCTGCACTTGGGGACGGTGGTGCCTCCTCCTCCTCTGACTATGTGGGTAATGGTATAATCCTTGCTGCTCTATTATGGGCTTGTGCTGTGTTTGGGTCATATACCCCGCTGTGTTTTCTCTGGCCTTTGGTATAGAATGCTGCCTTATTCATTGTATTTGGGTGGTCTGACCCGGTGATTGCATTATTAGGGGGTGCTGCCCTTGTTTTGGTGCTTATCCCTGATTTTCTGGGGTTATACACGCCATAGGGGTTATAATTGGCCCATATTAGCGCATATAGGCCCATGAGCCAGATGGTGGGGTTTCCCATTATATACAAGGGTGTGCAGGTTTATTTTATATATATTTGTATTTCACATTTCATATGTTTATGTGGACTAAGTTTCTCATGTATTATTGTTTTTAAGTATGTTTTATGGTTTTGAAGTTGCTGTTTGTTAATAAAATTTCCGTGGTTATATTTTGAGTATTGTTATTTATTTTCCCTGTGGTGTGCATTCGTTTGAGTGGCTTCTTTTCTTTTTTTGTGCAGATCTCTGGGGCGCTGCACAGTAATTGCTGTTAAGCTGATCACTCTGACATTCAGGAGTATATGCAAATTGCCATTAGAAAAAATGAAGCAGTAGACTTTGGAAAAATTAATATTTGTCTCATTCTCAAAACTTTTGGCCATGACTGTACTGTGTTCCCACCTTTGTCTGTTGGTTTCAGCACTATCTTTATGTTACTGTTTAGACCATCAAGTACTCTTTTTTCCATAAAGCACAAGTTGGTTCAGATAGGCTCGTGTCTGGGGTTGATATTCTGTATTTCCTATGTGACTAATTTGAGAAAGATGTCAATACAATACTTCCCATGTCACCAGTAGGGGACATCCTTGTGCTCTTACGTCTTAGATCCAAGAAAGGACCTGCCCCAATCTTCTGATAGTTCCATGAGGAACATCAAATCCAGAAGATTTTCTGGAGATATGTCCAATTGCTAACACTTCAGCCTATCATTGTACTCAAAGAATCTTTTCCATTTTGGTTTCCTTGTGAACAAATATCCTTGATCCATTCAAACCAATCAAACTTAGTTGTGGAGACAAATGAGAGAAAAATCTGTTCTCATGAAAGGACTGTCAGATAGTGTGTAACAATGACAAATTGATTATTTGATTTCCCCTCCTAACATGACTCGAGTCCTCATTATCTATCTTTATTGTTTGTTGCCTTGTAGGTTGGTACGATCACGTAGTTTGTATGGGACCAAACCCTTGGTTTCCAAAAAAGAAGAAGTAGAATGTGAAGCTGAACCAAAGATGATGCTTGAATATCTGGATGAAATTTTTGCATGATCCTGTCCTCTCCTTATCCCTGCCATCTTTTCTAATTTCCTCACTTTTCAAATCCTCTAGGTTTTTGGTGTGTTCTTATTGAATGATACTTAGAACTCATTTCCACGCCCGAGGACTCAAGATCAGATAACGAAATATCGGTTGGTGGGTTTGTTCCTTCTGTCAAAGATGGATATGCTTTTTCTTTATATTCAGAGAAGTCTTTCACTAAATGTTTATGCTTCCTATCCTTAATATTCAGCCGATATCGTTCAACAGCGGTATGTGAGGCATATGAGGACATCGGTGAAAGGAAACGCAACACTGGTGTTTTTTTTTTTCTATAGGTTTGCCTTACAGTTCGAGTCTCTTTGCTGACATGTGACTGCAAATCTTCTAAAAGTCCCATTACAGTCCCATTACAGAAGACTTCACGAGGACACTATGAAAATATTATATAATTATAGTATGTAAAAAACCTGTATACGATATACATAATGCTGCATCACTAATAGCCAGGATTGCAAGTAACACACAGAATACAAAGTGTTAGTAAGAGTATAATTACAGATATATCACTGTTGCTCTCTTCTGGCTAACAATGAAAGTTAATTCACCACACTAGAATATTGTTACGGAGGATTAAACCTGCTCATCCTTTGTAACTACAGTACAAATATCGCTCGCTCTTCATCTTACACTCACGGCAATCAAGACTGAGATATGGGATGTTGTATGGTCCGGGCCTGACACTGTACAGCAGTTTTAGCTGTTCCTACATTTTCTTTAACTGAAAAACCAATCATTGTATGCACTGTAGTCTTCAAATGATGGACAAAATAGACCATGTTAGCCATTTTAGACAATTTGTGTCTTACATATATTGGCAGCTTTAGATTACCAATCATTAGACATTATAGTAGCTCAACTGGGAGATTACATTTGACCTTACTAACTTGGGGCTTGGGCCTTAAAGGGGTTTTATATAACAGTGCTCAACCTTCCCATATCCTGTGAGGGCTCTCAAATAAAGATGGGTGAACGTTGGATGTTCGGGACTGCCGAACAGTTAAAAAAAGTTTGGGTTCTCATTTCTCCCGGTAAACTCTCAGAGCTCGGTGCTGCACCATGAGACTTTTTCTCACTGTGCTAACAGTAATCTCACCTTGATGATGTTACCACTAGTCACTGAGGCTGAGTTCCCAGCAGCTCAGTCATCAGTGGTTCTCAGCAGGGACGGTTGCATCTTGGCAATTTCCAGGATGAAGACTGTTTATCCCCAGACATGGATTTCGGCAAGGCACAGAACAATGGACAGGTGAGTGATATGGTTGTTTTTTACTTTTGTTTTATTACAGGAGACCATGGCTTCAATGGAATGGACATCAGGTGATTGTAACTGTGTTTGCTATTTTTAAATAAAAAAGTAAAAGTGTGTTGATTTAAGTAAAGGACTTTATTCTGGCTGTGTCTTTATTTAACCTATAACAACTATAGGATTAGTAATGAATAGACGTCTTATAGATGCCTCTCCATTACTAAGCCATGGGCTTGATGTCACCAGACAATACAAAGGTGACATAATTCCCACAAATATGAAACCTTGCAGGGCAAGTGGAAAAAGGTGGCAAATTACCAGAATTGGCGCATCTAATAGATGTGTCTTTTCTGGGCGCCTGCGGGCTGCTATTTTAGGCTGGGGGCGACAATATCCATGGCCCCTTGCCAGCCTGAGAATACCAGCCCTCAGCTGTCTGCTTTAGCTTAGCTGGTTGTCAAAAATGGGGGGGACCCCACACCGCTTTTTATTTATTTAAATAATTTTTAAAAAGTCATGGGGACCCCTCTATTCTTGATAAGAAGTCTTGCTAATGCTGACAGCAGAGGGTTGCAGGCCACAGCTGTCAATTTTGTCTGAATGGTTATCAAAAATACAGATGATCCCAAGCTGCTTTTTTTTTTTCAATTATTTATTTAGAGTGCAGGTGGTGGCTGATGAAATCTCCCATCAGCCACCACCTGCTCTCACTGTTATTGTTATTAGCCCTATTAGCACATGCCAGTAACCGGAGGTAAACTTTTTATCTCTGATCACAGCTGCGGGCTTATGAAGACTCACAGCTGTCTGACTGGCAGCAATGATTTTACCACCGATCAGAGGCAGTGTTTGCCGCTCTGTAATGCACATAACAGCAAGACAAACACCCAGTATAGCTGAAATGCTTAGGTCTGCAGTGGAGAGGAGGAGGTCTGCATTTCCTGTTTGTAGTCTGGTGAGGAGGATGTTGTGAGATATTGGCTGTGTCTGCAGTCAGGGGTGGGAAGAGAAATTTAAGGCCATGTGCACACGTTCAGTATTTTTCGCGTTTTTTCGCTATAAAAACGTGATAAAAACACGAAAAAAACGCTTACATATGCCTCCTATTATTTATAGTGTATTCCGCATTTCTAGTGCAAATGTTGCATTTTTTTCCGCAAAAAAAAAATCGCATTGCGGAAAAAAAAAAGCAACATGTTCATTAAATTTGCGGAATTGCGGGGATTCCGCACACCTAGGAATGCATTGATCTGCTTACTTTCCGCATGGGGCTGTGCACACCATGCGTGAAGTAAGCAGATTATGTGCGGTTGGTACCCAGGGTGGAGGAGAGGAGACTCTCCTCCACGGACTGGGCACCATATAATTGGTAAAAAAAAAAAGAATTAAAATAAAAAATAGTCATATACTCACCCTCTGATGGCCCCAGAGTCCTTCCGCCTCTCATTGGTGCACGCTGCCGCTTCCGTTCCTAAAGATGCTCTGTGTGAAGGACCTGCAATGACGTCGCCGTCTTGTGATTGGTCGCGTGACCGCTCATGTGACCGCGACATCATCGAAGGTCCTGCACACACACACCATCTATAGAAACGGACACCGCTGAGGAGATCGGCTGTTTGCAGGTAAGTATAACCATTTTTTTTATTATTTTTAAACATTCTATCTTTTACTATAGATGCTGCTTAGGCAGCATCTATAGTAAAAAGTTGGTCACACTTGTCAAACACTATGTTTGACAAGTGTGACCAACCTGTCAGTCAGTTTTCCAAGCGATGCTACAGATCGCTTGGAAAACTTTAGCATTCTGCAAGCTAATTTCGCTTGCAAAATGCTAAAAAAAACGCAAAAAAAACGGGAAAAAAAACGCAAAAAAAAATGCGGATTTCTTGCAGAAAATTTCCGGTTTTCTTCAGGAAATTTCTGCAAGAAATCCTGACGTGTGCACATACCCTTACTCTGGTCATTCATGTCATTGTTGTAACAACGAGAAAGAGATAGGCTGCCTGCGATTCCGATGGAGCAGACTAAGGCCTCTTTCACACTTCCGTCTTGAAGGGGCCGTCGCAATGCGTTGCTCTGTGGAAAAAACGCATCCTGCAAAGATGCTTGCAGGATGCGTTTTTTTCACATAGACTTCTATTATCGACGCATCGCGACGTATGGACACACATTCCATACGTCGTGCACTGGATGGGTCAGTAATAGGCGGCCCGTCGTTGCGAAAAAAACGTTCAAGGGAACTCTGCTCCTCCCCGGGACTTTACAGTGGGCAGCGGACGCGTTGAAACACTGCTCCAAATTTGCACATCGCCCGTCTGAAATGACTGAAATGTGAAAAAAGCCTAAGAGAACCAAGGCACATCGTCTTTGTGTTGTGAACTGTCCCATGACCAAAGATCTAAGCAGTGATGATAGTGATTTTAGTACCAGAGCGGATTATAAGTTTCTTGTATTGCAGAAACAATCAATGGAAAAATGCACCTGGTGTATTGAACAACTAGTAAAAAAGACAACACTCGGTGTATCAAACAACTAATGGCAGACAGCATCCTGTGTATCGAACAACTAATGATAGACAGCACCCTGTGTATCAAAAAACTAATGACAGACAGCATCCTGTGTATCAAACAACTAATGATAGACAGCATCTTGTGTATCGAACAACTGGTAACAGACAGCACTCGGTGTATCGAACAACTAATGATAGACAGCATCCTGTGTATCAAACAACTGGTGACAGACAGCACCCAGTGTATCGAACAACTGGTGACAGACAGCATCCGGTGTATCGAACAACTAATGACAGACAGCATCCTGTGTATCGAACAACTAATGATAGACAGCACCCTGTGTATCAAAAAACTAATGACAGACAGCATCCTGTGTATCAAACAACTAATGATAGACAGCATCTTGTGTATCGAACAACTGGTAACAGACAGCACTCGGTGTATCGAACAACTAATGATAGACAGCATCCTGTGTATCAAACAACTGGTGACAGACAGCACCCAGTGTATCGAACAACTGGTGACAGACAGCACCCGGTGTATCGAACAACTGGTGACAGACAGCACCCGGTGTATCGAACAACTGGTGACAGACAGCACCCAGTGTATCGAACAACTGGTGACAGACAGCACCCAGTGTATCGAACAACTGGTGACAGACAGCACCCAGTGTATCGAACAACTGGTGACAGACAGCACCCCGTGTATCGAACAACTGGTGACAGACAGCACCCAGTGTATCGAACAATTGGTGACAGACAGCACCCGGTGTATCGAACAACTGGTGACAGACAGCACCCAGTGTATCGAACAGCTAGTGACAGACAGCACCCGGTGTATCGAACAACTGGCGACAGACAACATCCGGTGTATCAAACAACTAATGATAGACAGCACCCGGTGTATCGAACAACTGGTGACAGACAGCACCCGATGTATCGAACAACTGGTGACAGACAGCACCCGGTGTATCGAACAACTAGTGGCAGACAGCACCCGGCGTATCGAACAACTGGTGACAGACAGCACCCGGCGTATCGAACAACTGGTGACAGCACTCGGTGTATCAAACAACTGGTGACAGACAGCACCTGGTGTATCGAACAATAAGTGATAGACAACACCCGGTGTATCGAACAACTAGTGACAGACATCACACATACCGAGCAACCAATGACTAAAGGCACCTGATGTATCAATCACCCTGAGGCAAAGAGAAAGATATTGTAAGTTTGAGAGACTGTTTTAGAATTTTATTAAAACCCATCTATCAAGCGGCTAGTTACATCTGGTTATTCCTGTTCCTTAAAGATAAGGTTGGAATAGGCGCAGTTAGTGTAACAGGAAAAGCATTGTTACAGGATCCATGGGGAAGGTATAGTATAGATCTATGCACTTCAGGTGTATAACACACTTAGTCATCATGACTGCTATGAATTTGGAATTTTAACTTTTTTTCACTGGGTTACTATTATTCACTAATAAAGAAAATATATATTTAAATAAAAGTTTGTGCAGCTGGATTTTACTGCTACTAATTGTGTCCAGGCATAGACGCCCTCCATGCTGTGTGCTATGATGGTGAGCTGGATCTTTTTGTCATTGTTATGCAGCTAGTGTAAGTCTGGGCATGACAGGAGTTTGAAAGTAGGAGGCCAGGAAAGAGTTAACTATCAATTCTGCATGTACACAAGCATGGGGTGTAGGTTAGGTCACGTATTGGGCATTAGGATAGTGTAATAATTATAGGGGATAATTCAGGAGACTCTTTGCGTGGAACAAGACAACAGGACACAGTTTTATAAGTGGTAAAGTTTATATTATCACACGGTGATTCAAGCAGGTGCAGAGAGAAACTCAAGTCCACAACACTTGGTGCAAATAATAAACGCAGCTTAGCAGACAATAGGAAACTTCAGAGGTAGATGCAAACAAACCAAAAGTCTATGAAGCACAGTTATTCTTGAGGAAACTTGACACGAATAGATCCTTGACTTAGTCCAGACACAGATAGATATGCTATTAGGCAGTTCAAATCATATCTTAGCTCAACCAGGGAGGCCTGGTTAATAGTCTCAGGTATTGCAGAGCAGAAACAACTTACATGTCCAGCAAATGCAGATGGAAGTAACACAAGCAGCAGATGAAGGAGGATTACTGAACACTGGTGTATGCAGCAGGAACTTAGAGCAGAGTGGCAGGATCTCCAACACAGGTTCACAGGAGCAGGTGCAGGTGCAAGGCCAGGGAGTAATCAGGAGCTCCATGCAAAGCAGAATAATCTAGCACAGACTGAAGGCTGGGGTGGAGTTTTATAGCAGGAAGACAAGTGCACATGAGACCAAAGACGCCATGTTGGAAAAGGGCAGTAATGCACAAAAGGTAAAAAATGTTCAGAGTCCTGACATTACTCCATCCTTAGAAGCGGCCTCAGGACGATCCTGGACCTGGTTTCTCAGGAAATCTCTGATGAAAACGAGAAATCTTCTGTTGGGCATTGATGTTTTCCACATGTTCCCAAGAGTCTTCCTCAGGGGGATATCCCTGCCATCTTATCAGATATTGGAGCGGATTCCTGCGAATCCTGGAATCAATAATTTCCTCCACCACGAATTGTTCTTGCCCATCAATCACCACAGGCTGCGGAGGTGGCACAACACGTCCCTGGAAGGTATTAGGAGATACAGGCTTTAGTAAAGATACATGAAAAACTGGGTGTACCTTCATTGTCCTAGGTAGCTTCAGCCGGCAGGCCACAGAGCTCACAATACCGTTGATCTTGAAAGGACCAATGAATTTCTGTCCAAGCTTTTGTGAAGGAACATTTAACTTCAGATTCTTAGTTGCTAACCACACGGAATCTCCTACCTTGAACATGGGTGCAGGTTTACGGAATCTATCAGCCGATCTCTTATAACGTTCTTGAGCCCTGGTCAGGGATTCCTTCAGAACCTCCAGATTTTGTCTCATCGCAGTCAGCCTTTCCTCCACTGCTGGAACCGGAGAATTAATTGGAGACCTAGGTAAAATACACGGATGATAACCCAGATTGGCAAAGAAAGGTGTAAATTTAGTGGAGGCGCACTGAGAATTATTATATCAAAATTCGGCTAACGGCAACAACTCCAACCAATCATCCTGGAGATGGCTGACATAGCATCTTAGATATTGTTCCAGCGTCTGGTTGGTACGCTCAGTCTCACCATTTGTCTGGGGATGGTAAGAAGAAGAGAGACAGACATTAATATTGAGTGCAGAGCAAAACCCCATCAAGAATCTTGAAGTGAACTGTACTCCACGGTCAGAGATGATCTCATCCGGCACCCCATGCAACCGAAAGACATTCTGTATAACCAAGTTCACTGCATCTTTAGCAGAGGGGAGGCCGGTGCATGGAACAAAATGAACAGCCTTAGTCAGGTGATCAACTACCACCATGATTGTATTCCTGCCCCCCGATGTAGGCAGCTCCACAATAAAGTCCATTGATATAGACCCCCAAGGGCGGGACGGAACAGGTAATGGTTATAGAAGACCTGTAGGTGCCACATTAGGAGTTTTGTAACGGGCACATACCTCGCAAGAGAGAACATAGTCCTTGGTATCCTTCAAGCAAGTTGGCCACCAGAAGAATCGGCTCAGGAACTCTTGTGTCTTCTGTACCCCCCTGTGACCAGCCAACTTGGAGTCATGTACCAACTTGAGGATCTGCAGACGGACGACCTCCGGGACGTAGATACGTCGATCTCTGAACCACATGCCACCCTTAAAGATAAGATTAATATCCACAGGTGGGTTGGCCAGAAATACATCACCTTCATAGGCCTCCCTGCACTCCTTCCACAAGTCCTGATCGTGGATAACTCCGATGAAATTGGCATCAGATAGAATTGGCTTGGACGGGGCTCCAGGTACGGAATCCGCAGCATGGATTCGGGATAAAGCATCAGCCTTCCCATTACGAGAACCTGAACGGTACGAGATAAAGTTAAATTGATTTAAGAATAAGTTCCAACGAGCCTGACGAGGAGAAAGACATCTAGCGGATCTAAGGAACTCTTGATTGCGATGGTCAGTTAGCACTATGATCTGTTGTGCAGGTCCTTGCAGATGATGCCTCCATTCTTTGAAAGCCGCAATAATAGCCAGCAATTTCTTGTCTCCCATGTCGTAATTCTTCTCTGCTGAGGTTAGTCTACGGGAAAAGAAAGCACAAGGATGTAGCAGACCCTTCTCTCCAGTTCTTTGGGAGAGAATAGCCCCCAAAGCATTATCAGAAGCATCCACCTCCACAATGAAAGAATGTGTTGGATCTGGGTGTATCAACAGCGGTGCTGATGTGAAACAGATCTTCAGCCGATCAAAAGCTTTTTGAGCCTGTGATGACCACTTAAAGTGCTTTTCCTTCTTTGTCAAGGAAGTAATGGGACGGACAATATCAGAAAAATTTCGAATGAAGCGTCTGTAGAAATTTGCAAAACCAATAAAACGTTGGACCTCCTTAACGTTCTTGGGTACCGGCCAGTCAAGGATAGCCTGAATCTTACCAGATTCCATGTTCAGCCCCTGGGGAGAGATGATATAACCCAAGAACTGTATCTCAGAACGATGGAACTCGCATTTCTCCAGCTTGATATACAGTTGGTTCTCTTTCAGAAGTCTTAAAACAGTTTTGACATGTTCTTCATGTTCCTGTAGCGAGTCAGAAAAGATTAGTATATCATCCAAATAGATCACTACAAACTGGTCCAACAAATCTCTGAAGATGTCATTAACAAGGTGTTGAAATGCTGCAGGGGCATTACAAAGCCCGAAGGGCATCACAAGAGATTCAAAGTGTCCATACCGGCATCTGATTGCTGTCTTCCACTCATCCCCTGGACGAATACGCACCAAATTATAAGCCCCACGAAGTTCCAGCTTAGAGAACACCTTAGCATGGCGGACTCTTTCCAGTAATTCAGGAATCAGAGGCAAAGGGTAACGGTTTCGTATGGTTACCTTATTGAATTCCCGATAGTCAACACAGGGTCTCAGGGTCCCATCCTTCTTCTTTACAAAAAAAATGGGTGCCCTTGCTGGTGAGGAAGAAGGACGTATGAAGCCTTTGGCCAGATTTTCATCAATATACTCCTTTAAGGCTTGAAGCTCAGGTGCCGCCAAAGGGTATACGTGACCAAAAGGAATATCTGCCCCAGGAAGCAACTCAATGGAACAGTCATAATGCCTGTGTGGAGGAAGTTGATCTGCATTCTTCTTGTCACAGAGGTCAGAGAACTCTTTATATGCTGGAGGTAAAGAAGATACCTGTAGATGTGGTTCCGTAGCCGTGGACTCAGGGACAGCTTCTGTTAATGCTGAGTTGCTCCTTGTTGGAAAGATAATCTCCTTTGTCTCCCAGTTGGCAATTGGGTTCTGAGAACGCAAACAAGGAATGCCTAAAATCACAGGAAAATGAGGAGAAGAAATTAACACGAAAGAAAGTTGCTCCTGATAATTAGGCTCCAACAAAATTTCAAGGGGTACGGTCTCCTGATCCACAGGCCCAGAGATTAAAGGTGACCCATCCACTGTTTCCATGGTAATTGGAGAGGCTCTTTGCTGAATTTTAATACCATGTTCCTTGGCAAATGTGATATCTATGAAATTGCCACCTGCCCCAGAGTCAATCATAGCTGATCTGGAAATCCACTTTCCTGAACACAGGATCTTAATAGGGAGAGAACAGTGAGAGTTCTTTTCCTTCAGCTCCTTGGGGGGTGAAGTCATATAAAGTGAATGGAATACAGTGTTTAAAGGCAGGCTACATTCAGAGATGTCAGATTCATCATCACAGTTGTCATACTCCCCTATAGGGTTGAGCGACCTTTACTTTTATAGGATCGGGTCAGGTTTCACGAAACCCGACTTTTTCAAAAGTCAGGTCGAGTGAAATCGGCCGATCCTATAAAAAAGTCGGGGTCGGGGTCGGCCGAAACTCGAAACCCAATGCAGTGCATTGGGTTTCCAATGGTTCCCAGGGTCTGAAGGAGCGGAAACTCTCCTTCAGGCCCTGGGATCCATATTTAAGTGTAAAATAAAGAATTAAAATAAAAAATATCGCCATACTTACCCTCTGACGCGCCCTGGTACTAACCGGGAACCTTCCTTCCTTCGAATCAGCCTTCCAGGACCTTGCGGTGACGTTGCGGCTTGTGATTGGTCGCGCGGCCGCCCATGTGACCGCTCGCGCGACCAATCACAAGCCGCGACGTCACCGAAGGTCCTGGAAGGGCTGATTCTTAGGAAGGAAGGCTGTCGGAAAGAAGCAGGGCGCATCCGAGGGTGAGTATATTCCTATTATGTATACCTATTAGGTATATACTCACCCTCGGACGTGCCCTGCTTTTTTCCGGCAGCCTTCCTTCCTAAGAATCAGCCCTTCCAGGACCTTCGGTGACGTCGCGGTGACGTCGCAGCTTGTGATTGGTCACGCGAGCGGTCACATGGGCGGCCGCGCGACCAATCACAAGCCGCGACGTCACCGCAAGGTCCTGGAAGGCTGATTCGAAGGAAGGAAGGTTCCCGGTTAGTACCAGGGCGCGTCAGAGGGTAAGTATGGCGATATTTTTTATTTTAATTCTTTATTTTACACTTAAATCTGAATTCCGATACCAATTCCCGATATCTTAAACATATCGGGAATCGGTATCGGAATTTCGATTCCAGATTCAGAAGAGCGCCGACTTCATGGCCGACCCCACACAGGGGTCGGGTCGGGTTTCATGAAACCCGACTTTGCCAAAAGTCGGCGACTTCTGAAAATTGCCGACCCGTTTCGCTCAACCCTACTCCCCTATTGCTGCTAGCACCTTGCTAGGCCATCTAGGACACTTAGGACAATTGATCAAGAAGTGGTCAGACTGGCCGCAGTAGAAACATAGACTTTCACGAAGGCGATGCTCCTGGCGCTCATTGATCTCGCGTCTCTGAATGGAATCAATTTGCATGGGCACCTCCTCCACTTCCCGAGATGTTTTACCTGCAGGCTCTTTGGAAGGCAAGGAAAAGTTAGAAATACGGTTATATGCAGCAAATTTCTCCTGCCTACGCTCAGTAAGGTGAATGTCTATGCGCACACAATGCTGTATAAATGTCTCTAGTTCTTGTGGTGACTCTGAACGAGCTAGTTCATCTTTTATAATACTAGACAGACCCCTTTTAAAAATAGGCAATTGTGCATAACAGTCCCAATTGGTATCTACCGCCAATCTCCTGAATTCAGTGGCATACTCAATAACAGAACGTTTAGCCTGGCGTAAAGACAACAAAGCAGATTCAGCGGTTGCACGGCGATTAGGGTCATCAAACATTAATGCCATAGCGGCCACAAAATCATCCAAGTCATTTAACCGTGGGTCACGAGACTCAATCATCGGATTTGCCCAGGCGAGCGCTCGTGAGGTCAGTAGCATTATTACACACAATACTTTGGATCTATCAGTAGGAAAACGGTCAGCATGCACATCAAAATATAGCATACATTGATTCACAAAGCCACGAAATTTGTCGCGATCACCATTAAATCTGAATGGGGGCAACTTAGGTGGGCTAGCTGGTGGCGGTTGCCCAGTGGGCAAAGTCACTTGTGCAGCTATTTGCATGCTTATGTCCTGAAAAGCCCATCCATACTGGGACTCTATGCCAGCAAGTTTGTTTTCCTGGGCTGCCATGCGATTGCTTAAGTCCTGCAAAGTTTGTCCAAACACTTGTTGATTGTGTTCAAAGCTTCCAAACTTCTTTTGCAGACCTTCCACATCTTTCTGAGGTGATCTAATTATGGAAAACACCTGCTCCAATCTGTTCTCTGCAGTCATTGTTCCAGCAGTCTCCTTTTTTTTTAGGCTAGATTATCCTGTAATAATTATAGGGGATAATTCAGGAGACTCTTTGCGTGGAACATGACATTGGTATTGTCGACTACCCTGATTAAGTGCCTTCCCAAGGGATCACCGACCCCTTTTCCTTCCCAACCTCCAAATAACGACATGAGTCTCAAGTTGGATATAATTGGCCACAGCGGCCTTTATTATAACAAACAAAACATATAACTATAAATGAGCTAGGAAGGGGTCCTTGAAGCTAAAATCTGGTGTCACCCATAGTATGAACAAGTGGACAAGAGACCAACCGTAGATTACTCTCAGCCGTTACCCCACAGGCTCGAGAGCACCAAAATACCCCGAAGGGTTACCATTGTCCACTTCCAACTTAGGAATCTGGCCCACCGTTACCAAGATTCCCCCAGATCACCAGACCCGCAACCAAAACTTAAACCAACTGGAGAATCCGTATCCCGACGGACCCCCCAGGTCAATTTAGCACCAACTCCAAGGACCCCTCTGTTATGACCTGGTGGTCAGGACAATAATGGACCTGGTGGTTAAGAGCACACGGAATGACCTGATAGTTACTAAGGACGAGCTCTGGGACGTGGGAACTCTGCTGACCGCAATCCCTAAACCTATCAAAACACTAGAAATAGCCGTGGATTGCGCCTAACGCTCCCTATGCAACTCGGCACAGCCTAAGAAACTAACTAGCCCTGAAGATAGAAAAATAAAGCCTACCTTGCCTCAGAGAAATTCCCCAAAGGAAAAGGCAGCCCCCCACATATAATGACTGTGAGTAAAGATGAAAATACAAACACAGAGATGAAATAGATTTAGCAAAGTGAGGCCTGACTTACTGAACAGACCGAGGATAGGAAAGGTTACTTTGCGGTCAGCACAAAAACCTACAAAAAGACCACGCAAAGGGCGCAAAAAGACCCTCCGCACCGACTCACGGTGCGGAGGCGCTCCCTCTGCGTCCCAGAGCTTCCAGCAAGCAAGACAACAAATTAAATAGCAAGCTGGACAGAAAAATAGCAGACCAAAGAAATACAAGCTGGAACTTAGCTTCTGATGGGAAGACAGGTCACAAGAACGATCCAGGAGTGAACTAGACCAATACTGGAACATTGACAGGTGGCATGGAGCAAAGATCTAAGTGGAGTTAAATAGAGCAGGAGCTAACGAATTAACCTCGTCACCTGTGAAACTCAGAAACACCCACCAGAGGAAGTCCATGGACAGAACCAGCCGAAGTACCATTCATGACCACAGGAGGGAGCCCGACAACAGAATTCACAACACCCCTCCCCCGCCACCACGAGGATACTTGACCCCCTCAAGTACCCGAGACCCCACCAACCTTGACCGCTATGGCCCGCTCAATTCCAGACTGCAACCCGAGAGCCCACAAATCGATGCCTACAGCGTTCAGATGAACCCCGTCACCCAAAAGAAATTGGTCACCACCACGCTCCAACTCAAAATGGCGCACGGCCATACCTCCGTTCCGCACAACAAAACCCGACACGGCCTGGTTCACCTTAATTCGGGCTCTATTGATCTTGTCCACCGACCTGGCGTGCCTCCAAGATGTCCGAGGAACAATCTCCGACCACACTATCGACATCTCCCGAAACGAAACCCATAACCGGAGCATGTCGTGTTTAATGTCCCGTATCAACTCCCGACAAGGACGAATTCCCAGGTCGTTTCCCCCAACGTGCAGAACCAAAATATGAGGAGGCCTATCCAGACGAATGCCATTGTGTACCTCCTCCAGGACTTTGTTCCAACTTAAACCCCGAAATCCCAACCACCTGACGACGGCCACGTCCCTGGAAAACCCGAGCTGTCTTCCATCCTGTCTGACGTCGGCCCGTCTCGCGCCCCAGTACACATATGAGTGGCCGATGATCAACACCAACAGCGAGGATGAACCTGAAAAACATAAACAACTTAGACAATCGCCAAAACACACAAAAGATCAAACCGTTCCCAGATGCTCAAGGCCTCACATAACTCCGATAGCGGCCAGACTCCCACCGCCCAATCCTTTGCACCACCTCAGGAGCCAATCCGTTTTGCGCCGCCTCGGTGGGAGCCCCAATCCGGAAAGAATGGGAGGCGAACCTGGCAGAATCTACCCCGATGGCCTTTAAACACTGCCGAAAAACCGCTACAAACTGATATTTGGACAGGAAAGACCCATCCTCATGACACAACAAAGGGCCGTCGCCACGCGGGTGCAACCTATCGAAAGCCTGCCAGCAACGAATAGGACACATCACAGAACCAGGAACTGCGCCCAAAACAACTTTTTTACCCCGCCCCATCTGATCCGTCTTAGACTTCCGAATCCAAAACTGCAGTGACCCCTCGGAAGCAAAAACGTCCACCGCCCACAGGCCCCCTTGACGAAGCGTAGTGGGCGACACCAACTCCCCAATCCTCAACGCTCCGTAAAAGGCCAACGAAAAGGCTAAGTGAAACAGCGCAACCTCAAAGCTGGAAACGCATACGTCACTCAAACGTACCCCCAACCGCTCCAACATCTCAAAGGACACCGGGCGCCTACAATCTCCTCGGCTGCATGATCTTCTCAGCCCCTTCGCAGCCTGCTTTACCAGAAAGGACTTTGTCGCGTCCTGAAAACCCCGAAGCCTGAAACCAAAGGCTAAAGCCACAATCGTCCTATCCACCTTCGCTGCCGACCATCCCTGATCCGCCCCATGTCTCAACCACAGCAACAATGCCCCCACCGGATCCAAACCCGCACTCCCGACACCACAAGCCGCCAACCAACTCTCCCAACTGTTCCATACCGCCTGATAAACCGACCACGTACTCGAGGCCAAGGACGCTTGGATTAAAGGCTCTGCAGCCCGGTCACCACGTTCCAGAGTTCCGCCGGGCATTCCAGGCTCGTCTCCTCGGCATCCGGCGCCAGCGACCGAAAACGCTCCCACTGGAAACGAGACAAAGAATCGGCAATGCAATTATTAACACCAGGCACATGCGAAGCTGTGAAATAAGCATTCAGGTGTAAACAAGACAAAACCAACTGCCGAAGCACTCTGATCACCGGGGGAGACGCCGTCGTCAAACTGTTAATGGCGCACACCACGGCCATATTATCACAGTTAAAACGCACCCTTTTGTTCTGAAATTCGTCGCCCCAAAGCTGCACCGCCACCAAAATCGGGAAAATTTCCAACAACGTGATGTTTCGCACCAAACCTGTTTCAAACCAGGCTTCCGGCCACCTGGCCGCACACCAACGGCCCCCAAAAAAGGCCCCAAAACCAATACCGCCCGAAGCGTCAGTGAACAAGTCTAAATCAACATTGCCCACTGCCTCCTCCATCAACAACGAACGCCCGTTGTAACAAGACAAAAAACGGTCCCAAACCTCCAAGTCAGCCTTGTGCTCGGCTGACAAACGCACAAAATGATGCGGGGCGGTGACCCCGGCCGTAGCACTGGCCAGTCTACGTGAAAAAATTCTCCCCATGGGAATAATTCGACACGCAAAATTCAACTTCCCCAAAAGCGACTGCACATCACGCAGTGGCAATTTTTTCACACGCCTAGCTCGCGCCACCTCGTCCCTCAGTCCCAACACCTTGTCAACCGGCAACCTAAACTCCCACTTCTCAGAATCGATGACAATACCCAAAAAAGACAAGCTCGTACACGGGCCCTCCGTCTTGCCCGGTGCCAACGGGACCCCAAAGCACTCCGCCACCCAAACAACTGTCCTTAACAGGACCTCACAACATTGAGACTGCTCAGGGCCTATACACAAGAAGTCATCCAAATAATGAATTACCGAGTCCAAACCAGACACATCCCGCACCGCCCACTCCAGAAAGGAACTGAAAGCCTCGAAATAAGCACACGACAGTGAACAGCCCATCGGCAAACATCGATCAACGTAGAACGCGCCGTCCCAATAACAGCCTAACAACCTCACGCTATCGGGATGAACGGGCAACAAACGAAAGGCCGACTCAATATCAGTCTTGGCCAACAACGCTCCCTTACCGCAAATGCGCACCCACCTGGCTGCCTCATCAAACGAAGTATAAACCACCGAACAGAGCTCCGGATCAATCCCATCATTAACCGACCTCCCCTTCGGGTATGACAAATGCTGAATTAGCCGGAACTTATTCGCCTCCTTCTTGGGCACAACGCCCAGGGGTGACACAACCAAATCATCCAACGGGGGAGTAAGAAACGGACCAGACATCCTACCCAACGCCACCTCTTTGCCTAACTTTTCAGACACCACCGATGCATGCAACTCGGCCGATCTCAGGTTCTTCAGCATCGGCGGTACCGCAAAACCCGGGGCCGGTATAGAAAAACCAACATCAAACCCAGCCCGGAGTAACTCTGCCCCCTCCCTATCGGGATACCTATTTAGATAGGGGGCCATCGCGTCCAACCTCACCGGAGTCGCCCCCTTTGGGATTACCCTCTGGCCTCCCTTTCTTCTTAAAACATTTGGAGGCTCCGTGGGAGGCGCCATTGCAGTGCGAGCACAAATGCTTGAACTTGCAAGTCGCCCCGAACTTACATTGGCCCTCGTTGAACTGCCAACACACGCCATGCTTCTGACTTCCGGATTGACCCGCCTGACCCCCGGCTCCCGCAGAGGAGCCCTGTCCAAAGCCTTGGCCGGAAGATCTGGACCCCCCTTGAAAGGATTGACCAAACTTCGTCGGCGCCATTACACGTAACCACAAACCGATGTCCTTCTGATCCCATCTGATCGCTGGACGAACCGCCTTCCGCTGCCGGAACTGCTCATCGTATCGTAACCATGCTTGACCACCATACCGCGACTCCCTCACCGCGCTCCACTGCTCCAGATTCTGTAGAGAGGGAAGTGAACCGCTCCTCCCCCCGATCCCATCATACCCTTCACCAACCAATACCCCTCCCCCTGGAACGAACCACACGCCCCCACCCCTTTTCCCCTGCTCCAAACCCCCTGTCATGGCGGCTTCCACGTACGCCGCCCGGAGGGGAGGGGCGGGCGGCTCGCTCCAGCCTGTCTAGACAACAGGACACAGTTTTATAAGTGGTAAAGTTTATATTATCACACGGTGATTCAAGCAGGTGCAGAGAGAAACTCAAGTCCACAACACTTGGTGCAAATAATAAACGCAGCTTAGGCTACGTTCACATTAGCGCCGCCGCTGCGTCAGCGACGCAACGCACAACGCACGCAAAATGCACCAAAACGCACGCAAAAACGCTGCGTTTTGCGACGCATGCGTCGTTTTTTGCCGAAATTTGGATGCAAGAAAAATGCAACTTGTTGCGTTTTCTTGGTCCGACGCTTGCGGCAAAAAAGATGCATGCGTCGCACAACGCAACAAACAAAAACGCATGCGTCCCCCATGTTAAATATAGGGGCGCATGACGCATGCGTCGCCGCTGCGTCGCCCGACGCAAACCCGACGCAAACTAGCATAACGCTAGTGTGAACGTAGCCTTAGCAGACAATAGGAAACTTCAGAGGTAGATGCAAACAAACCAAAAGTCTATGAAGCACAGTTATTCTTGAGGAAACTTGACACGAATAGATCCTTGACTTAGTCCAGACACAGATAGATATGCTACACTGCTCCTCGAGTCCTTGCGTCTATATGCGACGCTTTCATACCTTGATGAAGGTGTTGCTGGAGCTGCAGTGTTAGACTCCAGGAAGTCGAGGCTAGGGTCGTTCCTCATTTGGGCTTGTTCGTCAATGAACTTGCAGAACTGAATGAACGGAGGGAAGGTGACGTCATGTGACCTTTTATACCTGGAGACACACACTGCCCACTTCTCTTGCAGACTATGTGGCAGCTTTGAGACGATTGGGTTCACCCCATGGGCAGTGTCCCAGGTAGCACAGTCCAGACAGATGAAGGTCTCTTTTAGCAAGTTCCAGCTCCATAAGCAGGTCACTTAAGTCCAGAAGCTTGTGGGCTTCCTTAAGGTTAATCCTTGGAACATTCTGCAGTCTCTTGAATAGGGACTTTTCTATGGCTTCAGCACTGCCGTAGGTTCTTTCGAGTCTCTGCCAGGCCACAGCGAGACCTGCTTCAGCCTGCCCCACATAGACAGTCCTAAGACTCTTGATACGTTTTGTGGATTCAGGACCCAACCATTTTACCATGAGGTCGAGATCAGCAATGGCGGCCTTGAAGGTTGCTTTCCAGGCTCTGTAGTTCTCTGCATGGTCGTCGAATTTTGACAGGCTAGTGTTGATTAGCTCCCTGCTCACCATGAACCTGGCAAACTCGGATATGTCTGATCCTTCACTCCTTGTTACCGTATTAGCTTGTGGTGCCCCTCGGGCGTATAAGCTGTGTGGCATGGAAGGGTGAATTGTTCCCGGGTAGAATGATGTCGCTGCAGGGTTGAGCTGTGGTTTAACCTCTGGAGATTCCAATGACTACTGCTTGAACTGTGGAGGCGGGCTGGAGTGTGCCTTGCGTTGGTCTTGGGTCTCTGTAGGGACTGTGGGCGATACTGGCACCATAGGCTGGGCTGACTTGGACGTTTCCGCAATGTTGAGTTGAATGTCGTTGGAGAAGGTGTGCGCTGCAGGTATCTGTTTCTGCACTTAGTCGCTGGTACGAACAGCTGGATCGTCTTCTTCCTGTGGTGGCAGGCAAATCGGGTCGAGGTTTTGCTTCAATGCTTGCTCGAGTATTTTTACTTCAGCTAATGCGATTTCTTCCTCCATTTCTGTTTGAAGAATCTTTGCTTGAGCATCTGCTTCTGCTTTCTTCGCCTCTGCTTCTGCTTGAAGAATCTTTGCTCACGCCTCTGCTTCTGCTTTTCTGGCCTCTGCTTCTGTTTGAAGAATCTTTGCTCGAGCCTCTGCTTCTGCTTTCCTTTCTTTTCTGTGTATGAACGTCTTAGTTTGGACCGCTCTGCATTTAAACGGGCCTCTGTAGCTGAGGGCTGAAGTTCTTGAGCAGGATGATTTGTATGACCGAACAGAGTGTTTAGACGAGGCTGACCTGTGCAATCTAGTTTCTTGCAGATGGGCGATACGAAGCTCCACTTTACCTTTGGCATCTTGCACGGCGGCGTCCCTTTCTCTGTCTGTGGAATCTGGCTTGCTTAACTCTGATAGGGCTTTGTCGATTTTAGAGTCTTTCAGGAAGGCGGCATACTTTGCGGACAGTCTCTTGTATCTGCCGTGGGCTGTGTCTAGCTGTCTTATAGTGTCCTGTAAACTCGCTGCATCATCTTTGTGGCGTTGGACGCTTGACATGAGGGAGGCAACTCATTCCCATAGGTCATCCAGGTTGTCATTGAACTCATCCCTTGTGGAATGGTAATTCTCGAGGACCTTTAATGTTGGCTTGATGAAGCGTACTGGTCTTGCATCTGGGTCTGCTGCGGAAGTGGGCTCTGCTTCCCGGTCTTCATAATGGAAGTATCAGGTTGTATTTGCTGTTTCAGCATTGGGGAACTGCGTAGGGTCCTTTTCGGCCATTTTGATTTAAGGTGCGCTGTCTTTTTAAGAAACTGAACTTTTGAATTGGGGGCTGGAAATCGCAGTGCAGCTTAGTTGCGACCTCCTGATAAGATTCCCAAAGTATTTTTGGAGAATTGTGGGGTTCTGCAGTCCGACAATCTGCAGTGATGTGGTATGATGCAGAGAGTCTTTATGCACGATGCGGTCTGAGGTGATGCTGCAGGAGATTTCTTAGCAGAGCAGGGCTGCAGTATGTGAGCAGGCAGAGCGTGGACACATGGATAGGGATATAAGGATGATTCTGGCCGGGCTTCAAGGCAGTCTTTCAACTGTTCTGTCCCCACATAAGGCAAATGGAGGTGTCATTGACTAATAAGGGTTGTGAGAGATAATCGTACCTTCAGTATTTCCTCGATGTGAGGCAGAGATAATTTAAGGATACATAAGGTGTACAACAGTGTAATGGTCCTGACTATGCCCACTACGCCCAGAGACTTGACTTGTGGTGGGTAGTCATAGGAAATGTATGCTTGGACCAAACAGGAGTCCATTCCTTTAAGACCTACATACGCCGAGATGGGCGCACTACTTTCTGCAAACCACGTCCTCATCACTATGAGGTGAAGGAAAAGCTTCCAGATCCTGTACAGCTGCCTGATGTTATCCCTACTCCCTATGCAGATGACTTGGGAAGATCGGTGTTTTGTACCACTTAGGGTGCTTTCACACTAGCGTCGTACGACGCACGTCGCAATGCGTCGTTTTGGAGAAAAAAACGCATCCTGCAAAGTTGTCCGCAGGATGCGTTTTTTTCTCCATAGGTTTGCATTAGCGACGCATTGCGTCGGATTGCCACACGTCGCATCCGTCATGCGGCGGATGCATCGTGTTTTGGCGGACCATCGGCACAAAAAACGTTACATGTAACTTTTTTTGTGCGTCGTGTCCACCATTTCCGACCCAGCATGCGCGGCAGGAACTCCGCCCCTTCCTCCCCGGACATTACAATGGGGCAGCGGATACGTTGTAAAACTGCATCCGCTGCCCCCGTTGTGTTTTTTTTTCTCTGCATGCGTCGGTACGTCGGCACAACGCATTGCGTCGTGCGTCGTACGACGCTAGTGTGAAAGTAGCCTAAGGATGGCAACAAAGTAGCCCCATCTATGGAAGACAAGGAATTTGTCAGGATAATGGACAATGAGTTCCTTAAGGACGAGAGTAATCACTGGGTTTTTCCCCTACCCTTCCGAGCTACCAGGGTAAGGCTCCCAAACAATCGTGAACAAGCCTTGTCCAGATTCAACTTTCTCCAGCGCATACTAAGCAATAAACCAGAGATGAAAGAACACATCGTCACCTTTATGGGCAAAATATTCCATAACAACCATGCGGAGCCAGCGCCTCCCTTAAAGGAAAACGAGGAGTGCTAGTACCTACCCTCATTTGGAGTATATCACCCGAGGAAACCTAAGCAAACTAGAGTTGTCTTTGATTCAAGCGCCAAACATCAAGGTGTATCTCTCAATAATGTCCTCCTCACAGGTCCTAATCTGACAAACAACCTAGTAGGAGTGTTGATGAGGTTCAGGAAAGAGCCCGTTGCCATCACCGCCGACATTGAACAGATGTTCCACTGTTTCATAGTCAGAGAGGACCACAGGAATTTCCTCAGGTTCCTGTGGAACAAGGACAATGACCCCCAGGAAAGAGATCGTGGAGTATCGCATGCGGGTGCACGTATTCGGGAACAGCCCTTCACCCACAGTGGTAACATATGGCCTGCGGAGAACTGCACTAGAAGGAGAGTCCAAGTATGGAACAGACGCCAGAGACTTCGCAGATAAAGACTTCTACGTAGATGATGGACTAAAATCTCTACCCACAGAAGAAGCGGCAATCGACCTACTTAAAAGGACCCAACATATGCTGTACCGAGCTAAGCTTAGACTGCACAAAATTGCTTCAAACAGCCTGGCTGTCATGAGAGCCTTTGAGTCAAATGACCACGCACCTGGATTCAAGGACATAGACCTGGGACCAGACCGTCCACCTGTGCAGAGAAGCTTAGGCCTGAGGTGGAACCTGTCAGCTGACGCCTTCGGTTTCCAAATCAACTGTGCAGACAAACCATTCACTAAACGTGGTGTCCTGTCAGTGGTAAATAGCCTATATGACCCACTGGGATTGGTAGCACCAATTAACATACAAGGTAAATCCCTTCTGAGACAGCTTTCCGAAACCATCAAGGACTGGGATGCCCCGCTCCCTCCTGATAAGGAATCGAAATGGGAAACCTGGAAGCAGTCTTTGTGTGTTTTGGATGAAATCCACATACCGAGATGCTACGCCGGAATCTCACTTGGTGCTAGAACTAGGACGGAACTCCATGTGTTCTCGGATGCGTCCACGGAGGCCATTGCAGCTGTTGGCTACCTGGTGATGGGTGATGAGATCCGACAATCAAGATAATGTTGGTTTCGTTTTCGGCAAGGCTAAGTTGGCTCCCAAGCCTGAACACACTATTCCCAGGCTTGAACTCTGTGGGACCGTGCTTGCAGAACTTGCAGACTTTATTCAGCATGAGCTGGACACCAACATAGATGACGTACAATACTACAGTGACAGCAAGGTTGTCTTAGGTTACATCTACAAACTTTTTGGCAACAATGCCAAATGATATGTTTGGCGTAAACGCAACACAGCTCATCACCCTGAACACATCATCTCCACGGTCAAACATGGTGGTGGCAGCATCATGGTTTGGGCCTGCTTTTCTTCAGCAGGGACAGGGAAGATGGCTAAAATTGATGGGAAGATGGATAGAGCCAAATACAGGACCATTCTTGAAGAAAACCTGTTGGAGTCTGCAAAAGACCTGAGACTGGGACGGAGATCTGTCTTCCAACAAGACAATGATCCAAAACAAAGCAAAATCTACAATGGTTCACAAATAAACGTATCCAGGTGTTAGAATGGCCAAGTTAAAGTCCAGACCTCAATCCAATCGAGAATCTGTGGAAAGAGATGAAAACTGCTGTTCACAAACAATCTCCATCTAACCTCACTGAGCTCAAGCTGTTTGCCAAGGAAGAACGGGCCGTGAGGCCTTTTGGATTTACCATCTCAGCACTCGATCTCCCACAGGTTTGAATAGACGTAACGAATTAATGTTTCATTATTAGAATGTGGTTATATATGTTGTTGCTATGTGGTTTATCACAGATTTGTTTTTATCATAGTGTGTTTTCGTTTTTTTTTTTTGTTGTTTTTCTCCTTTTTTTTTTTTTTTTTCTCTCTTTTTTTTTCTCTCTTTTTTTTCTCTCTCTCCTTTTTTTTTTTTCCTCTCTCCTTTTTTTTCCCATTACTATGTGTATTCATGAAGGACCGCCCATACGATCATGTGACCGTTCATTTGAATGCCATTGGTGTATAGGGTCTATATATTGGTTGATGACCATTTCATATTTAGCTTTGATAAAGATCCGTGTAGGATCGAAACGCGTCGCTCGTGTCCTGATATGCACATGTAGAGCATATGTCCACCGTTGGTTTTATATTGGCTTAATAAAGTTGGAATTTGGATTTTACTATTTGGAGCTGGAACGATTTTTTCTTTTCTTCATGAGATGACCGCGTGGATCAGCGTTGGGTTCCGTGCTCCTGCGGTGGCTACTTGGTGAGCTGGCTTTTTTTCTTCTTTGCTATTTCCAGTTTTGTGATTGCCGTTGCTCCCTTGTGGATTGCTTCTATTTTTCTGTTTCTATGGCACATAGTGCTGACAAATAAATTGACATTGCTGCATTCAGGACCGATATTTTATTTTATCATTCATTTATCATTTTTTTCGTTATGGCTACAAATCTGACAAGAGACAGATCACACAAAGCTGCTCAGGTGTTCTCTAATGATATGGAGGAATGTATTGTGGCACCTGACTTGCATGATGGTTTAAAAAGTATGGAAAAACTTTTACTGCAAGAGACTAAGATTTGGTGGGATCAAACAACGTTGAATAACTATATTTCCAAAGATATGGTCCCAAGGGGACTGCGCATTAAAAAATTACCCACCACCGTTTATTCCATGGAATTTATGGATGAATGGAATACTCTTTTAAGCAATTGTTCTTTGAATCTCATGAGACTAATTGTCAAGCATGAAGAGGTTAAACTGAGGGAAGTTCAGCAAGAAATGGAGGCTGTTAATTTGTCCCTGGTTCAATTTAAAACTATGGCACAGTTTGATTCTCTTGTTAATAAAATGCAGGACAATGTGAATGCTGTGGAAGAGGACATTATGGAGAGAAAAAAACACAAGTTTGCCCGAGATCTCAATGACTATGCCACTAAAAAAAGTCTATGAGTGGGGCCAATGGGAGCACGGCAATAGGACCCCTAGGTCCATTTTGAAAAGCAGCTCAGGTAACCGTAGACAACTAGCCAAACTGCATGTCAATTTCAACCCATCTGATCCTGAGTCATCGGACAATAATCCCAGCATGTCAGATGTGTCATCGGGAGAATCTGTATTTGGAGCTAGAAAGAAGTTTTTTCGTCACTCAAAAAACGCAAAAGGCGTGGTGGCAGGAAGCACCACAGAAGCATACGGAATTGTGACTCGTCGGAAGAAACGTCTGTTCAAATAAATTCTACGGCTAATAACAATGTTTTGAATTTATCATCAAGGACTCTAACACAAGACCAACTTGAGGTTCTGTCTCTGGGTCTGAATTTTGTGCCCAATCAGAACTTTGACTTATTCTCTACAATTTTAGATATCAACAAGTTTGTCCGAAACCTTACTGTGAAAAAACACTTTCTGAATAATATGGACAACACAGATGGTATTAATCCTGATGAACATATCTGCCGTGACACAGGTTTGATTAATGAGTTTTTGGGAGTAGTGTATAATTCAGATGTTTCGTCAAACTCAATCTGACAGGTGCCCCGCCCCCTATCAAAGTGTATCAAAGTGTGTAACCCCTCCCCTCCCCTTGTCTGACGGCTGGTATCCAGCTGTCCCTCCTTGTTTGTTTCCCCCTTTTAATATCGTTTAATATAGTTTAATTTGTTGTAGTTTTGATATTATTCCTCGTATTTTGTTTTTATACGTAGTCCGAGTTTGATTCTGTAAGCTGTGTTTTGAGAACTTATATAACACATGTTTATAATTATAGCCTAGTCGTGTATTTATTTTACACGTGGTTTATAACACCTTTCTCATTTGTTTTATATTAGATTTTATACGTAGCCCGAGTTTGATTCTGCAAGCTGTGTTTTATTCAGTGTATTCATATAGTGGAGAACTTAAAGCTGTCTATTTGTTTTTGTAAATGGTGAACACTAACTAAATGGTGAACATTACCTAAATGTTTAGGTTAACTGCGGTTCAGAGGTTTATAACACCTAGGTCAATTGTTGTTGTATTTGCGTACCCAATAAATGTTTATTTTCACAAGCAGAAGAGGCAGCTTTTCTGTTTGTACATGTATTGTACCTGAAGGTTATTGCGGGTCATGTGCCCAGGCATTGGTTTTTATAACGCCGAATGTTTGATATTTGCTTTCTCTTTTTTGTGTCCTGAAGATGGCATCTGAGAAGTTATTTAGATGTTATCTGTGGGGCATTGTAAGCTGTGTTTATTCACAGTGTAGCAGATTTTCTCCTTGTGGCTGCCTTATATACACAAAGTTGCCTTATATACACAATATATATATATATATATATATATATATATACATATATATAATATGCCACAATGTTACAACACAAGCAAGTAAGAAGCGGTATTTTATACGAATATAAATTTTATTTCTCACAATAAAACAACAGCTCAAATTTTAAGTTAGCTAACAGCATGATGCTGACAAATGCATCTTTGCGGTATCTGATAATGACACGATGAACATTAATTCTGCATTATTTTATCACATGATGAAAATAGCCATTTTATATTGAATTACTGCAGATCGCCGGCATGACTGAGTGTAATATTGCACTCAATACTGTGCAAAGGGTCTGAATACTTATGTCCGTGTGATATTTCAGTTTTTCTTTTTAATAAATTCGCAAAAAAAATCTACATTTCTGTTTTGTTCAGGCATGATGGCGTGCAGAGTGTACATTAATATATATATCTCAGAATGCAACTGAATAGTAATGCTAATTAGTCCATATAAATAGAAAATTATGTAGAAACCCAAAGTTTTGATAAGTGTATGAAAATACACCAATATTAACTATTTTCGCCCGCATTTTATATAAAATCTGCATAAAAAAATCTTCTTGGCTGCACCAAAACACGTAAGAAACAAATGTACAACTTTTAGCGCTGCCGCATCCGCAGATATTATTCCAGCGTTCTTTAATTCTACATTATTTTATCACACATTAATTTCACAACTTTTATATGATATTTATAACACATTCTCATTTATAAGGGATTTATAACACAATATTGTAAAATCATTTATTGGTTCGCGGCCTTACTAATATCCTTTGAAAATAAATTCAGCATTATTATTCCATGCTGTGACATTTTTATTCTGCAGCAACCTGTTTAGTAAAAATTCAGCATTCTTTTTATATCTTTGGTTTATATTATATTAGCTTTTTGTCATAGGTCAGGGATTTTTTGCACTTTATTAATATGCGGTTATTAGTCATTTAGGACTTATGTTATCATGTTTTTGCACTTTATTAATATGCTGACCACATAGGTCAGGGATTTTTGCACTTTATTAATATGCGGGCCACATAGGTCAGTGATTTTTGCACTTTATTAATATGCTGTACACATATAGTATTTTTGATATCTCAAAAGGGTGTGACACATTCACATATATTATTCCAGCTTTCTTTAATTCTACATTATTTTAGCACATATTAATTTTACAGAGGCCTGTGCTGTCTATAATTTGACTCCTTTTTATTCAAAGACATCTAACATATACAGACTTTTAATGTTTTTGTGTAAAATCGTGGGCAGACAGGCACGAACACACACACACACACACAACACAGAACCCACACACAACAAACACACAGAACCCACACACACAACACATACAACACACACAAGAAATAGACATTTAGGACTTATTTATGATTAATATGCGATTATTAGTCATTTAGGACTTATGTTATCATGTTTTTGCACTTTATTAATATGCTGACCACATAGGTCAGGCACGAACACACACACACAACACCGAACTCACACACAACAAACACACATAACATACAAAACACACACACAACACATACAACACACACGACAAACATACACACACACACACAACATACAGAACACATACAACACATGCGACACACACACACAAACAACACACACACAACAAATACACATGATTTTTTGCACTTTATTAATATGCGGGCCACATAGGTCAGTGATTTTTGCACTTCATAGGTCAGGGATTTTTTTTTGCACTTTATTAATATGCGGTTATTAGTCATTTAGGACTTATGTTATCATGTTTTTGCACTTTATTAATATGCTGACCACATAGGTCAGGGATTTTTGCACTTTATTAATATGCGGTCCACATAGGTCAGTGATTTTTCCACTTTATTAATATGCTGTACACATATAGTATTTTTGATATCTCAAAAGGGTGTGACACATTCCCATATATTATTCCAGCTTTCTTTAATTCTACATTATTTTAGCACATATTAATTTTACAGGGGCCTGTGCTGTCTATAATTTGACTCCTTTTTATTCAAAGACATCTAACATATACAGACTTTTAATGTTTTTGTGTAAAATCGCGGGCAGACAGGCACGAACACACACACACACACACACACACACAACACAGAACCCACACACAACAAACACACAGAACCCACACACACACAACACATACAACACACACAAGAAATAGACATTTAGGACTTATTTATGATTAATATGCGATTATTAGTCATTTAGGACTTATGTTATCATGTTTTTGCACTTTATTAATATGCGGTTATTAGTCATTTAGGACTTATGTTATCATGTTTTTGCACTTTATTAGCATAATCAATTACTTATCACGGCCACTAGATGGCATAATATCATATTAATTATACATTGGGGTATACTTTTGAAAACTTACAAATTCATTGGAAATTTTTAAACCATTATTGCTTAGGCAAATACAGAATATAAAAAGTAAAAACATTAAATAGTACAAAAATGTTTTATTGTCAGAACTAATTGGAAATAAAGAACACATTTCAAGCTAACCGCACTCACTTTACACAATCAGAAAAAAGGAAACACACTTTAAGTTAGCTAACAGCATGATGCCGACAAATGCATATTTGCGGAATCTGAACACAACACATACAACACACACGACAAGCATACACACACAACATACAGAGCACATACAACACATGCGACACACACAACAAACACACATAACATACAAAACACACACATCACATACAACACACACGACAAGCATACACACACAACATACAGAACACATACAACACATGCGACACACACACAACACACACAACAAATACACATGATTTTTTGCACTTTATTAATATGCTGTTCACATATAGTATTTTTGATATCTCTTATTTCCCTGGTGTAAAATCTCGTTGATGGCTTACAAAGACATTTCAATACTATAAAAATTCTTACAGAATATAAAAATGGTTTACTGGCAGTACTATACTGCGACTGGCTTATTTTTGTACAAATTCATGCTGTTTGCTGATCCCCTTTCTGTATTTGCAAACCGTGCAATATATCTTTATAGAAATAACACTTCTGCACCCACGGGCGCTTCTCAGCCAACCAGGAATCCGGTACTCATCAGGCACTGTGAAATAATGCAAAAATACAGCTGTGTGCGGCTGGCTGCAGCAACATTTTGCTATTATAAGTTTATGGTTTGTAAAGAACACGCATCACATACAGAACTCACACACACACACACACACAACACACAACACGCACATATGAAAAATGACAATCATTGTATGTGATTTAAAAGACTTTAGTTAGATTTATCAGGGGTGATTTAGTTTGAAAGCACGCAGTTCCGCGGTAATGGCAGGTGTTGGACATGCATTTAACAGTCTTTCATATGTATCGCAGAAAGATTTTAGTCCCATCTGTGCGAGTTTGCTTTGAGCGTACTGCGCAGACATGTCAGTAAACATTTTGACATGGGCAGCATCCCACGAAGGACGACATGTGTAAGGTGTATGTACAGCAACTTTCTGCTTTCTATCTACACGGCGCCGGGATACGGCACGTTTCTTTAGAGGTAATACAGGGGCAAAAACGCTAGAAGAGCCTGCAAGAGCAGTATCTGCAGATTGCACAGTCTGGCACACAGGTATATTGAGGGGCTCTATGGGTGACCACATACCCTCGGAGAGCTGTTCAATTTCTCTGTTTTCAGGAGTAACTTGTGGTATGGCGTCTGGGCTATTGGAGGGCCGTGTTATGCGGGTCCTAGCGTTCTGCGCTGCCCGTTTCTCTCTTGAAACGCGCGTATATTTCTGATGTGAAATCTTGGGGCTTGGATTCCCGGGTTGTTTTGGTGCCGCGGAGCATTCATCATGATCCATAACACAGATGGGCGAAAGAGATGTTGCGCGCACCGCCGTATTAGCTCTTTGCGGTTGATTCTCTGCAGCGGCGTAATTACGCCGGTGCAAAACTCGTTGCTGAAGAGGCGACGTATCTAAAAGAAAAGATACAAGTGGCGGTTAGCCGCGAAACGGATCAAAATTGGAAAAGCTAAACGGCGACGCATAGCTATGATACTGCGTAATATTTGAAAAGTTAACGGGGTCAGCTACCCATGAAATCATTGTAACAATATTTACATAAACATGTATAGAGCGGACCAGATATATACTTACAAGTATGAAGCGGGAATTGTTCCACAACAGCTCCTGATTTAACGGGCGGCGCAATGCTCAAACTCGCAGAGGCGGGAATATTCTCTTTTTCAAGCTGTCTTTTCCGGGCAACTAGATTAGCGGGTGTAAGTAAAAATATAACGATTAGCGAACATAGAATTGATTTTCTACACAAAACTGCAGCATTGAGACGGTATATATATATATATATATATATATATATTCAAAAATGAATTTTCTGACAGTTAGCTAGCAGCTGTAAGTAAATAAGAGCATTACACAAAAGTGAGAATCGCCTGTATTCCAGGTGAACAGATACCTTTTCTATTCTTGAAACACCTGCGTAACGAGCTGCCGCATCTTTTAGGCGCATCGGGTGGCGATGAAATTGCAGGGTTCTTGACATCTATGATCTCCACGTCGGAACCCAGCGTATCGCATGGCTCGGGAACACACCAGTTTTCAGGCATATCGTGCGATGTCTCCGTGTCAGTATCTGTATGAGAAATTGCGCGTAGTTCGTGTTTACATACAAAGGATTAAAGCAACTGACGTAGTATAATATAGTTTTACGGCATAAACATATTTGCGGTGTAAATTAATATAGCAAGACTTATGCCGCTATATATTAATAATTCAGTATTATATTGGTGGCTACCGCTATTATCTATTGTATTACACAGATTAGAATGTAGAATGTTAGCCCGCAAGGCCTGGGTCCTCTGTATCAGTCCGTCATTGTTAGTTTGTTTACTGTATGTGCTATTTGTAACGTGTATGTAACCCCGTCTCATGTACAGCACCATGGAATCAGTGGTGCTATATAAATAAATAATAATAATAATAATAATATATATATTTAGCTTTCTTACATGTGATACATGAAAGATAAATATCTTTGTACCGTGTTACAATGAAATTTCTCCCTATCTAAAAGCAAAAAGGCGCGCCTAATTACCCATGATGAGGTGAAGAGCAGGGCCATTATCGGTTAGCGGCTCCACGGCTTCAATGCGCTCATAATTCTGCGTTATGAAATTATTGCGCCAATCGGGCGACATACACGGCTCTTAAATAAGAAAGAATGCGTGAATATATAATTAATATAAATTACTTATAATATAATGACTCAATCAGAATGAGTCAATACTCTGCACATTATACGCGTATAATACCTAGTTGTGTGCTTGCAAGAAGGGGGCTGCATTGATCGCGAGGGTATTGGGCGTCCATCTTAAATAAATAGGGGAAAAGTTTTATCTATAACTGCTCCGCCAATAAATACAGTTTAAAACTACGTTACAAAAATATGCGTTACAGGCAATGATAATATTATGCCGCAAATAAAACAGTAACACTTACTTTTTCAGAGAGTAGCGCAGCTGTTCAGAGGCCCTACATTAAACACTTACTTTTTCAGAGAGTAGCGCCGCTGTTCAGAGGCCCAGAAAAATGTTGTTTAAGATTCTGCTTCTCAAGCTTGGAGGAACTATCCATGTATTTAAAGAGAAATTACCACCCACCGTGACCACACCTACAGGGAATCCGCATTATACGGCACCCGTGACTAATTGCTAACACATGTCAGATAGCAATGGTGGTTATGCCCCCGCCAATGCATCTAGCTGACAGTATAACACTAACTTATTAAACAAATAACATCCTTAATTATGGTTTTAGAGATGCATAGTTAAATATAATTAAGCAATTGCGAATAATAAGCCAACTGTCTTATATACTTACATTTAGAATAGTTCTTCTTTTAGTCTAGTCTGGCTTCTGGTGGATGTCTGCTGTACTATAGTGGTACAGCCAGCTGTATTTATCCTGAGTGTCAGAAAACAAGCCAGCTGTTAACACCCAGAAACACACCCAGTTACGACCCACCGAACGCCTTCTGTTAACACCCAGAACACAACCATACATGCAATTAATGCATGTATTATAGATAATAGCGGTAGCCACCAATATAATACTGAATTATTAATATATAGCGGCATAAGTCTTGCTATATTAATTTACACCGCAAATATGTTTATGCCGTAAAACTATATTATACTACGTCAGTTGCTTTAATCCTTTGTATGTAAACACGAACTACGCGCAATTTCTCATACAGATACTGACACGGAGACATCGCACGATATGCCTGAAAACTGGTGTGTTCCCGAACCATGCGATACGCTGGGTTCCGACGTGGAGATCATAGATGTCAAGAACCCTGCAATTTCATCGCCACCCGATGCGCCTAAAAGACGCGGCAGCTCGTTACGCAGGTGTTTCAAGAATAGAAAAGGTATCTGTTCACCTGGAATACAGGCGATTCTCACTTTTGTGTAATGCTCTTATTTACTTACAGCTGCTAGCTAACTGTCAGAAAATTCATTTTTGAATATATATATATATATATATATATATATATACCGTCTCAATGCTGCAGTTTTGTGTAGAAAATCAATTCTATGTTCGCTAATCGTTATATTTTTACTTACACCCGCTAATCTAGTTGCCCGGAAAATACAGCTTGAAAAAGAGAATATTCCCGCCTCTGCGAGTTTGAGCATTGCGCCGCCCGTTAAATCAGGAGCTGTTGTGGAATAATTCCCGCTTCATACTTGTAAGTATATATCTGGTCTGCTCTATACATGTTTATGTAAATATTGTTACAATGATTTCATGGGTAGCTGACCCCGTTAACTTTTCAAATATTACGCAGTATCATAGCTATGCGTCGCCGTTTAGCTTTTCCAATTTTGATCCGTTTCGCGGCTAACCGCCACTTGTATCTTTTCTTTTAGATACGTCGCCTCTTCAGCAACGGGTTTTGCACCGGCGTAATTACGCCGCTGCAGAGAATCAACCGCAAAGAGCTAATACGGCGGTGCGCGCAACATCTCTTTCGCCCATCTGTGTTGTGGATCATGATGAATGCTCCGCGGCACCAAAACAACCCGGGAATCCAAGCCCCAAGATTTCACATCAGAAATATACGCGCGTTTCAAGAGAGAAACGGGCAGCGCAGAACGCTAGGACCCGCATAACACGGCCCTCCAATAGCCCAGACGCCATACCACAAGTTACTCCTGAAAACAGAGAAATTGAACAGCTCTCCGAGGGTATGTGGTCACCCATAGAGCCCCTCAATATACCTGTGTGCCAGACTGTGCAATCTGCAGATACTGCTCTTGCAGGCTCTTCTAGCGTTTTTGCCCCTGTATTACCTCTAAAGAAACGCGCCGTATCCCGGCGCCGTGTAGATAGAAAGCAGAAAGTTGCTGTACATACACCTTACACATGTCGTCCTTCGTGGGATGCTGCCCATGTCAAAATGTTTACTGACATGTCTGCGCAGTACGCTCAAAGCAAACTCGCACAGATGGGACTAAAATCTTTCTGCGATACATATGAAAGACTGTTAAATGCATGTCCAACACCTGCCATTACCGCGGAACTGCGTGCTTTCAAACTAAATCACCCCTGATAAATCTAACTAAAGTCTTTTAAATCACATACAATGATTGTCATTTTTCATATGTGCGTGTTGTGTGTTGTGTGTGTGTGTGTGTGTGAGTTCTGTATGTGATGCGTGTTCTTTACAAACCATAAACTTATAATAGCAAAATGTTGCTGCAGCCAGCCGCACACAGCTGTATTTTTGCATTATTTCACAGTGCCTGATGAGTACCGGATGCCTGGTTGGCTGAGAAGCGCCCGTGGGTGCAGAAGTGTTATTTCTATAAAGATATATTGCACGGTTTGCAAATACAGAAAGGGGATCAGCAAACAGCCTGAATTTGTACAAAAATAAGCCAGTCGCAGTATAGTACTGCCAGTAAACCATTTTTATATTCTGTAAGAATTTTTATAGTATTGAAATGTCTTTGTAAGCCATCAACGAGATTTTACACCAGGGAAATAAGAGATATCAAAAATACTATATGTGAACAGCATATTAATAAAGTGCAAAAAATCATGTGTATTTGTTGTGTGTGTTGTGTGTGTGTCGCATGTGTTGTATGTGTTCTGTATGTTGTGTGTGTATGCTTGTCGTGTGTGTTGTATGTGATGTGTGTGTTTTGTATGTTATGTGTGTTTGTTGTGTGTGTCGCATGTGTTGTATGTGCTCTGTATGTTGTGTGTGTATGCTTGTCGTGTGTGTTGTATGTGTTGTGTTCAGATTCCGCAAAGATGCATTTGTCGGCATCATGCTGTTAGCTAACTTAAAGTGTGTTTCCTTTTTTCTGATTGTGTAAAGTGAGTGCGGTTAGCTTGAAATGTGTTCTTTATTTCCAATTAGTTCTGACAATAAAACATTTTTGTACTATTTAATGTTTTTACTTTTTATATTCTGTATTTGCCTAAGCAATAATGGTTTAAAAATTTCCAATGAATTTGTAAGTTTTCAAAAGTATACCCCAATGTATAATTAATATGATATTATGCCATCTAGTGGCCGTGATAAGTAATTGATTATGCTAATAAAGTGCAAAAACATGATAACATAAGTCCTAAATGACTAATAACCGCATATTAATAAAGTGCAAAAACATGATAACATAAGTCCTAAATGACTAATAATCGCATATTAATCATAAATAAGTCCTAAATGTCTATTTCTTGTGTGTGTTGTATGTGTTGTGTGTGTGGGTTCTGTGTGTTTGTTGTGTGTGGGTTCTGTGTTGTGTGTGTGTGTGTGTGTGTGTGTGTGTGTGTGTGTTCGTGCCTGTCTGCCCGCGATTTTACACAAAAACATTAAAAGTCTGTATATGTTAGATGTCTTTGAATAAAAAGGAGTCAAATTATAGACAGCACAGGCCCCTGTAAAATTAATATGTGCTAAAATAATGTAGAATTAAAGAAAGCTGGAATAATATATGGGAATGTGTCACACCCTTTTGAGATATCAAAAATACTATATGTGTACAGCATATTAATAAAGTGGAAAAATCACTGACCTATGTGGACCGCATATTAATAAAGTGCAAAAATCCCTGACCTATGTGGTCAGCATATTAATAAAGTGCAAAAACATGATAACATAAGTCCTAAATGACTAATAACCGCATATTAATAAAGTGCAAAAAAAATCCCTGACCTATGAAGTGCAAAAATCACTGACCTATGTGGCCCGCATATTAATAAAGTGCAAAAAATCATGTGTATTTGTTGTGTGTGTGTTGTTTGTGTGTGTGTGTCGCATGTGTTGTATGTGTTCTGTATGTTGTGTGTGTGTGTATGTTTGTCGTGTGTGTTGTATGTGTTGTGTGTGTGTTTTGTATGTTATGTGTGTTTGTTGTGTGTGAGTTCGGTGTTGTGTGTGTGTGTTCGTGCCTGACCTATGTGGTCAGCATATTAATAAAGTGCAAAAACATGATAACATAAGTCCTAAATGACTAATAATCGCATATTAATCATAAATAAGTCCTAAATGTCTATTTCTTGTGTGTGTTGTATGTGTTGTGTGTGTGGGTTCTGTATGTTTGTTGTGTGTGGGTTCTGTGTTGTGTGTGTGTGTGTGTGTGTGTGTGTTCGTGCCTGTCTGCCCGCGATTTTACACAAAAACATTAAAAGTCTGTATATGTTAGATGTCTTTGAATAAAAAGGAGTCAAATTATAGACAGCACAGGCCCCTGTAAAATTAATATGTGCTAAAATAATGTAGAATTAAAGAAAGCTGGAATAATATATGTGAATGTGTCACACCCTTTTGAGATATCAAAAATACTATATGTGTACAGCATATTAATAAAGTGCAAAAATCACTGACCTATGTGGCCCGCATATTAATAAAGTGCAAAAATCCCTGACCTATGTGGTCAGCATATTAATAAAGTGCAAAAACATGATAACATAAGTCCTAAATGACTAATAACCGCATATTAATAAAGTGCAAAAACATGATAACATAAGTCCTAAATGACTAATAATCGCATATTAATCATAAATAAGTCCTAAATGTCTATTTCTTGTGTGTGTTGTATGTGTTGTGTGTGTGTGGGTTCTGTGTGTTTGTTGTGTGTGGGTTCTGTGTTGTGTGTGTGTGTGTGTGTGTGTGTTCGTGCCTGTCTGCCCGCGATTTTACGCAAAAACATTAAAAGTCTGTATATGTTAGATGTCTTTGAATAAAAAGGAGTCAAATTATAGACAGCACAGGCCCCTGTAAAATTAATATGTGCTAAAATAATGTAGAATTAAAGAAAGCTGGAATAATATATGGGAATGTGTCACACCCTTTTGAGATATCAAAAATACTATATGTGTACAGCATATTAATAAAGTGGAAAAATCACTGACCTATGTGGACCGCATATTAATAAAGTGCAAAAATCCCTGACCTATGTGGTCAGCATATTAATAAAGTGCAAAAACATGATAACATATGTCCTAAATGACTAATAACCGCATATTAATAAAGTGCAAAAAAAAATCCCTGACCTATGAAGTGCAAAAATCACTGACCTATGTGGCCCGCATATTAATAAAGTGCAAAAAATCATGTGTATTTGTTGTGTGTGTGTTGTTTGTGTGTGTGTGTCGCATGTGTTGTATGTGTTCTGTATGTTGTGTGTGTGTGTGTATGTTTGTCGTGTGTGTTGTATGTGTTGTGTGTGTGTTTTGTATGTTATGTGTGTTTGTTGTGTGTGAGTTCGGTGTTGTGTGTGTGTGTTCGTGCCTGACCTATGTGGTCAGCATATTAATAAAGTGCAAAAACATGATAACATAAGTCCTAAATGACTAATAATCGCATATTAATCATAAATAAGTCCTAAATGTCTATTTCTTGTGTGTGTTGTATGTGTTGTGTGTGTGGGTTCTGTGTGTTTGTTGTGTGTGGGTTCTGTGTTGTGTGTGTGTGTGTGTGTGTGTTCGTGCCTGTCTGCCCACGATTTTACACAAAAACATTAAAAGTCTGTATATGTTAGATGTCTTTGAATAAAAAGGAGTCAAATTATAGACAGCACAGGCCCCTGTAAAATTAATATGTGCTAAAATAATGTAGAATTAAAGAAAGCTGGAATAATATATGTGAATGTGTCACACCCTTTTGAGATATCAAAAATACTATATGTGTACAGCATATTAATAAAGTGCAAAAATCACTGACCTATGTGGCCCGCATATTAATAAAGTGCAAAAATCCCTGACCTATGTGGTCAGCATATTAATAAAGTGCAAAAACATGATAACATAAGTCCTAAATGACTAATAACCGCATATTAATAAAGTGCAAAAAATCCCTGACCTATGACAAAAAGCTAATATAATATAAACCAAAGATATAAAAAGAATGCTGAATTTTTACTAAACAGGTTGCTGCAGAATAAAAATGTCACAGCATGGAATAATAATGCTGAATTTATTTTCAAAGGATATTAGTAAGGCCGCGAACCAATAAATGATTTTACAATATTGTGTTATAAATCCCTTATAAATGAGAATGTGTTATAAATATCATATAAAAGTTGTGAAATTAATGTGTGATAAAATAATGTAGAATTAAAGAACGCTGGAATAATATCTGCGGATGCGGCAGCGCTAAAAGTTGTACATTTGTTTCTTACGTGTTTTGGTGCAGCCAAGAAGATTTTTTTATGCAGATTTTATATAAAATGCGGGCGAAAATAGTTAATATTGGTGTATTTTCATACACTTATCAAAACTTTGGGTTTCTACATAATTTTCTATTTATATGGACTAATTAGCATTACTATTCAGTTGCATTCTGAGATATATATATTAATGTACACTCTGCACGCCATCATGCCTGAACAAAACAGAAATGTAGATTTTTTTTGCGAATTTATTAAAAAGAAAAACTGAAATATCACACGGACATAAGTATTCAGACCCTTTGCACAGTATTGAGTGCAATATTACACTCAGTCATGCCGGCGATCTGCAGTAATTCAATATAAAATGGCTATTTTCATCATGTGATAAAATAATGCAGAATTAATGTTCATCGTGTCATTATCAGATACCGCAAAGATGCATTTGTCAGCATCATGCTGTTAGCTAACTTAAAATTTGAGCTGTTGTTTTATTGTGAGAAATAAAATTTATATTCGTATAAAATACCGCTTCTTACTTGCTTGTGTTGTAACATTGTGGCATATTATATATATATATATATATATATATATATATATATATTGTGTATATAAGGCAACTTTGTGTATATAAGGCAGCCACAAGGAGAAAATCTGCTACACTGTGAATAAACACAGCTTACAATGCCCCACAGATAACATCTAAATAGCTTCTCAGATGCCATCTTCAGGACACAAAAAAGAGAAAGCAAATATCAAACATTCGGCATTATAAAAACCAATGCCTGGGCACATGACCCGCAATAACCTTCAGGTACAATACATGTACAAACAGAAAAGCTGCCTCTTCTGCTTGTGAAAATAAACATTTATTGGGTACGCAAATACAACAACAATTGACCTAGGTGTTATAAACCTCTGAACCGCAGTTAACCTAAACATTTAGGTAATGTTCACCATTTAGTTAGTGTTCACCATTTACAAAAACAAATAGACAGCTTTAAGTTCTCCACTATATGAATACACTGAATAAAACACAGCTTGCAGAATCAAACTCGGGCTACGTATAAAATCTAATATAAAACAAATGAGAAAGGTGTTATAAACCACGTGTAAAATAAATACACGACTAGGCTATAATTATAAACATGTGTTATATAAGTTCTCAAAACACAGCTTACAGAATCAAACTCGGACTACGTATAAAAACAAAATACGAGGAATAATATCAAAACTACAACAAATTAAACTATATTAAACGATATCAAAAGGGGGAATCAAACAAGGAGGGACAGCTGGATACCAGCCGTCAGACAAGGGGAGGGGAGGGGTTACACACTTTGATACACTTTGATAGGGGGCGGGGCACCTGTCAGATTGAGTTTGACGAAACATCTGAATTATACACTACTTTTGGGTATGAATTTTTCAGAGCAAGTCGCTTTGGTTTCTTTACAGTCTCTTGATAATGTTATTATAGATCATTCCCCTAGTTTTGTAACGAAAAATCCATATTTTTATCCAGTCCATGCTAGATCTGACTGCATGGACAGATTTCAGGAGATTGTGGAGAGAGAACTAAAAAAGCTGAGTGATAATCTCACCTCTGTTAATGGTAATTACCAGTCTGGCAATTTCTCCTATAGACAACGCAAAGCGCTACATGAACTCAAAGAAATGGATGACATTGTGATTAAGATGTCAGATAAGGGTGGATTGGTGGTTGTATTAAATTCTACAGATTATTGCTCTAAAATCATGGAATTGCTTTCTGACACACTAGTGTATGATAAACTGAGTTGTGACCCTTCGGTTAAATTTAAAGAAAAGGTGGACAAAATTATTGAGGAAGGGCATAGCATTGGTGTATTATCTGTGAAACAAAAAGAGTATATGATTGTGGACAATCCTGTGTGCCCAATCCTTCATGGTCTCCCCAAAGTCCATAAGAGCGATGTGATTCCACCCATGAGGCCAATAGTGTCAGGCATTGGCTCAGCAAATGAGCACCTGTGTGAATGGGTAGACTCAGTATATCAGCCTCTGGTACGTAGAATTCCTGGTTATTTGAGAGATTCCAAAGAGGTATTAAAAGTCTTCTCTGACAAATTATGGTTGCCCAACTATTCATGGCTATGCTGCGATGTCATCTCATTATACACATGTATCCCACACAAATTGGCTATGCATGCTATTCAATTTCATTTGGATCATTTCAGTAATTATTCGTTTGATTTAAAAAATTTCATTTTACAGGCAATTCTTTTTCTGATGACACATAATTTTTTTTCGTTTAATGGTAATTTTTTTTTGCAAAAATCAGGCGTGGCTATGGGCGCTAAATTCTCACCATCTCTAGCTAACCTTGTAATGGCCTTTTGGGAGTACGAATTTATTTTTTCAGCATCCAATCCTTTTCTGTCGTGTTTGATATGGTATGGCAGATATATTGATGACCTACTAATTATTTGGGGGTCCGATATATCTGCCATACCTAAATTCATTGAATATTTGAATTCCAATCAATACAACATTCGTTTCACATACAGGCAAGATCCGGCTCATATTCAATTTTTGGATTTAAAATTAAAAGGTATAAATAATTGTTTCATTTCTACTAGCACATACCATAAGTCGTTAAGTGGAAACACTATACTACATGCCAGCAGCGGCCACCCCAGACACACCATCCGGTCTGTGCCGGTTGGTGAATTTGTTAGAATTAAACGTAATTGTAGCGATCGGGGTGATTTAAATGCGGAGATAGATTTGGTCTCTAGCAAATTGAAACGTCGTAACTATCCAGATTGGACACTCAAAAGAGCTAAAAAGATTCTCGATAATTAAAATCGTGAAGATCTTATTGCACGGAAAGAGAAGAAAATATCAACATCGACATCTCCCACATACAGAAAGCCCTATGTGTGCTTTCAATTTAGTCGACAATTTTACCAAATTAAAGGGATCATAAATTCCTTCCCATATTATATGAGGATGCAAATTTAGCAGAAATTTTGAAAACTGGTGTCAATGTTTTGCAAGAAAAGCACCATCCATAGGTAACAGAGTCTCACCGAGTTTTTTCTGCACAGATAAAAAAAGAAATAAAACATGGCTAGAGTGCAATGGTTTTTTCAAGTGCGGTACTAATAACTGTAGAACATGCGCACATGCTGTTATTACCAAAAAATGTTCTAATTATAATAACACACAATGTTTTAATATCAAGCAGTATATTAACTGCAATACTAAATGTGTTATTTACAAAATTGATTGTACTGCATGTCAGTTGTCCTATGTTGGATGTACGTCACGAAAGTTGAAAATTCGTATCAATGAACATCTTTATGATATAGGTTATACAGGTGAATCTACACGTACCTTATCAGCGGCTTCCAGACACTTTGTAACTGTTCATGCTCGCACCACCAAATTCTTTCGGGCATACGGGATTGAACGTGTTAATAAACCTCTACGGGGTGGAGACACTATTCGTTGCCTCCATACCCGTGAGGCCTTTTGGATTTACCATCTCAGCACTCGATCTCCCACAGGTTTGAATAGACGTAACGAATTAATGTTTCATTATTAGAATGTGTTTATATATGTTGTTGCTATGTGGTTTATCACAGATTTGTTTTTATCATAGTGTGTTTTCGTTTTTTTTTTTTCTCTCTCCTTTTTTTCCCCATTACTATGTGTATTCATGAAGGACCGCCCATACGATCATGTGACCGTTCATTTGAATGCCATTGGTGTATAGGGTCTATATATTGGTTGATGACCATTTCATATGTAGCTTTGATAAAGATCCGTGTATGCACATGTAGAGCATATGTCCACCGTTGTTTTTATATTGGCTTAATAAAGTTGGAATTTGGATTTACTATTTGGAGCTGGAACGATTTTTTCTTTTCTTCAAGAATTTCAGTCTCTCGATGTACAAAACTGATAGAGACATACGCCAAGCGACTTGCAGCTGTAATCACAGCAAAAGGTGGCGCAACAAAGTATTAAGTTAAAAGGGCCGAATAATATTGCATGCCCCACTTTTCAGTTTTTGATTTTCCACAAAAATGTAAAATAACCAATAAATTTCGTTCAACTTCACAATTGTGTTCCACTTGTTGTTGATTCTTCACCAAAAATTTGCATTTGGATGTAAATAATTGGAAGCCGAATATATTAACAACCCCTCTGAAAATTCTTTGCATCAATGGCTAGGGAAGGGGAGGGAATATTTGTTATATTTACGGGAAAAAGGCAGAAAAAACTTTTTTTTACCAAACAAACTTATTTTGAACTAGGGAACCAATCTAGTAAATTTTTGGCATATATAGTCCAACAAAATCAAAAGTCCCCATCCATTCTGTCCATTAGCACGACGGAGGGAACCCCATTGCTCAAGTCTAACCAAATTGCAAACAGATTTGAAGAGCACTGTAGAGAGTTGTATAATTCTCAATTGAACCACACTGTAGAAGAAATTGATGAGTATTTAGACCAGATTGAATTTCCTAAATTTTCTTGTGAGGACCAGGCATTCTTGGATAGGGATATCACTTTGAAGGAAATACGGGAAGCAACCATGTCACTTTCTAGTGGAAAACTCCCGGACCTGACGGTATGCCCACGGAGCTTTATAAAAGGTATTTTAGATCAGTTAGGGCCAGTTCCGTTGCAGACCCTTTCTGAAGCACTTGCAGGACACTCGCTCCCCCAATCCTTTTATGTTGCCACTATTGTGGTGATTCCAAAGCCTGACAAGCCTGCTGAGGAGTGTGGTTCTTTTCGTCCCATATCCTTGCTCAATACTGACTATAAAATGCTTACGAAACTTATTGCTAATAGACTGAAGGCAGTAATATTGGGCATTATACATGAGGACCAAACTGGTTTTATGCCAGGAAGATCTACCTCCTCTATTATTAGAAGGATGCAGGTTCTGATGCAGATAGGCCATAGATATAAAAGATCTTGGGCGATATCCTCTTTAGATACTGCAAAGGCCTTTGATTCATTAGAATGGACATTTCTGCAACGGGTGCTTCTGAAATTTGGTTTCTCTGTTAAATTTTGCAAATGGGTTGAATTGTTATATCACATGCTGAGAGCTAATATACTGGTAAATGGCATATTATCGGAATATTTTAATCTGAGTAGGGGGACCAGACAGGGCTGCCCACTATCCCCAATGCTCTGTGCACTGGCGATTGAAAGAATTGCACTTAAAATTAGACAAGATCATTTGATGAAGGGAATCGACATAAACTCTAGGGTACATAAGGTAGGATTATATGCTGATGACCTGGTGCTTTTCCTGGATAAGATTGGACAGTCCCTTCCTAGAGCGATTGACCTTATTAATTGCTTTGGAGAAATGTTGGGTCTTAAAATTAGTTGGAGCAAATCAGTAGTCATGTCAATAGTGGATAATATAACAGTACCCGTGTTATTTGCTTAAAAGTAGTTAAAAAATTTAAGTATTTGGGCATTGTATTGCATTAGAGATGCCCTTAATCTGGTAGACTGGGACAATATCCTCAGAAATAAGAATACAGATAATAAATGGGAAATGTTTAAGAACATCCTAAATAGGCAGTGTAAGCGGTTTATACCTTGTGGGAATAAAAGGACTAGAAATAGGAAAAACCCAATGTGGCTAAACAAAGAAGTAAGACAGGCAATTAACAGTAAAAAGAAAGCATTTGCACTACTAAAGCAGGATGGCACCATTGAAGCTCTAAAAAACTATAGGGAGAAAAATACTTTATCTAAAAAACTAATTAAAGCTGCCAAAAAGGAAACAGAGAAGCACATTGCTAAGGAGAGTAAAACTAATCCCAAACTGTTCTTCAACTATATCAATAGTAAAAGAATAAAAACTGAAAATGTAGGCCCCTTAAAAAATAGTGAGGAAAGAATGGTTATAGATGACGAGGAAAAAGCTAACATATTAAACACCTTCTTCTCCACGGTATTCACGGTGGAAAATGAAATGCTAGGTGAAATCCCAAGAAACAATGAAAACCCTATATTAACCCCTTCATGACCCAGCCTATTTTGACCTTAAAGACCTTGCCGTTTTTTGCAATTCTGACCAGTGTCCCTTTATGAGGTAATAACTCAGGAACGCTTCAACGGATCCTAGCGGTTCTGAGATTGTTTTTTCGTGACATATTGGGCTTCATGTTAGTGGTAAATTTAAGTCATTAAATTCTGCGTTTATTTGTGATAAAAACGGAAATTTGGCGAAAATTTTGAAAATTTTGCAATTTTCACATTTTGAATTTTTATTCTGTTAAACCAGAGAGATATGTGACACAAAATAGTTAATAAATAACATTTCCCACATGTTTACTTTACATCAGCACAATTTTGGAAACAAAATTTTTTTTTGTTAGGAAGTTATAAGGGTTAAAATTTCACCAGCGATTTGTCATTTTTACAACGAAATTTACAAAACCATTTTTTTTAGGGACCACCTCACATTTGAAGTCAGTTTGAGGGGTCTATATGGCTGAAAATACCCAAAAGTGACACCATTCTAAAAACTGCACCCCTCAAGGTACTCAAAACCACATTCAAGAAGTTTATTAACCCTTCAGGTGCTTCACAGCAGCAGAAGCAACATGGAAGGAAAAAATGAACATTTAACTTTTTAGTCACAAAAATTATCTTTTAGCAACAATTTTTTTATTTTCCCAATGGTAAAAGGAGAAACTGAACCACGAAAGTTGTTGTCCAATTTGTCCTGAGTAGACTGATACCTTATATGTTGGGGTAAACCACTGTTTGGGCGCACGGCAGGGCTTGGAAGGGAAGGAGCGCCATTTGACTTTTTGAATCAAAAATTGGCTCCACTCTTTAGTGGACACCATGTCACGTTTGGAAAGCCCCCGTGTGCCTAAAAATTGGAGCTCCCCCACAAGTGACCCCATTTTGGAAACTAGACATCCCAAGGAACTTATCTAGATGCATAGTGAGCACTTTGAACCCCCAGGTGCTTCACAAATTGATCCGTAAAAATGAAAAAGTACTTTTTTTTCACAAAAAAATTCTTTTAGCCTCAATTTTTTCATTTTCACATGGGCAACAGGATAAAAAGGATCCTAAAATGTGTTGGGCAATTTCTCCTGAGTACACCAATACCTCACATGTGGGGGTAAACCACTGTTTGGGCACATGGAAAGGCTCGGAAGGAAAGGAGCGCCATTTGACTTTTTGAATGAAAAATTATTTCCATCGTTAGCGGACACCATGTCGCGTTTGGATAGCTCCTGTGTGCCTAAACATTGGCGCTCCCCCACAAGTGACCCCATTTTGGAAACTAGACCCCCCAAGGAACTTATTTAGATGCCTAGTGAGCACTTTAAACCCTCAGGTGCATCACAAATTGATCTGTAAAAATGAAAAAGTACTTTTTTTTCACAAAAAAATTATTTTCGCCTCAATTTTTTCATTTTCACATGGGCAGTAGGATAAAATGGATCATAAAATTTGTTGGGCAATTTCTCCCGAGTACGCCGATACCTCATATGTGGGGGTAAACCACTGTTTGGGCACTCGGCAGGGCTCGGAAGGGAAGGCGCGCCATTTGACTTTTTGAATGGAAAATTAGCTCCAATTGTTAGCGGACACCATGTCGCGTTTGGAGAGCCCCTGTGTGCCTAAACATTGGAGCTCCCCCACAAGTGACCCCATTTTGGAAACTAGACCCCCCAAGGAACTTATCTAGATGCATATTGAGCACTTTAAACCCCCAGGTGCTTCACAGAAGTTTATAACGCAGAGCCATGAAAATAAAAAATAATTTTTCTTTCCTCAAAAATGATTTTTTAGCCTGGAATTTCCTATTTTGCCAAGGATAATAGGAGAAATTGGACCCAAAATATTGTTGTCCAGTTTGTCCTGAGTATGCTGATACCCCATATGTGGGGGTAAACCACTGTTTGGGCGCACGGCAGGGCTCGGAAGGGATGGCACGCCATTTGGCTTTTTAAATGGAAAATTAGCTCCAATCATTAGCGGACACCATGTCACGTTTGGAGAGCCCCTGTGTGCCTAAACATTGGAGATCCCCCAGAAATGACACCATTTTGGAAACTAGACCCCCAAAGGAACTAATCTAGATGTGTGGTGAGGACTTTGAACCCCCAAGTGCTTCACAGAAGTTTATAACGCAGAGCCATGAAAATAAAAAAAAAAAATTATTTTCTCAAAAATGATCTTTTAGCCTGCAATTTTTTATTTTCCCAAGGGTAACAGGAGAAATTTGACCCCAAAAGTTGTTGTCCAGTTTCTCTTGAGTACGCTGATACCCCATATGTGGGGGTAAATCACTGTTTGGGCACATGCCGGGGCTCGGAAGTGAAGTAGTGACGTTTTGAAATGCAGACTTTGATGGAATGCTCTGTGGGCGTCACGTTGCGTTTGCAGAGCCCCTAATGTGGCTTAACAGTAGAAACCCCCCACAAGTGACCCCATTTTGGAAACTAGACCCCGAAAGGAACTTATCTAGATGTGTGGTGAGCACTTTGAACCCCCAAGCGCTTCATAGAAGTTTATAATGCAGAGCCGTGAAAATAATAAATACGTTTTCTTTCCTCAAAAATAATTATTTAGCCCAGAATTTTTTATTTTCCCAAGGGTTACAGAAGAAATTGGACCCCAAAAGTTGTTGTCCAGTTTCTCCTGAATACGCTGATACCCCATATGTGGGGGTAAACCACTGTTTGGGCACACGTCGGGGCTCAGAAGGGAAGTAGTGACTTTTGAAATGCAGACTTTGATGGAATGGTCTACGGGTGTCACGTTGCGTTTGCAGAGCCCCTGGTGTGCCTAAACAGTAGAAACCCCCACAAGTGACCCCATTTTAGAAACTAGACCCCCCAAGGAACTTATCTAGATATGTGGTGAGCACTTTGAACCCCCAAGTGCTTCACAGACGTTTACAACGCAGAGCCGTGAAAATAAAAAATCATTTTTCTTTCCTCAAAAATTATGTTTTAGCAAGCATTTTTTTAGATTCACAAGGGTAACAGGAGAAATTGGACCCCAGTAATTGTTGCGCAGTTTGTCCTGAGTATGCTGGTACCCCATATGTGGGGGTAAACCACTGTTTGGGCACACGTCGGGGCTCGGAAGTGAGGGAGCACCATTTGACTTTTTGAATACGAGATTGGCTGGAATCAATGGTGGCGCCATGTTGCGTTTGGAGACCCCTGATGTGCCTAAACAGTGGTAACCCCTCAATTCTACCTCCAACACTAACCCCAACACACCCCTAACTCTAATCCCAACTGTAGCCATAACCTTAATCACACCCCTAACCACAACCCTAACCCCTACACACCCCTAACCCTAACCACAACCCTAATTCCAACCCTAACCCTAAGGCTATGTGCCCACGTTGCGGATTCGTGTGAGATATTTCCGCACCATTTTTGAAAAATCCGCGGGTAAAAGGCACTGCGTTTTACCTGCGGATTTTCCGCGGATTTCCAGTGTTTTTTTGTGCGGATTTCACCTGCGGATTCCTATTGAGGAACAGGTGTAAAACGCTGCGGAATCCGCACAAAGAATTGACATGCTGCGGAAAATACAACGCAGCGTTTCCGCGCAGTATTTTCCGCACCATGGGCACAGCGGATTTGGTTTTTCATATGTTTACATGGTACTGTAAACCTGATGGAACACTGCTGCGAATCCGCAGCCAAATCCGCACCGTGTGCACATAGCCTAATTCTAAAGGTATGTGCACACGCTGCGGAAAACGCTGCGGATCCGCAGCAGTTTCCCATGAGTTTACAGTTCAATGTAAACCTATGGGAAACAAAAATCGCTGTACACATGCTGCGGAAAAACTGCACGGAAACGCAGCGGTTTACATTCCGCAGCATGTCACTTCTTTTGTGCGGATTCTGCAGCGGTTTTACAACTGCTCCAATAGAAAATCGCAGTTGTAAAACCGCAGTGAAATGCGCAGAAAAAAACGCGGTAAATCCGCCATAAATCCGCAGCGGTTTAGCACTGCGGATTTATCAAATCCGCAGCGGAAAAATCCGCAGAGGACCAGAATACGTGTGCACATACCGAAACCCTAACCCTAACCCTAACCCTAGCCCTAACCCTACCCCTAACCCTACCCCTAACCCTACCCCTAACCCTAACCCTAGCCCTAACCCTAGCCCTAACCCTAACCCTACCCCTAACCCTAACCCTATTCTAACAGTAGTGGAAAAAAAAAATTTCTTTATTTTTTTATTGTCCCTACCTATGGGGGTGACAAAGGGGGGGAGGTCATTTATTATTTTTTTTATTTTGATCACTGAGATAGATTATATCTCAGTGATCAAAATGCACTTTGGAACGAATCTGCCGGCCGGCAGATTCGGCGGGCGCACTGCACATGCGCCCGCCATTTTGGAAGATGGCGGCGCCCAGGGAGAAGACGGACGGGACCCCGGCTGGATCGGTAAGTATGATGGGGTGGGGGGGACCACGGGGGGGGGATCGGAGCACGGGGGGGGATCGGAGCACGGGGGGGGGGATCGGAGCACGGGGGGAGGAATCGGAGCGCGGGAGGGGTGGAACGGAGCACGGGGGGCTGGAATGGAGCACGGGGGGGCTGGAATGGAGCACGGGGGGTGGAACGGAGCACCGGGGGGGTGGATCGGAGTGCAGGGGGGGTGATTGGAGCACGGGGGGGTGATTGGAGCACGGGGGGAGCGGACAAGAGCACGGGGGGGGAGCGGAGCACTGGACGGAGGGGAGCCGGAGCAGTGTACCAGCCAGATCGGGGGGCTGCGGGGGCGATCGGTGGGGTGGGGTGGGGGCACATTAGTATTTCCAGCCATGGCCGATGATATTTCAGCATCGGCCATGGCTGGATTGTAATATTTCACCCGTTATAATAGGTGAAATATTACAAATCGCTCTGATTGGCAGTTTCACTTTCAACAGCCAATCAGAGCGATCGTAGCCACGAGGGGGTGAAGCCACCCCCCCTGGGCTAAACTACCACTCCCCCTGTCCCTGCAGATCGGGTGAAATGGGAGTTAACCCTTTCACCCGGCCTGCAGGGACGCGATCTTTCCATGACGCCGCATAGGCGTCATGGGTCGGAATGGCACCGACTTTCATGACGCCTACGTGGCGTCATGGGTCGGGAAGGGGTTAAGGGTCACCAATCTAACCCAAGAAGAGGTGCGAAACCGGCTAAATAAGATTAAAATAGATAAATCTCCGGGTCCGGATGGCATACACCCACGAGTACTAAGAGAACTAAGTAATGTAATAGATAAACCATTATTTCTTATTTTTAGGGACTCTATAGCAACAGGGTCTGTTCCGCAGGACTTGCGCATAGCAAATGTGGTGCCAATATTCAAAAAGGGCTCTAAAAGTGAACCTGGAAATTATAGGCCAGTAAGTCTAACCTCTATTATTGGTAAAATATTTGAAGGGTTTCTGAGGGATGTTATTCTGGATTATCTCAATGAGAATAACTGATTAACTCCATATCAGCATGGGTTTATGAGAAATCGCTCCTGTCAAACCAATCTAATCAGTTTTTATGAAGAGGTAAGCTATAGGCTGGACAACGGTGAGTCATTGGACGTGGTATATCTCGATTTTTCCAAAGCGTTTGATACCGTGCCGCACAAGAGGTTGGTACACAAAATGAGAATGCTTGGTCTGGGGGAAAATGTGTGTAAATGGGTTAGTAACTGGCTTAGTGATAGAAAGCAGAGGGTGGTTATAAATGGTATAGTCTCTAACTGGGTCGCTGTGACCAGTGGGGTACCGCAGGGGTCGGTATTGGGACCTGTTCTCTTCAACATATTCATTAATGATCTGGTAGAAGGTTTACACAGTAAAATATCGATATTTGCAGATGATACAAAACTATGTAAAGCAGTTAATACAAGAGAAGATAGTATTCTGCTACAGATGGATCTGGATAAGTTGGAAACTTGGGCTGAAAGGTGGCAGATGAGGTTTAACAATGATAAATGTAAGGTTATACACATGGGAAGAAGGAATCAATATCACCATTACACACTGAACGGGAAACCACTGGGTAAATCTGACAGGGAGAAGGACTTGGGGATCCTAGTTAATGATAAACTTACCTGGAGCAGCCAGTGCCAGGCAGCAGCTGCCAAGGCAAACAGGATCATGGGGTGCATTAAAAGAGGTCTGGATACACATGATGAGAGCATTATACTGCCTCTGTACAAATCCCTAGTTAGACCGCACATGGAGTACTGTGTCCAGTTTTGGGCACCGGTGCTCAGGAAGGATATAATGGAACTAGAGAGAGTACAAAGGAGGGCAACAAAATTAATAAAGGGGATGGGAGAACTACAATACCCAGATAGATTAGCGAAATTAGGATTATTTAGTCTAGAAAAAAGACGACTGAGGGGCGATCTAATAACCATGTATAAGTATATAAGGGGACAATACAAATATCTCGCTGAGGATCTGTTTATACCAAGGAAGGTGACGGGCACAAGGGGGCATTCTTTGCGTCTGGAGGAGAGAAGGTTTTTCCACCAACATAGAAGAGGATTCTTTACTGTTAGGGCAGTGAGAATCTGGAATTGCTTGCCTGAGGAGGTGGTGATGGCGAACTCAGTCGAGGGGTTCAAGAGAGGCCTGGATGTCTTCCTGGAGCAGAACAATATTGTATCATACAATTATTAGGTTCTGCAGAAGGACGTAGATCTGGGGATTTATTATGATGGAATATAGGCTGAACTGGATGGACAAATGTCTTTTTTCGGCCTTACTAACTATGTTACTATGTATGTAATTAACCAAAATCCAATTAAAGATCTTGGAGACAATATATACCCCCTCGAGGATATGATAAAAAAAAGTTTGGGATATGGTCTCGACTCCCCCTATCTGTAGTGGGCAGACTTGGACTAATTAAAATGATAATCCTCCCAAAGTGTTTTTTTTTTTATAAATCAGGCTTATTAAAACAAATAATACCAGGATACAATCAAATGATTCAGCAGATTACGAAATAATGGTTGCATCTTAATTAAGTATTATAACATAGCATCTCCATAAGTCAGCATAAGTCTGTAGCCTGTCAAATGATACTATTGGCTGTAAAGTATTGTTAGTAATGAAACAACAAAAATATTCAATAACACTTTCAAACAGATTTATGATAATTACTCATCAGGAAATAAAGAAAATTGTGTCTAGATAGGTGAAGACAAACATAGAAAGTAGCGAGAAAGAGAGATAGAATAGGAGGGGAAGAGAGAGAGAATGAGAATTGGGGAGGGGGGTGGGACATGTAGGGATAGGATCATAGCAATCCCATCCTTCCAACGACTGAATGACATATTGACAATGCAATCCAGAAGTGTGTTAATGCATGAATCGTCAGGATCTTCAGAGCCAGAGATCTAACTCAGGTGTCTCGCTAAAGGCAATCCAGGGGGCCCATGTATTATACATTTTATCTGTATTACCTGAGCTCTGACTTGACATCATTTGCTCCATTCTGTAGATATCGTTGAGTTCTGCTACGAACTTGGCACAGGAAGGAAATTTCTCCAGTATTCAATATCGGGGAACCAGGTTCCTGACTGCAGTAAGGAAGTGTCTGTGTAAGCCCCTTTTGAACCTAGAGATTGACAGATCGCATAAAGACAACAGAGCCAGACCCGCTGAAGGCTGGATCTGTATAATTGACAACTTATTATGAAGTTCGAAAACAGCCAACCATAGGTCTTTTATGGGGGACAATCCCATCAAATGTGTACATAGGAGCCCACTTCTTTTAGACATCTCCAGCAAGTATTGGGAGTCGAGGGGAACACAGCATGTACCATGGAAGGACACCTATACCACCTCGTCAGAATCTTATAGCTCCTCTCTTGTGATACCGCACACAACGACGACTTAAACGTAAAAAGGAGGATTTTTGCGCTGTCTTCAGATGACAAAGATTTCCCCAAATCAGCCTCCCATTTTAGAAAGAACGTTGGGTGACCCTGTGATGAAATCCCCTCCTCTTGTAAGATTCCATACAACAATGAAACAGCATGGTCTGGAGGGTTTGTTGAAATACATACCATCTCAAAGGGGAATAGTGGTCTACCCATATTAGTTTGTCTCGCCAGTGTATTAATGAAACTCTTTAGTTATTCATAAAAGAACCACGCACCTGAAGGTGGCTCTTCATCTAAGAATATTTCTTGGAGAGACTTCATCCCTGTTTGTTTTAAGTAGTCATGAATAATAGGTTTGGCATCTCTCCTCGTTGTTTAGATACATCTCTCTATTTAGTCCCGCGGGAAAGGAAGGGTCATCATATATTGGGATCAGTGGGCCCGGGAATGAGGTGATCCGAAGGCCCCTACCCCTGATTTTGATAAAAGATAAGTTTCCGGTGAGAAAGGGCAAGGGAACGTCCGCTCCCCCCCACCCAAAGACCAAGGAACCGTCTGGGAGTCACAACCATTAAGATCGTTTTCTAGGTTAACCCATTTTCTGTTATTTTTGTTATGGTAAAAGTCTAGGATACAGGTTCCTAATGAAGCGTAGCTATAAATTGCGAGGTTTGGAAGACCCAGACAACCTGTTTGTTTAGACCTGCTCAGCGTTAAATATTATATACATGCCCGATTGTGAGACCAGATAAATCGGGTGATCATCTGTTTGAGGCGAGAGAAAAAGGAAACAGGCAAGTATAGGGGTATTGTTTGAAAATAGTATAAGAGACGTGGCAGAATGCCCATTTTAATTATGTTAATCCTACCCAACCAAGATAACTGGAGTCTATGCCATCTCTCCAGATCCGATTCGGCTTTCTGTAAGGCTATTTTGAAATTTGCTTCAAAAAGTTGAGTTATTTTAGCTGTAATTTTAACACCTAGGTAAGTGAGAGAGTCAAAACGCCATTTGAATGGGAAAGCTATCCTCAATTAGTCAATCAGAGGGAGTTGTATTGATATATTTAAAATTTCCGATTTGTGGGAGTTCATTTTAAAATTACTCAGAAGGCCAAATTTATGTAGTTCTGAAATGATGTTTGGCAGACTCGGAGAAGGAGAAGTGATATATAAGAGAATGTCGTCTGCAAAGAGAGCTAGTTTATGTTCCTCTGACCTTAATTTTATTCCCTTGATTGAGGGGTTATTTTGCAGTGCTATGGCCATATGTTCCATTGTTAATATATACAGGAGGGGAGAGAGCGGACACCCCTGTCTTGTACCATTCCCCACCCGAAAACCTATTTGAAAGTGCACCACTGACCTTGACTTGAGCACTGGGAGAAGTATACAGGGCAGTGATCCTACGCATCATGTTTTCTTTTAAGCCAATTCCCTCTAGAGTCTGAAAAATGATCTCCCAATGTAGCTGGTCAAAGGCTTTTTTAGCATCAATTGACATGATGCATAAGGGCTCGCCCTCCCTACTTGCCCTGTCAATCAAAGAAATAGTTCTAATTGTGTTATCCCACGCCTCCCGACCCGGGACAAAGCCAACCTGATCTTGATTTATCAATTTTGGCAAGAGAGGGAATAATCTGTTGGCTAACATCTTCATGTATATTTTAATATCTATATTTATCAAAGATATCGGACGATAATTACTGCATATAGAGAGGTCTTTAACAGGTTTAGGAAGTATCGTGATATGCGCCGTAAGGGCCAGTGAGGGGAAGAAACCCCCATTGAGACAGAGTTACAGACCTCTGAGAATATTGGGCTTAATACCGTGGAAAACTTCTTATAAAAGCCAGCTGAGTACCCATCTGGGCCCGAACTCATCCCTTGTTTGAGGTCTTCAATAGTTTCAGATACCTCTTCCACTGAAAAATCCCTCTCCAGTTCAAGCAATTTATCCTCTGATAGTAAAGGTAATTTGTTTTGTTGCAAGAAAGATTTGATTTTGCTGCAGAGAGATTGTAGTGGTGCATCTCTGTAATGTCCTGCTATATTATATAAGGATTTATAATAGTCGCTGAAGCTAGAAAGAATATCTTTAGTACTATACACTTTTTCCCCATTTTATTTTTAATAAACGGTATGTAGGTATGTGGAATGCGTTGTTTAAGATCTCTTGCCAAAAGTTTACCACATTTATTACCATATTGGTAGAAGCGACTCTTTAGTCTTTCCCAAAAGCTTCTGGATTTCTGATCTAAAATAGTAAGCAATTTTTGCCTAGTTGTTGAGAGCTGAGCAAATGTACTCATCTCAAGATCTCGTTTATGTTGATTTTGTAACATAGTAACATAGTTAGTAAGGCTGAAAAAAGACATTTGTCCATCCAGTTCAGCCTATATTCCATCATAATAAATCTCCAGATCTACGTCCTTCTACAGAACCTAATAATTGTATGTTACAATATTGTTCTGCTCCAGGAAGACATCCAGGCCTCTCTTGATAAGCTAGCTATTTCCGCGACTCTATCCTTTTTCAGCCGAGCACCGTGGGAGATAAGCACACCTCTGATAACTCCTTTCAAAGCTTCCCACTTCACAGTAGGGGACGTGATGTCCTCCTCTTGATCCGTCAGGAAGTTCGATATTGTTTGTTCTATCTCGGATTTACATATGGGATCATGTAGTAGGTTTTCATTTAGGTGCCATGAAAGGGCCCGGTCGCACAGCAGGATAGAGGAAGATTGAAAAATAAACAGGGGCATGATCTGACCAGAGTATCGACCCTATGTCTGCTTCCACGGGCAGGTCAAGCAGCCTACGTGAGATAAAAAAAAATTGTCTATTCTACTGTAAGTATTGTGAATTTTTGAGAAAAAGCTATAATCCCTAGTGTCAGGGTGAAGAACCCTGCAGACGTCTACTAGCCTCATACTTTGGAGTTGGGATCTTATTTTGTTGATAGAGCATGGGGTATATGAAGACTTACCCGAAGAGACGTCCACCACAGGGTTAATTGGGGTATTGAAGTCGCCTCCAAGTATCACAGGAGAGGAACCAGCAAACTCATCAAGACGTGTTTTACATTCAGCTCCAAACTGCTGTTGCCCTTGATTTGGAAAATACACGTTAGGTATCACAAGTTTGTGTGTTGCCCATGTAATAAGAAGGAAGATGTATCTACCATTTTGATCGATTAGGGAATCTAAGATCTCAGGTACAAAAGATTTGTGAAAAGCTATGGTACCATTTAGGGTAATGCTTTGTGATGCAGTATGGTATTGCCCCAATTTTGAAGTGAGTCTCCTGGAACAATATCACTGAGACTCGTTGTTTATGACTATCAAATAGAATCTGTCTCCTTTTTTTTGGAGTATTCAATCCCTTTACATTAAAGGAGCAAAACTTGATCTTATCCATTATCTAGGTATTTACCAGTATCCTGCAGTTCCACATATCCGGATGAATAAAGGATACACTGGGTTACAAGACAGCTATGGCTGGTTACACATTTGCAGTTGTGTCCGCAGCGTTTCTACCGCAGATATCCGCATGCGTTGTGTATTCCTATATTTAACATTAGGGATGTTAATATAGACGTTAAGGAGATAAAGGGAGGGCGTGGACATTGGCAGGTCACTACTCAGCAGACACTGAAGCAGACGAGACACAGGCTACATCTTGGAGGAAAACAAGACACTGAACAATGTGAGTATATCCTAGCCAATGCCTTTATTTTCTTTTTTCTTTCTCTACATGTCCTAATTTCTGCCATTTCTTTCTTTCTACATGCATCAGAATGTCTTCTTCTTCTTCTGATGAGGAGCAACGTCCTGGGCTGTCGGAAGTCGAACATGTTAGTGAGGTGAGTACTCACTGTCACATCCACACATGTGACAATTTTTGTATTTAATTTTTTTAGAGCTCTTCTTCATCTGCGGCAGAGACTGGGCAGGAGCAGCGGAGTCAAGGTCGGGTGGAAAGACGGCAGCGGGTACGTATACAAGGCTGACTATTTACTATATCCTCAGTGTAATATTCTTGAATCTTCTTTTCTTTCCATTCCTATTTATTTTTTCTTTTGGAATCCTTTTGTATGTTGGACTTTCCTATTCATGCCATTTCTCAGTATCTTTTTTCTTTCTTTTCCTTATGTTAATTCACCAAACTTTAATTACTTTAATTTAATCTATTCTATTTATGGTGTGGTTACGCTAAAGAAAGAAAGGAAAATACCCAAAACATGTCAGAAACACCAAATTTGGACTGTCATTGGTTTAGATTTGGAACGTACCTTAATGTAACCAGCAGACATTCCTCTGGTGGAATCGCTCTACAGAGCTGGGTGTCCTGTCTCTGTATGGCTCCTTGGACACGACCAAGCAAATCCCGGAACGAGTCTTGCGACATCCTTGTATAGTCATGGAATTTCTCGGGGTTTGCATTAAGCTCGCCATACAGCGTGTGATAGGCTCCACGGCACTCACGTAGTTCAATAATGGGGTGTCTCCAAAACCGCCTACGTTGTCTCCTTCTCCATCTTTTGTGATTTCTCTCTTGCTCCCAAGCAAAGGCACAGGCAAGAAACAGCTTGATCCAGCTTAAATCCAGGTTGAAATAAAAGCTCTCCACGCGAAGATCCATCATGACACAGGATACAGGAGCAAAATCTGAAGATTACAGCTGTTCAGGGGTCTATATAAAGAAATCCCATAATACATGCCCTCTGTAGTCCCATTGGCGGTGTCTGGTTATCTAGATTTTTCTCTTGTGAAATTTCCCATCATGCGCCCCAATAACGCAAACGCAGGAAAAAACGCATATAAACATGTACAAACGCGGCGTTTTTTAAACCGCATGTGTTCCCACATGTGTCTAAAAGACGCCGCGTTTGTACGCGTTTATATGCGTTTTTTCCACCACTTGCGGATGCGGATTAAACGCTGCGGATTTAAACGCAAATGTGAAACTAGCCTATGTTGGACGGGGAAGGGGTGAGGAGAAGGAGGGGGAGAAGATAAGATAAAGAGAAAAACAAAGAATAAAGAACATAGAAAGAGTATATTGGAGCTGAGACTCCAAACCAATCATTATATCAGTGTTACCTAGGCAACCGAGCACCTAAACACTTTGTATGGAGGGAGGAAGCCGGAGAAGAGCGGCAACCCCCCTTCCCATGCCCCCCCCCCCTCACTTCTGAAGGATCCCGGGAGCAACTGAAAATCTAGGACCCTCTCAACTACAGCAAAACCTCTAAATATGTCATTAATTAACAAGATCATTTCAACTATAGTAAAATTAACAAAAAATTACTATTATCTCCTCCAATATTCAAGCATGGCCCCGAGAGGGCCATAGGCCGAAAAGAGGAGAAACAATAAAAAGAGAAGTTGAAAAGGGTAAAAATATTAAATGAAAAATCGCTTAATGGCAGATCAGAAGGTCCCTCTTTGGTGTTTCGTCTCCCAGACTGAGGAACCTTGAGCCATCTCAGAGGAGCATCTGGAAGCATTGGGATCGATGGCCAGTCTGGAAGATCTATTAGTGGAAGCTCAAATGTTCTTAGAAAATTAGCCAAGTTTCCTATACGGCGGAAGGAGGCGCTTTTACCTTGTTTGAATGCAATCAGTTGAAATGGGAACCCCCATCTGTAGGAGAGGTCTCTCTCCTTGAGAACCGCCAGCAAGGGTTTCAAGGCTCTGCATAGGAAAAAAGTATGTCTGGATAAATCAGAAAGGAGCAAAATTTGATGACCCTCAAACCAGAGAGGCCCCTTTTTTCTGGCAGCTGTCATGATAGCTTATTTAGCTCTGAAGTAGTGTACCCTACAAATGACATCTCGAGGACGATTGTCAGATGTGGGTTTAAACTCGATAGTATTATCCTCGCAGTCATCAAGGATATCAAGGAAGATTTTTTGAACTGTGCGATCTAGATCCTGAGGGTTAATGGACTCTGGTAGGCCACGTATATGAATGTTATTATGCCTGTTGCGATTCTCCCGGTCCTCCAGGCCTGATGACCTTTCCTCCAATTTCAGAGTGTGGTCAATTATGATTTCTCTGTGGGCCTGTAGTTCCTGTGTGATATCCTCCTGGGTTTTTTCTATGTCCTCAATATGCAAAGTGAATTCCTTCTGTAAATTTTGAATTTTTTATATGAGTTCTCTAGTCTGCACACAAACCCCTCTAGGTCGTTTTTAGTTGGAAGGGCTTTGATATATTTGCTGAGCTCAGATATATTCATATCCCCAGGGATATCATTATCATCAGAATTGTCTTCTATTAGTTTTGTGGGAGAGCCATGTGATGACTGTGATTACCTAGAGGAAGAGCTGCTTTTTTGCATAGCTTGCGACATTTGGGATCTCGTATTCCTTGTCTGAGGAGTTGAATTTAGAAAGTGTTTCATATCCTCCAGATTAGGCTCCTTATTTAGATTTATTGTCTGCCCAGAAGCTTTTTTAGATTTACCCATAGATGTCCGCTGCTTAAGTCAATCCTAAATGTTCATGGGGAGCACGGGGGTGCAGTGGTCACATTAGTCGCAGCCCCCCCATCAGCAAGCCCCCCACAGTTTGTATGTGTTTTCATTAGAAAAGTTATAGGGAGCGTGGACAGTGTCCCAAAAATCTGTTGTTATACTTGGTTTCAGCACTGGGTGGCACCGAAGATCTAATGTTGAAAGTATGCAAGCCTGCAAGATAATATATGCTGTTTGCATTAAATCAGGATTAACCCCTTTCTGACATTAGACGTACTATCCCGTCGAGGTGGGGTGGGCCCGTATGACCACCGACGGGATAGTACGTCATACGCGATCGGCCGCGCTCACGGGGGGAGCGCGGCCGATCGCGGCCGGGTGTCAGCTGCCTATCGCAGATGACATGTGGCACTATGTGCCAGGAGCGGTCACGGACCGCTCCCGGCACATTAACCCCCGGCACACCGGCGGTATAGGGAAGCTTCCCGCCCTGCGGGCTTCCCTGAGACCCCTGCAGCAACGCGATATAATCGCGTTGCTGCAAGGGCCTCCTTATCTCCCTCCCTGTAGCAGGCCCGGATCCAAGATGGCCGCGGCATCCGGGTCCTGCAGGGAGGGAGGTGGCTTACCAAGTGCCTGCTCAGAGCAGGCGCTTGATAACCCTGCACTGCTCTAAGTCAGGACAAAGTAAAGAAGTGAAAAAAATTTTTTCCAAATGTGTAAAAAAATAAAAAAAATCCTAAATAATGAAAAAAAAAAATTTATTCCCATAAATGCATTTCTTTAAATAATAATAAAAAAAACAATAAAAGTACACATACAGTTAGGTCCATATATATTTGGACAGATAACATTTTTCTAATTTTGGTTACATACATTACCACAATGAATTTTAAACAAAACAATTGAGATGCAGTTGAAGTTCAGATTTTCAGCTTTTATTTGAAGGTATCCACATTAAAATTGGATGAAGAGTTTAGGAGTTTCAGCTCCTTAACATGTGCCACCCTGTTTTTAAAAGGACCAAAAGTAATTGGACAGATTCAATAATTTTAAATAAAATGTTCATTTCTAGTACTTGGTGGAAAACCTTTTGTTGGCAATGACTGCATGAAGTCTTGAACTCATGGACATCACCAGACGCTGTGTTTCCTCCTTTTTGATGCTCGGCCAGGCCTTCACTGTGGTGGTTTTCAGTTGCTGTTTGTTTGTGGGCCTTTCTGTCTGAAGTTTAGTCTTTAACAAGTGAAATGCTGCTCAATTGGGTTGAGATCAGGTGACTGACTTGGCCATTCAAGAATATTCCACTTCTTTGCTTTAATAAACTCCTGGGTTGCTTTGGCTTTATGTTTTGGGTCATTGTCCATCTGTAGTATGAAATGACGACCAATCAGTTTGGCTGCATTTGGCTGGATCTGAGCACACAGTATGGCGGCTCTGAATACCTCAGAATTCATTCGGCTGCTTCTGTCCTGTGTCACATCATCAATACACACTAGTGACCCAGTGCCACTGGCAGCCATGCATGCCCAAGCCATCACACTGCCTCCGCCGTGTTTTACAGATGATGGGGCATGCTTTGGATCATGAGCTGTACCACGCCTTCGCCATACTTTTCTCTTTCCATTATTCTGGTAGAGGTTGATCTTGGTTTCATCTGTCCAAAAAAAGTTCTTCCAGAACTATGCTGGCTTTTTTAGATGTTTTTTAGCAAAGTCCAGTCTAGCCTTTTTATTTTTGATGCTTATGAGTGGTTTGCACTGTGCAGTGAACCCTCTGTATTTACTTTCATGCAGTCTTCTCTTTATGGTAGATTTGGATATTGATACGCCGACCTCCTGGAGAGTGTTGGTCACTTGGTTGGCTGTTGTAAAGGGGTTTCTCTTCGCCATGGAGATTATTCTGTGATCATCCACCACTGTTGTCTTCCATGGGCGCCCAGGTCTTTTTGCATTGATGAGTTCACCAGTCCTTTCTTTCTTTCTCAGAATGTACCAAACTGTAGATTTTGCCACTCCTAATGTTGTAGCAATTTCTCGGATGGGTTTTTTCTGTTTTCGAAGCTTAAGGATGGCTTGTTTCACCTGCATTGAGAGCTCCTTTGACCGCATGTTTACTTCACAGCAAAACCTTCCAAATGCAAGCACCACACCTCAAATCAACTCAAGGCCTTTTATCTGCTTATTTGAGAATGATATAATGAAGGGATTGCCCACACCTGTCCATGAAATAGCCTTGGAGTCAATTGTCCAATTACTTTTGGACCCTTTAAAAACAGGGTGGCACATGTTAAGGAGCTGAAACTCCTAAACCCTTCATCCAATTTTAATGTGGATACCCTCAAATGAAAGCGGAAAGTCTGAGCTTCAACTGCATCTGAATTGTTTTGTTTAAAATTCATTGTGGTAATGTCTATAACCAAAATTAGAAAAATGTTGTCTCTGTCCAAATATATATGGACCTAACTGTATTTAGTATCGCCGCGTCCGTAACGGCCCGACCTATCAAAAACAACGCTTTATTATCATACCGCTGAACAAAAAGTGGAATAACACGCGATCAAAAAGACAGATATAAATAACCATGGTGCAATTTAAATGTCATCTTGTCACGCAAAAAAACGAGCCGCCATACAGCATCATCAGCAAAAAAATAAAAAAGTTATAGTCCTGAGAATAAAGCGATGCAAAAATAATTTTTCTATAAAATAGGTTTTTATCGTATAAAAGCGCCAAAACATAAAAAAATGATATAAATGAGGTGTCGCTGTAATTGTACTGACCCGAAGAATAAAACTGCTTTATCCATTTTACCAAACGCGGAACGGTATAAACGCCTCCCCCAAAAGAAATTCATGAATAGCTGGTTTTTGGTCATTCTGCCTCACAAAAATCGGAATAAAAAGCGATCAAAAAAGTCACGTGCCTGAAAATGTTACCAATAAAAACGTCAATTTGTCCCGCAAAAAACAAGACCTCACATGACTCTGTGGACCAAAATATGGAAAAATTATAGCTCTCAAAATGTGGTAACGCAAAAAATATTTTTTGCAATAAAAAGCGTCTTTCAGTGTGTGACGGCTGCCAATCATAAAAATCCGCAAAAAAACCCGCTATAAAAGTAAATCAAACGCCCTTCATCACCCCCTTAGTTTGGGAAAAATTAAAATAATGTATTTATTTCCATTTTCCCATTAGGGCTAGGGTTAGGGCTAGGATTAGGGCTAAGGTTAAGGCTACAGTTAGGGTTGGGGCTAAAGTTAGGGTTAGGGTTGGGGCTAAAGTTGCGGTTAGGGTTTGGATAACATTTACGGTTGGGAATAGGGTTGGGATTAGGGTTAGGGGTGTGTCTGGGTTAGGGGTGTGGTTAGGGTTACTGTTGGGATTAGGGTTAGGGGTGTGTTTGGCTTAGGGTTTCAGTTATAATTGGGGGGTTTCCACTGTTTAGGCACATCAGGTGCTCTCCAAACGAGACATGGCGTCCGATCTCAATTCCAGCCAATTCTGCGTTGAAAAAGTAAAACAGTGCTCTTTCCCTTTCGAGCTCTCCCGTGTGCCCAAACAGGGGTTTACCTCAACATATGGGGTATCAGCGTACTCAGGACAAATAGGACAACAACTTTTGGGGTCCAATTTCTCCTGTTACCCTTGGGAAAATACAAAACTGGGGGCTAAAAAAATATTTGTGTGGGAAAAAAAAAGATTTTTTATTTTCACAGCTCTGCGTTATAAACTGTAGTGAAACACTTGGGGGTTCAAAGTTCTCACAACACATCTAGATAAGTTCCTTGGGGGGTCTAGTTTCCAATATGGGGTCACTTGTGGAGGGTTTCTACTGTTTAGGTACATTAGGGGCTCTGCAAACGCAATGTGACGCCTGCAGACCATTCCATCTAAGTCTGCATTCCAAATGGCGCTCCTTCCCTTCCGAGCCCTCCCATGCGCCCAAACAGTGGTTCCCCCCACATATGGTGTATCATCGCACACAGGACAAATTGGACAACAAATTTTGGGGTCCAATTTCTCCTGTAACCCTCGGGAAAATACAAATCTGGGGGCTAAAAAAATAATTTTTGTGGGACAAAAATTTTGTTTTATTTTTACGGCTCTGCATTATAAACTTCTGTGAAGCCCTTGGTGGGTCAAAGTGCTCAAAACACGTCTAGATAAGTTCCTTAGGGGGTCTACTTTCCAAAATGGTGTCACTTGTGGGGGGGTTTCAATGTTTAGGCACATCAGTAGCTCTCCAAACGCAACATGGCGTCCCATCTCAATTCCTGTCAATTTTGCATTGAAAAGTCAAACGGCGCTCCTTCCCTTCCGAGCTCTCCCATGCGCCCAAACAGTGGTTTACCCCCACATATGGGGTATCAGCGTACTCAGGACAAATTGTACAACAACTTTTGGGGTCCAATTTCTTCTCTTACCCTTGGGAAAATAAAAAATTGGGGGCAAAAATATAATTTTTGTGAAAAAATGATTTTTTATTTTTACGGTTCTGCATTATAAACTTCTGTGAAGCACTTGGTGGGTCAAAGTGGTCACCACACCTCTAGATAAGTTCCTTAAGGGGTCTACTTTCAAAAATGGTGTCACTTGTGGGGGGTTTCAATGTTTAGGCACATCAGGGGCTCTCCAAACGCAACATGGTGTCCCATCTCAATTCCAGTCAATTTTGCATTGAAAAGTAAAATGGCGCTCCTTCGCTTCCGAGCTCTGTCATGCGCCCAAACAGTGGTTTACCCCCAAATATGGGGTATTGGTGTACTCAGGACAAATTGTAAAACAACTTTTGGGGTCCATTTTTTCCTGTTACCCTTGGTAAAATAAAACAAATTGGAGCTGAAGTAAATTTTTTGTGAAAAAAAGTTAAATGTTCATTTTTATTTAAACATTCCAAAAATTCCTGTGAAGCACCAGAAGGGTTAATAAACTTCTTGAATATGGTATTGAGCACCTTGAGGGGTGCAGTTTTTAGAATGGTGTCACACTTGGGATATTTTCTATGATATAGACCCCTCAAAATGACTTCAAATGAGATGTGGTCCCAAAAAAAAAAATGGTGTTGTAAAAACGAGAAATTGCTGGTCAACTTTTAACCCTTATAACTCCCTAACAAAAAAAAATTTTGGTTCCAAAATTGTGCTGATGTACAGTAGACATGTGGGAAATGTTACTTATTAAGTATTTTGTGTGACATATCTCTGTGATTTAATTGCATAAAAATTCAAAGTTGGAATATTGCGAAATGTTCAAAATTTTCGTCAAATTTCCATTTTTTTCACAAATAAATGCAGGTACCATCAAAGAATGTTTACCACTATCATGAAGTACAATATGTCACGAGAAAACATTGTCAGAATCACTGGGATCCGTTGAAGTGTTCCAGAGTTATAACCTCATAAAGGGACAGTGGTCAGAATTGTAAAAATTGGCCCGGTCATTAACGTGCAAACCACCCTTGGGGGTAAAGGGGTTAATACAGGGAAAACATAATTATGTCCAAGATTGAGCTAATTGCTGATTTACATCACCCTTCGGTTAAGAAAACACATAAGAATTTATTGGGAGAGCTTTCCAGGTTCTCAGATCTGTGCCGGGCTGCCAGAGCACACCTTCCCTCCAGTGGCGGGAAAATGCAGAGGCGATGGGGCCAATGGCGGGTGCCTCAGGGACCGCCGACCCTCCCTCCGTTGCTCTCCACCTCGCTGGGGCCCAGGACGTACCTCCACAAATGCCACCAGTGCCAGGGGTCCAGTCCGACAAGTCTCGGGGGTGCCCCATGCCGTGAGTATCAAGGGGCCCGGGGGCGGGAAGGGATCTCTCTCCTTTCTTCCCCACCAACCTTACAGCTCTGTGAGGAACCCTCTGTCTCCTCGGCACTGGGATGTTCTCCTCAGCGAACCCCTCTTGGTTTCTCCTTATGCCGTATGGTCTGGAGCGTCCTCTCCTTGCCGGCTCGCCTCTGCCGCGGCTGTGCTGCAGGGCCGCCGCCGGTTCGCAAGTCCGGAGTGCCGGTGTTCCGTCACGGCGGGTCCTAGGTCGGGAGACCCCCTCTTCTCGGGCTTGTTGTGGCGGGGTTTGAGGAGTATGTGGTCTATATACGACCAGAGAGGTGTCTGTATCTCTTCTTTCCTGGAGGCGCTCTCCACCATGCGACTGTCTTCTTCGGGTGCTGGACACGCTCCCCTCCTCCCAAAGTGTTTTTATATGCTGGAACATACATCAAAGTCCCTAAGGGTTCTTTAAGAAAATGCATAGCTTAATGGCAGCGCTTATATGGGGCTCCTCTAGGCCTAAAGTAAATATTGGTTCCTTACAAAGGCCCAAAAGAGAGGGTGGATATGCGGTACCTGACCTCTTTTTATATTATCTAGCTGGCCAACTACGATACTTAAAATATTGGCTAATCCATGATAAACTTAGTAACGCAGAGGCTCATCTCATTCATTTTCCGGGGGGACACACACCATGGACAATATTGGAGGGCTCATACAGACCACCTCGGGGCCTGCTGTTTGCACATAGTTTTCTGACCAGGTCAGGGAGACTTGGATTTGGGATAATCCTGAATTTTCGCATCTCCAAAACTTACAAGACCCATGTTTCTGGACACAATATAACATAACAACGCTCAATCAGATTTTTGAAAATCAAATGTTATCATTTGAACAATTTCATATAAAATTTGGAATCCCTCATAGAGATTTTTATAGATATCTGTAGCTGAGACACGCTATAATGTACCAATTCCCACTTCCTAGAATGCGAATACCTAGATATCCACTAATAGGAATATTGTCAACTACAGGTGTGATTTCTTCCCTGTATACCTTCTTGTTAAATTCCAAAATTACTTCTACCCAGTTGGCTGTGGAGGTTAAATGGAGGCACTTAATTCCATCTATCACTGATGACCAGTGGATTGAAGCACTGGAAGCACATACGATGGTGTCTCCAGCGGCAAATAAATTAATTCAGTTATATATATTCCACCAATCTCATTTAACCCTGATTGCATAAATTCGGTAGAAGAGTAAATGATGAATGTCATAGATGTGGGGAGGAGGGTGTGGATTTTTGGCATCTCATTTGGGATTGTAGACTTATAAGAAGATATTGGAAGGATGTGATTTTTACACTAGAAAGGATTCTTGGGATACCGGTTGGATGTAGTCCAGAGCTGTGTGTGCTGGGTGTTGTGGATGAAGAAATGTAGACTCATTATGACAGAATATTTCTCAGAGAGGCTTTGTTTATGGCTAGGAAAGCGATAGCCCTGAGGTGGATGGGGGGAAAGTCTCCTTCAATCAATCAGTGGAAAAAATTAGTGAACGATATTATTCCATATGAGAACATATTATACAGGACCAGAGGATGTCCCCAGAAATTTCATAGGATTTGATGGATTACTCTGATTTTACACTGCAATGTCACATGCCTGTTATATTATTTTGTGGAATCTATCAATAAAAAGTTTAAAAAAAAAAAAATTGCATTTGGTATCTTTATGTTTGAAGCATGATATGTGGGAAAAGTTTGAAAAGTTCCAGGGAGCCGAATACTTTCACAAGGCATTGTAACTCTGACAGTGGGCATTTAAATGCTCTTCTGGATGCCGGTCCGGAAACACTGCGCAACAAATTTCAGGGAAGTTCTTGTCCCCTGAGAAAATGTTATTGTATGTTATAGATTTTGATATGCTGAACACAAATATGTGCTCCCAAAGTCTGTATTACGTAAGGTTTTTAACCCCTTCATGACCGGAGCTTTTTTTCGATTTTCTTTCCACTTCTTTCCAGAGCCATAACTTTTTCATTTTTCCATCAATATGGCCATGTGAGGGCTTATTTATTTGCGGGAAGAGTTGTACTTTTGAACGACACCATTGGTTTTACCATGTCGTGTACTCAAAAACAGGAAAAAAATTCCAAGTATTGTGAAATTGCAAACAAAGTGCTATCCCACACTTTTTTTTGTTTTGCTTTTTTGCTAGATTCACTAAATGCTAAAACTGACCAGCTATTATGATTCTCCAGGTCATTACGAGTTCATAGACACCAAACATGTCTAGGTTCTCTTTTATCTAAGACTAAGTGGTGAAAAAAAAGTCCAAAGTCTGCTAAAAATAAATAAAAAATTGCGCAATTTTCCGAGACCCGTAGCGTCTCCATTTTTGGTGATCTCGGGTTGGGTGCAGGCTTATTTTTTTTGCATGCCAAGCTGACATTTTTAATGATACGTTATTGCATTTTATTGCAATGTTACGGCGACCAAAAAAACTAATTCTGGCGTTTTGATTTTTTTATCGTTACGCCGTTTAGCGATCAGGTTAATTCTTTTTTTTATTGATAGATTGGGTGATTCTGAAAGCGGCGATTCCAAATATGTGTAGGTTTGATTTTTTGTTTTGTTTTATTTTTAAACACTTAATTTTTTTTTTACTTTTGGCATGCTCAGATCACCTCTATGCAGCAGAATGACAGGTTTGCTATGAGCGCCGACCACGGCCATATTAACGGAAAAATAAAAAAGTTATGGCTCTGGAAAGAAGGGGAGCGAAAAACGGAAAAAAGCTGCGGTCATGAAGGGGTTAAAAACCTTACGTGATACAGACTTTTTGAGAGCATATTCGTGTTCAGCATATGAAAATCTATAAGATGCAATAAAATTTTCTTAAGGGACAAGAACTTCCTTGAAATTTGTTGCGCAGTGTTATTGACCCAACTCCCCCATATAGGAGAAGTGATAACATATTGACTGGTGAAGGGGGGTCTGACTGCTTGGACCCATTCAGCGAAATGTGGAACTTTTTATCCGCCTTAGACTGGAGTGGCATGTCCGACTTGACCACTGATCCATTCATTCCCTCAGTGGCTGCACGTTTTTTTTCTGGAAGCCCCAAAGAGAATGAATGGAGCTGCCGTCAAACATCCCACCTGCCGCTACATTTTAAAATGGGGATAAGTGTCCTATCAACGCTAAAACTTCCTCATTCTTCCGATCAGTGTAGTCCCTAACGGTCGGACCAAAGTGATCACCTATCTTTTAGATCCCATGGATCGGTAATAACTTGTTTTAACCAAAGAACCCTATTAATGTAAACTACCGTAATTATACATCCCAGTTATGGGGAGTACAGTAGATTTGCAGGAGCCACCGCTGTTTTACAGCCGATGCTCCACTATAATGGGGATAACGACTGACAAATATCTGCATATAGCTGTAGGGTGGGCCCCCAGAGTCCATTCCCCTGGTGGGCCTCAGACACCCCAGTCTGAACCTGACTGTATATGTCACAGGCTGAGTACAGCCAGTTATATTCACTGACCGGCCGCAGGTCTCCTGACATGAACTTACAGCCTCATACTATATATGCTTATGAGGTTGTCAATTTTATGTCAAAAGACTTGTGGCTAGTTCGTGAATGACGGTCTGTACTCGTACTGCGACACACAGATGTGTGAATGCGGCTTTAATTGAATAAATTGTCTGCATACTGATTTTAACCAAACAAAAAAAAAAAACAGTTGCATTTAAGTGCAGAATTAAAACTCACTACTGTAAAAAGTGCATTAAAAAGCTACATCAAATCTGAGTCTAATAAGGGATAAAGCTAAAAATAGGGATTTTTATGTACTCACCGTAAAATCCTTTTCTCTGAGCCATTCATTGGGGGACACAGACCGTGGGACACAGACCGTGGGTGTATGCTGCTGCCACTAGGAGGCTGACACTAAGTGATGCAAAGAAATTTAGCTCCTCCCCTACACCCTCCTGCTGGCTTTCGGCTAACCAGTTCGGTGCAAAAGCAGTAGGAGAGCAATAAACAACATATGAGAGTATAGCATGTCACATTATATATGAGAGTATAGCGTGTCAAATTTTAAAACAAGCGCAAGCTAATAACAGGGAGGAGCTGTGTCCCCCAATGAATGGCTCGAAGAAAAGGATTTTACGGTGAGTACACAAAAATCCCTATTTAGCCTTCGCCTCATTGGGGGACACAGACTGTGGGACGTCCCAAAGCAGTCCCTGTGTGGGGACAATATCAGATCAGTCCCTGGGGAACCGCTTACAAGTGCGCCACCGCGGCCTGCAGAGTCGCCTGCCCAGACACACATCTGTGGAAGTCTGGGAATTATAGTGCTTCAAGAATGCAAGCGGACTGGACGAACTTGCAAGCGTGCTTTGCCGACGCCTGGTGCCTAGAACCCAAGAAACCTCGATAGACAGGCTGCCATCTAACACGGAAGGACTCCTGGATGGTGTAACGAATCCACCAGGCTAACATGGCCGATGAAATGGCTAAATCCTTCCTGTAACCATTAGGAAGCCTTCTTACCGTCAGGAAGCCCAAATAAAGCGTCCAACCTTCGGAAGGACGCCGTCCTCGAGACGTACCTATTCAGAGCACTCACTTCGTCCAGAATATGGGGAACCCATTCCGTTTTGTGGACTGGTGACGAAAGAGATGAGGGAAGAACGATGCCCTCGTAACAGTGGGAATACAATACCATCTTGGTAACAAGGGACAGGGATGGCCTGAGGACAACCTTGCCTTGAAGGTAATAAGGGAAAAAAAGTCCGAAAGAACAGAGCGGCTTGCTCCGAAGAGTCGTCAGGATGGCGAGATCGCAGAGAAAAAAGGGCAACCTTCCCTGATGGTAAAGTCTGTCCAGATCAAAAGGAGTCTACTGTAAGACTCCAAGGACCATTAGGGTCCCAAAGATCTAACGGTTTGCGATATGTGAGAACTCCCTGCCAGGAAGTCCCTACTTGCAGTTTTGTTGCAATAAGACGGAAACATACTAGTTCTGCAAACGAAAAAAATCTGACGTGGTCAGTGCAGATCTCCCAGGACCATTGGAGCCCTTCCTGCTTCCGAAAGACTCTCGGAAGTAGTGGAAGAGGGGCTATGGAAACTGATACCATGGAAGAACCAGAGCATGCACTGTGATGGCTTGTGGATCTCGAGGCGGAACCATGAACTAGAGTACATTGGCGTTCAGTCTGGATGCCATCCGACCTACATCTGGAGTGATCCAGAGAAGGCAGATCTGATGGAAGACTTCCGGGTGAAGTTCCCACTCACTTGAGGCGGGACCTGATGGCGTCTGCTGTCTAGAGTTCTACTCCTGGGATGTGTAGTGCAGAGATCACCTGAATGATAGATCTCGGCCCATCAGAGAATGTGAGGTACCTTGACCATGACGCCTGACCGTGGGTACCTGCTAGATGATTGACGTATGGCACAGCCGTGGCATTGTCCGATTGAATTTGGATGGGGTGACCCGCCAGAAGGCAGTGGACCTGCTGTAGAATTAACCATACCATTCGGATCCCCAGAACAATGATCAGGAGAAGAGGACTGGCATCAGTAGTCACTAATAACCATTGAAAAGGGAGAAAGGATCTCCCCTGGATGAGGAACGAGCTCAGAGACTACCCTCTGAAAGCCTGTTTGACCTGCAGAAAACGAGAGGAGCGAAGGAAACAGCTTCCATTGTCGTCACCATTTTCCCTCGGAACCCTCCAAGCAAATCGAATGGAATGAAGGGATGTGTGAACAAGTGCGCGAGATCCCTGTTGAAGGGCCACGGCCTTGTATCAAGGGAGAATTAACAACCTTCTGGAAGCGTCCAGGATCATCCTCAAAAAGGATATCTGCAAGGCTGGAAAGGAGGAAAAACTTGTCTAAGATTAGCTGCCAGCCCAGGTGAGAAAGGGTATCGCAAGAGATATAGATGACTCAGCGCAGTCCTGGAAGAGAGGCTAAAAAGTCAACCAGATAGGGCAGGACGACCATGCCTCTAGGGTGAAAGAGGAACATGACAGCCGCCATAACACCTGCGAACACTATGGGTGCGGTGGCAAGGCCGAAGGACAAGGTCGTGATTTGAAAATGCTGTTCTCGAATGGAAAAGCGAAGGAATTTTTGAAGAGGGAAAAAAATAGGAATGTGAAGGTAAGCATCCCGAATGTCGGTGGATGTCAGAAACTCGACCTTTTTCCGGTGAAGTAGTGGCTGAGCGGAGAAACTCCATCCGAAGAAGGGGGACCTTGTCAAGCTTGGTAGAAGTTTGAGGTCCAATATCGGTCTTACTTTTCGGTCCCCTTTTTGGAACCAAGATCCCTTAGATCTAGACCGTCCTGGTCAACTCATCCACTGCTGGTTGGGTCTATAGGAAACATGCGATCTTTTGTTCCTGCGTGGGGAACGCTCCTAACTTCTCACCGAATAACCGAACACCCTGGTAAGGGAGTGAGTCAAAGGCTTTTTGAACGCAGAGTACGCTTCCATTCTCTGAGCAATAAAGTCCTTCTGAGTGTAATGGCATTTGCTACTGACAGAGCCGTGCAAATAGCCGCATCCAAGAGGCATGAAGCAGCTAGTCTCTCACTCAAGAAATTTGATTGACCAGCTGTACTGTCTTTGGGAGAAGGTTACTGTTGTGAATCAAGGAAGTTAAGGTCTCCGACCAGGAGACCACTGCTGTAGCAACCTATGCGACGGTTAAGGGTAGAGCGCTGAACCCGAGGCTGCAAGACGGAACTAACCAGATTTGCTGACAGTCCATTGTATTTTTAATTGATGACCCATTGGGCAGGGATACTGGAGATTCTACACAGGAGATTCTACCCGGTTAATCTGCCAAGTGGCAGAATGCGCGGCTACATCCAGAAGGTCAGGAATAGCCATCTCTTGCAATCGCCACTCTCTTGACGGTGTGGAGTTAAAATGATGAACCCTCAATCCACCATCCTCTTAAAAGGGAAGTGGAGAGGGATCGTCCGCCTTCTTGCATCATCTGCTATATAGTGGTGATACAGAGGGGGACATTCGGATGCCAAAAAGAGTGCCTCTGTACAGCCACAGAGTTCAGGTCACCGGGTGGACAGGGCTGGTTGTCCGGCGTTAGGCCTGGCTGCAGAAGAGGATACATGGAGGCGACACTCCGTGTGCTCATCCATTGATGGTGTGGGGAGATCGGTGCCCTTTAAAAGGACCCGTTGCCCCTAAGAAGCAAACCAGGCATGGCATCCCACGTCCTAAGGGGGTATACGTGGAGGGGACACCCCATGTGTTCGCATATTGGCTGCAAAAGGATGCCGCAGTTGCAGAGGCTTCTGTCCAGTGAATCGCTTATCCGGACGCTCCCTGTCCGGGTGAATGGCAAATGCTCTCCTTATGAGGGACATTGTGTTATCTAGAGTAGAACCGAAGTCCTCATCAATCTACAGAGATTGGTTGATGATATAAATAGGTGAATCCATCCTTTTCTGAAGTTCTGGTGAGTCCAAAACCAATGCAGTATCCGATCCATATTTAGAGTCTTGTTCTCAGCAAATCATTGGTGAGGGATCAGGAAATGAAACTTCCGTTTTCTAGACGCCTGTACGTTTCTAGAATACTCGCATGAAGGAGAGGAATCATCTAAATAAGTCCTGTGAGCACTCCGAGCCACAGAGGGTTCACGGAGGGATTCAATCTCTTGGTCAGAGAAGCCATGGGTTGCGGCAGTGACTAAGCTCACTCAGGAAACTAGGTACTCTGGGATAAGCTGGGGTCAGCGGCGGAGTGCTCCTGAGCTCATTTAGGGTGATCGGTTTAGGACTGGTCATGTGCCTTTAAGACAGGGAATATTGGTCACGTGCCTTTAAGACCAGGGAATACTGGTTCTGTGCCTTTAAGACCAGGGAGTACTGGCCATGCACCTTTAAGACCAGGGAATACTGTTCATGCACCTTTAAGACCAGGGAATACTGGTTATGTGCCTTTAAGACCAGGAATACTGGTTATGTGCCTTTAAGATTAGGGAATACTGGCCATGTTCCTTTAAGACCAGGAAATGCTGGTCATGTGCCTTTAAGCACAGGGGGAAGATGCGGGGGGGGGGGAGCAGTACTTTCTTACCCGGTTGCATGTGCCCCTTCAATGAAAAACCATCGCCCGTGACTTCCATGAATAGGCCCAAGCCGGGGCCTAGATTTCTGCAGCCGGCGGGAGCAATACCAGGAGTAGAATAGAGGGGCGTTGCCGAGAGAAGCGATCGCTCCCGTGCTAGGGAAAAAGCACCAGAATAGGTGGGCAGAGCAGCCTTAGTGCGGACGAGGCTTCCGTGATGCGGCCTACATATTGGCCGAAGCCGGGGGCTAAATTTTTGCAGCCGGCCAGAGCGTTACCTCAGGGAGGTGGACCACAGGGAAGCCATGGCTGAGGATGCCTGTCAGCATGTGAATATCCCACTGCAGAGGCCCATCGCTGACTGGATCCACTCACCATCAGAGAGCATCCCGCATGGAGCCGCCGCGGATGACTGGGTTTCAGCGCCGAGGAAAGCGCGCACTCTACTGTTCTGCTGCAGGTCAGGTATTGCAGCGTGGACGGAGCAGGGATAGAGGGATAAACCTCAATCCACCATCCCTTTGTTAGGGAGGTGGAGAGGAACCGTCCGCCTCCTTGTGCCATCTGCTTTAACAGTGGTGGGACAGTGGGGACCGCTCGGGTGGACAGGGCCAGTTGTCTGGCATTAGGCCTGGCTGGGGAAGAGGATACGTGGAGGCGACACTCCATGTGCTCGTCCGTTCAGGGTGCGGGGAGATCGGTGCCCTTGAAGGGATCAGTCACCCCTAAGAATCAGCTCAGGCGTGGCACGTCGCAGGAGAGGACACGGAGAGGCGACACTCTCCGTGCTCGCCTGTTGATGGTTTGGGGAGATCGGAGCCTTGAAAGGATCCGTCGCCCCTTCGTTGTAGAAAGTAAAATCAAAAATGTAAAACGTAAAAATAAAATAATAAAGAGTTTTGGGTCTAAATAGCAGACCCGTCCGTGTGCCTCCTATGGACACTAAACAAGAACTGGTTAGCTGAGAGCCAGCAGGAGGTGTATACTGCAGAGGAGGAGCAAACTTTCTTTGTATCACTACTGTCAGCCTCCTAGTGGCAGCAACATACACCCACAGTCTGTGTCCCCCAATGAGGCGAAGGAGAAAGTACAGCAAAAAACAAACCAACATGTTATTGGTAGTTCAATGCAGACACTTGCAGATAAAAAGAAGCACAAATACGCAGCATGTGTGGTCATGGCCTAAAAATGGTCAGGTTTTTTTTTTTTACACATATAAGACAATGGATGTCTAAATGAGTCCTTTCCTAGAAAAACCAATTCAATATAAAGGTACTTGTATACATTAACCCCTTCATGACCGTGGGATTTTTTGTTTTTCCGTGTTCGTTTTTCACTCCCCTCCTTCCCAGACTCATAACTTTTTTATTTTTCCGTCAATTTGGCCATGTGAGAGCTTATTTTTGGCGGGATGAGTTGTACTTTTGAATGACATCATTGGTTTTAGCACGTTGTGTACTAGAAAACAGGAAAAAAATTCCAAGTGCGGTGAAATTGCAAAAAAAAGTGCAGTCCCACACTTGTTTTTTGTTTGGCTTTTTTGCTAGGTTCACTAAATGCTAAAACTGACCTGCCATTATGATTCTCCAGGTCAGTACGAGTTCATAGACACCTAACATGACTAGGTTATTTTTTACCTAAGTGGTGAAAAAAAATTCCAAACTTTGCTAAAATTAAAAAAAAAAAATTGCGCCATTTTCCGATACTCGTAGCATCTCCATATTTCATGATCTGGGGTCGGTTGAGGGCTTATTTTTTGCGTGCCGAGATGACGTTTTTAATGATAACATTTTTGTGCAGATACGGTCTTTTGATCGCCCGTTATTGCATTTTAATGCAATGTCGCGGCGACCAAAAAAACATAATTCTGGCGTTTCGAATTTTTTTTCTCGCTACGCCGTTTAGCGATCAGGGTAATGCTTTTTTTTAATTGATAGATCGGGCGATTCTGAACACGGCGATACCAAATATATGTAGATTTGATTTTTTTATTGATTTACTTCGATTGGGGCAAAAGAGGGGTGATTTAAACTTTTATATATTTTTTTTTTTTTTCAAATTTTTTGTAACTTTTTTTTTTACTTTTGCCATGCTTCAATATCCTCCATGGGAGGCTAGACGCAGGCACAGCACGATCGGCTCTGCTACATAGCAGCGATCTGCTGTTCGCTGCTTTGTAGCAGAAAATCAGGTGTGCTGTGAGCGCCGACCACAGGGTGGCGCTCACAGCTACCGGCAATCAGTAACCATAGAGGTCTCAAGGACCTCTATGGTTACAGTGTACAAGCATCGCCGCCCTGCCGGATGCGGTAGTTAAATGCCGCTGTCTGCATTTGACAGCGGCATTTAACTAGTTAATAGGTGTGGGCAGATCGCGATTCTGCCCGCGCCTATTACGGGCACATGTCAGCTGTTCAAAACAGCTGATATGTCCCGGCTTTGTTGCGGGCTCACCGCCGGAGCCCGCATCAAAGCGGGGCTTCTGACCTCGGACGTACTATCCCATCCGAGGTCAGAAAGGGGTTAAACAAAATAACATGCTTTATTGGCCAGCAAACTCGCCTGACCTTAACCCCATAATCTATAGGGTATTGTCAAGAGGAAGATGAGACACCAGACCCAACATGCAGATGAGCTGAAGGCTGCTATCAAAGCAACCTGGGCTTCCATAACACCTCAGCAGTGCCACAGGCTGATCGCCTCCATGCCACACTGCACTGATGCAGTAACTAATACAAAAGGAGCCCCAACCAAGTACTGAGTGCATTTACTGATCATACATTTCAGTAGGCCAACATTTCGGATTTTAAAATGAATTTTCAAGCTGGTGTTATAAAGTATTCGAATTTACTGAGATAATGACTTTTGGGTTTTCATTGGCTGTAAGCAATAATCACCATTAACAGAAATAAACAAGTGAAATAGATCACTCTGTAATGACTCTATATAATATGAGTTTCACTTTTTGTATTGAAGAACTGAAATTAACTTTTTGATGATATTCTAATTTTGTGAGATGCACCTGTATAGTCGTGGTCACAGCTGCATTGGAGCCCTTTTTACAAATTTTGCCATTTTTTACTGAAAATTTCACTGCTATTTTTCAAGCCATTTTGAACTGATCTTCCAGTAAAATGAAGCACCCTATTATAGGCAACTAAGGTCCGTCCGCTGCAGTTTGTGTATTTGACTGATGAAATTTGATCTTCTATTCTCTAATAGAATAGAAAACTAGAATTTCTAACACATTTGTAAGCCTAGCTTATGTCCTGTGCCATTAACCAAGTCCCTCTTCCAAAATCCAACAACTATAGGAATCTTGGGAATTATTAATCTCGAATTTTCCTTTTACTCCTATTTGGCGTCGTGTTCAGCTCAGAGGGGCAAAACTTCTGAGTGGGCCCCTAACTGTGTTCTCCCATACCCTTTGGTAATATTTCCACTTACCTTACCTCCTTATATCCCACATCTATGGGCCTGTACTAAGTTGCTCCATGCATTGCACTGTCTGCAGTATTTACGTATTTTTCAGACTATAAGACGCACTTTTTCCCCAAAAAAATTGTGAGGAAAATGGGGGGTGCGTTTTATAGTTCGAATGCAGGCTTACCGGCAGTGGTGTTGCGGCGGCAGAGGTACGGGGATGATGAGGCGCGGTGAGCGGTATGGCGTGAGCAGCGTCCCTTCCACAGGTGAGGTGACGCCGCTGCCCGGTATCCAAGGAGAGCAGCAGGGCTGGGTGAATCACGGCTTTCTTGGTGGAGGCGGCCATCTTCCTGAGGCCGCGCGTGCGCAGATTGAGTTCTCTGCTTCCCAGAAAATGGCCGCAGGAGGCCGCGCGTGTGCAGATTGAGATCGCGGCGTCAATTTCCTGAAACAGAGTTCGCAGATTGAGATCTCGGCTTCAGGAAAATGGCCATCGCGATCCCCATCTGCGCACGCGCGGCCTCCCGCAGCCATTTTCCTGAAGCCCTGGGAAGCAGAGCACTCAATGTGCGCACGCGCGGTCTCAGGAAGATGTCTGCCGCCACCGAGAAACCGATGATTAACACAGCTCTGCTGCTCACTTTGGATACCAGGCCACGGCGTCACCTCACCTGAGGAGGTGACCGCACGTCTGCCGCCGCCACAGCACTGCCGCAACCCCCCTATGGACACCAGGCTGTGGCATCGCCCACCTAAGCAGGAAGGGACCCTGCTCAGGTGCACACCGTACCGCCCACCGCGTCTCAGCATCGCCGCACCTCTGCCGACACCATGCCTCCTGTGACCCTGCTCTGCCACCACCAGCCCTCAGGTAAGATACCGTACCTTAAATTCGGACATTAAGACGGACCCCCATCTTATAAAAAATCTTTTTTTCTGCAATTTTCAACCCAAATTTGGGGTGCGCCCTACCGAAAAATACGGTAAGTCACATCCTGATAAATCCTCCTGCTAAGTGCGGGAGCATGCGCAGGATGTCAGAGGCCCAGAGCAGCGCAATGACATCACAGCGCTGGGACTCAGAAGTGCCGCGCATACGCAGTTGCTCCAGGCAACGCATCATCCTGACTTTGTGTAGACCACATGCTTTAAGGAGAAAGGAGAGCAGTAGAGCAGGCAGATTGTGTTTTCCTGCTCTACTGCAGGACTTTACTATATCTGCAGGCTCCACACGCCGAGATAGTTAACGATAATGTAGACCCCAGGAGGACCCCTGTGTGTGTGACTCTGGACCACCGCACCCCTCTGCCCTTCCCGGGTAGCTAGGCTATTGCCATTTGGGGTTTTGTATTGTTTGACTGCAAAAATATTTTTTAAGACACCTGTCACTGCACTCAATGCCTTTGCTACACTTTATTTCATAGAGTAATAGGTTATAAAACACAAATGAACATGCAAGAATCATTCGTTAAAAATCGATTTTATTTGTATTATTTTAAAAAATATCCATAAAACTGTTTACACTTCCAAAACAAGAAAAACCATACATGCCATAAAAGATGGTTTTAATAAACTATAAAAATAGAATATAGACATTATTACCTCTTTGCAGTGGTCCACAACATATGCCAGACACAATATTTGGTAATAGTTTTCTTTTGCGCATGGAACCAACTGGCAGCATAATGCTCCCTTGTAAAAAATATTATAAGAATTCAAAATATGTACATTCCACATAAAAAAATCCAGTATGTACACATCACAATATATAATACTCTATACATTTGTTCACATCCAAGAAAGAAAACAAAAACAGAAATAGAAGCTCAACTCCAATAAGCTCTGCATTTCTGGCATTAATAAGGCTCTGGGCACATGGAAAAACTATCAGAAGCCTAATAGAACCTATTAAAAGGGGTTTCCAATATCAGAAAAAAAAAAGTAGGTCTTTGAAAGACAAAGCCTTTGACACCTTTATACCTTCTATATGTTGTTGCATTCTGGAGAAACCAGCATTTTAATGTGCAAGTGCTTCTCACAAAATTAGAATATCATCAAAAAGTTAATTTATTTCAGTTTATTTACAGTCAATGACTTTTGGGTTTTCATCGGCTGTAAGCCATAATCATCAACATTAACAGAAATAAACACGTGAAATAGATCATTCTGTAATGACTATATAATATACGAGTTTTACATTTTGTATTGAAGAATTAAAATAAATTACCTTTTTGATGATATTCTAATTTGTGAGAAGCACCTGTACATTAAAATGCCTTTTATTCTCATCTAGGAAAACCCCATAAAGGTTAATGAGGTCAGTGTCTGCCTCTAGCAGATTGAAACAGGTCATGACTATTATGAGCAGAAGCCATGATGCCAGTGTGCTCAGAGCCCAAGACTCTTTTAAGCATTAAACATCAGAGCATTTTTATTTTTTTGCTCCATCCTCTTTTCAGATTATAAATTAGTATTAAAAACCTGAGCAGATAATTTGGTTCTTCATTCAATCCGTCATATAAAAATCTATCTACATAGTTTCTGTGATAAAAAAAAAAAATACATTAATGCTGCTTGTAGCCTAAGAATTACATAGGCTGTGTTAAAGAGAAGAAAGTCAAGTACAGGACATTATTAATGTACGGCATATAATACAAAATAATTTAAAGAATTATTTGAAAAGGGGAAATAATGATGAAAAAAAAATATTAAAACATAAACCTTCTAGCCAAATCCAGGTGAACCTTCACATGAAATAAAAAACATTTTTTTCTGCAAGTTAACAAGTATTAAACTTCAAACGTAATAGTTTTTGGTGTTCAACTTAACTTCCAAATAAAAACAAAAAGTGTTAAAAAATAAAATAAAAAGTGACGACTTCTAAAAATAAAAGATTGTGATATTAAAAATTGTGATAAAGAAAAAACAAAAATGAGCGGAGTGTTAAGATAAAGAAGTAGATAATAGACCACTGTGATGGATGCGTCCCTATAAACATATGGCGAGTGTGAAAACAGACACCCAGAAGCTAAAAATGGGCCCAGGCCTATTTCTACTCACAGCTGAGAGTTTGCTACAGCTGTATCCAGTCTAAAGTAGTCCTGTCACATATAGAATTTTTTTTTTTATTTGGAGTAAACGCCACAGCTCTGTTGAATATGGTATTTTTTTTATTTTTGCACCTCTCCGTTCCCAAGATACATCCCCTTTTCCATATCTGTAAGGGCTCATGCAGACGTAAATGTATCTCTGACAGATATGCACACACTGGCCGGCGGCTCTCCCCACCTGAGTGGGACCACTTCATGCAGTTCTATGAGGCTGTCAGGACCAGGTAGGGAGAGCAGTGGCAAGTCCGACCATTATTGTCCGATTTGCAGGGAACGAGCGTCTGTATGAACCCTAAATCTACTGGTTAGCCAGGTGGGTGTGATCCTCAACACTTCTCTATATGAGTCTTCTTAAGGACCACACCCAGTTGGATAAAAGACTAGTCCACACTGCTGACATTTATCTACACACAGACACTGTAAGCAAGGTTTAGGACAGGCATTTGTGCTGTGGATGTATTCATGGCTGAAATTAATCTTTAGAAAACTGCCTAATTTGACAAATGATTCAGACAAATTTTCAGCATCTGAGCGTAAAACCAGCATGATTCCATTCTCCATAAAGATTTCCTAACCCTGGCAAGGAGATGAAGAGCAGCACTTTACACAGAAAGTGACCCTGCTGCAATCTCTGTATCGGTCACCAGAAAACAGCCAACTTGTGCTACGCTGCTAACTGCATAGATGTCAGCAGTAATTCATGGGATTGTCCTGGACTGAACAACTGACAATCGATGGCAGGATAGATCAGCAAATCTGCAGCGTGTCACTTCTTACTGCATTCTTGCAGTGTTTGTCACTTAATAAAAAGCAAAAAAATGCATAAATAATGCATGCAAAGACAAGGCAGGAATGCACGCATTTTTGGTGCAGAAAATGTCTGCTGAAAATACTTAATTTATGTGCTCCATGTCTAGTGGATATGAATACTAAATGCTATATTTGCTTCTACAGCTCGCCCCATAGACAGAGCTGTAAACGTGGCTCCAAAAGTGGTAAATTATTTGGCTCAGCACCACCATACTCTAATATCACAGGTACCCAAAATCCAAAGAACAGTAAGAGCGGTCTGTACTAATAATATTGACACTGATTACTCGGTTCAAATATGGAAACTTAAAAGATCACAATAAAATGTCTATTGAGCAAATTAAAGGCCCGCCAATAAAGCACCAGTATTTTGTCATAAAACAGTCAGTGGCCAGAGGGGCACACGGCGGACACTCCACACATGGTGAAACCCCCTATAAAATAAGCAAACACTTCTATGTTGTCACACAGCACCGACAGGTTAAAAAAATATATATAAATAAACACATCATTATTTTCTTGGTTGTATGGTGCTGGCGTGCTACTCAGAATAAGGAGTACTATTCACTTCCAACAGCCATCAGCCTAGATTACAGTATAGTCGCAGATTCACTTCAATTTTACACGGAGAACTCCGGGGGTCTTTTCTTGAAATCTAAATGAAAAGAAATACAAGGTTCATTATATTCCTGTACCAAAATTTTGTGCAACTCACAGCTCTGGATGCAAGAGAATGCATATAATGAGGGAAAAAGAATTGTATTTATAGAATCAAATTTTAAGACTGAGTTACGTTCAGTAGGAGACGTACATGACTCAAACACACAAAGGCATCTGAGGGTCATTGAGGTGTTAACAGGTTAACATGGAAAACAAGAGCTCCAACTTCTGACGGAATACATTCAAGAGGCTGTGTACTAGGGCAAGGATGTAAGAGAGAAATGGCCCCTGCTGTCCTGCATTAGCCAGAGACCAGTGCCCAATGCCAGAGGCTTCTGGCCAATACAAAAACTCACATAATGGCTGCCCCATAATCACGGACAGAAAAGAAAAAAGAATTGAAAGAAGAACACATCAAAAAAAATAAAAAAAAAAATAAAAAAAAAAATAATGCTGACATTTTTTTTTCTAACTGTAGATCAGGTTTTAATTATCAAAAAGTAAAGTAAGTGGCATGTTCCCTTTAATGCTTCATTTGTCCTGTATCATGAAATCAAAATAAAATGAACCCAAAAACTAATTTAGGCAGTACTGGCACATTCACAAACTGCTCCTATATTGTGTTTTGCGGCAAATATACTAATTTGATTAGGTATTCTTTTATAGTGAAGATAAAAATAAAACAAAGTTTAGAGACATCTGAAAGTAACATTACCCCCCTCCAAAGAGCATATATGGGCATGCAGGTCTATTAAAGCTAAATCCATCGACACCTTTATATCTTGTGTCTGCTGCTGCATTCCAGAGAAATTGGCATTTTAATTAAAAATGCAAATGAGATATTAAGTGCTATGAGTGCAACAGAGAACTTCCAAAGCCTCTGCCATCCAATGTTGTTTCTTTGCCCAACACTAAAGTTTATAGCTTGATTCATAGATGTCTGATTTCCTTGCTTGGTGCTTAACATCACACAGACAGTGAGCTATCAATCATGCTAAACAGCCCGATGCTGGGTGGGAGAAAAACCCTGGAATGCAGAGGCTTGGGAAGTACTCGGTCATGCCCAGGGCACTCTCTCATTTGCATATGAATGTAAACATTGATTTTTCAGGAATGCAGCAACAGTTAAAAGATCTAGAAAGAATTGATGGATTTAGTTTTTACGGATCTGCATTCAGATGTGTGTCTTGTGTTGATCTTACTGACAGATTCCCTTTAAATCATCAATAGGGTAGGTGGCACTCCCTTAGGAAATAGAGTAGATTGTAAAGGTGCAATTCCTTTGGAACAAACCACTGAGCTACTGTAAGAATGTAGCAGACAAGATGAAGGGTGGGAAATCACAACCAATCCTGAACTGTTGCATTTGTATGGTGATAGGATTACCTGTAGTCATGATTAGTGAGGAAATCTATAACAGCAGGTTTAATGCGAGGAACACCTCCTTGGCTATGGTTTCCCTTTCCCGTGACCACAAGGAGATATGACTTGCCTCCGTTCTGTTTGAATGCTGATAAATGTAAAAATAATTGTTATTATGCAAATAAAAAAAACAAACATTTTTGACTTGTGTTTTGTTTCAGAAGCAAGTTGAAGACTTCCTAGCTGTATTACCATCACTACTAAAATCTGCAAAGACTGAATACTTCAGATAATCCTGTAAAGCTCATAATATCATGCATACCATTATGTTCCTGAGCTAAGCATGCATGGGTCTTAAATTGGTAGAGGGGTATAAGCCACTGTCAGACGTATTGCCTCAGTTTATCCCTCTAAAGCCGGTGTCACACTACCGTAGAATGTTAATCTATGGGGCAGCTCACAACAGCGTTATGTTCTCAGGTGAATTTGGCGTGTGTGTAAGGAGAGAAGAGAAAGGAAGTAGGCTCCCACGCAATTTTCTTAACCAGCAGAGTGAAAGCCAACGGCTGGGGGCCGATGTTTATAGCCTGGGAAGGGAATAATACTCAAAGAGCTTCCCGGGTTATTGATATCAGCTCACAACTGTATACTTAGCCTTTACTGGCTATTAAAATGGGGGACTCTATAAAAAAAAAAATAAAAAAAAAAAATAAAAAATGACGTAGGGTTCCCCTATAATTAATAACCAGCAAAGGCTATGCAGACAACTGCGGGCTGATATTAATAGCCTATGAAGGAGCCATGGACACTGGCCCACTCCCAAGCTGAAAACCTCAGCCGCCCTGAAAAGGCGATTCTCTAAGATGCGCCAATTTTGGAACTTAGCCTCGCTCTTTCCGCTTGCCCTGTAGAGGTGGCAAGTGGGTTGATGGTTGGGGGGTTGATGTCACCTTTGTATTGTCATCAAGCCCAGAGGTTAGTAACGGAGAGGCGTCAATAAGATGGCCACATTACTAACACCATAGTCACATTGTATGAAAACACACACCCAGAATAAAGTCCTTCAATTGAAAGAATGAGAGGCTCCTTTAATAAATCTTAATTAAACCATACTTATGACCTAGCCCATTCCACTGACGCCACTGACATCTGCAAAAGAGTAAAAAAACAAACAACCAACAATATTACTCACCTTTCCGCAGAGATGATGATAATCCATTTGTCCCATGACAGATCTAGCTCTGCTACATCTAGATGGCAGGCTGCATGGTTACAGCTTGTCATCCAGCAGAGACACTGAGCAGAGTGTGCTCAGTGTCTCCCTGGGAACTTCCTATTCCCTGTCAGATGTCACCGTGAGCATGTGAAAGTTCTCCTGCTCACAGTGCTGTCAGATAAGTAATGGGAGTTCACAACCAATGAACTCATTTCATCTATGTGACTTCAGCACGAGCATTGCATTTGGACAGCAATAGCACTACATTTGGATATAAATCAAATGTGAAAAATCGGATTGTACTCGCATTATACTCGTGTGACTCTCGGAAGGGAGACTTGGACTGACTTTTCATACGTTTAGTGTAACTCCAGCCTAAGAGTAATGAACTGGCATGCTCAAATATAACATGGTTGATCCTTCTGCTGACATTTCTCTTTGGTTGACAGTAGACACCAGCATATTAATTACAAATAGTTGACTGATACTGATGCGATAATTGTGTTCGACACACTTAGTCTGCAATAATTGATATAAGTACCGGTCAAAAGTTTGAACACATTTGTTCATTCATTGGGTTTTTCTTGTTCTAACTGGAAGTAAAGAGAAACTTCGGGCCATCATTAAAGGAAAAGCCTTTGGTCCATCAAGTACAACTCCACCAGCTATACATTCTCTATTTCTAGATTACCTATAACCCAAATGCCACTTTTTGTGAGTAAATTATCCAGCCCTTTTTTAAAAGCTGCTGTAGTGTCTGGCATTCCTACCTCTTGTGGTCGGGGATCCCACAGTCTGACTGCTCTAACTGTAAAGAACCCTTTCCTCCACCACGAGTTTCCCCTCATCATGTCAGTTAATCCAGAAATTGCTAGACCCTAGAAGGTATCCTCAAGTGCAGCCATGAAAACTATCAATTGCTATGATGAAACTGATGCTTATCTCTGCTGCAGAGGATAAGTTCATCAATCGTTACATGCCATAGAAATCGCAAACTGACACCACCACAAATAAGAGCCATCATAAATAATGTACAGATTCCAAGTGGCAGTCACATAAACTGCCCAGAGGAGACTACGAGAAGAGGGCCTTTATGGTCGAATTACTGGAAAGAAGCCCTTACTGAAGACCACAAACAAGAAGAGACTTACCTGGGCCAAGCAACACAAGGACTGGACATTAGAAAAATGGATGAGTCAAAATTTGATATTTGCATTGTGACAGAAAATGCGAGCTGATGGATTCTACATGTATGGTGCCCATCGTGAAGCATGGAGAAGCGAGATGGTGTCAGGGGGGTTTTCAATGATGACTTATTTTAATTTCAAGGCACACTTACCGAGCATGGCTGCCACAGTATTCTCCACTGAAATCCCATCCCATTTGGTTGGTACTTAGTGGGACCATCATTTATGTTGCAACAAAACAATGACCCAAAACACTCCTCCAGACTAGGGAAGGACTATTTGACCAAGGGGAGGAGGGATGGAGCGCTGCATTAGCTGACATAGCCGCCACAATCATCAGACCACCACCCAGTTGAGATGGTTTGGAATGAGTTGTACTACAGAGTGAAGGCAAAGCACCCAACAAGCGCTCAGGAGTTCTGCATCTCTGGAAGCCATTCCTGGTGATATCTGATGAAGCTGCTTGAAAGAATGTCAAAGCCGTGTAAAGATTTCAGAGTAAAAGGTGAGTACTTTGAGAAATCTAAAGCTTGACACACATTCTGATTTGTTTCACACATTTCTTTAATCCTTGTTTCCAAATCTGTTTCTTCATGGTTTTCCTGCCGTCAGTCTGAATCTACAATATGGCACATCCCAATAAGAACAATGAAAACCAATGCATGAACAGGTTATTCCAAACTTTTAATCAGCACTGTACATTTGTCTATGTGTCTGTTGTCCTGTGCCCTACCCTTCTATGCCAGAAGGCCTCACAAGAGTCAAAAGCTACTAGCCTTTGATCACAAAAGTTTAGAAAACAAAAGTCCACTTTAATACACACAGTTTTAAGATGACTGTAGTTTCTACTTCTGAATCTAACAATGAAATGAAAATGTTAATATAGATACCATCTGCTTTGTCCAGTAGTACTTTGCGCAAGTGTTTCATTGCTTCATCCACATGGAGGCCATGTAAATCTAATATATTCTCGGGCAATAGATACTCATTAGACCTCTCGAAGATCTGTACAGCTGCTCTCAGATTCTCCTCTTTCATCTTCTGCCCATAGAGATACCCCTATAGTAAAGCAATGGCCATAAAATCCCATCCATCAGTCGTACATTATACAATGTATAAAGTAATTGTAATTCATGCTCCAAATTTGCCAGAACCAACCTGCTGAGCATAGTAGGCTGCTACTTGCTTCATGCCCCGGTTATGAGCTTCTGCCGCTTTCCTGTAGCTCTCCTGCTGCTTCTGATGATAGAGGAAAGCCTCTGCTCTGAAGTCATCATAATTTGGGAACTTCAGGTCCTGGAAATATCGCTCTCTCAGGATTTCATCATCTGGCTTCAATTTCTTTGTACATCATAAAATAAAAACACATTTGGTTAGTGCACATGGTCTGATCACAGATGAACACAAAAATGATGAGAAAATGCAGTTTCTTCACTGGGCTCCAAAATTAAAAGAGTAAAAGATCAGTAAATATTGGGATATGTAATGACACTGCAGAAAACTGGAAAAGCTTTGTCCACCTGTGCAATTAATGAACCTAAAAAAAAAAAAAAAAAAAGCAGTTGTGCAAATAATTCCCCTAGTCAACCCCCCCCCCTTCTCGCTGAGGTCAATATTCATTTTTGCACTTTTGTTTTTTTCTTCATCTTCTTCCAACAGCCATAACTTTTTTTTTTACTTTTCTTACAATGTCCATTGTTCGATAAAAAAAAAAAATAAAAAAAATTAAAAGAGCACCATGATTTTTAAGTCAGTACGATACAGCTATATTTAACTTAAATAATCGTTTTTATTTAAATTATTTTTAAAAAATTTAAAAAATGCAGTAACATTTGGCATCTGCGTTTTTGACACTCCATTAATACGCAGCATCAAAACCGCAGCAATTCGTGATCATGGGCACATACCCTAAAGGTACCTTCACACTCAGCGACGCTGCAGCGTTACCGACAACGATGTCGATCGCTGCAGCTTCGCTGTTTGGTCGCTGGAGAGCTGTCACACAGACCGCTCTCCAGCGACCAACGATCCCGAGGTCCTCGGGTAACCAGGGTAAACATCGGGTTACTAAGCGCAGGGCCGCGCTTAGTAACCCGATGTTTACCCTGGTTACCAGCGTAAAAGTAAAAAAAACAAACACTACATACTTACCTACCACTGTCTGTCCCCGGCGCTCTGCTTCTCTGCACTCCTCCTGTACTGGCTGTGAGCACAGCGGCCGGAAAGCAGAGCGGTGACGTCACCGCTCTGCTTTCCGGCTGACCGACGCTCACAGCCAGTGCAGGAGGAGTGCAGAGAAGCTGAGCGCCGAGGACAGACAGCGGTAGGTAAGTATGTAGTGTTTGTTTTTCTTACTTTTACGCTGGTAACCAGGGTAAACATCGGGTTACTAAGCGCGGCCCTGCGCTTAGTAACCCGATGTTTACCTGGTTACCAGTGAAGACATCGCTAGATCGGTGTCACACACGCCGATCCAGCGATGTCAGCGGGAGATCCAGCGACGAAATAAAGTTCTGGACTTTCCTCAGCGACCAACGACATCACAGCAGGGGCCTGATCGTTGGTCGCTGTCACACAGAACGATTTCCTTAACGATATCGTTGCTACGTCACAAAAAGCAACGATATCGTTAACGATATCGTTATGTGTGAAGGTACCTTAAGTGGTTAGAGCAACAATGCAGTCATATGTGTCTTCATGGTCACAGAGTACAAACAAACCCTGGTCACAAGGGTAAGCAGAACTTTTAATGTTGTGTTTTGCAAGCCAGCATTTTTTCCAGAACCTCTTCAAGATCAGGAACATGAGACATTTTGGCTGTGTGGCTTCTTTTTTATTATTTTTCTTACTTTTTTGAAAAATGTTTTTTTTTTTGCTTTTTTTAAATAAACATTTTTTTTCTAAAGAAAAAGCTCTAAAACAAATAAAATATTTATTATTAATGGGAATCTGACAGCCGATTCATGTTGCATGGACCCCGAACAGCAGGAATCAGATATGGCTGCGTTATTGCAGTTCTATAGGTTTTGCTCCTTAATGTTGCGGTAAATCAGAGATAACCTACTTTGAAAAGCGTCCGGGGACTGGGCTTATTGGATGACTAGTCCAAGAGGCAGATGTTTGGTGGATTCACTGTGCCCCAACTCTGCTAGACTAACGTTTATCCCTTTGTATGTGTATAGGGAGAGACCTGTCAGTCTTCGGTCGGCTTTTGAAAGCAGATTTTCTCTGAAATGCGGCAATGTAAGTGTAAAACATAAAGAGCTGCAATAACGCAGCCTGTGTCGGACTCCTGCTGCCCAATATCCAGGCAGAATGGATCAGCTTTCAGGTTCACTTTAAGGATATTTTTTAAATGAAATAAGTCAATTCACATTCACTTAAGATTCGTCAGTAATTAATGGGGATAAGGAAATGCAAGACTGGGTTTTTTCCACATTCAAGAAATGTCAAACCGCTTTTTTTTGCTGTATATGACCCAAATAAAAGTCAAGATTGCCTTGTGAAACAGTTCTTGAACACCACAAAAATCATTGCACAATGATGCATGACATGAAATAAAAAGAAATACCAAACACAAACCTATAAATACTCCAAAATGTAAGGCCCCCCATACACAGACTAATTTTGGACGAACGCACCGATAGCAACAGGTTTGGCCAACAGTCTATTGTATATGGGGTCATACCCTGTTTCGAACTTGCATTCGCATTGTACTCCCTGACATAAGCTGATGGCCGAGGTCTCAGCTGGCGGCTTTCACACAGAGCATTCGGCTGAGATAGCAGACACCCATCTAATGTCTATGGCCGGTATCGGGCGTTCTAGGGCTCAGAGCAGCTCTTTAGCATAGGCCATGAATATCCAATCAGCTGAATCTAAAGGGGGCATCACATTAGCAGATGATACGTCCTCCTCATGGTTTCCTGGGCACATCACAGTACATGCGATGTCTACTAGACTCGCCAATAGGAAGCTACATTTCCATGCACTACATATATGGCAGAGTGCCTACATAAACAATAAGAAGACCGCATTCCTGGCGGAAACACTGTGGCCCCTTTATTCAAATGATTGGGGGGAGTTTGCAGGTGTCAAATCACAACTAAGTATTGATTGATGTCAAGGCGAGTTTCATGCGTCTGACATTCGCGATCCAAGTAAGGGGCTGTAGGGTTTGGGTCAGAAGACCTACGGTCAGTCTGGACGGTGTAAAAAAAAAACCAAAAAACTAAAAGAGCCTGGAAATAACAGATCTACTTAAAACCATTTGTTGTGTTGCAAAGAGACTGGAACGGTTTATGGAGAGAAACAATAAATCATTCAGTAGTAATTATTATAAGGCTAAAACTTATAAGGGGAGACATGTAACCTAAAAGTAAGCACAAAGCAAACTAAAAAGCTCCTGAGTTTGTGTATACTGGTGTTAACTAAATATTAAGAGGATTTTCCAATGTATGACACTATATAGGCACAGGCTGCTATATTAATCAGGATATTTGCTTCTTTCTCCACTAATCAGACAAATCATTTGCATCCTGAACTCACCGACCATCCCTTCTGGGGGGAAAAAAAAATCAGCTTAACCCCTTCACACTGCAGCCCCTTTTTTGTTTTTGCGTTTCTGTTTTTTTGCTCCCCTTCTTCCCAGAGCCGTAACTTTTTTATTTTTCGATCAATATGGCCATATGAGGGCTTGTTTTTTGTGGGACGCGTTGACCTTTTGAACGACACCATTGGTTTTACCATATTGTGTACTCAAAAACGGGGAAAAAAAATTCCAAGTAAGGTGAAATTGCATGAAAAAAGTGCAATTCCACGACTATTTTTTGGATTTTACTGTGTTCACCAAATACTAAAACTGACCTGTCATTATAATTCTCCAGGTCATTACGAGTTTGTAGATACCAAACATGTATAGGTTATTTTTTATTTACATGGTGAAAAAAAAATCAAAGTTTGTAAAAAAAAAAAAAAAATTTGTGACCTGTAGCGTCTCCATTTTTCGGGATCTGGGACTGGGTGAGGGCTTATTTTTTGCACGCCAAGCTGACAGTTAAAATGATACCATTTTGGTGTGGATAAGATCTTTTAATTGCCCGTTAATGCATTTTAATCCAATGTTGAGCCGACAAATAAAAGTAATTCTTGCGTTTTGACTTTTTTTTTGCTACACCGTTTACTGATTGGATTATTTTTATAGCTTGACAGATCGGGCGATTCTGAACGTGACAAAACCAAATATGTATATTTTTTTTTATTTTGAATGGGGGGTGTTTGAACTTTTATTTAAAAAAAAAAAAAAAACTTTTTTCTTTACTTTTTGCATACTTCAGTAGTCTCAATGGGAGACTGGAAGTAGTTGATAATCAGATCGCCTGTGTGTAGCAGAAATGCTCACTTGCTATGAACGCCGAACGACAATCCAGCAATGAGAACCACAGTAGTCTCCTGCAGACCCCGGGTTGTGATGCCAACCCATCGGCGGCCCGCAGTCATGTGACATTGGCGCCGATACGTGGGATCAGTGATGCGTTTCTGGCGCAATCACATTAAGTGCCGCCATCAGATTGACAGCTGCATTTAACGGGTTAACATCCGCGGCTGTTAGGGGACACATGTGAGTTGTACAAAACAGCTGACGTGCTGGGAATGATGTGGGCTCAGCGCTGGAGCCCACATCAAAGGGAGGGACACGACATGCGCTGTACATGTACAAAACATGTCGTGAAGGGGTTAATTTCACCTAGCTAAAGACAATAGTTTATTGCTATCTCAATGAGGTGTCAATTTAAAACTTCTATTATTGTCTATTGAGAGGGGGAGGTGGAAGGAGGAGGAACAGAGTGAGTAAAAAAAAGCAGAGGGAGACACGTAAAAATCATGCTGAGCTTGCTAACAAGTGTTTTACTTCACCCCAAAGCTGGATTCACATCTACTCTGATCAGTCCTGACATATAATGTCCTGAAGGGTAGGCATCCCTCTCTGTATGCTGTATATGAGGAGATCACATTAGCTATACTCCACGCACAGCACAGAGTCAATTGCAAATAAAACCTGCAGAGGGAGAAAGCATGACGCAAGCCATATAATGGCCCTCAATAGTGTTATTCCTCATGCACATACAGGATAGTTTATTTTGGAAAGAGGTTTTGAAAACACAATGACCCTTTAACCTTAGGTAACCTGTCACCAGTTTTGGGGATTATAAATCCTGCCCATCACCTAAGATCATAAGAATGGGGTTCCAGCAACCCCTTTATATCCTCTGACGTGTCCCTGCATACCCCAGGAAGTCTTTTATTCTTGTCCTGCACTGTACTGTATGTAAACTGTGTGGTCAGGTCCCTGGGTATCTTCACATTGTGATCAATGCAGCCTCTTGTAAGTGCATTTTAGTGTATGACGTCTTCCCGTAATCCACGTAGGGCCTGTAATCTCGCACCTGCACAGTGGAATTGGAGAGCTATGCCCTATTGAACAGCCAGTGATTCCCTCATCCACGCAGTGCCTGTAGTCTTGTGCCTGAGCGATGGAAAGACATCATCCATTTAAATGCACGGCACTGATCACAATGTGGAGACATTCATTGGCCCGGACAATGTGCATGCAATGTGGGACAAGTATAAAACACTTTTTCTGAGGCATGCATGAGCACATCTGTGGATGTATGGTGGGGCTCAGTGGTTAGCACTATATGGTGGCTCAGTGGTTAGCATTGCAACGCTGGAGTCCTGGGTTCAAATCCTGCCAAGAACAACAACGGCTGTTTGTATGTTCTCCCCATGTTTGTGTGGTTTTCCTTCCACAATCCAAAGACATACTGATAGGGAATTTAGATTGTGAGCCCCAACGGGGACAGAGCCGATAATGTCTGTAAAGCGCAGTGGAATTAACGGCTCTATAGAAGTGAGTAAAATAGTAAGTAATAAATAACAATAAAATAAATATATAGGGGTGGCAGGAACCCCATTCCCTTTAAACTATGCTGTACGTTTTCCAGAATTTATTTTTATAAAATAGCATAGCCAATTAGGAAAAGACACCTAAGGAAAAATAAAATACACTTCACAAAAAACATCTAATCTCGAACCAGCAGATTACGCAGTACCTTTTCCTTGCTTTTCTCAGTCGCTGTACACACCGGAGGCTTGAAGCCTGGAGCTATCACATTTTGCACGGGGTCGGCGTCCAAAACGGAGCTCATGAATTCCTCAGTCTTCTCTAAAGAATAACTGTGGGCCAAAGAAAGTCGGAACTCAACTTAATGCGCTAAGTGTATTAAACATATGTCAGTAGGTAAAGCCTTTTCTCGCAATCTCCGCGCTGGAAGTGCTGCTTCATCTGCGATGTTCATGCAGTTATTGTATCATGGTGAATCGCTGCTGATCAAAAAATCGGCACTACAACGCGAGCGCCTCAGCTTCATACACTGCTCAAAAGCTCTGCAATTTTCTGAACACGGGGGCAAGGGAGCGGAAAAGCCCTCACTGGAGTGCGGATTTTTGGTACAGCTCAAATCAGTTATTCTAAGACTGACTTCAAGCTTTTCGCCGTGTTGGACTTTTTTTTTGCAAGCTACAGTAAAACATAACTTTTCAAGCAATTTTCCAAAATCCCGGCACTAACTTTGCGGTTCTGTCTCGATTGCGGCAACTAATGTAAAGCAGTTACAACGTGTGAACACAGCTTAGGCGTGAGCAGTCAGCACTGAGTACGGGAGAAACAGAATCAACATAAGGGAATAGAGGCTGCAAGGATTCATGACTTAAGTTGTATTTTCTAGATTTACCATTCTGAGGTATGTATACGTTATTGCTGTAATCACTAATATGCAGTTACATTAGAAGGGTATCTTGCCCACTGCAAAAAGGTTTAACTACTAGAATCTGTACAGTGGCTATGCCCATGAAATCATTGATGGATATATCACAATATGGGACATTACAATGATGTCTGAGATTAAGGGGTTATCTAGACTCTCTCGTATCTGCATTAGGACATAAAAGCTGTTATTGAGCAAATGGCCGCTTACCGGGCATTGGCAGGTTTTTGCAGGACAAGGAGGTATCAGGCACCCGTCCTAATAATGATGGGTGTGGTATACCAGGCACACAACCTGTGAAATGTACCAACAATGCAAATAGTATGACCCAGAATCATCAAGACTAGAAATGTTCATGCCATTCTTGATGAGGGGGTGATGTGGAGTCCGACGCTCCTGATTCATAAGAGGTGCCTCTTAATGGTTCAGAAGCATCTGAAAAGTGGCATGCGCCCGTCTACAAATCTAACTCCAGTCTAGGACAGGAGTAAAATATTTGGCTTAAGAAATGCCACAGTTCATCATGAATTAGAAAAGCTTTGGTGTCATGCCTCCGCTCCTCCCATTTTCACAGAAATGAGTAAAATGGTTATGAAAAAGCCAAAATGTTGCTAAATTATTGCAAAATTCTGCAAAAAATGTGGGACTTTTCAAAGTGATGCATGAATCGGGACCTAAATACTTAAAGTTATATTCTTTTAAAGTTCTTGTATTGTTTCACACAACTGCTCCTTATGTCGGATCACTTGTGTAACAGAGAGGACCCGCAGCAGAAGCCGCGGCATAGATCGAAGAGGACCTGGCTCATCCAAGCATCACATTGACAAACACTGAAGATATGCAAACCCATGCTGGTCTAATGGGTTATTTCTTCCTTACTTGTTTTCCTTAAAGATATCCAATAGTAGTTGTTGCTCAATGTTAGGGAACAATTCCAGGAGTTGCTTCTCCTTCATTTTCACAGCACAGTTTTTGCTTGATGAAGACTTCTTCTACAGAGGTAAGAACATTTTTGTAAAGATTTGTTTTTATCAAGTAAATCATTATTTGTTTCAATAAAACAGTAATGCCGTCATATGTTTAATAGACATTTAGACACCAGCTTGCCGTACCGAGTCTTCATGGGCCTGAAATGCCATTTCCTCTGCAATTATCTGACGTAATGACACCTTCTTTACTCTTGTGTTCCACTGATCCATGAATGGCAGCAGGTCTGTATCTCCTCCCTGTGACACAGCGTACTCAGAGGCTTCCACATTTTCCAATTCGGCTGGGTTATCGGGTACGCTGTCTACAGAAAAATAAAATAGTGTGGTGTAAAATGGAGTGTCAGTTAAAAAATACTGTATATACTTGAGTATAAGCCGACCCCCCCAATTTTGCCACAAAAAACTGGGAAAACTTAATGACTCGAGTATAAGCCTAGGGTGGAAAATGCAGCAGCCACCGGTAAATGTCAACAGTAAAAATAGATACCAATAAAAGTAAAATAAATTGAGACATCAGTAGGTTAAATGTTTTTGAATATCCATATTGAATCAGGAGCCCCATATAATGCTCCTGGCCCCATAAGATGCGCAATACAGATATTTGCCCCCATATAATGCTCCTGGCCCCATAAGATGCGCAATACAGATATTTGCCCCCATATCATGCTGCACATGGCCCCATACAGATATTTGCCCCCATATCATGCTGCACATGGCCCCATACAGATATTTGCCCCCATATAATGCTGCACATGGCCCCATACAGATATTTGCCCCCATATAATGCTGCACATGGCCCCATAAGATGCTCCATACAGATATTTGCCCCCATATAATGCTGCACATAGCCACATAAGATGCCCCATACAGATATTTGCCCCCATATAATGCTGCACATGGCCACATAAGATGCCCCATACAGATATTTGCCCCCATATAATGCTGCACATGGCCACATAAGATGCTCCCTACAGATATTTGCCCCATATGCTGTTGCTGCCATTAAAAAAGTAAAAAAAATTACATACTCCCCTCTCCGGCCCCCGACACTTGCTATAGTCACCTGCTCCCCGTTCCACCGCTGACCGCCGCTGTGTCTTCCCATCCTCTGCGCCGACGTTCAGGAAGAGGGCGGCGCGCACTAATCGCGTCACTGCGCCCTCTGACCTGAGTGTCACTGCGGAAGACACAGCGGCACCGACGGTGGAACGAGGAGCAGGTGAATATCGTGCACTGCCCCCGTCATACTTACCTGTTTCTGGCGCCGTTGCTGCAGGTCAGTTCCCCGGCGCCGCATTTTCTACCTGTAGTGAGCGGTCACCGTTACCGCTCATTACAGTAATGAATATGCGGCTCCACCTCTATGGGAGGTGGCGCCGCATATTCATTACTGTAATGAGCGGTACCATGTGACCGCTCACTACAGGAAGAAGCTGCAGTGCCGGGGAAGCCAGGGACGTGCAGAGACCGCGCCAGAAGGACGCGAGTATGATTAGAGAGCCCCCGCTCCCCCTCCCCTTCCGACCCCTGGGTATGACTCGAGTATAAGCCGAGAGGGGGACTTTCAGCCCAAAAAATGGGCTGAAAATCTTGGCTTATACTCGAGTATATAAGGTACTTTGCCATGACTGCAACTAAACTGCACAATAATGACATAAATGCAATTTGCAGATGGATTGACAGCTCTGCAGCACATTCTACGGTTCTGCTCATTCATTCTAACATTTCAAAGAGAAATAAGAGAGGAACGACAACACAGATAATTGCAACATGCTTCTCTACAGTTGATATTTACAGTACAAGCATTTGATTTCTGAAATATGGGACACTTATTTTGTGCAAGTTTTTATGGTCTTTACCAAGAAGGAGTGGCCACAGGACTACTTGGTTAAGACCACAGAAAACAGAACTAAATAAAAATGCCTTCATCTCACAAACCAAGTGGTGGATTTAAAACACACTAAGGGGAAAAGCAGGAACAATAGGAGAACAAAATCGGTCCTCTATAATATGTAATTCCAGAGATTAAAGCAAAGATTAAGTTCAAAATTATATATATATATATAAATAATAGAAAATTATATATGAGAGGATAGAAAAAAGATTATATATTATATATATTCGCTATTCCCTTCCAGAGATGGCAATTAACCTCACAGATCAGCTTCCTTTCAAGGTAGTTATGCCGGGGCGGACTGCTATACTGAATTATATACAGGTCCTTCTCAAAAAATTAGCATATAGTGTTAAATTTCATTATTTACCATAATGTAATGATTACAATTAAACTTTCATATATTATAGATTCATTATCCACCAACTGAAATTTGTCAGGTCTTTTATTGTTTTAATACTGATGATTTTGGCATACAACTCCTGATAACCCAAAAAACCTGTCTCAATAAATTAGCATATTTCACCCATCCAATCAAATAAAAGTGTTTTTTAATAACAAACAAAAAAACCATCAAATAATAATGTTCAGTTATGCACTCAATACTTGGTCGGGAATCCTTTGGCAGAAATGACTGCTTCAATGCGGCGTGGCATGGAGGCAATCAGCCTGTGACACTGCTGAGATGTTATGGAGGCCCAGGATGCTTCAATAGCGGCCTTAAGCTCATCCAGAGTGTTGGGTCTTGCGTCTCTCAACTTTCTCTTCACAATATCCCACAGATTCTCTATGGCAGTGTTTTTCAACCAGTGTGCCGCGGCACACTAGTGTGCCGCGACACATGGTCGGGTGTGCCGCGGGGGAACGGGAGTCAGCTGTTCTCTGTGCCGACTGTCAAGCTGACAGCCGGCACAGAGAAGCTGCAGCGCGCCGGCTCCCGGAGATCAATTGTACTCGCAGACATCTACCAGCTGCGAGTACAATTGAGGCTCTGACCGCTGGGTCAGAGCGACGCCAGCAGCGTGATCAAGTCATGTGATCACGCTGCTGGCGTCACTATCCGGCGCGCAAGGGACAGAAGACACTTGGTGGTAAGTGCTCCTGTGCTGTGGAGCTGAAGACACCGAAGATTCAGCGTGGGGTGGGTTTATGGGGAGTATGTGGGGGGATTTATTAAGTGTGTGGGGGGATTTATTAAGTGTGGGGGGATTTATTCAGCGTGGGGTGGGTTTATGGGGAGTATGTGGGGGGATTTATTAAGTGTGTGGGGGGATTTATTAAGTGTGGGGGGATTTATTCAGCGTGGGGTGGGTTTATGGAGAGTATGTGGGGGATTTATTAAGTGTGTGGGGGGATTTATTAAGTGTGGGGGGGATTTATTCAGCGTGGGGTGGGTTTATGGGGAGTATGTGGGGGGATTTACTAAGTGTGTGGGGGGATTTATTAAGTGTGGGGGGATTTATTCAGTGTGTGGGGGGGATTTATTCAGTGTGTGGGGGGATTTATTCAGTGTGTGGGGGGGGATTTATTCAGTGTGGGGGGGATTTATTCAGTGTGTGGGGGGGATTTATTCAGTGTGTGGGGGAATTTATTCAGTGAGTGGGGGGATTTATTCAGTGTATGGGGGGTATTTATTCAGTGTGTACGTGGGGGGGGGCTGGAATTTATTTAGCATGTGTGGGGCAGGGTGCATTTATTCTGTGGAAGGGGATGGATTTATTCTATCGGAAGGGCAGTGGATATATTCTGTGGGGGTGAGTGGGGAGATGGGGGTGGACACAGTAGCGAGTGGAAAAATGTGTGCTGACAGTACTGGGAGCAACGGTGATGGGATGTGTGAGGACAGTATGGGGAGTCGGGGGAATGTGTGAGGAGGAAATATGGAGAGAGCAAAGGGGTATGTTAGCAGGGGGATGTACATGAGGAGGCTATTAGAAATGTGTGCAAACAGTATGGGGGGATGAAAGTGTGAGTGGACACATAATAGATACTGAGTAGTGTGAGGGTAACAGCCAGGAGGAGACAGTATGCCAAGTAGGAGGAGTGTAATGAAGGGGCACAGTAGAGAGACTGGGCTCTCTATGAGGGACACTGTATGAGAAGGCAGTGTGAAGTATGGAAAAAAGAGAGAGGGTAGTGTGGATGGCATGTACCATAAGAGGGACAGTGAGGGTCATATTATGTGCTGGGAATAAAGTGAGGGGCAATTATTTACTCAGGGGCTCAGCCTAGGGCAGATATTGTTATTCCGGAGCATTATAATAACACTGCTATCTTTAAGGGTGTTGTGTCGGGATGTGCTGCAGAAGACAGGAGAAGATGGAAGTCTGCAGAAACGAGCTCTGCCGGTGGAAGAGAAGAGTCATCATGGCATCTGGACAAGGTGAAGATGAAAAGAAAGAGGCGACTCCACAAACAACGTCATCTATCAGGTACCTGGATGTAAATGTGTTTTTTTTGTGATACTAATTCTCATTTTTATTTGTTAGGAACATTAAAGGGGATGTCCAAGGTTGTGATGAGTCTGCAGTCATACTATGTGACTGCAGACTTCTGAATTCTCACAGTGCACACTGCTATCATAATTCTCTGATGTTGGTGATTTACATACATGCGGTCACGTGCTGACTAGACATGTGTGGCCTCATTCAATGAAAATGAATTGACTGAGGCCGGACACGTCTAGTTAGAATGTGACCAGAAGTATCCAAATCACATACTTGTGCTGTCATGACCGTCCACTCTGGCCACCGGCAAGGGAGAATCCTGAAAGTGTGCAGTGCTTGCGCTGTGAGAATTCAGAAGCCTGCAGTCACATAGAATGACTGCAGACTTTCATCTCAAACCTGGACGCACCATTTTGTGCCATTTTGGTTGGTGGTGTGCCTCGGGATTTTTTAAGTATAAAAAGTGTGCCGCGGCTCAAAAAAGGTTGAAAAACACTGCTCTATGGGGTTCAGGTCAGGAGAGTTGGCAGGCCAATTGAGCACAGTAATACCATGGTCAGTAAACCATTTACCAGTGGTTTTGGCACTGTGAGCAGGTGCCAGGTCGTGCTGAAAAATGAAATCTTCATCTCCATAAAGCATTTCAGCCGATGGAAGCATGAAGTGCTCCAAAATCTCCTGATAGCTAGCTGCATTGACCCTGCCCTTGATGAAACACAGTGGACCAACACCAGCAGCTGACATGGCACCCCACACCATCACTGACTGTGGGTACTTGACACTGGACTTCAGGCATTTTGGCATTTCCTTCTCTCCAGTCTTCCTCCAGACTCTGGCACCTTGATTTCCGAATGACATGCAAAATTTGCTTTCATCAGAAAAAAGTACTTGGGACCACTTAGCAACAGTCCAGTGCTGCTTCTCTGTAGCTCAAAAGTGGCTTTACCTGGGGAATGCGGCACCTGTAGCCCATTTCCTGCACACGCCTGTGCACGGTGGCTCTGGATGTTTCCACACCAGACTCAGTCCACTGCTTCCTCAGGTTCCCCAAGGTCTGGAATCGGTCCTTCTCCACAATCTTCCTCAGGGTCCGGTCTCCTCTTCTCGTTGTACAGCGTTTTCTGCCACATTGTTTCCTTCCAACAGACTTACCATTGAGGTGCCTTGATACAGCACTCTGGGAACAGCCTATTTGTTGAGAAATTTCTTTCTGGGTCTTACCCTCTTGCTTGAGGGTGTCAATGATGGCCTTCTTGACATCTGTCAGGTCGCTAGTCTTACCCATGATGGGGGTTTTGAGTAATGAACCAGGCAGGGAGTTTATAAAAGCCTCAGGTATCTTTTGCATGTGTTTAGAGTTAATTAGTTGATTCAGAAGATTAGGGTAATAGGTCGTTTAGAGAACCTTTTCTTGATATGCTAATTTATTGAGACAGGTTTTTTGGGTTATCAGGAGTTGTATGCCAAAATCATCAGTATTAAAACAATAAAAGACCTGACAAATTTCAGTTGGTGGATAATGAATCTATAATATATGAAAGTTTAATTGTAATCATTACATTATGGTAAATAATGAAATTTAACACTATATGCTAATTTTTTGAGAAGGACCTGTAGAACCCGGTTAGCGGACAGAGCTAGTAACTTCCCCTCACCACTCAATCCCACTTTCCAGGACTATCATATCGACCCATAATAGAATTTTTTATTTTCTGGTATCTTCTACTCTACTAAAAGAATAAGGCCTTTGTCAACATGTTCGAATCACGGCATGTTTTCACTGGAGCATATAATAAACCATTATATCATAAGACCAATAAACCATAAGATCTCAAGCAGACAAACACAATTTCTGGTAGGACGACGCTCCATTCTTCATGGCACAAGACCGTGAAGCTCATCAGAGCAGATGGACAGAAGGTCATCCCTGCCACTTTTCAGGGAACAATTGGAGCGATGGGGGCTCTATCCAAGAAAGGTTCTTATGCACGGCTACATTTCTCTATAAGATGCCACTGGATATTAGAAGGCTACAGTAAAAATATACTTACACTCAATCAGCTGATAAGAGAGCGCTTCTTGACGATGTCTTTCCTGAGGAATAAAAATAAAAAAAAGTACAATACGATTAAAAACAAAAACTGCAGATTAATCGTTTTGCGACAAAAAGAAAAAAAGTGTTCTGTGACAAACTGAGGGAGGAGCAAAAAGTGGATAAAGGAAACCGCTAACAAGTTTTGCAGCTTAACCCCTTTACGCCATGGCAATTCTTTTCATTTTTGTTTTATTCTTCCCTTCTTCCAAGCCAAGAGTCATAACTTTTTTTTTATTTTTCCATAAATATGGCCATATGAAGGCTTGTTTTTTGCAGGACGAGCTGTACTTTTGAATGACACTATTGATTTTACTATATAGTGTACTGGAAAACGAGAAAAAAATTCCAAGTGCAGTAAAATTGCAAAAAAAAGTGCAATTTCCAAATTGATTTTTGTGTTATTTACCATGTTCACTATATGGTAGAACTGACATGGCAATATGATTCCCCAAGTTAGTACGAGTATGCAGATATCAAACATGCATAGTTATTTTTATTATTTAAGTGATGGAAAAAATTCCAAAATTTGTCTGAAAAAAAAAAAAGGTTTTTGAATTTGTCACCATTTTCTGAGACCCATAGTGTTATTTTTTGCACCCTGAGCTAATGTAATATTGATACCATTTTGGGGTAAATACGGTGTTTTGATCTTCTGTTATTGCATTTTATTGCAATGTTGTGGCGGCCAAACCCCCCCATAATTCTGGTATGTCGATTTTTTTCTCATTAAGCCATTTACAGATCCGATTATATTACTCTTTATTTTGATAGATCGGACATTTCTGAATGCAGACATACCAAATATGTGTATTTTTTATTATTAATTTCACTGGGGCAAAAAAGGAGTGATGTTTAGAGTTTTTTATATTAAAAAAAAGTTTTTCTTTATTTATTAGTCTCCTTAGGAAACTTGAAGCTGTGATCTTCCAATCACCTGTGCTATACCACAGCAGGGCTTCAGCACTGTTATGTATAATAAAAATGACAATTTCCAATAAACGCCAGCCACGAGCCAGAGTTCACAGGAGCATCACAATGACAGGCACAGGGGTCTTCTGCAGACCAGCGGCTGCCAGGACCATTCATAGGCACCCGCTGATCATGTGACAGGTACGCCAATGGTGCATATTAAATGCCGCTGTCAGAGATTGACAGCGGGACCTAACTGATTAACAGCCGCCGGCGGATCAGACCTCCACCTGCAGCTGATAAAGGCACACGAAAGCTGATTAATTCAGCTGTCATGAGCAGAGAAAGATGAGGGCTCAGAAGAGAGCCCACATCAAAGTCGGGGACACGAGACATGATGTAAACATATGTCATGAAGGGGTTAAAGGCGCAATGTTAGGCTGTGTGCACACGTTGCGTATTTTTCGCGGTTTTTCCTGATAAAAACGCTATGAAACCGCAAAAAAACCCGCATACAATAAGCATCCCATCATTTAGAATGAATTCCGCATGTTTTGTGCACATGATGAGTTTTTTTTTTTACGTGAAAAAAAACGCATCGCGGTAAAAACCGCAGGATGTTCATTCATTTTGCAGTTTTTTTGCGGATTTCCCACTACAAAATGCATTGGGAAGTGTCCGGAAAAAAACACGGCAAAAACGCATGCGGTTTTCTTGCGGAAAAGGTCTGGTTTTTCTCAGGAATTTTCTGCGAGAAATCCTGAACGTGTGCACATAGCCTAAAGGTTTGTGTGGATTCCATTCTAGAAGGGATTTCGTTCCTTGTAGAATCATCTGCTTCTTTTTACATGGTGATGACCAATGTCCCCTTACCTGCCCAATAACCTGAATCATATGCTACAAATTCATAGACGTGTGCCGACGAGATGCTAAACTGCTTGTCTTATTAGTTTGATTATGCAGACAATTGCACTCAGATTAGTGGAGACCAAATCCCCTCATTCCCACCGATCATATGCTTGCAGCTTTTTTTGTTAACCAATTGCTGCTGGATCCACTCCATCTAATGATTATAGGACATGTGAACATAGGCTTAGAGCAGTTGCAGCGAACGGGGGGCAGGCAGAGCCCTCCCAGTGGGTACGCGCACTATCTCCTCAGAACGCGTACCACCACCACTCTTCTCAACCCCTCGCCTGTGCCAGCTGCTGAAGAACAATGAATTTTCACTACACTAGCAGTGAATATTCATTTCTTTTATCGCACACATAGTGTCAGCCGGAGTTGCCGGCTTCCTGCAGCTGCCAGGATATCACAGGTGCCCGCCCATTAAGATAATGAATATTCACCTCTTTTCACTCCTATACGCTTGGAGTGAGGTGAATATTTATTACCTTAATGAGCGGTGACACGTGACCGCTTGGCCGCAGATGCTGCTGGCATCGGAACAAGATGTTGTGAGGGCGCGCAGGGAAGGTAAGTAGGATGTTTTTGTTTTGTTGTTTTTTTATGCTTTTCTCATCGGGGCCATATATACAAGGATAGGGATGAGGAGCCCTGAATACCAGGACAGGGATGAGGAGCTATGCATACAAGGATGGGGATAAGGAGCCATGCATACAAGGATGGGAATAAGGAGCCATGCATGCCATGACAGGGATGAGGGGCCATGCATACCATGACAGGGATGAGAAGCCATGCATACAAGGATGGGGATAAGGAGCCATGCATACAAGGAAGGGGATAAGGAGCCATGCATACAAGGAAGGGGATAAGGAGCCATGCATACAAGGAAGGGGATAAGGAGCCATGCATACAAGGATGGGGATAAGGAGCCATGCATACAAGGATGGGGATAAGGAGCCATGCATACAAGGATGGGGATAAGGAGCCATGCATACAAGGAAGGGGATAAGGAGCCATGCATACAAGGATGGGGATAAGGAGCCATGCATACAAGGATGGGGATAAGGAGCCATGCATACAAGGATGGGGATAAGGAGCCATGCATACAAGGAAGGGGATAAGGAGCCATGCATACAAGGATGGGGATAAGGAGCCATGCATACAAGGAAGGGGATAAGGAGCCATGCATACAAGGAAGGGGATAAGGAGCCATGCATACAAGGAAGGGGATAAGGAGCCATGCATACAAGGAAGGGGATAAGGAGCCATGCATACAAGGAAGGGGATAAGGAGCCATGCATACAAGGATGGGGATAAGGATGGGGATAAGGAGCCATGCATACAAGGAAGGGGATAAGGAGCCATGCATACAAGGATGGGGATAAGGATGGGGATAAGGAGCCATGCATACAAGGAAGGGGATAAGGAGCCATGCATAGAAGGAAGGGGATAAGGAGCCATGCATACAAGGAAGGGGATAAGGAGCCATGCATACAAGGAATTGGATAAGGAGCCATGCATACAAGGATGGGGATAAGGATGGGGATAAGGAGCCATGCATACAAGGAAGGGGATAAGGAGCCATGCATACAAGGAAGGGGATAAGGAGCCATGCATACAAGGAAGGGGATAAGGAGCCATGCATACAAGGATGGGGATAAGGAGCCATGCATACAAGGATGGGGATAAGGAGCCATGCATACAAGGAAGGGGATAAGGAGCCATGCATACAAGGAAGGGGATAAGGAGCCATGCATACAAGGAAGGGGATAAGGAGCCATGCATACAAGGAAGGGGATAAGGAGCCATGCATACAAGGAAGGGGATAAGGAGCCATGCATACATGGTAGGGGATGAGGAGCCATGCATACAAGGATGGGGATAAGGAGCCATGCATACAAGGAAGGGGATAAGGAGCCATGCATACAAGGAAGGGGATAAGGAGCCATGCATACAAGGAATTGGATAAGGAGCCTTGCATACAAGGATGGGGATAAGGAGCCATGCATACAAGGATGGGGATAAGGAGCCATGCATACAAGGAAGGGGATAAGGAGCCATGCATACAAGGAAGGGGATAAGGAGCCATGCATACAAGAAATTGGATAAGGAGCCATGCATACAAGGAAGGGGATAAGGAGCCATGCATACAAGGAAGGGGATAAGGAGCCATGCATACAAGGATGGGGATAAGGAGCCATGCATACAAGGAAGGGGATAAGGAGCCATGCATACAAGGAATTGGATAAGGAGCCATGCATACAAGGAAGGGGATAAGGAGCCATGCATACAAGGAAGGGGATAAGGAGCCATGCATACAAGGAAGGGGATAAAGAGCCATGCATACAAGGAAGGGGATAAGGAGCCATGCATACAAGGAAGGGGATAAGGAGCCATGCATACAAGGAAGGGGATAAGGAGCCATGCATACAAGGAATTGGATAAGGAGCCATGCATACAAGGAAGGGGATAAGGAGCCATGCATACAAGGAAGGGGATAAGGAGCCATGCATACAAGGAAGGGGATAAGGAGCCATGCATACAAGGAAGGGGATAAGGAGCCATGCATACAAGGAATTGGATAAGGAGCCATGCATACAAGAAAGGGGATAAGGAGCCATGCGTACAAGGATGGGGATAAGGATGGGGATAAGGAGCCATGCATACAAGGAATTGGATAAGGAGCCATGTATACAAGGATGGGGATAAGGAGCCATGCATACAAGGATGGGGATAAGGAGCCATGCATACAAGGAAGGGGATAAGGAGCCATGCATACAAGGATGGGGATAAGGAGCCATGCATACAAGGATGGGGATAAGGAGCCATGCGTACAAGGATGGGAATAAGGAGCCATGCATGCCATGACAGGGATGAGGGGCCATGCATACCATGACAGGGATGAGAAGCCATGCATACAAGGATGGGGATAAGGAGCCATGCATACAAGGATGGGGTTAAGGAGCCATGCATACAAGGAAGGGGATAAGGAGCCATGCATACAAGGAAGGGGATAAGGAGCCATGCATACAAGGATGGGGATAAGGAGCCATGCATACAAGGATGGGAATAAGGAGCCATGCATGCCATGACAGGGATGAGGGGCCATGCATACCATGACAGGGATGAGAAGCCATGCATACAAGGATGGGGATAAGGAGCCATGCATACAAGGATGGGGTTAAGGAGCCATGCATACAAGGAAGGGGATAAGGAGCCATGCATACAAGGAAGGGGATAAGGAGCCATGCATACAAGGATGGGGATAAGGAGCCATGCATACAAGGATGGGGATAAGGAGCCATGCATACAAGGAAGGGGATAAGGAGCCATGCATACAAGGATGGGGATAAGGAGCCATGCATACAAGGATGGGGATAAGGAGCCATGCATACAAGGAAGGGGATAAGGAGCCATGCATACAAGGATGGGGATAAGGAGCCATGCATACAAGGATGGGGATAAGGAGCCATGCATACAAGGATGGGGATAAGGAGCCATGCATACAAGGAAGGGGATAAGGAGCCATGCATACAAGGAAGGGGATAAGGAGCCATGCAGACAAGGAAGGGGATAAGGAGCCATGCATACAAGGAAGGGGATAAGGAGCCATGCATACAAGGATGGGGATAAGGATGGGGATAAGGAGCCATGCATACAAGGAAGGGGATAAGGAGCCATGCATACAAGGATGGGGATAAGGATGGGGATAAGGAGCCATGCATACAAGGAAGGGGATAAGGAGCCATGCATACAAGGAAGGGGATAAGGAGCCATGCATACAAGGAAGGGGATAAGGAGCCATGCATACAAGGAAGGGGATAAGGAGCCATGCATACAAGGAATTGGATAAGGAGCCATGCATACAAGGATGGGGATAAGGATGGGGATAAGGAGCCATGCATACAAGGAAGGGGATAAGGAGCCATGCATACAAGGATGGGGATAAGGAGCCATGCATACAAGGATGGGGATAAGGAGCCATGCATGCCATGACAGGGATGAGGGGCCATGCATACCATGACAGGGATGAGAAGCCATGCATACAAGGATGGGGATAAGGAGCCATGCATACAAGGATGGGGTTAAGGAGCCATGCATACAAGGAAGGGGATAAGGAGCCATGCATACAAGGAAGGGGATAAGGAGCCATGCATACAAGGATGGGGATAAGGAGCCATGCATACAAGGATGGGAATAAGGAGCCATGCATGCCATGACAGGGATGAGGGGCCATGCATACCATGACAGGGATGAGAAGCCATGCATACAAGGATGGGGATAAGGAGCCATGCATACAAGGATGGGGTTAAGGAGCCATGCATACAAGGAAGGGGATAAGGAGCCATGCATACAAGGAAGGGGATAAGGAGCCATGCATACAAGGATGGGGATAAGGAGCCATGCATACAAGGATGGGGATAAGGAGCCATGCATACAAGGAAGGGGATAAGGAGCCATGCATACAAGGATGGGGATAAGGAGCCATGCATACAAGGATGGGGATAAGGAGCCATGCATACAAGGATGGGGATAAGGAGCCATGCATACAAGGAAGGGGATAAGGAGCCATGCATACAAGGATGGGGATAAGGAGCCATGCATACAAGGATGGGGATAAGGAGCCATGCATACAAGGATGGGGATAAGGAGCCATGCATACAAGGAAGGGGATAAGGAGCCATGCATACAAGGAAGGGGATAAGGAGCCATGCAGACAAGGAAGGGGATAAGGAGCCATGCATACAAGGAAGGGGATAAGGAGCCATGCATACAAGGATGGGGATAAGGATGGGGATAAGGAGCCATGCATACAAGGAAGGGGATAAGGAGCCATGCATACAAGGATGGGGATAAGGATGGGGATAAGGAGCCATGCATACAAGGAAGGGGATAAGGAGCCATGCATACAAGGAAGGGGATAAGGAGCCATGCATACAAGGAAGGGGATAAGGAGCCATGCATACAAGGAAGGGGATAAGGAGCCATGCATACAAGGAATTGGATAAGGAGCCATGCATACAAGGATGGGGATAAGGATGGGGATAAGGAGCCATGCATACAAGGAAGGGGATAAGGAGCCATGCATACAAGGAAGGGGATAAGGAGCCATGCATACAAGGAAGGGGATAAGGAGCCATGCATACAAGGATGGGGATAAGGAGCCATGCATACAAGGATGGGGATAAGGAGCCATGCATACAAGGAAGGGGATAAGGAGCCATGCATACAAGGAAGGGGATAAGGAGCCATGCATACAAGGAAGGGGATAAGGAGCCATGCATACAAGGAAGGGGATAAGGAGCCATGCATACAAGGAAGGGGATAAGGAGCCATGCATACAAGGAAGGGGATAAGGAGCCATGCATACAAGGAAGGGGATAAGGAGCCATGCATACAAGGAATTGGATAAGGAGCCATGCATACAAGGAAGGGGATAAGGAGCCATGCATACAAGGAAGGGGATAAGGAGCCATGCATACAAGGAAGGGGATAAGAAGCCATGCATACAAGGAAGGGGATAAGGAGCCATGCATACAAGGAATTGGATAAGGAGCCATGCATACAAGGAAGGGGATAAGGAGCCATGCATACAAGGAAGGGGATAAGGAGCCATGCATACAAGGATGGGGATAAGGATGGGGATAAGGAGCCATGCATACAAGGAAGGGGATAAGGAGCCATGCATACAAGGAAGGGGATAAGGAGCCATGCATACAAGGAAGGGGATAAGGAGCCATGCATACAAGGAATTGGATAAGGAGCCATGCATACAAGGAAGGGGATAAGGAGCCATGCATACAAGGAAGGGGATAAGGAGCCATGCATACAAGGATGAGGATAAGGAGCCATGCATACAAGGATGGGGATAAGGAGCCATGCATACAAGGATGGGGATAAGGAGCCATGCATACAAGGATGGGGATAAGGAGCCATGCATACAAGGATGGGGATAAGGAGCCATGCATACAAGGAAGGGGATAAGGAGCCATGCATACAAGGAAGGGGATAAGGAGCCATGCATACAAGGAATTGGATAAGGAGCCATGCATACAAGGAAGGGTATAAGGAGCCATGCATACAAGGAAGGGGATAAGGAGCCATGCATACAAGGAAGGGGATAAGGAGCCATGCATACAAGGATGGGGATAAGGAGCCATGCATACAAGGATGGGGATAAGGAGCCATGCATACAAGGAAGGGGATAAGGAGCCATGCATACAAGGAAGGGGATAAGGAGCCATGCATACAAGGAATTGGATAAGGAGCCATGCATACAAGGAAGGGGATAAGGAGCCATGCATACAAGGAAGGGGATAAGGAGCCATGCATACAAGGAAGGGGATAAGGAGCCATGCATACAAGGAAGGGGATAAGGAGCCATGCATACAAGGAATTGGATAAGGAGCCATGCATACAAGGAAGGGGATAAGGAGCCATGCATACAAGGAAGGGGATAAGGAGCCATGCATACAAGGAAGGGGATAAGGAGCCATGCATACAAGGATGGGGATAAGGAGCCATGCATACAAGGAAGGGGATAAGGAGCCATGCATACAAGGAATTGGATAAGGAGCCATGCATACAAGGAAGGGGATAAGGAGCCATGCATACAAGGAAGGGGATAAGGAGCCATGCATACAAGGAAGGGGATAAGGAGCCATGCATACAAGGAAGGGGATAAGGAGCCATGCATACAAGGAAGGGGATAAGGAGCCATGCATACAAGGAATTGGATAAGGAGCCATGCATACAAGGATGGGGATAAGGAGCCATGCATACAAGGATGGGGATAAGGAGCCATGCATACAAGGAAGGGGATAAGGAGCCATGCATACAAGGATGGGGATAAGGAGCCATGCATACAAGGATGGGGATAAGGAGCCATGCATACAAGGATGGGGATAAGGAGCCATGCATACAAGGAAGGGGATAAGGAGCCATGCATACAAGGAAGGGGATAAGGAGCCATGCATACAAGGATGGGGATAAGGAGCCATGCATACAAGGATGGGGATAAGGAGCCATGCATACAAGGAAGGGGATAAGGAGCCATGCATACAAGGAAGGGGATAAGGAGCCATGCATACAAGGAATTGGATAAGGAGCCATGCATACAAGGAAGGGGATAAGGAGCCATGCATACAAGGAAGGGGATAAGGAGCCATGCATACAAGGATGGGGATAAGGATGGGGATAAGGAGCCATGCATACAAGGAAGGGGATAAGGAGCCATGCATACAAGGAAGGGGATAAGGAGCCATGCATACAAGGAATTGGATAAGGAGCCATGCATACAAGGATGGGGATAAGGAGCCATGCATACAAGGATGGGGATAAGGAGCCATGCATACAAGGAAGGGGATAAGGAGCCATGCATACAAGGATGGGGATAAGGAGCCATGCATACAAGGATGGGGATAAGGAGCCATGCATACAAGGATGGGGATAAGGAGCCATGCATACAAGGAAGGGGATAAGGAGCCATGCATACAAGGAAGGGGATAAGGAGCCATGCATACAAGGATGGGGATAAGGAGCCATGCATACAAGGATGGGGATAAGGAGCCATGCATACAAGGAAGGGGATAAGGAGCCATGCATACAAGGATGGGGATAAGGAGCCATGCATACAAGGATGGGGATAAGGAGCCATGCATACAAGGAAGGGGATAAGGAGCCATGCATACAAGGAATTGGATAAGGAGCCATGCATACAAGGAAGGGGATAAGGAGCCATGCATACAAGGAAGGGGATAAGGAGCCATGCATACAAGGATGGGGATAAGGATGGGGATAAGGAGCAAAGCATACAAGGAAGGGGATAAGGAGCCATGCATACAAGGATGGGGATAAGGAGCCATGCATACAAGGATGGGGATAAGGAGCCATGCATACAAGGAAGGGGATAAGGAGCCATGCATACAAGGATGGGGATAAGGAGCCATGCATACAAGGATGGGGATAAGGAGCCATGCATACAAGGATGGGGATAAGGAGCCATGCATACAAGGATGGGGATAAGGAGCCATGCATACAAGGAAGGGGATAAGGAGCCATGCATACAAGGATGGGGATAAGGAGCCATACAGACAAAGATTGGGATAAGGAGCCATGCAGGATGGGGATAAGGAGCCATGCAGACAAGGATGGGGATAAGGAGCCATGCAGACAAGGATGGTGATAAGGAGCCATGCAGACAAGGATGGGGAAAAGGAGCAATGCATACAAGGATGGGGATAAGGAGCCATGCATACAAGGATGGGGTAAGGAGCCATGCAGACAAGGATGGTGATAAGGAGCCATGCATACCAGAATAGAGATTAGGGGACAATGCATACCCGAGTCAATACGTTTTCCCAGTTTTTTCATGGCAAAATTAGGTGACTCGGCTTATACTCGGGTCAGCTTATACACGAGAATATACAGTATTTATTTATTTTTAATGTGAGGCCATTATACTGTATGAAACACTATGTGGGGCCATTATACAGTATAGAGCATCGTGTGGGGCCATTATACAGTATGGAGCATCGTGTGGGTCCATTATACAGTACGACGCATCATGTGGGCCATTATACAGTATGGAGCATCGTGTGGAGCCATTATACAGTATGGAGCACTATGTGGGGCCATTATACAGTATGGAGCACTATGTGAGGTCATTATACAGTATGGAGCACTGTGTGGCCATTATACAGTATGGAGCACTATGTGAGGTCATTATACAGTATGGAGCACTATGTGAGGTCATTATACAGTATGGAGCATCGTGTGGGGCCATTATACTGCATGGAGCATTATGAGGGGTCCATTACATTTTATGCAGGACTATGTGGGGGCCATTACACTGTATGGAGGACTATGTGGAACCATTATACTGTATGGAGGACTTTGTGTGTCGATTATACTGTATGGAGGGCTGTGTGGGGATTACAGTTGGAGAATCATACCGTGATGGAGTATCCATTATTTGTTGGGGGAATTGAGCAAGGGGAGTATAGTAGGGTCATCATACTGTGCGTGTTGAGTAGTTCGCTGTGGGGGCATCACACTGTTTGGGAGCACTTTCTGTATTATTCAAGGTTTTTTTTATCCTTTGTTATTACATATTTAAAATTAGGCCATTGAGCCATATGCTTTTTACTGCTGTTACATAACATATTATATTATTCCACTATAATTCCGAAAGTTAATCATTTTATTTGATAAGAAAAAAATTCTTCAATTGTAGACATTTTTTTAATATCAAGGTTGGCCTGCAACTTTCTGCAAGCCTTTAACTTTGGCCCTTTGTGTACTTGAGTGTGATATCCCTGCCTTAAAGGCAACCTGTCACCCCCACCCCTCCCCCCCTCCCCAGACGTTTCTAACTAGAAGAGCCAGCTTGTGCGCCACTAATGCCGCATTCTGACAAGGTGGCTCTTTTAGTTCGGGTCCCTGGCACTGCTGCAATAATCGCTTTTGAAGTTTGTCCCCCATACCTGTGAAATTGCCAGGAAGGCAGGTCTTTCTTGGCTAATGCAAACGCCTCCCAGCCGTCACTCAGGGCCTCTGCGTGCCGGGCGCTGCCTCCTCTCATTCTTTAGCGTCCCCGGCGCCTGTGCTGTAAGTTCAAAGGGCAGCGCAGACGCTGGGGACGTTAATGAAGGAAGAGGAGCCGGCGCCAGGCACGCAGAGGCCATGAGTGACGGCTGGGAGGCATTTGGATTAGCCGGGAAAGACCTGCCTTCCTGGCAATTTCACAGGCATGGGGGACAAACTTCAAAAGCAATTATTGCAGCAGTCCCAGGGACCCCAACTAAAAGAGCCACCTTGTCAGAATGCAGCATTAGTGCAGCACAAGGTGGCTCTTTTAGTTACAAACGCCTTTGACAGGTTCCCTTTAAAGGATTTGTTCTCATCATGATAAAGAATTACAATTGCAAAGAGGTTGTAAAAACAAAAAACTTTGCAATTTTACTTACTTTCTACTCGGTCTCTAAAAGGTTAGCCATCACTAGCTAATAGTGTATGGAGCTGGCATAAGACAGCTGTAGTACATGTGTGTGGAGCTGTGGGGTCCCGACTCCATGCACAGGACAGTTCCCTCCGCAGCGAGAGCTAAATAACAGCTGGGTGTTAGGCTCTCGCCAATCTCATATTGATGCCCTTTCCAAAAGGATCGGTCGTCAATAAATCCTGAACAACCGCTTGAATGTACGGATTGCAGTGAATTTACTGAATATATTAACTAACCAATATGGATTCTTTCCACTTCCTATGGATGGATTCGGCCAATTTGAGATCAATTGGTACTACACAATCTTCAATAGTTAATGACCCTGGGCAAAAAACAAACAAACAACAACAAAAAAATAGATTAGATACAATGAATCTGCTAAAGGGAACTTGTCACCATGAAAATGCCGTCCAATCTGCAGGCACCATGGTAAAGAGCAGGAGGGGCAGAGAGGATTAATATATAGTTGTATGTATAATCTGTGATTTCATTGTTTAATTCTCTGCTATTTCTGGGATTATGAGTCCAGTGGGCGGTGCCATCAGTGACTGACAGCTCTCTTTGTATTCACACTGATACAAAGGAGGCTGTCAGTCACCGATAGCACCGCCCACTGGTCTGAAAATTCCCTAAAGAGCAGAGGATTAAATGATTAAAACAAAAGTTATACTGAATCTTTGCTCACACAAGTATATATCAATCTGCTCTGTTTCCCTTGTTCTGTAACACGATTGCCACACAACAGGCTGAATTTTCATGGTGAAAGGGTCCCTTGAAAGAGTAAGGCTGTGTGCACACGTTGCGGATTGGGGTGCAGAATTTCCTGCACAAAATCTGCATCTCCTGGCAGAGAACGCAGGTGCAGATTTGCTGCGTTTTTTGTGCAGATTTACTGCGGATTTTGTGCGGACTTCATGCATTTTTTTACCCCTGCGGATTTCTATAATGGAAGGGTGCAGAAACGCTGCAGATCCGCACAAAAGGAGTGACATGCTCATTCTTCTGATCCACGTTTTTCCTGTGGAATTTTCCGCACCATTAGCACAGCATTTTTTTTTTCCTATTGATTTACATTGTACTGTAAATTGCTTTGCGGATCAGCAGCGTTTCTGCGTGGAAAAAAACGCTGTGGATCCGCACTAAATCCGCATCGTGTGCACATAGCCTAATAGCATGTTTTGTTTTGTTTTTTTTAATTTCCTAAATCAATAATACACATGAAAATAAAAATCTTTGCAACATATATCAGAAAAATCTGCTTTTTTTTCTCCTCTGGAGTGATCAATTATTCTCAACTCATGGTAAAAACTTGTCTCCAGTGAATTCAGATGTTCCGATTACACAGAACATGACGGTTGGGGCTCAAAGTTCTATGGAGAACTTGCAGCAGAATGTCTGCCTGCCTCTAGCGCCTCCTCTCTACATAGAATGTTAAAAGAGCGACCAATAAAGTATGTGTGCAGCTCAAATAATGCTCCGGCTGATCTATGTGGGCGTGATCTATGTGGACGTGATCTATGTGGGCGTGGCTTCGAGTCATGTGTTTGTGATCGTCTCCATGACGATCGGGTGAGTGACGGGGAGCTCAGTGGGTGTTCTCATGTGCCATTCAACAGCCGGGGCATTATTTGAGCTGCACACATCACATACTTACTTTATTGGTCGCTCTTCCACATAAATTGATGCCCATCAGATACCTTTGACACTCCCCAGGAAGAAGGCATTTTACTGCCGAAACGTGCGTAGGGACAGGTTGGCACCACAGCATACTCACGGCATTTACTTTACCTCACATAAATTTTGATGTTTTTTCACTGCATTTTATTTTCACATTTCCATTTTTTATAGTTACCTCACTATCACATATTTTTTATTGTTCCAATCACTTTCTTGAGGGATTTGCTGATGTGTTACCCTGTGGCGCCACCTTCTGGCCAACTTTGGGATTTGACGTATTTTATTTTATATCTCTTTTGTGATTTTATTAAAAATCTACATTTTTATGATGAGTTTTTGTGTTTATGTAATTTGAGAGCAGCATGATATAGGGGTTGATTCCAGCGATGCATCACTTACTGGTCTGCATGCTGTCATTAATACAAACACTACTTTCACTACTGCAGATATTGCAGTGCCAAAAAATATGAGCTCTGTATAATCCCCTCCACACCACCGATTGGCAGCTTTCTGTGTACACTATGCATTGGCAGAAATGTGTAAATCAGTGGTGGGGTAGGAATACACAGAGCAGTTGACTAGTATGCACGAGGCACCTAGTGCTGCAGTGATAATCTCCTGCTGCTAAAACACTGATTTTATTGAAACAGCAAAATAGAGCCTAGTAAGTGAAACATTGCTGGAATCAGGGTCTCTGACTCTTCATCCTCTACTCTTAGATTACATAGCAAAAATCTGCTGACAGATTCCCTTTAAGATGCCGTTATACATAATTGGCACATTTAGTGATGCTCCCTTGATGTGACATCCCAATTTGTGATTAAGTCAAACACCAGTGTAGACAGTTCACCTATACCAGTGATCCTGGAGGGATGGGCTGTGGAAGGTACTGCATAGGTGGCAAATGTTAAAGAGACCATAAACCCAAGATAGCTGTGGGGCAAACAAGCTTTTCCTCCCGACTAGTGATGTGAGAACGTGCTGGGATAAGGTGAAATCTGAGCGAACTCGTGTGCTAACCGAGTGACTTCGGTGTGCTCGAAAAATATGTTCAAGTCCCCGCGGCTGCATGTCTCGAGGCTGTTTGACAGCTGCAATACATGGGAGGGTTCGCCTTACAAACAGCCGATCCCTGCATGTGTTATCCCAGCACGTTCGCTCATCACCACTGCCGACCCATCATACACATGAATGTATGGCTCAGCTGACAGATGGGAAGAAAATAAACCAGGAAAGTTAGGAAAGTGCTAGGAAAGTGCGGCAGAGGTCTTTCACCTAGGAAACAAAAGAGTTGGTCCTTATAATTAATACATCATGCTCTTGGTCAGCATCAGCTGCTCCTGAAAAACTTGGTGGGCTAGGTCAACTTTTCCCTTACATTAATCTGTTTGTTGGCCTTTAGATTGGAGATAGTCCAAACCTGCGCCCTTCCTCATTATTTATTTTTGTATTTAGTACAGTATGTATTATGTTAGTATGAATATGTTTTCACTGCTCAGCAATAATTACCTGGATCAATTCCAACTGGGCCAAACAACTCAGTGAGCTGGAAGGCAAATTCTGGAGGCAAAGCCAACTCCAAATAATCAAATTGTAAGGATTCCTTAGATTGTAAGCCAGGGTTGCTTCTATTTTGCATTTTCGGTTCCTCTTCGGCAAGTGCTGTAACGTCTATAAACTCTCGCTCTTCATTATACTCAACTGCTAATATTCCAGAACGCTGAATATCAGAATTGGTGGACAGATCTGTATGATCTAAATTAATTTTCTCCGAGTTGCCTTTTCTTATAGGTTCCACTTGGTTACCGCTTTGTATTATATTGAGAGATGAATCAAGTGTATTAGGATGGCGTGCCTGTAAATCTGAAGACCACATTAGGTCAGAGGTGATGGTGTCAGTTATGGTTTCATCGTTCAGAAAAACTTCTTGAAGTTCTGGAGAAATTCTACACTGTTGGCCAAGATTAATTTCATTAGAAGATAAAACATTGCCATTTTTCATTTCTTCTGCGACGACAAGGGGCAATGCGTTTACAAAGGGAGAGCATTCTTTTAAACTGTAATCAGTGTCCTCATTTTCAGAATCCTCTTCAGGGACGAGAATAGAATTTTCCTCAATTATTACAGAATTGTTATCATTATCGGATTGGGAACACGACTCCAAGTCGTCACTTTCCTCGGTTTCACATTCCTCGTCCTTGTAGATTTTCTCTCCAGAATCAAGAAGCAAGTTTGTTGTCCACACTAGATCTTTATTGCATCTCTCAAACAAATCTTTCAGTATGTCAAAAGAAAGGGACCTAAAGAGTTTGCAAAGAATATCTAACCCGTCCTGATCTCCTAACCTAATAATATCATCCTCCTCCACAAAGGTACTTTTATGATGTGCCACTCTGTATGGTATATTCTCCTGCGTATCTGCGTCTAATGACTTGGACGTGAACCGACTACCTACTCCTTTTAGAACTTTTACAGAATCTGAAACGTCTACATTTCTTCTCTCTAATCTCCAGGCTATTGCAAAGTCTTGAGGTTCTGTTTGCGTCCATCCACACAGGCCAACGTTGGGCTGCTGGGAGCACTCAGACTCCTCGTCTTTGGAGGAGATGGCACACTTGTTTGTGAAGCTTAGTGCTAATCTGTGATGCCTAGAGTTATGCCTGGGTTGCTTTACTTTAACATCTTCACTCGAGCTTTGCAAATCTTCCCCTTCAATACATTCAGCTACTTGCTCTTGATCAGCAGACATCTCGTTACTACACTTGCCCTCAGATTTGCCTTCCTCAGTGCAATCCTCTTTATCCTGTAGGGTTAATGGGATACACAACTCATTTCCCGGTCCCAATAAATGTTCTTCATTATTATCTACAGTGGGGGTGTCATTATTAGGCTCCATTCTTAGAGCAGCTTCTTTCATCTGGTTTCGTTCACTGGATCTATTATCTATTTGTTCATCATTTTCCTGCACACAAGGTGTATGTTTTTCCTGCCTGGCTCTAGGTTTCTTGCTCCGCGGGGTCCTCTGACTCATGGTTTGCTCTACAGGCCAGTCTCCTACAAAGCTGAGCAATTCTGGCATTTCACCTGTCGGAGAAGATGCTCTCTCTATATCTGCGCCCTGATCATCTGCAGCTGCCTCTATAGAGCAGTCGCCATTACTCTGCACCTCATCATCACTATTATTCTGGACAATCTGAATTACGTCCATATTGTTGTCACTTTCCGCAGTTGTCAGATCTTTTATCTGTGGTTTTTCAGGAAGAACTTCTAGGCCGCCTTTAGACACTTCACCGCTCTTCTGCATGGCTTGGGCTGCACCATCTACATCTGCCGGGTTTCCTGATTCAGTAGATTCAGAAACAGAAGTTTCTTCTTCTTTAAGTGTTTGTGGAAAGACGATAGGTTCTCTGTAAGTACAGCAAGATTATTTTACTTTTCTTACAAGAATAAATGCATTTATATACATTAGTACAATGCAGTGGTGAATGTAAACAAAGTAATTTATAAAAGTAGAGGAGAGGCTCCTTCTATTATACATGAAGGAAAGCCGCTATATATGTCTGTCTGTGGAGAACTCTATATCTACTCCTTAAGGACCAAGGCGCCTCAAAAAAAAAAAAAAAAAAGGATCAAATTTTATCAGTGTTTTGACCAGCGTATGGGCAGTGTCACTTTTTACCATCAGAGTTTGGCCAGAGTTTCATCAGTTTGTCTCAGATGACAGAATGAACTGACCAAGGATCCTCATGCTTCTCCTATCAAACAGAACGTGAAAAACGAACAGCACACGGATGGCATCCGAGTGCTCTCCGATTTTATGAGGACCTATAGACTTGCATTGGCAAGTTTGATCCAACAATTTGATAAATATCAGAAAAGTCTTCAAGCTTCTGTGTAATCACTCGATGTTAGGAGGAAAAAATAAATAAATAAATTCGGACATGTGAACTACCCCATAGACTAGGATAGCACTCATACGAGAAAAACTGATGTCTAAATGACCCCTAATATAAATACCTTGGAAAAGACCCAGTGCTTCCCTGCTTTTGCCACCCTTTTCCATTTTGCTCGGTGTTGCTTCATGGCAGAGATACTCATATTTGTTTCTTCTGAAGCGCACTATGTGAAATCTCTGTTGCAGTCCAAGTGGGCATACCTTCACAGCTTTTTTTGGGGAGACAGGCACCTCCCTCCTCCTTTCCAAATGCGGCCAATCATAGTTTGATAACTGATCTAGCAGTTTTAGACACTACCGAGCTGTGACCGGCAGCCACTTGGAGGGAGAGGTGAAGATGCACGCCTCCAGTGAAGACTGAAGAAATGCCAAGCTGAACTGCAAGCAGAGATTTCACATAACGCGCACCAAAATAATAAAATCTGAATAACTCTGCAATGGACTGATGCAGCACAAAACCGAAAAAAGCGTCGGAATCCGGAAAGATCAGTGATTTTTCCAGTATATTAAAACTATATTTTTTAGAGCATGGGAAAGCTCCCTTTTAATGGCCAAGCCCATTTCTCAGTTCTGACTTCTCAATTTATGTGGTAATAACTCTGGAATGCTTCTAAATAACACCAAACCGCTGCATGACCATCTCTACCCTCACCTACTGTATTCTCACCAATCCCTTGTAGATTGTGAGCCCTCGCGGGCAGGGTCCTCTCTCCTCCTGTACCAGTTATGACTTGTATTGTTTAAGATTATTGTACTTGTTTTATTATGTATACCCCTCCTCACATGTAAAGCGCCATGGAATAAATGGCGCTATAATAATAAATAATAATAATAATAATAATAATAATAATAATAATAAATATCAGAGAGATCTTTTTTTTCGTGAGATGTACTTTATGTTAGTGGTGAATTTAGGGCAATAAAATTTGCATTAATTTATGACATTTGGTGATAACTTTGCAAATTCCAAATGCTGAATTTGTATGATCTTACAGCATTAAGTCATATAAAAAATATATAAAACATTTACCATACGTCTACTTTACATCAGCACCACTTTGTTTGGACGTCAGAAGGGTAAAAAATTTTGCAGCAAATTTACATTTTTTTTTTTGTTACATATAAGCTCAGCGGCTGCTGTAGCGGCTACGTCACTGACTTGATTTATGATGCCCTCAAAAGGCTGGAGATATGGCAGTAACACTCACTCCTGTGATAAAACAGGCAGGGAAACAAGTTACATCAAAAAGCAGCAGGTGTAAGGCTTTGCTGTCTTATATGTATACTCATTTATCATAAGTGACTTATGCTTCCTTCTCTGGCCAGGAGCTGTGGTATGTGATGATCGCAAACTTTAGCCATTCTGTATGGTGGAACACAGCAATTTCACAGGAACATTTTTTATATTCCAAGATCTATCAATAATAACGTAATTTGTTTGTAGGACAATCCACTTAACTCGAAGTTTCTGTCTAAATCCCCAAACAAACGTGCTTCAGATCAAACCTCAGACAGAAGCACTCACTATGAGTCAAACTGAGTAACTTTGGAGTCTGTCCGGCATTGGAGTACCATCTTTATAGGGGTGCACAAAAATGCGGCCAATCACACTTTTTATGCTAAAAAGATTCTTAAAAAGATGGACAACACCAGAACACAGTCCAAATTGACTACATCTGCCTCATTACAGTGAACGGTTCTTTCAAGGGTTTCGTAGGAATTACGCTTCTTTGGGGATTTAGACGAAAATCTCGATGTTAGTGCTCAGTGTGGAGCACAGGATAAATGTAAACCGAGCCTTTTGCTGAGTTTTGGAAGGCAGACTAAACAAATAAACCGAAATTTGAGAACTGCTTTTATGTTATTATTTTTATGCTGCTCAGCATGCAATATAATTGATAAGACAGATTTAAAAATGTTATGGCCCAAGCGATAACGTATTGATGTATAAATTTTTTTTGCTACATTTACCATTTTGTTCACCATATTCTGATAGACAAAAGTGTATGAAGGCTTGGTGTTTTTTTTTCAGGACCAGGACATTTTCAGTGATACCATTTAATTTACATACGATTTTTTTATGTTTTTATTCAAATTTGTTTGCATGATGAAAAATATACATTTTTTTATGCTTAATATTTGAATGGTATTCGCCGTACGAGGTGAATAATATCACAGTTTTGTAGTTTGGGTCGTTCTGAATGTGGCGATGCCAGTTATGTAAACTTTATTTTTGTTTTTAGATAAAACCTTCATTATTAGTTGCAAAACATTTTTAAGTTTTTTTTTTTCTTTTCACTTTTTTGTTTTTACTTGGTTCTATGAAGGAACATGAATATATTACATGTCTATTGCTGGTCTGATACACTGCAGTATTCATGTACTGCTGTGATGAGAGCTGTCAGTTTTACACTGACACTAGGCCTGTTAGACCCTTCTTTTAGCAGGGACTAACAAGCCACTGGGCCGCAGTAGCTAGCAGACTATAAGGTCATTACGTGGCCTTGGGTTTGCCACGATAACATCATAGGGTACCAATGGTGTTAGGCTAGGTTCACATTGCGTTAGTGCAATCCGTTTAGCGGATACGCTAACGGATTGCACTAACGCAATGTCCAAAAAGGGATTGCGTTCGGCAATCCCGCTAGCGCAGATGCCCGATCTGCGCTAGTGAGGAACGGACCCTGAACGCTGCAAGCAGTGTTCGAGGTCCGTCCGAAACTAACGGCACATCGCAGACGCATGCCAAAAATGGCATACGTTTGCGATGCGATAGGGATCCGTTAGCACATTGCAGTCAATGGGTGCGGTAACGGATCCGTTACATAACGTTAATTGCGACAATTGCGTCATGTAACGGAGTCAGTTAGCGGAAACCCACTAACGCAATGTGAACCTAGCCTTAACCATCTAGATGTTGCAGTCAGCAATTGTAGGGTGGGGAAAAACGGATTATCCCAGGCCGGCTAGCTGCACGTCTCTCCTGTGTAGGAGATAGCAGTTTTAACTAAACTGTTAGTGTGCAATTTCGTCCTTTGATAGTTTAAATCAATCACGTACATGGATGGCGGAATGCAGTAAAGTACAGCAACAGCTGGCGTACATATGCGTTATACTACATTGCTGAAACTATGCTATATTTCGCCTGTTACTTCACTTTCTGCGACGTTGCGTTTGAGGGGAGTCTCAAATGGGCAATCACAGGAGGCTGGAGCTGCACTCACTTCCCTGCAGCATGTATCATCCAGCCAGGAAGAGGACGTCAGAGGCTGGAGCTGCACTCACCTCCCTGCGGCATGTATCATCCAGCCAGGAAGAGAATGACAGAGGCTGGAGCTGCACTCACCTCCCTGCAGCATGTATCATCCAGCCAGGAAGAGAATGACAGAGGCTGGAGCTGCACTCACCTCCCTGCGGCATGTATCATCCAGCCAGGAAGAGGATGACAGAAGCTGGAGCTGCACTCACCTCCCTGCGGCATGTATCATCCAGCCAGGAAGAGAATGACAGAGGCTGGAGCTGCACTCACCTCCCTGCAGCATGAATCATCCAGCCAGGAAGAGAATGACAGAGGCTGGAGCTGCACTCACCTCCCTGCGGCATGTATCATCCAGCCAGGAAGAGGATGACAGAAGCTGGAGCTGCACTCACCTCCCTGCGGCATGTATCATCCAGCCAGGAAGAGGACGTCAGAGGGTGGCGCTGCAGTCACTTACGACGGCTTCTTTCATTGCCATGCTCTGATGACGTCCTGTTCCTAGAGGGGTGATAAACACTGCAGGGAAGTGAGTACAACCCCGGCCTCCTATGATATCCCGCTTGAGACTCACCTCAATCGAAAAGTCACAGAAATTGAAGTAAAAAGATCACAATTAGGGATTAGCTGGATTGGGAGTAGTGTAAGGTATTTTATACTAATGCAAACTACAAAAGTGCTTAGGGTGTAAAAATAGATATTTATAAAAGGACATTTTAGGCATCGGACCACTCCTTTAACTGAAATCATGTCTGTAATTTTAGGTGAATTTCCAGAATAAGCTATTGTGTGTGTAAATAAGTAATAACACCATTTCTTCCATTATATGACTATTCTGCACTATTCACCATGCTCCCGGTGTAATTTGTAGATGTCTCCGAGTTAGTAAATGGAGACTAACTGCTAGAAAGTCTCCCATAGATGAGGGATTCCTTCTCTCCTGTCTCTATTTAGCACACCTTCAAAAGAAGCAGGAGGACAACATACAACAGTACTGAGCAATGTAGCTGTGAATCCATTACTGGGGTGAGAAAACACTTACTAAAAAGTATCACGATCCGCAGTTGCTGTGGGTTTAACGCTGCGTACTTATGCAACGACAAACCCACAGCAACCAGCTGTTACAGCATAGTGGATGGGATTTCAAGAAATCTCATATCCACTATGCGTCCATAAACTCCCGCGGAAACCGATATGCGGCACATCTTTCCAGATCGCATCACGTCAATTTCTCTTGCGGAGATGCTTGTCTCCCCAAAAGAAATTTCACAAATCAAATGTATTGGATGCGGTGAATTCTCAGTGAACATATGTGGATTCACCTGGGTTCAATAGACGGCAGTGTTCTGGAGGCAGCGAACATGCGCTGCGTCCAAAGTGCTGCTACTTCCAGATCGTGGGCACCCGGCCTTAATCCCTTATAATCCTTCTCCCCTGTCCATTGACTTTAATAAGCAACTGTAAATCTGATGTCCCTCAGTGAGTGAGTTAACAGTCTGTCTTGCCTTGAGCAAGATGGATATTAGGAACGTTTCTGGGTAAATGATCAAATCAGGAGGCAAGGGGAAGGAGAAAAAAAATCTAATTTCTCTGAAAAGATATATTACCATGTGTCTTATATTTGTTAATATTGTTTTATAGTTTGTTGACCATTGAATATGCATTCAATATTAATAAATGCAAGGAAATCTGCAACAACATGTATATTCTCTTGCCTTAGACATATATGGTTGTAGAAAAATGCTGTTTTGAATTTAGTAATACCAAAATTATTGTGAACTTACCCATTTCCTTTGTTTATTTTTCCTTGAGAATTACCAGCATTTTTAGATGCCTTTGAATGCGAGAGGTTTAATATAGAATTCACAGTAGCACGCTCAAAATTTTCTAACATTTTTATAATTTTCTCTTTTTTCACACCGTGATGGTTACGCCTGGAGATAAAATGATCACACGGACGTTAGCAGGAATGGCACTGTATTGATGTAAGCAGTTTTAGGTTACATCATTCCGAAAGTGAAATTTTACTGAACTGGTATCAAGCAATTCACAATTCTAGCTGCTGTCCTCATCTACTGCTCCACATCTGTACAGTAATGGCCCCATACACGTTTGATAGAAGACGGCCAAACCAGACGATTTTAGTGGGACCAGATCTGATGTGTATGGGGCCTCCTAACTCTCCCATGAGGTCAGGATTTAGGATTGGGAATTGTAAATGCAAATGACTAACGCTTTTGTTTTTACAAGCTGGTGTCGGACACCAGGGGTTGTCTGGTTTTAAGCTATTAGGCTATGTGCCCACGTTGCAGAATTGCCTGTGGAGTTTTTTGTGCGGATTCTGCATCTCTTGGCAGAAAACAGGTGCGGATTTGATGCGTTTTTTATGCGGATTTCTTGCGCTTTTTACCCCTGCGGATTTCCATAATGGAATGGGTACAAAAACGCTGCAGATCCACAAAAAAGAAGTGACATGCTACTTTTAATCTGCAGCGTTCCCGTGCGGAATTTTCCGCACCATTAGCACAGCATTTTTTTTTTCATTGATTTACATTGTACAGTAAATCACTTGCGGATCTGCCGCGTTTCTGCACGGAAAAAACGCTGCGGATCTGCAGGAAATCTGCAACGTGTGCACATAGCCCAAGTCTACAGTTACTCTATGTGACTGCAGACTTGTGAATCCTCACAGTGTGTGCACTGCACACTGAGGATTCTCCGCTGCTCGGAGCAGATGCTCATGTGATCCCAAGTATGTGATATGCATACGTCAGGCCACATTACGACTAGAGAGTGTGTCCTCGCTCAATACACTTGCATTGAGCGAGGCCGCGCACGTCTTATCGGTACGTGACTGCATGCATGCAAATACATGCAGCAGCGGAGAATTCTTACAGTGCAGTGCGCATGATATGAAGATTCACAAGTCTGCAGTCACTTTGTCACTGGCCTATGTAACCAGGCAGTCAAATGTATCTGGCTGTGATTTACAATATAACTATAGGATTAGAAATGGACACGTCTTATAGACGTCTCTCCATTACTAAGTCGTGGGCTTGATGTCACCGGACAATACAAAGGTGACACCGACCCCACAAATACGAACCCCACTTGCCAGCGCTACAGGACAAGTTAGAAGAGCCGGGCAAACCTCAATGACATCACCACTGCGCCCGCAGCATCTTATTCATTAGTGGTTCTCAGCCTGGACGGTCGCATTTTGGCACCCATGCCCAGACATTGACTAAGGCATGGGACAAAATGACGATCAGGTGAGGGATATGGTTGTTGTTTTATTTTTGTTTTCTTTTTTACAGGAGACGATGGCTTTCATGGAATAGATGTTGACATGAGTAAAGCTGGAGTCACACATAACGATATCGTTAACGATATCGTTGCAACGTCACGCTTTTGGTGACGTAGCAACGATCCCGCTAACTATCTCGTTATGTGTGACAGCGACCAACGATCAGGCCCCTGCTGGGAGATCGTTGGTCATTGGGGAATGATCAGGACTTTTTTTGGTCGCTGATCACCCGCTGTCATCGCTGGATCGGCGTGTGTGACGCCGATCCAGCGATGTGTTCACTTGTAACCAGGGTAAATATCGGGTTACTAAGTGCAGTTAAAAAAAAAACAAAAAACAGTACATATTCACATTCTGATGTCTGTCACGTCCCCCGGCGTCCACAGGGTTAAAACTGCTTTCGGCAGGAGCGCTGCTAATGTGTCAGCGCCGGCCGTAAAGCAGAGCACAGCGGTGACGTCACCATTGTTACGGCCGGCGCTGACACAGTCAGTGCAGGGAAGCTCTCGGCAGCAGCGCGTGCATTAGCCGTGCTCTTGCCAAAAGCAGTTTTAACCCTGTGGACGCCGGCGGGGGACGTGACAGACATCAGAATGTGAGTATGTAGTGTTTTTTTTTTTTTTACTTTTACAATGGTAACCAGGGTAAATATCGGGTTACTAAGCGCGGCCCTGCACTTAGTAACCCGATGTTTACCCTGGTTACCCGGGGACTTTGGCATCGTTGAAGACAGTTTCAACGATGCCGAAGTCGTTCCGCTGATCGTTGGTCGTTGGACAGAGTTGTCTGTGTGACAGCTCCCCAGCGACCACACAACGACTTACCAACGATCACGGCCAGGTCGTATCGCTGGTCGTGATCGTTGGTATGTCGTTTAGTGTGACTAAAGCTTAAGGTTTAATATAGACTCATTAAAGTCTGTGTCATTCTTTCAAACAAAGGACTGTATTCTGGCCGTGTGTTTATTTACAATATAACTATAGGATTAGCAATGGGCAGGCCCCTTACCTGCCTGAGAATACAAGACATTTGATATAGCAAGGCTGGCTGTCACGTAGTTATGTTTAATTATTCATTTAAATAATGTAAAACAAAAAAACAGCATGGGGAGTCCTCTATTCTGGATAATCAGTCTTGCTAAGGGTATGTGCACACGTTGCGGATTTGCCTGCAGATTTTTCTGCACCAAATCCGCATCTCTTGGCAGAAAATGCAGGTGGGTTTTTTGCATGATTTAGATGCTTTTTTGATGCAGATTTGTATGCGTTTTTGAACGCTTAGTAAAGATCTCTCATTGAACAAAAAAAAATAGATTTGTGATGTCATTTCTGTCCAACTTCCTCTTTTACATTTGTCCAACCCACACTCCATTACACACACAGATAGATAGATAGATAGATAGATAGATAGATAGATAGATAGATAGATAAATAGAAGGAATGAGATAGATAGATCTATATATGGATAGATAGATCTATAGATAGATATATCCATATCTATCTCTATAGATATATCCATAGATATATAATATCAAGGCCGATGTTTATTAATGAACAATGTTTAATTTTTTGGGGGGAAAAATGGCGCGGGCTCCCGCGCAATTTTCTGCACCAGAGGGGGAAAGCCGACGGCCGCGAGCATTATATTTGTAGCCTGGGAAGGGGGTAATACCCATGGCCCCTCTCTAGGCTATGAATATCAGCCCACAGCTGTTTGCGTAGCCTTTACTGATTAAAATAGGGGGACCCCCAAAAAAAATATGACGTGGGGTCCCCCTATATTTTATAGCCAGAAAGGCTACGCAGATAGCTGCAGTCTGATATTCATAGCCTAGAGAGGAGCCATGGATACTGCCCCCCCCCCCCCCCCCACTACAAATACCAGCCCCCAGCCACCCCAGAAATGGCGCATCTGTAAGTAAATATAAATAATAAACAATATATTGTCCCATCATCCGGCTATCTGTCACTGTAGCAGGCACTAGTAGTCCCATCGGACGATGCCTGCCTACATAAAGACCCTATGCAAAAAAAAATCAAAGAAAAAGAGTCAGACGCACAATCAGCCCCGACACACCTGTGCTCCACCTCCAGACAGCTGAGCATTGTATTTGCCACCACAGACTTGGGTGCACGTAGAAAACAGAAAAAGATGTCTCCAATAGTGCAATAAACAAGAAAACGAGCACTCACCATCTGTGCAAAAAGTCGTAGAAGCTCACTAGAGCGAAACGATTGTCGTCATAGGAACCTCAGGTTCTCCCTGCAGTATCCTGCTTTTTTAACATGAAGCCTCAGTAAAGGACAGACTTTTTGCACAGATGGTGAGTGCTCGTTTTCTTGTTTATTGCACTACATAAAGACCCGCACACACACAGACCCGCTCAGCCCCATGATCCCCACAGATCCCTGCACAGCCCTGAGATCCCCGCAAACCCCCAGATCGCTGCACAGCCACGCGGTCCCCGCACAGCCACGCGATCCCTGCACACAGACACACACAGCCCCACAGACACACAAACACCAGCACACAGACACAAACATCTTCTCCGCACACAGTCTCCGCCCACACACTCTTCCCCCTCCCGATCTGCAGCGTTTCTCGCAGACAACTCCGCAGCAAAACCGCAGATCTTTTTAAACCTGCGGTTTTGCTGCGAATTGGCCTGACACAATGGAAGTCAATGGGAGCAGAAACGCTGCAGACCCGCAAAAAGAATTGACATACGGAAAAACAACGCTATGTTTCTGCGCGTTTTTTTCCGCAGCATGTGCACAGCGGATTTGGTTTTCCATAGGTTTACACGGTACTGTAAATTGCATGGAAAACTGCTGCAGATCCACAGCGTCAAAAACGCTGCGGATCCGCGGCAAAATCCGCAACATGTGAACATGGTCTTTAGCTGAGGGTTGCAGCCCCCAACTGTGAGTTTTGCCTGGCTGGATATAAAAAATACAGGGGAACCCACATTTTTTTTTCTTTATTTAGAGCGCAGGCGGCGGCTGATGAACACTCCCACCAGCTGCTCCTGCTCTCACTGTTATTAGCAGCAGCAGGTGTAGGCTGATGGGAGCCCACACCAGTGACCGGAGGTAAACTTTATATCTCAGATCACAGCTGTGGGCTCACGCTGTCATTTTACCGCTGATCAGAAGCAGTGTTTGTTGCGCTGTCATGCAAATTATGGAGTGGCAAACACTGGATGTTCGGGCCCCCCATTCAAGTGAATGGGGTCTGGGTACTGTTCTGGCACCCGAACCCCAACTTTTTTTTTTCTTTTTAGCTGTTTGGCCGAACCTGCTGGACCCAAACATCCAGGGGTCCGCCTTCCTCTACTCTATAGTTTTGGGACATGTGCATATTTTAGAGTTGCCATGTGGCTGTATGATCCATATATCAATTGCTCAAAAAAATATTTTCAGGAGAACATCATGAAGTCTGGATCTTACAGCAGTTCCATTGATGCGGACATGCCTATATAAAATAGCACAGCCATCTACCCTGGGCACATTGCATACAATTCACATTTTACACCGTAAATCTGCTGCTGTTTGCCAAGACAATGGCAGCTGAGAAGTGGAGCAGAAACAAAGTAGTATTACAGTAAGGAAACCAACATCCAGCCACAAAAAACAACCACACTTATTACTACTTACCAATACTTGGTATATTACCTTTCAAGCTCTTTCGGTTTACACCTCCACCAAGTGTCAGGTTCCCGAAATGTTACTTTGTATTTGTATTTCACAGCCTAGCAATAAACGCATATCATGGTCAGCGGCAGCATTATTTTACTTCTAGATACAAAAAAAAAAAACAAGTAATGATCCTAACAAATACCTGGGTGGCATGTACAACCCCAATTCCATAAATAAAAATATATATGGGATGCAGTGTAAAATGTAAAGAAAACAAGAACGCAATGATTTGGAAATCTCTTAAACCCTATTTTATTCCCCACAGAACATAGGACACAGATTACAAGGTGAAAGTTAGACATTATTTCCATTTCATTTGAAAAATGAACTCATTTACGTTTGCTTGAATCAGTGCGGATGTGAACACTGGACTTTATTAGCGAGCACATTGTCAGAATGCTCAGAAGTGTCTGTTACAATGTCAGTATATGGGAAAGGAGAGTCAGCTCACAGAGTCCAGATGCACCTTGTTTCGGTAGGAATCACCGCACCGAGCCGCCTAGTCTGGGTCATATCAGCAATGTTGAAAAGGAAGAATTATTTTCCAGCGATGACAAGTGAGGTAATAATATTTCAAGATGATTAGTCCATGTTGAAAACCAACATCACTAGCAAACCACCAAGTGTTCACCGACTAAACCAAGTGTCCTCATGTATTCAATGTTTTTATTACATTTTCCTCTGTACATAGTTTTTCGTACCGCGAAATATAGGATTAATCACTGTTTTTTAGTTGGTAATTTATTAGGCACACAGGTGATGAGTAGGAGGAGATAGATTAGCATATAAGCATTACAAAAAGCTTCTATAATAGACCATGACTAAGGCTTCTTAGTCGAAACGTGTTGGTTTAGTCAATGGACACTTGGTGGTTTGCTAGTAATGTTAGTTTTTAACATGGACTAATAACCTTGAAATGTTATTACCGTACCTGTCATCGCTGGAGGAAAGGGCTTCCTTTTGTGCAATGTAAGTGTAAGTAGCATCAGTACAGGGCTCCATAGGCTCACACTGTCAGCGAGACTTCCGGCTCATACACAGAGCGAAGAGTGTGAAGAGCGGTGACATCACTGAGAAGAGGAGCAGAAGAGCGCAGGATCCAAGAGAAGGAAGCGGGAGATGAATATATTACACACATACACACTACACTGCATACACATATACACACATTAAAAAAAAAATTAATGGGATGGCTTTTTTAAATTCTTCTACTTCACCGTATATTAAAATAGACTTAAAAGTTTTTCAATTAATGAAGCCAGTAAGCAGTGAATACTATTTTTTACCATTCTAGAAAATAAACTAATATTTTACACAATAAAGTGCATATCCCAGGACGTTTTTAAGTTAATTGCTGGAGGTTCGGTGTTTACCACTTGATTGTGTGACATTATTCACACGTGTATGGGTCATTGCCAATACATCTAATGCCTCGTTCAGCAGTCTGCTTTTCACATACATCTTATGTTTTTCACACATAGAACATGTAACCTTTATAGTCTATTGGGCTGATGACATACCATGTTTCTCCGAAAATAACAGTTTCTTATATACCGTATTTTCTGGTGTATAAGACGACTGGGCGTATAAGACGACCTCCAACTATTCCATATAAAATATGGAATTTGGGATATGCCCGCCGTATAAGACAGGGGTCATCTTATACGCCCAGTCATCTTATACGGCGTGTGGTTCCCAAGGTCTGGAGGAGAGGAGACTCTCCTTCAGGCCCTGGGATCCATATTCATGTAAAAAATAAAGAATAAAAATAAAAAATATGGATATACTCACCCCTCCGCCGGACCCTGGCTCTCAGCGGTGCAAGCGTCTGCCTCCGTTCCTAAGAATGCAGTGAGGGAAGGACCTTCGATGACGTCGCGGTCAGGTGACCAGTCACCTGACCGCTCACGTGACCAGTCACCTGACCGCTCACGTGACCAGTCACCTGACCGCTCACGTGACCAGTCACCTGCCGCTCACGTGACCGCGACGTCGTGATCGAAGGTCCTTCACTCACTGCATTCTTAGGGTCCGGCGGAGGGGTGAGTATATCCATATTTTTTATTTTTATTCTTTTTTTACATGAATATGGATCCCAGGGCCTGAAGGAGAGTCTCCTCTCCTCCAGACCCTGGGAACCATCCAGGATCACTCCCTGCAGCCGTACCCGGCGTATAAGACGACCCCCGACTTTTGGGACGATTTTTAGGGGTTAAAAAGTTGTCGTATACGCCGGAAAATACGGTAATTTTTTACTCCGAAAGATGGGTGAGGGCTTATTTTCAGGGAATGTCCTGTTTTTTTTTCCCCTCTATCATCAACAATCAACATTTATTTTTGAACAAAACAAAATCAACATTTATTCAAATTTAACCCTGCTGTGGGACCATGGGGTCATATAGACCCCAGCGCTGAATAAATTGAAATATTTCTGTAACTGCTCACTCAAGACATTGACCTTCTATGTATTTTCAAGTAACATATTTCTGCTTATGTTGATGATATTTTGAATTTGTTTTTCAATTTTGTTTAAAAGTTATTTTCAATTTTCCGTGTTTGGGATTCTCCTGACCCCATAGTACCTTTATTGTCTGACTTTTTTTTAAATATTTTCTGTTTATTCAGAGGTTTTGTCATATAATTGTAAATAAACAATGGCTAGATGAACTGTGATGACTCCTGATGAAATATTGGCAGCTTTGGATGCTTCTAGTGATGTCGATACTGATAATGAAGGTAATTTGGAAGATAATTTGAGCTGGGTCGAAAGGCACCATCAGACGTTCCAAGTGACACCAGCAGTGTTACAGGACAGCGCAAACGGTGCTATGTTTGTCCTCGATCGAAGGACAAAAAGACGAGATTTGTTTGCAATGACTGCAAGAAGTTCATTTGTGAAGAACATGGTACTATGACGTGCAGTGAATGCAAAGTGCTAAATTTATTGCCAGATCATTCGTTGTCATTATGTTTTTACGAAAATCCACACAGTTGCAGTTATTGTGCATTTTTTCATTGAATTTGAGTACTTTTAGATATTAGTAGTGCATAAAAATAAAATAAATTTCAGTTTGTGTTTGATGATGACAAATAAATCACTTCAAAGTTACGTTTGATTTCATAACTGTGTTCTGAAATGATGACAATAGAAATTGATTATTCTGAACAGCCAGCATGTTCTGAAATATGAAGATTTTGAGCCTGGGGTCATATAGACCCCATGGTACAAAGCAGTGATTGTTTTCATGGTTCCACAGCAGGGTTAATCCAGTTATCACATTCTGGAACATCAACATAACTCTCCAAACCCTGAGTTCCATTATGAATTTCCTTTAAGTTGCATTCACACATGAAGTTCCCATTTTGGTTTTTCGAGTCAAAGTCCCCGAGTCACCAGAAAAGAAAAAAGCAGTATAGTCACATATGACCGCCGATGAGAGAGTGACGAGGGGCCGAGTGGCACTGCAGACACGATCTCGCGAAACTGGCCAACTGAAATTTTTGTCCACTACTAAGACAAACTAAATGTTTGGCCCCGATAAAACAAAATCCTATACGGTTCTCCCACGCTGGTGCCGTTCCAGGGGTGTCAGCACTCATGGTCCCGGAGCTCTCTTGCGGTGTTGTGACATGTGACCCCGGTGCCGAATCAGCGCTGGTGTCGCCGTCTCTGCCTTCGTGCGGATTGAACATGAAGAGGAAGTCAGAACAGCTGCCGCCCGGACGTCATCTTCATGCTCAATCCATACAAAGGTGGGAACAGCGACACCAGCGCTGATTGGGCGCCGGGCTCCACGTGTCATTCCACGTGGACAAACACTTTAAGACTGATCACTTGTGCTAAAATAAAATCATGGCCTTGCTAGGACAGTGAGATGATTCCGTCATACAAGGACACTTGAGAAATCGCTGCAAATGTATCACATTCATTCTGACATCCAGCAGTCCACCCTCTCTCCAATTAAACCACTATTTTCCTGGACCGTCCTGCAAATCAAGAGTACAAATGCGTACAGTAAATTAAATATATATCTGTAACTGATCGGCATTTCACAGCTACAGAGAGCTGAGGGTGGGAAGTAGAAAACCTGTCAGTAAATGATAGGCCTACGTCTCATGTGAAACTGGAAGTCTAAAGTTCAAGGTCAGCTGGGACTATTTCAGCAAACACGTTCTGCTCCATGGCTGCCACTTCCGCTTTCACATGCTCACATAATAAACATGACAAGATTCAGCGTTGAACATAGCAGCAGAATGAATGTGATTATGTCACGGCATATATTAATGCTCCTGTGTTAGTCCCTGCACTGCTGTATCATGTGAAAACACAAAAAGGATAAGAAAACCTGTGAGTGAGAAAGACGACATCAAACAATACCATCTGTACACAAGCAGCAGTATTTGCACTTGTCTGTTACTTTCCAAGGTGCACACCCATCTCACAAGGAAACAGCTGCTAAAAAAAAACAAAACACTGAGCCTCATGTACTATTGTCACTCGGTGGAATCTTTCATTCTGAGACTTAAGCCCCCGTCACACATAGCGAGATCGCTAGCGAGATCGCTGCTGAGTCACAAGTTTTGTGACACAACAGCGACCTCAGTAGCGATCTCGCTATGTGTGACACGTAGCAGCGATCAGGCCCCTGCTGTGAGATCGCTGGTCGTGTCGGAATGGCCTGGACCGTTTTTTGATCGTTGAGGTCCCGCTGGGTAGCACACATCGCTGTGTTTGACACCTTACCAACGACCTCGTTGACAGGACGTCCCATTGAATCATCATGAAATAGCATCGTTGTACAGGTCGCTAAAGGTCGCCGCATCGCTGCTGCGTCTTTGGGGAGATCGCACTGTGTGACATCTCACCAGCGACCACATAGCGACGCAGCAACGATCCCTGACAGGTCGTATCGTTGTCGGGATCGCTTAAGCGTCGCTATGTGTGACGGGGCCTTTACTCTATAATCAAATGCAAGACAGAGGGTCTGAACAAGATTATGTACAGGATCCCTCTGCCAGGGAGGTAAGGCGACCACATAAGGTTCATGAAGTCTCATCCAACTGGTGGGAAGCGGTCTCTATCGTAATATGGGTATGTTTCCACGTGGCGTATTTGCTGCGGATTGGACGCTGCGTACAGCTGCAGCGGCCAGATGTTACAGCATAGTGGAGGGGATTTTATGAAATCCCATCGCCACTGTGTGTACAAAGACGCACGTGGCAGACCCGCGTAACCAGACATGCGACACGTCTTTATAGACCGCAGCATGTCTATTTATCTTGCGGAGACACTAAGTCTCTGCAAGTTAAATATCACAGTCCAATATATAGGATGTGATGATTCTGCAAGTATTCAACCAACACATGTGGAATCACCGCGCGTACAAAAGCCGGCAGCGCTTAGGATGGGGCGGGTGTCCGCTGTGTCCAAGCGCTGCCATTCCGGACCGAAACAGAGTTTAGCTGCCCAAGCACACATGATGCACCGAATTTGCCACTTGCATGTGACTTTGGTCCCACAGTCTTTATTACAAGTTGCCTACGACTCGTCGGCGATTTGGCTGGTTTTCACAGCACTAAAATAGTCACACGACTGAGAATATCTGTCACGCAACCAGAGTCACCAATTAGCCCCAATGTTACACAAAATGTTACAATAAAAAGGTAGAAGCAGAAAAACATTAAATGATGCTAAAGGTTAAGAGACCATTTACTGGCCAATAACCAGGAATGTCCACAAATATCGACCTTTGTAAAACACTCGTTCATTGGGTGACATGACTTGCTAAACTCCTTTCCATTGCGGTCAACTTTTGTTTTTCCTCTTCATCTTCTAAGAGCTATAACTTTTTTTATTTTTCTGCCTTTACATCCTTATATCAGGGCTTGTATTTTTTGCAAGAGGAGTTGAAATTTTGAATGACAATTATTTTACCATACAATGTACCATAAAACGGGAATAAAATTCCAAGTGTGGTGAAACTGTGAAAATATTGCATTTTTCTTTAAACTATTTTAGGCTACGTTCACATTTGCGTTGTGCGATGTTGCGTCGGAGACGCAACGCACAACGCAAACAAAAACGCAACAAAACGCACGCTAAAACGCAGCGTTTTGCGACGCATGCATCCTTTTTTGCCGAATTTTGGACGCAAAAAAAATGCAACTTGCTGCGTCCTCTGCGCCCTACGCTTGCGGCAGAAAAAACGCATGCGTCGCAAAACGCAGCACAACGCATGTCCATGCGCCCCCATGTTAAATATAGGGGCGCCCGACGCAACGCAAATGTGAACGTAGCCTTAGTGGTTAATAAAACTCAAAGTTGTAAAAATAAATAAATAAATGTATTTGTTGCCGTTTCCTGAAACCCGAAACTTGAAGGCTATGTGCACACGGTGCGGATTTAGTGCGGATCCGCAGCGGATTTTTCCGCGCAGAAACACTGCAGTTCCCCAAGTGATTTACAGTACAATGTAAATCAATAGAAAAAAAAAATGCTGTGCTAATGGTGCGGAAAATTCCGCATGAAAACCACTGCGGGTAGCATGCTACTTCTTTTGTGCGGAACTGCATCGTTTCTGACCCCTTCTATTATAGAAATCCGCAAATCTGCACCTGCGTTTTCTGCCAGGAGATGCGGATTTTGTGCAGAAAATTCTGCACCCCAATCCGTAACGTGTGCACATAGCCCAATTTTTCACGCAACTGAGCTATGCGAGGGCTTGTTTCTCCAGGGCATGCTGACATTTTTATTACCCATTTGGGGTAAATATAACATTTCAAATACTTGTAATGCATTTTCTGTACATCCAGTGGCATGTAAAACTTTGGGCACCCCTGAAGAAAATTACTGTCATTGCGAACAGTTAACCAAATTAAAGATGACATGATCTCTAAAAGGCCTAAAGTTAAAGATGACACATTTCATTTGTATTTTAGGCAAAAAAAAATAATATTTTAATCTTTTACATTTTAACAAATTACAAAATGGAAAATGGGACAGTGCAAATGTCTGGGCACCCTGCATGATTAGTACCTAGTAGCACCCCCTTTTTGCAAGTATCTTTTTGCAGCCAGACAAAGTCTTTCAATTCTCGTTTGAGGCATTTTCACACATGTTTAGGATCATTATCCATTTGTAGAAGTCATCCTCTTTTCAACTTCAGCTTTTTTACAGATGGTGTTGGGTTTGCATCAATAATTTGTTGAATCCTTTCTTCCTTCCACCCATGAAATGTTCCCTGTGCCATTGGCTGCAACACAACCCAAAGCATGATTGATCCACTCTCATGCTTAATGGCTGTCGAGATGTCCTTTTCTTTAAATTCTGTGCCCTTTTTTCTCCATGCATACCTTTGATCATTGTGGCCAAAGAGTTCTATATTAACCTCATTATTCAACAGGACTGGTTTCCAAAATGCATTTGGCTTGTTTAGATGTTATTTTGCATACTTCTAATGCTGACTTTTATGGTGAAGACAAAGGAGAGGTTTTCTTCTGATGACCCTTTTCTGAACAGTAGAACAATGTACCACAACTCCAGAGTCTGCTAAATCTTTATGAAGGTTTTTTGCGGTCAAGCAGGGTTATGATTTACCTCTTTTGCAATCCTATGAGCAGCTCTCACTGAAATTTTGCTTGGTCTTCCAGACCTTATCTTGACCTCCACTGCTACTGTTAACTACCATATTTTAACTACATTTCAAACTGAGGAAAGGGCAACTTGAAAACACTTTGCTATCTCCTTATAGCCTTCTCTTGCTTTGTGAACCTCCACCATTTTCATTTTTCCATGGCAGCTGTTTTTTGCACAAGGTTAAAGAAAACTTGCATCACCTGGCCTCTCTTAACAATGATAGTGAACAAGCCATAACCCCAAAAGGCTAATTAAGGTCTGAAACCCTGGTCAAAGTTATCTGAGCTCACAAATCTCCAAAGGTTATTATACTTTTGCATAGGCCCAGTTTCCTTTATTAAGCAAGCAACTCAAGACTTAGTTTATGTGCACACGTTGCAGATTTACCTGCAGAATCTTCTGCACGGAATCTGCATCTCTTGGCAGAATCTAGTTAAAATCTGCACTTTTTTTTGCATATTTTGTCAGTTTTTTCTGCAGATTTCATCCGTTTTTCCCCCTGCGGATTTCTATAATGGAATGGGTGCAGAAACGCTGCAGATCTGCAGAAAGAATTGACATGGTACTTAAAATAATCTGCTACGGATTCCGTGCGGAAAATTCCTCACCATTTGAACAGCATTTTGTTTTTCCCACTGATTTACATTGCACTGTAAATCACTTGCAGATCTGCAGCGAATCTGCGTAGAAAAACGCTGCGGATCCGCAACAAATCTGAAACGTGTGCACATACCCTCAATACAGGTCAAGCACTAAAGAGATCCATTAAAATAAATGTTATTGATTAATAATGAACAAAGTTTCAAAAAAAATTAAAAAAGCAAAATGAACCAGTGATTCGTATGTCATTTTCTAGCACTAGTATCACATTTACCACACATCTGATCCTTCTCAAAGTGATTTCTCTAAACCTTTAAGTCTGGTATCTCTGTTTACTAAGTCTCAGTAGGAAGGGTGGTATGATACCGGAAACATGTTAAATCCCTTCCATGTATCTAATGAATTATGGCAATTGACAATGTGGTCACCCTAGAGTCCCCTTTTGGACATTTTTCTTTTTTCTTTTTCTTTTTAACTTGTTCAATATAAATCAATAACATTTATTTCAATGGTGCTCGGCCTCTAAACCTGAGTGGTTTGCTTAATAAAGGAAAATGGGCCTATGCAAACGTAGTTGTCTACTTCAATTGTTGTTAGAAGTGCCATTTACAAATTACACGTGGATAGTAATGAATTATCCATTTTCCTTTTTGTATTTTTAAAATGTAACAAATAAACCTTTTTTTGCCTAAAATACAAAGGAAATGTGACATGTTTAACTTCAGGAATTTTAGAGATGATTTTAACTTGCTTAATTATTCACAATAACAGTAATTTTGAGCAGAGGGGCCCAAACTTTTACATGTATACTGTACAGTTATATGAAAAAGTTTGGGCACCCCTATTAATCTTAAGCTTAATGTTTTATAAAAAATTGTTTTTTTTGCAACAGCTATTTCAGTTTCATATATCTAATAACCGTTGGACACAGTAATGTTTCTGCCTTGAAATGAGGTTTATTGTACTAACAGAAAATGTGCAATCTGCATTCAAACAAAATTTGACAGGTGTATAAGTATGGGCACCCCACCAGAAAAGTGACATTAATATTTAGTAGATCCTCCTTTTGCAAAAATAACAGCCTCTACTCACTTCCTGTAGCTTTTAACCCCTTCATGACCCAGCCTATTTTGACCTTAAAGACCTTGCCGTTTTTTGCAATTCTGACCAGTGTCCCTTTATGAGGTAATAACTCAGGAATGCTTCAACGGATCCTAGCGATTCTGAGATTGTTTTCTCGTGACATATTGGGCTTCGTGTTAGTGGTAAATTTAGGTCAATAAATTCTGTGTTTATTTGTGATAAAAACGGAAATTTGGCGAAAATTTTGAAAATTTTGCAATTTTCACATTTTGAATTTTTATTCTGTTAAACCAGAGAGTTATGTGACACAAAATAGTTAATAAATAACATTTCCCACACGTCTACTTTACATCAGCACAATTTTGGAAACAAAATTGTTTTTTGCTAGGAAGTTATAAGGGTTAAAATTTGACCAGCGATTTCTCATTTTTACAACGAAATTTACAAAACCATTTTTTTAGGGACCACCTAACATTTGAAGTCAGTTTGAGGGGTCTATATGGCTGAAAATACCCAAAAGTGACACCATTCTAAAAACTGCACCCTTCAAGGTGCACAAAACCACATTCCAGCAGCAGAAGCAACATGGAAGGAAAAAATGAACATTTAACTTTTTAGTCACAAAAATGATCTTTCAGCAACAATTTTTTTATTTTCCCAATGGTAAAAGGAGAAACTGAACCATGAAAGTTGTTGTCCAATTTGTCCTGAGTACGCTGATACCTCATATGTGGGGGGTAAACCACTGTTTGGGCGCACGGCAGGGCTTGGAAGGGAAGGAGTGCCATTTGACTTTTTGAATGAAAAATTGGCTGCACTCTTTAGCGGACACCATGTCACATTTGGAGAGCCCCCGTGTGCCTAAAAAATTGGAGCTCCCCCACAAATGACCCCATTTTGGAAACTAGGCGCCCAAAGGAACTTATCTAGATGCATAGTGAGCACTTTGAACCCCCAGGTGCTTCACAAATTGATCCGTAAAAATGAAAAAGTACTTTTTTTTTCACAAAAAAATTCTTTTAGCCTCAATTTTTTCATTTTCACATGGGCAACAGGATAAAATGGATCCTAAAATTTGTTGGGCAATTTCTCCTAAGTACACCGATACCTCACATGTGGGGGTAAACCACTGTTTGGGCACATGGTAAGGCTCGGGAGGGAAGGAGCGCCATTTGACTTTTTGAATGAAAAATTATCTCCATCGTTAGCGGACCCCATGTCACGTTTGGAGAGACCCTGTGTGCCTAAACATTGGAGCTCCCCCACAAGTGACCCCATTTTGGAAACTGGACCCCCCAAGGAACTTATCTAGATGCCTAGTGAGCACTTTAAACCCTCAGGTGCTTCACAAATTGATCCGTAAAAATGAAAAAGTACTTTTTTTTCACAAAAAATTTCTTTTCGCCTCAATTTTTTCATTTTCACATGGGCAATAGGATTAAATAGATCCTAAAATTTGTTGGGCAATTTCTCCCGAGTACGCCGATACCTCATATGTGGGGGTAAACCACTGTTTGGGCACACATCGTAATTAAAACACACTAGATCTATAAGGGTATTATATGTATAAAATCTACCAAATAAAATCTACCAACTAAAAATTTATATAAAGAATATATATATTATATAAATAAATAAAATAGTATAAAATCAAAATACCCCAACACACCAATGTGTCAAAAGTGTAGTATAACACTACTAGACACTAAAAAGGAAAACGTGCTTGTAGCATGGTATAAGGTCAGAAATACAAATCACAACAAGGCTAAAGATATATAAGGTGCTGCTAGTTAGAATCAATACATCCAGTCACTTACTTTAATATATAAGCGGTATTAGGTAGATAGCCAGTGCGGTATGATGCACCCCGACGCGCGTTTCGGACGCTTAACTCCTTCGTCAGGGGGTGTACATATATGTACATGTTATATATCTTTAGCCTTTTTTTGCACTTATTGCACTAGCACCTTTTTTTCACTATAGCACTTTAATTGGTGCTCCTTTATAGCGCATTGCTATATATTTTGCACATACAGGTCTTTTTTGCACATGTTTTTAGATATACCCCCCGTTTTTTAGTACTATTTTTCCATATATTCAGTCTCCACAGCTATATATATATATATATATATATATATATATATATATATATATATATATATATATATATATATATATATATATATATAATGGTAGCCAAATAGGTATGGGCACAAAATATTACATACATGTATATATAATGAAATTGTTTTTAATATTTATTTCATTTTAATATATTGTTACCATGCAATATATAATAAAAATTAATCTATTTATATCTCTGTTGTGATTTGTATTTCTGACCTTATACCATGCTACAAGCACGTTTTCCTATTTGGGCACACGGCAGGGCTCGGAAGGGAAGGCACGCCTTTTGACTTTTTGAATGGAAAATTAGCTCCAATTGTTAGCGGACACCATGTCGCGTTTGGAGAGCCCCTGTGTGCCTATGCATTGGAGCTCCCCCACAAGTGACCCCATTTTGGAAACTAGACCCCCCAAGGAACTTATCTAGATGCATATTGAGCACTTTAAACCCCCAGGTGCTTCACAGAAGTTTATAACGCAGAGCCATGAAAATAAAAAATAATTTTTCTTTCCTCAAAAATGAATTTTTAGCCTGGAATTTCCTATTTTGCCAAGGATAATAGGAGAAATTGGACCCCAAATATTGTTGTCCAGTTTGTCCTGAGTACGCAGATAACCCATATGTGGGGGTAAACCACTGTTTGGGCGCACGGCAGGGCTCAGAAGGGAAGGCACGCCATTTGGCTTTTTAAATGGAAAATTAGTTCCAATCATTAGCGGACACCATGTCGCGTTTGGAGAGCCCCTGTGTGCCTAAACATTGGAGATCCCCACAAATGACCCCATTTTGGAAACTAGACCCCCAAAGGAACTAATTTAGATGTGTGGTGAGCACTTTGAACCCTCAAGTGCTTCACAGAAGTTTATAACGCAGAGCCATGAAAGTAAAAAAAAAAAATTTCTTTTCTCAAAAAAGATTTTTTAGCCCGCAATTTTTTATTTTCCCAAGGGTAACAGGAGAAATTTGACCCCAAAAGTTGTTGTCCAGTTTCTCCTGAGTACGCCGATACCCCATATGTGGGGGTAAACCACTGTTTGGGCACATGCTGGGGCTCGGAAGTGAAATAGTGACGTTTTGAAATGCAGACTTTGATGGAATGCTCTGCGGGCGTCACGTTGCGTTTGCAGAGCCCCTGGTGTGCCTAAACAGTAGAAACCCCCCACAAGTGACCCCATTTTGGAAACTAGACCCCGAAAGGAACTTATCTAGATGTGAGGTGAGCACTTTGAACCCCCAAGTGCTTCACAGAAGTTTATAACACAGAGCAGTGAAAATAATAAATACGTTTTCTTTCCTCAAAAATAATTTTTTAGCCCAGAATTTTTTATTTTCCCAAGGGTTACAGGAGAAATTAGACCCCAAAAGTTGTTGTCCAGTTTCTCCTGAGTACGCTGATACCCCATGTGTGGGGGTAAACCACTGTTTGGGCACACGTCGGGGCTCAGAAGGGAAGTAGTGACTTTTGAAATGCAGACTTTGATGGAATGGTCTGCGGACATCACGTTGCCTTTGCAGAGCCCCTGGTGTGCCTAAACAGTAGAAACCCCCCACAAGTGACCCCATTTTGTAAACTAGACCCCCCAATGAACTTATCTAGATATGTGGTGAGCACTTTGAACCCCCAAGTGCTTCACAGACGTTTACAACGCAGAGCCGTGAAAATTAAAAAATCATTTTTCTTTCCTCAAAAATGATGTTTTAGCAAGCAATTTTTTATTTTCTCAAGGGTAACAGGAGAAATCGGACCCCAGTAATTGTTGCGCAGTTTGTCCTGAGTATGCTGGTACCCCATATGTGGGGGTAAACCACTGTTTGGGCACATGTCGGGGCTCGGAAGTGAGGGAGCACCATTTGACTTTTTGAATACAAGATTGGCTGGAATCAATGGTGGCGCCATGTTGCGTTTGGAGACCCCCTGATGTGCCTAAACAGTGGAAACCCCTCAATTCTACCTCCAACACTAACCCCAACACACCCCTAACTCTAATCCCAACTGTAGCCATAACCCTAATCACAACCCTAACCCCAACACACCCCTAACCACAACCCTAACCCCAACACACCCCTAACCACAACCCTAATTCCAACCCAACCCTAACCCTAAGGCTATGTGCCCACGTTGCGGATTCGTGAGAGATTTTTCAGCACCATTTTTGAAAAATCCGCGGGTAAAAGGCACTGCGTTTTACCTGCGGATTTACCGCGGATTGCCAGTGTTTTTTGTGCGGATTTCACCTGCGGATTCCTATTGAGGAACAGGTGTAAAACGCTGCGGAATCCGCACAAAAAATTGACATGCTGCAGAAAATACAACGCTGCGTTTCCGCGTGGTATTTTCCGCACCATGGGCACAGCGGATTTGGTTTTCCATATGTTTACATGGTACTGTAAACCTGATGGAACACTGCTGCGGATCCGCAGCCAAATCCGCACCGTGTGCACATAGCTTAATTCTAAAGGTATGTGCACACGCTGCGGAAAACGCTGCGGATCCGCAGCAGTTTCCCATGAGTTTACAGTTCAATGTAAACCTATGGGAAACAAAAATCGCTGTGCACATGCTGCAGAAAAACTGCACGGAAACGCAGGGGTTTACATTCCGCAGCATGTCACTTCTTTCTGCGGATTCCGCAGCGGTTTTACAACTGCTCCAATAGAAAATCACAGTTGTAAAACCGCAGTGAAATGCGCAGAAAAACCGCGGTAAATCCACGATAAATCCACAGCTGTTTAGCACTGCGGATTTATGAAATCCGTTGCGGAAAAATCCGCAGAGGACCAGAATACGTGTGCACATTTTTAACCCTAACCCTGCCCCTACCCCTAACCCTACCCCTAGTTCTAACTCCAACCTTAGTGGGGGGAAAAAAAAAATTCTTTATTTTATTATTGTCCCTACCTATGGGGGTGACAAAGGTGGGGGGTCATTTACTGTTTTTTTTTTTATTTTGATCACTGTGAGGTTTTATCACAGTGATCAAAATTCACTCTGGAAGATTTTTTAGCCCGCAATTTTTTATTTTCCCAAGGGTAACAGGAGAAATTTGACCCCAAAAGTTGTTGTCCAGTTTCTCCTGAGTACGCTGATACCCCATATGTGGGGGTAAACCACTGTTTGGGCACATGCTGGGGCTCGGAAGTGAAATAGTGACGTTTTGAAATGCAGACTTTGATGGAATGCTCTGCGGGCGTCACGTTGCGTTTGCAGAGCCCCTGATGTGGCTAAACAGTAGAAATCCCCCACAAGTGACCCCATTTTGGAAACTAGACCCCGAAAGGAACTTATCTAGATGTGAGGTGAGCACTTTGAACCCCCAAGTGCTTCACAGAAGTTTATAACACAGAGCAGTGAAAATAATAAATACGTTTTCTTTCCTCAAAAATAATTTTTTAGCCCAGAATTTTTTATTTTCCCAAGGGTTACAGGAGAAATTGGACCCCAAAAGTTGTTGTCCAGTTTCTCCTGAGTACGCTGATACCCCATGTGTAGGGGTAAACCACTGTTTGGGCACACGTCGGGGCTCAGAAGGGAAGTAGTGACTTTTGAAATGCAGACTTTGATGGAATGGTCTGCGGACATCATGTTGCGTTTGCAGAGCCCCTGGTGTGCCTAAACAGTAGAAACCCCCCACAAGTGACCCCATTTTGTAAACTAGACCCCCCAATGAACTTATCTAGATATGTGGTGAGCACTTTGAATCCCCAAGTGCTTCACAGACGTTTACAACGCAGAGCCGTAAAAATAAAAAATCATTTTTCTTTCCTCAAAAATGATGTTTTAGCAAGCAATTTTTTATTTTCTCAAGGGTAACAGGAGAAATCGGACCCCAGTAATTGTTGCGCAGTTTGTCCTGAGTATGCTGGTACCCCATATGTGGGGGTAAACCACTGTTTGGGCACATGTCGGGGCTCGGAAGTGAGGGAGCAGCATTTGACTTTTTGAATACAAGATTGGCTGGAATCAATGGTGGCGCCATGTTGCGTTTGGAGACCCCCTGATGTGCCTAAACAGTGGAAACCCCTCAATTCTACCTCCAACACTAACCCCAACACACCCCTAACTCTAATCCCAACTGTAGCCATAACCCTAATCACAACCCTAACCCCAACACACCCCTAACCACAACCCTAACCCCAACACACCCCTAACCACAACCCTAATTCCAACCCAACCCTAAGGCTATGTGCCCACGTTGCGGATTCGTGTGAGATTTTTCAGCACCATTTTTGAAAAATCCGCGGGTAAAAGGCACTGCGTTTTACCTGCGGATTTACCGCGGATTGCCAGTGTTTTTTGTCCGGATTTCACCTGCGGATTCCTATTGAGGAACAGGTGTAAAACGCTGCGCAATCCGCACAAAAAATTGACATGCTGCGGAAAATACAACGCTGCGTTTCCGCGTGGTATTTTCCGCACCATGGGCACAGCGGATTTGGTTTTCCATATGTTTACATGGTACTGTAAACCTGATGGAACACTGCTGCGGATCCGCAGCCAAATCCGCACCGTGTGCACATAGCTTAATTCTAAAGGTATGTGCACACGCTGCGGAAAACGCTGCGGATCCGCAGCAGTTTCCCATGAGTTTACAGTTCAATGTAAACCTATGGGAAACAAAAATCGCTGTGCACATGCTGCAGAAAAACTGCACGGAAACACAGGGGTTTACATTCCGCAGCATGTCACTTCTTTCTGCGGATTCCGCAGCGGTTTTACAACTGCTCCAATAGAAAATCACAGTTGTAAAACCGCAGTGAAATGCGCAGAAAAACCGCGGTAAATCCGCGATAAATCCACAGCGGTTTAGCACTGCGGATTTATGAAATCCGTTGCGGAAAAATCCGCAGAGGACCAGAATACGTGTGCACATTCCTAACCCTAACCCTAACCCTACCCCTAACCCTACCCCTAGTTCTAACTCCAACCTTAGTGGGGGGAAAAAAAAAAAATTATTTATTTTATTATTGTCCCTACCTATGGGGGTGACAAAGGTGGGGGGGGTCATTTACTGTTTTTTTTTATTTTGATCACTGTGAGGTTTTATCACAGTGATCAAAATTCACTCTGGAACGAATCTGCCGGCCGGCCGATTCGGCGGGCGCACTGAGCATGCGCCCGCCATTTTGGAAGATGGCGGCGCCCAGGAAAGAAGACGGACGGACCCCGGGAGGCTAGGTAAGTATAAGGGGGGGGGGGGGGGGGGAGATCAGGGCACGGGGGGGTGGCGTCGGAGCACGGGGGGTGGATCGGAGCATGGGGGGGGGATCGTAATACGGGGGGTGGATCGGAGAACGGGGGGGTGGATCGGAGTGCGGGGGGGTGGATCGCAGTGCGGGGGGGTGGATCGGCGTGCGGGGGGGTGGATTGGCGTGCGGGGGGGTGGATCGGCGTGCAGGGGGGTGGGATTGGAGCACGGGGGGAGCGGACAGGAGGACGGGGGAGCGGAGCACAGGACGGAGGGGAGCGGACCACAGATCGGAGGGCTGGGGGGGCGATCGGTGGGGTGGGGTGGGGGCACAAAAGTGTTTCCAGCCATGGCCGATGATATTGCAGCATCGGCCATGGCTGGATTGTAATATTTCACCAGTTTTTTAGGTGAAATATTACAAATCGCTCTGATTGGCAGTTTCACTTTCAACAGCCAATCAGAGCAATCAGAGCGATCGTAGCCACGGGGGAGGGGGGGGGGTGAAAAGTACAGGAGGAGATGCCTATGCAGCATCAATAGTAAAAAGATCTAATGTTAAACATTATAAAAAAAACAAAAAACCTGCTATTCTCCTCCGTATTCCGACGATGCGCTCGCGCCTGCCGCCAGCTTCCGGTCCCAGAGATGCATTGCGAAATTACCCAGAAGACTTAGCGGTCTCGCGAGACTGCTAAGTGATCTGGGTAATTTCGCAATGCATCCTGGGAACGCAAGATGGTGGCAGCCGCGCATCGCCAGAGGTTTGCTGGATCTACGCTGGATCCCGCCGGGTGAGTATACAACTATTTTTTATTTAAATTTTTTTTTTTTTTTTTTTTTTAACAGGGATATGGTGCCCACACTGTTAAATACTATGTGGGCTGTGTTCTATACTGCGTGGGCTGTGCTATATATTACGTGGCCAGTGTTATATACTGCGTGGGCTGCGTTATATACTACATTGCTGCTATATACTACGTGGCTGTGTTCTATACTGCGTGCTATATACTACGTGGCCACTGTTAGATACTATGTGGGCTGTGCTATATATTACGTGGGCTGTGTTACATACTATGTGGGCTATGTTATATACTGCGTGGCTGCTATATACTGTGTGGCTGCTATATACTACGTGGGCTGTGTTATTTACTGCGTGGCCTATATTAACGCATCGGGTATTCTACAATATGTATGTATGTATATAGCAGCCACATGGTATATACCACAGGCCACGTAGTACTCCCATATACTATGTGGCCTGTGCTATATACTATGTGGCTGCTATATACATACATACATACATACATACATACATACATATTCTAGAATACCCGATGCGTTAGAATCGGGCCACCATCTAGTTCTGTAGATAAATGACCGGTGTTTGTGTGGCCATTAACAGTGACAGTGATTTCAGCTGCTATCATCTGCCAAGCACATCACTCAGCTGCATTGTGGCTGCAAGGTTTAACCGCAGCCATAACAGAACAGTAGGAAAGACACAAAAGTGTCAGTAAAATAATGTGTCCTGCACATGATAAAGAGCATGCATCAAATGCTTCACAACATGGCATCATATAAAATCTTAAGTGAACCTACAACAGTACAATAGTATATCAGAAAGTCACACACATAAGAGTTTCCGAATACAGTATATTTTCGTCATTTCCATGTAGGAGCACGGGAAGCCTGAAGCCAAGCTGGGAAATGTAATGGCCTACAGCTTCCCTGTGCAGACACCGAAGCCAGCGGTCGGCAAAGATTTGCCTAGCACCGGGGTGAAATTGATTTCTTGGAGCCCCTCAAGTTTGTCAGGACACAAGCTTGTCACGTGAGCGATTCAGCTAAACACCATCCATATTGTTCTGCAAAGTCCTCAGACGTACAAGCACATTACTCAGCAAAGCAGCGGGTCCAGCCCATTAACACAGAACTAAAATATCTGTCTGACAGACACTGATGGCACAAAGCCATCAGTACAGCAAACTGTACATTAGGGACTACCATGAGAATCGACGAGGTAAAGTATCTCCTGTCAGAGATTGCCAAGTATGAGCCTTAGGCCTCTTTCACACTTCCGTCTTTTCAGATCCGTCGTAATGCGTCGCTTTGGGAAAAAAACGGATCCTGCAAATGTACCCGCAGGATCTGTTTTTTTCCCATAGACTTGTATTAACGACGGATGGCCACACGTCGCGTCCATCGTGTTTTGGCGGACCGGCGTCACAAAAAAAGTTCAATGTAACGTTTTTTGTCCGTCGCGTCTGCCATTTTCGACCGCGCATGCGCGGCTGAAACTCCGCCCCCTCCTCCCCGGACTTCAGAATGGGCAGCGGATGCGTCGAAAAACTGCATCCGCTGCCCACGTCGTGCACAAATTTCACAACGTGCGTCGGTCCGTCGGCCCGACGCATAGCGACGGACCCGTACCGACGCAAGAGTGAAAGTAGTTTTATAGGCCATGCAGTGCTTTGGTGGGACTTTATACATGGAAACAGCCTTTTCATAGAGGAACAGGACTTGAACTCTAGAGCCACCTATTGGAAGTAGCTAATATTCAATATCGACCCTTGACTTAGGAGAAGAAGCCAAACTAGACACTCCATTTGCAAACACATGTTCCAGGATAATTGCCCCTGTTAAGTGCAAAGCAGGAGATCTTGGATGGCTGGGTGAGAGGCCGCGTCAGCGAAAAATAAGGTGAAACCTTATCTCTGACTGCGTGAAAGACCCCTTAACCTCTCACAGCCTCACCTGTTTTCACTGATGAGGGGCAAATACCACAAAACAAGTCTGTTAATATAGTATTTTAGCCATGTGGAAAGGGTAGATAATGACTTTAGATTGTTACCTCCAATAGGAGGGGCTAGAGTTTTGTCTTCTTCGTGTGTGAACAGGCTATTGTACACGAAAAGGAGTATTTGGTCTGAATCAATGCTTAAGTAGACTGCAGTTCATTGCCACCCAGAGAATCACAACAGTGGAAACCCACTCTTGTGTAAAAAGAATGCACACAGGTGCTGAAACTACACAGAACTTACAGTACATTGACATGCATGGTTATAAAACGCAGACATTTTTCATAAATATAGAACTTCCAATATGTAATTAAGCAATTCTGACCATAGAAACATATGGCTTCATTTCCCATCCTTGTAAGTTGGTATTGTCTATAATGATTGGCGAGACATTCTTCTCAAAGGCGTCCTTAGCTGAAATACAAGAGCAAAGAATAAAGTAAATTTCTACTCAGACTGTAGAAAGCTGAAGTTCAAAAGTACTGAACAATTGTCCCTTTTTTGAGCATAGGAACAGCAGCCCTGAGTGCCAGTAAGTACTCACATGTATTACATTTCCATGTCTTAAGAGTGAGCAGTCTAGAAAAAAAATCAAGCACTATTAGCCTAGACGAGCTTACAATTGTTAACACAAGAGGAAAAGAAAGTCTTCCAAAATCTAAAAACCACCAAGAAACAAATACGCATCTAACCTGCAAAATATGTTTAACTGGGATTCATACACAAATTAAAGGCCCACTGTCACCCCCCTCCAGCCGTTATAAACTAAAAGAGCCACCTTGTGCAGCAGTAATGCTGCAGTCTAACAAGGTGGCTCTTTTAGTTTTTGTTTCTGTTATTGCCACAATAAATGTATTTATAATTCTGCTGAAATACCTATCTTTGTCCATGGAGGCGGGACTGAAGCCTCCTCTTAGAAGCGCCCAACTGCCGTCAGTCATCTGTTGGGTTGATTTTCGCCGCCCCCTCAGCGCTATTATTGTGTGAAATCCGGCGCCTGCGCTCTGCTCTTCTGCCTTGCGCAGGCGCATAGAGCATTATCCGTCCGAGCGCTGGTGCCGGGTTCCTTTCTGCGCCTGTGTGTTCAGTGCGGCCACCCTGTTACTGAATCCCCGGCTGGGATTCCTGGGCATGCGCACTGTGTTTGTCAGACGCTCCACAGGTCCCCCGCCTTCCAGCGTTGTTCTGTGCGGCTGTTCCAAACGCCGGCAAGGATACCTGTATATTCCGGCAACGCTGAAAGGCGGGGGACCTGGGGAGCGTCTGAGAAGCGCAGTGCGCATGCCCAGGAATCCCAGCCCCGCACTGTGCATAATGCATAACACAGTGCAGGACGGGGATTCAGTAACAGGGTGGCCGCACTGCCCGCACAGGCGCAGAATGGAACCCGGCACCAGCGCTAGGACGGCAAATGCTCTATGCGCCTGCGCAAGGCAGAAGAGCAGAGCGCAGGCGCCGGAATTCACACAATAACAGCGCTGAGGGGGCGGCGAAAATCTACACAAGAGATGAGTGACGGCAGTTGGGCGCTTCTAAGAGGAGGCTTCAGACCCGCCTCCATGGACAAAGATAGGTATTTCAGCAGAATTATAAATACATTTATTGTGGGAATAACAGAAACAAAAACTAAAAGAGCCACCTTGTTAGACTGCAGCATTACTGCTGCACAAGGTGGCTCTTTTAGTTTATAACGGCTGGAGGGGGGTGACAGTGGCCCTTTAAAGAAGACAAGTCCCGGGTCAAAAGTGGCCAATTTCTGATATTATATTTTCTTTGCTCTCTTGGGTTTTCCATTGTTTTTGTTTTTTTTAAACTCACCACATGGTTCCAGGAGATATCGGCATTTTTATTTTGTGCTCATTTTTATTGTTTTTACCAATAAGGCGCAGTTCACAGAGTGATAATGCAGAGCAGCCAGAAGACAGGCCAACAGATAATTTTGTGAGCCACCCCCAATTTTAAAGACCATACCATTAAAAAAAAAAAAATACAAAAATTAGCAGAGAATAAAAAAGCCCAAATCTCTAACCATATATCAGAGCCTAATGACATTTTTACATTTTCACAACCTGATCGAAGGCATAACCCCTATCAAAAGCCTACCTTATTTATTTTTGGTTGCCCCTGATGTGACTAAAAATCAGTATTATTCCATATACTAATAAGGGCGCTCAGTTCACCCTTGGCGTGGTCAAGCACATGAGGGCACGGATCTACCCACTGATTTACCAGCAGATGCCTAAAGCAAGTGTTGTCCGCAGTCCAAGCTCCAGGATGCAGGATTTTCAAGGCTTTTCTTTTTTTTATTTAACCCCTTCATGACCCAGCCTATTTTGACCTTAAAGACCTTGCCGTTTTTTGCAATTCTGACCAGTGTCCCTTTATGAGGTAATAACTCAGGAACGCTTCAACGGATCCTAGCGGTTCTGAGATTGTTTTTTCGTGACATATTGGGCTTCATGTTAGTGGTAAATTTAGGTCAATAAATTCTGCGTTTATTTGTGATAAAAACGGAAATTTGGCGAAAATTTTGAAAATTTCGCAATTTTCACATTTTGAATTTTTATTCTGTTAAACCAGAGAGATATGTGACACAAAATAGTTAATAAATAACATTTCCCACATGTTTACTTTACATCAGCACAATTTTGGAAACAAAATTTTTTTTTGTTAGGAAGTTATAAGGGTTAAAATTTGACCAGCGATTTGTCATTTTTACAACGAAATTTACAAAACCATTTTTTTTAGGGACCACCTCACATTTGAAGTCAGTTTGAGGGGTCTATATGGCTGAAAATACCCAAAAGTGACACCATTCTAAAAACTGCACCCCTCAAGGTACTCAAAACCACATTCAAGAAGTTTATTAACCCTTCAGGTGCTTCACAGCAGCAGAAGCAACATGGAAGGAAAAAATGAACATTTAACTTTTTAGTCACAAAAATTATCTTTTAGCAACAATTTTTTTATTTTCCCAATGGTAAAAGGAGAAACTGAACCACGAAAGTTGTTGTCCAATTTGTCCTGAGTACGCTGATACCTCATATGTGGGGGTAAACCACTGTTTGGGCGCACGGCAGGGCTTGGAAGGGAAGGAGCGCCATTTGACTTTTTGAATCAAAAATTGGCTCCACTCTTTAGCGGACACCATGTCACGTTTGGAGAGCCCCCGTGTGCCTAAAAATTGGAGCTCCCCCACAAGTGACCCCATTTTGGAAACTAGACGCCCCACGGAACTTATCTAGATGCATAGTGAGCACTTTGAACCCCCAGGTGCTTCACAAATTAATCCGTAAAAATGAAAAAGTACTTTTTTTTCACAAAAAAATTCTTTTAGCCTCAATTTTTTCATTTTCACATGGGCAACAGGATAAAATGGATCCTAAAATGTGTTGGGCAATTTCTCCTGAGTACACCAATACCTCACATGTGGGGGTAAACCACTGTTTGGGCACATGGTAAGGCTCGGAAGGGAAGGAGCGCCATTTGACTTTTTGAATGAAAAATTATTTCCATCGTTAGCGGACACCATGTCGCGTTTGGAGAGCTCCTGTGTGCCTAAACATTGGCGCTCCCCCACAAGTGACCCCATTTTGGAAACTAGACCCCCCAAGGAACTTATTTAGATGCCTAGTGAGCACTTTAAACCCTCAGGTGCTTCACAAATTGATCTGTAAAAATGAAAAAGTACTTTTTTTTCACACAAAAAATTCTTTTCGCCTCAATTTTTTCATTTTCACATGGGCAGTAGGGTAAAATGGATCATAAAATTTGTTGGGCAATTTCTCCCGAGTACGTCGATACCTCATATGTGGGGGTAAACCACTGTTTGGGCACTCGGCAGGGCTCGGAAGGGAAGGCGCGCCATTTGACTTTTTGAATGGAAAATTAGCTCCAATTGTTAGCGGACACCATGTCGCGTTTGGAGAGCCCCTGTGTGCCTAAACATTGGAGCTCCCCCACAAGTGACCCCATTTTGGAAACTAGACCCCCCAAGGAACTTATCTAGATGCATATTGAGCACTTTAAACCCCCAGGTGCTTCACAGAAGTTTATAACGCAGAGCCATGAAAATAAAAACTAATTTTTCTTTCCTCAAAAATGATTTTTTAGCCTGGAATTTCCTATTTTGCCAAGGATAATAGGAGAAATTGGACCCCAAATATTGTTGTCCTGTTTGTCCTGAGTACGCAGATACCCAATATGTGGGGGTAAACCACTGTTTGGGCGCACGGCAGGGCTCGGAAGGGATTACACGCCATTTGGCTTTTTAAATGGAAAATTAGCTCCAATCATTAGCGGACACCATGTCACGTTTGGAGAGCCCCTGTGTGCCTAAACATTGGAGATCCCCCAGAAATGACACCATTTTGGAAACTAGACCCCCAAAGGAACTAATCTAGATGTGTGGTGAGGACTTTGAACCCCCAAGTGCTTCACAGAAGTTTATAACGCAGAGCCATGAAAATAAAAAAAAAAATTATTTTCTCAAAAATGATCTTTTAGCCTGCAATTTTTTATTTTCCCAAGGGTAACAGGAGAAATTTGACCCCAAAAGTTGTTGTCCAGTTTCTCCTGAGTACGCTGATACCCCATATGTGGGGGTAAACCACTGTTTGGGCACATGCCGGGGCTCGGAAGTGAAGTAGTGACGTTTTGAAATGCAGACTTTGATGGAATGCTCTGTGGGCGTCACGTTGCGTTTGCAGAGCCCCTGATGTGGCTTACCAGTAAAAACCCCCCACAAGTGACCGCATTTTGGAAACTAGACCCCGAAAGGAACTTATCTAGATGTGTGGTGAGCACTTTGAACCCCCAAGCGCTTCATAGAAGTTTATAATGCAGAGCCGTGAAAATAAAAAATACGTTTTCTTTCCTCAAAAATAATTATTTAGCCCAGAATTTTTTAATTTTCCCAAGGGTAACAGGAGAAATTTGACCCCAATATTTGTTGTCCAGTTTCTCCTGAGTATGGTGATACCCCATATGTGGGGGTAAACTACTGTTTGGGCACATGCCGGGGCTTGGAATTGAAGTAGTGACGTTTTGAAATGCAGACTTTGATGGAATGCTCTGCGGGCGTCACGTTGCGTTTGCAGAGCCCCTGATGTGCCTAAACAGTAGAAACCCCCCACAAGTGACCCCATTTTGGAAACTAGACCCCCCAAGGAACTTATCTAGATATGTGGTGAGCACTTTGAACCCCCAAGTGCTTCACAGACGTTTACAACGCAGAGCCGTGAAAATAAAAAATAATTTTTCTTTCCTCAAAAATTATGTTTTAGCAAGCATTTTTTTTGATTCACAAGGGTAACAGGAGAAATTGGACCCCAGTAATTGTTGCGCAGTTTGTCCTGAGTATGCTGGTACCCCATATGTGGGGGTAAACCACTGTTTGGGCACACGTCAGGGCTCGGAAGTGAGGGAGCACCATTTGACTTTTTGAATACGAGATTGGCTGGAATCAATGGTGGCGCCATGTTGCGTTTGGAGACCCCTGATGTGCCTAAACAGTGGTAACCCCTCAATTCTACCTCCAACACTAACCCCAACACACCCCTAACCCTAATCCCAACTGTAGCCATAACCCTAAACACAACCCTAACCGCAACACACCCCTAACCACAACCCTAACCCCAACACACCCCTAACCATAACCACAACCCTAATTCCAACCCTAACCCTAAGGCTATGTGCCCACGTTGCGGATTCGTGTGAGATATTTTCGCACCATTTTTGAAAAATCCGCGGGTAAAAGGCACTGCGTTTTACCTGCGGATTTTCCGCGGATTTCCAGTGTTTTTTGTGCGGATTTCACCTGCGGATTCCTATTGAGGAACAGGTGTAAAACGCTGCGGAATCCGCACAAAGAATTGACATGCTGCGGAAAATACAACGCAGCGTTTCCGCGTGGTATTTTCTGCACCATGGGCACAGCGGATTTGGTTTCCATATGTTTACATGGTACTGTAAACCTGATGGAACACTGCTGCGAATCCGCAGCCAAATCCGCACCGTGTGCACATAGCCTAATTCTAAAGGTATGTGCACACGCTGCGGAAAACGCTGCGGATCCGCAGCAGTTTCCCATGAGTTTACAGTTCAATGTAAACCTACGGGAAACAAAAATCGCTGTGCCCATGCTGCGGAAAAACTGCACGGAAACGCAGCGGTTTACATTCCTCAGCATGTCACTTCTTTCTGCGGATTCCGCAGCGGTTTTACAACTGCTCAAATAGAAAATCGCAGTTGTAAAACCGCAGTGAAATGCGCAGAAAAACCGCGGTAAATCCGCCATAAATCCGCAGCGGTTTAGCACTGCGGATTTATCAAATCCGCAGCGGAAAAATCCGCAGAGGACCAGAATACGTGTGCACATACCGAAACCCTAACCCTAGCCCTAACCCTACCCCTACCCCTAACCCTACCCCTAACCCTATTCTAACATTAGTGGAAAAAAAAAATTTCTTTATTTTTTTATTGTCCCTACCTATGGGGGTGACAAATCATTTATTATTTTTTTTATTTTGATCACTGAGATATAATCTATCTCAGTGATCAAAATGCACTTTGGAACGAATCTGCCGGCCAGCAGATTCGGCGGGCGCACTGCGCATGCGCCCGCCATTTTGGAAGATGGCGGCGCCCAGGGAGAAGACGGACGGGACCCCGGCTGGATCGGTAAGTATGATGGGGTGGGGGGGGGACCACGGGGGGGGGGGGGATCGGAGCACGGGGGGGGGGGGATCGGAGTGCGGGAGGGGTGGAACGGAGCACGGGGGGCGTGGAACGGAGCACGGGGGGGCTGGAATGGAGCACGGGGGGGTGGAACGGAGCACCGGGGGGGGTGGATCGGAGTGCAGGGGGGGTGATTGGAGCACGGGGGGGTGATTGGAGCACGGGGGGAGCGGACAAGAGCACGGGGGGAGCGGAGCACTGGACGGAGGGGAGCCGGAGCAGTGTACCGGCCAGATCGGAGGGCTGGGGGGGCGATCGGTGGGGTGGGGTGGGGGCACACTAGTATTTCCAGCCATGGCCGATGATATTTCAGCATCGGCCATGGCTGGATTGTAATATTTCACCCGTTATAATAGGTGAAATATTACAAATCGCTCTGATTGGCAGTTTCACTTTCAACAGCCAATCAGAGCGATCGTAGCCACGAGGGGGTGAAGCCACCCCCCCTGGGCTAAACTACCACTCCCCCTGTCCCTGCAGATCGGGTGAAATGGGAGTTAACCCTTTCACCCGATCTGCAGGGACGCGATCTTTCCATGACGCCGCATAGGCGTCATGGGTCGGAATGGCACCGACTTTCATGACGCCTACGTGGCGTCATGGGTCGGGAAGGGGTTAAACAAGCAGTTTTGGTGCCATTTCTATTAATTTTGTAGCATGCATTTTTTTAAAACCTTAACAAAAAAAAGGAAAACATATCCTGGGCATGTTGCTAAAAAAAAAAAAAATACATTAACCAGTTCATGACTGAGCCATTTATCCCACCTCCCCTTTTCACATTTTTTCACTGCAGAACGGTTATGACAAATGAGTGTGATCATGTCATGTACATGGCAATCCTTAAAATGTGAAGATTTCAAGCGTTGACCTCCAATTTGGTAAAAGCGTACCTTCCATTAATGAAGTACAAAAGTCAGTGCGTAAATTCTCGATTCTCATCTAGGATTAAAAACTCTGTCCTCTACAGCTTCAGTTAAGTTGGCCATATACATTAGATATACAGTTGTGGCCAAAAGTTTTTGAGACTTACACAAATTTTGTTCTTTACTGTTTTTAGATCTTTTAGGCAGATGTTTCTATTGTTACAAGACTCAATATCTACAGTTGACCCTTAGGCCATGTTCACACTATGCGTTTTTTACGGCGGAACCGCATCGATTTTGCCGCTGCGAGTCCGCAGCTGTTTTCCATGCAGGGTACAGTACAATGTTACCCTATGGAAAACAGGAACCGCTGTGCCCACATTGCGGAAATTCATTAAAAAAGCCGCGCTGAATTGCTGCGGTAAAAAAGAAGGATCATGTCACTTCTTTGTGCGGAACTGCAGCGGTTCTGCACCCATAGACCTCCATTGTGAGGGTCAAACACGCAGTAAAACCCGCAGATCAAAAAATATCTGCGGGTTTTATGCGGTTATGGGTGGAGAAACCGCTGCTACAGGAAGTGCGGGGAAGCGGGAGGAAGTTGGTGCGCGGAAGTGCGTGGGCGGAGTGTGGTCCTGGATCCCGAAGAGACTGTCATGGAGGCATATCGTCGCATGGGGATCGATGTCGGTCGTTTGATAGATTTGGTATGTATGTGTGTGTGTGAGAGTGTGAGTGTGAGTGTGTGAGTGTGTGTCCCCATGCGACGATAGTGCCACCATTGTGCTAAGTCGCCGTATGGGACTACTACTCCCATCCGGTATTATTGTCCCTGTGTCCGGCGACTTAGCACAATTGTAAAGTAACACAAAATACACACAATACACATACATGACACACAGTACATATAACACAGAGTATATACTCACCAACAGCACACTGGTACGCGAAGCCCTCGATCCCCTAGAAAAAATCCCAAAATAAAAAAGCTAATCCATACTCCCTGTCCGCAGAATCCTTAAAACGAGTGTCCCACGCCGATCGGCTGCTCTCCGGCGATACACTGCTAGGAGCGAAGCTCCTAGCAGTGTATCGCGTACTGTTCCAGAGTTCAATGGCTCCGGCGTCTCGGTTAACGGCAGTACTGCTGCGTTGAACTTTCCCACGCAGTACTGCCGTTAAGCGAGAGTACCGGGGTCAATGAACGCCGGTAAACTCGCTCGCGCATGCGCAGTGACACACCGACAGGAGCTATGGCTCCTGTCAGTGTGTTGCTGCAGCCATGGAGAGCAGACATATCTCTGGATGTGTCTGTTCTCCATGGCAGATCTTCGTGGGACCCTCGATGGATTTCTGCTGACAGGGCCAGGGAGTATGAATTTGTTTTTTTATGTCACGTCTTTTTCAGGTTCGAGGGTCTTCAGGATGGATTGAGCATTCAATAAAGGGTTTGTCAAAAAGTGGGTGTCTTTATTTCATTAAAAAAAAAATTTCTAGTGTTTGTGGGGTTTTTTAACCCTTTCATAGGATTAATAATGGATAGGCGTGAATATAAGGCAAATATCCATGGCCCCTTTCCTAGGCTATGAATATAAGCCCACGGCTGTCTGCGTAGCCTTTCTGGCCTAAAAATATAGGGGGACCCCGACACTTTTTTTGTTTAGGGGCCCCCTATATTTTAGTGCCAGAAAGGCTACGCAGACAGCTGTGGGCTTATATTCATGGCCTGGGAACAGCCATGGGTATTTTAACCCTTTCCCAGGCCACAAATAATGGCCCACGGCTGTCTGCCTAGCCTTTCTGGCCTAAAAATATAGGGGGACCCTATGTCATATTTTTTCGGGGTCCCCATATATTATTGTAACCCTTTCATAGGATTAATAATGGATAGGCGTTCAGACCAGTCCGGCTTTATGCCTGATCGGTCCACTGCGATCAACTTACGAAGGCTGTATATGAATTTGCAACTCAGATCCGACAACTGTGGCCAGAGAGTTATTACATCTTTAGACGCTCATAAGGCGTTCGATAGTGTGGAGTGGGGATATCTCTGGCAGGTGCTCCGGAGTATGGGGTTTGGACCGCAGTTCATATCCTGGATTCGACTGATGTACTCGATGCCGATGGCTAGGGTTAGGGTAAATGGGGAGTTATCACGGACCATACAACTGGCTAGAGGGACGAGACAGGGGTGTCCGCTCTCTCCTCTTTTGTTTGCTCTGGCTGTGGAACCACTGGCTGCTAAGCTTCGACGGTCTGATGAGGTGACTGGGTTTAAATATGGGATGATTGAAGAAAGGGTGGCGTTGTATGCGGATGACATTCTGCTCTTTCTGGCTGACCCAGGTACGTCCTTGGAGGGAGCCATTGGGATTATTGAGCGTTTCGGATCGGTGTCGGGACTTAGGATAAACTGGAGTAAGTCTGTCTTGTTTAAGGTGGATGATGATGGCGGGGAGCCACTGGAGGATGGGCGACTGGAGGTGACTAGCCAATTTAAGCACCTTGGAATATGGGTATCTATGCCTGTTACTGACTATATACATAGAAATCTGACTCCAATCTTAGGTGTTCTTAAAGCGAAAGCGGATGCTTGGCTTAAACTGCATTTATCTGTGGTAGGTAGGGTGAATCTTATTAAAATGATTTTGATGCCAAAAATACTGTATATTCTTCATAATGCGCCAGTTTGGATACCACGCGGGAGATTTAGACAGATTAACTCTCTGTTCAGGAATTTGATATGGGGGAGACAGCATCCGCGTATCAAACTGGAGACAATTCAGCGACCCAAGGAAGATGGGGGACTGGCATTGCCTAACCCTGAAATATATTTCCTTGCAGCCCAGAGTCAGCATTTAAAAGGCTGGGCGCATGAAATGTCATCTGGGGCGGTACAGCGGCTGATGGAAGTGGTGACAAAAAGAAGGCCAGTAGTACAATGTTTGGAGGATGGATCCCTGGGGGCTCTGGGGAAATTATACCCGACTGTGTTGTTGATACGCAGGCTGTGGGGTAGGCTGAGACATATACGGGGGGTCACGGATTTGACTAGATTCTCACCGCTATGGCATAACAGCAACTTACAGGAGTTTGAGGCACTGGGGGTACTGACAGAATGGCAAGTCAAAGGGATTCAATACGTGTATCAAATAATTGAGCGAGGTGAATTGAAATCATTTTCCCAATTACAGGCGGAATTTGGTCTTGGGACTGTGGGGGAATTTCAGTATTTGTGGATGAGGCATGCTTTTGGAGCTCAGAGTAGAAACGGAGGTATTGGAATTCAGAGGGATATAGTACTGGAGTATGTGTGTAATGAAGGGACGACTGGGGGAGTCATATCTACTTTGTATAAAGATCTGTTGCACACTTTCCTATTGGGGTTTCCAATAATGGCGAGAGCTAAGTGGGAGAGGGATCTGGGTCCAATGGAGAATGAGACTTGGGAGTCGGTGCTAGAATGGGTCCCACGATTGTCACTGAGCGAACCGTATAGACTGTCACAGCTCTATGTGATACACAGAGTTTATAAGTCACCGATGGTGCTATATAAGGCAGGATTGCGTAATGACTCTGAATGTCCGAGGTGTAAATCTACGGATGCTGATATTTTTCATATGATGTGGACATGTCCGAGGTTGGCTGCCTTCTGGGTGGTAGTTTTGAGTCGTATGGAAGGTGCGTATGGATGTAAGGTGCCAAGGGATCCTATAGTGTGCTTGTTGGGATGTGTGGATGAGATTGGAGTGGATAACAACCTAAAGATAGCTATTGCCAGATTGTTATACATGGCTAGGAAGGTAATAGCTCGAAATTGGATTAGGGAAGAACCGCCGTCAAAAGGAGAGTTCCTCCAGTATGTGAAGCAGGGCCTGACACTGGAAAAGGGGTTTTATAAAAAAAGAGGGAAAATTGAAATGTTCAATAAAATGTGGTCTCCGTGGATTGCTATGGGATAGGGGTATTATAGAGGGAGAGTTAATTAAGGTTCCTAATTAATGGTAATGTTAAATGTGGCTTATATTATTGGCCGAGGGATTAGATAGTATATTGGTCTAATGATGGAAGTGCTAAGCAAGGTGAGCTGCTTTGTTGGGTGGGATTGAAGGGGAATGTTTGAAGGGGGGGGGGGAAAGCTTTGTATTGAAAATGAGAATGTAACATGTCATTTATCTTGTTATTCTTAATAAAAATTTATTTGAATAAAAAAAAAATAATAATTGATAGGCGTCTTATTGACGCCTCTCCATTATTAACCGGGCTTAATGCCACCTTACAATAGCAAGGTGGCATTAACCCCTCATTACCCCATAAAGGGGTTAGGGGTAGGGTTAGGATCCCTTTAGGGTTAGGGGTAGGGTTAGGATCCCTTTAGGGGTAGGGTTAGGGGTAGGATCCCTTTAGGGGTAGGGTTAGGATCCCTTTAGGGTTAGGGGTAGGGTTAGGATCCCTTTAGGGGTAGGGTTAGGGATAGGGTTAGGATCCCTTTAGGGTTAGGGGTAGGGTTGGATCCCTTTAGGGTTAGGGGTAGGGTTGGATCCCTTTAGGGTTAGGGGTAGGGTTAGGGATACGGTTAGGATCCCTTTAGGGGTAGGGTTAGGGTTAGGATCCCTTTAGAGGTAGGGTTAGGGTAGGGTTAGGATCCCTTTAGGGTTAGGGGTAGGGTTAGGGATAGGGTTAGGATCCCTTTAGGGGTAGGGTTAGGGATAGGATCCCTTTAGGGTTAGAGTTAGGATCCCTTTAGGGTTAGGGTTGGGGCTAGGTTTAGGGTTTGGATTACATTTACGGTTGGGATTAGGGTTAGGAGTGTGTCAGGGTTAGGGGTGTGGTTAGAGTTATGGTTGGGAATACAGTTTGGGGTGTGGTTAGGGTTGGGGTTAGGGTTTCAGTTAGAATTGGGGGTTTCCACTGTTTTGGCACATCAGGAGCTCTCCAAATGCGACATGGTGTCCGATCTCAATTCCAGCCAATTCTGCGTTGAAAAAGTTAGGGTTAGGCTGTATTATCTAGGCACAGTATGGCGTCCCCTGGCTGTATTATGTGGGCACTGTATGGCGTCCCCTGGCTGTATTATGTGGGCGCAGTATGGGGCCCCCTGGCTGTATTATCTAGGCACAGTATGGCGCCCCTGGCTGTATTATGTGGGCGCCCTATAATTTAAGTCTTCTGCCCGTCACCCTGGCGGCTGGATATCGGCTTCTGGGCCAAACTAACTGATGACGGCCCATTCTTGCCTAATCAGTGCTTGAAGATTATCACAACTTCTGAGTTTTGGTTTGTCAACTCACTTTTTGAAGATTGACCACAAATTGAGATCTGGGGAGCTTCCTGGCCGTTAACCCAAAAATTCAATATTTTGAGCCACTTAGTCATCAATTTTGCCTCCTGACATGGCCTCCATCATGTTGGAAAAAGCAGTGCTCATCGCCAAATTGCTCCAGTATCGTTGGGAGCAGTTGCTCTTGGATGATATTTAAATCAAATTCTTAAAGGGACTCTGTCACCTGAATTTGGCGGGACTGGTTTTGGGTCATATGGGCGGAGTTTTCGGGTGTTTGATTCACCCTTTCCTTACCCGCTGGCTGCAATATTGGATTGAAGTTCATTCTCTGTCCTCCATAGTACACACCTGTGCAAGGCAATCTTGCCTTGTGCAGACGTGTACTATGGAGGATAGAGAATGAACTTCAATCCAATATTGCAGCCAGCATGCAGCCAGCGGGTAAGGAAAGGGTGAATCAAACACCCGAAAACTCCGCCCATATGACCCAAAACCAGTCCCGCCAAATTCAGGTGACAGGTTCCCTTTAATTCTTGGCAGTCATCTTAGCAAAAATTGTAAGTAAGCCCACTCAATGGATGAAAAGTTCACACATAGGAATGGTCTCAGGACGCCTTACTGCTTAGGCTACTTTCACACTTCCGTCGTTTGGGCTACGTCACAATGCGTCATTTTGGAGAAAAAACGCATCCTGCAAAGTTGCCCGCAGGATGCGTTTTTTTCTCCATAGACTTGCATTAGCGACGTATGGCCACACGTTGCATCCGTCGTGTGACAGATGCGTCGTGTTTTGGCGGATCGTCGGCACAAAAAAAACTTTCAATGCAACTTTTTTTGTGCGACGTGTCCGCCATTTTCGACCGCACATGCGCGGCCAAAATTCCCCCCCTCCTCCCCGCTCTTCACAATGGACAGCGGATGCGTTGTAAAACTGCATCCGCTGCCCACGTTGTGCTAAATTTAGAACAACATCCGTCGGTACGCCGGGCCACGGTTTGTGACGGCCCCGTACCGACGGAACTGTGAAAGTAGCCTTAGACACAGGACTCGTGGTAGCGCTCACCTTTTCTTGTTAGGACAATCATACTTCCAGAACTCCAAAATAGTCTGAAGGGGGCTTCATCAGAGCAAAAACAATGTAGGAAGCACAGGGATTGGATGCAGAGGACAGGGGTAAAGCTATTTTCCCCTACCTTGAGCCCTGTGTCGGACCAACAGCAAATTATTCTGAGACCACCTATGTGTTGGGGTTATTTCAGTGACTAACAACACTGAAGCGGCAATGTGTCCATCTCACCTAGACCAGCCAACCATCTAATGTGTCTGTGGGTCTCCTCACTGTCACCACTGTCAGATGTAAATGGATTTCAAACTACGGAATCCTTTTTTCCTCTGGACGATATACTGTTATCTGAGAACTCTAGCAGTGGTTACTCATCTTCCTACTAAGGACACATATATTCTCATTTGAACAGAGTTTGTGTCGCGTGTCCATTGTATGTAGGGGTCAGGGGAAAGCAAAGAGCCAAAAATATGCATTGCTTTGACAGCAAAGAATAAGAGAGTGTCATTTGTATGTCTGCATCGGGAACCTGTGAGATAGTAAAGTCCTGTGATTACAGCAGCCTCTGCATTCATTTATGCAGTTTAATAAGCTCGTAAGAGTTCGGTAGTGACGGAGGACGTGGAAGGAGTGGTGACCGACAAGTGTAATGCTGGCTAGCAGGCTTCTAGACCGAGAAACCGTGCCAGGGCTACAATTTGTATTTAAAAAGGCATAAAACGATAATCTCTCAATTTAAAAAAAAAAGTTGGCTCAGCTTTTTTTTTTAGCAAGGTACAATACATGAAGAGATTATTTTACTGGAAGTATGCCTTAAACAGCTATCAGACAAACATTGGTGAAAATTAGTGATATTACAAAAAAATAACCTACCTGACACACAGTCAGAAGCCTGTGCTTGCCCTTCCAGTCATTAAGTAATTTGGCTTGAGACAGCTGTAATTATGGTTGTATTCTAGATTACTATAATGTAAGGGAAAGTGCGCACCATACTCCCCATTCACATACCAGACATCAGGACAAGGTGCAACTCCAGAGGGAACGAATGTATGAAAATCATCACACACAATACATATGTGAACATATCGAAACTTCGTTCCAGAGAATACAATTATAAAAGCGGTCTGTGTTTTGTAAGCAATAATCCACTATTTTGCGTGCGGAGTTTCAGGAGTCACAAAAAGCAGATTGTTCTTACCTCGCTTATGATTCCACTCATGGGCTTCACCAAGACAGCTTATGTCATACTGGTAATCACCATTTTGGCTAAAGTAATCATCAGTACTTAGAATAACTCCAGTTGGATTCTGCCCTAATATTAATCTGGAAGACAAGGATATTTTCTATTAAGAAAAATATATACAAATAAACATAAAAACAGAGATCATCAAAATAAGAAAAACTTCAGTAATTCATGTTCCCTTTCAGGAGTATGGATTCATTGTTTAACCCCTTAGTGACAGAGCCAATTTGGTACTTAATGACCGAGCCAATTTTTACAATTCTGACCACTGTCACTTTATGAGGTTATAACTCTGGAACGCTTCAACGGATCCCGCTGATTCTGAGATTGTTTTTTCGTGACATATTGTACTTCATGTTAGTGGTAACATTTCTTCGATATTACTTGCGATTATTTATGAAAAAAACGGAAATATGGCGAAAATTTTTAAAATTTTGCAATTTTCAAACTTTGTATTTTTATGCCCTTAAATCAGAGAGATATGTCACGAAAAATAGTTAATAAATAACATTTCCCACATGTCTACTTTACATCAGCACAATTTTGGAAACAAAATTTTTTTTTGTTAGGGAGTTATAAGGGTTAAAAGTTGACCAGCAATTTCTAATTTTTACAACACCATTTTTTTTTTTTAGGGACCACATCACATTTGAAGTCATTTTGAGGGGTCTATATGATAGAAAATAACGAAGTGTGACACCATTCTAAAAACTACACCCCTCAAGGTTCTCAAAACCACATTCAAGAAGTTTATTAACCCTTTTTGTGCTTCACAGGAACTGAAACAATGTGGAAGGAAAAAATGAACATTTAATTTTTTTTTTTGCAAACATCTTAATTCAGAACCATTTTTTTTATTTTCACATGTGTAAAAACAGAAATGTAACCATAAATTTGTTATGCAATTTCTCCTGAATACGCCAATACCCCATATGTGGGGGTAAACCACTTTTTGGGCGCACCGCAGAACTTGGAAGTGAAGGAGCGCCGTTTGACTTTTTCAATGCAGAATTGGCTGGAATTGAGATCGGACGCCATGTCACGTTTGGAGAGCCCCTGACGTACCTAAACAGTGGAAACTCCCCACAAGTGACACCATTTTGGAAACTAGACCCCTTAAGGAACTTATCTAGATGCGTGGTGAGCACGGCTGGAATTGAGATTGGATGCCATGTCGCGTTTGGAGAGCCCCTGATGTGCCTAAACAGTGGAAACCCCCCACAAGTGACACCATTTTGGAAACTAGACCCCTTAAGGAACTTATCTAGATGCGTGGTGAGCACGGCTGGAATTGAGATTGGATGCCATGTCGCGTTTGGAGAGCCCCTGATGTGCCTAAACAGTGGAAATCCCCCACAAGTGACCCCATTTTGGAAACTAGACCCCCCATGGAACTTATCTAGATGTGTGGTGAGAACTTTGAATGCCCAAGTGCTTCACAGAAGTTTAGAATGCAGAGTCGTGAAAATAAAAAATATTCTTTTTTCCACAAAAAAGATTTTTTAGCCCCCGAGTTTTTATTTTCACAAGGGTAACAAGAGAAATTGGACCCCAAAAGTTGTTGTCCAATTTGTCCTGAGTATGCTGGTACACCATATGTGGGGGTAAACCACTGTTTGGGCGCACGGCAGAGCTCGGAAGGGAAGGAGCGCCGTTTTGGAATGCAGACTTTGATAGAATGGTCTGTGGGCATTATGTTGCGATTGCAGAGCCCCTGATGTACCTAAACAGTAGTAACCCCCCACAAGTGACTCCATTTTGGAAACTAGACCCCCCAAGGAACTTATCTAGATGTGTGGTGAGAACTTTGAATGCCCAAGTGCTTCACAGAAGTTTTGAATGCAGAGTCGTGAAAATAAAAAATATTTTTTCCCACAAAAAAGATATTGTAGCCCCCAAGTTTTTATTTTCACAAGGGTAACAGGAGAAATTGGACCCCAGAAGTTGTTGTCCAATTTATCCCGAGTACGCTGATGCCCCATATGTGGGGGTAACCCACTGTTTGGGCGCACGGCAGAGCTCAGAAGGGAGGGAGCACCATTTGACTTTTTGAGCGCAAAATTGGCTGTCGTGTTTGGAGACCCCCTGATGTACCTAAACAGTGGAAAACCCCCAATTCTAGCTCCAACCCTAACCCCAACACACCCCTAACCCTAATCTCAACCTGATCCATAATCCTAATCACTAACCCTAACGATAATCACAACCCTTACCCCAAAACAACCCTAATGTCAACCCTAACCATAACCCTAATCAAAACCCTAAATCCAACACACCCCTAATCCTAATCTCAACCCTAACCTCAAACCTAACCCTAATCCCAATACACCCCTAATCACAACCATAACCTTAACCCTAATCCCAAGCGTAACCCTAATGCCAACCCTAACCCTAATACCAACCCTAATCCAAACCCTAACCCCAACTCTAACCCTAACTTTAGCCCCAACCCTAGCCCTAACTTTAGCCCCAACCCTAGCCCTAAGGCTACTTTCACACTTGCGTCGTTTGGCATCCGTCGCAATCCGTCATTTTGGACAAGAAACGGATCCTGCAAATGTGCCCACAGGATGCGTTTTTTGCCCATAGACTTGTATTGCCGACGGATCGTGACAGATGGCCACACGTCGCGTCCGTCGTGCACTGGATCAGTGTTTTGGCGGACCGTCAGCACAAAAAAACGTTCAATGTAACTTTTTTTGTACGTCGCATCCGCCATTTCTGACCGCGCATGCGTGGCCGTAACTCCGCCCCCTCCTCCCCAGGACATAGATTGGGCAGCGGATGCGTTGAAAAACTACATCCGCTGCCCACGTTGTGCACAATTTTCACAACGTGCATCGGTATGTCGGGCCGACGCATTGCGACGGCCCCGTACCGACGTAAGTGTGAAAGAACCCTAACCCTGAATTTAGCCCCAACCCTAAACCTAAATTTAGCCCTAACCCTAACTCTAGCCCTAACCCTAATTTTAGCCCCAACTGCTTTTCTCCTGTCGGCCGGCAGATGGCGATAGATGGCGGGCGCACTGCGCATGCGCCCGCCATTTTCTTTTCCCCGGCGGCCAGGAGGAGCAGCAGGAGGATCCAGGGACACCGGTGAGTATGATAGGGTCCCCGAATCCCCCTATTTCTCTGTCCTCTGATGTGCAATCACATGAGAGAACAGAGTATTACACTTTGATTTTTTATTTTTTTTTTTGCGGTCGCCGGTAAACAGTTAATTACCGGTGATCGCAAAACAGGGGTCGGTAAAACCGACCCCGATCATGTTCTTTGGGGTCTCGGCTACCCCCGGAAGCCGAGACCCCAGAGATTCTGCGCATGCGCCCGCCATTTTGAAGATGGCGGCGCCCACCGGGAGCCACGAGGAGCACTGGGGGAGATAGGTAAGTATCGGGGGGCGATCGGGGACCCCTTTTCTCTGTCCTCTGATGTGCGATCACATCGGAGGACAGAGAAATTAAAAAGAGATCGCGTTTTTTGCAATCGCCGGTAAACGGTTAATTACCGGCGATCGCAAATGCGGGGTCGGTTAAAAAAACCCCGAATCATGTTCTCTGGGGTCTCTGCTACCCCCGGCAGTTGAGACCCCGGAGAAAATCCGACTCTGGGGGGGGGCGCTATTTACTTTTTCCACGGCACTGTGGTTTAAGTACCCTTAGCGGCCGCCGTTAAAAGGCGTATCGGCGGTCGCTAAGGGGTTTCCTATTTATCAGCTATCCATGGGGCAGGTGAAAACTTATTGATCGGTGAGATCTGACCGCTGGGACCTGCGCCAATCGGCATGGCTTACCATGGCAGCCAGAGGCCTGATGAAGACACCTGTCACTGCTATCTTGGTACTCTCTTTAAGTCCTAACCACAGGCTAGGCTTCATTGGAGATCAGCAGTCTCCCTAATACTGTGGGTCTTGCAGTATATAGACCGAGCAATCAAAGGATCTCAGGTTCAAGTCCCTAAGAGTACTAAGAAATAAAGCAAAAAATGTTGTAATCACTTCCTTTTTAATTTAAAAATAAGAAACAAAGTATTTAGTACTGACACGTTTGTAAAGTGGATAAACGCTGTAAAAATGTAAAACGTCAAAATTGCTATAGTTTGGCTGAGGTATCTCCATAATGAAAAGCAATCAAAAAGTAGTGTGTAACAAAAAACGGTAATTAGACCTACCGGTAATTGTATTTCCAGGAATCCATCTTGACAGCACCATGGAGGACGTCCTTCTAATCCATAGTGGGACAGGAAACCACAAGAGTTTAAAAGGACCCTCCCCCAACCACCCTTCAGTGATTTTCCAAAGTAACACCTCTGGATGGATGCAAAAAAGAATTTTATTTGAACATAATCATTATACAAATGTTACTTCACATAAGTATGCAGTGTATTTGACATAGGGAGGGAACTAACAGTGCTGTCAGGATGGATTCCTGGAAATACAATTACCAGTAGGTCTAATTACCGTTTTCCAGGTCACCACCTGACAGCACCATGGAGAAGTACCAAAGGAGATTTTTGGTCCTAGGGAGAGACTACTGCATGAAGCACCTTCCTGCCAAAGGCTAGCTGAGATTACACTACGTCTAGTTTGTAATGCTTAGAAAAGGTACTGAGACTAGACCAGGACGCAGCCCTGCAGATCTGATCTGCTGAAGCACCCCCTCTCTCTGCCCATGAATGAGCTTTTAGGTTGCCTGGGGGACTCTTTCCCTGTGCCTAATATGCTAGGCTAATGGTGGATCTAATCCATCTCGCAATGGTAGATTTTGATGCTTTTTTTCCTTTATTAGGGCCTCTAAAAAGGACAAACAGATTAGTATCCTGTCTCCAGGCTCTAGTTGCCTCCAAGTACTTAAGTACAGTCTCCCTAACATCCAAGTTATGATAACATTTCTCCTTCTGGTTTTTGGGAAACTGAAAATGATGGAAGCACTACCTCTTGATTCACATTTGAATCTGAGACCACCTTAGGAAGAAAGCCTGGGTCAAGTCTTAAGACTAGTCTATCATCAAATATTTGCAAATAGGGATTTTGAGTGGACAGGACCTAAAGTTCCCCTAGTCTCTTAGCCGAAGTAATGGCCACTAGAAATGCTGTTTTGAGGGAAAGATTAGCGATGTCTATATCGTCAGCTAGATCAAAAGGATTTTTGCACAATTCATTAAGGACCAGGTTAAGATCCCAAGGTGGGATGGTTTTCCTGATTAAGCTTCTTAGCCTCAGAACTGCCCTGGAAAAATCGAGCTATCCAGGGGTGGCAGGCTAGGGAAGAATCATAAAATACGCTGAGGGCTGCCACTTGAACTTTCAGAGTACTCAGTTTAAGACCTTTCTTAAATCCCTGCTGCAAAAAAAATCAAGAATCTTGGGAATGTCAGGGTGATCAAGATCAACCATCGTGTCTCCACAAAAACTGCAGAATTTCTTCCAAATTTTTAAATAAATTGCAGAAGTTATTGGCTTCCTACTTGCTTGGAGTATGGAGATGACCTCCTCTGATAGACCTTTTGTTTTCAGGATCTGGCGTTCAGGATTCAAGCCGCTAATTGGAGGCTGTCTGGGTTCTGATGAAGAATCGGGCCCTGGAGGAGTAAATCTCTTCTTTTCGGAAGGAGAAATGGTTCCCCTACCGCCAACTTTTTTAGTAAGGGGAACTAGCTCCTCTTGGGCCAGAACTGAACCACTACAATGATCTGAGCTCTGTCCTCGTATATCTTCCTGAGGATTCTTGGGATTAATGCAAGAGGGGAAAAGCATAAAAGAGACCCCTGCTCCATGATTGTGAGAGTGTGTCTACTCCCGCCGGTCTTTCCAAAGGGTTCAGTGAATAAAAGGTTTCGACCTTCGCGTTCTGTCTGACAGCGAATAAGTCCACCTCTGGTGTTCCCCAGCGTTGGCATAGCTCGCTGAAAACTTTGCTGTTTAGCTCCCACTCTGTAGCTGACAGCTTTTTCCTGCTCAGAAAATCCGCCACTTGGTTCTTCGAACCCTCCAGATGTACTGCTGAAATTGAGAGTACCGATTTCTCCGCCCAACTGAAAATCTGATCCAGTAGATGTTGTAATTTTGGATGTCCTGGACCACCCTGATGTTGAAGGAAGGCTACCATCGTCGTGTTGTCCAAGAGAATCTTCAGGTGTTTGTTCTTTAGCAGAAACTGTGCTGAATAGAGGACCTTCCAAACCGCGTGTAGTTCCCTGTGATTTGAGGAGTTCTTGCTGTCTTCTGAATTCCACTGTCTCTGATAGTATCTTCCGAGGACTAGACCACCCCAACCTTGTTGGCTTGCATCTGTGGTCACCGTAACTGCTGGAGACTGGATCAACGGAACGCCGACCTGGAGATTTCTGGGAACAGTCCACCAGGGTAGGGATCGTCTGACCTGATGGGATAGACGGAACTCCCTGTCCAGTGAGCTCTGTCTTCTGTCCCAGGAAGCTAGAACTGCTCTCTGTAACTGACGGGAATGAAACTGGCTCCAGTTGACACAAGGAATGCAGGCCGTCATTAATCCAAGGATCTTCATTGCATCCCTGATGGAGACTCGACTTCTTGAAAAATGGCAAATTCTTTTTGTTAATTCGGACCGCTTCTCGTCGAAGAAAAGATTGACTGACATTTGAGTCTAGGATAACTCCTAGAAACTTTATTCTTGGTTTAGGCATCAGGTCTGACTTTGACCAGTTCACCACCCAACCTAATTTCTGCAGAGTGGAGATCACCAACTGACAATTGATCTTGAGCTGCCCTATAGAGTCTGCTACTATTAGGGAATCGTCTAAATAGGGTACTATCGTGATGTCTCGATTTCTCAGATAAGCCACTATTTCTACGACAAGCTTTGTGAAGACTCTGGGAGCTGTTGCCAACCCGAAAGGGAGGCAGCAAAACTGGTAATGGTAGACTCTTCCTTCTTTTTCTACCGCAAATCTGAGGTATTTCTGGTGATCTGCGCAGATTGGTACGTGATAATATGCACTCTTTAGATCTTAAGTGCACATTACCACGTCTTTCCCTAACAGGGGAATTGTAGAGCGAATAGATTCCATTTTGAATCTTTTGTATTCTAGCCATTTGTTTACGGGTTTGAGGTTTAATATAGTTCTGGATTCCCCAGGCGGCTTCTTTATAGAGAAGAGGCCTGAGTAATGACCTCTTCCTATCTCCCGAGGAGGAACTGGGGATACTGCGGCCATTCGCAGAAGATCCTGGATGTCCAACCACATAGGGGAGACTGAAGAAAGATGGACATTGGACTCAAAAAATTTCTCTGGGGGAACGGAGTTGAATTCTATTTTGTACCCCCGAGAGATAACCTGGAGAACCCAAGGACTTTTTGGTAATCTTGCCCCACTGTATCCAGAAGTTCGACAGCCGCCCTCCTATTCTGCTGGCATCATTTCTTTCAGAATTCTGATATGGAGGTCGAGGGACCTGAATCCCTATTTTTGTTTCTATTTTCTCCCCCTTTTTGATAGCTCAATCTCCCTTGCTTTCCCTTACCCCTATAGTCTGACCTTTGACTATAATAGGGCCTGCGAAAGGGCTGGTACTTTCTACGTTTTTCCTCTGGAAACCCCTTCTTTTCATCTGAAGCTTTTTCCAGGATATCATCAAGAATGGGTCCAAAGACTCTACCCCCTAAGAAAGGGATGGAGCACGGCTTATTTTTAAAATGGACATCACCTGACCAATTTTTCAACCATATAGCTCTCCTGGCTGCATTCGATAAAGACTGGCCTCTAGCTGTGAACCTAACAGACTCTGCAGTAGCATCTGCTAGAAAGCCGGTTGCTAGTTTTAGTAGAGGAATTGCTTTAATAATGGTCTCTCTAGGGGTTCTAGCTGACAACTGATCTTTCAAGTCATCTACCCACAAATGCATAGCCCGCGCCATGGATGTTGCCGCTATATTTGTGCAGATTACCGCCGCTGAGCTTTCCCAGGCTCTCTTTAAGAGCCTAGCCGCCTTGCGATCCATCGGCTCCTTTAAGTTAGAGGAGTCCTCGAATGGAATGGCGGTCCTCTTAGAAACTTTTGCAAGAGGAATGTCAATTTTTGGGATATCCTCCCAGTCCTTGATAGGGAGGCGGAGTCTGAAGTCTTTAGGAATTGATAACCTCCTTTCTGCTTCTTTCCATTCTTCTAAAATCATAGAACGAATATGGGCATTAACAGGAAAGACTTTTGAGGTCTGACAACGTAGTCCCCCAAACATTTCATCCTGACATGTCGGAGTAGATGCGGGTTCTTCAATCTGCATAGTCTGTCTAACTGCTCCCAAAAGCTCTTCTATATCATCAGATGAAAACAAATATTTTTTCCCCCTCTCTAGAGGATCTCTGCTTAACTCTTCCTCTTCCAGGTCTGATTCAAAAGAGCTGTCCTCGGATGACAGTTCCGATTCTCTCGGTCTTTTCTTGGATCTCTCCCCGTAGAATGTAAGTCCGCATGGACAGGGTCCTCTCCCCTCTGTACTAGTCTGTCATCATAAATTTGTGTCCTGTAAATGATCTCTATAACCCTGTATGTAACCCCTTTCTCATGTACAGCACCATGGAATTAATAATGCTACATAAATAAAAAATAATAATAATCTCTGTGGATCCTGGGGGTCAGACTGGATGGGCTGGGGAAATGTTAAGCCAGATATTGAGACTTGCACCTCCTCTCTGACAATGGCCCTCATATTCGTCATTAGAGAGGCCTGTTCTTCTCCCACGATCCGACTGGTGCATGACTCGCAGAGAGACTTTTGCCAGGAGTCCTTAAGTCTTATGGCACAAATGGGACATTTCCTGCACTTCCCGGATTTCTTAGCCACCGCAGAAGCATATAACACATAATATATAGAGAAGAAAATGTCGCATGGGCCTATACGTGATCAAAAGATCTGAGGGAGCAGGCCTCCGCCTGGGACTCACATGCGCCTGGGCCTCCTGCAGTATGTCGGGTTTCGGATTACCCGCCATACTGCTGGATAAGCCCCCCAGCCCACACATACCTTTATACTGTTGCCGCCGTGTCCCAAACCTCCAAAACGCTCAGGGAGTGGGAGGAGAGAAGACGCTGACCCATGCTGCCGGCCGCGACCCGGAAGTGACGTGCGCGACAGCCGAAAACTGGAAGTGACTCGCGCAGGAGTGCGATCCAGAAGCGAGCACGCGCCGCGCTCCCGGACTGCAGCCACGCCGATCCCAAATCCTCTGAGATGACCTGCGGCATTACCCCCGGATCCGCTTGCGAAGGATTTTACCCAGCAGAGGCGTCCACTTATGGCAGGTACATTGGGGTCTTGCGCCAAGGGTCGAGAGCCCCCCCAGTGGGAAGCAACCCTAAAACCAGGAGCAGCGCCACAGTGGTTGATGCTGAGGGACCCTATAACTCGGGTGTCTTGCAGAGTCTTCTAGTGGGAAGGAAGAGGCCGAGCCCCCCCGATCCTCACTCTCTGCACGGGACAGACTGACGAACTCTCGTCGTTCTCATCCACAGTGGGACAGGAGAAACACTGAAGGGTGGTTGGGGGAGGGTCCTTTTAAACTCTTGTGGTTTCCTGTCCCACTATGGATAAGAAGTACGTCCTCCATGGTGCTGTCAGGTGGTGACCTGGAAATTATATTAATAAAATAAAAAAATAAAAAAGTCTGCTCGCCATGTGCCACGATCACAAATTTCCAGTAAATTTTTACTGCACGATGAATACTGTAAAAAAGAAATAGAAAAATCTAAATTGCTTTTTTACCCCCCACCATTTACCGTATATACTCGAGTATAAGCCGAGATTTTCAGCCCATTTTTTGGGGCTGAAAGTCCCCCTCTCGGCATATACTCGAGTCATACCCAGGGGTCAGCAGGGGAGGGGGAGCGGGGGCTGTCTAATTATTACTCACCTGCTCCTGGCGCGGTCCCTGCAGCTTCTTCTTGTACTGAGCGGTCACATGGTACCGCTCATTACAGTAATGAATATGCAGCTCCACCCCTATGGGAGGTGGAGCCGCATATTCATTACTGTAATGAGCGGTAACGGTGACCGCTCAGTAGAGGAAGAAGCAGCAGCACCAGGGAACCAGAGACTGCACCGCGCCAGGAGCAGGTGAGTATAATGGGAAGGGGAGCGCTGCGCGATATTCACCTGTTCCCCGTTCCAGCCGCCACTTTGTCTTCAGCGTCTTCTGCAGTGACGCTCAGGTCAGAGGGCGTGGTGACGTGGTTAGTGCGCGCCCTCTGCCTGAACATCATTGCAGAAGACGTTGAAGATGGAGCGGCGCCGGAATGAAGTCAGGTGAATATTGAAAGTGACGAGGGCCTGAGCGACGGAGAGGTGAGTATGTGATTTTTTTTTTTTTATCGCAGCAACAGCAAATGGGGCAAGTGTCTGTATGGAGCATAATTCTGGGGCCAGAACGTTTGTGCAGCACTATATGTGGCAAGTGGCTGTATGGAGCATCTTATGGGGCCATAACATTTGTGCGGCAATATATGGGGCAAGTGTCTGTATGGAGCATCTTATGGGGTCATAATCAACATTTGTGCAGCATTATATTGGGCAAATGTGTCTATGGAGCATCTTACGGGGCCATTATTAATTTTTATGCAGGATTATATGGGGCATATTTTAATATGGAGCATCTTATGGGGCCCATCATAAACTTTATAGATCATTATATGGGGCTCCTGATTCAATAGGGATATTCAAAAACACTTAACCTGCTGATGTCTCAATTAATTTTACTTTTATTGGTACCTATTTTTGCCGTATTTTCTGGCGTATAAGACGACTGGGCGTATAAGACGACCCCCAACTATTCCATATAAAATATGGAATTTGGGATATGCCCGCCGTATAAGACGGGGGTCATCTTATACGCCCAGTCATCTTATACGGCGTGTGGTTCCTAGGTTCTGGAGGAGAGGAGACTCTCCTTCAGGCCCTGGGATCCATATTCATGTTAAAAATAAAGAATAAAAATAAAAAACATGGATATACTCACCCTCGGACGGGCCCTGGATCACAGCGCTGCTATCGTCTCCCTCTGTTCCTTAGAATGCGGTGAGTGAAGGACCTTCGATGACGTCGCGGTCACATGAGCGGTCAGATGTTGGTAGTCTTCAGACTTCATAATGCCATGCACACGGTCAAGCAGTCCAGTGCCAGAGGCAGCAAAGCAACCCCAAAACATCAGGGAACCTCCGCCATGTTTGACTGTAGGGACTGTGTTCTTTTCTTTGAATTCCTTTTTTTTTCTCCTGTAAACTCTATGTTGATGCCTTTGCCCAAAAAGCTCTACTTTTGTCTAATCTGACCAGAGAACATTCTTCCAAAACGTTCCAGGCTTTTTCAAATAAGTTTTGGCAAACTCCAGCCTGTCTTATGTCTCGGGGTAAGAAGTGGGGTCTTCCTGGGTCTCCTACCATACAGTCCCTTTTCATTCAGACGCCGACGGATAGTACGGGTTGACACTGTTGTACCCTCGGACTGCAGGGCAGCTTGAACTTGTTTGGATGTTAGTCGAGGTTCTTTATCCAACATCCGCACAATCTTGCGTTGAAATCTCTTGTCAATTTTTCTTTTCCGTCCACATCTAGGGAGGTTAGCCACAGTGCCATGGGCTTTAAACTTCTTGATGACACTGCGCACGGTAGACACAGGAACATTCAGGTATTTGGAGATGGACTTGTAGCCTTGAGATTATTTTTTATTATTTATTATTATTATTATACATTTTTATAGCGCCATTTATTCCATGGCGCTTTACATGTGAATACGGGGCAAATATAGACAAATACATTAAACATGAGCAGATAACAAGGCACACGAGTACATAAGGAGGGAGGACCCTGCCCGCGAGGGCTCACAGTCTGCAGGGGGTGGGTGAATGTGGGTGGGGGTGGGGGTGGGGAGATTGCTCATGCTTCCTCACAATTTGGCTTCTCAAGTCCTCAGATAGTTCTTTGGTCTTAATTCTTTTCTCCATGCTCAATGTGGTTTACACAAGGACATAGGACAGAGGTTGAGTCAACTTTATTCCATGTCAACTGGCTGCAAGTGTGATTTAGTTATTGCCAACACCTGTTAGGTGCCACAGGTAAGTTACAGGTGCTGTTAATTACACAAATTAGAGAAGCATCACATGATTTTTCGAACAGTGCCAATACTTTTGTCCACCCACTTTTTATGTTTGGTGTGGAATTATATGCAATTTGGCTTTAGGACAATTCTTTTTGTGTTTTTTAATTTAAGACAAACTAAATGAAGATAATAATACCAAATAATTTGTGTTTGCGATCATTTTCAGGAAGAAAATGAGTATTATCTGAAAGAATTGCAGGGGTGTCAATACTTTTGGCCATGACTGTATGGTAAATGTAATGGTTTAAGGCTATGTGCACACGTTGCGGACTTACTGAGGATCGCAGCGTTTTTTTTTTCCGTGCAGAAACGCTGCATATCAGCAAGTGATTTACAGTACAATTTAAATCAATGGAAAAAAAAAATGCTGTGCTAATGATGCGGAAAATTCCGCACGGAAAACACAGCGGATTAAAAGAAGGAGCTTGTCATTTATTTGTGCGGATCTGCAGCGTTTTTGTACCCATTCAATTATAGAAATCCACAGGGGTAAAAATGCATGAAATCCGCACAAAATCATAAAAAAAAGCGCATAAAAAAAGCATCAAATCCGCACATGTATTTTCTACCAAGAGATGCAGAATCCGCACAAAAAATTCCAGACACAAATCCGCAACGTGTGAATACACCCTAATTCAGAACTACAATTCGGTAAGCAAAAGTAAACCTTCATAGTGCTAGGTAGACTGAAAAAAAAAGTTAAGGGTCTTGCAAAGGTGAAAGCAATTTAACCCGTAAAATAAAATTATAACTACTTTTATTTTATATTCACACTACGAAAAAAAATTAACACTCTCTTGGGGTGTGCTCCCTTCATTGTTCAGGAAAGCTTGAGAGTTCAGACTGGCGGCATGGTCGAGTCACTGGTCTGAACTGGGCAGCTCTGCCTCTGAGGCATCGGAGACGCCGGGCCCTGCCACCTGTCCAGCTTCAGAGCGGTGCAATGGTAACAATAAAACAACACAAAAACATTGTAACAATGAGAAACAAAAAAAAACAAAAAAAAGAAAAACAAACAAACATGTTATAGCTCTTGGAATGAAACCAAAAAAATGGGAAATTAGGGCACAGGCTTGTAATTCTTTAGAATATCAAAATAACTGTTTACCAGGCAGCAGAGATGTCCTTCTCCAACAAGTAACTGAAGCAGCAATGTTGGTCACGGACACAGCACGTCCATTATGGTGCAGGGGTATATTAACTTTTTTGTTTTTGCATGGACAGATTAGGTTGTGAAAAAGAATTGAATGTCTTTTATATTTTTTATTCTGATTTGCAGGTCAAATTCGCCCATTGATGTGAACAGGTCTTATACTTGGATGCCAACTGGAATACTGTTTAATGTTAAACAGGAAGGAGAAACTAATGGTAAAAACGTACGCAAACAACAATGGATGAAAATAGGAAACGCAAAAAAAAACATGAAAAGAAGGTGTAGAGGGCACAAAACAATGGAGGTCCATTGAATCACATGTTGAGCTGCAAAGCACAGCGAAGATGCAGCGCTGGAGTGACAGGGGCTTCAACAAGTATGGCTTCTTTTAAAGCATTACAACAAGCGGTGGCACCAATATTCACTAAACACTGAGAATGTCTTCAAGCTCCAAAATTCATAAGCCCTAAAAGTTAGGGAAAATGGCACTAATGAATGAGCGACTGCAGCAACATTTAATAATCAAATATATTACCTTGCTAATGTAGATTTTCCAGAGCCTGGAGCGCCCCTCAGAAGAACCAGAACTTTTCCTACATACGGGGTCACTTTTTTTGGCATCTGCGGACCACTCTGTGCCATATTTATAGGTTTAATAGTCTCAGCTTTCCAGTGGGTTTGGGGAAAATGGTTAAAATTCCAGAGGAATTGGGGAGGGTTATAGCAAACTCCTGCAACAGGTGGCCTTATACCAGCTACACTCGGCCACTGCAACGGATTAATAGCTACTGGTGCAATGAATGCAGGATTGAGATTGGAGACTGGATAAAAGCAGGACGCCATAGGATTCCACTTTGTTTGTGAGTTTGGAGATACAGTTTGCAGTTTCACTTGTGTTGTCGGTGACATTGGCCCAGTAAACGGCTCATCTACTTCCGGAGGTTTCTCAACACTCGTGACATTTTCTTGGGAATATGTGGCTCTATAATTAGAATAGTCTGCATTTACCAACCCATCTGGTTCTGTGACATCTGCAACTGCACCCGTGTTACGTTCATCAGACAGAACATCTGACTCCAAGGTATATGTGTGATCTTCACTTTGCAGATCTGCGCTGGATTGATCAGCTAATATATGATCGGTGTGGCATGAAGTATCGCCAATATTCCTAGCGTGATCCAGCTCTGGCTCCACTATATCCTCCTCACATCGTTCTGCGCAGTTTAGGCCGTACTTATCAAGTGCCTCATCTAACAACATATCCAAGTCATTGCACACCGTCTCGTCCATATATGAGGCATCTGTTGGTTCTTCTATTTGATCAGGCACATGTTGAAAATTATCTGAAACTTGTGATTCCACCTCAAAATCATCCAGGAGTGAAGGCACCATGGCAAAACCCGTTGACTCTTGAGTGTTCCCTTTGGTTGACGTTGATAGCTCCAAAAGGTAGTCCATCACGGTCTCAACTAGGTCAAAAACAGAAACATGCCAAAATAAAACCTCGCTACTTCTCTAAATCAGGTTTATAGACTCACATCATGAATAGTGTTTATTTAGTAGTATTACCCACCTTCTTTATACTCACTGAGAACCATCTCAACCAAGGACGGGTCAAGGTTGGGGAACATCTCACACATGTTGCTAAAAACTTCCTCCCTGTTATTGCTCATTGCTGGAGGAAGAGGTAGACCAGCCGATGGGACTGATGGCGAGCCGGTGAGAGAAACCCTTCTCTGAGGACTTGCCGATAAACTCTTTCTTTTTCTAGGCATTTCACACTTGGATGTTCATCAGTCTTCTCTTATATTTACAGTCATTTCCATTCTTAACATCTATATATATACACCTGGAAAAGTGAGACAACTGTTAGCAAGTAAAGCTGTGCTAGAAAAAAAAAAGACCAATACAGGATAAGAGATTTTAACAATATTATAAAAAATTTAAAAAAAGGCAGCAAATGATCAGTGGTTGGTATATTCTGCCCGGACTTGTCAAACAACTCACTGAAACCGGTTTTATTAATATGTATGGCAGTAAAAGGAATGCATCATCAGATAATAACCTACTATCTAAATAATTTTTTTATCTTTAGTCTTTGACAATAATTACCATATTTTTTGATGTACTAAAAAAATAAATCTTGACATTTAACACTGGCAGCATAGAAGTGAGACGCCTCTGGGGACCTGTGTGTCCGACTAGTCTCCCGTGTAGTTCGGTCCCTGCTAGATTATTAAGTATGGTATGTTTTTCTCCGAAATGCTGCAGTGTTTCAGAGTCAATCACCTGGCAGAGCTTGTACAGACAGTGCCTGACACAGGCTGCCCGTGGATTGGGCAGCTTGGATCAGATTGTCAGGTTCCCTTTAAGGCCAATCTTCTGCGGGAGAGGGGGTCATCCCTGAGCTTATGGACTAATTACGTCATTTCCCTCCACAGTTGATTTTAGCACTTATCTGGTTACCCCGACCAGTCTAGCAATGCGCCGTTGAGATGCAATAAATGTCCAAGGCTGACAACAATTCACACTGGGCGTTTTTGCTGCTTTTTTTAATACTAATTTTCAGCTGCTTTTTACAGTACCAGCAAAGCCTATGAGATTTCAGAAATCTCATGCACACACATTGGTTTTTTGTGTGATCAGTATATTGTGCTTTGCTGCGTTTTTTTGAACGTCACTTCTTTCTTTCTCATTTTCATTTCATTCATTTTTTCAGCGTTTTTCACCAATTGTCTTGAATGAGTGTTGAAAAAACGCAGGTATCAATATTTGCTGATGAAAATCCAAGGACATTAGCCTGGACAAAAAGAAAAAAAAACGCACAAAAAAAAACCACAACAAAAACCTGCGTTTTTGACGCAGCTTCTTTCCTGCCATGAAGATCAGGTTTTGCTGCAGAAAAAAAAGCAGCAAGAACACCCTGTGTGACCTTACCCTTACTGTAAACTGGGTGTACATGGGAATGAAAATGAGCTGCAGGATCCAATCCAATCACGAGACAAAATCAAATGCGGTACTGTGAACTGATGCGTTTCTGTGGCAAATACTGACGAAGCACAGAAAAAAAACACTTCTCGACATAGCCGATTACATCCCATAATAAAAACGTATGTACTCAGCCCAAGATGGATCAGCGGAAGCAATTACTGATGCGATAACACTTAGCTGATCATCTGTGCAATGCATAGAGTCAAGTCAGTGATAAAAGCTAGAGCTTCGCACCGCAGATCTTCATGGCTTATCTACAGAACATGTCAATCACCCCATCAGAGAAATCATTGCACATGGAAGTGTTATCAAAAATCCAAGAGCGGAAAATATAAGGAACAATGTTATGTAATACTAACTCCCCTAAAAGAAGTGTGCGCAGAGTCATTACCTCCAGCAGCGAGCCGCTCTCCACAATATCGTCCTATCGCATAGAACACTTTCCTAGTAACTTATCAGCGGCCAAGGTCTTGTGTGCAGACTATCAGCAGCAAACATTCACAGGACTGATCCCATTATGCCATCTGCACACTCTGCTCACACACTTGTACAGGTTTTACAGAAATAAGAAGCCTTGCCATATTTTACTCCACCTTATTCAGAAAGCCACAACATGAGGGCGGCCAAGTGTTAGCCACACTGATAGCCTAATAGGGGTTAAGTTATGTTCACACGTCCAGTAGAGATCTGTTAGAACGGATCCAGGGGCAATCCGATGTCAAACAAGTTTTTGAAAAACTGATTTTAGCTGGATCCGTTAGAACACTGGCGTCTAAAAATGGATCCATCAAATGGCCATCTGTATTTGTTTCTTTGAAAAGGATCTGTTTTTTGCTTACTGGATCAGTTTCAAATGGAAGATTACTTGACATGTGCAGAAGTACCGAATATGTTAAATATTATTTTTCCAGTAAGCAAAAAACGGATCCATGCTGCTGGTTCCATTCTAACGGATGATTAGTGGACATGCCATTATCATATAACAGGTTATTTTTATAGGAGGCTGCCACAATTCCCCTGTAAGCCCTGAGTGTGTGGATAAACCACATACATGGGGGTCGCAAGAATACCCCCTCACTGGAGGGATACAGGGAATCATGGCAGTGTGTACACTGAATGCAGACTTATCAATTCATCCTAAAAAAAATAAAAAAAAAATAAAAAGATATCCCTCTGCTGCTTGCTGTAGGATTGATAAAATCATTACTACAGGAGATTATCACTGGAGGACTAGTAAACCTGCTGCCAAGTAGTCCTCTATATTCATAAGCTGTGTATAATCATTATTGTGCATAGGCAGAAAGCTGCTAATCAGTGGTGCCGGCAGGGTTATACAGGGTTCATGAAGCTTTCACAGAACTGCTACATCCTGAGCAAAGAAAACTGTGACAAGCAGCCCAGTAAGTGATACATCAGTGAAATCAGGGTCTCAGTCTCTACATCATGCTGCTCTCAGATCGGGTACTAAAACCTGCTGACAGATTCCCTTTAAATATAGTGTAGGTAAAGCAGAATGTGGCTGTGCAATGTGTGATAATATTTTCTGAATGAAAATATATATATACCTATGTACTGTAGAAATAGAAACGTCTCTTTGGCCCAAGTAGCAGATACCTTTTACTGGCTAATTAAAAATTATAACAAAATTATAGATCGATGTATATTTATTAAGTTACATTTTTTCTGAAACGCTCTGGATACAATCGTGCAGCCTGGCTGTGAATCACGGTGGGAAAGCATGAATCTCCTGACAGATTTCCTTTAGAAGGCATCGTTCTCGGCAGCACATTGTCCTGGGTAAGGCTACCTTCACACTGGCGTTTTTTTCAAAACGTCGCAATACGTCGTTTAGGGGGAAAAAAAGGCATCCTGCAAAGTTGTTTGCAGGATGCGTTTTTGCCCCATAGATTAACATTAGCGACACATTGACACACGTTGCAACCGTCGTGCGACGCTTGCGCCGTGTTGTGGCGGACCGCCGGGAGCAAAAAATGTTACATGTAACGTTTTTTGCTGCCGACGGACCGCTTTTTCCGACCGCGCATGTGCGGCCGGAACTCCGCCCCCACCTCCCCGCACCTTACAATGGGGCAGCGGATGCGCAGGAAAAATGCATCCGCTGCCTCCGTTTCACTGCTAGCGTCGGAACCTCGGCCCGACGTACTGCGACGGGCCGATTCCGACGCTAGTGTGAAAGTAGCCTAAGTTGGACATGTGCTGCTTATAACAATGATATTCTAGATCTACAAAAAGTGCTGCTGTCCTGGTGAAACAGGCTGTTAAATGACTGCCGGTCTGTTTGCCTGTTGCCGATCGGTGGCTGTTTAACCCTTGAGGACAAGTCAGAGTACGTGTAGCCTAAGAAAAGCCATTGCTTTCCAGAACTGAAGACATCCATTAAAGGGTGATGGAGTACTTGTGATACTGTTTCTTACGTATCACTTCAGCACAGATTACTATAACCCTGAATCTCAGTCTATCCTGTTATTATAACTTTTAGTCTCCATGTCTGGTTAGTAGCCCCAAGGCTCATCTGTTATCTCTGTGGCCTTGGATTATAGTATCATCTATGAGGACGCTCCAGACTCTGTGCTCAGCTCCAATCAGATTTCTAGGTAATTTGCTGTATCCATCACCAGACACAGGTCCTGGTACGGGACTCTAACTGCTTTGTGTATTGTTCTGTCATTTCTGATTGTTGGTAAACCCTAAAGTGTTGTTAGTAATTGGCCGCACGTATGTAAGGCTCTCCCAACTCTTTATAAATGTATGTAGCTGGCTATTTCGGGTCGGACCTGGCCATAGCCACACAAGTTCTTTGTCTTCTCCACTGGTCAGTGTTTATATGGCATAATTAGGAATCGCCAAAAATGATCGGAAGAACCATGTATAGGGTTTTGCCAGAGCAATGCAAATTGTTAAAACTACTCCACAAAGAGTAGAAACAGACTCTAAGGCTATGTGCACACGTAAGAAAAGAGGTGCAGAATTTTCTGCAAAAAACCCGCATCCGCAGCCGCGGATTCGCCGCGGTTTTTATGCTGATTTTGTGTGGTTTTTATGCGGAATTGCTGTGGATTTTGTGCGGATTTTGCCACTGCGGATTTTTAACATGGAGGGGTGCAGAGACGCTGCAGATCCGCACAAAAGAGGTGACATCCGCTTTTTTTTCTCCCATAGAATAACATTGTACTGTACATCACAGTGCGGATCTGCAGCGTTTCTGCGCGGAAAAATCTGCAGCAAGTGCACATAGCCTTAAACTTATTACCTAGCGCAGCGATTCCCAACCATTGTGCTGCGACATCCCGGTTAAAGATGGCAGCCAGATTAATACAAAAAAAACTTGGATTTAGGCAGAAAACCACTCTTGGCAGCACGACTAATAGTCAACTTCATCTTTCAGGTACCGTAATCGAATAGTCCAGCAGCGCTGCAGGAAACCATGGGCAGCTTCTTGCACCTCTCGCAGGCCGCACGTCAGATGAGTGGGTATTCATTGTATCCAGGGGGCACAGATTGTATGTACGTATATATACGTATGTGTGTGTGTGTGTGTGTGTGTGTGTGTGTGTGTGTGTGTGTGTGTGTGTGTGTGTGTGTGTATATATACACACACACACATATACATACACACACATATATATATACAGTACAGACCAAAAGTTTGGACACATCTCATTTAAAGATTTTTCTATAACTTCATGACTATGAAAATTGTAACTTCACACTGTAGGCATCAAAACTATGAATTAACACATGTGGAATTATATACTTAACAAAAAAGTGTGAAACAACTGAAAATATGTCTTTTATTCTAGGTTCTTCAAAGTAGCCACCTTTTGCTTTGATGACTGCTTTTCACACTCTTGGCATTCTCTTGATGAGCTTCAAGAGGTAGTCACCGGGAATGGTCTTCCAACAATCTTGAAGGAGTTCCCAGAGATGCTTATCACTTGTTGGCCCTTTTGCCTTCACTCTGCGGTCCAGCTGACCCCAAACCATCTCGACTGGTTTCAGGTCTGGTAACTGCGGAGGCCAGGTCATCTGGCGTAGCACCCCATCACTGTCCTTCTTGGTCAAATAGCCCTTACACAGCCTGGAGGTGTGTTTGGGGTCATTGTCCTGTTGAAAAATAAATGATGGTCCAACTAAACGCAAATCGGATGGAATAGCATGCCGCTGCAAGATGTATTGGTAGCCATGCTGGTTCAGCATGCCTTCAAGTTTGAATAAATCCCCAACAGTGTCACCAGCATAGCACCCCCACACCATCACACCTCCTCCTCCATGCTTCACGGTGGGAACCAGGCATGTAGAGTTCATCCGTTCACCTTTTCTGCGTCGCACAAAGACAAGGTGGTTGGAACCAAAGATCTCAAATTTGGACTCATCAGACCAAAGCACAGATTTCCACTGGTCTAATGTCCATTCCTAGTGTTCTTTAACCCAAACAAGTCTCTTCTGCTTGTTGCCTGTCCTTAGCAGTGGTTTCCTAGCAACTATTTTACCATGAAGGCCTGCTGCACAAAGTCTCCTCTTAACAGTTGTAGAGATGTGTCTGCTGCTAGAACTCTGTGTGGCATTGACCTGGTCTCTAATCTGAGCTGCTGTTAACCTGCGATTTCTGAGGCTGGTGACTCGCATAAACTTATCCTCAGAAGCAGAGGTGACTCTTGGTCTTCCTTTCCAGGGGCGGTCCTCATGTGAGCCAGTTTCTTTGTTGCGCTTGATGGTTTTTGCCACTACACTTGGGGACACTTTCAAAGTTTTCCCAATTTTTCAGACTGACTGACCTTCAATTCTTAAAGTAATGATGGCCACTCGTTTTTCTTTACTTAAGGCCCCTTCACATTAAGCGACGCTGCAGCGATACCGACAACGATCCGGATCGCTGCAGCGTCGCTGTTTGGTCGCTGGAGAGCTGTCACACAGACAGCTCTCCAGCGACCAACGATCCCGAAGTCCCCGGGTAACCAGGGTAAACATCGGGTTACTAAGCGCAGGGCCGCGCTTAGTAACCCGATATTTACCCTGGTTACCAGCGTAAAAGTAAAAAAAAAAAAAACAGTACATACTTACCTACCGCTGTCTGTCCCCGGCGCTGTGCTTCCCTGCACTCCTCCTGTACTGGCTGTGAGCACAGCGGCCGGAAAGCAGAGCGGTGACGTCACCGCTCTGCTTTCCGGCTGACCGATGCTCACAGCCAGTACAGGAGGAGTGCAGAGCACAGCGCCGGGGACAGACAGCGGTAGGTAAGTATGTACTGTTTTTTTTTTTTTACTTTTACGCTGGTAACCAGGGTAAACATCGGGTTACTAAGCGCGGCCCTGCGCTTAGTTACCCAATGTTTACCCTGGTTACCAGTGAAGACATCGCTGGATCGGTGTCACACACGCCGATCCAGCGATGTCCACGGGAGATCCAGCGACGAAATAAAGTTCTAGACTTTGTTCAGCGACCAACGATCTCCCAGCAGGGGCCTGATCGTTGGTCGTTGTCACAAAAAGCAACGATTTCCTTAACGATATCGTTGCTACGTCACAAAAAGCAACGATATCGTTAACGATATCGTTATGTGTGAAGGTACCTTTAGCTGCTTTTTTCTTGCCATAATACAAATTCTAACAGTCTATTCAGTAGGACTATCAGCTGTGTATCCACCAGACTTCTGCTCAACACAACTGATGGTCCCAACTCCATTTATAAGGCAAGAAATCCCACTTATTAATCCTGACAGGGCACACCTGTGAAGTGAAAACCATTCCCAGTGACTACCTCTTGAAGCTCATCAAGAGAATGCCAAGAGTGTGCAAAGCAGTCATCAAAGCAAAAAGGAAGCTACTTTGAGGAACCTAGAATATAAGACATATTTTCAGTTGTTTCACAATTTCTTGTTACGTATATAATTCCACATGTGTTAATTCATAGTTTTGATGCCTTCAGTGTGAATTTACAATTTTCATAGTCATGAAAATACAGAAAAAGTTTTAAATGAGACGGTGTGTCCAAACTTTTGGTCTGTACTGTAATTATATATATATATATATATATATATATATATACATATATATACATACACACATACACACACACATACATACACACATTATATATACAAATATATATATATATATATATATATATATATATATATATATATATATATATATACACATACATTTACGGTATATTAAATAGGCCTGGGGTGCACATTTTTTTATATTAAGGGGACACTTTTTAATATTCAGGTGGCAGGGAATATTTTTTTTAATAATTATTTGTAGTACATTTTTCAGGATAACCTGATTAAAAATTATTAAAAAAAAGCTCAGTGTGAACTATGGATGCGTTTTTTCCATTGGTATCAATAGGAAGTTTTTTCAAAGAGGATTTTAAACATTTTTAGGTGGATTTTGAGGCAGAATCAACTCCAAAACGGGTCCCACTGTTGCGGCTACCACCGGACTGCAGAACAGGAGACATGTGTCCCCACAGGACTGCTGCCAGGTGGTTTCCACACTCTTCCTGGTCTTTGGAAGTACTGATAAGAGCAGAGCTCGGCACTTGGCAAGGATCATCGGTGCCAGACACACACTCAGGAACGTATATTAGATGCTTCCGTCGTTTATTCCTACAGAAGAAATAGACAGACATTGCACAGATTGGAATCGGTTTCCATTTTGCATCCATCTTTGTTCCTTCTGGAAATTGATCCGTTTGACTAGAGGAGTCTCTAAACACCTCTAGTGTTCTGGCTGTGGGAAGTGCTAAAACACAGACCCGTTAATGGTTGACATAACGGATGACCATTACTAATGTTTAGTTCTCGAGAAGACTAATGTTAACCTCTTAACGACCGCCAATATACATAAAAACAGCGGCCGGTAAAGTGCCTTATTCTCTCATTGCCCTTGTAAAACGGCGATCGAAAATAAGAGAATAGAGGAAAAAAAAAATGATGTAACAAGTCAGAGGAGAGATAAATTGTGTTCTCAGGCCCCCACGGTACCTTAGTACTGGAACCACCATCCCCTGGCCCTTCATGAAGTAAAATGGAGGGTGCAAGAGCAGTGTGCCAGCCAAAATCTGTCCGACACCCGACAACCACAGGGAATAGTCCTATTGGTTCCTGACTTTTGATCAATGTGATAGACCCCATCACAGTGATCAAAAACCCAATATGTAGTAAATATGGCAGCACTTGGGCTGTGACTCTCTCTCCTCTCCTTGTAATTGTTCTATGAGAGAGGAGAGATGCACTACGTCCAAGTGATGTCCTGTCAGAGAAAAAAATAATCACATTTCTATCTCAGTTTTAATAAATCCCTTCCCAATCGTCTAATCACCCCCCTTGGTTATCCCCCCACATCATCCCCTAGTCAGATTACATTTTTATTTTATAATTTTTATTTCTTTCATTCTTTGCCGTTAGAGTTAGTCTTCGACTCTATCTATATAATTGTCTAAGGGGCATTTCCGTCTTTCTGTCTGTCTTTCTGTCTGTCCCGGATATTAATTGGTTGCAGGCTTGCGGCCAGCCAGTGGGCGTAGACAAAAGGGCAGGGGAGGCCAGGAAGTATGCAGAGCAAGTCCCCGCCCACTCCGTCCAGGCCCGGCCAGAAGCGCTGCAAAGGGGGCGGAGTTGCCATGAGGAGGGCGGAGCCGGCCGGGACCATGGGCGCTGTTGGGCCTACCACCGCCAAAAGCCGGGGACTAGATTTGCGGCCAGGGTCAGTGACTACGGCCGCGGTTATTCATGACGGCTGCGACAGCAGGAAACAGCGCAGCACATGCGGCGGTGACAGCTGCGGACGGAAGGTGAGTATATACTACGTGGGCCGGGCAATATACTACGTGGGCCGTGCTATATACTACGTGGGCCGGGCAATATACTACGTGGACTGGGCAATATACTAAATGGGCTGTGCTATATACTAAATGGGCTGGGCAATATACTAAGTGGCTGGGCAATATACTACATGGATATGCATATTCTAGAATACCCGATGCGTTAGAATTGGGCCACCATCTAGTTTAAAAAATAAATTACAACGTTATGGTGACATTTAATAAGAAATGTTATCAAACTCTGTGTCATATCAGTGTGTTCAAAATGCTCACTACTCCCCTGGATAAAATCCTTGAGGGGTGTAATTTCCAAAATGGGGTCAAATTGTGTGTGTGTGGGAGGGGGGGTGGGAGGTTGATGTCTTCTGCTTAGGCACCTTAGGGGCCCTGCAGTTACACCATGGTGTCCACCTCTTTCAGCCAATTTTTGTTCCAAAATTCAAATATTGCTCCTTCCCAGCCCCGCCGTTTGTCCATGCAGAACTTTTTGCTTACATGTGTGGCATTGCTGCACTCTAAAGAAAATGTGTAGCAAACTGTGGGGTCCACTTTTTTGCGTTACCCCCTGCAAAAGTAAAACTTGTTTCATTCCACTTTTCATTAATTCCTGTGAGGCACCTGAGGTGTTAAATTTTGTTCCCAACAACAGTTTTGCAGTACGGTATTTGAGAGGTACGGTTTTTAAAATGACATCACTTTTGGGGAGTTTCGAATATATAGGCTCCTCAAGGTCCATTTAAATCTGAATAGACCTCCTAAAGAGACAGGTTTAGTAAATTTGTTGAAAAGAAATTGCTGCTATACTTTTTAACCCCTAACATCATGTTTTAAAAATTATGCAGCTGTAAAATAAACATGTGGGAAAAGTTATTTATTAATTATTTTGGACAGAATGACTTAGGCTATGTTCATACGTTGCGGTTTTTACCGCGGATCCGCTGCGTTTTTGAGGCTACGGATCTGCAGCAGTTTTCCATGCGGTCTACAGTACCATGTAAACCTATGGAAAACCAAATCCGCTGTGCACATGTTGTGGAAAAAAACGCGCGGAAACGCAGAGTTGTTTTTTCCGCATGTCAATTCTTTATGCGGATCTGCAGCGTTTCTACACACATTGACTTGTATTGAGTCGGGCACTTCCGCAGCAAAACCGCAGATATAAAAAACATCTGCGCTTTAGCTGAGGAGGAAACGCTGCAGATCGGGAGGTGGAAAGAGTACGGGTAGTGCTTGGCCTGCCGGGGGGGGGGGGGACTAAAAGTCCCATCGGGCTATGCCTGCTACAATGACAGTGATTGACACATTAGCCAATGATGGGACAGTAGTAGTCCCATCATCCGGCTAATGTGTTGAAAGTAAAAAAAAAAAACAAACAAAAAAAAACAGAAACATACATACTGCATACATACATACATACATACATACAAAATACTAGCATACTACATGCATACTACATGCATACATACAACATACTACATACAATACATTCATACATTACATACAATACCTACATATAACATACAGTACATACAACATAGAGTACGTACTCACCATCACTTGTCACTTTGAACCCGAAGCCATTGTCACCTGTAAAAAATATTAAAATAATAAACAAACACTATACTCCCTGATCCGCAGATATCCAATTAAAACGAGTATCCCACGAGCCACGACGATCTCCCATGGACGATTGTCTCCTGTCAGTGTGTCACTGAGGGTCCTATAGACATCAACCGATGTCACTGTTCTATAGGGGAGATCATCGTGGGACACTCGTTATTAATTGGACTGCATTGGACAGGGAGTATACGGTTTATTATTTTACGTTTTTTGCAGGCGATCAAGTATGGTAAGTAAGGTTAAATTAAGAATAATAAAATACTTTTTTCTGGCTGTGTATTTTTTTTGTTTTTAACTCTTTCACTACTCTAGGATTAATAATGGATAGGTGTCTTATTGACGCCTCTCCATTATTAACCCGACTTAATGTCACCTTACAATAGCAAGGTGACATTAACACCTTATTACTAGTGTTGAGCATTCCGATACCGCAAGTATCGGGTATCGGCCGATACTTGCGGTATCGGAATTCCGATACTTTTGTGATATCGGGTATCGGATCAATAGGGATGTGTAAAATAAAGAATTAAAATAAAAAATATTGATATGCTCACCTCTCCGGCGGCCCCTGGACATCATGCTGCTAACCGGGAGGCTTCTTTGTTCAAAATGCGCGCCTTTAGGACCTGGGAATGACGTCCCGGGTTCTGATTGGTCGCGTGCCGCCCATGTGACCGGCACGCGACCAATCAGAAGCCGCGACGTCATTCTCATTCACAAAAACTCCTAATTCTAGGAATTGAGGACCTGCGAATGACGTCACGGCTTCTGATTGGTCGCGTGCCGGTCACATGGGCGGCACGCGACCAATCAGAACCCGGGACGTCATTTCCAGGTCCTAAAGGCGCGCATTTTAAACAAAGAAGCCTCCCGGTTAGCAGCATGATGTCCAGGGGCCACCGGAGAGGTGAGCATATCAATATTTTTTATTTTAATTCTTTATTTTACACATCCCTATGGATCCCAGGGCCTGAAGGAGAGTTTCCTCTCCTTCAGACCCTGGGAACCATGAGAATACCTTCCGATACTTGATGTCCCATTGACTTGTATTGGTATCGGATATCGGTATCGGCGATATCCGATATTTTTCGGGTATCGGCCGATACTATCCGATACCGATACTTTCAAGTATCGGACGGTATCGCTCAACACTACTTATTACCCTATATCCTACAAATATTGGCCCCCGATCATCGGCTTTCCCCCTCTGGTGCAGAAAATTGCGTGGGAGCCCACGCCATTTTTTTTTTTTTTAATTAAACGCTCATTAAGAAACATCGGCCTTTCTATTATATATCTATAGATATATCGATATATATATATATATATATATATATATATATATATATTTATAGATAGACATATCTATAGATACATAGCTGTATCTATCCATATATCTGGCTGCTTTCACACATCAGGTTTTTGCCGTCAGGCGGATCCGTTTTTTTTTCCGCCGGATCTGTTTTTTCTCAGAGTTGTATTAGCACCGGATTGCGCCTGATGGCCACACGTTTCATCCGTTTTTTGCCGGATCCGTAAAAAAAAAAAAAAACTGTTTCCGCCGGACGGAGATAACATACAGAGGAAAGTTTTTCTGTCCGGTGAAAAAACGCACACGTTACAAGTACATTTTGATCGCTGTGATAGAACCTATCACAGCGATCAAAATAAAAAAATATTAAATTAAACTCCCCTTTATCACCACCATAGGTAGGGACAAAAATAAAATAAAGAAAATATATATATTTTTTCCCCCACTAGGGTTAGAGCTAGAATTAGGGTTAGAACTAGGGTTAGGGTTAGAATTAGGCTGGGTTCACATTGTGTTAGTGGCAGTCCGCTAACGGAATCCGTTACACAGCGCCACTAATGCAATGCAACGGATCCGTTAGCGCAGCCATTGACCGCAATGTATCTAATGCATCGCTAACGTATGCCATTTTTGGCATGCGTTAGCGATGTCCCGTTATTTTCTGACGGACCTCGAACGCTGCTTGCAGCGTTTTTGGGTCCGTTCTCGCTAGCGCAGATCGGGCATCTGCGTTCGCGGGATTGCTAAACACAATCCCTTTTTGTACATTGCATTAGCGCATTTCGTTAGCGTTTGCGCTAAACGGATTGCACTAACGCAATGTGAACCTAGCCTTAAGCTATGTGCACATGCTGTGGATTCGTAGCAGTTTTCCATCAGGTTTACAGTACCACGTAAACCTATGGAAAACCAAATCCCCCCCCACATATGGGGTATCGGCGTACTCAGGACAAATTGTACAATAACTTTTGGGGTCCAGTTTCCCTTTTTACCTTTGGGAAAATAAAAAAATTGTTGCTAAAATATCATTTTTGTGACTAAAAAGTTAAATGTTCATTTTTTCCTAGGGAAAAAATGCGTTACATACATTGCGGTCAATGGGTGCGCTAACGGATCCGTTACATTGCATTAGTGGCGCTATGTAATGGATTCCGTTAGCGGATACCCACTAACGCAATGTGAACCCAGCCTTACAGTCACTCTGGAAATGCTGATGTGCATATACCGAACCACCAATTGAAGGACTATTTTTTCCTGATTGTGAAATGGTGCTCTCTATCGGTAACGGTTATATTATTCAGGCAACTTAAAACCCAGGATCCAGCAACACCGAATATATACATTAAATCTGCTCAAAATAATCTGAATTTCATGTTAAAGAGAAATAAAAAGGAACATGTTAGACAAACTATAAGGCTATGTGCACACGACAGGAATCTTTGCAGAAATTTCCTGACCCAAACCGGACTTTTTCCGTAGGAAATCCGCATGCGTTTTTTTGCGGATTTTTCACGTTTTTTCCCCGAAGCTTCCCCAATGCAATATATAGCGTCAAAAACACGAAAAATCCACAAAATTAATGAACATGCTGCGTTTTTTACCGCGATGTGTTTTTTTTGCGGAAAAAAAACACAACATGTGCACAAAAATTGCGTATTGCATTCTATTAATAGGATGCTTAACCCCTTAGTGACAGAGCCAATTTGGTACTTAATGACCGAGCCAATTTTTGCAATTCTGACCACTGTCACTTTATGAGGTTATAACTCTGGAACACTTCAACGGATCCCGCTGATTCTGAGATTGTTTTTTCGTGACATATTGTACTTCATGTTAGTGGTAACATTTCTTCGATATTACTTGCGATTATTTATGAAAAAAACGGAAATATGGCGAAAATTTTTAAAATTTTGCAATTTTCAAACTTTGTATTTTTATGCCCTTAAATCAGAGAGATATGTCACGAAAAATAGTTAATAAATAACATTTCCCACATGTCTACTTTACATCAGCACAATTTTGGAAATAAAATTTTTTTTTGTTAGGGAGTTATAAGGGTTAAACGTTGACCAGCAATTTCTCATTTTCACAACACCATTTTTATTTAGGGACCACATCACATTTGAAGTCATTTTGAGGGGTCTATATGATAGAAAATACCCAAGTGTGACACCATTCTAAAAACTACACCCCTCAAGGTTCTCAAAACCACATTCAAGAAGTTTATTACCCCTTTACGTGCTTCACAGGAACTGAAACAATGTGGAAGGAAAAAATGAGCATTTAACTTTTTTTGCAAACATCTTAATTCAGAACCATTTTTTTTATTTTCACATGTGTAAAAACAGAAATGTAACCATAAATTTTGTTATGCAATTTCTCCTGAATACGCCAATACCCCATATGTGGGGGTAAACCACTTTTTGGACGCACCACAGAACTTAGAAGTGAAGGAGCGCCGTTTAACTTTTTCAATGCAGAATTGGCTGGAATTGAGATGGGACGCCATGTCACGTTTGGAGAGCCCCTGATGTGCCTAAACAGTGGAAACCCCTCAAGTGACACCATTTTGGAAACTAGACCCCTTAAGGAACTTATCTAGATGTGTGGTGAGCACTTTGAACCCCCATGTGCTTCACAGAAGTTTATAACGTAGAGCCCTGAAGAAAGAAAGAAAAAAAAAAAAAAAAATTCGCATTTTTTCTACAAAAATGATCTTTTTGCCCACAAATTTTAATTTTCACAAGGGTAACAGGAGAAATTAGACCACAGAAGTTGTTGTGCAATTTCTCCTGAGTACGTCGATACTCAATATGTGAGGGTAAACCACTGTTTGGGCGCATCGCAGAGCTTGGAAGAGAAAGAGTGCCGTTTTACTTTTTCAATGTAGAATTGGCTGGAATTAAGATCGGACGCCATGTCGCGTTTGGAGAGCCCCTGATGTGCCTAAACAGTAGAAATCCCCCCCAAGTGACCCCATTTTGGAAACTAGACCCCCCATGGAACTTATCTAGATGTGTGGTGAGAACTTTGAATGCCCAAGTGCTTCACAGAAGTTTATAATGCAGAGTCGTGAAAATAAAAAATATTTTTTTTTCCACAAAAAAGATTTTTTAGCCCCCAAGTTTTTATTTTCACAAGGGTAACAAGAAAAATTGGACCCCAAAAGTTGTTGTCCAATTTGTCCTGAGTATGCTGGTACCCCATATGTGGGGGTATACCACTGTTTAGGCGCACGGCAGAGCTCGGAAGGGAAGGAGCGCCGTTTTGGAATGCAGACTTTGATAGAATGGTCTGTGGGCATTATGTTGCGATTGCAGAGCCCCTGATGTACCTAAACAGTAGTAACCCCCCACAAGTGACCCCATTTTGGAAACTAGACCCCCCAAGGAACTTATCTAGATGTGTGGTGAGAACTTTGAATGCCCAAGTGCTTCACAGAAGTTTATAATGCAGATGGTGGACCCATGTCGCATTTGGACACCCCCTGATGTGCCTAAACAGTGGAAATCCCCCAATTCTAACTCCAATCCTAACCACAAAACACCCCTGACCCTAATCCCAACCCTATCCATAACCCTAATCCCAACCCTACCCCTAATTTTAGCCCCAACTGCTGTTCTCCTGTCGGCCAGCAGATGGAGACAGATGGCGGGCGCACTGCGCATGCGCCCGCCATTTTCTTTTCCCCGGCAGCCAGGAGAAGCAGCAGGAGGACCCAGGGACACAGGTGAGTATGCTAGGGTCCCCAAATCCCCCTATTTCTCTGTCCTCTGATGTGCGATCACATCAGAGGACAGAGTATTACACTTTACTTTTTTTTTTTTTGCGGTCGCCGGTAAACAGTTAATTACCGGCGATCGCAAAACAGGGGTCGGTAAAACCGACCCCGATCATGTTCTTTGGGGTCTCGGCTACCCCCGGCAGCCGAGACCCCAAAGATTCTCCCGGTGTCGGCTGGCGGGCGCAGTGCGCATGCGCCCGCCATTTTGAAGATGGCGGCGCCCACCGGGAGACACGAGGAGCATCGGGGGAGATAGGTGAGTATTGGGGGGCTACCTGGGACCCCTTTTCTCTGTCCTCCGATGTGCGATCACATCGGAGGACAGAGAAATTAAAAAGAGATCGCGTTTTTTGTTTTTTTTTTGCGATAGCCGGTAAACGGTTAATTACCGGCGATCGCAAATGCGGGGTCGGTACAAAACCCCCCGAATCATGTTCTCTGGGGTCTCGGCTACCCCCGGCAGCCGAGACCCCGGAGAAAATCCGACTCTGGGGGGCGCTATTCACTTTTTCCACAGCGCCGTTCATTAACGGCGCTGTGGTTTAAGTACCCTTAGCGGCCGCCGTTAAAAGGCGTATCGGCGGTCGCTAAGGGGTTAATGGATGCAATTTTTTCACAGTTTTATTGTGTTTTTATAGCGAAAAAAACGTGAAAAATCCAGAACGTATGCACACAGCCTAAAGTCTGCGATCTTCGATCATCGCTGGATTCCAGAAAGAAAAAAAGGCATTTATATACAAGCTGAAAACCGGTTTTTACATACCGGTAATAGGATTTTACAGAGTCCACGACAGCACCCCTACGAGAGAGGGGACCCGCCCACCTTCCGGACAGGAACCTACAGGATTTAAAGGGGCGGTCCCGCTCACCACTCCAGTTTGTGTTTCAGAGTATAAGGCACACCGCCATTGAGTTACTACATAAATATATACACTTATACATTACTAAATACCATCACCTTCTAAGGAGTGATTTTTTAAAAGCACACTTTCCCAAAGGGGTGCAGAAACCAGTGATCAACTACGGGGGGTGGGAAGGGGGGAGGAATGTGCGGGTGCTGTCGTGGACTCTGTAAAATCCTATTACCGGTACGTAAAAACCGGTTTTCCTATCGCCACGACAGCACCCCTACGAGAGATTTTCAAAGATCAATCACCTTGGGGGGGGGGGGACTACAGCACTAAGTACTGTACGGCCAAAAACTAAATTGGCCTTTGAAGATAAATCAAGACGATAATGTCTATAAAAAGGTGGAAGGAGATGACCACGTTGCCGCATTACATATTACGTCTATGGAGACGTCCGCTCTTTCCGCCCAAGATGAGGCCATGGCTCGAGTGGAGTGGGCCCTGATGCCATTTGGTGGTGTCTGGCCTTTAGCAGTATAAGCAAGATATATGGCATCTCTTATCCATCTGGTGATAGACGCTTTTGTTACACTCGCCCCTTTCTTTGGGTTCTGAAAGGAAACAAACAGAGCCCTACTCTGCCTCCATTGTTCTGTCTTGTGTAGGTACTCTAATAGTGTTCTTCTAACATCTAACATGTGATATTTCTGCTCTTCAGCTGAAACCGGATTGTCACAGAAAGATGGTAAAATTATTTCCTGACTTCTATGAAATTTGGAAGCTACTTTTGGTAGGTATGCTGAATCTGGTTTTAATACTACCCTATCCTGAAAGACCATTAAATAAGGAGGATCTATCGACAATGCTTGTAAATCACTCACTCTCCTAGCAGAGGTCAGGGCTACTAGGAAGGCTGTTTTTAAAATTAAATTTTTAATGGAGACAGAATCTATTGGCTCAAAGGGGGGTTCTGTTAAGGCGTCTAAAACCAAATTTAAATCCCATGGTGGTAATTTAGGAACATACACTGGGTTACTACGTTCAGTGGCCTTAATAAATCGGGAAACCCATCTATTTCCCGCCACATCACTGTTATATAATGCCCCCAAAGCTGAAACTTGGACTCTAAGGGTATTTACTATTGCAGATGCTTGTTCAATCTCCGTAAATTTATGATAGTTCGAAAGGATCCATCTGGTTTGGAGATTAAAAATAAAGGGGAATATAACCCTTTTCCCTGCTGATGTTTTGGAACTTCTACTATAACTTTCTTCTGTCTTAACATCTGAACCTCTTTTTCCAGGGCCTTTTGTTGGTCTAAGGAATCAGGGGCAGTCAAGATATAAAAATCAGAAGGTTTTTCCCGGAATTCTAATTTTAACCACGACTTAATTATACCCAGAACCCAATCGCTCAAAGTTATTTTGGCCCACTGAGCATAGAAGTGTTTTAACCTGCCCCCTACTGGGAGATCTTTATTAACGATAATTTCTTCTGCGTCTTGAGGAAGATGCTGAGGGATTAAAGTCCGAACCTTTCTTCTTCGGGTCTGTTGGTTCCCAGTCTCGGTTCTGGTAAGGTCTTCGGTATTGGAAGCGTCTCCTGAAGGTATTCCTAAAGGTAGGATTGAATACTTTAGGAAAACCCTTTTTCCTATCCTCAGCTTTAGCTAGGATGTCATCCAATACCGGGCCAAACAGGTACTCACCCCTACACGGAATTGTACACAGTTTAGCTCTCGCCTGGGCATCCCCTTTCCAGGTCTTAAGCCATAGGGCTCGGCGAGCAGCGTTTGAGAGACCTGCTGATCTGGCTGCTAATTTTAGAGAATCCACAGATGCATCCGCTAAATACGCCACCCCTTCCCGTATTTGCGATGGGAGTTCAGCATCTTGTCTCTGGGCACCTTGGATTTCAGCTGTTCCTCCAGCTGGGTTATCCAGACCATGACGGATCTAGCCGTACACGTACTAGAGATCGCCGGTTTGAATGTTCCAGCAGATTCCCACACCTTCTTCAAAAACATGTCCGCTTTCCTATCCGACGGATCTTTCAGAAGGCCTACATCTTCCAGAGGCAAGGCACTGGCTTTAGATGTAGAAGCCACCGCTGCGTCCACTTTTGGAACTTTCATCCATTCTGCCAGATTATTATCGTCAAAGGGATACCTTCTTTTTGCTGATGACGGCAGGAAACCTTTGTCCTGTTTATCCCATTCTCGTTTAATAAGGGTCTTAACTGTATCCACTACCGGGAATGCCTTACGACTCTTCTGGCACAAGCCCGCAAACATTATGTCTTGTGCGGATCTTGGTTCCCTGTTCTCTGCAACACCCATGGTTGCTTGGACTCCTTTAACTAACATATCCATGTTATCAACTGAAAAACATGGCCTTCCCTCTTCATCTGAGGAGGATGGAGATGAGGAGCGGGAACATTCACCTTCTTGCAGGGACAGGCTAGATCCAGGAGATATGTCCCTGACCGACCTTTCATGGCGGCTGCCTCTAAGGGAATAGCTTATTTCCTCCCTGATGACCGCTCTAAGGTCTGATGACCGAAGGGGAGCTTCCTCTTCTAAGGTCTGACAGATGCAAGCCTGACAAAGCCTTTTAGTATAACTGTCAGGCATTGGAGTCGTGCATAAAGCACATTGCTTGTGCTTAGATTTAGATGACTTTTTCCCCTAAAACAAAGCACAAAATAACGGACCATATCAGCATCAGGTGCATTGTTAACACTCACCATAAGGCTGAATCAGTGAATACCGGTTCTGGAGGAGTAGGATCCAAATGTGACGCTGGGGCGCTCGCACGCTGCTGCCCCCGTACCGCTCTTGCTGCTGCTTCTTGAGCGGCCGCTACCGCTCTTGCAGCGCTGCTCCGTTCCCTCTCCCTGAGGGTGCCCGGCATCCCCTACTGAGGACATTGCTGCACGCTTCATTCCACAGCCGCCGCTCTTTTCATAACACTGCAGCGCTCCTCCCCCAGCTTACCCCGGAAGTGTAAGAACTACTTCCGGGTTCACCAGCGCCGGTGAGAACGCTGAACCCGCGCTCAACTGCGGACCAGGACGGCACTGCCCGACTCCTGGGACGCGCTCCGCATGGCCAGACAAGGGGGGGGGGGTCTGCACACAGGACACCCCCGACGCTGCTTCCGGGCCCCCGATTCTGCTGTTCCTTAGAGATACCGCGCAGAGGCATGGTGGACCCGGGCGAGTTCATCCTGCAGGCTCCTGCCGTCTGGACAGGAACCCGAACTGGAGTGGTGAGGGGGACCGCCACTTTAAATCCTGTAGGTTCCTGTCCGGAAGGTGGGCGGATCCCATCTCTCGTAGGGGTGCTGTCGTGGCGATAGGAAAAGAGTCCATTAAAACAAACACGAATTTTGGTGCCTTTTGTGTGTATGATGTATGCGAGGAAACCGTGCCACAAATTTACATTTTGCTCGCCTTCCCACCAAAGCATGATGTGAAATATAGCCCCGTGCTCCCATTGAAGTGAATGAAAAGCTTGTTGCAAGCAGATTGGCAGCGCTACTTGATGCAAATGTTGGCACAGAAGGGGCATCCACAATTCAGGTCCTAAAAGGAGCCGGTTATCTGATTTATGCGGCTCAAATTACAGGCAGTGTATATCAGATCCTGACTGCAGGATTACAGCCAGGCATATTTCACTCTGAAACACTGAGGACTCTCCGGCGCCAGGATAGGAGGAGGGAATAGCATAGATACAATGGCACAGATGAATTTAAAGATGCAGCCACCGCCTTTCAGGGCTCATCTACAGATAATGTTGTAGATAAGCCCCTGATCCAACCTGCAAGAGAAGAGAAAGAAAATATATTATACTCACCCGGGGGAGCGGACCGGCGCCTCCCAACTTCCTATGATGCCGCCCTCTGGCATCGGCGCTCCTGCGCAGGCGTACTTCTCTGTTCTGATGAGGGCAGAGTAAAATATTGCAGTGCGCAGGCGCCGGGAAAGGTCAGAGAGGCCCAGCACCTGCGCACTGCAGTACTTTCCTCTGCCCTCAACAGGACAGAGAAGTACGCCGGAGCGCCGATGCCAGAGAGTGATGAAGAAGCAGGAGGGCGGCATCACAAGATGGGAGGCGCCGCGCCCGGACCTGTGACACCCATCGGACCGGACCGCCGACAGGAGAGTATAAAATAACTTAATTTTCTTCAGTTTAAGGTCGGACCGGGGGCTTATCTGCAGCATTATAGAATGCTGTAGATAAGCCCAGAAAGGCAGTGGTAGCATCTTACATAGTAACATAGTTAGTAAGGCCGAAAAAAGACATTTGTCCATCCAGTTCAGCCTATATTCCATCATAATAAATACCCAGATCTACGTCCTTCTACAGAACCTAATAATTGTATGATACAATATTGTTCTGCTCCAGGAAGACATCCAGGCCTCTCTTGAACCCCTCGACTGAGTTCGCCATCACCACCTCCTCAGGCAAGCAATTCCAGATTCTCACTGCCCTAACAGTAAAGAATCCTCTTCTATGTTGGTGGAAAAACCTTCTCTCCTCCAGACGCAAAGAATGCCCCCTTGTGCCCGTCACCTTCCTTGGTATAAACAGATCCTCAGCGAGATATTTGTATTGTCCCCTTATATACTTATACATGGTTATTAGATCGCCCCTCAGTCGTCTTTTTTCTAGACTAAATAATCCTAATTTCGCTAATCTATCTGGGTATTGTAGTTCTCCCATCCCCTTTATTAATTTTGTTGCCCTCCTTTGTACTCTCTCTAGTTCCATTATATCCTTCCTGAGCACCGGTGCCCAAAACTGGACACAGTACTCCATGTGCGGTCTAACTAGGGATTTGTACAGAGGCAGTATAATGCTCTCATCATGTGTATCCAGACCTCTTTTAATGCACCCCATGATCCTGTTTGCCTTGGCAGCTGCTGCCTGGCACTGGCTGCTCCAGGTAAGTTTATCATTAACTAGGATCCCCAAGTCCTTCTCCCTGTCAGATTTACCCAGTGGTTTCCCATTCAGTGTGTAATGGTGATATTGATTCCTTCTTCCCATGTGTATAACCTTACATTTATCATTGTTAAACCTCCGGCGCCAGGAGGCGCCATCTTATAGCGGCAAAATCTGCTGACAGGTTCCTTTTAAGTGAGAAAACGTGACTTTTAAATCAAAGGAGCATTTGTTAATGATACTTTAAAACTTATTGCAAGAGTCAATATTATCCAAAAATAATGTAGGTCGTAGGTTAGACCCAGATCTCTTGGAATCTGCGATATTCAGGAAGAGTTGAAGAATAGAATTGATATTAGTTTTTGGGAAACGCGTTCCCAATCTCTAGTTTTAAGTTCATTATTGGAAACATGCAGGAACTGACTTGGTATAGGACGGCATACATGCGGTCACATGCCGACTAAACTACATCCGGCCTCGCTCAATGCGAGCGTATAGAGCAGTGTTTCTCAACTCCGGTCCTCAAGACCCCACAACAGGTCATGTTTTCAGGATTTCCTTAGTATTGCACAGGTGATAATTTCATCACCTGCTCAAGCATTAATTCCATCTCCTATGCAATACTAAGGAAATCCTGAAAACATGACCTGTTGTGCGGTCTTGAGGACCGGAGTTGGGGAACACTGGTAATGAGCGAGGCCAGATACAGTCTAATTGGCACGTGACGAAATGTATGCAACTCACATACTTCTGGTCAGCATGCCTCCTATCCCTGCACTGGAGAATCCTCACAGTGTGCAGTGCACGCAATGTGAAGACTCACAAGTCTGCAGTCACATAGAGGGACTGCAAACTTCTAGCTTTAACCAGGACAAATAAAATTTGGCTGAGCCACTGCCCCGAACTGTCCTCTCTCAGATGCAGCTTCACCTCTACAGCATCGGAGGAGCACAAGGGGACCACTGTCAGCCGGATCCGGCCAACTCTATTGTAAGACGCTTGCAAACACGTGCTCCTTGCATCATGTGGCTTCTGCGGACACACTGCAGAGGTGGCAGGTAACCTAGGCAACCAGAAGTAAACTATAGCAAGCTCATTCTTCAGAACAGAAGATTTTAACAAAAAGTAAATGCTTTGAAAATGTAGACCTTTTAATTAGTGATGAGGGAACGTACTCGGGTAACATCTTATCTGAGCGTCTGGCAGTGCCTGTGTATTATGCTCCAGTCCCTGCGGCTGCATGATTTGCAGCTGTTAGACACATGTGCGGAGCCCCTAACAAACAGGCAATCCCTGCACGTGCTGAGGCTAACAGCCGCATATCATGCAGTCACAGGGACTCTCATAATATACGAGCAGGCCCCGAAAAGACGATATCCGAGTACATTATACAACCATCCGGATATGGATGTAAGTACACCTTCACCATCAGGTCTAATTAAAGGGGTTGTTCTGTACTCTTATACTGATGGCCTGTCCTTAGGATAAGTCATCAATTCCAGATCGGAGAGATGTGAGACCCGGAGCCCCTGACAATCAGCAGTTCCTGGACCGATGTAATCACTTGTGGAGCTGTACAGCACAGCGCCATCCACTGGATAGTACTGCACATCTCCCCTATCAGAACAAACAAGTGATTTGCAGTTCCCACTGCGGCCACAATGCCGGTGGTGGCGCTGTGCTGCACTACAGACCGGCGAGGGGGTCCGGTGTCCTCCATAAAAGGATAGGTCAGCACTATACCGGTCCTGCACAACCCAAATAATGATGCACTCAGATTGTATGGTGAAACCTGGTGACAACAGCTGAGAGAAACGAAAAATCCCATTCCATGGCTGCAGCTGTCAGGACAGCACGGCTGCTAGGCAGGTCCTGGCACTTGTGGTCCCCCTGCAGTGTGTGTGAGGTCGGACACTCACAGCAAACAACTAGTCCTGCGAACTACAACTCCCATAATCCTTTACCGCCAGGCTCTGCTCTATAGCTGCACCGCATAATCACGTTCCTGAACATTATTTACCTCATGAACCGGTCACCTCGCAGGTTCCGGCTCCCGACATGCACCGAGCACCGCCAGACACAGGGACCGGAGCCAACAACACACCGAGCACATCACGTGACCCTAACAACAAGGTGAAACGTGCTGCTCTGTACAACAAAGCGCCGCCGGAGCTCCAGCGCTCACAGCCGAGCGCCCTCATGTGGCCTGGAGGACCTCACTACTCTGCGCCTGCGCAACACGTGAGAGGAGGTTGCTGGGGCTCCAGTCCTCAGAGCACAGGCAGGGGTGAACCTAGCCACACTGCTGCCTGAGGCGAACTTCAAAACGGCGCCTAAAAAAAACACATATACAGTACAGCCCCCTATAGGGCTCCCATCTCATATACAGTCCCCCCATACATTACATGAGTGATAACTATTGTACATTCTACAATAGGTCATGAATCAGACAGTACAGTCCTCCATACTGTATTCTGGGCACCACAGTGCTCCTTACAGAATAATGAGCCCCATATATTGCTCCATACAGTATAATGAGCCCCATATATGGCTCCATACAGTATAATGAGCCCCATATATTGCTCCATACAGTGTTGTGGGCACCGCCACACAGCACCCCATACAGAATAACATACCCCATATATTGCTCCATACAGTATAATGAGCCCCACATGATGCTCCATACTGTATAATGGCCACACATGATGCTCCATACTGTATAATGGCCACACATGATGCTCCATACTGTATAATGGCCACACATGATGCTCCATACTGTATAATGGCCACACAGTGCTCCATACTGTATAATGGGCAAACATAATGCTCCATACTGTATAATGGTCACACATGATGCGCCATACTGTATAATGGCCTCACATGATGCTCCATATTGTATAATGGCCACACAGTTACTCCTACACACGCGGCTGCGCTCCGTACACCTTGCACACATGGCTCCGCTCCATACACCTCGCACACACCCGGCTCTGCTCCATACACCTTATACACACACGGCACCGCTCCATACACTGAATACACACCCGCCTCCGCTTCGTACACCTCATACACACCCAGCTCCGCTCCATACACCTCATAAACACCCGGCTCCGCTCCATACACCTCATAAACACCCGGCTCCGCTCCGTACACCTCATACACACACGGCTCCGCTCCGTACACCTCATACACACACGGCTCCACTCCTTACACCTCATACACATTCATCTACCCTCCATACACCTCATACACACACGGCTCCGCTCTATACACCTCATACACACACTTACCATGGCAACCAGCACAGCAGTCCTGCAATCCATGGAGGTCCCGATCATGTGACCTGTGAATCCTCCCCTCTTGTGACCTCATCACAGGTCCTGTTTGCACGGAGCAGCCAATATGTGGTGTGCTGCTCTGCGGGTGCAGTGATGATCGGCTGATATTGCACATGGTGGGTTGTGTGTTATGATCTGGTGGCCAAAGAGCAGCATGAGACGGACTCTGGAGAAGGTTGTCCCTGTACTGACCGCAAACCCTGACCCTAGCAGCGCAACTAGAAGTAGCCGTCGGGGGTACCTAACACTCCCTAGACCCCTCGGCACAGCCTAAGATCTAACTACCCCTAAAGACAGAAACAGGAAACCTATCTTGCCTTAGAGAAAATCCCCAAAGGATAGATAGCCCCCCACAAATATTGACTGTGAGAGGAGAGGGAAATAACATACGCAGATATGGATTCAGATTTTAGCATAGGAGGCCATACTAGCTAAAAAGAAAGAATAGAACAGAGTACTATGCGGTCAGTATAAAAATACTAGAAAATATCCACCGCAGAAAATACGGATCACCACATCTGACTAAAGACATGGGGGGTATATCTGCATCTCCAGAGAAATATCTAGACTGCAAAAAATCCTTCACAGACTAAGCTGGACAAAACAAAAACATGAAAATGCACAGAACTATAAAGTCCACTGCAGGTGGACAGCAAAAACCAAGCCAGGACTTATCTTAGTAGAAAAGCACAGCAAACTGGAGAGACCAGCAGGGAAGAGAATCCTTCCAGAACAATGGACAACTGGCACTGACTAAAGGATCCTGCAAAGCTATATACCCCAGTCAGTTTTGCAATTAGTAGATACACCCGTCCACTCCTGCAGTCCAGGCACAACTGCATTACCCTCTACAACCACCGGAGGGAGCCCAAAAGCTGAATTCACAACAGTACCCCCCCCCCTTGAGGAGGGGTCACCGAACCCTCACCAGAGCCCCCAGGCTGATCAGGATGAGCCCGATGAAAGGCACTAACCAAATCAACGGCATGGACATCAGAGGCAGAAACCCAAGAATTATCCTCCTGGCCATAACCCTTCCATTTGACAAGGTACTGAAGCTTCCGCCTCGAAAAACGGGAATCCAAAATCTTCTCAACAACATATTCCAACTCCCCATCGACCAATACGGGGGCCGGAGGATCAACAGAGGGAACACATATTTCCGCAACAAAGATCTATGGAAGACATTATGAATAGCAAAAGAGGCCGGAAGCGCCAGGCGAAAGGACACCGGATTAATAATCTCAGAAATCCTATAAGGACCAATAAATCGAGGCTTAAACTTAGGGGAAGAAACCTTCATGGGAACATGACGGGAAGATAACCAAACCAGATCACCAACCCGAAGCCGGGAACCAACACACCGACGACGGTTAGCAAAACGCTGAACCTCCTCCTGAGACAGCACCAAATTGTCCACCACATAAGCCCAAATCTGCTGCAACCTGTCGACCACAGAATCCACACCAGGAAGGTCAGAAGGCTCAACCTGCCCAGAAGAAAAACGAGGATGAAAACCAAAATTACAAAAAAAAGGCGAAACCAAAGTAGCCGAACTAGCCCGATTATTAAAGGGAAACTGTCACCCCGAAAATCGCGGATGAGGTAAGCCCACCGGCATCAGGGGCTTATCTGCAGCATTCTGTAATGCTGTAGATAAGCCCGCGATGTTACCTGAAAAAGGAGAAAAAGACATTAGATTATACTCACCCAGGGGTGGTCCCGCTGCTGGTCAGGTCGGATGGGCGTCTCTGGTCCGCTCCGGCGCTTCCCATCTTCATTACAAGACGTCCTCTTCTGATCTTCAGCCACGGCTCCGACGCAGGCGTACCTTGCTCTGCCCTGTTGAGGGCAGACAAAGTACTGCAGTGCGCAGGCGCCGGGCCTCTGACCTATCCGGCGCCTGCGCACTGCAGTACTATCCTCTGCCCTCAAGAGGGCAGAGCAAAGTACGCCTGCGCCGGAGCCGTGGCTGAAGATCAGAAGAGGACGTCTTGTAATGAAGATGGGAGGCGCCTGTTATGATGCGGTGGTTTAGGAGCAACATGGAACGACCTCTGAAGGAAGTGGTAACTGTACTGACCGCAGTCCCTAAGCTCAACACAACACTAGAAGTAGCCGTGGGATGCTCCTAACTCTCCCTAGGCACCTCGACACCGCCTAAGAGCTAACTACCCCTAAAGATAGAAGCAGGAAAACTATCTTGCCTCAGAGAAAATCCCCAAAGGATAGATTAGCCCCCCACAAATAATGACTGTGAGTGGAGAGGGAAAAGACATACACAGAATGAAACCAGGATGAGCACAGGAGGCCAGTATAGCTTGATAGAAAGGACAGGATGGAATACTGTGCGGTCAGTATAAAACACTACAAAAATCCACGCAGAGTTTACTAAAAATCTCCACACCTGACTAAAGGTGTGGAGGGTAAATCTGCTTCCCAGAGCTTCCAGCAAGACAGAATTAATTCATACTGATTACGCTGACAAACATAGAAAGCACAGAACGGATAAGTCCACAATCTGTGAACAAAAAGAGCAAGCAAAAACTTAGCTTTGCTGAACTGGTCAGGATAACAGGGAAATCCAAAGAGATGTGAATCCAACCAGGAACCATTTACAAGTGGCACTGGCAGAAGGACAGAGCCAGGCATAAATAGCCGAGCAGAAAAGACGATCAGTGGAAGCAGCTGAAGACAGCTAACTCCACGGAGCAGCCATACCACTAGAAACCACAAGAGGGAGCCCAAGAGCAGAACTCACAAAAGTGCCACTTACAACCACTGGAGGGAGCCCAAGAGCGGAATTCACAACATTACCCCACCCCCCTCTTGAGGAGGGGTCTGTTATGAACAGGTGATTCAGAACCACAATGGACCTAGTGGTTAAGAGCACACAAAGTGACCTGATAGTTACTAACATAGGACGAGCTCTGAGACGTGGGAACTCTGCTGACCGCAATCCCTAATCCTATCATACCACACCAGGGATTCAAGCTTGAGGAGGCTAATTTGCATATTCCAGGTGCCTTCTGGGAAAAGCGAAGAGTCTCCCTAAGCTAGAAGATCGTTGGGTACAGCCGGGACCAGCTGCTTGGAAAGCATCACCAAACCAGGGATTCAAGCTTGAGGAGGCTAATTTGCATATTCCAGGTGCCTTCTGGGAAAAGCGAAGAGTCTCCCTAAGCTAGAAGATTGTTGGGTACAGCCGGGACCAGCTGCTTGGAAAGCATCACCAAACCAGGGATTCAAGCTTGAGGAGGCTAATTTGCATATTCCAGGTGCCTTCTGGGAAAAGCGAAGAGTCTCCCTAAGCTAGAAGATTGTTGGGTACAGCCGGGACCAGCTGCTTGGAAAGCATCACCAAACCAGGGATTCAAGCTTGAGGAGGCTAATTTGCATATTCCAGGTGCCTTCTGGGAAAAGCGAAGAGTCTCCCTAAGCTAGAAGATCGTTGGGTACAGCCGGGACCAGCTGCTTGGAAAGCATCACCAAACCAGGGATTCAAGCTTGAGGAGGCTAATTTGCATATTCTAGGTGCCTTCTGGGAAAAGCGAAGAGTCTCCCTAAGCTAGAAGATTGTTGGGTACAGCCGGGACCAGCTGCTTGGAAAGCATCACCAAACCAGGGATTCAAGCTTGAGGAGGCTAATTTGCATATTCCAGGTGCCTTCTGGGAAAAGCGAAGAGTCTCCCTAAGCTAGAAGATCGTTGGGTACAGCCGGGACCAGCTGCTTGGAAAGCATCACCAAACCAGGGATTCAAGCTTGAGGAGGCTAATTTGCATATTCCAGGTGCCTTCTGGGAAAAGCGAAGAGTCTCCCTAAGCTAGAAGATTGTTGGGTACAGCCGGGACCAGCTGCTTGGAAAGCATCACCAAACCAGGGATTCAAGCTTGAGGAGGCTAATTTGCATATTCCAGGTGCCTTCTGGGAAAAGCGAAGAGTCTCCCTAAGCTAGAAGATCGTTGGGTACAGCCGGGACCAGCTGCTTCGAAAGCATCACCAAACCAGGGATTCAAGCTTGAGGAGGCTAATTTGCATATTCCAGGTGCCTTCTGGGAAAAGCGAAGAGTCTCCCTAAGCTAGAAGATTGTTGGGTACAGCCGGGACCAGCTGCTTGGAAAGCATCACCAAACCAGGGATTCAAGCTTGAGGAGGCTAATTTGCATATTCCAGGTGCCTTCTGGGAAAAGCGAAGAGTCTCCCTAAGCTAGAAGATCGTTGGGTACAGCCAGGAGCAGCTGCTTGGAAAGCATCACCAAACCAGGGATTCAAGCTTGAGGAGGCTAATTTGCATATTCCAGGTGCCTTCTGGGAAAAGCGAAGAGTCTCCCTAAGCTAGAAGATTGTTGGGTACAGCCGGGACCAGCTGCTTGGAAAGCATCACCAAACCAGGGATTCAAGCTTGAGGAGGCTAATTTGCATATTCCAGGTGCCTTCTGGGAAAAGCGAAGAGTCTCCCTAAGCTAGAAGATCGTTGGGTACAGCCGGGACCAGGTGCTTAGAAAGCATCACCAAATCGCGCGCCTTGCGGCGCGCAAATTTTTGCCTGTAGGACATTATTGCAAGAAAGCTTGGCTGAGTAGATTACACAAGAAGGAAAACACACAGCAAGTCAGCAGGATCTAGGAGCAACATGGCAGATGTGACAACCTACATGGTGAGCTGTAGCATGTGCTACATGTTCACAGATCGACCAGAAGAAGAATCAAATTTCACCTGTCAGAAGTGTAGACTAGTGGCCCTTTTAGAAGAAAAGGTGCGGGGTCTGGAAGAAAGAATAGCAACTTTGAAACTCATCAAAGAGAATGAAGACTTTCTAGACAGAACAGAAGCATCTCTACTGGTCACAGAAGGTGAAAAAAGTGTCAGAGAACCTCCAAAAGCAGATGAGTGGAAGCATGTGACCAAAAGAAGCAAGAAGACCATGGAGAAATTACCAACCACACAACTGAAGAACCGATATCAAATCTTTGTAGAGGATGAAGATGGCACACCTAAGGATGAAGCAATACCAGCAAGCAAAAAAGAAAAGGGCACACAGCAACAAGTGACAGCAAAAAGTACAGCCAAGAAGCAACGAAGAGTGGTGGTGGTGGGAGACTCACTACTGAAAGGCACAGAAACAGCCATCTGCAGACCGGACATAACTGCAAGAGAAGTATGCTGCCTTCCAGGTGCGATGATCAAGGATGTGACCGATAGGACACCAAAGCTCTTCAGCTCCAAGGACGTCCACCCATTTCTTCTGATACATGTTGGCACCAATGACACGGCAAGGAAGGACCTACCGACAATCTGCAAAGACTTTGAAGAGTTGGGTAAGAAAGTAAAGGAACTGGATGCACAGGTAGTTTTTTCTTCTATCCTTCCAGTAGACGGGCATGGCACCAGGAGATGGAACAGGATCCTTGGTGCAAACAACTGGCTAAGACGATGGTGCAGACAACAAGGATTCGGATTCCTGGACCACGGTGTGAATTACTTGTACGATGGACTCCTCGCCAGAGACGGACTACACCTCAACAAACCTGGGAAACACACATTCGCCAGAATACTCGCTACACTCATCTGGAGGGCGTTAAACTAGAAGAAGAGGGGACAGGAAGAAAAACATTAGACTTGAACAAAGAAGATCCAGGAAAACATACTCAGAAGGGAGGTAAGAACATTTCTAAAACAATCCACAGCGAGGAGATTGGAACAAAACAAAATCCTCTAAACTGCATGCTCGCAAACGCCAGAAGCCTGACAAACAAGATGGAAGAACTAGAAGCAGAAATATCTACAGGTAACTTTGACATAGTGGGAATAACCGAGACATGGTTAGATGAAAGCTATGACTGGGCAGTTAACTTACAGGGTTACAGTCTGTTTAGAAAGGATCGTAAAAATCTGAGAGGAGGAGGGGTTTGTCTCTATGTAAAGTCTTGTATAAAGTCCACTTTAAGGGAGGATATTAGCGAAGGAAATGAGGAAGTCGAGTCCATATGGGTCGAAATTCATGGAGGGAAAAATGGTAACAAAATTCCCATTGGGGTCTGTTACAAACCCCCAAATATAACCGAAACCATGGAAAGTCTACTTCTAAAGCAGATAGATGAAGCTGCAACCCATAATGAGGTCCTGGTTATGGGGGACTTTAACTACCCGGATATTAACTGGGAAACAGAAACTTGTGAAACCCATAAAGGCAACAGGTTTCTGCTAATAACCAAGAAAAATTATCTTTCACAATTGGTGCAGAATCCAACCAGAGGAGCAGCACGTTTAGACCTAATACTATCTAATAGACCTGACAGAATAACAAATCTGCAGATGGTCGGGCATCTAAGAAATAGCGACCACAATATTGTACAGTTTCACCTGTCTTTCACTAGGGGGACTTGTCAGGGAGTCACAAAAACACTGAACTTTAGGAAGGCAAAGTTTGACCAGCTTAGAGATGCCCTTAATCTGGTAGACTGGGACAATATCCTCATAAATAAGAATACAGATAATAAATGGGAAATGTTTAAGAACATCCTAAATAGGCAGTGTAAGCGGTTTATACCTTGTGGGAATAAAAGGACTAGAAATAGGAAAAACCCAATGTGGCTAAACAAAGAAGTAAGGCAGGCAATTAACAGTAAAAAGAAAGCATTTGCACTACTAAAGCAGGATGGCACCATTGAAGCTCTAAAAAACTATAGGGAGAAAAATACTTTATCTAAAAAACTAATTAAAGCTGCCAAAAAGGAAACAGAGAAGCACATTGCTAAGGAGAGTAAAACTAATCCCAAACTGTTCTTCAACTATATCAATAGTAAAAGAATAAAAACTGAAAATGTAGGCCCCTTAAAAAATAGTGAGGAAAGAATGGTTGTAGATGACGAGGAAAAAGCTAACATATTAAACACCTTCTTCTCCACGGTATTCACAGTGGAAAATGAAATGCTAGGTGAAATCCCAAGAAACAATGAAAACCCTATATTAAGGGTCACCAATCTAACCCAAGAAGAGGTGCGAAACCGGCTAAATAAGACTAAAATAGATAAATCTCCGGGTCCGGATGGCATACATCCACGAGTACTAAGAGAACTAAGTAATGTAATAGATAAACCATTATTTCTTATGTTTAGGGACTCTATAGCGACAGGGTCTGTTCCGCAGGATTGGCGCATAGCAAATGTGGTGCCAATATTCAAAAAGGGCTCTAAAAGTGAACCTGGAAATTATAGGCCAGTAAGTCTAACCTCTATTGTTGGTAAAATATTTGAAGGGTTTCTGAGGGATGTTATTCTGGATTATCTCAATGAGAATAACTGTTTAACTCCATATCAGCATGGGTTTATGAGAAATCGCTCCTGTCAAACCAATCTAATCAGTTTTTATGAAGAGGTAAGCTATAGGCTGGACCACGGTGAGTCATTGGACGTGGTATATCTCGATTTTTCCAAAGCGTTTGATACCGTGCCGCACAAGAGGTTGGTACACAAAATGAGAATGCTTGGTCTGGGGGAAAATGTGTGTAAATGGGTAAGTAACTGGCTTAGTGATAGAAAGCAGAGGGTGGTTATAAATGGTATAGTCTCTAACTGGGTCGCTGTGACCAGTGGGGTACCGCAGGGGTCGGTATTGGGACCTGTTCTCTTCAACATATTCATTAATGATCTGGTAGAAGGTTTACACAGTAAAATATCGATATTTGCAGATGATACAAAACTATCTAAAGCAGTTAATACAAGAGAAGATAGTATTCTGCTACAGATGGATCTGGATAAGTTGGAAACTTGGGCTGAAAGGTGGCAGATGAGGTTTAACAATGATAAATGTAAGGTTATACACATGGGAAGAAGGAATCAATATCACCATTACACACTGAATGGGAAACCACTGGGTAAATCTGACAGGGAGAAGGACTTGGGGATCCTAGTTAATGATAAACTTACCTGGAGCAGCCAGTGCCAGGCAGCAGCTGCCAAGGCAAACAGGATCATGGGGTGCATTAAAAGAGGTCTGGATACACATGATGAGAGCATTATACTGCCTCTGTACAAATCCCTAGTTAGACCGCACATGGAGTACTGTGTCCAGTTTTGGGCACCGGTGCTCAGGAAGGATATAATGGAACTAGAGAGAGTACAAAGGAGGGCAACAAAATTAATAAAGGGGATGGGAGAACTACAATACCCAGATAGATTAGCGAAATTAGGATTATTTAGTCTAGAAAAAAGACGACTGAGAGGCGATCTAATAACCATGTATTAGTATATAAGGGGACAATACAAATATCTCGCTGAGGATCTGTTTATACCAAGGAAGGTGACGGGCACAAGGGGGCATTCTTTGCGTCTGGAGGAGAGAAGGTTTTTCCACCAACATAGAAGAGGATTCTTTACTGTTAGGGCAGTGAGAATCTGGAATTGCTTGCCTGAGGAGGTGGTGATGGCGAACTCAGTCGAGGAGTTCAAGAGAGGCCTGGATGTCTTCCTGGAGCAGAACAATATTGTATCATACAATTAGGTTCTGTAGAAGGACGTAGATCTGGGGATTTATTATGATGGAATATAGGCTGAACTGGATGGATAAATGTCTTTTTTCGGCCTTAGTAACTATGTTACTATGTTACACACTAAAGGTAGCCGTGGAGCGCTCCTGACCAAAACCTAGGCGCCTCGGCACAGCCTGAGAAACTAGCTAACCCTGAAGATAGAAAAATCAGCCTACCTTGCCTCAGAAAAAATTCCCAAAGGAAAAGGCAGCCCCCCACATATAATGACTGTGAGTTAAGAAGAAAATACAAACACAGAGATGAAATAGATTTTAGCAAAGTGAGGCCCGACTTACTGAATAGACCGAGGATAGGAAAGATAGCTTTGCGGTCAGCACAAAAACCTACAAACAACCACGCAGAGGGGGCAAAAAGACCCTCCGCACCGACTAACGGTACGGAGATGCTCCCTCTGCGTCTCAGAGCTTCCAGCAAGCAAGTAAAACCAATATAGCAAGCTGGACAGAAAATATAGCAAACAAAAAGTAACACAAGCAAAACTTAGCTTATGCAGGGCAGACAGGCCACAAGAAAGATCCAGGAGAAAGCAAGACCAATACTGGAACATTGACTGGAGGCCAGGAACAAAGAACTAGGTGGAGTTAAATAGAGCAGCACCTAACGACCCAACCTCGTCACCTGAGGAAGGAAACTCAGAAGCCGCAGCCCCACTCACATCCACCAGAGGAAGCTCACAGACAGAACCAGCCGAAGTACCACTCATGACCACAGGAGGGAGCTTGACCACAGAATTCACAACAGTACCCCCCCTTGAGGAGGGGTCACCGAACCCTCACCAGAGCCCCCAGGCCGACCAGGATGAGCCAAATGAAAGGCGCGAACCAGATCGGCAGCATGAACATCAGAGGCAAAGACCCAGGAATTATCTTCCTGACCATAACCCTTCCACTTAACCAGGTACTGGAGTTTCCGTCTCGAAATACGAGAATCCAAAATCTTCTCCACTATATACTCCAACTCCCCTTCAAACAAAACCGGGGCAGGAGGATCAACGGATGGAACCACAGGTGCCACGTATCTCCGCAACAATGACCTATGGAATACGTTATGGATGGAAAAAGAAGCTGGAAGGGTCAAACGAAAAGACACAGGATTAAGAACCTCAGAAATCCTATACGGACCAATGAAACAAGGCTTAAACTTAGGAGAGGAAACTTTCATAGGAATATAACGAGATGACAACCAAACCAAATCCCCAACACGAAGTCGGGGACCCACACAGCGCCTGCGGTTAGTGAAACGTTGAGCCTTCTCCTGAGAAAATGTCAAATTGTCCACCACATGAGTCCAAATCTGCTGCAACCTATCCACCACAGTATCCACACCAGGACAGTCAGAAGTCTCAACCTGCCCTGAAGAGAAACGAGGATTGAAACCAGAATTGCAGAAAAACGGCGAAACCAAAGTAGCCGAGCTGGCCCGATTATTAAGGGCGAACTCAGCCAAAGGCAAAAAGGACACCCAATCATCCTGATCGGCAGAAACAAAACATCTCAGATATGTTTCCAAGGTCTGATTGGTTCGTTCAGTCTGGCTATTTGTCTGAGGATGGAAAGCCGAGGAAAAAGACAAATCAATGCCCATCCTAGCACAAAAGGCTCGCCAAAACCTCGAAACAAACTGGGAACCTCTGTCAGAAACGATGTTCTCCGGAATGCCATGTAAACGAACCACATGCTGGAAGAACAATGGCACCAAATCAGAGGAGGAAGGCAATTTAGACAAGGGTACCAAATGGACCATCTTAGAGAAGCGATCACAAACCACCCAAATGACCGACATTTTTTGAGAGACGGGGAGATCCGAAATAAAATCCATAGAGATATGTGTCCATGGCCTCTTCGGGACTGGCAAGGGCAAAAGCAACCCACTGGCACGAGAACAGCAGGGCTTAGCCCGAGCACAAATCCCACAGGACTGCACAAACGAACGCACATCCCGCAACAGAGACGGCCACCAAAAGGATCTAGCCACCAAATCTCTGGTACCAAAGATTCCAGGATGACCAGCCAACACCGAACAATGAACCTCAGAGATAACTCCACTCGTCCATTTATCAGGGACAAACAGTTTCTCCGCTGGGCAACGGTCAGGTCTATTAGCCTGAAATTTTTGCAGCACCCGCCGCAAATCAGGGGAGATGGCAGACAAAATTACCCCCTCTTTGAGAATACCCGCCAGCTCAGACAAACCCGGAGAGTCGGGCACAAAACTCCTAGACAGGGCATCCGCCTTCACATTTTTAGAGCCCGGAAGATACGAAACCACAAAGTCAAAACGGGAGAAAAACAGCGACCAACGAGCCTGTCTAGGATTCTACCGTTTGGCAGACTCGAGATAAGTCAAGTTCTTGTGATCAGTCAAGACCACCACGCGATGCTTAGCTTCTTCAAGCCAATGACGCCACTCCTCGAATGCCCACTTCATGGCCAGCAACTCTCGATTGCCAACATCATAATTACGCTCAGCAGGCGAAAACTTCCTGGAAAAGAAGGCGCATGGTTTCATCACCGAACCATCAGAACTTCTTTGCGACAAAACAGCCCCTGCTCCAATCTCAGAAGCATCAACCTCGACCTGGAACGGGAGCGAAACATCTGGTTGGCACAACACAGGGGCAGAAGAAAAACGACGCTTCAACTCTTGAAAAGCTTCCACAGCAGCAGAAGACCAATTGACCACATCAGCACCCTTCTTGGTTAAATCGGTCAACGGTTTAGCAATACTAGAAAAATTATTGATGAAGCGACGATAAAAATTAGCAAAGCCCAGGAACTTTTGCAGACTCTTCAGAGATGTCGGCTGAGTCCAATCATAAATGGCCTGAACTTTAACAGGGTCCATCTCGATAGTAGAAGGGGAAAAAATGAAACCCAAAAATGAAACCTTCTGAACACCAAAGAGACACTTTGACCCCTTCACAAACAAAGAAATCGCACGCAGGACCTGGAACACCATTCTGACCTGCCTCACATGAGACTCCCAATCATCCGAGAAGACCAAAATATCATCCAAGTATACAATCAGGAATTTATCCAGGTACTCTCGGAAGATGTCATGCATAAAGGACTGAAACACTGATGGAGCATTAGAAAGCCCAAATGGCATAACCAGGTACTCAAAATGGCCCTCGGGCGTATTAAATGCTGTTTTCCATTCATCGCCCTGCTTAATACGCACAAGATTATACGCACCACGAAGCTCTATCTTGGTGAACCAACTAGCCCCCTTAATCCGAGCAAACAAATCAGACAGCAGCGGCAAGGGGTACTGAAATTTGACCGTGATTTTATTTAGAAGGCGGTAATCAATACAAGGTCTCAACGAACCATCCTTCTTGGCCACAAAAAAAGAACCCTGCTCCCAATGGCGACGACGACGGGCGAATATGACCCTTCTCCAAGGATTCCTTTACGTAACTCCGCATAGCTGCGTGTTCAGGCACAGACAAATTAAACAGTCGACCCTTAGGAAACTTACTACCAAGAATCAAATCGATAGCACAATCACAATCCCTATGCGGAGGTAGGGCACTGGACTTGGGCTCATCAAATACATCCCGGTAATCCGACAAGAACTCTGGGACCTCAGAAGGGGTGGATGATGAAATAGACAGAAATGGAACATCACCATGTACCCCCTGACAACCTCAGCTAGACACAGACATTGATTTCCAATCCAATACTGGGTTATGGACTTGTAGCCATGGCAACCCCAACACGACCACATCATGCAGATTATGCAACACCAAAAAGCGAATATCCTCCTGATGTGCAGGAGCCATGCACATGGTCAGCTGGGTCCAGTACTGAGGCTTATTCTTGGCCAAAGGCGTAGTATCAATTCCTCTCAATGGAATAGGATACTGCAAGGGCTCCAAGAAAAACCCACAGCGCCTAGCATACTCCAAGTCCATCAAATTCAGGGCAGCGCCTGAATCCACAAATGCCATGACAGAATAGGATGACAAAGAGCAAATCAAAGTAACGGACAAAAGAAATTTCGACTGTACCGTACCAATGGTGGCAGACCTAGCGAACCGCTTAGTGCGCTTAGGACAATCGGAGATAGCATGAGTGGAATCACCACAGTAAAAACACAGCCCATTCTGACGTCTGTGTTCTTGCCGTTCAGCTCTTGTCAAAGTCCTATCGCACTGCATAGGCTCAGGTCCATGCTCAGATAATACCGCCAAATGGTGCACAGTTTTACGCTCAAACAAGCGTCGACCGATCTGAATGGCCAAAGACATAGACTCATTCAGACCAGCAGGCATAGGAAATCCCACCATGACATCCTTAAGGGCTTCAGAGAGACCTTTTCTGAAAATTGCTGCCAGCGCACATTCATTCCATTGAGTGAGCACAGACCACTTCCTAAACTTCTGACAATATATCTCTACCTCATCCTGACCCTGACACAGAGCCAGCAAATTTTTCTCTGCCTGATCCACTGAATTAGGTTCATCATACAGCAATCCGAGCGCCAGAAAAAACGCATCAATATTACATAATGCAGGATCTCCTGGCGCAAGGGAAAATGCCCAGTCTTGAGGGTCGCCACGTAATAAAGAAATAATGATCTTAACTTGTTGAACTGGGTCACCAGAGGAGCGGGGTTTCAAAGCCAGAAACAGTTTACAATTATTCTTAAAGCTCAGAAACTTAGCTCTATCTCCAGAAAACAAATCAGGAATAGGAATTCTTGGTTCTAACATAGAATTCTGAACCACAAAGTCTTGAATATTTTGTACTCTTGCAGTGAGATGATCCATACAAGAAGACAGATCTTTAATGTCCATCACTACACCTGTGTCCTGAACCACCCAAATGTTTAGGGGAAAAGAAAGACAAAACACAGTACAGAGAAAAAAAAATGGTCTCAGAACTTCTCTTTTCCCTCTATTGAGAAGCATTAGTACTTTGCGCCTCCAGTACTGTTATGAACAGGTGATTCAGAACCACAATGGACCTAGTGGTTAAGAGCACACAAAGTGACCTGATAGTTACTAACATAGGATGAGCTCTGAGACGTGGGAACTCTGCTGACCGCAATCCCTAATCCTATCATACCACACTAAAGGTAGCCGTGGAGCGCTCCTGACCAAAAACTAGGCGCCTCGGCACAGCCTGAGAAACTAGCTAACCCTGAAGATAGAAAAATCAGCCTACCTTGCCTCAGAGAAATTCCCCAAATGAAAAGGCAGCCCCCCACATATAATGACTGTGAGTTAAGATGAAAATACAAACACAGAGATTAAATAGATTTTAGCAAAGTGAGGCCCGACTTACTGAATAGACCGAGGATAGGAAAGATAGCTTTGCGGTCAGCACAAAAACCTACAAACAACCACGCAGAGGGGGCAAAAAGACCCTCCGCACCGACTAACGGTACGGAGGTGCTCCCTCTGTGTCTCAGAGCTTCCAGCAAGCAAGTAAAACCAATATAGCAAGCTGGACAGAAAATATAGCAAACAAAAAGTAACACAAGCAAAACTTAGCTTATGCAGGGCAGACAGGCCACAAGAAAGATCCAGGAGAAAGCAAGACCAATACTGGAACATTGACTGGAGGCCAGGAACAAAGAACTAGGTGGAGTTAAATAGAGCAGCACCTAACGACCCAACCTCGTCACCTGAGGAAGGAAACTCAGAAGCCGCAGCCCCACTCACATCCACCAGAGGAAGCTCACAGACAGAACCAGCCGAAGTACCACTCATGACCACAGGAGGGAGCTTGACCACAGAATTCACAACAGGGGTCACCGAACCCTCACCAGAGCCCCCAGGCCGATCAGGACAAGCCAAGTGAAAAGCACGAACCAAATTGGTGGCATGGACATCGGAGGCAACAACCCAAGAATTATCCTCCTGACCATAACCCTTCCACCTTACAAGATACTGAAGCCTCCGCCTCGAAAAACGAGAATCCAAAATCTTCTCAACCTCATATTCCAACTCTCCCTCAACCAACACCAGGGCAGGAGGGTCAACCGAGGGAACAACGGGCACCACATATCTCCGCAACAAAGATCTATGGAAAACATTATGAATGGCAAAAGAGGCTGGAAGAGCCAAACGAAAAGACACCGGATTAATAATTTCAGAAATTTTATAAGGACCAATAAACCAAGGCTTAAACTTAGGGGACGAAACCTTCATAGGAACATGACGAGAAGACAACCAAACCAAATCCCCCACACGAAGCCGGGGACCAACACACCGACGGCGGTTAGCAAAACGTTGAGCCCTTTCCTGAGACAACGTCAAATTGTCCACCATATGAGTCCAAATCTGCTGCAGTCTGTCCACCACAGAATCAACACCAGGACAATTAGAAGGCTCAACCTGCCGAGAAGAAAAGTGAGGATGAAAACCAAAATTACAAAAGAAAGGTGAAACCAAAGTAGCCGAACTAGCCCGATTATTAAGTGCAAACTCAGCCAACGGCAAGAAAGACACCCAATCATCCTGATCAGCAGACACAAAGCATCTCAAATAGGTCTCCAAGGTCTGATTAGTTCGCTCAGTTTGGCCATTATTCTGAGGATGAAACGCCGAAGAAAAAGACAAATCAATGCCCATCCTAGCACAAAAGGCCCGCCAAAATCTAGAGACAAACTGAGAACCTCTGTCAGACACAATATTCTCCGGAATGCCATGCAAACGAACCACATGCTGAAAAAACAATGGAACCAGATCTGAGGAGGAAGGCAACTTAGGCAAAGGTACCAGATGGACCATTTTAGAGAACCGGTCACAAACAACCCAGATAACAGACATCTTCTGGGAAACAGGAAGATCCAAAATAAAATCCATGGAAATATGCGTCCAGGGCCTCTCAGGGACCGGCAAAGGCAAAAGCAACCCACTAGCGCGGGAACAGCAAGGCTTGGCTCGTGCGCAAGTCCCACAGGACTGCACAAAAGCACGGACATCGCGCGACAAGGAAGGCCACCAAAAGGACCTACCAACCAAATCTCTGGTACCAAAAATCCCAGGATGAGCAGCCAACACTGAACAATGAACCTCAGAAATCACCTTACTCGTCCATCTATCAGGAAAAAACAGCTTCCCCACAGGACAGCGGTCAGGCCTATCAGCCTGAAATTCCTGAAGCACCCGCCGCAAATCAGGGGAGATGGCAGAAAGAATCACCCCTTCCTTAAGAATGCCAACCGGCTCAAGGACTCCAGGAGAATCAGGCGAAAAACTCCTAGAGAGGGCATCAGCCTTAACATTCTTAGATCCCGGAAGATAAGAGACCACAATATCAAAACTTGGCCGACTCGAGGTAAACCAGATTCTTATGATCAGTCAAGACCACAACGCGGTGCTTAGCTCCCTCAAACCAATGTCGCCACTCCTCAAATGCCCACTTCATAGCCAACAACTCCCGATTGCCGACATCATAATTGCATTCCGCAGGCGAAAACTTCTGAGAAAAGAAGGCACACGGTTTCATCAAGGAACCATCAGAAGTCCTCTGAGACAAAACGGCCCCTGCCCCAATCTCAGACGCGTCAACCTCAACCTGAGATGGAAGAGAAACATCTGGCTGACGCAACACAGGCGCAGAAGTAAATCGGCGTTTAAGCTCCTGAAAGGCAGAAACAGCCGCGGAGGACCAATTCGTCACATCAGCGCCTTTCTTGGTCAAATCGGTTAGAGGTTTAACCACACTGGAGAAGTTGGCAATGAAACGACGATAAAAATTAGCAAAGCCCAAGAATTTCTGAAGGCTCTTCACAGATGTGGGCTGAATCCAATCATGAATGGCCTGAACCTTAACCGGATCTATTTCTATAAATGAGGGAGAAAAAATGAAACCCAAAAAAGAAATCTTCTGCACTCCAAAGAGGCACTTTGACCCCTTCACAAATAAAGCATTATTAAGGAGGATCTGAAATATCATCCTGACCTGTTTCACATGAGACTCCCAATCATTGGAAAAAATCAAAATATCATCCAAATATACAACCATGAATTTATCAAGATAACTCCGAAAGATATCATGCATGAAGGATTGGAACACAGATGGGGCATTAGAGAGTCCGAATGGCATCACAAGGTATTCAAAATGGCCTTCGGGCGTATAAAATGCAGTTTTCCATTCGTCACCCTGCTTGATACGAATAAAGGTACCTTCACACTAACCAACTTTGTAACGATAACGATAGCGATCCGTGACGTTGCAGCGTCCTAAATAACGATATCGTTGTGTTTGACACGCAGCAGCGATCTGGATCCCGCTGTGATATCGTTGGTCGGGGCTAGAGGTCCAGAACTTTATTTGGTCGTTAGGTCGGCTTGTATCGTCATGTTTGACATTAAAAGCAACGACGCCAGCAACGATCAAAGGGGGGCGTCGCAGCGTCTCGTTCTAGCCAGGTAGGCGTTTAACATTACAAAAAGAGACACACTCAGTCGCAATGGCAAGGGAGGTGACAAAATTACAAATCGACCCGCCTTTTACATTACGCCACAAAAGGTGACGTCTTTTCGTTTCAATTTCAATTAAAAAGGAGACGCTATAACGTAAATCACAGAAAAAAGGAGACGCCATACAATACTGACATTATAAAACGGGACGCCTTTTAATAGGATTTCATTTTAAGGAGATGCTATCGTGACATACAAAAAGGGGGCTTTTCCAAAACATTTAATTAAGAAAGGTGACGCTTTTCAGTACAAAAGATGACGGCCTGGGAGGTGTCATATGTACATTAAGGGGACTCTATCTTAATGTACATATGACACCTCCCAGGCCGTCATCTTTTGTAACAATACATTACATTAATTAAAAAGGTCCTGGAATGACTGGCTGTGACACCGTCTTCCTGTGAACGCTGATTGGCCATAGTGGGATCATCTATAGCTGCATTCCGAAATATAAACCGCGACTCTATACACTCTTGCCTTTGGAATCACTTGTGCGTCCTCCGCTACCAGTGCGTCCTATTTTGCAAACCAGAACTCTGCAACGTCTTCGTTCTGTGTCTCTCAACAGTGCAATTCAGAACTCTGCAACATCTTCGTTCTGTGTCTCTCAACAGTGCAATTCAGAACTCTGCAACATCTTCGTTCTGAATCCCATAACTGCATTAACAGTAAGTTATATCTTTGTGTTGTTTGTTTCATCTGCCATGCAGCAATGCTAATTTATGTGTATTGTAGAGTGATGTATACGAGATCTCTGCAGAGATCCGTTTGAGCTTGCAAGTTTTTAAACAATTACGCTGTTGCGCTTGTTGGCAGCCATTTTGAGCGTTCAATTTCTTAATGTAACTTAACTATTTCTTTCTTTCAGATGTCTGCCAATGACAACGAATTTGTGCGGGCACTCATTGATATGTACCGCTCCCTGCCCTGCTTGTGGAAAATAAAGTCTGCGGATTACAGCAACCGCAACATGAAGAGAGCTGCATACGAGAAGCTGGTGGCCCTCCACAAAGAGCATCATCCCACAGAATCTGTGGATGAAACCATTGTGCGTAAAAAGATACAGGCTCTCCGCACAGTCTACAAAAAAGAGCTGAACAAGGTCGAAAAGTCCAAGAAGTCTGGGGCCGGAGCCGACGACGTGTATGTGCCCAAGTTGTGGTATTTTGACCTGCTGGCATTCACACGGGACCAGGAAATCCCTCGCCCGGCCCAGACTGTGACAAGTCTTTGTGCGCCATCAGCTGAAGAGTCTCCTGACGAGCATGTAAGTACCCCGCAGCTTCCCAGCTTGTAGGATGCCGTGTCTTATATGTATGTGAGACTGCACGGTTTCCAATTATAATAATTCACGTTTTTCATGTTTAATCCACCAGATAATAACAGTTGCCACTTCCTGTTCAGATAACTATGTCCAAACAGTCCTTCCCAACCTTACAATGCTGTGTTATTGAAAAAGTCTACTATAATGTAAATTTTTTTTTCTTCCGCACAATCGTGCAGTATAGCCGGCAAAAGTAGTTAAGCTCTGTAATAACCCCTGTGGTTTGCTACCTAGAAAATAACTGTTCCTCATTGCTTCCCACATATAGAGCATATAGGGCATAGAGGTGTTGGGGAGGTGGGGGCTCTCTAGGGCTGAGTTGTTTGTATGTTATTGACTTTTTTTTTTTTTCCTGTACTCGCAGGTGCCTCCTGAACAGCTCGATACACTGGAAGGGACTGATAGCGATACCCCTCATTCCTCCGCAAGCCCGTGTGTTGAGGAGCAGACAGGTCAAAAGCGGCCATGTCGCAAAAGAAAGGCAACTGCGTGCCAACCGGTGATCTCCTGGCACTGGCCAACAAGATAATGAACCAGCAAGCCACAACCCGGCTCTCCGGATTTGCAACCTTCGTAGGGGAACGGTTAAACAGTCTGGACCAGACCCAGCGAAGCAACGCGGAGAGATTGATACTTGAGGTGTTGAACGTGGCAGCCGTTGGCAAACTGAGTGACACTTCAATGATGACCATCGGCGACCGTCAGCCCAGTGGCCAGCTTTATTGGGGGCCCCAGCAGGATCCCATTCACAGCACTCCTGTCCGCAGACCGGCCCCACCTCATTTGCGGTTCCGTACACCACGTGCACCCCCCTCTTTTGGTGACTATTTGCAAGGACCTTCTACGCCCACACAGCCGTACAGCGAGATGGACAACTACTATCAGCAGCTGTAGTGTTCTTGGACAGAAACCAATAGACTTCCGTTTCATAGGCACTTTATGCCTTCCCTTTTTTTTTTTTTTTTTTCCCTTTTGGTTACTGAGCCACATTTTTCACCAAGTTACTGTTGTAATATGTTAATAAACTTTATAAGCTTTACATGTAACATTTTATTTTTGATTTATTGTATATATATATATATAGAGAGAGAGAGCAGGGGTGAGACACATGGGGAGCGTCATGGGGAGAGAGAGACATATGGAATGGCAGGGGTGAGACACATCGGGAGCGTCATGGGGAGAGAGATACATATGGAATGGCAGGGGTGAGACACATGGGGAGCGTCATGGGGAGAGAGATACATATGGAATGGCAGGGGTGAGACACATGGGGAGCGTCATGGGGAGAGAGATACATATGGAATGGCAGGGGTGAGACACATGGGGAGCGTCATGGGGAGAGAGATACATATGGAATGGCAGGGGTGAGACACATCGGGAGCGTGATGGGGAGAGAGATACATATGGAATGGCAGGGGTGAGACACATGGGGAGCGTGATGGGGAGAGAGAAACATATGGAATGGCAGGGGTGAGACACATGGGGAGCGTCATGGGGAGAGAGATACATATGGAATGGCAGGGGTGAGACACATCGGGAGCGTGATGGGGAGAGAGATACATATAAAATGGCAGGGGTGAGACACATCGGGAGCGTCATGGGGAGATACATATGGAATGGCAGGGGTGAGACACATCGGGAGCGTGATGGGGATAAAGATACATATGGAATGGCAGGGGTAAGACACATGGGGAGCGTGATGGGGAGAGAGAAACATATGGAATGGCAGGGGTGAGACACATGGGGAGCGTGATGGGGAGAGAGATACATATGGAATGGCAGGGGTGAGACACATCGGGAGCGTCATGGGGAGAGAGATACATATGGAATGGCAGGGGTGAGACACATCGGGAGCGTGATGGGGAGAGAGATACATATGGAATGGCAGGGGTGAGACACATCGGGAGCGTGATGGGGAGAGAGATACATATGGAATGGCAGGGGTGAGACACATGGGGAGCGTGATGGGGAGAGAGATACATATGGAATGGCAGGGGTGAGACACATCGGGAGAGAGATACATATGGAATGGCAGGGGTGCTTATATATATATCTTAAAAACAGTAAAGCACGAGGACAGACGATGCTGCGGACTCCCGAGATTCATATGTCTGATACAGAACTAGAGTATGTTGCATAAATAGGTATATTTATTCTTATGTTTGATACAGAAGTTGAGTACTGTGAATAGATAGATATATCTTCATGTAGAGATTGAAACAGAAAATGAATTTAATTGGTCTTCAACAAAATGGAACACAAGAGCACATCTACCCCTAAGAATGTAGTGCATAATACATGCTAAAAGTTATGACACGTAATGACAACAGTGATGCTACTGCTGAAGATGCTGCCACGGGACAGCCCCTGGCCCATTGAAAAAGTTACAGTACTTCTCCCTGCAGATCATAGCATCATCAGAGTTCCTTCCGGATCCCAGACTTTCCAAGCCAGAAACCCTGTGCTCGTCTAGACGCCATTCGCCCTGGGTTACATCTCCGTTTGCAGGATCGACAGAGTCAAAATACTGTGGAGGGCTGTATGCAGTGGCATCACGGCGGCGGAGAAAGTTGTGCAGGACGCAACAGGCAAGCACCACTGAGTCAATAGACGATAGTTTCATGTTTAGTTCAGTGTGGAAAACCCAAAATCGGTTAGCCATAATGCCAAAAGCATTCTCCACAACGCGGCGAGCTCTGGAAAGTCTGTAATTAAAAATGCACCGCTCCGGTGTCAGCGTTTTCTGGGAGAAGGGCTTCAGAAGGTTGGGATGCAGTGGGAACGCCTTATCTCCGACAAACACAAAGTTCAGGTTTTCAGTTGTGTCGCTGTTGGGCGGCAAGGCCAGTTTATGTTCTTTCAAGCGTTCCCCAAAATCGGTGTGCTCCAAAACTCCGCCATCAGAAACTCTACCATTGATCCCTACAGAAACACTTATAAATTCGTAGTTCGCATTAACGAGGGCCATGAGAATTACGCTGAAATATCCCTTATAGTTGTAATAAAAGGAGCCGGAGTGTGGTGGTTGGGTGATGCGGACATGTTTCCCATCCAAGGCCCCACCGCAATTAGGGAAGTGCCATTGCTCATGAAATCCACGGGAAATCTGTTTCCAATCATCCGTGGTCTCCGGGAAAGGCATGTAATTGTGGTGTAAAGCCGAGACAATTGCTTTACATGTCTCTGGGATGATGACGGTGAGTAGGGATCGGGAAATTGCTGCGCAGTAATGCAAGTCTTGCATAGACCTGCCAGTCGCCAGGAACCGCAGCGTGACAGCCAGCCTCTCATCCACAGGGACAGCAGCTCGCATTTTCGTATTTTGCCGCCTGATATAAGGATCCACAGCAGCAAGTAGCACATTAAAGGAATCCTCCGACATTCGAAGGTAGTTCCTGAAATCATGCGGGTTGTTCTCCTGCAGTTCCCTTATTAGGCCCATATGGGACAATTGATTCCTCTTCTGCAGCCACTGTTTGGTCCACATGCGGCGCTGACGCTTAGCACAATTATTTTGCTCTTGAGCCTCAAGCTGGTTGTGAGCTTCTAACAACAACGCAGCCGCTACAAGCACAGGAACATCTGAAGTAGACATGGCAACCTGAAAAACAAAAAAACAAAAAAAATTAGTACATATGATTAGCTAAACTGACACAAGACATTTCTTTACCGTTACGTAGCGTTCACACATGTTTATTTTTTTCTACGATTTTATGGCTACATTCACATTTTCTATACATAAGGTACATTATGTTGACACAACAGCCATACTGATATAATACCCAAAAATTACTGTACAAGCCACAGAAAAACAAACCAGGACGAAGAACGTTGCGGCTTCATAATGGGAACGCCAAAAAGAGAGTTCTGGAGCCAGCGTCGCGGTTGTGACGCTGTGCAGAAACGGAGACGCTATAGCGATGCGGATCGCGCGGCAGCAAGGCAGAGTCAAGGACGTCCTCTGGGCGTGGTTAGGCGTTGCCGAGCGTCTCAGTTTCTTAAAATGGCGGCGAGACAGCGGTCTGCTCCTCTGGGGCAGACCAAGGTTCGTTTTTTTGTGGAGCAGATGGATGCCCTCGATTATGAGGGTCGGGAGAGTCGGCCTGCCCACCCCAATGTCCACAAAAATGATGTCCTGCGGCGCATTGGTCATATGATGGAGCGGAGATTTGGCCTCCGTCGCAGTGCGCTCCAGCTCCGGAAGAAGTGGGTGGATCTCCGGTACAAGCAGCCACTTCTTCTGGCAGAGTTGCTGGCGGAGACAAGGCGAGGCAAGTACCAATATGGGGTATTTGGGTGACGCACGGTACTGGGAGGGGGGAATTGGGATAATCGTGCTCGTGGTTGCCAACTTGTCCTGGACATGCCACTTTGTTCTCATGTCTGTATTGTCTGAGAGCAAAATGCGTTGTCCGTGATAAAGTGCTCACGTCATGGGTTCCAGAATCTCCCCCCCACAATTTAATTTTTATGGATGTCCGCTATTGTTATGTACATTGTCCAGAAATCTTTACGAAGAGGTCGGCAACCCTGCTAGGAGGGGGGAATCAGGAGACGCACGCTGCCGTGCGGCGCTTCCTATCTTTTATATATGTACCAACATTTGGCGAGGCAATATTTAATTAAACTCCTTGCCGCCAATGGCCTAGGTTTTTTTATTTGGTCTGTAGCCCTGAAGTTTTGTTGTCTAAAAATTGCGTTTTGTTTTTTTTGGGTGTAGAGAGACGCCACCGGCAAGGGGCATCGGCGGCAGCCACCACTGCGGCAACCAGCGGCAGCCCACAGCCCGGACCGTCCCGTAAGTTAACCGTCATATATTGCAATTTTATAACAGCATACGGGACATTAGAGGGGAGCTGAAATATTGTATACATTACAAATGCATGCCAATTTCCACTGGCACCTAACTTTTGCTGTCAATGGCGCCATTTTTTTTATTTTTATTTTTTTAAGTATAGAGATCTGTAGTTTTGTTGTCTAAACCTTGCGTTTCTTTTTTTTGGTGTAGAGAGACGCCACCGCCATAGGACATCGGCGGCAGCCACCACTGTGGCGACCAGCGGCAGCCCACAGCCCCCACCATCCCGTAAGTTAACCGTCATATATTGCAATTTTATAACAGCATACGGGACATTAGAGGGGAGCTGAAATATTGTATACATTACAAATGCATGCCAATTTCCACTGGCACCTAACTTTTGCTGTCAATGGCGCCATTTTTTTTTTTAAGTATAGAGATCTGTAGTTTTGTTGTCTAAACCTTGCGTTTCTTTTTTTTGGGTGTAGAGAGACGCCACCGCCATCGGACATCGGCGGCAGCAACCACTGCGGCGACCAGCGGCAGCCCACAGCCCGCACCATCCCGTAAGTTAACCGTCATATATTGCAATTTTATAACAGCATACGGGACATTAGAGGGGAGCTGAAATATTGTATACATTACAAATGCATGCCAATTTCCACTGGCACCTAACTTTTGCTGTCAATGGCGCCATTTATTTTTTTTTTTTTAAGTATAGAGATCTGTAGTTTTGTTGTCTAAACCTTGCGTTTCTTTTTTTTGGGTGTAGAGAGACGCCACCGCCATCGGACATCGGCGGCAGCAACCACTGCGGCGACCAGCGGCAGCCCACAGCCCGCACCATCCCGTAAGTTAACCGTCATATATTGCAATTTTATAACAGTATACGGGACATTAGAGAGGAGCTGAAATATTGTATACATTACAGATGCAGTTACACCACCGATGCAGACAACCCCACCCTTCCGCCACCCATCTTCCTCCCCCGGGTCGGCGTCTTTCTCCCCTGCGGCCAGCAGTCGTAGTGACCCAAACTGCGCGCGCTTCCCCACACCGAATTCATTTGTTAACCAGATATGTATTTGCTTCCTTTTAGCAGCGTTAGCTGTGGCCCACGCGAGGGTATGGGTGGTCAGCAGCTCGAGTGATGAGCAACAGGCGTCCCTTGTCCGTAAGTATACAGACAGTGGGAGGGGTTATCGGTGGGATGTCACATTCGACAACTACAAAAGCAACCCAAAAAATAGCACACAGACAGCTCTCCAGCGACCAACGATGCCGAAGTCCCCCGGATAACCTGGGTAAACATCGGGTTCGATATTTACCCTGGTTACCATTGCAAAAAACGGTACATGTTAAGGTCCGCCATTTTCGTCAGCGCATGTGCGGTCTGGAACTTCTCCCCCACCTCCCCGCACCTCACAATGGGGCAGCGGATGCGCAGGAAAAATGCATTCGCTGCCCCCGTTTTGCGGCGCACACAACGCTAGCATTGGTAACCTCGACCCAATGCACTGCGGCAGGCCAAGCCAGACGCTAGTGTGAAAGAAGCCTTAAGGTACCGTCCGTTCTCCAACTTTTTCTATCTTCTATCCACAGAACCGGACACCGTGAGAGAGCTGCTGGCCAAGCAACAGCGGATGGAGAGAACTGTTGCTCTCCTCATGCAGCAAATACAGCAGCATGGCCGCACGCTGCGACACCTGTTGAGGCGCGGGAGGGTTTAAAATGTTTTTTTGTTGTTTTTCTTATTTTGTAATTGTTTGTAAACCCCACCCCCCACCCAAAAAAAAAAAAAAAGTTTTCAAAAAAACAATACAAAAAAATACAAGAAACTATTGTTATTACCGTTAATATGTGTGCTGTTTTTATTTACTAGCGGAGCAGGCCAGGGCCATCCAAGCCAAGGCAGACACAAAAGAGTTGGTTTACCTTTCCATATAGTGTGTGGCAAAAATGGCAGACAGCACAAAAGAGTTTGCAAACCGCATCGTAAAGTGCCTCCATCTTGTGCGTCCGCTTGCCAGATGCACAAGATGGCTGCCGGAGATGGTGTACACATAATTATACCATGTATGTAGATAAGCATTGCTGCATAGCCATAACTATACATACATACAAGAAACACCAAATGATATCCCTAACAAGACCATGAAGGCATAAACCAAACAAATACCAAAAAACAAACCTTCACAAAAAAGATCCAAAATAATATATAGCAAAAAATATAAACTTTATTAAATATAAAAAAGAAATAACAATAAAAACAAGGCAGTAGCCACCAGTGCAGCAGCAAAGGTGGGACTCATACAGGGGCAACCTCAATAACACAGCATATATGGCAATGGTATATAACAAGCAGACAGCAATGTCTAGATAATTACAACAGTAACCACATAAGTATATATTTTTTGCTATATATTATTTTGGATCTTTTTTGTGAAGGTTTGTTTTTTGGTATTTATACATACATACATACATACATATATACATACAACTATACATACCGTTGATAAGAAGAAAAGAAACAATGAAGACGCCGGCAGTATAGAGTACGGCGTTCCGGACAGAACGTTCACGGGTGAAGAGGATCGTAGCTGGCGAAGGATCGTTCCGGACAGGACGCTGGAAAGGCTGTAGAACGTGGACGCTGCTCTGAAACAATATGAATCAATCGCTGTAGCGTCGTGGTTTATATTCCGCGACGCCGGAACGTCATATCCTGGGTGTCTCCCAGCGGGGAAACACACCTATCTGGCTAGGTTTGCTATCTATCACATCGTTACAACCACTGTTGTTTGACATGGAGCAACAACCAGCGAGAACGATATGTGAGTCGCTGTTACATCATGGTATCGCTCCTGCATCGTTTGGAAGTTGGTGTGTTTGACATCTCTACAGCGACCTAAACAGCGACGCTCCAGCGATCGCGTTTTGGTCGGATCGTTGTCTATATCGCTGCAGCGTCGTTTAGTGTGAAGGTACCTCTAGATTATATGCCCCTCGAAGGTCAATCTTAGCAAACCAGCTAGACCCCTTAATCCTAGCAAACAAATCAGTAAGCAAAGGCAAGGGCGATAATCAATACAGGGTCTCAAGGAGCCATCCTTCTTGGCAACAAAAAAGAACCCCGCTCCCAACGGTGAAGAAGATGGCCGAATATGCCCTTTCTCCAAAGACTCCTTAATATAGCTCCGCATGGCGGTATGTTCAGGCACAGACAGGTTGAAAAGTCGGCCCTTAGGGAACTTACAACCTGGAATCAAGTCAATAGCACAATCACAGTCCCTATGCGGTGGAAGGGAACTGGATTTGGGCTCATCGAATACATCCTGGAAGTCAGACAAAAACTCAGGAACTTCAGAAGAGGGGGAAGAGGAAATTGGCATCAAAGGAACCTGATCATGAACCCCCTGACAACCCCAACTAGTCACAGACATGGATTTCCAATCTAACACCAGATTATGTAGCTGCAACCATGGAAAACCCAGCACAATATCATCATGCAAATTATGCAACACCAGAAAACGACAATCTTCCTGATGGGCTGGCGCCATGCGCATGGTCAGCTGTGTCCAAAACTGAGGTTTATTTTTAGCCAACGGTGTAGCATCAATGCCCCTTAAAGGAATAGGGTTCTGCCAAGGCTGCAAGGGAAAACCACAACGTCTGGCAAATTCTAAGTCCATTAAGTTCAGAGCGGCGCCTGAATCCACAAATGCCATGACAGAAAATGATGATAATGAGCAGATCAAGGTCACGGATAACAGAAATTTAGGTTGTATAGTACTGATGGCAACAGAACTAGCGATTCTCTTAGTACGCTTAGGGCAATCAGAAATAACATGAGCAGAATCGCCGCAGTAAAAACACAACCTATTCTGACGCCTGCATGTTTGACGTTCAGCTCTAGACAAAATCCTATCACACTGCATAGGCTCAGGGCTCCGCTCAGAGGGCAACACCACAGTGTGCACAACTCTGCGCTCGCGCAAGCGCCGATCAATCTGAATGGCCAGAGACATAGAATCACTCAGACCAGCAGGCGTGGGGAACCCCACCATAACATCTTTAACGGATTCAGAAAGACCCTTTCTGAAAATTGCCGCCAAGGCATCCTCATTCCATTTAGTCAGTACAGACCATTTTCTAAATTTCTGGCAATACAATTCTGCTGCTTCTTGACCTTGACACAGGGCCAACAAGATCTTCTCTGCATGATCCACAGAATTAGGCTCATCATACAACAACCCCAATGCCTGAAAGAACGAATCAACATTAAGCAAAGCAGGATTGCCAGATTCCAGGGAAAATGCCCAATCCTGTGGGTCACCACGCAGCAGAGATATGATGATTCTAACCTGCTTAATAGGATCACCAGAAGACCGGGGTCTTAATGCAAAAAAACAGTTTACAGTTATTTTTGAAACTCAAAAATTTGGATCTGTCACCAAAGAATAAATCAGGAGTGGGAATCTTAGGTTCTAAGGCAGGAGTTTGAACAATGAAATCTGAAATACCCTGTACCCTAGCAGCAAGCTGATCCACCTGAGAAACTAACTCCTGAACATTCATGTTAATACTAGACTCCGTAGCCACCCACAGGTAAAGAGGGAGGAAAATACCAAACAGGCTAAGGAAAAAAAAATGGCTCAAAAGCTTCCCGCCCTTCTTCTGAGATGCAATTAACTCATTGTTGGCCAGTTGTACTGTTATGATCTGGTGGCCTAGGAGCAGCATGAGACGGACTCTGGAGAAGGTGGTCCCTGTACTGACCGCAAACCCTGAACCTAGCAGCGCAACTAGAAGTAGCCGTTCGGGGCACCTAACACTCCCTAGACCCCTCGGGACAGCCTAAGATCTAACTACCCCTAAAGACAGAAACAGGAAACCTATCTTACCTCAGAGAAAATCCCCAAAGGATAGATAGCCCCCCACAAATATTGACTGTGAGAGGAGAGGGAAATAACATACGCAGATATGAAATCAGATTTTAGCATAGGAGGCCATACTAGCTAAAAAGAAAGAATAGAACAGAGTACTATGCAGTCAGTATAAAAATACTAGAAAATATCCACCGCAGAAAATACGGATCACCACATCTGACTAAAGACATGGGGGGTATATCTGCATCTAGAGAGAAATATCTAGGCTGCAAAAAATCCTTCACAGACTAAGCTGGACAAAACAAAAACATGAAAATGCACAGAACTATAAAGTCCACTGCAGGTGGACAGCAAAAACCAAGCCAGGACTTATCTTAGTAGAAAAGCACAGCAAACTGGAGAGACCAGCAGGGAAGAGAATCCTTCCAGAACAATGGACAACTGGCACTGACTAAAAGGTCCTGCAAAGATATATACCCCAGTCAGTTTTGCAATTAGTAGATACACCTGTCCACTCCTGCAGTCCAGGTACAACTGCATTACCCTCTACAACCACCGGAGGGAGCCAAAAAGCTGAATTCACAACAGTTGTGGGCAGGGGCGCGCGCACTGCACTAGTGACAGCAAATGTCAGGGATTATGGAGAGTCGGCTTCAGGTGTTCTGACCGCCGCTCTGCCGCCCCCTGTCTTTAAGTGAGGACTGCCGCCTGAAGCAAAGGGCTCAACTTGCCCCATGATAGCGATGCCCCTGGGCACAGGTCACAGCAGCAGCTATCAGAGCGCTCAGTCCTGCCTTCTATACAGGAAGTGGTGGGAAATACTACCATGGACAAAGGTCTGTATGAGAGCAACAGCGACTAATGCCATGCAAATTTAAATCTCACGTGGACAAAATTCCAGGTTTTCAAGCGTTGGCGCAGTCATAAATGATCATAACTATAGATTATAAAGGGGAACATGGTCTGTCTGCCACCTACATCTGAATAAGGCCGAACACTGATGACAGCTTCATTCAGCAAAGTGATGAAAACCTGACATCTGGCAGAGGCCTGAGGCGGCTTTACACCTCAGACATTCACGGTCCAGGGACCTAAATGTGGAGACTGACCGCAGGGCTACTGACCCTACCGCAGGTCTACTGACCCACTCACAGGTCTACTGACCCGACCGCGGGTCTACTGACCAGAACACAGGTTTACTGACCCTACTGCAGGTCTACTGACCCTCTCACAGGTCTACTGACCCGACCACAGGTTTACTGACCAGAACACAGGTCTACTGACCCCACCGCAGGTCTACTGACCAGAACACAGGTCTACTGACCCGACCACAGGTTTACTGACCAGAACACAGGTTTACTGACCAGAACACGGGTCTACTGACCCAACCGCGGGTCTACTGACCCTACCGCAGGTCTACTGACCCAACCTCAGGTCTACTGACCCAACCTCAGGTCTACTGACCCGAACGCAGGTCTACTGACCTGAACGCAGGTCTACTGACCCAACCTCAGGTCTACTGACCCAACCTCAGGTCTACTGACCTGAACACAGGTCTACTGACCCACTAACAGGTCTACTGACCCGACTGCAGGTCTACTAACCTGACTGCAGGTCTACTGACCCACACACAGGACTACTGACCCAACTGCAGGTCTACTGACCCAACCGCAGGTCTACTGACCAGAACACAGGTCTACTGACCCCACCGCAGATCTACTGACCAGAACACAGGTCTACTGACCCGACCACAGGTTTACTGACCAGAACACAAGTTTATTGACCAGAACAGGTCTACTGACCCAACCGCGGGTCTACTGACCCACTCACAGGTCTACTGACCCGACCGCAGGACTACTGACCCTACTGCAGGTCTACTGACCCACACACAGGACTACTGACCCGAACGCAGGTCTACTGACCCACTAACAGGTCTACTAACCCGACTGCAGGTCTACTGACCCAACTGCAAGTCTACTGACCCAACTGCAGGTCTACTGACCAGAACACAGGTCTACTGGCCCGACCGCAGGTCTACTGACCCGACCGCAGGTCTACTGACCCGACCGCAGGTCTACTGACCTGACCGCAGGTCTACTAATCCGACCGCAGGTCTTCTGACCCACACACAGATCTACTGACCTGACCGCAGGTCTACTAATCCGACCGCAGGTCTTCTGACCCACACACAGGTCTATGGACCCGACCGCAGGTCTACTGACTAGAACACAGGTCTACTGACCCGACCGCAGGTCTACTAACCAGAACACAGGTCTACTGACCAGAACACAGGTCTACTGACCAGACACATGTCTACTGACCTAACCGCAGGTGTACTGACCCACTCACAGGTCTACTGACCCGACCGCAGGTCTACTAATCCGACTGCAGGTCTTCTGACCCACACACAGGTCTACTGACCTGACCGCAGGTCTACTAATCCGACCGCAGGTCTTCTGACCCACACACAGGTCTACTGACCCGACAGCAGGTCTACTGACTAGAACACAGGTCTACTGACCCGACCGCAGGTCTACTAACCAGAACACAGGTCTACTGACCAGAACACAGGTTTACTGACCAGAACACATGTCTACTGACCTAAGCGCAGGTGTACTGACCCACTCACAGGTCTACTGACCCGACCGCAGGTCTACTAATCCGACCGCAGGTCTTCTGACCCACACACAGGTCTACTGACCTGACCGCAGGTCTACTAATCCAACCGCAGGTCTTCTGACCCACACACAGGTCTACTGACCCGACCGCAGGTCTACTGACTAGAACACAGGTCTACTGACCCGACCGCAGGTCTACTGACCAGAACACAGGTCTACTGACCAGAACACAGGTCTACTGACCCCACCGCAGGTCTACTGACCAGAACACAGGTCTACTGACCCGACCACAGGTTTACTGACCAGAACACAAGTTTACTGACCAGAACAGGTCTACTGACCCAACCGCGGGTCTACTGACCCACTCACAGGTCTACTGACCCGACCGCAGGACTACTGACCCTACTGCAGGTCTACTGACCCACACACAGGACTACTGACCCGAACGCAGGTCTACTGACCCACTAACAGGTCTACTAACCCGACTGCAGGTCTACTGACCCAACTGCAAGTCTACTGACCCAACTGCAGGTCTACTGACCAGAACACAGGTCTACTGGCCCGACCGCAGGTCTACTGACCCGACCGCAGGTCTACTGACCCGACCGCAGGTCTACTGACCTGACCGCAGGTCTACTAATCCGACCGCAGGTCTTCTGACCCACACACAGATCTACTGACCCGACCGCAGGTCTACTAACCAGAACACAGGTCTACTGACCAGAACACAGGTCTACTGACCAGACACATGTCTACTGACCTAACCGCAGGTGTACTGACCCACTCACAGGTCTACTGACCCGACCGCAGGTCTACTAATCCGACCGCAGTTCTTCTGACCCACACACAGGTCTACTGACCTGACCGCAGGTCTACTAATCCGACCGCAGGTCTTCTGACCCACACACAGGTCTACTGACCCGACAGCAGGTCTACTGACTAGAACACAGGTCTACTGACCCGACCGCAGGTCTACTAACCAGAACACAGGTCTACTGACCAGAACACAGGTTTACTGACCAGAACACATGTCTACTGACCTAAGCGCAGGTGTACTGACCCACTCACAGGTCTACTGACCCGACCGCAGGTCTACTAATCCGACCGCAGGTCTTCTGACCCACACACAGGTCTACTGACCTGACCGCAGGTCTACTAATCCAACCGCAGGTCTTCTGACCCACACACAGGTCTACTGACCCGACCGCAGGTCTACTGACTAGAACACAGGTCTACTGACCCGACCGCAGGTCTACTGACCAGAACACAGGTCTACTGACCAGAACACAGGTCTACTGACCCCACCGCAGGTCTACTGACCAGAACACAGGTCTACTGACCCGACCACAGGTTTACTGACCAGAACACAAGTTTACTGACCAGAACAGGTCTACTGACCCAACCGCGGGTCTACTGACCCACTCACAGGTCTACTGACCCGACCGCAGGACTACTGACCCTACTGCAGGTCTACTGACCCACACACAGGACTACTGACCCGAACGCAGGTCTACTGACCCACTAACAGGTCTACTAACCCGACTGCAGGTCTACTGACCCAACTGCAAGTCTACTGACCCAACTGCAGGTCTACTGACCAGAACACAGGTCTACTGGCCCGACCGCAGGTCTACTGACCCGACCGCAGGTCTACTGACCCGACCGCAGGTCTACTAATCCGACCGCAGGTCTTCTGACCCACACACAGCTCTACTGACCTGACCACAGGTCTACTAATCCGACCGCAGGTCTTCTGACCCACACACAGGTCTACTGACCCGACCGCAGGTCTACTGACTAGAACACAGGTCTACTGACCCGACCACAGGTCTACTGACCAGAACACAGGTCTACTGACCAGAACACAGGTCTACTGACCAGAACACATGTCTACTGACCTAACCGCAGGTGTACTGACCCACTCACAGGTCTACTGACCCGACCGCAGGTCTACTAATCCGACCGCAGGTCTTCTGACCCACACACAGGTCTACTGACCTGACCGCAGGTCTACTAATCCGACCGCAGGTCTTCTGACCCACACACAGGTCTACGGACCCGACCGCAGGTCTACTGACTAGAACACAGGTCTACTGACCCGACCGCAGGTCTACTGACCAGAACACAGGTCTACTGACCAGAACACAGGTCTACTGACCAGAACACATGTCTACTGACCTAACCGCAGGTGTACTGACCCACTCACAGGTCTACTGACCCGACCGCAGGTCTACTGAACCACACACAGGTCTACTGACCGAAAAGCAGGTTTACTGACCAGAACCCATGTCTACTGACCCTAGAGTATAATGGGAATGTGTTCTGTCTGAGAAAAACACGTGCATCTGAATAAGGCCGAATACTGATGGCGTCATTCATCAAAGTGATGAAAACCTGACGCCTGTCAGAGGCCTGAAGCATCTTTACACCTCAGACATTCACACTCCAGGTACCTAAATGTACACACCGACCTCAAGTCTACTGACCCACACATAGGTCTACTGACCAGAACACAGGTCTACTGACTAAAACACAGGTCTACTGACCCTACCCCAGGTCTACTGACCCAACCGCAGGTCTACTAATCCGACCGCAGGTCTTCTGACCCACACACAGGTCTACTGACCTGACCGCAGGTCTACTAATCCAACCGCAGGTCTTCTGACCCACACACAGGTCTACTGACCCGACCGCAGGTCTACTGACTAGAACACAGGTCTACTGACCCGACCGCAGGTCTACTGACCAGAACACAGGTCTACTGACCAGAACACAGGTCTACTGACCCCACCGCAGGTCTACTGACCAGAACACAGGTCTACTGACCCGACCACAGGTTTACTGACCAGAACACAAGTTTACTGACCAGAACAGGTCTACTGACCCAACCGCGGGTCTACTGACCCACTCACAGGTCTACTGACCCGACCGCAGGACTACTGACCCTACTGCAGGTCTACTGACCCACACACAGGACTACTGACCCGAACGCAGGTCTACTGACCCACTAACAGGTCTACTAACCCGACTGCAGGTCTACTGACCCAACTGCAAGTCTACTGACCCAACTGCAGGTCTACTGACCAGAACACAGGTCTACTGGCCCGACCGCAGGTCTACTGACCCGACCGCAGGTCTACTGACCCGACCGCAGGTCTACTAATCCGACCGCAGGTCTTCTGACCCACACACAGCTCTACTGACCTGACCACAGGTCTACTAATCTGACCGCAGGTCTTCTGACCCACACACAGGTCTACTGACCCGACCGCAGGTCTACTGACTAGAACACAGGTCTACTGACCCGACCACAGGTCTACTGACCAGAACACAGGTCTACTGACCAGAACACAGGTCTACTGACCAGAACACATGTCTACTGACCTAACCGCAGGTGTACTGACCCACTCACAGGTCTACTGACCCGACCGCAGGTCTACTAATCCGACCGCAGGTCTTCTGACCCACACACAGGTCTACTGACCTGACCGCAGGTCTACTAATCCGACCGCAGGTCTTCTGACCCACACACAGGTCTACGGACCCGACCGCAGGTCTACTGACTAGAACACAGGTCTACTGACCCGACCGCAGGTCTACTGACCTGAACACAGGTCTACTGACCAGAACACAGGTCTACTGACCAGAACACATGTCTACTGACCTAACCGCAGGTGTACTGACCCACTCACAGGTCTACTGACCCGACCGCAGGTCTACTGAACCACACACAGGTCTACTGACCGAAAAGCAGGTTTACTGACCAGAACCCATGTCTACTGACCCTAGAGTATAATGGGAATGTGTTCTGTCTGAGAAAAACACGTGCATCTGAATAAGGCCGAATACTGATGGCGTCATTCATCAAAGTGATGAAAACCTGACGCCTGTCAGAGGCCTGAAGCATCTTTACACCTCAGACATTCACACTCCAGGTACCTAAATGTACACACCGACCTCAAGTCTACTGACCCACACATAGGTCTACTGACCAGAACACAGGTCTACTGACTAAAACACAGGTCTACTGACCCTACCCCAGGTCTACTGACCCAACCGCAGGTCCACATGGAAAAATTAGGAGTATGCACTCGTGTGGTCCATGGGCCAGACTAGATCATATAAATAGCAGGCAATTCCTTCACTTGTCCATGATCCAGGCACGTACATGAAATCAGTCATATCTGTAATGTGCGGACATGAGTGGCACTTGTCTTTACCTTAACCTGAGGTACACCAGGTTCTGTGGAGGGTCCCATTATTCTTGCCGAAATAGTGGCGCTTGCTGCGCTGTATTTGTGGGCAAAAGTGATGGCAACTTTGATGGTATCCCCAATGGATGGTCACAATACATCAAGAATAAGAGGGTTATTGAACGGGTTTTCCAAAAACGCAAAAAAAAAAACTTGCACAAAGTGCCGGAGATGTGGTGCACTAGATCTCAAGCTGCAAGTCATTTATCAGAGAAAAAATGTTTGTTTTTTTTAGCATATTTCCTCCCTTTTTTGGGAGATCTTGAAAAACTTCTTCAATAACCCTTCAAGGGTATGAGCTCACAGTATCTTTTACACGCTGGGGTATTCGAGTATTTCAAACAGAAGATGCTTCTTTTATCATTACTGGTTTTTACTGGCACCAGCACTGACACTTGTCTAAATTTACTACTTATTTCATTGGTTATAGTTAAGAATACATTAGATCAAGAATAAACTTCACTACATTTCCAAGGGTAAAATTCAAACTTAGAGATGTAAAATGACATGTAGCTGAGTACAACTAGGCCAGCCTACTATACAGTGACAACTCTTGAGTACAGATAATGTACATACCTGCTGTCCTAGGTAATACCACAGATAAAATACAGTGATAACCATCAGAGTAGATAATGTAGATGTTACCAACAATCCTATGTAACACCACAGATAATACCGTGCTACCGCTGAATAAAGATAATGTAGTAGGTGATTCCAGCCCTCCAATATAACAAGACAGATAACACAATAACTATTGAAGTACAAGTACAAGTACAAACAATATAGTAGTTGGTACCTGCAGTCCTATGTAACACCACAGATAACACAAATGATAACTCTCTGCATACAGACAATGATTATTTTGTCAACCATCATATGTAAAACCAGAGTTGGCACATTGATAAATCTCAGAGTACAGACAATTTAGTGGCTACCTGCAGTCCTATGTAACGCCCCCAATAACAGAATGATAACTGTCCGGAGTGCATATGATGTAGTAGATACCTTCCATCCAATGTAAGGTTGTGTGCACACATTCAGGATTTTTCCGCGGTTTTCCGCTATAAAAACGCGATAAAACCACCAAAAATGCATTAAGCATCCTATTATTAGAATGCAATCCGCACTTTTTGTGCACATGTTGCGTTTTTTTCCCGCGGCGGAATCGCATTCAGAAAAAAAATGCAGCATGTTCATTCTTTGTGCGGAATCACAGGGATTCCGCACACATAGAAATGCAGTGATCCGCTTACTTTCCGCATGTGGCTATGCCCACCATGCAGGAAGTAAGCAGATCATGTGCGGTCTGTACCCAGGGTGGAGGAGAGAAGACTCTCCTCCAGGTACTGGGCACCATATCCTGTGTAAAAAAAAAAAAGAATTAAAATAAAGAATCATGATATTCTCATCTTCCGGTGGCCCCAACAGCATTCCCGCTCCTCACGATGCTCCCGTTCCCAGAGATGCTTTGCAGCAATGACCTGTGATGAAGTAGCGGTCTCGCGTGATGCTACATCATCTGGGGTTATTGCCGAGAGGCATTATTGGAGACGGGAGCATCGCGAGGAACGGGAAGGCTGCGAGGGCCGCCGGAAGGTGAGAATATCACGATTTTTTATTTTTTTTCCTATTTTTAACATTAGAATTTTTTACTATTGATGCTGCATAGGCAGCATCAATAGTAAAAAGTTGCTCACACTTGTCAAACACTATGTTTGACAAGTGTTACCAACCTGTCAATCAGTTTTCCAAGCGATGCTGCAGATCTCTTGGAAAATGCTAGCATTCTGCAAGCTACAAACAAAGTGTTGAAAAGGCATGCCAATTCCGCATGCATTTTACCCGCGGCACAGTTGCGGAATTGCCGCGGAAATTTCCGTGGAAATTCCGGACGTGTGCACATAGCCTAACACCTCAGATAAGACAGTGATAACGCTGAATACAGATAATATGGTATGTCGGGATCACACTCAGTCGGAGCAGCCTTTGGAAGTGGGGAATCACCAGAAATAATACACAAGACACGTCTTGTATAGTGTATCACTGGGAAGTCTCTGAAGCACGCCTGCCTTCAAGGTGCTATCCCTTCTTTATATAGTTGTTTCAGTAGGTTTAGTGGTTATACAAGTTTTGCATGTTTAAACAAAGAGACAAAACAGGAAAGAAAGAAAAGAAAAGAAAACAGTTTCGTGGGCGGCAGTTTCACAACAAACAGTACAAAGGCAATTCCACAGACAAGAAAAACAGGATTTCATACTATAGCTAAAATGTCCTTGAATGGACAGGTCAATATTTATCACAAATTCTTTTTTTTTATTTTTGTTCATTGAGGTAATCATTTTTGTTCTGCTCTTCACAATCCCCCCTTTGACATATTCCATTCAAAACCTTGTCGATCATTTTAGTCATTCTTTTTGTGATATTACAAAAAAAAACTTTATATTCTCGCATCCATTACACAAAATTTATTTGTGCATACCGAGATACCCTTGAGTACAACCTTGAATAATACATATATAATTACAATAACCATAACTGTATGTATTAGGCTTTGCATAATCCCGGTAACCCACCCACCGATCCCTCTGAACCAATTGGCCGGGTTAAGAAAAGAAAAGGTATCTGACCACCAGCTATCCTTATTTTGGTAATTGTCTTTGTCATACTGATCCCTGAGTCGTTGTACGTCTTTTAATTTAAATCTCATACTCATAGTACTATTCGGGTCTATATAATGACAGCAGGTGGGTCCGATGATTTGACACATACCCCCTTGTGAGGCAGTTAGGTAATCCAATACCAGGGTATGTTGGTTAGTGACTATTATAAGCTGATTCTGTACAGCTATACTAGTATTTAATATGTCCAAAATATCCCAAATCTGATCATCTAGATAGTCCGTGGCTCTAACTAATTTATCCCACATTTGTGTTAACATAGGATAAATAAAAATGGTACTAGCAATTTTGTTGGGAATTCCCATTTGTACTATATGCGGCCTCCCCGAGGGACGTGGTGAGTTATCTGCAGCTCTTTTATACAGTGTGTGCTTGGGCACGGCTTGCATATTCACTTGTTTATTTGAAATTATGAAAGTAGCCGGGGTTAGGCGTCCTAATGTACAAGTACCCTTTATACCTACGGGAAGCCATTTATATGCTCCTTCTCCGCATATCCAAAATGTACCCTCAGGCAGATCCCACAAAGCTGAGTGCTGTAATACCAATCTGTGAGCCAAATCCACAAAACTAGATACATTCTGAAGCATACACCAAGAGGGTTTTTGTCCCAAGGGGCTACAGTACCCGGCTGCGGGATTCCCACATACATGCATTCCGTTGACATACTCATTGGATTCATTACAAACCAGGTTCCCCGGCTTACTTGTACAACTGTCTGCATCACCTTGGGGGAACAACTCAGAATGTTCCCATTTTCTATTATGTATGTATCTTTCCAATACTGTAGGTTTGAAAGCATCAGAGGAAGGGGTGGTTGTACTGAAACTGAGCTGTAGATTTTCAGTGGGGACCTGTCCTAAATCAGTTAATCCAGTCTTATTCCTAGGTACCCATTTTCCTCCCTTGAATGCTAAATATTGTAAGTTGTCTATTTTTTCCTGTAAGATTGCCCTGCCACCAAGGAAATTCTACCCATCCCACAATTGGTATGGCGATTGTAGTATTCCATAGTCTAGTATTGCCAGGTTGGTTGTTGGCCAGGTTGTCTGAACAATTAGGCCAAGCGAATATTTCTTCAGCTGACACGGGAACTGCTAGAAAAGGTATACTTGTGGCTGATACTGGTGAATGGGTACAGATCCAACAATCTGCCAGGGGTTGCGTATTATTTAACAAGTCATGCACTAATTTTCTATGATGTTGTACGAATCTATTGTTCAAAGAGGCTAGAGAATTCAGTCTTTCCCATGCCTCCGTTGAGGTTAACATTATTAACATCAATATCATGAGTCTTATACTGCTTTTTTGCAATGGCTTGCATGTATCCATGATGCCTTTCCTTCAAGCTTGACTGCTGTTGGAGTTGTTAACAGGACTTGGAAAGGTCCGTCAAATCTCGGTTCCAGAGTCTTTCTGGTGTGTCTTTTCACGTAGACTTGATCACCAGATTCCAACTTGTGGCCTCCTTCGAGATTTTCTGGATCTGGAAGGGAAGCAAAAACTTGCGAATGCACTTTAGTTAAACGTTTTTGTAATTCTTGTACATAAGCAGTTAAAGTCTCAGTTTTCAACATCAGTTGTTGTGGAAAATAACAACCCAAATTTGCTGCTCTACCAAAAAGAATCTCATGTGGTGACAGCTTAGCCTTCCCCCTTGGGGTGTTTCGGATGGAATACAGGGCAAGTGGTAGACACTCGGTCCAAGGCTTTCCTGTTTCTGCCATGGCCTTCTGGATTTTTAATTTTATTGTCCCATTTAATCTTTCCACTTTACCTGAACTCTGTGGATGATATGGAGTGTGAAACTGGTTTTCTACTCCCAACATTTTCATAACATTCTGGAATATTTCCCCAGTAAAATGGGTACCCCTATCTGACTCGATCACCTCAGGCATGCCGTAACGGGGTATCAGTTCATGTGCTATTTTAATGGCAGTAGTTTTTGCTGAGGCTTTACGAACTGGATAAGCCTCTGGCCACCCTGAGAACATGTCCACACACACAAGCACATATTCGTATCCATTGTACCTAGGAAGTTGGATGTAGTCGATCTGGAGTCTTTGAAAGGGATACAGTGGTCTTACATGATGCTTGGTTGGGGTTTTAATGGCCTGACCTGGATTGTGTGCCAGGCATATAGCGCATGCAGCACACATGTTCCGAGCAAAATTACCAAAACCTGGAGCCAACCACCTTTCTTTTACCTTGAGCGTCATACCATTTGCCGACACATGCGTCGGTAGGTGGAGGTCACTTGCCACTGCGGGGTACCAGGCTCTGGGTAAACACAACAAAGTTCCTTTTTTCCATAATCCTTGCTGATCTTCTGCCCCTTTTTTCTGCCACTGCCCTCGTTCTTCGTCGTCTACCTGTTTCTGAGCTTCCTTCAATCTTTCCTCATCATCTTCAGAGCTATCTAGTGTGTGGGCATGATGTAAGGGTTTACGTGCTGCCTGTTTTGCTGCCTTATCGGCTTTATCGTTACCCCTGGCTTCCTCGGTGTCGAGTCTCACATGTGCAGCTACCTTTATCACCGCTATTTCTTTAGTTTCTTGTGCTGCCTCCAGAATCTGTCTAATGAGGGAGGCATGTTTAACAGGTTGGCCTGAAGCAGTCATATAACCTCTGGCTCTCCATATTACGCCAAAATCGAAAATAATGCCATGTGCATATCTAGAATCAGTGTATATGTTTGCTGTCTGATCTTTGGCTATTTTTAGAGCTTCAACTAATGCCGTAAGTTCTGCTTCTTGTGCAGACTGATTAGCAGGGAGAGGTTCTGCTTTCAGCACTTCATGCTGAGTTACTACCGCATAACCTGTATGAAATTGTCCATTCATATCTGCATATCTACTGCCATCTATGAAAAGTTCAAATGTAGCATTACAGAGTGGCTTGTCACGTACATTACATAAGCCCTGAGTCTCTTGTTCCATTAATTGTACACAATCATGCATTGACTTTGATGGGTCAAAGGAGTTGGAGAGTGCAGTTTCAAAGGAGTTGGAGAGTGCAGTTTCCTCAGGTATGGTACCCCCCTCAGACTCTAAAGAGAGCAAAGACGCGAGATTAAGAGTCTGAATCCTGGCAAAGGAAATGTTGGGCGGCAGTAGTAGGGAACATTGGAGACGGAGGTGTCTGGCCATTGAAATATGTTTAGGTTGGACCTGGTTAAGAATGCCATGTACATCATGAGTGGTCTGAACTAGAAGTGGGTGATCAAGAACAATCTCAGAAGCTTTATCTAATAACAGTGAAATTGCGGCTACTACTCTTACACAAGAAGGTGCGGCTCTAGCTACAGGGTCCAGATGAGCTGATATGTATGCCACAGGTCTCTGTTTGTTTCCATGTTTTTGTGTGAGCACCCCTGTAGCATGTGAGGATATCTCAGCTGCCATCAATTGAAAAGGTTTAGTGTAGTCTGGGAGTCCCAAAGCCGGAGCTGATACCAGTGCTGTTTTCAAAGAGGAAAATGACTGTTTAGCCTCTTCACTGAGTGAATATGGTGTGTTGGCAATACAGTCATATAAAGGCTGCATGAGTTGACTTGCATGTATGATCCACTGTCTACAGTGTGAAACAATACCTAGGAAAGCACGCAGCTGTTTGTGATTCCTGGGTTCAAGCATGTTACGTATGGCTTCCGTACGTTGAGGTGTGAGGTGTCTGATGCCCTGTGATATGCAGTGACCTAAAAACACGACTGTTTGTTGACAAGCCTGGAGTTTCTGTCTATTTACTTTACAGCCTTCTTGCGCTAGGAAAATTAAGAAATTAACAGTTGAGGTAACTGCCGTCTGTTCATCAGGGCAACAAATAAGTAAGTCATCTACATACTGTAGAATGACTACTCCTGGTTCTGGGATGAAATTTTTTAGCACGGTCTGCATTGCTTCAGAGTACAAAGTTGGTGAGTGTACCATACCTTGTGGCAATCTTGTCCATGCTAATTGTTTACCCTTGAATGTAAAGGCAAACAAATGCCAACAGTTCTTATGTAGTGGCACAGAAAAAAATGCGTTTGATAAGTCAATTACCGTAAAATATGCAGCAGTGCTGGGAATTTGAGACAGTAAGGTATGAGGATTCGGTACCACAGGGGTGACCGGTGCCAAAACCTTATTGATTTCCCGTAAGTCGTGCACTATGCGATATTTCACCATAGTTTCTTTGGAGGACACTTTCTTTTTAACAGGATATAAGGGTGTATTGGCGGGTGACCTGATTTCTACCAAAACACCTTGTAACACATAATCCTGAATTTGTTGAGAAATCGCCTGTTCTTGCCGGGCGCTGATGGGGTATTGCCTAAGCTGAGGTAATATGGTTCCCGGGGCAGTTTCTAACAGTATAGGAGCTACTGATAAAAATCCTACATCAGTGTCTCCTTTTGCCCATAGGCTGTCAGGAACCCGAGACAAGTCAATTTTTGCTTGTTGAGTGTAAATTTCGGGAAAATCCTCCATTGCCTGTATTCTAACATATGGTTCCAGAGTTTCTGCATCTTCAGGGATGGTCAGCATAACTGTGCCATCTTCTCTAAAATGGATGTTTGCATGCATTTTACTTAAGACATCAGTACCCAACAAGCAGGTAGGTGCACCTTTAGCAAATAAAAATTTGGATACAAAAGTTTTAGGGCCAAAGCTCACATTTAAAGGTTTTGTAAAGGGCAACGCCTGAATTTTACCATCATACCCTTCTGCATATGTAACCTTTGAGGATATATTGTCAGGATATGGTAAAAAGTCCTGATTTAAAATGGAGGATGTTGCTCCCGTATCTATCAGAAAAGGTAAATTTTTACCCTCAACTTCAACTTGTATTATTGGTCTTCTAGAAGGAAGAGAGACCTGCATAACTTTCAGTCATTCTGAGCTGTCTGTTTGATCAGGCACTGGGTTATTTATCCTATTTTTGGGTACAAAGGTTCCTGAATCTATATCTGTTTTTCTCTTCCTACATTCCCTTTGGAAATGTCCTGGCTTCTTACAGTAATGACAAGTAAACTTTTGATTAGCAGAGCCAGTATTAGCCTGTGCAATTCTTACTGGCTTAGAATTTTCTCTTAAGTCCATTTCTATCCCTACAGCTTTCTGTCTAGCCAGGTGTGGGTCTTCCAAGGTTCTCCAATCAGGGGTTGCGGCCTTAAGCTTTTCCTTCACTTTTGGAGACAATCCATCTATAAAGGTTTTTGTAACTAACCTCATCATTCCTGGAGCGGTTAGATCCATGCCTTCATCTCTGAAATTATTTTCTACACTTAGATAATATTCGTCTACTGATTGTCCAGATTTCTGAGCCACCACTCCCGTTGTTCCTCTCTGCCTCTGTCTCTCCCTCATGAAAACCATTAAGTGATCTACAAATTGTGTACCTGATTCTATCGTTTGTAAGGCACCATCTCCTGCTTGGGGCCTATGTACCTGTAGATTTGCTAATAGCTCCTGGAAGAGTCCAGGAGTCATTTTCATTCTACATAATTCTTCTCCATCTGCCCAAACTCCAGCGTGAGTCTGCATAATTTGCTGTATATGTTGTGCAAATCTAACTGGACACTGGGTGGGATCTGGTGCGTTATGCAAGAGAGACATGCCTTCAGCGGGGGACCAAGGGAAATAGTGTCGAGTTTGGTGATATCTAGTTCCCATTACTCCGTCAGCACCAGGTTCCCTAAAGGGTCTTGGTACTACCCTAACAGGGGCAAGTACAGCGCCATGTCTAGGTGTACCACAGGCTAGGCAATCATTTCTCCAGTCTGGATTTTGTTGTCCACAGTGCGGACATACCCATCCTCCTGGTCCGGCTAAACTTTGAGGTGGTGTTTGGAGAAAAGATGGGGCATGTGGGTTAAGGTATGGGGGTGGGGTATTTTTAGATTCCACATTTTGTTTTTCTCCACAGCCTGTGGGTCTAATACACCACTTTTTACTCTGTTGATTATATGTCCATCCCTCATTTGCTGCTACCCTAGAGACATCAATCAATGCTTGGATCTGATCTATCCATTTCTTGTCTCTGATTATGCCTTTTTTCCTTTCCTGAATTCCTTCCCATAGTTTTCTACTAAAAGCTTCTGCCCTAGTAACTCCAAACTTACTAAAAATCTTTTTCAGCCCCTTAGTGGCATCTTCACCACTTCTCTCCTTTATGATAGTATAGATATCTAATTCTTCTGGTTCCGACTTTGTTTGCTTATTCCCCATTTTCTTATCCTGAGCTTTCTTGCCCTAGGTGGCGTTTGGGTATGAGAATACCTCGTTACCTTCTTCCTAAGGAGCTAGGATGTCTTTTTCTTGCCCTAGGTGGCGTTTGGGTATGAGAATACCTCGTTACCTTCTTCCTAAGGAGCTAGGATGTTTAAACTGTGTTGATGTAAGAAAATCCTGACTCCTAAAACCTATAGCAAACAACACAAATGCAACCAGACAGAAAAAGAAAAAGAACATACAACGTATCTTGTCCCAGGCTAATTTATCTGTCCTGGGCTTATACTATCACATACAACGTATTCTTGTCCCAGGCTAATTTATCTGTCCTGGGCTCATACTATCATACACTTATCCGTCACCAGGTTTTTGTCAAAGACAGGATCAGAGATTGAACATAGGCGCGGAGGTCTCCCCGAAAGGACGCAACCACGTTGCCCAGTGGGACAGTCACTTCTTCTGTTTCAACCCCCTGGACGGCTTATAGGGCTATTCCCAACTTCCACACACCTTCTATTCACATTCACTCTCATTCAATGCCGTACTCCGTGAGGTGATCAATTCCTAAATAGTTCAAGAACCCGAGCTATAGGTATCCTCCTCTACTAGAACTACCCGCTAAAGAACACGACACAGAAAATCTTACGGACAGTGCAGGGCAGATATAAGAGATCTAACAGTGTCTCTTACCTGGCCAGGTTTTTGTTCATCTGCCGTCCATTATCCCAGATTCTCTTTTCGTTCGTATTCTGCCGGTGTTCTTGAAGGAATACACAGACCTCGGGTCCCTGTTCAGGCGCCAGGAAATGTCGGGATCACACTCAGTCGGAGCAGCCTTTGGAAGTGGGGAATCACCAGAAATAATACACAAGACACGTCTTGTATAGTGTATCACTGGGAAGTCTCTGAAGCACGCCCGCCTTCAATGTGCTATCCCTTCTTTATATAGCTGTTTCAGTAGGTTTAGTGGTTATACAAGTTTTGCATGTTTAAACAAAGAGACAAAACAGGAAAGAAAGAAAAGAAAAGAAAACCGTTTCGTGGGCGGCAGTTTCACAACAAACAGTACAAAGGCAATTCCACAGACAAGAAAAACAGGATTTCATACTATAGCTAAAATGTCCTTGAATGGACAGGTCAATATTTATCACAAATTCTTTTTTTTTTTTTTTTGTTCATTGAGGTAATCATTTTTGTTCTACTCTTCACAGGTAGATGGTACCTGCAGTCCAATGTAACAGCACAGATAATGTGGTAGATGTCAGCTACAGTCCTATGTAACAGCACAGGTAACCATGATGCTCAGTCACGTCTCACGGGCCAGGAGGGTACATCGTAAACAGAGGGAAGAGACAAAGGTGTAGTCAGGTAACGGTCTGAGGTCAAAATATTAAGGAAGTTCAGATCAGGCAGATAGCGGATTAGAACAAAAAGGTAAAACACATGCATTGTGAGAACGAGGTCCAAGGTCAAGCAACAAGATTATCAAGCAAAACACTGGCCACAGAGAAAACCAACCACACTTATCTGAAGCTACATCTGGCAGAGGTCTGGATCTAACAGCCCAGCTAACTAGCCGAGCAATTACCTTGGACAATCAAAACCTGGAGACAGCCAGCACCTCCCAGACTCTGATTGGATAGCTGAGCTGTCAATCAAAACACCGACAGCTCAGCACGCCCCTGCAGCAGACTGGACAGTGAGCCATCTATCAAAGTACTGACAGCTTCAGCACGCCCCTAAGTTTGGACCGGTGAGCCATCAGTAACTGTGCATTCCAGACACACTGAAGGGTGGAATTGTGACAGTAACCCCTATTCTAGGGGGAGCCACCAGGCCCCAAAAATTGCAGGGAAATTTTAGACGGAAGGCCCTCACTAACCGCTCAGCCTTCACATCTTGAGCTGGGACCCAGGATCTCTCCTTTGGTTAGTATTCCTTCCAGTGGATGAGGTATTGGAGGGAATTTTGGACCCTTCGAGAATCCACAACCCTCTGAACCTCATACTCCAAGCCACTGCAGACAGAAACTGGAGGAAGCGATGATGAGAGACACTGCCGAAGGGACAAACTATTTTAATAGAGATTTATAGAACATGTTAAGGATGCAAAGGGATGGAGGAAGCTTTAATCTGAATGTTTTGTACAAAAAGAAAAAAAAAAGAGCATGAACCGCACATCCCAAAATCATACGTTGATCTAAAGCCGCTAGGCAAAAATTTATATACTGAACATGAGGTTTTCAGTTTAACATTCTGTTCAGACTGTATGAAGCCCACAGCCACTTCACGGCAAACCTCGTAGTGGGTCCTACCGCCCTAACGGAGCAGAGCCGTGCGGCAACCACCGCCACAGCAGCCATGCACCAGCGGGGTGGACGGCCTGTTGCCCCACAGCACCCATGCTGCGAGACTGAGCCCCATGACTCCAGACCGTGCCGCCCCACCAGCACAAAGCCACAGCAACAACGGCCGCCACACAGCACCAGCACCAAAATGAAAGGAGCATTGAAACTCACCTTCCTCTAGCTCTTCAGTGAGAGCCAAAATGGGCTAGACCCCTTACTTTGCAGTCTCCTGCTAATTACATTTAGTTTAATCTGAATGCCACAGGATTGACCACCTACAGGATCTCATATGGACCAATAAACTTTGGATCCAGCTTTATAGACAGCACTTTAAGTTTAATATTCCTAGAGGACAGCCAAATCTTATGCCCAATCTTAAAAAAACAGGACCCCTGAACGTCTTATTTTGGCCTTCCGTTTTTGGCAAATCTGAGTAGTCCTAATATTTTTTTGAACCTCCCTCCAGACATCCCCAAGTGTCTGCACAGTGACCTCCACACCAGGACATTCCAGTAGACTGATTTACTCGACTGTTAAAGGCAAACTCAGCGAGAGGAAAAAACAAAGACCAGTCTTCCTGCCGAGCTGCCATAAAGCACCTTAAAATTTGTTCCAAATATTGATTTTTCTTCTCAGTCTGACTTTTGGTTTCAGTGTGTTAAGCAGATGAAAATGGCAAGTCATTTCAAAAACCTGACCTGCACATCCAAAAATAGACTCAGTGTGAACAGGTGCTGAACCTAGAGTCGCCAACTCGTATATAGTTAAGTAAATAAGGCAGCACACTGCAGCGCCAAAACATGCAAACTTGAAAACACGAAATTTGAACTGCATTACTGCACTAGAAATATGAAAAATGAGAGCTTCTAGCGCATAAAAATGGCCAATTTTATGTGTACCTGGTAGCCTCTTTACGGCATCTCTCTTATACCAGGTCCTACGCTTGCCTTACCTCGCTGAGAATAAACGTCTCCATCTGAATGGGTGCATGTGAAACCTCTTCTTAGACTAAAATTCTCTCTCTCTGTGGAGGGGTATTGGACCTGCTGTAATTAAAACACCTGAAGCTAGGAGGCGGAGTGCATGATCTGAAGGCTAGAGAAAACATTTCAAAAACCTGACCTGCACATCCAAAAATAGACTCAGTGTGAACAGGTGCTGAACCTAGAGTCGCCAACTCGTATATAGTTAAGTAAATAAGGCAGCACACTGCAGCGCCAAAACATGCAAACTTGAAAACACGAAATTTGAACTGCATTACTGCACTAGAAATATGAAAAATGAGAGCTTTTAGCGCAGTTCAAATTTCGTGTTTTCACTACCTCCTCATCCCACCCTCTCTCTGTTGGCATCCCCAAGGCTCTGTTTTAGGACCCCTACTCTTCTCAATCTATACATTTGGCCTGGGACAACTCAAAGTCCCATGGATTCCAGTACCACCTTTATGCTGATGACACTCAGATCTACCTCTCTGACCCAGATGTCACCTCTCTGCTGTCCAGAATCCCGGAGTGTCTATCAGGCATATCCTCCTTCTCCTCTCGCTTCCTCAAACTCAATGTGGACAAACCTGAACTCATCATCTTTCCTCCATCTCATAGATCTTCCTTACCTGACCTATCTATCGCAATTAACGACATCACGCTTTCCCCCATACCGGAAGTCCGCTGCCTCGGAGTAACCCTTGACTCTGCCCTGTCCTTCAAACCGCACATCCAAGCTCTTTCCATTTCCTGTCTCCTCCAGCTCAAAAATATCTCCAGAATCCGTCCTTTCCTCAACCGTCAATCTACTAAAATGCTTGTGCACGCCCTCATCATCTCCCGCCTCAACTACTGCAACATCCTTTTCTGTGGCCTTCCTGCTAACACCCTTGCACCTCTCCAGACCATCCTTAACTCTGCTGCCCGACTAATTCATCTCATCGCTACTCCTCCGCTTCTCTCCTCTGCAAATCTCTTCACTGGCTCCCATTTCCTCAGCGTGTCCAGTTCAAATTACTAATACTGACCTACAAAGCCATCCATAACCTATCTCCTCCATATACAGTGGCATGTAAAAGTTTGGGCACCCCTTGTCAAAATAACTTTTATTGTGAACAATTTAAAGAGTTGAAGATAAAATGATCTCTAAAAGGGCTAAAGTTAAAGATGACACATTTCCTTTGTAGTTTAGGAATATACTGTATATATATACTGGCTGAAGAGCCCGGCGTTGCCTGGGCATAGTAAATATCTGTGGTTAGTTATAGCACCTCACTTCTCTTATTTTCCCATCACGCCTCTCATTTTCCCCATCACATCTTTCATTTTCCCCCTCACGTCTCTCATTTTCTCCCTCACACCTCTCATTTTTCCCCTCACACCTCTTATTTTCCCCCTCACTCCTCTCATTCCCCCCTAACACTTGTCATTTCGACATCACATCTGTCATTTTCCGATCACTCCACTATTTTCCCTCACTCATCTCATTTTGCACTCACACATCTTTTCATTTTCACCTCACACCTCTCATTTTCACCTCAGTATATACAGGTCTGTCATCTCCCTTATATATAGTATACTCCTGTATATAGTATACACCTGTATGTCATCTCCCCTGTATATAATATATACCTGTATGTCATCTCCTATATATAGTATATACCTGTATGTCATCTCCTCCTGTATATAGTATATACCTGTGTCATCTCCCCTGTATATAGTATATATCTGTGTGTCATCTCCTGTATATAGTATATACCTGTATGTCATCTCCTCCTATATATAGCATATACCTGTATGTCATCTCCTGTATATAGTATATACCTGTAGGTCATCTGCTCCTGTATATAGTATATACCTATGTGTCATCTCCTCCTGTATATAGTATATACCTGTATGTCATCTCCTCCTGTATATAGTATGTACCTGTATGTCATCTCCTCCTCTATATAGTATATATCTGTGTGTCATCTCTCCTGTATATAGTATATATCTGTGTTTCATCTCCTTTTGTATATAGTATATACCTGTGTGTCATCTCCCCTGTACATAGTATATATCTGTATGTCATCTCCTCCTGTATTAGACCTCGTTCACACGTTATTTGGTCAGTATTTTTGCCTCAGTATTTGTAAGCTAAATTGGCAGCCTGATAAATCCCCAGCCAACAGGAAGCCCTCCCCCCTGGCAGTATATATTAGTTCACACATACACATAATAGACAGGTCATGTGACTGACAGCTGCCGGATTTCCTATATGGTACATTTGTTGCTCTTGTAGTTTGTGTGCTTATTATTCAGATTTTTATTTTTGAAGGATAATACCAGACTTGTGTGTGTTTTTGGGGCGAGTTTAGTGTGTCAAGTTGTGTGTGTTGAGTTGCGTGTGGCGACATGCATGTAGCGACTTTTGTGAGATGAGTTTTGTGTAGCGACATGCATGTAGCAACTTTTTGTGTGTCGAGTTGCATGTGACAGGTTAGTGTAGCAAGTTGTGTGCAGCAAGTTTTGCGCATGGTGAGTTTTGCGGATGGTGAGTTTTAGGTGTGGTGCCTTTTGAGTATGTGCAAGTTTTGTGTGAGGCAACTTTTGCATGTGTTGCAACTTTTGTGCATGTGGCAATTTTTCCGCGTGTGTAAGTTTTGCGTGTGGCGAGTTTTCCATGAGGTGAGTTTTGCACGTGTGCCGAGTTTTGCGTGAGCCTAGTTTTGCATGTGGCGAGTTTTGTGCGTAGCGAGTTTTGAGCGGCGACTTTTGTGTTTCGACTTTTATGTGGCGAGGTTGGTGTATGTGTGGTGAAATGTGTGCTGAGGGTGGTATATGTGTTCAAGCACATGGTAGTGTGTGGCGCTTTTTGTGTGTGTTTATATCCTCGTGTGTGGTGAGTATCCCATGTCGGGGCCCCACCTTAACAACTGTACGGTATATACTCTTTGGCGCCATCGCTCTCACTCTTTAAGTCCCCCTTGTTCACATCTGGCAGCTGTCAATTTGCCTCCAACACTTTTCCTTTCACTTTTTCCCCATTATGTAGATAGGGGCAAAATTGTTTGGTGAATTGGAAAGCGCGGGGTTAAAATTTCACCTCACAACATAGCATATGACGCTCTCGGGGCCAAGACGTGTGACTGTGCAAAATTTTGTGGCTGTAGCTGCGACGCCTCCGACACTTTTCCTTTCACTTTTTCCCCATTATGTAGATAGGGGCAAAATTGTTTGGTGAATTGGAAAGCGTGGGGTTAAAATTTCACCTCACAACATAGCCTATGACGGCGCTCTCGAGGTCCAGACGTGTGACTGTGCAAAATTTTGTGGCTGTAGCTGCGACGGTTCAGATGCCAATCCCGGACATACATACATACATACATACATACACACACACATTCAGCTTTATATATTAGATTGTATTTTTTTTTACATTTTAAAAATTACAAAAAGGAAAATGGGCCGATGCAGAAGTTTGGGCACCCTGCATGGTTAGTACATAGTAGCTCCCGCTTTTGAAAGTATCACAGCTTGTAAATTCTTCCTGTAGCCAGCCAAGTGTCTTTCAATTCTTACAAGGAGAAAATGAAGGCACTCACCAGTCTTCCAAAAGATTCCTTTATTAACACCAACTCCAGATAAAATTCATGGCCGGGGGAGAGGGAGCCGAATCTCGTGTGAGCAGAGGGGGACGACGGCCGTTTCGCACTGTGCCTGCGCTTCTACGGGTCAATCTGTGCTCAGGTAAGACAGCGGAAATAGTGTACCGGCCCTGACACCTCCCACTACCAAAACCCTCCCACAAATCACGAAATACACCAAATATAAAAAGCACATTTAAAAACATTAAGACAAACATCTGAGACTACTTCTAAAGCTCTAACACGGATCAATATACTGTGTTCGCAGTAATATCGCACCCAAAATATTGGCATAGGTTCAAGCTTGCAATCTACCTGACTCCAGGGTATTGCCTCTGTCTCTATAAGAAAATGGACATGTCCACATGATCATTGAAGCCAAGCGGACCCAGCGCATTACTGCGCATGATCCACCTGGCCTCACGTCTCAGGAGTAAGTTATTCCAATCTCCTCCCTGTTCCGGCAGAATAACCCTTTCTATTCCAGCAAAGGTAAGACATTGCGCATTGCCACCGTGTTCCTCTCTCGCATGCGAAATCAGACGTGGGACTCCTTTCCCTGTCACTACAGACCGGCAATGTTCGCGAAAACGTATATGTAGTGGTCTAATTGTCTTCCCAATATAATACAACCTGCATGGGCAAAATATAACATACACCACATGGTCAGTTCTACAAGTGATGAAATCATTAACCGTGTGTTCCACGGCTCCCATACGCAAAATGCAAAATTCTTCCTGTAGCCAGCCAAGTGTCTTTCAATTCTTGTTTGAGGGATTTTTATCCATTCTTCCTTGGAAAATTCTTCCAGTTCTGTGATATTCTTGGGTCATCTTATATGCACTGCTATTTTGAGGTCTAGCCACAAATTTTCAATGATGTTCAGGTCAGGGGACTGTGAGGGTTATTGTAAAACCTTCACCTTGCACCATTTGAGGTAGTCTTTTGTGGATTTTGACATTTGTAGAAGCCAACTCTTTTCAACTACAGATTGTGTTATGTTTGCATCAAGAATTTGTTGAAATTTCATTGAATCCATTCTTATAATAATTTTATTTATATAGCGCCAACATATTCCGCAGCGCTTCTTCCCTCTACCCGTGAAATGTTCTCCGTGCCATTGGCTACAGAACAACCCCAGAGCATGATTGAGCCACCCTCAAGCTTAATGGTTAGAGATATATTTTCCTGAAATTAAGTGCTTTTTTTTGCTCCACACAAACCTTTGATCATTGTGGCCAAAGAGTACTATTTTAACCTCATCGGTCCACAGGATTTGTTTTCAAAACGCATCAGGTTTGTTTAGATGTTCTTTTCCATACTTCTGATGCTGAATTTTATAGTGAGGATGCAGGAGAGGTTTTCTTCTGAAGGCTAAATTTGTACAGGTGTCTCTGAAAGGTAGAACAATGTACCACATCTCCAGAGTCTGGTAAATCTTTCTGAGGGTCCTTTGCAGTGAAGAAGGAGTTCTGATTTGCCTCTCTAGCAATCCTACGAGCAGCTCTCACTGAAATTTTGCTTTCTTTTCCAGACCTTATCTAGACCTCCAATGTTCCTGATAACTGCCATTTCTTAATTTAATTTCAAACTTAGAAAAGAGCAACTTGAAAAAGCTTTACTATCTTCTTATAGCCTTCTCCTGCTTTGTGGGCCACCACCATTTTCATTTTCAGAGTGCAAGGCAGCTGCTTAGAATAACCCATGACTGTTGTATTTTGGCACAAGGTTAGAGGAGGCTGGGTTTTTATAAAGCTGGGAAATGTGCATGAACTGCCCTTTCCTAACGATGATAGTAAACAAGCCATAACTCTAACAGGCTAATTAAGGTCTGAAACCTTGGTCAAATTTATTTTAGCACAGAAATATTCAAGGGTGCCCAAACCTTTGCATAGGCCCATTTTCCTTTTTGTAATTTTTAAAATGTAAAAAATGACATTATATTTAATTTTTTTTTACCTAAAATACAAAGGAAATGTGTCATCTTTAGCTTTAGGCCTTTTAGAGATCATTTATCTTCAACTTGCTTAACTGTTCACAATAACAGTAAGTTTGACCATGGGTGCCCAAACTTTTAAATGCCACTGTATCTCTGATCTAATCTCCCGATATCTTCCCTCACGTAATCTCCGGTCCTACCAAGACCTCATTGTCTCCTCCACACTTATTCACTCCTCACCCAACTGCCTCCAAGACTTCTCCCGAATATAGTTCTCCCGAATATCCCCCTGTTATGGACCTGGTGGTTAGGAGCACCCGAAATGACCTGATGGTTAAACCGATACAGGGCAAGCTCTGGGAAGTGGGAACTCTGCTGACCGCAATCCCTAATCCTATCACACACACTAGAAATAGCCGTGGAGCGTACCTGACATGGCCTAGACGCCTCGACACAGCCTAAGAACTAGCTAGCCCTAGAGATAGAAAATAAAGCCTACCTTGCCTCAGAGAAATTTCCCCAAAGGAAAAGGCAGCCCCCCACAAATATTAACTGTGAGTTAAGATGAAAGTCACAAACACAGAAATGAAACAGGTTTTAGCAAAGGGAGGCCAGACTAACTAAACAGACAGAGGATAGGAAAGGTATCTTTGCGGTCAGCACAAAAAACTACAAAAGACCACGCAGAGTGTGCAAAAAGACCCCCGCACCGACTCACGGTGCGGAGGTGCCACTCTGCATCCCAGAGCTTCCAGCTAGCAAAGCAAAATCATGAAAGCAAGCTGGACAAGAAAACAATGAACAGAAAATAACAATCGGGGACTTAGCTTCTTGCAGGAAGAGACAGGTCACCAGAAAGATCCAAGAGCGAACTGAACCAGTACAGGAACATTGACAGCTGGCATGGAGTAACGATCTGAGTGGAGTTAAATAGAGAAGCCAGCCTAAGAATAACCTTGGTCACCTGTGGAAGGAACCTCAGAACCAGCAACTCCCCTCACAGCCACCAGAGGGAGTCCATGGACAGAACTCGCCGAAGTACCATTCATGACCACAGGATTGAGTTCAATAACAGAATTCACAACAGTACCCCCCCCTTGAGGAGGGGTCACCGAACCCTCACCAGAACCCCCAGGCCGATCAGGACGAGCCAAATGAAAGGCACGAACCAGATCGGCAGCATGAACATCAGAGGCAACAACCCAGGAATTATCTTCCTGACCATAACCCTTCCACTTGACCAGGTACTGGAGTTTCCGTCTCGAAATACGAGAATCCAAAATCTTCTCCACCACATACTCCAACTCCCCCTCGACCAACCCCGGGGCAGGGGGGTCGACGGAGGGAACCATAGGCGCCACATATCTCCGCAACAACGACCTATGGAACACATTATGGATGGCAAAAGAAGCTGGAAGGGCCAAACGAAATTACACAGGATTGAGAGCCTCAGAAATCTTATAAGGGCCAATGAAACGAGGCTTAAATTTAGGAGAGGAAACCTTCATAGGAACATAACGAGACGACAACCAAACCAAATCCCCAACACGAAGTCGGGGACCAACACAGCGACGGCGGTTAGCAAAACGTTGAACCTTCTCCTGGGACAATGTCAAATTGTCCACTACGTGAGTCCAAATTTGCTGCAACTTGTCCACCACAGAATCTACACCAGGACAGTCCGAAGGCTCAACCTGCCCTGAAGAAAAACGAGGATGGAAACCAGAATTACAGAAAAAAGGCGAAACCAAAGTAGCCGAGCTGGCCCGATTATTAAGGGCGAACTCAGCCAAAGGCAAGAAGGACACCCAATCATCCTGATCAGCAGAAACAAAACATCTCAGATATGTTTCCAAAGTCTGATTGGTTCGTTCGGTTTGGCCATTTGTCTGAGGATGGAAAGCCGAAGAAAAAGACAAATCAATGCCCATCTTAGCACAAAAGGACCGCCAAAACCTTGAAACAAACTGGGAACCTCTGTCCGAGACGATGTTCTCCGGAATGCCATGCAAACGAACCACATGCTGGAAAAACAATGGCACCAAATCGGAGGAGGAAGGCAATTTAGACAAGGGTACCAAATGGACCATCTTAGAGAAGCGATCACAAACCACCCAGATGACCGACATCCTTTGAGAGACAGGGAGATCTGAAATAAAATCCATGGAAATATGCGTCCAGGGCCTCTTCGGGACCGGCAAGGGCAAAAGCAACCCACTGGCACGAGAACAGCAGGGCTTAGCCCGAGCACAAATCCCACAGGACTGCACAAAAGAACGCACATCCCGTGACAAGGAAGGCCACCAAAAGGATCTAGCCACCAAATCTCTGGTACCAAAGATTCCAGGATGACCAGCTAACACCGAACAATGAACCTCAGAGATAACTCTACTAGTCCATCTATCAGGGACAAACAGTTTCTCCGCTGGACAACGGTCAGGTCTATCAGCCTGAAACTTCTGCAGCACCCGCCGCAAATCAGGGGAGATGGCAGACAAAATTACCCCCTCTTTGAGAATACCAGCCGGCTCAGGAACATCCGGAGAGTCAGGCACAAAGCTCCTTGAAAGGGCATCAGCCTTCACATTCTTAGAGCCCGGAAGGTATGAAACCACAAAATTGAAACGGGAGAAAAACAGCGACCATCGAGCCTGTCTAGGATTCAACCGTTTGGCAGACTCGAGATAAGTCAAATTCTTTTGATCCGTCAAGACCATCACGCGATGCTTGGCTCCTTCAAGCCAATGTCGCCACTTCTCGAATGCCCACTTCATAGCCAACAACTCACGATTGCCAACATCATAATTGCGCTCAGCAGGCGAGAACTTTCTAGAAAAGAAAGCACATGGTATCATCACCGAGTCATCCGAACTTCTTTGAGACAAAACAGCCCCTGCTCCAATCTCAGAAGCATCAACCTTGACCTGAAACGGGAGCGAAACATCTGGCTGACACAACACAGGGGCAGTAGAAAAACGACGCTTCAACTCCTGAAAAGCCTCAACGGCCGCAGAGTACCAATTGACCACATCAGCACCTTTCTTGGTCAAATCAGTCAACGGTTTAACAACACTAGAAAAATTTGCGATGAAGCGACGGTAAAAATTAGCAAAGCCCAGGAACTTCTGCAGGCTCTTCACAGATGTAGGCTGAGTCCAATCATAAATGGCCTGAACTTTAACAGGGTCCATCTCGATAGTAGAAGGGGAAAAAATGAAACCCAAAAATGAAACCTTCTGAACCCCAAAGAGACATTTAGACCCCTTCACAAACAAAGAATTTGCACGAAGGACCTGGAACACCATTCTGACCTGCTTCACATGAGACTCCCAATCATCCGAAAAGACCAAAATATCATCCAAATATACAATCATGAATCTATCCAGGTACTTTCAGAAGATATCATGCATAAAGGACTGAAACACAGATGGAGCATTAGAAAGCACGAATGGCATCACCAGGTACTCAAAATGGCCCTCGGGCGTATTAAATGCTGTTTTCCATTCATCGTCCTGTTTAATACGCACAAGATTATACGTCCCTCGGAGATCTATCTTGGTGAACCAACTAGCCCCCTTAATCCGAGCAAACAAATCAGACAGCAGCGGCAAAAGGTACTGAAATTTGACCGTGATCTTATTAAGAAGGCGGCAATCAATACAAGGTCTCAAAGAACCATCCTTCTTGGCCACAAAAAAGAACCCTGCTCCCAACGGTGATGACAACGGGCGAATATGCCCTTTCTCCAAGGACTCCTTTATATAACTCCGCATAGCGGCGTGTTCTGGCACAGATAAATTGAACAGTCGACCCTTAGGAAACTTACTACCAGGAATCAAATTAATAGCACAATCACAATCCCTATGAGGAGGTAGGGCACCGGATTTGGGCTCATCAAATACATCCCGGTAATCCGACAAAAACTCCGGGACTTCAGAAGGAGTGGAAGACGAAATTGACAGCAATGGAACATCACCATTACCCCTTGACAACCCCAGCTGGACACAGACATTGATTTCCAATCCAATACTGGGTTGTGGACCTGTAGCCATGGCAACCCCAAAACGACCACATCATGCAGATTATGCAACACCAAAAAGCGAATATCCTCCTGATGTGCAGGAGCCATGCACATGGTCAAATGAGTCCAGTACTGAGGCTTATTCTTGGCCAAAGGCGTAGCATCAATTCCTCTCAATGGAATAGGATACTGCAAGGGCTCCAAGAAAAAACCGCAGCGCCTGGCAAACTCTAAGTCCATCAAATTCAGGGCAGCGCCTGAATCCACAAATGCCATAACAGAATAGGACGACAAAGAGCAAATCAGAGTAATGGACAAAAGAAATTTAGACTGTACAGTACCAATGGTGGCAGACCTAGCGAACCGCTTAGTGCGCTTAGGACAATTGGAAATAGCATGAGTGGAGTCACCACAGTAAAAACACAGCCCATTCTGACGTCTGTGTTCCTGCCGTTCAGCTCTGGTCAAAGTCCTATCGCATTGCATGGGCTCAGGCCTATGCTCAGAGAGTACCGCCAAATGGTGCACAGCTTTGCGCTCACGCAAACGCCGATCGATCTGAATGGCCAAGAACATAGACTCATTCAGACCAGCAGGCGTGGGAAATCCCACCATAGTATCCTTAAGGGTTTCCGAAAGACCCTTTCTGAAAATTGCCGCCAAGGCACACTCATTCCACTGAGTAAGCACAGACCACTTTCTAAACTTCTGACAATATACCTCCGCTTCATCCTGACCCTGACACAAAGCCAGCAAGATTTTCTCTGCCTGATCCACTGAATTAGGTTCATCATAAAGCAATCCAAGCGCCAGAAAAAACGATTCAACATCACGCAATGCAGGATCTCCTGGCGCAAGGGAAAATGCCCAGTCTTGAGGGTCGCCACGCAATTAAGAAATAATAATTTTCACTTGTTGAACGGGATCACCAGAGCAGCGGGGTTTCAAAGCAAGAAACAGTTTACAATTATTTTTGAAATTCAAAAACTTAGATCTATCCCCAGAAAACAAATCAGGAATTGGAATTCTAGGCTCTAACATCGGATTATGAACTACAAAATCTTGAATGCTTTGTACCCTTGCAGTGAGATGATCCACACAAGAGGACAGACCTTGAATGTCCATATCTACACCTGTGTCCTGAACCACCCAGAGATTAAGGGGAAAAGAAAGACAAAACACACTGCAGAGAAAAAAAAATGGTCTCAGAACTTCTCTTATCCCTCTGTTGAGATGCATTAACACTTTTGGCCAGCTGTACTGTTATGGACCTGGTGGTTAGGAGCACCCGAAATGACCTGATGGTTAAACCTATACAGGACAAGCTCTGGGAAGTGGGAACTCTGCTGACCGCAATCCCTAATCCTATCACATACACTAGAAATAGCCGTGGAGCGTACCTGACATGGCCTAGACGCCTCGACACAGCCTAAGAACTAGCGAGCCCTAGAGATAGAAAATAAAGCCTACCTTGCCTCAGAAAAATTTCCCCAAAGGAAAAGGCAGCCCCCCACAAATATTAACTGTGAGTTAAGATGAAAGTCACAAACACAGAAATGAAACAGGTTTTAGCAAAGGTAGGCCAGACTAACCAAACAGACAGAGGATAGGATAGGTATCTTTGCGGTCAGCACAAAAAACTACAAAAGACCACGCAGAGTGTGCAAAAAGACCCCCGCACCGACTCACGGTGCAGAGGTGCCACTATGCATCCCAGAGCTTCCAGCTAGCAAAGCAAAATCATGAAAGCAAGCTGGACAAGAAAACAATGAACAGAAAATAACAATCGGGGACTTAGCTTCTTGCAGGAAGAGACAGGTTACCAGAAAGATCCAAGAGCGAACTGAACCAGTACAGGAACATTGACAGCTGGCATGGAGTAACGATCTGAGTGGAGTTAAATAGAGAAGCCAGCCTAAGAATAACCTAGGTCACCTGTGAAATGCACCTCAGAACCAGCAACTCCACTCACAGCCACCAGAGGGAGTCCATGGACAGAACTCGCCGAAGTACCATTCATGACCACAGGAGGGAGTTCGATAACAGAATTCACAACATCCCCCATCCGCTGGAATTCTTTGCCCCTACACGTCCGACTATCAACCACATTCAGATCCTTCAGACGGAACCTGAAAACCCACCGAATTACTTTTATTAGTTCCCATTTGAAAACACATTATTTAATGTATGGATGTAAGTTAGAATCCAGTTAGATTTAAATAAGAAAATATTAAAAAAAAGCTAACCAATATTTTTCAAAATTCCATTGACGTATTCTATCAAAAAGTAGCAAAAGATTCAAAGTATATCAAGCGTTGGGGTAAAGACAAACCCTATTGTACCTCTAGTCCTAATCCTACCTCGGTTGGCACCCTAATATCACAGGACAGAAAAATAACTAAATATGATAGACAATATTAATCTTTATTTATATAGCGCCAACATATTCTGCAGCACTTGACAATTCAACTGTTCATATAAAACAATCATAAGTAATAAAGTTAAAGATAATACAGTAATTAAAGCAAAATAATGACGACCCTGCTCGTAAGAGCTTACAATCTAGATTGAGACAAACTCCAAAAGGGATTATATAAATAAGATCATAAAAACAATAGTCTAAGGCAACTGCAGTGCAAAATCTGTTTCTGTGATGCATTTAACATGTTTTGTAGATTTCTCTGGACTAACCAAATGAAATCATGATGCAGTAATTAGACTGCATCATGTACTGTATGGTTGATATACTTTGAGTCATTTGCTACTTTTTTGATGGGAACATATTAATGGAATTTTGAAAAATATCGGATAGCCTTATTTGATATTTTATTATTTAAATTTCTTACTGTGAATTCTAAGGCTGGGTTCACATTGCGTTACTGGCAGTCCGCTAACGGAATCCTTTACACAGCGCCACTAACGCAATGTAACGGGTCCGTTAGCGCTACCATTGACGGCAATGTAACTAACGCATCGCTAACATATGCCATTTTTGGCATGCGCTAGCGATGTTCCGTTAGTTTAGGACGGACCTCGAACGCTGCTTGCAGCGTTTTTAGGTCCGTTCTCACTAGCGCAGATCGGGCATCTGCGCTAGCGGGATCGCTAAACGCAATCCCTTTTGGAACATTGCGTTAGCGCAGTCCGTTAGCATATGCGCTAAACGGATTGCACTAACGCAATGTGAACCTAGCCTAACTTACATTTATACATTAAATAATGTAGTTTTAAATGGAAACTTTTTAAAGTAATGTTTTAATTGGTGTATATTTCTGTGAGCCCAGTTTTCACCTCCTTGTGGTATGTGGTAATGACTTAGAAAGGATTGTCACAATTTCACCTTGACGCAGTGAGTGACAGCTCATCCGTCCTATAGAATCAGGGTTGTGCTGAGCTGTCAGTATTGTTATAGTCCAGCCATCAATCAGGGTAGGGACGTGCTGGGTTTCTTCCAAGTGTCTCCCGTTCTGGGTGATTACCTGGCTGTTTAGTTGGCTGTGATTGTCTGATTATTGCCAGTCAAAGCTTTAGCTCGGTGGTGTCTGTTCCTTCTTTTCCAAGTGCTGATTCTGATATTTTGCTATCTTACCTTGGACCTTGCCTGTGACAATCAGTTTGCCAAGATCCGCTACCTTCCTGAAATTCTGACCCCGGTCTGTGACCTGAATACAACCGTTGACTTACCCCTTTGTTTATGATGAACCCTCTTGGTATCTGACCCTGGACCTCTTGACTACCCTGTCTAACGGCTTGTTCATGAGCAGTGAATCAGCAACAGTTTACTTCAATCCCAATGATAGTGAACACATTTTAATTCATTATAATGGTAAATTTAGGTTGCTACAATTTGAATTAATTTATGAAAAGGTAAAGAAATGTTACAAAAGTCTTGAAAAGTTATCAATTTTCAAATCTTGAATGTTTACTTCCTTTGATAGTTACATAAATAACATTCCCATATATACTTTACATCAGCATTACTTTTGTAACCCCTTACTGACAGAGCCAATTTGGTACTTAATGACCAAACCAATTTTTACAATTCTGACCACTGTCACTTTATGAGGTTATAACTCGGGAACGCTTCAACGGATCCCGCAGATTCCGAGATTGTTTTTTCATGACATAGTGTACTTCATGTTAGTGGTAACATTTGTTCAATATTACTTGCGTTTATTTATTAAAAAAACGGAAATATGGCGAAAATTTTGCAATTTTCAAACTTTTAATTTTTATGCACTTACATCAGAGAGATATGTCGCACAAAATGGTCAATAAATTACATTTCCCACATGTCTACTTTACATCAGCACAATTTGGGAAACAAATTTTTTTTTATTAGGGAGTTATAAGGGTTAAAATTTGACCAGCAATTTCTTATTTTTACAACAAAATTTACAAAACCATTTTTTTAGTAACCACCTCACATTTAAAGTCATTTTTAAGGGGTCTATATTGCAGAAAATACCCAAAAGTGACACCATTCTAAAAACTGCACCCCTCAAGGTGCGCAAAACCACATTCAAGAACTTTATTAACCATTCAGTTGCTTCACAGGAACTGAAGCAATGTAACATAGTTATTAAGGTTGAAGGAAGACTTTAAGTCCATCTAGTTAAACCCATACCCTAAACTAACATGCCCTAACATGTTGATCCAGAAGAAGGCAAAAAAAAACCCATGTGGCAAAGAGTAAGCTCCACATTGGGGAAAAAATGTGTAAGGAAAAAATTAGTTAGCTTTTTTTCACAAACATTTTATATCAGAACTATTTTTTTTTATTTTCACAAATGTAAAAAGAGAAAATGAACCACAAAATGTGTTGTGCAATTTGCCCGGAGTATGCCGATACCCCATATGTGGGGGTGAACCACTGTTTGGGTGCACAGCAGAGCTCAGAAGGGTAGGAGTGCCATTTGACTATTTCAACACAGAATTCCCTGGAATTGAGATCGGACACCATGTCGCGTTTGGAGAGCCGCTGATGTGCCTAAACAGTGGAAACCCATTTTGGAAACTAGACCCCCCTAAGGAACTTATCTAGGTGTGTGGTGAACACTTTGAACCCCCAAGTGCTTCACACAAGTGTACCTCATATGTATGGGTAAACCACTGTTTGAGTGCACAGTAGAGCTCAGAAGGGAAGGAGCGCCATTTGACTTTTTCAACGCAGAATTGAAATCGGATGCCATGTCATGTTTGGAGAGCCCCTGATGTGCCTAAACAGTGGAAACCCCCAGGTGACACCATTTTGGAAACTAGACCCCCAAAGGAACTTATCTAGGTGTGTGGTGAACACTTTGAACTCCCTAGTGCTTCACACAAGTTTATAACGTAGAGCCGAAAAAATTAAAAATCATATTTTTTTCACAAAAATGATCTTTTCGCCCCCAATTTTTTATTTTTCCAAGGGTAGCAAGAGAAATTGGATGCCAAAAGTTGTTGTGTAATTTGTGCTGAGTATGTCAATACCCCATATATAGGGGTAAATCTCTTTTTGGGCGCATGGGAGAGCTTGGAAGGGAAGGAGCGCCGTTTGACTTTTTAATCTCTTGTGAGAGGATGCCATTTCGGGTTTGTAGATGTGCCTAACAGCAGAAACCCCCCACAACTGACCACATTTTGGAAACTACACCCCTCAAAGATTTTAATCAGGGGTATATTGAGCCATTTGAACCCACATGTACGACAGAGTTTGATAACATTTGGTCGTCATATTGAAAAAATTAATTTTGTTCACGAAAATCTTGTTTTAGACCTGAATTTCTCACTTTTTTCAGAAATAACACTAAAAAGTGGACCCCACAATTCATTACCCACTTTATTATGAGTGCAGCGATATCCCATGTGTAGTCAAAAAGTTGTGTTTGGACAAATGGCAGGGCTCGGACAGAAAGGGACACAATGTGACAAATTTGGCTTTATTTGAAATAGATTGTTATACTGGCAGAGCCTGTATGGTTCAAGAGCAACAGAAATCCCCCATAAATGTATTTTTTTCATAAATTGTACCCTCTAACCTATTTATCTAGGGAGGTAATGAGTAGATTGATGCCACCATTTTTTATGCAGTTGATGCAACACAAGCTTGAAAATTTACAATTTGCATTTTTTTACTGTCTCTTTTATGATTCTTTTTTTGTAAGTTCTGAGGAACAAACCTAAAATTTTATTTCACTAGTTTTAAGTCTTTAGAAATATATCCAATATGGCACCAATGTGAGTCCTGGTGACAAAGCAGTGTCTATAATAGATGGCACACCATTTGGTCTTTAGGGCGAAATTGGAGATCCATGACCCATTCAAAGCTTCTAGAGACATTGAGCAAACAAGAAAATCCTTCCAGGAATTATTACCGTATTTTCTGGTGTATAAGATGACTGGACGTATAAGACGACCCCCAACTTTTCCATATAAAATATGGAGTTTGGGATATATTCGCCGTATAAGACGGGGGTCTTATACGCCCAGTCATCTTATATGGCGTGTGCGGTGCGGATGATTCCCAGGGTCTGGGCATTGAGTGAAGGACCTTCGATGACGTCGCGGTCACTGCGACATCGATGGTCCTTCGCTCAATGCATCCTTAGGAACGGAGGCCACCGCTTGCACCGCTGAGTGCCAGGGACCATCGGAGGGTAAGTATATCCCATAATTTTTATTCTTTTTCTTTACATGAATATGGATCCCAGGGCCTGAAGGAGAGTCTACTCTCCTTCAGACCCTGGGAACCATACAGGACCGCTCCCTGCACATATTGTACCCGGCGTAAAAGACGACCCCCGACTTTTGAGATGATTTTCAGGGGTTAAAAAATCGTCTTATACGCCGGAAAATACGGTACTCGCAGAGGGAGGCATGCTCCTAAAAACACATTGGCTGATTATAAAATTTGGTCTTGCTAACAAAACAGTTGTCCCGCATTTGCGTATATTGTAGCAGGAAGAATAAACTGTACTGGAATGAAGGGCAAAATGTGGAGGAAAATGCAGCCAACTATGTGGCAAAGCGGAGTTTGTTCCAAAGATGAAAGAACACCAGCAGGGCTAAGTTGACAGACACTTTCAGAGACTGATCGTACAACGTCCGTTTAGCTCCATCAATCCCTATATGAGAGACGAATGTGCCAATAGACGTGGTACACCATAGCAGGCTCCAACCCACCAAGGTCAGAACCGCTATATGCACAGGAAATTCCTCCACATGCACAGCAGGATTCCCATTTAGTACCCACACAGTGATGACCCCACAGTCCCCACCCATACACACATTAAGATCTCCAGTGACTCCAACACTGATGGCCCGTACTGTTCCCCAACACAGAATAATCGAACCCACTCCACATACAGTTTGGTGGTCCCTACAGCCAAAAAAAGATTTGCATGTGGGCTGCTTTGGTTTGTGTGCCAGGGCTCATTTTTCAATCCCAGTCTGGCCCTGGTACAACCCCAAGAACACCATCCCAACCATGAAGCATGGTGGTGGTGGGAGGAACGTCATACTTTAGAGGTGCTTTTCTCCAAAGAGGACATGACAACGGCACCGTATTCAAGGGAGGATGGATGGGGTCATGTATTGTAAGATTTTGGCCAACAACCTCCTTCCCTCAGTAAGAGCATTGAAGATGGGTCGTGGTTGGGTATTCCAGCATGACAATGACCCAAAACACACAGCCAGGACAACTAAGGAGTGGCTCCGTAAGAGGCATTCAAGGTCCTGGAGTGTCCTTGCCAGTGTCCAGACCTGAACCCAATAGAAAATCTTTGGAGAGAGCTGAAACTCGATGTTGCCCAGCGACAGCTCCAAAACCTAAAAGATCTGGGGAAGATCTGTATGGAGGAGGGGGCCAAAATCCCTGCTGCAGTGTGTGCAAACTTGGTCAAGAACTATAGGTAAAGTCTGACCTCTGTAATTGCAAACAAAGGTTTCTCTACAAAATATTAAATTCTGTTTTTCTATTGTATCAAATACTTATTTCATACAAATTATGTAAAAATCAAACAATAGTGTATCAAACGTGTGTGCATGTTGCTATCTCCGGTGACTGGACCCTTCTCCCCCTTATGCCGTCGCTGGTGAGTAGACCCTCTCCCACGCCCGTGGTACCCTGACCCTTCTTCCCATCCCCTTATCCTTGTGCCACTGTCCCCCTCTCTCTGTGTCAGCCCGGTCTCTTTTCCCCGTGCCGCTGACCCCTGTCCCTTTTCCCCGTGCCGCTGTCCCCCGATCCCTTCTCACGGTGCCGCTGTCCCCGGTCCCATCCTCCCGTGCCGCTGTCCCCTTCTTCCCGAGCTGCTGTCCCCGGTCCCTTCTCCCTGTGATGCTGTCCCCGGTCCCTTCTCCCCGTGACGCTGTTCCCGAACCCTTCTCCCTTTGCCGCTGATCCCGAACCCTTCTCCCCGTGCCGTTGTCCCCTCTCCCTGTGTCAGCATTTCCCTTCTCCCCGTGCCGCTGTCCCCCTTTCCCATCTCCCCGTGCCTCTGTCCCCTCTCCCTGTACCCTTCTCCCGTGTCGGCCAGTCCCTTCTCCCAGTGCCGCTGTCCCCTGCCCCCTCTCCCATGCCGCTGTCCCCTCTCCCTGTACCCTTCTCCCGTGCCGTTGTCCCCTCTCCCTGTATCCTTCTCCCCTGCCGCTGTCCCCTCTCCCTATACCCTTCTCCCGTGCCACTGTCCCCTCTCCCTGTACACTTCTCCCCTCTCTCCCTGTACCCTTCTCCCCTGCCGCTGTCCCCTTCTCCTGTGCCGCTGTCCCCTCTCCATGTCCCCCGTGCCGCTGTCCCGTCTCCCTGTCCCCTTCTCCTGTGCCGCTGTCCCCTCTCCATGTCCCCCGTGCCGCTGTCCCCTTCTCCCGTGCCGCTGTCCCCTCTCCATGTCCCCCGTGCCGCTGTCCCCTTCTCCCCTGCCGCTGTCCCGTCTCCCTGTCCCCTTCTCCCGTGCCGCTGTCCCCTTCTCCCGTGCCGCTGTCCCCGTCTCCCCTGCCGCTGTCCCCTCTCCCCGTGTCCCTGCCCCCGTCTCCCCTGCCGCTGTCCCCTCTCCCTGCCCCCGTCTCCCCTGCCGCTGTCCCCTCTCCCCGTGTCCCTGCCCCCGTCTCCCCTGCCGCTGTCCCCTTCTCCCGTGTCCCTGCCTCCGTCTCCCCTGCCGCTGTCCCCTCTTCCCTTCTCCCCTGCCGCTGTCCCCTCTCCCTGTTCCCTCTTCCCTTCTCCCCTGCCGCTGTCCCCTCTCCCTGTTCCCTCTTCCCTTCTCCCCTGCCGCTGTCCCCTTCTCCCCTGCCGCTGTCCCCGGGTCTCCCCGTGACGGGAAGGCAGGGGTCACACTTTCTTTCTCAGTTTCCTAGTTGGTCTCCAGGGTTTTGGCGCCAACCACTAGATGTCGCTGTGCGCCAGCGCGAGCCCCGGTGTCGGCGGCAGCAGCAGCGTGTGAGGGAGTGTGGCGGCGGCGGCGGCGGCAGAGCCTGCGTGTGTGTCCGCCGTACCCGAGGCCGGCGGTGCCGCTGTGCAGCCCGGTGCGGGTCACGTGTCCGGCAGCGGATTGGCGCCAGGTGACTCGTGTGTGTGAGCCAGGCCGCTGCGGACAGGAAGCGAGGTGCACGCGAGAGGCCTTCCCCTCACACACTCCGCCTCCTGTGTGAGAGCCGCCCCGACACACCGGGCGCCGGATACATGCGGGGGGAGCCTGCTGTCCTCCGGAGGTAAGCCTGCAGCGGGCCCGGCCCATATCCTGCTGCTGTACAGGGGGAGGCTGAGCTCGGGCCTCGTTCACAGCTGCTGCCCGGCCGGGAGTGGAGTGCGGGGCCCCCGGGGCGGTCACTGACACTTTCCGGCCTCCCATTCAATCGCTACCGGGTAAAAGTGGCTATCACTTCCCTGCCTGCCCTCCGGTCCTGTCCCTCTCACACCCGCCTGCAGCCTCCTGTCCGCATCTCCCGGTGCCGCCCCCGCCCGTCCGGGCCGCTGTGACCGGGCAGAGCGCCGTGTACGGGGCTGTTTTTGTCTCCGGCTCTGTACACGGAGGTGACGTTTTGTTTTCTGACCCATAGAGGCCGCTAGAGGACCGCGCAGACCGACATCATGGAGTTCCCTGCCCCGCAGAAAGCCCCGGACGGCAAGATCGTCTACCCCCCGGGGGTGAAGGAGATCACCGACAAGATCAGCAACGATGAGGTGGTGAAACGGCTCAAGGTGAGCACCGACGGCTGGGATCTGTGGCGGCCCCGGAGCAGCTTGTAATGGGGATTTCTCAATGTCACAAATGGTTAAAGGCGCTGTCAGGAGAGCCCCCACAAACTGGGGAATAAACGCCTTCGCTCTCACCCTCCCTGGGCTCAACCCCTGCTCCCCACCTCTGCTCCGGTATTTGGCTCCAGCGCACATAAGCTGACCACTGAGCTCTGCGTCCTGTCGTCCTCCCTCGCTGCACGGCTGCCGTGCTCTGCGTCCCGTCGTCCTCTCTCGTTGCGCTGCCGCCAGGCTCTGCGTCCCATCCTTCTTGGCTGCGCTGCCGCCAGGTTCGGCGTCCCGTCGTCCTCCCTCGCTGCGCACCCGCTGGGCTCTGCATCCCATCGTTCTCCTTCGCTGCGTGGCTGCCGTGCTCTGCGTCCTGTCGTCCTCCCTCGCTGCGTGCCCGCTGGGCTCTGCGTCTCGTCGTCCTCCTTCGCTACCGGGGTCTGCGTCTCATCGTCCTCCTTCGCTGTGCGGCTGCCGGGCTCTGCGTCTCGTCGTCCTCCCTCGCTGCGCGGCCGCCGGGCTCTGCGTCCCGTCGTCCTCCCTCGCTGCGCGGCCGCCGGGCTCTGCGTCCCGCCGTCCTCCCTCGCTGCGCGCCCGACGGGCTCTGCGTCCCGTCGTCCTCCCTCGCTGTGCGCCCGCCGGGCTCTGCGTTCCGTTTTCGTGACGTCCAAGCGCTAAACTGTTGACCGAGAGCACACACCTTCGCGCTTTGGAAAGCGGGGGAGCAGTGCTTGTGCTGAACATGAAACATCAGAACCCCTTTAGTCTAAGTTCACACTAGGCATTTTTGCAGCTTTTTATGCTAATTATCAGCTGCTTTTTACAGTACCAGGATTTTGTGCTTTCCATTTTTTTTTGGACATACTGTAGAGCTTTCACTTCTTTCAGTGGGTTTTCAGCGTTTTTCACCCATTTACTTAAATGGTTGGTGAATAACGCAGGTAGTAGGTTTTGCTGCGTTTTTTTTCTGCCCAAACCGGATTCTATGGAATAAGACTATTTTTTTTTTCTACACTAAACTTTATCAACATGCACAAGAAAGAAATCTAGCATGCCAAAACTGCCGCAAAAAATGCACAAAAAAGAATCAAAAACGCAAGAAAGAAAAAAAGGAAAGCATGCTTTTTTTCTGCAGCTTCTTTCCTGCCATGAGATCAGGTTTTGCTGCAGAAAAAAACACTGAAAAAACTCCTAGTGTGGACTTACCCTTAAAGGGAACCTGTCACTCCGTTTTTTCAGATTGAGATATAAATACTGTTAAATAGGGCCTGCGCTGTGCGTTACTATAGTGTATGTAGTGTACCCTGATTCCCCACCTATGCTGAGAAATACATTACCAAAGTCGCCGTTTTCGCCTGTCAATCAGGCTGGTCTGGTCAGGTGGGCGTGGTGACATCGCTCTTTTCTTCCCCAGCTTTCCGTTGGTGGCGTAGTGGTGTGCGCATGTCGCAGTGACGAATCCACTGCGCGCACGTGAAGAAGCAGCGCGCGATCTGCGCTATTACCCCCTGTCATCGGTGGGGGCGGCCATCTTCCTGGGGCCGCGCGTGCGCAGATGGAGTGCTCTTCTGCACGGGGCTTCAGGAAAATGGCCGCGGGTGCGCATAAGAGATCACGGCGGCCATTTTCCCAAAGCCGAGTTTGCATCTCGGCTTTGGGAAAATGGCCGCCGCGATCTCTTCTGCGCACGCGCGGCATCCCGCGGCCATTTTCCTGAAGCCCCGTGCAGCAGAGCACTCCATCTGCGCACGCGCGGCCCCAGGAAGATGGCCGCCCCCACCGATGACAGGGGGTAATAGCGCAGATCGCGCGCTGCTTCTTCACATGCGCGCAGTGGATTCGTCACTGCGACATGCGCACACCACTACGCCACCAAGGGAAAGCTGGGGAAGAAAAGAGCGATGTCACCACGCCCACCTGACCAGACCAGCCTGATTGACAGGCGAAAACGGCGACTTTGGTAATGTATTTCTCAGCATAGGTGGGGAATCAGGGTACACTACATACACTATAGTAACGCACAGCGCAGGCCCTATTTAACAGTATTTATATCTCAATCTGAAAAAACGGGGTGACAGGTTCCCTTTAAGGCTGCCGTCACACTAGCAGTATTGGGTCAGTATTTTACATCAGTAGTCGTAAGCCAAAACCAGGAGTGGGTGATAAATACAGAAGTGGTGCATATGTTTCTATTATACTTTTCCTCTAATTGTTCCACTCCTGGTTTTGACTTACAAATACTGATGTAAAATACTGACCAAATACTGCTAGTGTGACGGCAGCCTTAATGTCCCTTAGCTTTCTCTCAGCGGTGTAAAGAGACTTGTGATGTGCTCTCAGTATAAGTTCTGGCTCTCTTACAGTCTGAGATTCACTCTGGTGATGCTCCTTATACCATCCATGTGGTTTACAGTCTGAACTTTACTGCTTAGAATATGTAAGGCTACGTTCACATTGGCGTTCCGCCAATGTGCGTCGCTGTTGCGCCGGCGACGCAGCGGCGACGCGCCCCTATGTTTAACATGGGGGACGCGTGCGTCGTTTTGTTGGCGTTTTTCGCCACGTGCGTCGTTTCCGACGCTAGCGTCGGACGCAAGGAAACGCTACATGTAGCATTTTCTGTGCGTCCGATTTTCGTCGGAAAACGACGCACGCGTCGCAAAACGCGCGCGTTTTTGCGCGCGTTTGCGTGCGTTTTAGCGTGCGCCGCGCGTTGCGTCGCCGACGCACGGCGGCGCAACGCTAATGTGAACGTAGCCTAACTCTAGCGTTAGTATATGGGCGGTGTTGGAGTACTAGGATTGTGCCCGTGTGGTCTACGCACTGTGCCCTGCACTGTAGCAAGCAGTGATCGCACATGAAGGCTTGAGGACCACAATCCATACTCCCTTTCCGGCTCAACAATTACCTGGATGTGTCTGAGACTAACTTTGGGGAATGGGCTGAGATTCTGAGGGACACTTGCATGAACTGAGGTACAGAGTTTTACACTGACCTATCCGTAAAAGGTCAGCAATGTTTGATTGGCTGTGGTCGGACACCCCTGACGATCAGCGATTACCAGTGTCGGTGGCTGCTGACCGGAAGTAGTCGCTTGCAAAGCTGTTCTGTTTTCTCGTAGTGGCCGAGGCTTGGTACTGCACATCTGGCCACCGACATCGGGAACATTTGGTCAGCGAGGGTTTCGGTCATTGACGACCTATCCTAAGGATAGGTCTTTAACCCCTTTGATACCTTGCCCTTTTTCGTTTTTGCATTTTTCTCTCCCCTTCTTCCCAGAGCCATAGCTTTTTTATTTTGCCGTCAATATGGCCGTTTTAGAGGTTGTTTTTTGCGGGACGAGTTGGACTTTTGAACGACACCATTGGTTTTGCCATATCGTGTACTCAAACATGGGGGAAAATTCCAAGTGCGGTGAAATTGCAAAAAAAAGTGCAATTCCACGACATTTGTTTGATTTTATTTATTTATTTATTTTTTAACCATGTTCACAAAATGTTAAAACTGACCTGCCATTATGATTTTCCAGGTCATTACGAGTTCATAGACAACAAACATGCCTAGGTTGTTTTTTTATTTAAGTGGTGAAAAAAAATCCAGAGTTTGTTAAAAAAAAAAAAATTAGGCCATTTTCCGATACCCATAGTGTCTCCATTTTTCATGATCTCTGGTTGGGTGAGGGCTTATTTTTTGTGCGCCGAGCTGACTTTTTTATTGATAGCATTTTGGTGCATATACGATCTTTTGATCGCCCATTATTGCATTTTAATGCAATGTCACGGCGACCAGAAAAACGTAATTCTGGTGTTAAGACTTTTTTTCTTGCTACGCCGTTTAGCGATCAGGTTAATCCTTTTTTTTTTTTCCTTTTTAATTGGGCAATTCTGAATGCGGCGATACCAAATATGTGTAAGTTAGATTTTGTTTATTATTATTATTATTTTATTTTGAATGGGGCGAAAGGGGGATCATTTAAACTTTTTTCTTATTTTATTTTTGTAAATATTTTTAATAACATTTTTTTGTTTTATACTTTTGCCATGCTTCAATAGTCTCCATGGGAGACTAGAAGGTGGCATAATCCAATCGGCCCTGCTACATAGAGGCGATGATCATATCACCTGTATGTAGCAGAATACCTCACTTGCTATGGGCAGTGACAACCATAGAGGTCTCCAGGAGACCTCTGTTTGTCAAGCCAACCCATCAGTGACCCGCGATCAAGTGACGGGTGGGTTACCTGTGGGCGGATTTCCGGCCCAATGGCCGGAAGCGTGCGTTAAATGCCGCTGTCAGTTTGACAATGGCATTTAATGGGTTAATAGCCATGGGTGGATCGCGATTCCACCTGCCGCTGTTCCAGGTACATTTCAGCTGTTCAAAACAGCTGACATGTGCCAGAAAAGATGTGGGCTCACCGCTAGAGCCCACATCAAAGGGAGAGAAGCGACCTGCGCCGTACTAGTACGGCCCAGGTCGCGAAGGGGATAATGTAGAAGTAGAGGACAACCTCTTTAATTGACAAAGCTACTGTAAATTATGATGTGATTTATGATATAAAACTGAAAACAACAGTTACTGTTTAATTGATTGACCCGCCATGATGCGCCGAGCGCTTGTACTTAGTTTGAGCAGTGATTCTGGCAGAGTCCATTTAATCTATTACTGGAAGAACCCCTTAAAGAGAACCTGTCAGCAGGATTCAGCACCATAAAGTACAGGTATGGCCATAATGGCGCTATTACACTGATTAAATTGATACCATTGTGTAGTTAATCTGATCCGTGGTTCTTTTTTTTATCATGAGTTTAAAGGTACCTTCACACATAACGATATCGTTAACGATATCGTTGCTTTTTGTGACGTAGCAACGATATCGTTAAGGAAATCGTTATGTGTGACAGCGACCAACGATCAGGCCCCTGCTGGGAGATCGTTGGTCGCTGAACAAAGTCCAGAACTTTATTTCGTCGCTGGATCTCCCGTGGGCATCGCTGGATCGGCGTGTGTGACACCGATCCAGCGATGTCTTCACTGGTAAACAGGGTAAACATCGGGTAACTAAGCGCAGGGCCGCGCTTAGTAACCCGATGTTTACCCTGGTTACCAGCGTAAAAGTAAAAAAAAACAAACACTACATACTTACCTACCGCTGTCTGTCCCCGGCGCTGTGCTCTGCACTCCTCCTGTACTGGCTGTGAGCACAGCGGCCGGAAAGCAGAGCGGTGACGTCACGGCTCTGCTTTCCGGCTGACCGACGCTCACAGCCAGTACAGGAGGAGTGCAGAGAAGCTGAGCGCCGGGGACAGACAGCGGTAGGTAAGTATGTAGTGTTTGTTTTTTTTTTACTTTTACGCTGGTAACCAGGGTAAACACCGGGTTGCTAAGCGCAGCCCTGCGCTTAGTTACCCGATGTTTACCCTGGTTACCCGGGGACTTTGGGATCGTTGGTCGCTGGAGAGCTGTCTGTGTGACAGCTCTCCAGCGACGCTGCAGCGATCCGGATCGTTGTCGGTATCGCTGCAGCGTCGCTTAATGTGAAGGGGCCTTTAGTTTCCTTGTGATGATGTGTTCTGTGCATCAGGTCGGGCCTGGGTGGTCTTCTGCTCCGGCCCCTCTGTCTGCCTTCTGTGGTTCTACAGGTCACTAATTCTTAATCTGCCTCGGTTTTGAAACTTTGTGCCGCCACCATCATTGGGTGGGCGGTGTGTGCGCAGTGTGAGATTTCACCTCTGGTCTCCGGGTCTTCAATAAAAACGTCCGCAGTCGGCACCCACGCAGAGTATTGACACGTCTGCATCAAAAAACTTGCCTCTTGGCAGGAAAAATGCTGCCTTAAAATGTGTTTGTGCTTTCATTTTTTAATTCCTTTTCATTAGAATAAATGAAAAACAATTAAAGAATTAACATGCTGCACATATGAAACTGCTTCCAATCTGCAGGAAAAACATAAGCAACGTGTGCACGAGACATCAGAAATCTCATTCACTTTGGGATAGTAAAATACTGTGTTTTTTCACAGGAAAAATGCGGCAAAAACGTGATGATTGGTTGTTGTGTACTACACAATATAGATCTGGAATTAGTAGTTTATTAAACTGGCTTCAGTGGACATTGATGATGATTACTTCATTTATGCGACTAATGGTTGCTATTGTTATTTTTATTGTGTTAATAAAAAAATGGAAAATAAAACTTAAACAAAAAAAAACGCGACCTGTGAACATCCTGTAAAGTGCAAGACATTGTGTTAGTGTATATGCACACAGGGTTTGTTGTTTTTTCACAAGTCCAAACGCCAGAAAAATTCCTTTAATCCCTTCATGACATATAACGTACATGTACATCATGTCGTGTATTCCCCTTTGGTGCAGGCTCTGGCGCTGAGCCTGCATCATTTCCAGCACATGAGAGCTGATTTGATCAGCTGTCAGTGCTCCTAAGAGCCGCTGGTGGAATTGCGATTCACCCTCGACTGTTACTTAGTTAAATGCTTCTGCCAATCTAACACCACCATCTAACGTGCTTACCGGAAGCGAGTCACTAACACTGCCCATCGGTGGCCCCGTCACATGGTCACCAGGCCCTGATAGGTTGGCATGACATTTGGGGGTCTGCAGGAGACCCTTGTGGTTGTCATTGCCCACCTGCTATGAGCGCCGCCCCATGGCCGGTGTTCATAACAGATGATCGTTTCTGCTACACATACAGTGCTGTGCAAATTAATTGGGACAAAGTATTTTTTAACCCCTTTCTGCCATTAGACGTACTATTGCGTCCATGTGGGGTGGGCTTTACTTCCCAAGGACGCAATAGTACGTCATATGCGATCGGCAGCGCTCACGGGGGGAGCGCCGCCGATCGCGGCCGGGTGTCAGCTGCCTATCGCAGCTGACATCCGGCACTATGTGCCAGGAGCGGTCAAAGACCGCCCCCGGCACATTAACCCCCGGCACACCGCGATCAAAGATGATCGCGATGTGCCGGCGGTGCAGGGAAGCACCGCGCAGGGAGGTGGCTCCCTGCGGGCTTCCCTGAGCCCCCCGCAGCAACGCGATGTGATCGCGTTGCTGCGAGGGTCTTACCTCCCTCCCTCCCTGCTCCAGGCCCGGATCCAAGATGGCCGCGGATCCGGGTCCTGCAGGGAGGGAGGTGGCTTCACAGAGCCTGCTCAGAGCGGGCACTGTGAAGCAGCCTGCACTCCTATCAGATCGGTGATCTGACAGAGTGCTGTGCAAACTGTCAGATCACCGATCTGTGATGTCCCCCCCTGGGACAAAGTAAAAAAGTAAAAAAAAAATTTTTCAAATGTGTAAAAAAAAAAAATTTTTTAAAAAATATTCCAAAATAATGAAAAAAATAAAATAATATTATTCCCATAAATACATTTCTTTATCTAAATAAAAAAAACCAAAACAATAAAAGTACACATATTTAGTATCGCCGCGTCCGTAACGGCCCGACCTATAAAACTGGCCCACTAGTTAACCCCTTCAGTAAACACCGTAAGAAAAAAAAAAAAAAAACGAGGCAAAAAACAACGCTTTATTATCATACCGCCGATCAAAAAGTGGAATAACACGCGATCAAAAAGATGGATATAAATAACCATGGTACCGCTGAAAGCGTCATCTTGTCCCGCAAAAAACGAGCCGCCATACAGCATCATCAGCAAAAACATAAAAAAGTTATAGTCCTGAGAATAAAGCGATGCAAAAATAATTATTTTTTCCGTAAAAGTTTTTATCGTATAAAAGCGCCAAAACATAAAAAAATGATATAAATGAGGTGTCGCTGTAATTGTACTGACCCGAAGAATAAAACTGCTTTATCAATTTTACCAAACTCGGAACGGTATAAACGCCTCCCCCAAAAGAAATTCATGAATAGCTGTTTTTTGGTCATTCTTCCTCACAAAAATCGGAATAAAAAGCGATCAAAAAATGTCACGTGCCTGAAAATGTTACCAATAAAATCGTCAACTCGTCCCGCAAAAAACAAGACCTCACATGCCTCTGTGGACCAAAATATGGAAAAATTATAGCTCTCAAAATGTGGTAACGCAAAAAATATTTTTTGCAATAAAAAGCGTCTTTCAGTGTGTGACGGCTGCCAATCATAAAAATCCGCTAAAAAACCCGCTATAAAAGTAAATCAAACCCCCCTTCATCACCCCCTTAGTTAGGGAAAAATTAAAAAAATGTATTTATATCCATTTTCCCGTTAGGGCTGGGGTTAGGGCTAGGGTTAGGGCTAGGGTTAGGGCTAGGGTTGGGGCTAGGGTTAGGGCTAGGGTTAGGGTTAGGGTTGGGGCTACAGTTAGGGTTGGGGCTAAAGTTAGGGTTAGGGTTTAGATTACATTTACAGTTGGGAATAGGGTTGGGATTAGGGGTGTGTCAGGGTTAGGGGTGTGGTTAGGGTTACCGTTGGAATTGGGGTTAGGGGTGTGTTTGGATTAGGGCTTCAGTTATAATTGGAGGGTTTCCACTGTTTAGGCACATCAGGGGCTCTCCAAACACGACATGGCGTCCGATCTCAATTCCAGCCAATTCTGCGTTGAAAAAGTAAAACAGTGCTCCTTCCCTTCCGAGCTCTCCCGTGTGCCCAAACAGGGGTTTGCCCCAACATATGGGGTATCAGCGTACTCAGGACAAATAGGACAACAACTTTTGGGGTCCAATTTCTCCTGTTACCCTTGGGAAAATACAAAACTGGGGGCTAAAAAATAATTTTTGTGGGGGAAAAAAAAAAGATTTTTTATTTTCACGGCTCTGCGTTATAAACTGTAGTGAAACACTTGGGGGTTCAAAGTTCTCCCAACACATCTAGATGAGTTCCCTGGGGGGTCTAGTTTCCAATATGGGGTCACTTGTGGGGGGTTTCTACTGTTTAGGTACATTAGGGGCTCTGCAAACGCAATGTGACACCTGCAGACCATTCCATACCGCCATTCTAGGCAGACCATGCAGACCTAGGCAGACCTGCAGACCATTCTACCGCCTCAATGCATTAACCTAACGATCCCTGTGTGGCCTATATTAAAAAAAAAAAAAAAATTAATTAACTGGTTCATGCAGCTTTACATGAACACCCAAGCCTTACACTATGGCTGGTCCGAATAACTATAGCAATTGTTACCATCCACCTCTCGTGTCTCCCCTTTTCCTCATAGTTTGTAAGCTTACGAGCAGGGCCCTCACTCCTCTTGGTATCTGTTTTGAACTGTATTTCTGTTATGCTGTAATGTCTATTGTATGTACAAGTCCCCTCTATAATTTGTAAAGCGCTGCGGAATATGTTGGCGCTATATAAATAAAAATTATTATTATTATTATTATTATTATTCCATCTAAGTCTGCATTCCAAATGGAGCTCCTTCCCTTCCGAGCCCTCCCATGCGCCCAAACAGTGGTTCCCCCCCACTTATGGGGTATCAGTGCACTCATGACAAATTGGACAACACATTTTGGGGTCCAATTTCTCCTGTTACCCTCGGGAAAATACAAAACTGGGGGCTTAAAAATAATTTTTGTGGGAAAAAATGTTTGTTTTATTTTTACGACTCTGCATTATAAACTTCTGTGAAGCCCTTGGTGGGTCAAAGCGCTCACCACACATCTAGATAAGTTCCTTAGGGGGGTCTACTTTCCAAAATGGTGTCACTTGTGGGGGGTTTCAATGTTTAGGCACATCAGTGGCTCTCCAAACGCAACATGGCGTCCCATCTCAATTCCTGTCAATTTTGCATTGAAAAGTCAAACGGCGCTCCTTCCCTTCCGAGCTCTCCCTTGCGCCCAAACAGTGGTTTACCCCCACATATGGGGTATCAGCGTACTCAGGACAAATTGTACAACAACTTTTGGGGTCCAATTTCTTCTCTTACCCTTGGGAAAATAAAAAATTGGGGGCGAAAATATAATTTTTGTGAAAAAATATGATTTTTTATTTTTACGGTTCTGCATTATAAACTTCTGTGAAGCACTTGGTGGGTCAAAGTGCTCACCACACCTCTAGATAAGTTCCTTAGGGGGTCTACTTTCCAAAATGTCACTTGTGGGGGGTTTCAATGTTTAGGCACATCAGGGGCTCTCCAAACGCAACATGGTGTCCCATCTCGATTCCAGTCAATTTTGCATTGAAAAGTCAAATGGCGCTCCTTCGCTTCCGAGCTCTGTCATGCGCCCAAACAGTGGTTTACCCCCACATATGGGGTATCGGTGTACTCAGGACAAATTGTACAACAACTTTTGCGGTCCATTTTCTCCTGTTACCCTTGGTAAAATAAAACAAATTGGAGCTGAATTAAATTTTTTGTGAAAAAAAGTTAAATGTTCATTTTTATTTAAACATTCCAAAAATTCCTGTGAAGCACCAGAAGGGTTAATAAACTTCTTGAATATGGTTTTGAGCACCATGAGGGGTGCAGTTTTTAAAATGGTATTGTCGGGATCACACTCAGTCGGAGCAGCCTTTGGAAGTGGTGAATCACCAGAAATAATACACAAGACATGTCTTGTATAGTGTATCACTGGGAAGTCTCTGAAGCACGCCCGCCTTCAATGTGCTATCCCTTCTTTATATAGCTGTTTCAGTAGGTTTAGTGGTTATACAAGTTTTGCAAGTTTAAACAAAGAGACAAAACAGGAAAGAAAGAAAAGAAAAGAAAACAGTTTCGTGGGCGGCAGTTTCACAACAAACAGTACAAAGGGCAATTCCACAGACAAGAAAAACAGGATTTCATACTATAGCTAAAATGTCCTTGAATGGACAGGTCAATATTTATCACAAATTCTTTTTTTTTATTTTTGTTCATTGAGGTAATCATTTTTGTTCTGCTCTTCACAATCCCCCCTTTGACATATTCCATTCAAAACCTTGTCGATCATTTTAGTCATTCTTTTTGTGATATTACAAAAAAAAACTTTATATTCTCGCATCCATTACACAAAATTTATTTGTGCATACCGAGATACCCTTGAGTACAACCTTGAATAATACATATATAATTACAATAACCATAACTGTATGTATTAGGCTTTGCATAATCCCGGTAACCCACCCACCGATCCCTCTGAACCAATTGGCCGGGTTAAGAAAAGAAAAGGTATCTGACCACCAGCTATCCTTATTTTGGTCATTGTCTTTGTCATACTGATCCCTGAGTCGTTGTACGTCTTTTAATTTAAATCTCATACTCATAGTACTATTCGGGTCTATATAATGACAGCAGGTGGGTCCGATGATTTGACACATACCCCCTTGTGAGGCAGTTAGGTAATCCAATACCAGGGTATGTTGGTTAGTGACTATTATAAGCTGATTCTGTACAGCTATACTAGTATTTAATATGTCCAATATATCCCAAATCTGATCATCTAGATAATCCGTGGCTCTAACTAATTTATCCCACATTTGTGTTAACATAGGATAAATAAAAATGGTACTAGCAATTTTGTTGGGAATTCCCATTTGTACTATATGCGGCCTCCCCGAGGGACGTGGTGATTTATCTGCAGCTCTTTTATACAGTGTGTGCTTGGGCACGGCTTGCATATTCACTTGTTTATTTGAAATTATGAAAGTAGCCGGGGTTAGGCGTCCTAATGTACAAGTACCCTTTATACCTACGGGAAGCCATTTATATGCTCCTTCTCCGCATATCCAAAATGTACCCTCAGGCAGATCCCACAAAGCTGAGTGCTGCAATACCAATCTGTGAGCCAAATCCACAAAACTAGATACATTCTGAAGCATACACCAAGAGGGTTTTTGTCCCAAGGGGCTACAGTACCCGGCTGCGGGATTCCCACATACATGCATTCCGATGACATACTCATTGGATTCATTACAAACCAGGTTCCCCGGGTTACTTGTACAACTGTCTGCATCACCTTGGGGGAACAATTTAGAATGTTCCCATTTTCTATTATGTATGTATCTTTCCAATACTGTAGGTTTGAAAGCATCAGAGGAAGGGGTGGTTGTACTGAAACTGAGCTGTAGATTTTCAGTGGGGACCTGTCCTAAATCAGTTAATCCAGTCTTATTCCTAGGTACCCATTTTCCTCCCTTGAATGCTAAATATTGTAAGTTGTCTATTTTTCCTGTAAGATTGCCCTGCCACCAAGGAAATTCTACCCATCCCACAATTGGTATGGCGATTGTAGTATTCCATAGTCTAGTATTGCCAGGTTGGTTGTTGGCCAGGTTGTCTGAACAATTAGGCCAAGCGAATATTTCTTCAGCTGACACGGGAACTGCTAGAAAAGGTATACTTGTGGCTGATACTGGTGAATGGGTACAGATCCAACAATCTGCCAGGGGTTGCGTATTATTTAACAAGTCATGCACTAATTTTCTATGATGTTGTACGAATCTATTGTTCAAAGGGGCTAGAGAATTCAGTCTTTCCCATGCCTCCGTTGAGGTTAACATTATTAACATCAATATCATGAGTCTTATACTGCTTTTTTGCAATGGCTTGCATGTATCCATGATGCCTTTCCTTCAAGCTTGACTGCTGTTGGAGTTGTTAACAGGACTTGGAAAGGTCCGTCAAATCTCGGTTCCAGAGTCTTTCTGGTGTGTCTTTTCACGTAGACTTGATCACCAGATTCCAACTTGTGGCCTCCTTCGAGATTTTCTGGATCTGGAAGGGAAGCAAAAACTTGCGAATGCACTTTAGTTAAACGTTTTTGTAATTCTTGTACATAAGCAGTTAAAGTCTCAGTATTCAACATCAGTTGTTGTGGAAAATAACAACCCAAATTTGCTGCTCTACCAAAAAAGAATCTCATGTGGTGACAGCTTAGCCTTCCCCCCTGGGGTGTTTCGGATGGAATACAGGGCAAGTGGTAGACACTCGGTCCAAGGCTTTCCTGTTTCTGCCATGGCCTTCTGGATTTTTAATTTTATTGTCCCATTTAATCTTTCCACTTTACCTGAACTCTGTGGATGATATGGAGTGTGAAACTGGTTTTCTACTCCCAACATTTTCATAACATTCTGGAATATTTCCCCAGTAAAATGGGTACCCCTATCTGACTCGATCACCTCAGGCATGCCGTAACGGGGTATCAGTTCATGTGCTATTTTAATGGCAGTAGTTTTTGCTGAGGCTTTACGAACTGGATAAGCCTCTGGCCACCCTGAGAACATGTCCACACACACAAGCACATATTCGTATCCATTGTACCTAGGAAGTTGGATGTAGTCGATCTGGAGTCTTTGAAAGGGATACAGTGGTCTTACATGATGCTTGGTTGGGGTTTTAATGGCCTGACCTGGATTGTGTGCCAGGCATATAGCGCATGCAGCACACATGTTCCGAGCAAAATTACCAAAGCCTGGAGCCAACCACCTTTCTTTTACCTTGAGCGTCATACCATTTGCCGACACATGCGTGGGTAGGTGGAGGTCACTTGCCACTGCGGGGTACCAGGCTCTGGGTAAACACAACAAAGTTCCTTTTTTCCATAATCCTTGCTGATCTTCTGCCCCTTTTTTCTGCCACTGCCCTCGTTCTTCGTCGTCTACCTGTTTCTGAGCTTCCTTCAATCTTTCCTCATCATCTTCAGAGCTATCTAGTGTGTGGGCATGATGTAAGGGTTTACGTGCTGCCTGTTTTGCTGCCTTATCGGCTTTATCGTTACCCCTGGCTTCCTCGGTGTCGAGTCTCACATGTGCAGCTACCTTTATCACCGCTATTTCTTTAGTTTCTTGTGCTGCCTCCAGAATCTGTCTAATGAGGGAGGCATGTTTAACCCCTTCATGACCCAGCCTATTTTGACCTTAATGACCTGGCCGTTTTTTGCAATTCTGACCAGTGTCCCTTTATGAGGTAATAACTCAGGAACGCTTCAACGGATCCTAGCGGTTCTGAGATTGTTTTTTCGTGACATATTGGGCTTCATGTTAGTGGTAAATTTAGGTCAATAAATTCTGCGTTTATTTGTGATAAAAACGGAAATTTGGCGAAAATTTTGAAAATTTCGCAATTTTCACATTTTGAATTTTTATTCTGTTAAACCAGAGAGTTATGTGACACAAAATAGTTAATAAATAACATTTCCCACATGTCTACTTTACACCAGCACAATTTTGGAAACAACATTTTTTTTTGCTAGGAAGTTATAAGAGTTAAAATTTGACCAGCGATTTCTCATTTTTACAACGAAATTTACAAAACCATTTTTTTTAGGGACCACCTCACATTTGAAGTCAGTTTGAGGGGTCTATATGGATGAAAATACCCAAAAGTGACACCATTCTAAAAAATGCACCCCTCAAGGTGCTCAAAACCACATTCAAGAAGTTTTTTAACCCTTCAGGTGCTTCACAGCAGCAGAAGCAACATGGAAGGAAAAAATGAACATTTAACTTTTTAGTCACAAAAATTATCTTTTAGCAACATTTTTTTTATTTTCCCAATGGTACAAGGAGAAACTGAACCACGAAAGTTGTTGTCCAATTTGTCCTGAGTACGCTGATACCTCATATGTGGGGGTAAACCACTGTTTGGGCGCACGGCAGGGCTTGGAAGGGAAGGAGCGCCATTTGACTTTTTGAATGAAAAATTGGCTCCACTCTTTAGCGGACACCATGTCACGTTTGGAGAGCCCCCGTGTGCCTAAAAATTGGAGCTCCCCCACACGTGACCCCATTTTGGAAACTAGACGCCCCAAGGAACTTATCTAGATGCATAGTGAGAACTTTGAACCCCCGGGGGCTTCACAAATTGATCCGTAAAAATGAAAAAGTACTTTTTTTTCACAAAAAAATTCTTTTAGCCTCAATTTTTTTCATTTTCACATGGGCAACAGGATAAAATGGATCCTAAAATTTGTTGGGCAATTTCTCATGAGTACACCGATACCTCACATGTGGAGGTAAACCACTGTTTGGGCACATGGTAAGGTTCGGAAGGGAAGGAGCGCCATTTGACTCTTTGAATGAAAAATTATCTCCATTGTTAGCGGACACCATGTCGTGTTTGGAGAGCCCCCGTGTGCCTAAACATTGGAGCTCCCCCACAAATAACCCCATTTTGGAAACTAGACCCCCCAAGGAACTTATCTAGATGCATATTGAGCACTTTAAACCCTCAGGTGCTTCACAAATTGATCTGTAAAAATGAAAAAGTACTTTTTTTTTCACAAAAAAATTCTTTTCGCCTCAGTTTTTCATTTTCACATGGGCAATAGGATAAAATGAATCCTAAAATTTGTTGGGCAATTTCTCCCGAGTACGCCGATACCTCATATGTGGGGGTAAACCACTGTTTGGGCACACGGCAGGGCTCGGAAGGGAAGGCGCGCCATTTGACTTTTTGAATGGAAAATTAGCTCCAATTGTTAGCGGACACCATGTCGCGTTTAGAGAGCCCCTGTGTGCCTATGCATTGGAGCTCCCCCACAAGTGACCCCATTTTGGAAACTAGACCCCCCAAGGAACTTATCTAGATGCATATTGAGCACTTTAAACCCCCAGGTGCTTCACAGAAGTTTATAATGCAGAGCCATGAAAATAAAAAATAATTTTTCTTTCCTCAAAAATGATTTTTAGCCTGGAATTTCCTATTTTGCCAAGGGTAATAGGAGAAATTGGACCGCAAATGTTGTTGTCCAGTTTGTCCTGAGTACGCTGATACCCCATATGTGGGGGTAAACCACTGTTTGGGCGCACGGCAGGGCTCGGAAGGGAAGGCACGCCAATTGGCTTTTTAAATGGAAAATTAGCTCCAATCATTAGCGGACACCATGTCACGTTTGGAGAGCCCCTGTGTGCCTAAACATTGGAGATCCCCCACATATGACCCCATTTTGGAAACTAGACCCCCAAAGGAACTAATCTAGATGTGTGGTGAGGACTTTGAACTTCCAAGTGCTTCACAGAAGTTTATAACGCAGAGCCATGAAAATAAAATAAAAATTTTATTTTCTCTAAAATGATTTTTTAGCCTGCAATTTATTATTTTCCCAAGGGTAACAGGAGAAATTTGACCCCAAAAGTTGTTGTACAGTTTCTCCTGAGTACGCTGATACCCCATATGTGGGGGTAAACCACAGTTTGGGCACATGTCGGGGCTCGGAAGTCAAGTAGTGACATTTTGAAATGCAGACTTTGATGGAATGCTCTGCGGGCGTTACGTTGCGTTTGCAGAGCCCCTGATGTGGCTAAACAGTAGAAACCCCCCACAAGTGACCCCATTTTAGAAACTAGACCCCGAAAGGAACTTATCTAGATGTGAGGTGAGCACTTTGAACCCCCAAGTGCTTCACAGAAGTTTATAACACAGAGCAGTGAAAATAATAAATACGTTTTCTTTCCTCAAAAATAATTTTTTAGCCCAGAATTTTTTATTTTCCCAAGGGTTACAGGAGAAATTGGACCCCAAAAGTTGTTGTCCAGTTTCTCCTGAGTACGCTGATACCCCATATGTGGGGGTAAACCACTGTTTGGGCACACGTCGGGGCTCAGAAGGGAAGTAGTGACTTTTGAAATGCAGACTTTGATGGAATGGTCTGCGGGCGTCACGTTGCGTTTGCAGAGCCCCTGGTGTGCCTAAACAGTAGAAACCCCCCACAAGTGACCCCATTTTGGAAACTAGACCCCCCAAGGAACTTATCTAGATATGTGGTGAGCACTTTGAACCCCCAAGTGCTTCACAGACGTTTACAACGCAGAGCCGTGAAAATAAAAAATCATTTTTCTTTCCTCAAAAATGATGTTTTAGCAAGCAATTTTTTATTTTCTCAAGGGTAACAGGAGAAATTGGACCCCAGTAATTGTTGCCCAGTTTGTCCTGAGTACGCTGATACCCCATATGTGGGGGTAAACCACTGTTTGGGCACACGTCGGGGCTCGGAAGGGAAGGAGCACCATTTGACTTTTTGAATAAAAGATTGGCTGGAATCAATGGTGGCGCCATGTTGCGTTTGGAGACCCCCTGATGTGCCTAAACAGTGGAAACCCCTCAATTCTTACGCCAACACACCCCTAACCCTTATCCCAACTGTAGCCGTAACCCTAACCACAACCCTAACCGCAACACACCCCTAACCACAACCCTAACCCCAACACACCCCTAACCCTAACCACAACCCTAATTCCAACCCAACCCTAACCCTAAGGCTATGTACCCACGTTGCGGATTCGTGTGAGATTTTTCCGCACCATTTTTGAAAAATCCGCGGGTAAAAGGCACTGCGTTTTACCTGCGGATTTACTGCGGATTTCACCTGCGGATTCCTATTGAGGAATAGGTGTAAAACGCTGCGGAATCCGCACAAAGAATTGACATGCTGCGGAAAATACAACGCAGCGTTTCCGTGCGGTATTTTCCGCACCATGGGCACAGCGGATTTGGTTTTCCATAGGTTTACATGGTACTGTAAACCTGATGGAACACTGCTGCGGATCCGTAGCGGCCAATCCGCTGCGGATCCGCAGCCAAATCCGCACCGTGTGCACATAGCCTAATTCTAAAGGTATGTGCACACGCTTTGGAAAACGCTGCGGATCCGCAGCAGTTTCCCATGAGTTTACATTTCAATGTAAACCTATGGGAAACAAAAATCGCTGTACACATGCTGCGGAAAAACTGCACGGAAACGCAGCGGTTTACATTCCGCAGCATGTCACTTCTTTCTGCGGATTCCACAGCGGTTTTACAACTGCTCCAATAGAAAATCGCAGTTGTAAAACCGCAGTGAAATGCGCAGAAAAACCGCGGTAAATCTGCCATAAATCCGCAGCGGTTTAGCACTGCGGATTTATCAAATCCGCTGCAGAAAAATCCGCAGAGGACCAGAATACGTGTGCACATACCGAAACCCTAACCCTAACCCTACCCCTAACCCTACCCCTACCCCTAACCCTAACCCTACCCCTAACCCTAACCCTACCCCTAACCCTACCCCTACCCCTAACCCTACCCCTACCCCTACCCCTAACCCTACCCCTAACCCTAACCCTAACCCTAGTTCTAACTCCAACCTTAGTGAAAAAAAAAAAAAATTCTTTATTTTATTATTGTCCCTATCTATGGGGGACAAATGGGGGGGGTCATTTACTGTTTTTTTATTTTGACCACTGTGATAGATTATATCACAGTGATCAAAATTCACATTGGAACGAATCTGCCGGCCGGCAGATTCGGCGGGCGCACTGCGCATGCGCCCGCCATTTTGGAACATGGCGGCGCTCGGGGAAGAAGACTGACGGACCTCGCCAGGATCGGTAAGTATAAGGGGGGGAGATCAGGGCACAGGGGGGGGAGATCAGGGCACGGGGGGGCGTCGGAGCACGGGGGGGGAGGGATCGGAGCATGGGGGAGAGTGATCGGTGTGCGGGCGGGTGGATCGGTGTGCAGGGGGGGGGGATCGGTGTGCAGGGGGGGTGGTTCGGAGCACGGGGGGGGATCGGAGTGCGGGGGGGTTTGATTGGAGCACGGGGGGGTGTGATTGGAGCACGGGGGAGCGGACAGGAGGACGGGGGAGCGGAGCACAGGACGGAGGGGAGCGGGCCACAGATCGGGGGGCTGGGGGGGCGATCGGAGGGGTGGGGTGGGGGCACATTAGTATTTCCAGCCATGGCCGATGATATTGCAGCATCGGCCATGGCTGGATTGTAATATTTCACCATTTTTTTAGGTGAAATATTACAAATCGCTCTGATTGGCAGTTTCACTTTCAACAGCCAATCAGAGCGATCGTAGCCACGAGGGGGTGAAGCCACCCCCCCTGGGCTAAACTACCACTCCCCCTGTCCCTGCAGATCGGGTGAAATGGGAGTTAACCCTTTCACCCGGCCTGCAGGGACGCGATCTTTCTGTGACACAGCATATGCGTCACAGGTCGGATTGGCACCGACTTTCATGACGCATACGCTGTGTCACAGGTCGGGAAGGGGTTAACAGGTTGGCCTGAAGCAGTCATATAACCTCTGGCTCTCCATATTACGCCAAAATCGAAAATAATGCCATGTGCATATCTAGAATCAGTGTATATGTTTGCTGTCTGATCTTTGGCTATTTTTAGAGCTTCAACTAATGCCGTAAGTTCTGCTTCTTGTGCAGACTGATTAGCAGGGAGAGGTTCTGCTTTCAGCACTTCATGCTGAGTTACTACCGCATAACCTGTATGAAATTGTCCATTCATATCTGCATATCTACTGCCATCTATGAAAAGTTCAAATGTAGCATTACAGAGTGGCTTGTCACGTACATTACATAAGCCCTGAGTCTCTTGTTCCATTAATTGTACACAATCATGCATTGACTTTGATGGGTCAAAGGAGTTGGAGAGTGCAGTTTCAAAGGAGTTGGAGAGTGCAGTTGCAGTTTCCTCAGGTATGGTACCCCCCTCAGACTCTAAAGGGAGCAAAGACGCGAGATTAAGAGTCTGAATCCTGGCAAAGGAAATGTTGGGCGGCAGTAGTAGGGAACATTGGAGACGGAGGTGTCTGGCCATTGAAATATGTTTAGGTTGGACCTGGTTAAGAATGCCATGTACATCATGAGTGGTCTGAACTAGAAGTGGGTGATCAAGAACAATCTCAGAAGCTTTATCTAATAACAGTGAAATTGCGGCTACTACTCTTAAGGTACCTTCACACATAACGATATTGTTAACGATATCGTTGCTATTTGTGACGTAGCAACGATATCGTTAATGAAATCGTTCTGTATGACAGCGACCAACGATCAGGCCCCTGCTGGGAGATCGTTGGTCGCTGAATAAAGTCCAGAACTTTATTTCGTCGCTGGACTCCCTGGAGACATCGCTGGATCGGCGTGTGTGACACCGATCCAGCGATGTCTTCACTGGTAACCAGGGTAAACATCGGGTAACTAAGCGCAGGGCCGCGCTTAGTAACCCGATGTTTACCCTGGATACCATGCTAAAAGTTAAAAAAAACAAACAGTACATACTTACCTACCGCTGTCTGTCCTCCAGCGCTGTGCTCTGCACTCCTCCTGTACTGTCTGTGAGCCGGAAAGCAGAGCGGTGACATCACCGCTCTGCTTTCCGGCTCACAGACAGTACAGGAGGAGAGCAGAGAAGCAGAGCGCAGCGCTGGAGGACAGACAGCGGTAGGTAAGTATGTAGTGTTTGTTTTTTTTAACTTTTAGCATGGTATCCAGGGTAAACATCGGGTTACTAAGCGCGGCCCTGCGCTTAGTTACCCGATGTTTACCCTGGTTACCGGCATCGTTGGTCGCTGGAGAGCTGTCTGTGTGACAGCTCTCCAGCGACCAAACAGCGACGCTGCAGCGATCCGGATCGTTGTCGGTATCGCTGCAGCGTCGCTTAATGTGAAGGGGCCTTTACACAAGAAGGTGCGGCTCTAGCTACAGGGTCCAGATGAGCTGATATGTATGCCACAGGTCTCTGTTTGTTTCCATGTTTTTGTGTGAGCACCCCTGTAGCATGTGAGGATATCTCAGCTGCCATCAATTGAAAAGGTTTAGTGTAGTCTGGGAGTCCCAAAGCCGGAGCTGATACCAGTGCTGTTTTCAAAGAGGAAAATGACTGTTTAGCCTCTTCACTGAGTGAATATGGTGTGTTGGCAATACAGTCATATAAAGGCTGCATGAGTTGACTTGCATGTATGATCCACTGTCTACAGTGTGAAACAATACCTAGGAAAGCACGCAGCTGTTTGTGATTCCTGGGTTCAAGCATGTTACGTATGGCTTCCGTACGTTGAGGTGTGAGGTGTCTGATGCCCTGTGATATGCAGCGACCTAAAAACACGACTGTTTGTTGACAAGCCTGGAGTTTCTGTCTATTTACTTTACAGCCTTCTTGCGCTAGGAAAATTAAGAAATTAACAGTTGAGGTAACTGCCGTCTGCTCATCAGGGCAACAAATAAGTAAGTCATCTACATACTGTAGAATGACTACTCCTGGTTCTGGGATGAAATTTTTTAGCACGGTCTGCATTGCTTCAGAGTACAAAGTTGGTGAGTGTACCATACCTTGTGGCAATCTTGTCCATGCTAATTGTTTACCCTTGAATGTAAAGGCAAACAAATGCCAACAGTTCTTATGTAGTGGCACAGAAAAAAATGCGTTTGATAAGTCAATTACCGTAAAATATGCAGCAGTGCTGGGAATTTGAGACAGTAAGGTATGAGGATTTGGTACCACAGGGGTGACCGGTGCCAAAACCTTATTGATTTCCCGTAAGTCGTGCACCATGCGATATTTCACCATAGTTTCTTTGGAGGACACTTTCTTTTTAACAGGATATAAGGGTGTATTGGCGGGTGACCTGATTTCTACCAAAACACCTTGTAACACATAATCCTGAATTTGTTGAGAAATCGCCTGTTCTTGCCGGGCGCTGATGGGGTATTGCCTAAGCTGAGGTAATATGGTTCCCGGGGCAGTTTCTAACAGTATAGGAGCTACTGATAAAAATCCTACATCAGTGTCTCCTTTTGCCCATAGGCTGTCAGGAACCCGAGACAAGTCAATTTTTGCTTGTTGAGTGTAAATTTCGGGAAAATCCTCCATTGCCTGTATTCTAACATATGGTTCCAGAGTTTCTGCATCTTCAGGGATGGTCAGCATAACTGTGCCATCTTCTCTAAAATGGATGTTTGCATGCATTTTACTTAAGACATCAGTACCCAACAAGCAGGTAGGTGCACCTTTAGCAAATAAAAATTTGGATACAAAAGTTTTAGGGCCAAAGCTCACATTTAAAGGTTTTGTAAAGGGCAACGCCTGAATTTTACCATCATACCCTTCTGCATATGTAACCTTTGAGGATATATTGTCAGGATATGGTAAAAAGTCCTGATTTAAAATGGAGGATGTTGCTCCCGTATCTATCAGAAAAGGTACATTTTTACCCTCAACTTCAACTTGTATTTTTGGTCTTCTAGAAGGAAGAGAGACCTGCATAACTTTCAGTCATTCTGAGCTGTCTGTTTGATCAGGCACTGGGTTATTTATCCTATTTTTGGGTACAAAGGTTCCTGAATCTATATCTGCTTTTCTCTTCCTACATTCCCTTTGGAAATGTCCTGGCTTCTTACAGTAATGACAAGTAAACTTTTGATTAGCAGAGCCAGTATTAGCCTGTGCAATTCTTACTGGCTTAGAATTTTCTCTTAAGTCCATTTCTATCCCTACAGCTTTCTGTCTAGCCAGGTGTGGGTCTTCCAAGGTTCTCCAATCAGGGGTTGCGGCCTTAAGCTTTTCCTTCACTTTTGGAGACAATCCATCTATAAAGGTTTTTGTAACTAACCTCATCATTCCTGGAGCGGTTAGATCCATGCCTTCATCTCTGAAATTATTTTCTACACTTAGATAATATTCGTCTACTGATTGTCCAGATTTCTGAGCCACCACTCCCGTTGTTCCTCTCTGCCTCTGTCTCTCCCTCATGAAAACCATTAAGTGATCTACAAATTGTGTACCTGATTCTATCGTTTGTAAGGCACCATCTCCTGCTTGGGGCCTATGTACCTGTAGATTTGCTAATAGCTCCTGGAAGAGTCCAGGAGTCATTTTCATTCTACATAATTCTTCTCCATCTGCCCAAACTCCAGCGTGAGTCTGCATAATTTGCTGTATATGTTGTGCAAATCTAACTGGACACTGGGTGGGATCTGGTGCGTTATGCAAGAGAGACATGCCTTCAGCGGGGGACCAAGGGAAATAGTGTCGAGTTTGGTGATATCTAGTTCCCATTACTCCGTCAGCACCAGGTTCCCTAAAGGGTCTTGGTACTACCCTAACAGGGGCAAGTACAGCGCCATGTCTAGGTGTACCACAGGCTAGGCAATCATTTCTCCAGTCTGGATTTTGTTGTCCACAGTGCGGACATACCCATCCTCCTGGTCCGGCTAAACTTTGAGGTGGTGTTTGGAGAAAAGATGGGGCATGTGGGTTAAGGTATGGGGGTGGGGTATTTTTAGATTCCACATTTTGTTTTTCTCCACAGCCTGTGGGTCTAATACACCACTTTTTACTCTGTTGATTATATGTCCATCCCTCATTTGCTGCTACCCTAGAGACATCAATCAATGCTTGGATCTGATCTATCCATTTCTTGTCTCTGATTATGCCTTTTTTCCTTTCCTGAATTCCTTCCCATAGTTTTCTACTAAAAGCTTCTGCCCTAGTAACTCCAAACTTACTAAAAATCTTTTTCAGCCCCTTAGTGGCATCTTCACCACTTCTCTCCTTTATGATAGTATAGATATCTAATTCTTCTGGTTCCGACTTTGTTTGCTTATTCCCCATTTTCTTATCCTGAGCTTTCTTGCCCTAGGTGGCGTTTGGGTATGAGAATACCTCGTTACCTTCTTCCTAAGGAGCTAGGATGTCTTTTTCTTGCCCTAGGTGGCGTTTGGGTATGAGAATACCTCGTTACCTTCTTCCTAAGGAGCTAGGATGTTTAAACTGTGTTGATGTAAGAAAATCCTGACTCCTAAAACCTATAGCAAACAACACAAATGCAACCAGACAGAAAAAGAAAAAGAACATACAACGTATCTTGTCCCAGGCTAATTTATCTGTCCTGGGCTTATACTATCACATACAACGTATTCTTGTCCCAGGCTAATTTATCTGTCCTGGGCTCATACTATCATACACTTATCCGTCACCAGGTTTTTGTCAAAGACAGGATCAGAGATTGAACATAGGCGCGGAGGTCTCCCCGAAAGGACGCAACCACGTTGCCCAGTGGGACAGTCACTTCTTCTGTTTCAACCCCCTGGACGGCTTATAGGGCTATTCCCAACTTCCACACACCTTCTATTCACATTCACTCTCATTCAATGCCGTACTCCGTGAGGTGATCAATTCCTAAATAGTTCAAGAACCCGAGCTATAGGTATCCTCCTCTACTAGAACTACCCGCTAAAGAACACGACACAGAAAATCTTACGGACAGTGCAGGGCAGATATAAGAGATCTAACAGTGTCTCTTACCTGGCCAGGTTTTTGTTCATCTGCCGTCCATTATCCCAGATTCTCTTTTCGTTCGTATTCTGCCGGTGTTCTTGAAGGAATACACAGACCTCGGGTCCCTGTTCAGGCGCCAGGAAATGTCGGGATCACACTCAGTCGGAGCAGCCTTTGGAAGTGGGGAATCACCAGAAATAATACACAAGACACGTCTTGTATAGTGTATCACTGGGAAGTCTCTGAAGCACGCCCGCCTTCAATGTGCTATCCCTTCTTTATATAGCTGTTTCAGTAGGTTTAGTGGTTATACAAGTTTTGCATGTTTAAACAAAGAGACAAAACAGGAAAGAAAGAAAAGAAAAGAAAACCGTTTCGTGGGCGGCAGTTTCACAACAAACAGTACAAAGGCAATTCCACAGACAAGAAAAACAGGATTTCATACTATAGCTAAAATGTCCTTGAATGGACAGGTCAATATTTATCACAAATACTTTTTTTTTTATTTTTGTTCATTGAGGTAATCATTTTTGTTCTGCTCTTCACAGTATAACACTTCGTTATTTTCTATCATATAGACCCCTCAAAATGACTTCAAATGAGATGTGGTCCCTAAAAAAAAATGGTGTTGTAAAAATGAGAAATTGCTGGTCAACTTTTAACCCTTATAACTCCCTAACAAAAAAAAATTTTGGTTGCAAAATTGTGCTGATGTAAAGTAAACATGTGGGAAATGTTACTTATTAAGTATTTTGTGGGACATATATCTGTGATTTAATTGCATAAAAATTCAAAGTTGGAAAATTGCGAAATTTTCATAATTTTCGCCAAATTTCCGTTTTTTTCACAAATAAACGCAAGTACTATCAAAGAATTTTTACCATTGTCATGAAGTACAATATGTCACGAGAAAACAATGTCAGAATCACTGGAATCCATTGAAGCATTCCAGAGTTATAACCTCATAAAGGGACAGTGGTCAGAATTGTAAAAATTGGCCCGGTCATTAACGTGCAAACCACCCTTGGGGGTAAAGGGGTTAAGTTAAATCGTAAGTTGGTTACCAGTCAGTGGTTCAAACCAGTTTTAATATATAATAAATAAATCTTGGTCAACTAACTAGCCAGTGGAAAAAGGTAATTTTCAGAATTAGTATGTAACGGTGCATTATAACGTTTTACTTTTTTGCTTTGTTCTAATTAATTTGCAATGCACTGTAGCAGGGCTGAAGCACTGCTGTGTGTAACACAAGCAATCAGAAGATCGCAGCTTCAAGTCTCCCTATTGCAGCAAGTAAAAAAGAAATAAAAATGTTTTTAAAAATATGAAAGTTCAAATCGCCCTCTTTTTGCAGCATTCAAAATACAATAAAAATATCAAAAATACTTTTTGCATTGCTGCTTTCAGAATCATCCGATCTATCAAAATATAAAAACAATTAGATCATTAAACGTTGTAATGAGAATAAAATGTTTTGCCTTTGAAACATTGCAATAACGGTCGATTAAAACATCGTATCCACACGAAAATGTCATCAACAAAAGCATCAGCTCGGTGTGTAAAAAATAAGCCTTCAGCCAGATCCCAAAACATGGAGACGCTGTGGCGTCAGAAAATGGTGCTTTTTTCTTCTTCTTCTCTCTCACTACTTGAGAACCTGTGCCTGTTTGGTATCTGTAACCTTTCACTGACTTGGAGAATTATAGCGGCAGGTCAGTTTAACATTTTTTTTTTTTGCAGTTTCACTGCACTTGGAATTTTGTTCCCATTTTCCAGTACATTATATAGTAAAATAAATGGTGTCGACTCGTCCCGCAGAAAACAAGCCCACACACAAAAGTTATGACTCTGGAAAGAAGGGGATAAAAAATGAAAACTAAAAAGCGGAAAATAGCCCAGAGGTGAAGGGGTTAAAAAAATGCTTGAAACGCTCTCCCTGTCACCAGTTTTGGCCGATACGGCCACCCCCTTTCAGGGCTTATATACAGCATTCTATAATGCTGTAGATAAGCCCCCTGATCCGACCTGTAAGCCCTGAAAGGTGGTGGCCGTAACTCATAGTAACATAGTAACATAGTAACATAGTTAGTAAGGCCGAAAAAAGACATTTGTCCATCCAGTTCAGCCTATATTCCATCATAATAAGTACCCAGATGTACGTCCTTCTACAGAACCTAATAATTGTATGATACAATATTGTTCTGCTCCAGGAAGACATCCAGGCCTCTCTTGAACCCCTCGACTGAGTTCGCCATCACCACCTCCTCAGGCAAGCAATTCCAGATTCTCACTGCCCTAACAGTAAAGAATCCTCTTCTATGTTGGTGGAAAAACCTTCTCTCCTCCAGACGCAAAGAATGCCCCCTTGTGCCCGTCACCTTCCTTGGTATAAACAGATCCTCAGCGAGATATTTGTATTGTCCCCTTATATACTTATACATGGTTATTAGATCGCCCCTCAGTCGTCTTTTTTCTAGACTAAATAATCCTAATTTCGCTAATCTATCTGGGTATTGTAGTTCTCCCATCCCCTTTATTAATTTTGTTGCCCTCCTTTGTACTCTCTCTAGTTCCATTATATTCTTCATGCGCACCGGTGCCCAAAACTGGACACAGTACTCCATGTGCGGTCTAACTAGGGATTTGTACAGAGGCAGTATAATGCTCTCATCATGTGTATCCAGACCTCTTTTAATGCACCCCATGATCCTGTTTGCCTTGGCAGCTGCTGCCTGGCACTGGCTGCTCCAGGTAAGTTTATCATTAACTAGGATCCCCAAGTCCTTCTCCCTGTCAGATTTACCCAGTGGTTTCCCATTCAGTGTGTAATGGTGATATTGATTCCTTCTTCCCATGTGTATAACCTTACATTTATCATTGTTAAACCTCAACGACTGACAAATATCTGCATATAGCTGTAGGGTGGGCCCCCAGAGTCCATTCCCCTGGTGGGCCTCAGACACCCCAGTCTGAACCTGACTGTATATGTCACAGGCTGAGTACAGCCAGTTATATTCACTGACCCGGCCGCAGGTCTCCTGACATGAACTTACAGCCTCATACTATATATGCTTATGAGGTTGTCAATTTTGTGTCAAAAGACTTGTGGCTAGTTCGTGAATGACGGTCTGTACTCGTACTGCGACACACAGATGTGTGAATGCGGCTTTAATTGAATAAATTGTCTGCATACTGATTTTAACCAAACAAAAAAAAAAAACAGTTGCATTTAAGTGCAGAATTAAAACTTTTCACTACTGTAAAAAGTGCATTAAAAAGCTACATCAAACAACTCGTATCTGCCAAAACTGGTGAAAGGTTCACTTTAATTTCTATTGTAAAACCACTGCTGGTCATATATCTTGTGAGCATTGTTTTTCTGCTTTACGTTTTTTTAAAATGCCTTGTTGAAAAAAAGAGTGCATGTCACTTCTTTTAATCCTCTCCTACAAACTAGGCCCTGTCCAATAAATAGGCTGCTAAAAGCATTTTGGAAAAATAATCCTTAAAAATATCTTCATAATCTTTTCAGTAAACGAGAAAAAAAACAATGTGCACACATTGCGGATTCTCTGCGGATCTGCAGCGTTTTTTTTGCAGTACAGAAACGCTGCAGATCCGCAATTGATTTACAGTACAATGTAAATCAATGAGAAAAAAAAAACGCTGTGCGGAAACGCTGCAGATTAAAAGAAGTAGCATGTCACTTCTTTTTTGCGGATCTGCAGCATTTTTGTACCCATTCCATTATAGAAATCTGCAGGGGTAAAAAACGCTGAAAATCCGCAGCAAATCCACTACTGCATTTTCTGCAAAGACATGCAGAATCCGCACCAGAAATTCCTAAGGCTAATCCGTTTTAATGCTTTTTTTTTTTTTTTTCTAAGGTAAAACCTACTGTCTTGGCAGTAAGAAACTTGCCTCGTTTTTGGTACTTTTTTGTTTTTGTCAGCGTACATATGACTTTTGTGAGTGCTGATAAATATTTAGTGCAAAAAAAAAAACTGATTCTACGGCATCAGGTTTTGGCACTGAAAACAAAGCAAAGCCTGATACCTGCGTTTTTGCAGTGTTTTTTCGGCGTTTTTTGTACCGCCATTGCTTTTAATGGGTGAAAAGTGCTGAAATGAGTCACATTCTGCATTCTGCAAAAAAACAAGGTTTTGCACAAAATAGAGGGCAAAAAAACCAAGCTGTGCGCATGAGATTTCATAAATCATACACTTTGCAGCTCAAGATTTGCATTAAAAAAAGTTGAAAAAAATGCAATGTGTGAACATAGTCTATAACATTTGCTAAAGCAGTTTCCTCTAAAAAATTCCTTTTTTTGTGATGATAATGTGCACATACATTTTATAAAGATGTATAAGCGACCGGATTTACATGTCCAATAGGTTTGTTGTAAGGCTACGTTCACATTTGCGTTGTGCGCCGCTGCGTCGGCAACGCACAACGCAAATAAAAACGCACCAAGACGCACGCAAAAACGCTGCGTTTTGTGACGCATGCGTCGTTTTTTGCCGAAATTTGGACGCAAGAAAAATGCAACTTGTTGCGTTTTCTTGGTCCGACGCTTGCGGCAAAAAAGACGCATGCGTCGCACAACGCAACAAACAAAAACGCATGCGTCCCCCATGTTAAATATAGGGGCGCATGACGCATACGTTGCCGCTGCGTCGCCCGACGCAAACTAGCATAACGCTAATGTGAACATAGCCTAAAAGATTTTGAGTAAACTGTGAATATTTCATGAAATTCTCCGCTCATTCTTGGCTTAGGAGTCCAGTGGGCGGTGCTGTAGTGATTAGTTGTCCTTGCATTTGCTGCTTTGGATGGTTCTGTACTGCTGTTGGTTTCTGTGTATGTGGATGGCCCATGGTGTAATAAATCTGATGTGTTTCCAAGATCTGACCTTCGGGATACGATGTTAGGGGAGCACAGAGTAAGGCCGGGATCACACATGAGAGAAACACGGCGGAGTCTCGCGTGTTAATACCCGGCATTGCCGCCGTCACTCAGGAGCGGAGCGTGCGGCTCCATGTATTGACTCGGCCGTATTTCTCACGTGTGATCCCGGCCTAACTCTCATCACACAGCTCAGACGCAAGACCAGGACTTGGTGTGGTAAAAGGTCTCGCCCCATCTGCTACATTTCATTTATTTTCTATGACCTTATCTGTATCAGTCTTTCCATTCGGTGGAATAATTCATATCATGTGTCATATAAGCTTGTGGATATCATTGACACTCTCACTGAAAACGACTTTGGCCAATTAAGTGTAAATCTTTGTGTCTGTGCAAGACTTGAGTGCGCCCACACCGTCTTTATCTTCCATTTGGTTTCCAGCTTTTATTTTTGTGGATTTTCCTTTATTGCTATATGACGGGTGGATGGAGACGTCTCTACAATCGCAGAGGAGCTGCAGATTCCTCCAGTCTGGGGCACTCACTTTCTGAGCCACTGAATGTTGTTTGACATTTTTATTTTATAGTCCTGTTGCAGGATGACCCAATAATGTGCAGAGTTTCTCGTTAATCTGGATGCATGGCACTTGCCTGTGGGCGAATCCTCGCTATGATGGGATTATGTATATAGCCACAAAGCAAAATAATGTTCTCGTCTCCTTCAGGCTGTACGTTCACTTTTGCTCAATGTTTTTAATTAGTGAATTGGAAAACTGCTCAGCCACATAGACTATTGATTGATATGGAATAAAGCTGCTGGACTGTTTCTACACATTCGTGTCAGACTAGAGATGCTGGAGAGTTTTTAGTTTTAAGACTCGGAATTAAAGAGGATCCCTCACAATATTTTTTTATTTGAACTTGATGTATCAGTAAAAAGGCGCAGAGAGAAAAAACATTTTTTTACTCGGACTCCCATGACAGCACGACGAGAGAGGGGATCCGCCCATTAGGAACAGGAAACCTACAGATACAAAAGGGCGGTACCTCTCCCTTGCCTCAGTTGGTTTCCTGTTCCTGAGGGGACGGGTGCCTACAGAGCTCCTCCAACCAGAAAGAGTTAATGGCAGTAGAGCTTTCAGTGAAAAAATTCCTCATATATCTACAGGGTCATCATGTCAAGATCCTATCGGACAACCAGGTGGCGGTCGCATACATAAATCATCAGGGTGGAACTCATTCCGAGTCACTGATGAGAGTGGCGGATCATCTGTTCCAGACAGCAGAAAATCACTTCTTATCCCTAACTGCTCTACACATAAGAGGAAAAGAAAACATCAAAGCGGACTTTCTAAGCCGCAACACCTTGAGACAAGGGGAATGGTCCCTAAACAATTACGTGTTCGATCAGATCGTCCACAAATGGGGACATCCAGAAGTAGACTTATTTGCTACCAGGGACAACCGGAAGACAACAAAATTTTGTTCCCTAAATCCCAGAGAAAATCCTCTGTCGGTAGACGCTTTTCTGATCCGATGGGATTTTCAACTGGCATATGTATTTCCTCCACAAGGCCTGATACCCTTAGTAGTCAGGAAGATAAGAGAAGATCGAGCCAGAGTTATATTGATTGCCCCATTCTGGCCCAGAAGGGCCTGGTTCACTTGGCTCAGGATCATGTCAGTGGAGGACCCCTGGGTACTTCCGGACATTCCAGATCTGCTCTACCAGGGGCCGATCAGCCATCCTCAAGTAAAGAATCTCCATTTAACGGCATGGATTTTGAAAGGGCGTTACTAAAAAGCAAAGGGTTCTCCCCGAGTCTAATTGAGACCCTTATGAAAAGTAGAAAGCAAATAACCACAACAATCTACGCTAGGACCTGGCGGAAATTTCTGGCCTCTTCTGATTTTAATTTAGAAGAGGGATTACCTATTAAACAAATCTTAGAATTTCTGCAAAAAGGCCTAGAGCTAGATCTATCCACTAGTACTCTAAGAGTACAGGTCTCGGCCCTAGGGGCTCTATTTTCATGTAACATCGCCAATAATTATTGGATCTCAAGGTTCATTAAAGCTTCTATTAGATCTAGACCCATACATAAAGATAGATCTATGCCTTGGGATCTCAACCTAGTCCTGTCAGCATTGACTAGAGAGCCGTTTGAACCATTACATTCAGCTTCAATTAAGGCCCTATCTCTTAAGACAGCCTTTCTTGTGGCAATTACATCTGCTCGTAGAGTTGGAGACATACAAGCGCTCTCCAGGGTATCCCCTTATACAGAGTTTCTACCAGACAGAGTAATCCTCAGACCGGACCCAGCCTATTTACCGAAAGTGTCATCACGGTTTCACAGGACACAGGAGATAGTTTTACCATCCTTCCTTCCCAATCCCTCCAACCCTAAAGAAGAACTACTCCATACATTAGATGTTAGGAGATGCCTGCTAGAATACATCTCTATTACTGACACTTGGAAGAAAGATAATGCGTTGTTTTTATCTTTCCAAAACCCTAGAAAGGGACTTAGGGTATCAAAGTACACACTAGCAAAGTGGATTAGGGAGGCTATCTCTTTGGCTTACACTGCAGGTGGGGGTCCGGCTCCGCAGAATCTGAGGGCGCATTCCACCAGGGCCATGGCTACATCCTGGGCGGAAAAGTCTGGAGTATCAATCGACCAGATATGTAAGGCGGCCACATGGTCATCCCCGTCCACCTTCTTTAAGCACTATAGGTTGGATTTGGGGGCTTCCTCTGATCTCACATTCGGGTTAAGGGTGCTACAGGCCATAGTCCCTCCCTAAGGAAGCTTACATCTCTGTAATTCTCTCGTCGTGCTGTCATGGGAGTCCGAGTAAAGCATTAAGCTACTTACTGGTAGCGGCATTTCTCGGAGGCCCATGACAGCACCCTTAGTTCCCTCCCTATTCACGTGGGGGTTGCACTCCATATAAATGTATATATTTCACAATATGATACCAGTCCCAATAGATGTCTGCTATTTTTGTATATAATCTGTATATAGTGTATATTTTTGTGTACCACTAACCGCGGTAGTCCTCTCAAGACTCTGAAATACAACTGAGGCAAGGGAGAGGTACCGCCCTTTTGTATCTGTAGGTTTCCTGTTCCTAATGGGCGGATCCCCTCTCTCGTCGTGCTGTCATGGGCCTCCGAGAAATGCCGCTACCAGTAAGTAGCTTAATGCTTTCTATACGGCATTGCAGAGATATGAACATTTGCAGGTTATGTGCAGACTTTCCTTTGACTAAGGGCTCCTTCTCACTTGCGAGAAATATGTCCGAGTCTCACAGGTTAAAACCTTGCTCTGGCGCCGGCACTCCAGAGCGGAGCGTGCGGCCGCACAGCAATACATGGAGCTGCACGCTCTGCTCTGGAGTACCGGCGCCAAAGCATGGTTTTAACCTGCGAGACTCGGACGTATTTCTCGCAAGTGAGAAGGAGCCCTTAGGGGTATTATCAGAGTTTACTTTTCTTTACCCTGTTAGATGTCAGAGAAGGTCAGAACTGTCTTTTTCAGCGTGATCTGGTGAGACTTGATGTGTCTAATCTTATCACAACTACCCACTCGGTTATGCGGCTTTCTCCTTCGCCACATTTTTGACAGTCTCTGGGGTTTTTTTTCTCCCTGTATGACTTTGCCTTCTTCTGATTGGGCAGTGTCATACAGGGTGAAAAGTAGATCTCTCCAAACAAGAATCTTTTAACGAGCCCACCTTAATAAAATTTGCATATAAACTTCCAAGGCTCATATCTTTGCAATTCTGTGGAGAGAGAAAAAAAAAGTTTTATTCGACCCCTTTGCTGCTTTTTTTTTTTTTTACTGATATATGGGGATATGGGGGGGGTGAATAAGTCTTTGATACACTGTCGATTTAGTAAGTTTTCACACGTACAAAGAATGGAGAGGTCTGTAATTTTTATCGTAGGTGCACTTCAACTGTGAGAGACAGAATCTGAAAATAAAAAGTAGAAAATCACATTGTATGATTTTTACATAATTAATTTGCATTTTAATGCATGAAATAAGTATTTGATCACTGACCAACCAGCAAGAATTCTGATCTGTTAGTTTTTCTACCACATGTCCCCTTTGCCCATTCGGTCCATTGGCAGGGGGCTGTGCAGCATTGGAATAGGTGAGGTGACCTTTGCTGGTTTCTATTTTGTATCCCAATATGAGTCTTTAAAATAAAGAAAAATGTAAGGGGACAATCCCTTTACATCTATATTATCTGCATGTGCTATTTATTGGTCTGTGTATGTTTTTATTTACCTGTGGAGAATGTAATGGTTGGGCGGTAATATATGATGCCCGTTGCTCTGATTGTCACTCTTCAGCTCTGGATTTTCCTAGTCATTATATGGGCTCTAGGTGAAGGACTACATTAGTCACTATTTATATATGTGAGGCTCCTGAAATATAGGTGTTCAGGCTTAGGCTATGTGCCCACGTTGCAGAATAGAAGCAGATTTTTCAGCATAAAAAAATGCTCTCTCTTGCCAAGGAAAACGCTTGCGTTTTTGTCGCGTTTTTAATTTTCTTTTTCCAAGCGTTTTCCCATACAAGTCTATGGCGGCGGAATCGCCTCAATTCCGTAAAATTAATGAGCATGCTGCGTAATTTTCCACGATACGATTCCGCTGCAGAAAAATAAGCAGCATGGGCACAGCAATTGCGGAATGGCTACGATCGCTCTGATTGACTGTTTCACTTTCAACAGCCTATCAGACCAATCGTAATATTTCAGCAATGAAAATTGATGAAATATTACAATCCAGCCATGGCCGATGCTGCAATAGCATCGACCATGGCTGGAGACCCCCGCCGCTGTCAGCCTTTCCTACACCTCCGTTCTATCCCTGCTGCCCTCCACTCCCCTCCTAATCCCCCCCCCCCCCACACACACTTACCGAGTACTGGGGTCCCTCCCGGTGTCCGTCCGGCTTCCAGGATGGGCGCCGCCATCTTGCAAAATCGGCCGGCAGATTCGTTCATTCATTTTTATCACTGTGATACATCCCATCACAGTGATCAAATAAAATAGTAAATAGCCCCCCCCCCCCCCTATCACCCCCATAGGTAGGGGACATCGTAAAATAAAGAGATTATTTTTATTTTTCCACTAGGGTTAGGGTTACAGCTAGGGTTAGGGATAGAACTAGGGTTAGGGTTGCAATTAGGGTTAGGGTTAGAATTAGGGTTAGGGTTGCAATTAGGGTTAGAATTACGGTTAGAACTAGGGTTATTGTTAGAACTAGGGTTCTTGTTAGAACTAGGGTTAGAGTTAGAACTAGGGTTGGAATTAGGGTATGTGCACACAGTGCAGATTTGGCTGCGGATTCGCAGCAGTTTTCCGTGCGGTGTACAGTAACATGTAAACCTATGGAAAAACAAATCTGCTGTGCTCATGGTGTGGAAAATACCGCGTGGAAACGCTGCGTTGTATTTTCCGCAGCATGTCAATTCTTTGTGCGGATTCCGCAGCGTTTTACACCTGCGCCACAATAGGAATCCACAGGTGTAAAACTGCATGTGAAATCCGTACAAAAAACACAGGAAATCCACGGTAAACCCGCAGGTAAAACGCAGTGCATTTTACCTGCTAATTTTTCAAAAATGGTGCGGGAAAAATCCGCACACGAATCCGCAACATGGGCACATAGCCTTAAGATTAGGGTTGTAATTAGAGTTATGGTTGGGATTAGGGTTGGGTTTGGAATTAGGGATAAGATTAGGGTTAGCGGTGTGTTGGGGTTAGGGTTAGGCTTGTGGTTAGGGTTATGGTTAGGGTTGGGATTAGGGCTAGGGATGTGTTGGGGTTATTGTTTGAGTTAGAATTGAGGGGTTTCCACTGTTAAGATTTTTTATTTTCACGGCTCTAGGTTATAAACTTCTGTGAAGCACTTGGGGGTTCAAAGTGCTCACAACACATCTAGATAAGTTCCTTGGGGGGTCTAGTTTCCAAAAATGGGGTCACTTGTGGGGGGTTTCTTCTGTTTAGGCACATCAGGGGCTCTGCAAACGCAACGTGATGCCTGCAGACCATTCCATCAAAGTTTGCATTTCAAAACGTCACTACTTCCCTTCCGAGCACCGACGTGTGCCCAAACAGTGGTTTACACCCACATATGGGGTATTAGCATACTCAGGACAAACTGGACAACAACTTTTGGGGTCCAATTTCTTCTGTTGCCCTTGTGAAAATAAAAAATAGCGGACTAAAAAAATCATTTTTGAGGGGAATAAAAAAGATTTTTTATTTTCACGGCCCTACGTTATAAACTTCTGTGAAGCAGAATGCTCACCCCACATAAAGCGCTGGCTGCCATAAAGCAGAGCACAGCGGTGACGTCACCGCTCTGCTTTACGGCCGGCGCTTACACAGTGCAGAGAAGCTAACGCCGGGGGACGTGACAGACACCGGAATGTAAGTATGTAGTGTTTTTTTTTTTTTACATTTACAATGGTAACCAGGGTAAACATTGGGTTACTAAACGCGGCCCTGCGCTTAGTAACCCGATGTTTACCCTGGTTACCAGGGGATTTCAGCATCGTTGGTCGCTGGAGAGCTGTCTGTGTGACAGCTCTCCAGCGACCACACAACGACTAAACAGCGACGCTGCAGCGATCGGCATCGTTGTCTATATCGCTGCAGCGTCGCTTAATGTGACGGTACCTTAAGGCCTCATTCAGACATCTGTGTTTTTTTATATGCGGGGGAATTAAAAGGTACAAGAGTCATCCGTGTTTCATCCGTGTTGGTCTGTGTTTCATCCGTGTTTTTCACATATGGATAAATAAGTTGCATATCTTATCCTTTGCAGTGTTAATCACAGACTGTTCACTGATGCCATCCGTGTACTGTAAGTGATTTTCACCAACCCATTAGTATTCATCAGTTCTGCCGGTAACATACGGTTATGTCTCTGTAATTTTTGCATGGACACACGGATTGTGAAAAAATACAGCAACAGATTGTGAAAAAATACAGCAACCCATAGGCTATAACGGGTATGTGTTCTATCTGAAGATCACCAATGAAAAATGGACGTGTGACTGAGGCCTTACCTCCATGTGGAATTCATTCTCAAATAAAACTGAACTTGTGTTTCCTTCCCCAACCCAATATTGCTATTTCTATGTGTGGTTCTACCATTACTCCCCTGCCGTGTCTTATGTCTTCGGGTCTTTCGGATCTTTTCTTCACTCCCTACATCCAATCACTTGCTATCTCATGTCACCTACACCTCAAAAACATCTTTATAATACTTGGTTTTTATTTAATGCTGGATCCTACCTGCCCTTAAATTTGTAGGCTTTTAGCCTGTTAGAAGCATGTTTGATAAATATTGGGGTTAGGGTCCCTTTAAAGAGAGGTTGCAGCCGCCATGGCTGATGGGCTCTTAGGAGATGGCCAATTTATGCACTAAGTGCATTAATCTTCATAAGTATATTCTGTATAGCAGTAATGCCGTACAATTTTCATATATTCAATGTTTGCATGCACGGTGGCACTTAAAGAAGCTGCTGTATTCTTTTGTTTGTAAGGCCTCTTTCACATTTCCGTCGGTACGGGCCCGTCACAATGCGTCGGGCTGACATACCGACGGATGTTGTGAATTCTCTGCACGACGTGGGCAGCGGATGCAGATTTTCGACGCATCCGCTGCCCATTCTGCAGTCCGGGGAGGAGGGGGTGGAGTTTCAGCCGCGCATGCATGGTCGAAAATGGCGGATGCAACGCACAAAAAAAGTTACATTGAACTTTTTTTGTGACGACGGTCCGCCAATTACCGACGCATCCAGTGCATGACGTATGGAACGTGTATCCATACGTCGCGATGCATCGGTAATTCAAGTCTATTTGCAAAAAACGCATCCTGCGGGCAACTTTGCAGGATGCGTTTTTTGCACAGAACGACACATTGCAATGTCTTCAAAAAGACGGAAGTGTGAAAGAGGCCTAATTACTGTATGAGACCGAAAAAGGGTCAAAGAGAAGATGATCTTAGAGGTTGTCCACTACCTGGACGTCCCCTTTCTAAATAAAGCAGGGCCCTTCATAAAATTAAAAACTGTATACTTGCCACTGTTCCAGTGATGTCGACGCCATGCCTTTTGTGACGTTGGCTGCAGGGCTCACATGGTATAACAATCAGTGACCACTATTGGGGTGCTACGCTCTTACTTTTTCCGCTTGCCTAAGGTTCGTCCAACGGCGTGAACCTCTGAGAAACGGAATAAGTGAGCATGCCGCAGCTGTTCATGGCTGCAGGACTCACGTGGCATAACAATGTCATGCAAGGCATGGCGCCGACATCGCTGGAACAGTGTACAAGGGGAACTACTTTAATTAAAAAGAGGTTGTCCAGTTAGTGGACAAACACCTTTAGAGGAATATTTGTATAATTACATTACCGTATATATATTATTGAAAAGATATAACCTTTTTATTGTTAGACTGCAAATGGATGCTTTATGGTGGCCACACATGACTGAGCCACAAATTACTTTGCATGTTGATGTCATTAGTGAGATTGGAATAAGCTGCTTCCCAACTTTCCTTTTTCTCCTGTTCATGCATTGGGTTTGGAAGACTCTTTAGTTTCCCCAAAATACGACTGTCCTCTTTCATGGTACTTTTGAACTGTAACCTGCTTTTCTGCTCTGTTAGAATTGGATAATGTCTCCAAAGTAGTGAGAAAGAAAAGTGATGAGTTCTCTCCTAGCAATCAGATTGCCATCTTCACGTTTCAAATGTCTTCTGAAAATTGAGAGCAACAAGTTGTCTGGTGTTTGTGCCTGTTCTCCTCATTGTGGATACTGCTGTGACATTTCAGATGGCTTCCATTGAATGGCTTTGGTTTATCCCAAAACATTTTGTTTTGTAAGTTTCCCCAGCCATTTTGATATCTGCTTACACTTGGGTTTTGGGAGACTCCTTTGCATCATAACTCAAAATTTCATGTTCCACTTATAAACCGACTCCTCACTCACTCTTGTGATGAAATCATACGAGTACAATCTGATAAAAAATCAGGTAGCGCTCGGCCCAATGTTACTCTGTGGGGCAGCTCACATCTACGATTAATTTATCATGCTGATTCAGCATGAAAAAACAATTGCATTCTGCAGGAGCATCCAACAATCAGAATGACGCACACCCATATAAGTCTCAGGCCGTGTGAAACATCGCACTGCACTCGAATGTCACCTAAGTGCAGTGCGATTCCCGCAGATTCCGGCAGCAGCGGAGATGGAGAAATAACTTATACTGTCTCATTGGTCATTTTATGGGCAGAAGTACTGGTCAGTGTGAGCAAAGCTGCAATAACAAATGAAACTAGACAACCCCTTTAAAGGGAACCTGTCACCCCCAAAATCGACGGTGAGCTAAGCCCACTGGCTGAATTGGAAAACTGCTTTTTGAAAACTGCAGCATGTCACTTTAAAGCTATGTGCACATGGTGCCTGCGGAACCGCAGCGGATTGGCAGCAGTTTTCCATCAAGTTTTGCAGTGCGAATTCCCCCCCCCCCCCCCCCCCCCTCCTGCGGCATGTCAATTCTTTGTGTGTTTCTGCAGCATTTTTCAAGCATTGACTTCAATTGATTCAGTCAAATCTGCAACAAAAATGCAGGTATATAAATGTTTGCGGATTTGCTGAGTTTTTGTTTGTGATTTTACCGGCTTCCTATGGTGTTTCCCATGCTGTCATCTGTGTGATTGCGTGGAAAACACAACAACAGACGCCTCTCCATTACTAACCTGTGGCTTGATGTTACCTGACAATACAAAGGTGACATCAACCCCACAAATATGAACCCCACTTGCCATCGCTATAGGGCAAGTGGGAAGAGCTAGGCTAAGCGTAAGATTTGGTGCGCTTTTTCTGGAGCGGCTGAGAGCTGATGTTTTTAGTCTGGGAGGGTGCCAATATCCATGGTCCCTTCCTATGCTATTAATATCCTCCCGGAGCGGTCTGCCTAGCCTTTGCTGGTTAGCTTTTATTGGGGGGACCCTATGTCAATTTTTTTTCTGGGCTGTCCCTGTATACTAGCTAGTAAAGGCTGAGCAAACAGCTGTGAGCTGATACTAACAGCTTGGGAACCTTTATGGCTATTAGCTCCTTCCCAGAATATTAACATCAGCCGTTGGTTTTCCTTCTGCTGGTTATGAAAAATACCCGGTAGGCCAAGCAATTTTTTTTTTTTTCTTTAAAATTAACAGTTGCTGTTTGGTTACAGCCTATGTACGTTCATTCTGTTAACGCTCGTACATAGGTGTGCGCGCGCACTTATCGGCTTAGTAATGAGGGTGTTGGGCTGACTCCTTTTCATTACTAAAGGTACCTTCACACTGAGCGACTTTAAAACTATAACGATAGCGATCCGTGACGTTGCAGCATCCTGGATAGCGATATTGTTGTTTGACACGCAGCAGCGATCAGGATCCTGCTGTGACATCGTTGGTCGGAGCTAGAAGGCCAGAAATGTATTTGGTCGCTGGATCACCCGCTGACATCGCTGAATCGGAGTGTGTGACGCCGATCCAGCGATGTCTTCACTTGTAACCAGGGTAAACATCGGGTTACTGAGCGCGGCCTTGCGCTTAGTAACCCGATGTTTACCCTGGTTACCAGGGGACTTCGGCATCGTTGGTCGCTGGAGAGCTGTCTGTGTGACAGCTCTCCAGCGACCACACAGCGACGCTGCAGCGATCGGCATCGTTGTCTATATCGCTGCAGCGTCGCTAAATGTGACGGTACCTTAAGCCTAGGTCTAGGTGTCAATGACAACTGCTGACCCCCAAGCCCTAATCCCATTACCTTGATGCCACACTGCATCAGCATGAAAAGATGGTGTTGAACCAAGAAATTAGGTCACAAATTTTTTTTTTCAATATCTTCATTTAGTTCAATAAAGCCTTCATTGCTGTATAAAAACACATTAAAAAAACACATTTTTGCCACAGCGTTTTTCCTGCGAAGAGATGCAGAAACCTTGCAGAAATGTATGCGAGCAAATACTCAACATGTGCATTTAGCCTATTACTGCCAAGAGGTCAGGTTTTTGCTGCAGAAAGAAAGCAACATGTGAACATAACCTTACTGTACAGATTCATGGGTCAGATATGCTGCGGATCTGGGTGGAAAATCTGTATTATATTAAAATGCCAGCAATGTAAATGAGATTTGTATGAAGCCAATGTGCTCCAGGCGCAGGAGAGGCGGCACGCCAGGGGGCCAAACACAAAGCCAGGAGAGCAGTCCTGAATCAAGGAAGGCAGCGATTTTGGCAGAGGACCTGTCCTACCTGGATTGGTTCAATTCAGTAGGTAGTAACTACTCCTCTATAATCTTCAGCTGTAAGAGGGCTCTATTTTTGGGGGCTTGTAATTTATGAGAAATAGTGCTGTGCGTACCTAGGAGGTACTAGATGCCTATTTAGACAGGATGATAATTGTGTACAAACATCCCTGATCAATACTGTTCGTTTCCCAATTGTGGCCTGCAAGCACCCGACAAATAAACAAAATGCTTTTTCTTCTGATGAGATGATAAAAATCATCGTTCTCGGCAGCACATCGTCCGATATAAACAACCTACCGAGAACGTAATGATCCAAGTGCTCAGAACGATCTTATTAAAGGGGTTGCCTGGTCCCAGCATATTGATGATCTCTACTTGACATAGGTCATCAATATTTGTGGAGGTCCAAGACCCAGCACACCCTCCGATCAGTTATATGCTCCAATGCTTGCCGTATGTAAATGCGTTGAGCGGACGTGCGTAGCGCAGCTGCATTCAGTGTGTGGCTGGCAGGTCTGCAGAACAGCTCATCAAGGGGATTCAAGCAAATAGGAGCTGATGGATGAAGGTGCCTGGGTCCATCAGATCTGTGGATGGGCCATAGATCATCAATATACCGTGACTCAACAACCCCTGTATAGACCAATCTGTGCATGTAGCAGTGTGGCTGGCCTGTGTAAGCAGGATATGAATTGACCACTGATCAGCTTGCTTGTAGCTGATCGATCAGCCGTCCATGAACAGCTGCAGTGTAAAGGTACCTTCACACATAACGATATCGTTAACGATATCGTTGCTTTTTGTGACGTAGCAACGATATCGTTAAGGAAATCGTTCTGTGTGACAGCGACCAACGATCAGGACCCTGCTGGGAGATCGTTGGTCGCTGAGGAAAGTCCAGAACTTTATTTCGTCGCTGGACTCCCTGCAGACATCGCTGGATCGGCGTGTGTGACACCAATCCAGCGATGTCTTCACTGGTAACCAGGGTAAACATCGGGTTACTAAGCGCAGGGCCGCGCTTAGTAACCCGATGTTTACCCTGGTTACCAGCGTAAAAGTAAAAAAAACAAACACTACATACTTACCTACCGCTGTCTGTCCCCGGCGCTCTGCTTCTCTGCACTCCTCCTGCACGGACTGAGCGTCGGTCAGCCGGAAAGCAGAGCGGTGACGTCACCACTCTGCTTTCCGGCCGCTGTGCTCACAGTCAGTGCAGGAGGAGTGCAGAGCACCGCGCCGGGGACAGAAAGCGGTAGGTAAGTATGTAGTGTTTGTTTTTTTTACTTTTACGCTGGTAACCAGCGGCCCTGCGCTTAGTAACCCGATGTTTACCCTGGTTACCCGGGACCTCGGGATCATTGGTCGCTGGAGAGCTGTCTGTGTGACAGCTCTCCAGCGACCAAACAGCGACGCTGCAGCGATCGGCATCGTTGTCGGTATCGCTGCAGCGTCGCTAAATGTGACGGTACCTTAAGTGGGCCCTTGTACATTACCATTACCTGCCATTTGTGTATGAGATGCCACAGCTACAAATAAGGTGTGCAGAATCCATCTAGATGCAATTTACAATGTAAGATTTGCTTGCTGTAATTGCCACAGACTCCTCATTGTACGTTCCTCCCATACAGACAGGACCTGTGTAACGCTGCATCCGTGATCCAGCTCTGCTGTGTTTGATCAGCATGCCAGCAAACCTGAAATGTAGCTGTGGAGGAGGGGAATTGAGATCCTGCACTCCATGGAGTGGCCTGCCTGGAGAAGGGCTGCTGCTTCTAGCTCTCATTCAACATGTGGATTTTAACTGCAAGCAGTTAAAAAAATAAATATTTTTCCATCGTGGGGAAAAAAAAGTGCATCCTTTTTGAAGGAAAGAGCCTGTTTTCACCTTCATGTCCAGGCACAATTTTAAGGCTATGTGCACACGTTCAGGAATGTCTGCAGAATTTAACTGAGCAAAACCGGACTTCCTGCGCAGGAAATCCGCTCCCGGTTTTCTTTTTTTTTTTGTGTGTGTGGTTTTTTTTTTTTGCGTTTTTTTCCAGAGCTTCCCAATGCAATAATATAGCGGCAAAACAGTGAAAAATCCACAAAATTAAGGAACATGCTCACGGAAAAAAACTCAGCATGAGCACAAAAATTGCGGAATGCATTAATAATGATGTGATGCTTAGTGTAAGCGTTTTTAAGCGTTTTTTTGCAGCAGTGCAGCAGAAAATCGCTGAAAAAAAAACACGAAAAATCCTGAACGTGTGCACACAGCCTTACAGTTCTGACCAATGTGACTTTGAGGTTATTACTCTGTATCCCGCTGATTCTGAGATTTTTTTCGCGACATATTGTACTCCATGATAGTGATAAATGTGTTCGCTATGACTTGTGTTTAATTGTGAAAATAAAACAATTTTGGTGAAAATTTTGAAAAAATAATCATAATTTTAAAACTTTCAATCTTAAGATCCTTAAAGTCATATTGTAAAAATAATTAATAAATATCATTTCCCACATGTCTACTTTACATCTGCATCATTTTTCAAATGTAATTTTGTTAGGCTGTTAGAAGGGTTAAAAGTTTTATCTGCAATTTCAATTTTTTTTCAGCAAATTTTCAAAATCTGTCTCTTTAGGGACCTATTCAGATTTCAGTGGACCTTGAGATGCCTATATTTTGGAAATGCCAAAAGAAATACCATTTTAAAAAGGGCACCCCTCAAATACGGTACTTCAAAACTGTTGTCAGAATTTTTCTTTAACCCTTCAGGTGCTACACAGGACTTAATGCAAATTGGAATGAAAAAGCCAAAATTCTGACTCACCAATTTCCCTGACTTCCGACTCCACAGCACTGATCACTACTGAGCATGTGCATAAAGTGCACCACAGATTCATCTCCACTACGACTCCACAGCAGCGGTCACTACTGAGCATGTGCATAACGTGCAGCACAGATTCATCTCAACTACGACTCCACGGCACTGATCACTACTGAGCATGTACATAACGTGCAGCACAGATTCATCTCCACTACAACTCCCCAGCACTGATCACTACTGAGCATGCACATAACGTGCAGCACAGATTCATCTCAACTAAAAACCGAGATCCTTAGATCAGGAACAAACTTCAAGACATTTCTTAACTATCCCAAATTATTATGAAAACATTTAGATCACATCCTGCATTGTACTACTGAACCAAAGTATAATATATTTTAGGAGACTGAGTCAGTCCATTTTATACCAACTTCTCCAAAATGGATACTGACTCGGCGATAACCCACGTGTAATCAAAAAGTTCTGTTTGGACAAACGGCAGGGCTCGGATTAGAAGAGTACAATTTACATTTTTGAACACCATTTGGCTGAAATAGATTGCAGGTGACATGTCTCATTTGTCTGGGGCCGCTGAGAGCTGATGTTTTTAGTATGGGAGGGTGCCAATATCCTTGGTCCCTTCCTATGCTATTAAGATCAGCCCGCAGTTGTCTGCCTAGCCTTTGCTGGTTAGCTTTTATAGGGGGACCCTATATTTTTTATGGGCTGTCCCTGGGTTTTTCATGTGTTTTTTTTTTTTTTTTCATGCGGTTTTTTCTCTTTGTGCATGCCAATAAAGTTGAGTGCACAGAGGAAAAAAAACTTCCTGTAGATAGAATGAATAGATAGATTGCTAGAATATATAGATTGGTAGAATGAATAGCTAGATTGATAGAATAGATACATTACTTGTGGTATCCTCTAACCTGGCATTTTCCCACGGTGTACAGCAGAGGTGTCAAACTGCATTCCTCGAGGGCTGCAAACAGGTCATGTTTTCAGGATTTCCTTGTGTTGCACAGGTGATAATTTACTCACCTGCACAGAATGATTCCATCACCTTTGCAATACTAACGAAATCTTGAAAACATGACCTGTTTGCAGCCCTCAAGGAATGCAGTTTGACACCTCTGGTGTACAGGTTACCTCCGGTCAGGCTGTGAGGAAGCGCAGGCTCGGTGACGTCACCGCTCGTTACTGAGCCTGCCCCCGCTCCGTCTCATTCATTCCCCAGTCGCTTACAGCCGGGAGTGTTCTCATTAGCAGTGCTTCCAGTTGTAAGCTTTATCTCCTGGGTGGGACACTCGTTATATTGGACTACGATGATCAGGGAGTATACGTTTGTTTATTTTTATTTCAGAAGATCGAGGGCTTCACTTGGAATGGCAGAGAACAATAAAAAGATTGCAAAACTGTGTGGTGTTTTATTTCATTAAAAGACTTTTCTGCATGTGTGTTTATTTAACCCTTTAACTGCTATATGATTAGTAATGGATAGGTGTCCATTACTAAGCCTGCTTAATGTCTCCTTTCAATAGGAAGGTGCCACCGCTATGTACAGGGCAAGTGGGAAAAGCCGGGCAAAGCACCAGAATTGGGCATCTAACAGATGCACCTTTTCTGGGCAGCTGCGAGCTGCTATTTTTAGGCTGGGGGGACTATATCAATGGCCCATTACCAGCCTGAGAATACCAGCCCTCAGCTATGAGCTTTAGCAAGGCTGGCTGTCAAAAATAAGGGGGACCTATTTATTTATTTTTTTTAAATTATTTAAATAATTTTTTTTGTAAAAAGCGTGAGGACCCCCTCTATTCTTGATAACTATCCTTGCTAAAGCTGACAGCTGAGGGTTTCAGCCTCCAGCTGTGCGTTTTGTCTGGCTGGTTATCAAAATTAGGAGGGAACCAACGCTGTTTTTTTTTGTTTTGTTTTTTATAGCGCAGGAGCTGCAAATCTTTATTATAATAATCTTTATTTTTATGTAGCGCTAACATATTCCACAGCGCTTTACAGTTTGCACACATTATCATCGCTGTCCCCGATGGGGCTCACAATCTAAATGAATACTCCCACCCGCCGCTCCTGCTCTCACTGTAATTAGCGGCTGTAGGTGTCAGATGATGGGAGCAGTAGTCCCATCAGCTGACACCAGTGATCGGAGGTGAAGTTTATACCTCTGATCACATTTGAGCACTCCTGCTGTCTTCAGCGTGGGAGCTGTGGCTCTCTGATCGGCGGGGAGGATTTCCCCGCCGATCAGAAGCGGTGTTTGCTGCACTGTCATGCATATGACAGCGTGTCAAACACTGTAATGTCGGACCCCCCATTCAAGCAGCCTGCCATCTAGAGGTAACAGTGCCAAGTGTGACGTCACATCCGGCTCTCCTTGACTTTTCTGCAGCAAATACTCTGCAAGAAAGGTCAACCTGCTTATTTGCAGCGTTTTTCACCATCCATTCAAGTAAGTGGGTGGAAAACGCTGGAAAAGCGCTGAAAGAAGCGACATGCCCTATGTCCAAAAAATGCAACAAAACACTGATCACACAAAAAACCAATGTGTGTGCATGAGATTTCTGAAATGTCATAGGCTTTGCTGGTGCTGTAAAAAGCAGCGGAAAATTGGCATAAAAAAAGCAGCAAAAACGCCCAGTGTGAACTTACCCTAAAGATAACCTAATGTTATCAAATTCTGTGCAGTTCCTTTTGATTCAAAATGCTCACTATACCCCTGGATAAAACACTAGTAGTCATATCCTCATCATTATTATTTATTTTTATTTTTTTTAATTTGAGTACAAACCCTAAGCCTAACCCTAATGACAAAAGAATGAAAGGAATAATGATAAACTAATTTTATTTTATTTGACTAAGGGGGTGACACATGGCTAATTTGCTAATTATTGGGCTTATGATCACTGTGATGGGGTCTATGACAGTGATCAAAAGTCAGGAACCATTAGGAAAAATATTTGCTGTTGCCGGGTCACAGCCGGCAGATCTCGGCGGGCGCACTGCATATGCGCCTACCATTTTTTATTTTTAAGCGGAGGGCAGGGGGACGGATCAAGAGGGTCCGGGGGATGGCGGAAGTACAGAGGCGGGTTTGAGGACATAATTTATTTCTCCTCCGGCATGTTACATCAAAACAGAAGAAAGAGAAATCATTTTTATAGTGGACACCCTGTTTTTTCTTTGCCCGAAAAACAAGTCCTGATCGTGTTCTCCTGAGTCTCGGCTACCCTTAATCCTTAAAGGATTTTCCCAAAAAATGTTTAACCCTCCTATGGATCCAAAAAACTAAATATTACTTTTCTTTGACATTGTAAGTAATGATGATATGAGACGCCAGGTTCATAAGCAGCTGTTTACGTCACATCTAGGGTTTAGTTAAAACGATACCAAAGCCTCAGCATTTTCAGTGGCGTCTCACTTACCTTCTTGCTGTTCAGAAAGCGTCAGATCTATTCACATCATGTCAATAAAGCTCCATTGTTTTGGTTTTTTTTTTACCGCTAGAGTGGTCACTAATATAAGTTCCTGCTCCTAGTATTATACTCACCAGCCGCCATCTTCATCTGTTATCGGCACCGCTCTGCTCGTCTTCTGCAGGTTGTGATCTGCCGGATCGCTCCAGTGTTTTCAGGGCGAGCTGGACATCACTACTCAGTGTAAGTCTATGAGAGGCACAACGAGACGCTGGTAAACTTACACCGAGACTTGTGACTGTTACCTCTGACTTTCCACTCAGTCAGTAGTTGCGGTCACAAGATGGCGCACAACTGGAGCGGCGCTGGGAAGAGCTGAAGACCACGTCTAAATATAATTCTGGGGGGTATGGAACCAAAATTAGTGGCACCACTCCAGTGTTGAAATAAAAAAAAAAAAACACAGGGGTGGTGCACTAAATTTTTCCATTCTTCTTGAAATTTTAATTGTTCACATACAGTAGATCAGATTTATTTTTCCTGTACTGAAATTGTGTGTGTAGGGGGGGAATTTGAGGGAAAGGAGGATGTCACACAGATTTAAAGGGAATCTGTCACTACCTTTGACCTATCAAATCTATTAATATGGGCATACAGGCAATAGATGGCTGAGGAAAGTGATCCCTGCGTGTCTCATATCGGATGCCTTGTTGTGGACAAATCATCCTTCATCACTTTATATACCGTATAACCTCGAGTATAAGCCGAGATTTTCAGCCCATTTTTGGGGGCTGAAAGTCCCCCTCTCGGCTTATACTCAAGTCAATTATGTCTAATTATGCTCCCCTGCTCCTGGCGTGGTCCCTGCTTCCCCGGCGAGGGAAGCGCTGCGCGATATTCACCTGTCCTCGTTCCAGCCGCCGCTCCATCTTCAGCGTCTTCTGCAGTGACGCTCAGGTCAGAGGGCGCGGTGACGTGGTTAGTGCGCGCCCTCTGCCTGAATGTCAGTGCTGAAGATGGAGCGGCGCCGGAACGAAGTCAGGTGAATATTAAGTGTCGGGGGCCTGAGTGACGGAGAGGTGAGTATGTGATTTTTTTTTTTTTATCGCAGCAACAGCAAATGGGGCAAATGTCTGTATGGAGCATCTTATGGGGCCATAATCAAGGTTTGTGCAGCACTATATGGGGCAAATATATTTATGGAGCATCTTATGGGGCCATAATCCACATTTTTGCAGCATTATATTGGGCAAATGTGTTTATGGAGCATCTTATGGGGCCATTATTAACCTTTATACAGGATTATATGGGGCATATTTTAATATGGAGTATCTTATGGGGCCATCATAAACTTAATGGAGCTCCTGATTCAATATGGATATTCAAAAACACTTAACCTACTGATTTCTCAATCAATTTTACTTTTATTGGTATCTATTTTTACTTTTGACATTTACCGGTAGCTGCTGCATTTCTCACCCTAGGCTTATACTCGAGTCATTAAGTTTTCCCAGTTTTTTGTGGCACAATTAGGGGGGGTCGGCTTATACTCGAGTATATACGTTAAATGACCTCTTCCAGGTTCTGGGGAGGATGGTGCCTGGAAGATAACTCTGCCTCCAGAGATTATTTTATATGAATGAGGAGTTACCAGTGAGACAAGGATCTAACACAGAACAGGAGAAATGATCTTTGTCTTCTTGCAAAGACAGCTCTGCTGTACTGTAACAATATTACAGCCCTGTCTGCCTGTGAGCTGGAAGCTGAGAGGAACCTGCAGATGTGTCAGGTATAATCATACACAACTCTGCAGTGAGATCAGGAGAGCGGCCATTACACATCACACTGGTAACTCCTCATTCATGTAAAATGATCTGTGGAGGCAGAGTTATCTTCCAGGCAGCGTCTTACCCAGAGCCTGGAAGAGGTCATTTACCGGTATTTAAAGTGATAAAAGATTATTTAGCCACAACAGAGTATCAGATATGAGACACAGGGATCACTCTCCTCAGCCGTCTAAAACCTGTATGCCCATATTAATAATGAATGTATCTTCAGAAAGACCTATTAGGCATTAGATTTTTATGCTAAAATATTAATTGAATAAAAAAAACTATATATCTTTTTTGTCATGTCATTAAATTTAAAAAACAAAAAACATTTACTGTATATTCTCGAGTATAAGCCGACCTGAGTATAAGCAGAGACCCCTAATTTTGCCACAAAAAAACTGGGAAAACTTAATGACTGGAGTATAAGGCTAGCGTGGAAAATGCAGCAGCTACCGGTTAATGTCAAAAATAAAAATAGATACCAATAAAAGTAAAATTAATTGAGACATCAGAAGGTTAAGTGTTTTTGAATATCCATATTGAATCAGGAGCCCCATATAATGCTCCATACAGTTTATGATGGGCCCCATAAGATGTTCCATAAAGATTATGATGGGCCCCATAAGATGCTCCATATTAAAATATGCCCCATATAATGCTGCATAAAAGGTTAAAGGGCACCTGTCACCCCGAAAATCGCGGGTGAGGTAAGCCCACCGGCATCAGGGGCTTATCTACAGCATTCTGTAATGCTGTAGATAAGCCCCCGATGTTACCTGAAAAAGGAGAAAAAGACATTATACTCACCCAGGGGCGGTCCCGCTGCTGGTCAGGTCGGATGGGCGTCTCCGGTCCGCTGCGGTGCCTCCCATCTTCTTTCCATGACGTCCTCTTCTGATCTTCAGCCACGGCTCCGGCGCAGGCGTACTTTGCTCTGCCCTCTTGAGGGCAGAGGATAGTACTGCAGTGCGCAGGCGCCAGAAAGGTCAGAGGCCCGGCGCCTGCGCACTGCAGTACTTTGTCTGCCCTCAACAGGGCAGAGCAAAGTACGCCTGCGCCGGAGCCGTGGCTGAAGATCAGAAGAGGACGTCATGGAAAGAAGATGGGAGGCGCCGGAGCGGACCAGAGACGCCCATCCGACCTGACCAGCAGCGGGACCGCCCCTGGGTGAGTATAATCTAACCTCTTTTTCTCCTTTTTCAGGTAACATCGGGGGCTTATCTACAGCATTACAGAATGCTGTAGATAAGCCCCTGATGCCGGTGGGCTTACCTCACCCGCAATTTTCGGGGCGACAGGTGCCCTTTAATGATGGCCCCATAAGATGCTCCATAGAAAAATATGTCCCATATGCTGCTGCCATTAAAAAAAAAATATATATAAAAAAATGACATACTCACTCCTCGTCGCTGAGGGCCTGGTGTTGGTGTCCTGAGGAGGCGAGGACACTGGCACACTATGGGGGCCCAGTGCAGGAGCCGGCACTTGCGATAATCACCTGTCCCCAGTCCACCGCCGCGCGCCGCTGTGTCTTCCGGCTCTGCAGTGACTGTTCAGGCAGAGGGCGCGCACTAAGCACGTCATCGTGCCCTCTGACCTGAACGTCACAGCCAGAGAATGCGGAAGACACATCACGGCGGTGGAACGGGGACAGGTGAATATTGCATGGCTCACCCAGTCATACTCACCCTCCTGGCGCGGTCCCTGCTTCTCCCATGGTCTCTGGTGCCTGCAGCTCTTCCGGTGTTCAGCAGTCACATGGTACCGCTTAGTAAAGTAATGAATATGCCCTCCGCCTATGGAAGTAGAGTTGCGTCCATATTCATTAATTTAATGAGCGGTACCACGTGACCGCTGAACACAGGAAGAGCTGCCGGTGCCGGAGACCATCGGAGAAGCAGAGAAGTGCAGAGACCGCGCAGGGAAGAGGTGAGTATGATGTGACAGCCGCTGCTCCCCCGCTAACTCCCCTGGGACAATGACTCAAGTATACTAGAAAATCTCGGCTTATACTCGAGTGTATACGGTAATCAGAAATCTTGCCATTTTCACAGTGGCCTCTAAGTCGAATGCAGACATATGTGATACCCGGTGAGACATTGATGTCTGGGCTGTCCATGGGTCTCCTGATGTGAACAGCATCATATATGCCTAGATGGATGTTTTGGTTTGGACATCACGGTCCACACTCAGATTGTGTTTCACACGTGTCATACAGTAGAGGACACAGGATCCACCGTCAACAACAGGCGATGTCACAGCTCGCTTCCTCCCTACACAATTACCTTTGCCCAGATCACAGCATAGCTTCTGTCAAAAATAAAGGAGTCTTTTGCAGTCTGTCTGTATATGGCTGAACTTAACAGGAGGTGTGAGTCTATTGTTAGACTTAAAGGCCAGTGTGAAAAATGAAAGCTTTTTATTATTTTATATTTATCCATGTAGATGGAGATCTGCATTACATTGCTATGCCACTTGAGCCGTTCAGAGAATCGGCGCCCACTGATGTGTTCCTGTTTCCTGTGATGAACCGCTGCTCTTAGCAGCCACTGATTGACAGCAGTGTTCACGTGTAGTGATGAGTGAACATGCTCTGGTTACGTGTTATCCAAGTATCTCGGGCAGTCCCTGCTACTGCATGTTTAAAACAAACAGGCAATCCCTCCATGTGTTGCAGCTGTCGAACAGCCATGAGACATGCAGCCGCGGGGGCGCAAACATATTATTCATGCCCGAGATACTCTGATAACACCCGAGCATGATCGGACAACATGTTATCCAAGCACACTCGCTCATCACCTTTCATGTGGCATTGCAATATGGGCGAGGGGTGAGTATATGGAGTTTTTGTGTAACATTGGGGACTATAGTATTTAAGTATTACTGTATCATCATATAAGAAAAGTGTACACTAGACTCAGAGAACGAACATATGCATTTTATTAAATATCAGTGAGTATTTAAGAAGGGTTGTCCCGGGTAGTGGCCAGCCCTTTAAGAGCCTTATCTTCAGCATTTATGTAACCTTCATTTAATAAATATCCATATAGTGAGCAAAATCGCCACCTCTCGTGTCTCTGCAGTAAGCCTGGCTGCCATCCGCATGGCCGCGGCACTCGCTGGCCTCTGATGCTTATGTTACTTGGACCATCCGCACGGCCGCGGCACTCGCTGACCTCTGATGTTTGTGTTACTTGGACCATCCGCACGGCCGCGGCACTCGCTGGTCTCTGATGCTTGTGTTACTTGGACCATCTGCACGGCCGCGGCACTCGCTGGTCTCTGATGCTTGTGTTACTTGGACCATCCGCACGGCCGCGGCACTCGCTGGTCTCTGATGCTTGTGTTACTTGGACCATCCGCACGGCCGCGGCACTCGCTGGTCTCTGATGCTTGTGTTACTTGGACCATCCGCACGGCCGCGGCACTCGCTGGTCTCTGATGCTTGTGTTACTTGGACCATCCGCACGGCCGCGGCACTCGCTGGTCTCTGATGCTTGTGTTACTTGGACCATCCGCACGGCCGCGGCACTCGCTGGTCTCTGATGCTTGTGTTACCTGGACCATCCGCACGGCCGCAGCACTCGCTGGTCTCTGATGCTTGTGTTACTTGGACCATCCGCACGGCCGCGGCACTCGCTGGCCTCTGATGCTTGTGTTACTTGGACAATTGAATTTCTGAGTGTCTGACATTTGATATTAAGAATATTTCTTCTCACACATGGGGTGCACTTTGCTTTTTATCATAGAAATGATTCAGGACCTTTTTTGCTCAGGGTATGTTTCACAGCTCGGTTCGCTAGTAATAGTAAATAGTTTTATTATTATGTTGTAAATTCATCCATTACATCGGCTTGGACTTTGTACATTCTCCCCATGTTGTTCGGGTATCCTCTGGTTTCTTCCCATATTCCAGACATACTGATGGGGAGCTTAGATTGTGAGCCCCAGTGGGGACAGCGAGAGATGAGGAGGTATGGAAAGCGCTGTGATAGATGTTGGCGCTGTATAAGTAATAATACATAGCTACAGATGTCAGGTAATGGCTGGCTATGACTAAGGGCCTAGTCACACAGTGTACATGCGTGTTCTGTCTGGGTGTAGGTGGGACCACACACTAAGCCTGAACAATGACCCATTACCGTCAGTTAACCAATTCACGTGTGTGATTGTACCAAGGATTGTTGGTACGTGCAGAGAAAATCACTGTGTTCATCACTTTAGTCTGATTCTTGAATATTTCCTTATTCAGAGTCACTTGGTGCAAAAGTGTTTTTATCATCTGAGTTCAGTCTTGGGGTATATTCACATGTGGCATTTTTTTGCTGTGCATTATACTCGTCATTTTACTTTACTAGCGAAATCGATGAGATTTCTGAAATCATGCACAGGCTGCTTGTTTCTGTGCGAATTTCCAGACTTTGTGTTTTTGCTAAGACTCACCATATTTTTCCAGTGTTTTTGCAATGCTTTTCACCTATTAATATGAATGAGCAGGGCTGCCACTAGAAATTTCAGGGCCCCATACTGGCAAAATTTCCGGGGCCCCCTTGAGACTCCGCCCAGGCTCCACCCCAGCCCCGCCTCCTCGCTCCACCCCTCAAACTGTCCACAGTCCCACCACTCTTTCTTGGAAAAACTCCACTTCTCACCTATCACACATTAACAGTTCCCATCACCAGATCACACATATAGCCAGCAGCTTTTGTTTTGGCCAAAAGATTTTTTAAGCCACCAAAATGACAAGGTAGACACTTTTGGCCAGGCCCTACTCTACTGTAAATATTTGTTAAAATATGCAATACAGTTTAGGTATATTTTTATTTTTCAATTTTTAAAATGACCTATAATACCACATACAAGGAACAAATACCACAGCACCATGACCAGACACCATATCACCACAGTGACCTATAATACTATCTACAAGGCACAAATACCGCCACACCATGACCAGATGACATATTATCACCACAGTGATCGAATAATATCAAATATAAGGAACAAATACCACAACATCATGACCAGACCACATATTACCACCACATAGTGACTGAATACTACAATACTGATCAATAATAAAAAAAAAAAACCCACAATACTATCACCATCAGTGCCATTATACACAGGAGATCTGTACTTAGTATGCAGTGTCTGTGTACAGGTAATACAGTGATCACCAGTGACATTATACACAGGAGCTCTGTATATAGTGTATAGGTAATCCAGTGATCACTGGTCACATTATACACAGGACCTCTGTATATAGTATACAGTGTATAGTGTCAGTGTATAGGTAACACTGACTCACCAGTGACGTCTCTAGGTGAAGTCCTTCATCTTTCATCCAGCACAGACCGCCATCACTTCATCCAGCCAGGACTCGTCTCTGCAGGAAATAACACCGTTATCTCGAGTTCCACTTGCAGAACACATTACTTAATTTTCCCAACTTCTACATTACACCACATGAAAAAAGGAGTACGACAGGAGCATATAGGTTATCAAACAGTAACAATACTTTATTATATCACATATATTACTACAAAAGTGTAAACAGTATCATCAAAATAGTATCAAAAAATACAATGTATTGACTATGGGGCCAATACACTAGCTGAATAACAGAGGAGTGCTGCTATGAATTATATAGAGTATATCCCAATAAATCACCAAAACCCAGTGGCATGGAGGTAAAATAAATTATATAGAGCAGCGCTTACCAGTGCAAGATCCCTGAGCCAGGCGCACCGGGTGCGATCCACAAACGCAACCCCCATGCCACTGGGTTTTGGTGATTTATTGGGATATACTCTATATAATTCATAGCAGCACTCCTCTGTTATTCAGCTAGTGTATTGGCCCCATAGTCAGTACATTGTATTTTTTGATACTACAAAAGTGTAAACAGTATCATCAAAATAGTATCAAAAAATACAATGTACTGACTATGGGGCCAATACACTAGCTGAATAACAGAGGAGTGCTGCTATGAATTATATAGAGTATATCCCAATAAATCACCAAAACCCAGTGGCATGGGGGTTGCGTTTGTGGATCGCACCCGGTGCGCCTGGCTCAGGGATCTTGCACTGGTAAGCGCTGCTCTATATAATTTATTTTACCTCCATGCCACTGGGTTTTGGTGATTTATTGGGATATACTCTATATAATTCATAGCAGCACTCCTCTGTTATTCAGCTAGTGTATTGGCCCCATAGTCAGTACATTGTATTTTTTGATACTACAAAAGTGTAAACAGTATCATCAAAATAGTAATATATGTGATATAATAAAGTATTGTTACTCTTTGATAACCTATATGCTCCTGTCGTACTCCTTTTCTCATAAGCTTTATGGAGTTGGTTCTTGTGTTTGGTGAGGGGTCTTCTTGCACTATCTAGTGCTTTTAATTCCCCTCGTGTTTATATTATGTTGCCTGGTCTTGTTACCATTACACCACATGAAGAAGGCGACATACCGTGTTTCCCCAAAAGTAGGACCCCCCCGAAAGTAAGACAGGGTGGGGGTTTCGGGGGGGTCCTCCAATGTAAGGCCTCCCCCGAATGTAAGGCAGGGTTGGGGGGGCCGCTGTGAAATGTAAGGCCCTTACCTTTGGGCCGCCGCTGTCCCCCATTGGGTCCCCAGGCTCCAGAGGTGTCCTCAGGTGCAGCTGGGCGGGTCCAGCGCTCATGGGGTTAACTCGCCGTGTTAACCCCGCAATCCGCCCAGCTCAACAGCTCATTGGCCGCCCCTGCTCCCCACGTCACCGCCGGTCCCCGGCTCGAGCGCTGATTGGCCCAGCAGCTCGGGCTGTAATTGGCCACCCCAGCCCCACGTCACCGCTGTTTCCCTGCTGATTGGCACAGCGTTCCCTGCAGCACAGGCCTTCCGCACCCACAGCTGCACCGCAGAGGAAAACGTCCAGCATTTAAAAACCAAGTAGGGAAACATGTACTGTATAGGGTATGGGGCTGTGTGCAGTGGGATATGGCACTGTTATGGGGTATGGGGCTGTGTGCAGTGGGATACGGCACTGTTATGGTAGGCAGGTATACGGCAATCACCACCTGGCTACTCCACTTCCTCGCCGCTGACATCCCCACTATCATCATGGGCGACTTCAACATCCCCATTGACACTTCCCTCTCAGCTGCCACTAAACTTCTATCTCTCACTTCCTCCTTTGGCCTCACTCAATGGTCTTCTACAGCCACCCACAAAGATGGTCACACACTGGACCTCATTCTCACCCGCCTCTGCTCCCTATCTAACCTCTCAAACTCACCTCTTCCTCTTTCTGACCACAACCTACTTACATTCTCTTCCCTTTCCACTCCTTGTCTACAACCCCCACCCCACAAACTCTCACACCCTCGCAGAAATCTTAAACACCTTGATCTTCACTCACTCTCTGAATCCCTCCTCCCTCTCACAGACATAAGCTCCCTACACAATGCGGATGATGCTGCCACTCTATATAACACCACAATAGCTGCAGCTTTGGAATCTCTTGCCCCTCTCACACATACCAAAGCTCGCAAAATCTACAGACAACCCTGGCACACCAGCATGACAAAAGAACTGAGGCGAGCTTCCAGAGCTGCTGAGCGCAGATGGAAAAGATCCCACTCCATCGAGCACTTCATCGCATTCAAACAGTCCCTCACTGCTTTCAAAACCATGCTCGCCACAGCAAAACAAACCTACTTCTCATCTCTCATATCCTCCCTGTCTCACAACCCCAAACAGTTATTCAACACCTTCAACTCTCTCCTCCGTCCCCCAGCACCTCCTCCCTCCCCACTCATCTCAGCTGAAGACTTCGCCTCATTTTTCAAGCAGAAAATTGAGAACATCAGAGACAATTTTAGTAAACAACCCCCAGAACCCTTCCTCCCAACTACCCAGCCCTCCACCTCCAAAACCAACTTCTCCACCATTACAGAAGACGGACTCTCCACTCTACTCTCAAGATCGCATCTCACCACCTGTGCACTTGACCCACTCCCATCCCACTTCATCCCAAACCTCACCACAGTCTTCATCCCAACCCTAACCCATCTCTTTAACCTATCACTAACAACTGGCATTTTCCCCTCAAGCTTTAAACATGCCACAATCACACCTATCCTCAAAAAGCCCTCTCTTGACCCATCCTCTGTATCTAGCTATCGCCCTATATCACTTCTCCCCTTTGCCTCAAAACTACTGGAACAACATGTCCATATTGAACTGTCCTCCCATCTATCTTCCTGCTCCTTCTTCGACCGCTTTCAATCAGGCTTCCGGTCACACCACTCCACTGAAACTGCCCTAACTAAGGTCACCAATGACCTATTAACCGCCAAGAGCAAGCGACACTACTCTGTCCTCCTCCTCCTGGACCTGTCCTCTGCCTTTGACACAGTGGACCATTCCCTGCTGCTGCAGACCCTCTCATCCCTTGGCATCACAGAATTGGCCCTATCCTGGATCTCATCATACCTAACTGACCGTACATTCAGCGTCTCCCACTCACACACCACCTCCTCACCTCGCCCCCTATCTGTCGGAGTCCCGCAAGGTTCAGTTCTAGGACCCCTGCTCTTCTCCATCTACACCTTTGGCCTGGGACAGCTCATAGAATCTCACGGCTTTCAGTATCATCTCTATGCTGACGACACACAGATCTACATCTCTGGACCAGATATCACCTCCCTACTAACCAGAATCCCTCAATGTCTATCCGCTATTTCATCCTTCTTCTCCGCTAGATTTCTAAAACTTAACATGGACAAAACAGAATTCATCATCTTTCCCCCATCTCACGCGATCTCCCCAACGAACCTATCCATTACAGTAAACGGCTGCCCACTCTCCCCAGTCCCACAAGCCCGCTGTCTTGGGGTAATCCTTGACACTGATCTCTCCTTTAAACCACATATCCAAACCCTTTCCACTTCCTGCCGCCTCCAACTCAAAAATATTTCACGGATCCGCACATTCCTAAACCAAGAATCTGCAAAAACCCTAGTCCATGCCCTCATCATCTCCCGCCTTGACTACTGTAACCTCCTGCTCTGTGGCCTCCCCTCTAACACTCTTGCACCCCTCCAATCTATTCTAAACTCTGCTGCCCGACTAATCCACCTGTCCCCCCGCTATTCCCCGGCCTCTCCCCTCTGTCAATCCCTGCACTGGCTCCCCATCACCCAGAGACTCCAGTACAAAAGCCTAACCATGACATATAAAGCCATCCACAACCTGTCTCCTCCATACATCTGTGACCTCGTCTCCCGGTACTTTCCTGCACGCAACCTCCGATCCTCACAAGATCTCCTTCTCTACTCCCCTATTATCTCCTCTTCCCACAATCGCATACAAGATTTCTCTCGTGCATCCCCCCTACTCTGGAATGCTCTACCACAACATATCAGACTCTCGCCTACCATCGAAACCTTCAAAAAGAACCTGAAGACCCACCTCTTCCGACAAGCCTACAACCTGCAGTAACCACCGATTGACCAAACCGCTGCACGGCCAGCTCTACCCTCACCTATTGTATCCTCACCCATCCCTTGTAGATTGTGAGCCCTCGCGGGCAGGGTCCTCTCTCCTCCTGTACCAGTTGTGACTTGTATTTTTCAAGATTATTGTACTTGTTTTATTATGTATACCCCTCCTCACATGTAAAGCGCCATGGAATAAATGGCGCTACAATAATAAATAATAATAATAATAATAATAATTACCGTACAGTACCGTACCGTAGTGTGTTACTGTTACCGTACTTTGATTTGTTGTCTGCTTTCCAGTTGAACGGTGTAACGTTAAGTACTGTACTGTAAAAGAGATACTGAATGATAAACAATGCTGATACGGTACCGTATATTTTTACCCCTAGACATGAGCGCTTCCGGGAGCGGTAAAAGAAAGAGCTACTCCGTGGAGTATAAAAAAGGAATAGTGGAAGAGTCTTGGGGCAAAAATATGGCAGAATTCTGCAAGGAAAAAATGTTGAGTGAACGATTGGTGCGTAAATGGCGTGCAGATTACGGTCACCTCAGTGAGCAAGTGGAGAGCGGCATGGCTAAAAAGCGCAAGGTTGGATGTGGTCGGCAACCAATGTATACCGAGCTGGAAAGCCTGGTCTGTGAGTGGGTTGCTGACAGGAGAGCGAAGACATTGGTGGTGACCAGGGCTCAGATTCAGGAATATGCCCTTGCTGTGGCACCCCAGTTTGAAATTTCCCCAGAGGAATTCAAGGCATCACAGCACTGGGTGGATAACTTTCTTGAGCGCAATGACCTGTCGTTGAGAAGATCCACGACCCTCTTTAGGCTGGAAGATGCGGAGATTGTTAAGCGTGTATTTGCATACAAGAAGTTTGTGGATGACACTGACTTCTCAAAGTACGGTCTCTCCAACATGATTGCCTTGGATGAAACTGCCGTGTTCATGGGCCAAGCAGCTCAAACCACCATTGACCAACGAGGTGCCTCCTCTGTGTACGTTCCCTCCACCGCTTATGAAAGTGCACGTGTCACCTGCATTTTGGCGATTCGTTTGGATGGCAGTAAAGTCCCACCTTTACTCATTGCGAAGGGCAAGAAGGACAAGATTGAGAGGGTGTCTGGCATTTATGTGCTGGAAACTGAAAAAGCCTGGGCCACACAAGCGGTTATAAGGAAGTGGCTTGATTTAATGCTGCCGCTTGTTATGCGCGGGAACAAAAGAGGGATGCTGATCTGGGATGCAGCCAGCACACACCGCGCCAAGGACATGAAGAACTTCCTTCATGAGCGAAGAATCGACCAGATCATGATTCCGGCAGGGATGACGGCTTATCTCCAGACTCTGGATATCGCCATTAACAAGCCCTTCAAGGACAATCTCCGTGCAGAAATCAATGATTACATTGAAAACCGTATGGAGATGAACGTCCGTGGGAACTTTGTTAAGCCAAAACTGCCTGAGATTGTTAACTGGGTGAAGAACTCATGGGGAAAGATAACGGACACCTGCGTTGCTAATGCACTGCGAGCTGGCTACCTGGACAAGACCTGCTCATTTCAGGACAGTGCCGTTGCAACACATGACAGGTATGGGCCAATGATCCAGGTGGAAATGGAGCCCCAAGAGCCCCAAGAAAATCCAGAGGAACCTCAGAGTGTTGATGTTTATGATGATGTTCCTGAAGATGATGACCTGGTTGTGATGGAATAAATCTTGTTTTATCTTCCAGTATAACTCATTCAGACTGTTTGTTGTTGTTAGTTCGTTGTTTTACATGTTATACATGGAAATACCGTCATACGGTAATACGGTAGTAACAAGATATTCTTGATACGCTACATTTGTTTTATTCTACTGTTTGGTGATGACCGACTCTTCAGCATGTTAATAAATGTTAATTTATTGGTTAAAAAGAAATTGTCATTTTTTTTTTCGGCTAATGTAAGACCTCCCCCGAAAGTAAGACAGGGTGGGACTTTTTGGGGTAAAATTAATGTAAGACAGGGTCTTACTTTCGGGGAAACACGGTAGTATCACTCTACACAGTAATAGGACCGCGCCCCCATTTAGAACAGTATACTCAAAAAAATAAAATAAATATATCACTGCAGTAATAATATCCCTTAATTAGCCCCTATGGTAATACTATTGTTCTAATATAAGCCATATGTTCTCCCATCCTGCCCTAATGAGTATCCATCCTGCCCCATATGATCTCCCCATCCTGCCCCATCTGTCTCCATCGTATCCATCCTGCCCCACGATCCTGCCCGCAGTGTCTCCAATCATGCCCGTATCACCATTCTGTCCCGTCTCCAATCATGCCCCCTGTGTCTCAATTCTGCCCCATCTGTCTCCAGTTATGCCCCAGTGTCTCCAGTCATGCCGCCATGTCTGTCATCATGCCCCGTTTCTCCATTCTGCCCGTGTCCGGCTATCTGCCCCTGTGTCCGGCTAGCTGCCCCTGTGTCCGGCTAGCTGCCCCTGTGTCCGGCTAGCTGCCCCTGTGTCCGGCTAGCTGCCCCTGTGTCCGGCTATCTGCCCCTGTGTCCGGCTATCTGCCCCTGTGTCCGGCTATCTGCCCCTGTGTCCGGCTATCTGCCCCTGTGTCCGGCTATCTGCCCCTGTGTCCGGCTATCTGCCCCTGTGTCCGGCTATCTGCCCCTGTGTCCGGCTATCTGCCCCTGTGTCCGGCTATCTGCCCCTGTGTCCGGCTATCTGCCCCTGTGTCCGGCTATCTGCCCCTGTGTCCGGCTATCTGCCCCTGTGTCCGGCTATCTGCCCCTGTGTCCGGCTATCTGCCCCTGTGTCCGGCTATCTGCCCCTGTGTCCGGCTATCTGCCCCTGTGTCCGGCTATCTGCCCCTGTGTCCGGCTATCTGCCCCTGTGTCCGGCTATCTGCCCCTGTGTCCGGCTATCTGCCCCTGTGTCCGGCTATCTGCCCCTGTGTCCGGCTATCTGCCCCTGTGTCCGGCTATCTGCCCCTGTGTCCGGCTATCTGCCCCTGTGTCCGGCTATCTGCCCCTGTGTCTGGCTATCTGCCCCTGTGTCCGGCTATCTGCCCCTAACTATGCATGTGTATAGGATGGCACGCCAAGATGGGCTTAATACGGAGAGGGGTCTAGGTCTTATCCTTCTCCAACCCCCCCTTTCCCCCCCTCCCCCTCCCTGAACCTGCTGTTAGGGCAGTCAGGCCCCCACATAGAGCTCTGGCAAAAATTAAGAGACCACTGCAAAATGTTCAGTTTTTTTGATTTTTCTCTTTATAGGTATATTTTGGAGTAAAATGTACATTGTTCTTTTATTCTATAAACTACTTACATGTCTCCGAATTTCCAAGCAATAAATTTTGTATTTTCTGAAACTGAGAAATGGTCAAAATAACAAAAAAAAGCATTGCTTGCAGGCCTCAAATTATGCAAATAAACACGTTTAAAATCATTTAGAAACCACAATACTAATGTTTTAACTCAGGAAGAGTTCAGAAATCAATATTTTGTTGAATAAGGCTTCTGTTACACATACCGGGTTTTTTTGTGGGCCGTATAGCCGCAATTTTCACGGACTGCCGCTATAACGGACCGCAAAAAACTTTCTGATCGCCATTTTTTGAGTTTCCAATACTATGGAAATAGTATTGGAAAAAATAAGCCATTCCGCAAAACAGGAAGTCACGGTGCACCGCAAAAACAATCTTCTGTTGTTTTTGCGGCCCCATTGATTTTCAATAGGGGCCCTGTCCGTAAGCTGTGAAAAGCTTTTTTTCATGGCCGTAAATACGGCCATACGGTGCACAATGAAATTATTGCGGCCCCATAGAAATCTATTGGGGCCGCAAAACAACAGTATGTGTAAAAAAAAAAAAAAAAAAAAAAAAAGCCTTACCATGATTTTTAACCCCTTCCCGCTGCGGCGCCCTTTTTCGTTTTTTGTGTTTTAGTTTTTCGCTCCCCTCCTTCCCAGAGCCATACCTTTTTTATTTTTCCATCAATATGGTCATGTGAGGGCTTATTTTTTGCGGGACGAGTTGTACTTTTGAACAACATCATTGGTTTTAGCATGTCTTGTACTAGAAAACGGGGAAAAAATTCCAAGTGCGGTGAAATTGCAAAAAAAGTGCAATCCCACACTTGTTTTTTGTTTGGCTTTTTTGCTAGCTTCACTAAATGCTAAAACTGACCTGCCATTATGATTATCCAGGTCTTTACGAGTTCATAGACACCAAACATGTCTAGGTTGCTTTTTATCTAAGTGGTGAAAAAAAATTCAAAACTTTGTTTAAAAAAAAAAAAAAGCGCCATTTTCCGATACCCTTAGCGTCTCCATTTTTCCTGATCTGGGGTCGGTTGAGGGCTTATTTTTTGCGTGCCGAGCTGACGGTTTTAATGATACCACTTTTGTGCAGATACGTTCTTTTGATCGTCTGTTATTGCATTTTAATGCAATGTCGCGGCGACCAAAAAAAAACGTAATTCGGGCGTTTCAATTTTTTTTCTCTCAACGCCGTTTAGCGATCAGTTTAATGCTTTTTTTATTGATAGATTGGGCGATTCTGAACGCGGCGATACCAAATATGTGTAGGTTTGATTTTTTTTTTTTTTTTTTAATTATTTTATTTTGGATGGGGCGAAAGGGGGTGATTTAAACTTTTATATATATTTTTTTTTTCATATTTTTAAAAACTTTTTAAAAAACTTTTGCCATGCTTCAATAGCCTCCTTGGGAGGCTAGAAGCTGGCACAACTCGATCGGCTCAGCTACATAGCAGCGATCATCAGATCGCTGCTATGTAGCTGAATTGCAGGCTTGCTATGAGCGCCGACCACAGGGGGCGCTCACAGCAGGCCCGCATCAGTAACCAAAGAGGTCTCAAGGACCTCTATGGTTACCATCCTGATGCATCGCCGACCCCCGATCATGTGACTGGGTCGGCGATGCAATCATTTCCGGCCGCGCGGCCGGAAGCGGTAATTAAATGCCGCTGTCAGCGTTTGACAGCGGCATTTAATAGGTAACAGGTTAATAGCGGCGGGTGAATCGCGATTTCACCCGACACTATTGCGCGCACATGTCAGCTGTACAAAACAGCAGACATGTCGTGACTTTGATGTGGTCTCAGCGCCGGAGCCCATATCAAAGCAGGGGACCTGACATGCGCCGTACTAGTACGGCGCATGTCGGGAAGGGGTTAATCACAGCTTTCATGCGTCTTGGCATGCTTTCCACCAGTCTTTCACACTGCTTTTGGGTGACCTTGTGTCACTTCTGGTACAAATTTTTTTGTCAGTTTGTCTTTGTTTAATGGCTTGTGACTATCCATCTTCCTCTTGATTACATTCCAGAGGTTTTCAATGGGCTTCAGATCTGGAGATTGGGCTGCCCATGACAGGGATTTGATGTGGTGGTCCTTCATCCACACCTTGATTGACCTAGCCGTGTGGTATGGCGCATTGTCCTGCTGGAAAAAATAGTCCTCAGAGTTGGGGAACTTTTGCATGAGCAGAAGGAATCATCAGTTTTTCCAGGATAACCTTGTATGCGGCTTGATTCATACGTCCTTCGCAAAGAACAACCTGCCCAATTCCAGTCTTTCTGCAGCATCCCCCGCTCATCACCGATCCTCCACCAAATTTCACAGTTGGAGCAAGACACTGTGGCTTGTTCGCCTCTCCGGGTCTCCGTCTAACCATCAGATGACCAGGTGTTGGGCAAAGCTGAAAATTAGACTCATCAGAGAAGATCACCTTACTCTAGTCCTCTATGGCCCAAGCCTTATGGTCTTTGGCAAACTTCAGCCTGGCTCTCCTTTACTTCTCATTATTGAAAGGCTTTTTCCTACCTTTACATGACTTGAGTCCTGCCTCTAGGAGCCTGTTACAAACTGTTATTGCCGTGCACTTCACCCCAGCTGCCATTTTCCATTCCTTTTGTAAGTCACTTGATGTCATCCTGCGGTTGCCGATTGACATTTGAATAAGATGACGGTCATCCCGGTCAGTGGAGAGTCGTTTTCGCCCTCTGCCGGTCTGTAGCTTTGTTGACCCCAATATCTGCTGCTTGACCTTGTTGTAATGGTCTGCCGTCTTCGAAATTTTAGGGATGGAGGGAACATGACGCTCACTGTATCCCTCTGCTAGTAAAGCCAAAATTCAACCCTCATTTTCCTCACTCAAGACTTTTCTTTTCAACTCCTTTGCAATGGATAAGTTATTTTTTCATTCCTATTACTTTGGGGATATTACTAGCACTTGCTTTGCCATCCAGCTTGTCCTATTGCAAGAGGCTTGTGAACACCACAGCAGGGTTTTTTTTTAGACTTTCCTTCATTAAATAAGATTTGGTTCAGGTGATCACCTAATCAGAAGCCCATTAAGTAGAATGAGGTGTACTCTGGTTGGAATTCAACTGACACTGGAAGGGAATGGCGGTCAGACATGTAGAGAAGCTGATTTTTATAAAACTGTGCAGTGGTCTCTTCATTTTTGCCAGAGCTGTGTACAGGAGATGGCCGGCTGGTTCCATAATGGTGTGTAATGCCAGGTGTAGTTCCTCCAACATCAGTCCACTGTGCTTACAACTAAGAAGCATGCTTTGTGCACTTAAAGAGGCAGCAAACCATGATGGATCCTGTAGAATTATGAATGAAGCTCTGGATTATAATACGCTTCCAAAGCAGTGCGTGTTAATCAGTGTGATACATTTATGGGGTTTCTGACTGTACATTTAGAAATAATCTAGAAAAAAGCAAACTATAAAATAGTGCTGAAATGTGAGTTCATACCTCATGCAAGGCACAAGTACGTAGTTTAGGAATGGTGCGTCGTTCGCATATGTCAAACTGATTTTATCATAAACTTATTTTTGTTTTGCTTTTTTTCTCAGATGGTGGTTAAAACGTTTATGGATATGGACCAGGATTCAGAGGATGAAAAACAGCAATATCTCCCTCTAGCCTTGCACCTTTCATCTGAATTCTTCCTCAGGAATCCAAATAAAGATGTCCGCCTCCTCGTGGCCTGCTGTTTGGCTGACATCTTCAGAATATATGCACCAGAAGCACCATACACCTCACATGACAAATTAAAGGTAATGTCTCACAACAATTCTGGCTCCTTGTGGAGACTTGGGTTTAATTCAGAATAGCCCAATACAGGAACATGATTTGGTGTTCCATGAGGGCAAGTAAGGCTTTTTTTTTTTTTTTTTTTTTACATTATTCCTACATAATAGGCTCATTCCACACTCAGAATACATACAAAAAAATTATTACATTTGTCCATGTATAGCAGTTACGTGTTGATCACATGGGACAGATAAACGTTCATGTGAACACTTCCATCTAAGGCGAAGTTCTCAAGAGCGTTCATCCAGAAAACTTGGACTATTTTTTTGTAATTTGTCATCCACATGCAATCTGTGTGCAATACACTTTTATATACGATGACATGTAAAAGTTTCGGCACCCCTGATTAAATTACTGTTATTGTGAACAGTTAAGCAAGTTGAAGATGAAATAATCTCTAAGAGGGCTAACGTTACAGATGACACATTTCCTTTGTATTTTAGGCAAAAACTTATATCTATTCATCTTTTACATTTTTAAAAATTCCAAAATGGAAAATGGGCTGATGCAAAAGTTTGGCCACCCTGCATGATTAGTGCCTAGTAGAACCCTCTTTTAGTAAATTATTTTTGTAGCCAACCAAGAGTCTTTTTAAATTCTTGTTTGAGGGATTTTCATCCATTCTTCCTTCTGTCAGATTCCTGGGTTGTCTTGCATTCACTGATATTTTGAGGTCTAGCCACAAATTTTCATTGATGTTCAAATCAGAGGCCATTGTAAAACCTTCAGCTTGTGCCTTTTGAGGTCTTCTGTTGTTGATTTTGACTTGTGTTTACGATCATTATCCATTTGTAGATCCATTTGCCATCCTCTTTTCAACTTCAACTTTTTTACACACGGTCTTAATGTTTTCATCAAGAATTTGTTGAAATGTCATTGAATCCCTTCTTCTCTCTACCTATAAAATGTTCCCTGTGTCATTGGCTGCAACATAACCCCATAGTTTGATACCACCCCCATGCTTAATGGCAGTCAATATGTTCTTTTCCTGAAATTCTGTGCTTTTTTCCTATCCACATGTATCATTGATCATTGTATTTAAAGAGTTCTATGTTAACCTCATCAGTCCACAAAACTGCTTAGATGTTCTTTTTCATAGTTTTGACTCTGAATTTCATGGTCGGGATGCCGGAGAGGTTTTCTTCGAATGACTCTTCCATTAAAGCCATATTTGTGTGGGTGTCTCTGTACAGTAGAACAATGTACCACAGCTCCAGATTCTGCTAAATCTTTCTGAATGTCTTTTTCAGTCAACAGTGGTTCTGATTTGCCTCTCTATCAATCCTATGACTAGCTATCACAGAAATTTAGCTTGGTCTTCCAGACCTTATCATGACCTCTACTGTTCCTGTTACCATTTCTTTATTACATTTCAAACTGAGAAAAGGGCAACTTGAAAATTTGCCATCTTCTCATAGTCTTCTCCTGCTTTGGGGGCCTCCAACATTGTCATTTTCAGAGTGTTAGGCAGCTTCTTAGAAGAATCTATGGCTGCAGTTTTTTGGCACAATGTCAGAGTAGGCTGGGTTTTTATAAAGGTGGGAAATTTGCATCACCTGGCCTTTCCTAACGATGATAGTGAACAATTGCATTTAGGAAGCAGCTGGAGGGAGCCCCCTCCGATCGGCGTTCTCTGCATGTCCATGATGACACCCGGGTCACCAGGCTCAAGCAAGTTACTTAGATCGTGAGTAGTGCATGATCCAACTAACTGGTGTCAGTGCAGCCCTGACAGCTGAAAAGCATCGCAATGCTCCTGCAAAGTGTGCGCTTACTTTTTACAATTAGAAATAAAAGGCTTGAAAATTGTCCTGTCAGTGAAGGGTTAATGTGGACATATTTTCTTTATGGAAAGTGCTGTTCTGAAAGTGATGTTTCATTGCTATATGTGGACAGTACTCCAAATTAAGGAGGGCGCCCAGATCAGTGCTCCGGTTCAGTTGCTGCTTTGTATATAGAGTGATGGCTATGACCGTGCCTCCGGGACGTACTGGCAGTCAGCCCTAATGCTGAGCTGCTGTCAGTCAGTGCCGGGGGCCCGGTTACTGAAATCGTACCTGTGCCACCCCTATGACTGAAATCCAAGGCTGCCGGTAGGAATAAAGTTAATTTCCTCCTGGCAGCGGGACTCTCTGTGCGGGCGCCAAGCAGGGTCAGAACGTGATAAACCACATATTGCACATTGCAGATTAATTGCATTTTTTCACATGTCAGGTTCCCTTTATGGTCTGGTGACAAAATTGCTGCGACCAGAAATGTTTTTGTAACCCCATTAGCATTTATTAGAAGCCCTAATGTGATGTTGCAATTTCTATATTGCATGACCAATGTCACCATGTATCCCTGGCCTAACTATTGAGCTACAGCTGAAAACCATAGAAGTATTAAGCTGTGTGCGATACTTTGGTAGACGCTGTTACTCACTAGTACTACACAGTAGTACACCAGCATTATTTGTGTGTTACTTGACATATACGGGGAAGGTTTTAGACAAAGTGGGGCCCAAATGCTCACACATTGCACCATCACACTGAAACATTTACCGTAGTTTAGGACGTTAAATGAACGTGATCAACAATGTTCATGTCGTTGTTTAGGAGGTCAGTCTGTCCCCTACATATCATGTTATCAGCAGCAGATCCGCAGTCTTCACCCGGCGATGTGCTGCTGAAAGCAGCGATTTATGTTCCCTCATAAACAATTTAATCATTGATGAATAGGCAGCATTTTGCTCGTGGGGCGATTGTTGACCACCTCTGAAGTCTCGTCTGTGCTGCCGGGATTTACACACACGTACAAGGAGCACATACATGCACATACATGCGTACATAAATGTCTTTTAGAGGTGCTTATGATGCCCACACCAAAAAAAAAAATGGGTAAAAGTGTTTTTTTTTTTTTTTTTTTTTAACATAGTAACATAGTTAGTAAGGCCGAAAAAAGACATTTGTCCATCCAGTTCAGCCTATAGTCCATCATAATAAATCCCCAGATCTACGTCCTACAGAACCTAATAATTGTATGATACAATATTGTTCTGCTCCAGGAAGACATCCAGGCCTCTCTTGAACCCCAAGGTTCTGAAGACCTACTGGCAGCAGTGGGATTTGAACCCACGCCTCTGAAGAGACTGGAACCTTAACCCATCGCCTTACCTTTTTCTAATTATTCTTTCTGTGGGTGAGATATAGTCCACACTGTACAACACATAGATGGATGGGAGCGGGGCACATGTTGCCACTATTGCGCTAACGATTTGTCAGCTATGCAACAAGAAAAAAAGATGAAATATGGTGTAAATGTAGTGTTATATAGCTCCCTGTATGCACAACAGCCATGAACCTGGCTCCAGCAGATGGATATCTGGAATCTTCCTTTGTGTTTTTGGTGCGATGGTCCAGCAGACCTTCTGTATTTCTGTAGCCCTGAAGAGCGGACCTGTTAATTTTCTGCATAAGTTTAGTCTAGCTGTGTCTGTAGCTCTGCATTTCTTATATGCTGTAAGTCGTTGCTTCTCTCTCATCCTTTTTTTCTTTTTACAGGACATTTTCTTGTTTATAACAAGGCAGTTGAAGGGTCTAGAAGACACTAAAAGCCCACAGTTCAACAGATACTTCTACCTGCTTGAGGTGACCATTATTTTACATTATTATGTTCTTTTTATTACAGTTGATCCCGTGTCTTCATTACTAGGAGTTATTATATTGCTGGCCCAGGTCTAGATTTCGTGTCCCATGGCCTGATCCCTCTGTGACGGGACGTCATAGCCGCTGGCAGCTCTAGTATTTTCAGAAACCAATTCACTCCTCCAGGACATATATCTTACTGATGCCTTATTGTAGTAGGTCTTGTCTAGCTGCTGACATATTCTGAAATGAACCCGTTGTGTTTATTGGTTTTATATACTTTCTAATGAACACATGAGACCCGATGCTAATGTCAGACCATGAGTAGCCCCAGCCTTGTCCTCTGACTGCTGCCCCATTTTGTCCCACCATTCTGAAATCTATATTTATTCTCGTTTGGTCATTTTGACATGTTCCCCTGTAGTGGCTCCGAGATTTCTGTGTGTGTACATAGTGGCCCACAGGATATCATGTCATATCACAGTGATAATTCCCACATCCGGTCCTCAGTTCTACAGTTGTAACCATAGTACATCAGTACTCGAGGGAGGACATGTCATTGGTGCAGCCACACGGGCTCAAGAGGTAATGGGGCCACTACCACCTCCAAAACAGCGTCTGTCATAAACTGAACTATTGGGCTGCACAGGGGCCCTTTTCTGTCCACCCTCCTCTATATTGCCTTCACAGTGGTCAGTGATCCCGATCATGCCTCTTGTCATTACTGTGTCCTTACAGTAAGCCTGCACATTACTCTCCCCCACCTATCCTGCACACCATTGTCACGGTCACTGCGCCATCTGCTGGTAAACCTCTGCATGCACATTCCTGCTTTGCATCTATCCTTGGCAGGAGGAGCAGGCGGCTGTTCTCTGACGGCTGTAGTGTCACCAAAAAGGCAGGGTTTACCCAGCCCTCCGTGTCACTTGTGTACCCATTTCTGGCATTTGTCCTTTTTATGTCTTCCCTTATAAGATACCAGATATCTTCTGTTGAGGACGGGTCTTTATCCTTCTATGGGTAATAAAACCTGTCTCTATAACACGGCATACAATCTTCCTAGCTATAATGATGTGACGATCACATGTAACCAGGGCTGTGGAGTCGCAGGCAGATTCAGTAGAAATGTACTTACATCAGCTTTGGGGGAAAAATATGTGTGTATTTAGAGTCTGGCAATGTTATTATATCCATCTAAGGCCTTAATTATGCAAAAAAAAATGTTACCTGTTTACTGCAGTAAATACATACTAATTATTGGTGAGTGTAAGCTAGAGACCGTGACTTATCGCGAGATTTCGCAATGTATTACTAGGAAGTAACGTTAGCTGCCGGGAACATCGGTGACGCTGCGCGGGAACGCTGGTAGGTGAGAATATTGCGATTTTTTTTTTTTTTTTTTTTTTTTAATCATTATTTTTAACATTCTATCTTGTTACTATTGATGCTGCATAGGCAGCATCAATAGTAAAAAGAGAGCGAGAGAGAACTTCCCTGACGGGAAATTCTTCCACTCATGCTCTCTTTGAAAAGATGGAACCCGTCGCTGGATTCCTGCTTTTCACAGTCAGTGATAGGCCCATACGCTACTATTGTAGCCAGTGACGGGCAGCGCAGGATGCGTCGCTGACCGATTTTCCGACGTGCTGAAAAAGCGTTCCTCTGAACGTTTTCTCTGCCCGACCAGCCGTGTTTTATGCAGGATCCAGTGAAAGACGGATTAAACGGATGTCCCAATCCGTCGCTAATGCAAGTCTATGGGAAAATGCAGGATCCTGCATTCTCAAAAATCGACGGATTGGGACGGGAGCTCAAAGACGGAAGTGTGAAAGAGGCTTAACGCCTAAAAAGCACCTGATGGGTAAGGCTTCTTTCACACTTCCGTCGGTATGGGGCAGTTTTTCAACGCATCCGGTGCCCATTTTAAAGTCCCAGGGAGGAGGGGGCGGAGTTCCGGCCGCGCATGCGTTCAAGGGAACGTTTTTTCGTGACGACGGTCCGCCAAAACACAACGCATCCAGTGCACGACGGACGCGACGTATAGCCATACATCGCGATCCGTCGGCAATACAAATAAATGGGGGAAAAAAACCCCATCCTGCGGACACATTTGCAAGATGCATTTTTCCCCCCAAAACGATGCATTGCAACGGAGGCCAAACGACGTAAGTGTGAAAGTAGCCTTAATAAACTACCTGAAAGCAATTTTAGTACATTGAAGGGCGCTGTTTTTAAAATGGTATCGCTTTTGGGAGATTCCAATACATAGGACCAACAAAGTCATTTCAAAACTGAATCGATCCCTTATAAAAAATAACCTTTGTAAATTTAATACATTTTTAAATCTTTTAAAATATTTACAAAATGAAACAACATTTAAAAAGTGGTGCTGATGTCAAGCGCAAAAATTAGAGAAATGTTATTTATTATTGTTTTTGTGTGAGATGACTATCTGGAATGAAGGGAGAATCCTTCAAAGTTTGAAAATTGCTAATTTTTTTTTAAATTGTTGTCAAACTTCTAGTATTTTTATAAATAAATGCAAAACATATCAACCTAAGTTTACCATTATCATAAAGTATAATGTGTCACGAAAAAAAACAGCGTTGTAGAGTTATTGCTACATGAAGTGACAATGGTCAAATTTTCAAACATTTGGCCCAGTCATTAAGGGGTTAAACCACCGGCAATCTGTAAATAATTACCGATTTAACACCTTAAAATATGAATGCACTTTTATCCGGCGATGGCAATCCTGCATTTGGGTAGTAAATGTCTAGCTGTGAAATGTGACGAGAACCTAGAACTGCGTCCATGTGTCCCGGCATTACATGAATCGCTCAGCACACCGGGCCCGCACTTACTAATGTCTGCTAATGGTCCACGTAGCTTCAGAATAAGTGGCACCTCATCTACAATCCTACACCATGTCACACAGCGGGCTTTGGGCCTTTAAAGCGCTCCCTCTCTCTTTCTCCCTCTTCTTATGACTGACTTGTTTGTGTTTTTTAATTGTTCTTTCTGTCTTTGATTTTCAGAATTTAGCATGGGTCAAATCATATAACATTTGCTTTGAGTTGGAAGACTGCAATGAAATTTTTATTCAGCTCTTTAGGACGCTCTTTTCGGTTATAAAGTAAGTAAAATTGTTTTTGTTTTTCCATGTTTACATATAAATAAGTTCCTTGAGTAATGGTAACCTGTGCCAGTGTCTCCACATTCAGGGTATAATGGCAGCTGTAGGAAAATCACAATTTCTGAAGCCTCCTGTAAAACCACCGTCAATGTTTTTCTTGCATTCCTTGTGCCACACGAGGGTTAGGATTGGTGGCGGTCTGACCTCCAGGACCATCGTCGGTCCTGAGAATGGACGGGCTTCTCTGCTGGATTATTGCTGCTTTCTCTTCACTGATTTTCCTGCACTGAAGCAGCCTACTGTGCAGGGAGCATGGGGCCGTGGTGGCTGGGAGCGCCGCAGTGCAGGAACAACTTACAAGGGGATATTTCTGCATATTCTTTAACGAGGGTTATTAAAACACTCTGTCATCTGATTCATACTGCCCGAACCACAGGTAGCGTGTCTCCGACGCGTGCTGCACTATTACAGCCTTATATGTTTTACTCTGAAATGTCCCATCTTGGAAAGCCCCCTAGGGACTGTTTCTGTGCTGAAAAGTCTGAGGCTGGTCCTTGGCGGCTGCTTCCCACCCTTTCGTTATCATTGTGTTGGAGAGACCTATCGGTCATGGGGATCCAGGCGGGGAGAGATGGCAAAGACAGAGTTCCCGGCTGGCTTTTCAAAGTGTGGTCTTCTCTGAATCGCATCAGCAATTCTTGGACCTATTGTCTGATTCATCCAGAGGACAGGTTCTCTTCAAAGGGGTTGTCCACTACTCAGAAAACCTTCTCATTCCCTTGGTGTCAGCGCCATTCCAGGGGTGTCCGCACTGACTCCCCCGAAGCTCGACAGACATTGGCTGTAAAGACAAACAGCGGGCCGCTTCAATGTCCTCTCCCTTGGACAAATTGACTGATTGGCTGCAAGGATTGTGTGACAATGTCATGTGAGCCCAGGGAGAGCCAGTGCAGACACCGCTGGAATGGCGCCAGCAACGCAGGTGTATTTAGGTATTATCTATATATATAATTGCCTAAGGGTTTTTCCCTGTCTGTCTGTCTGTCCAGGAAATCCCACCTCTCTGATTGGTCGAGGCCTATCAGCGACGGGCACAGCATCGACGTAGAAATCCTGGCCTCGACCAATCGGAGACGGGCACAGTGATGATGATGTCATAAAGGACGTAGACATCCCGCGTCCCTGATTGGTCGAGGCCGCCAGGCCTCGACCAATCAGCGACGGGCACAGTCTGCCGCAAATTCTGGAATCATCATTGTCCATATACTACGGAGACATGCATATTCTAGAATACCCGATGCGTTAGAATCGGGCCACAATCTAGTTATTTTATAAGGGCGGGGTGGGGGCATAGTAATTGAGAACAGGTTGTCTGGTCTGAGTACTGGACAACTCTTCCAGTCTTTGGAAAATGTAGTTATTTTTGGTGGTGTTTAGCTTTTAAGTGGTTTTTTTAAGATTTAAAAACATGTTTTTCTTTGTTATTTGTATATTTTGATTGGTTACAATTTTTGCAACACCCCAATGTGTTTGTTTTTCATAGTAACAGCCACAACCAGAAAGTACAAATGCACATGTTGGATTTAATGAGCTCAATTACTATGGAGGGTGATGGAGTTACACAGGAATTGTTGGATTCAATACTTATAAACCTCATTCCTGCACATAAGGTCAGTACTGCTTACACCACCATTGCTTATTGTCAACCAGTCATTAGCCACATGGAGGCAATTATTTGTGTTTGCAGTCATAAATGCTACATAAAACCCATAATGACAGGATTATGAACATGTATTGTTTTATTATATCACAGAAGTTACACATAACATTTTAAGTGCTGCAGAATATGTTAGCTCTACATTAACATTATTATTATTATTAACAATTTAAAAAAGGCAGTTCACTTATCCATCAGTAGATAAAAGGGTATAACTGAATCGGTGGAAAGTTCATAAAGTACGGTATATATGTTAGAAAGAAGCAGAGATGAAGCGTGCATGGAGAGATTTCAGCCATCACTCTGAATCGGTATAACTTCTACACTGACCTTACAGCCACACCTTTGTCATATACATTTTTTTATTATTATTATTATTCAGATTCTTTTTTATTAGACATTTTTTAAAATAATTACAACCACAGGGAACATCTCCCCAAATAAATCGCATGTAAAAACAGAAAAGATAAACCCCTCCCTTCTGAAAGTCCAGGGACTGTGTTCTTATAGGACGATTACAGAGCATCTTCTGTCTGTTATGACATTTCCATATATGCCGATAAGACTGAGACTAATTCCTCCGGTTCATCGTATAAACAGACGTTCTCTGCCGTCCAGCAAGTGTCTGTTCACACTGCTCATTGCAAGCCGAGGAAGGGAAAGTTAGTTTAGTGTAGAGAGGAGAAAATATTTTCCAACACTAAGATTCCCGACAGTGAACCAGGGGTGTTGATCCAAGGACCCAGAATATTATAAAAAATTTTTTTAATTCCATTTCTTTTTTTTTTATAAATTCCTTTTTTCTTGAATGTATAAACCCCTTTACTTTAAAGGGAACCTGTCACCCCCCAAATCGAGGGTGAGCTAAGCCCACCAGCATCAGGGGCTTATCTACAGCATTCTGTAATGCTGTAGATAAGCGCGCGATGTATCCTGAAGGATGAGAAAAACAGGTTATATTATACTCACCTGGGGGGCGGTGCGATCCGATGGGCGTCGCAGTCCGGTCCGGCGCCTCCCATCTTCATCAGATGACGTCCTCTTCTTGTCTTCACGCTGCGGCTCCGGCGCAGGCGTACTTTGTCTACCCTGTTGAGGGCAGAGCAAAGTACTGCAGTGCGCAGGTGCTGGGCCTCTCTAACCTTTCCCTGCGCACTGCAGTACTTTGCTCTGCCCTCAACTGGGCAGACAAAGTACGACTGTGCCGGAGCCGCTGCGTCAAGACCAGAAGAGGACATCATCGTAAGAAGATGGGAATAGTAGGAGGGAACTTTAGGTAAGAAGTTAGCTGTCGTTTATACAGATTAGAAGTAAGGCCTCTCGTTCCTTCCCCAGACACCCATTCACAATTGTCTGATACTTTCAGGTGGATCGCTAAGGAATAGGTGTACTTAATTATCTACTTCTTTCTGACACTTGTTTGTTACTATTTTAGATTGTTTTCCTCTAATAAATGCCTTAATTACATCCTACAATTTGTCTATGGAAGTTGAACCTGTATTGATGTCAAAATACTCTTGTAGATGGTTTAGAACGAATTCAAACCAGATGGGGATGAGTCGCCAAGAGACCCCCACTTTCTGTTGCTTCTCCTAGATTTATCTGAACGCGAATACATGATAGGTCTGAAACACTCCTAGTCAAATATTGTACGCCAGTAATTAAAGGTGCCATAGGTTCAAGCCGCTAGATCTACCCTAGACAGCTCTAGGCTTTCTCACTCGCCATATATCGTTATATCCCATCTTGTGTAAAACTGCTGCCATTGAGGTAGGAGAAACTGATTCGGCAAAGTTAGCTGTATGCAATTTATCCCAAAAAGTATACAAATAATTGTTAAATCATCAATAATCAGAACAGTGAGCAGGTGGAAAAAAACTTAGACCTTTTAACCCCTTTTACCCCCGAATGTGGTTTGCACGTTAATGACCAGACCAAGTTTTACAATTCTGACAACTGTCACTTTATGAGGTAATAACTCTGGAACTCTTCAACAGATCCCCATGATTCTGAAATTGTTTTCTCGTGACATATTATACTTCAGGATATTGCTAAAATTTCTTTGGTATGAGTTGTGTTTATTTGAGAAACAAATGGAAATTTGGTGAAAGTTCGGAAAATTCTGCAATTTTCCTAGTTTGTGATTTAAGGGAATGAAAATTCAAAGATATGTCACGCAAAATAGTTAATAACTTTTCCCTCATATACCAATAGAGAAACTGAAGGAGTAATTCCCAATATAACAATGTTTATTATGAAAAATAATTATAACACGAAATACATAATGTACAAAGTCAGTCAAAAGAGTACATATCAGATGGTACAACAAGCTAGTAGCAGCAGAAAAAGAAAATACACGGGTACAACACAACAGGTTCAAGATGGCCTACTGAGATAACACAGGATGCCTAGCACAACTGAGCACAAATGAACATGTCGTATAAAGCACAAGATGATAAGGTGACGGAATCCAATCTGTCCCACCAATATCAGTTGCCATTACAAATATTACACCATACCCATTGGCCTAAAATAACGTCTATGGCTCTTAATAAGCTGTAGCTAAGTGCTAAATGCATAGTACCTACGGTCATGATGGCCCCAGTGTATGCAGGGCCGGCGTCGGCACCCGGCACACCGGGCAAATGCCGGGGCCCTGGGAAGAGAGGGGGCCCCACTAATGCTGTCATAGATACAGCTGGGAGAGCAGAGCAGGAGATAACATGCTCTCTCCCCCCACAAAGTCACTGCTGGCTGCATTCTCTTAACCCCTATGTGCCAGCTCTGACACAAGCATCTTCTCACTCAGTCAGTGCAGCCAGGCAGGCACACATAGGGGTTAACAGAAGGCAGCCAGTGTGACGTTGTGGGCGGAGAGAGCACGATCTCTGCTCTCCCCCCTGGGTGGCTGCAGACAGTGCTGAAGTTTATCTGGCAGATTCCTGAGGAGCTCCATCCTACCAGTGCCTGAGTGAGTGCAAACTAAAGTATCCAGCAGTGATTGCAGTTGTGGCTCAGTCTGCTGCTGTCTGTCTCCGCTGCCTAAAAATGTGGGTGATGTCTGGAGGAGCAGCTGGTGGGGTGCAGCCTGTAGCCGCCCAGCTCACCCAGAATACATGCATGCTGGACCAAACCTGCACCAGTGGGGTAGGAAGAAGCTTCCCATCTGTATGAATGTTATTGCTGAACCTTAAAGATAACAATCCGACCCGCATAAATGGGGTTAACCAGATACTAGGAGGAAGGGGAGCTGCTGTCATGGATAAAACTGAGCTGTGGGCTGTAGGTTGGGGCCCCAGGCTGGTGACTGGAGGGACTCTGCCCAGTGCTGGCATGTGGGTGATTTCTGCTCCGGAATCTCAGCTTCTCTCCTCCACATCACACTGTGCAGTCACAGCAACATTGGTTGTGTCTGTCCAGGTCCCAGCAGCTGCCACTGCTCCCACCACGGACATGGCATCACTTAACCCTTCCCCTGCAGCCACCGGCAGCAAATCCACATTATTCCTTGATTAAATCAGGTTCCAACCCAATAGAGGAGCAGACATTTCCTGCTGCCATTAGGGTCCGGGAGGGGGTGACATTGGCTGCCCTGCTACTCTGTAGTGGGGGGGTGACAAGTGTAACATGGGGTAACGATGAAGGAGAAATGCACAGGATAATAGTGAGAGCGACAGAGGGCAGTGTATGGTATGGAGCAGTCAGGGGGTGGGCTGCAGGATCCCCCCATACTGTACATCACTGCTCGGGACAGGGAGGCGTTTAATGAGCTTCTAATGACGGGGCACTAATTGGGTCATTAGGGTGTTTGGAAAGGATTCAGCATCAGGTCCCTCATTAATGCCCGAGCCGCCTGTTACTTTGTAGCACATATCTGTTGGGGCTGCAAAACCAAACAACGTTGTTTATGTAGAAAAGTCTTTGTTTCATAGAAAAACTCAAAACAGAAAAGCACCTCTCCTGTATATATACACTGCACAGCACCTTTCCTCCTGTATATATACACTGCAGAATCTACAATAGCTGTCACTCATGTAAGAAGTGAAATCTGGCATTGTACTATACATTTCTCTGCCGTATCTGTGCATCATAAATCGGGGTATGTGTTAAAGGGGGGGGCCCACTGAGACTCTTTCGCCCGGGGCCCTCGAAAACCTGGAGCCGGCCCTGAGTGTATGTTACCTGTAGAATAAACGCCTCGACGCGCGTTTCGTAAACGCATGACGAAGCCAATGGCGTGGTGAAACGCGCGTCGAGGCGTTTATTCTACGGGGTAACATACACCGGGGCCATCATGACCGTAGGTCATGTTAAGTGTGGCTTATATTATTGGCCGAGGGATTAGATAGTATATTGGTCTAATGATGGAAGTGCTAAGCAAGGTGAGCTGCTTTGTTGGGTGGGGTTGGGGGGTGGTGGGATTGAAGGGGAATGTTTGAAAGGGGGGGGGAAAGCTTTGTATTGAAAATAAGAATGTAACATGTCATTTATCTTGTTATTCTTAATAAAAATTTATTTGAATAAAAAAAGAAAAAAGGAACCACATCACATTTGAAGTCACTTTGAGGGGTTTATAAAGTGACACCATTCTAAAAACTACACCCCTCAAGGTGCTCAAAACCACATTCAAGAAGTTTATTAACCCTTTAGGCGCTTCACAGGAATTAAAAAAAAAACAACAAATTTACATTTAACTATTTTTCACAAAAAAATGACTTCAGAGCCATTTTTTTTTTGACAAGTGTAACAGGAAAAAGTGGACCCCAAAATTTGTTGTGTGACACCGTTTTGGAAACTAGGCCCCTCGGGGAACTAATCTAGATGTGTGGTGATCACATTGAACCCTCAGCTTCTTCGCAGAAGTTTATAACATTGAGCCATTAAAATTAAAAAAAAATCTAATTCCCCCCCCATATGTTTTTAGCACAAATTATTGCATTTTCATAAGGGTAACCAGAGAAATTGTACCATACAGTTTGTTGTGCAATTTCACCTGAGCACGCCGATACTCTATATGAGGGAGAAAACTACTGTTTTGGCACACGGCAGGGTTCGGAAGGGAAGGAGCGAGCGTCAATTGGCTTTTTGAATGTAAAATTTCCTGGAATCATTAGGGGATGTCATATCCCATTTGGAGAGCCCCTGATGTGCCTAAACATCGTAAACACCCCTAGCCCCCGGAAGTAAACCAATTTTGGAAACTAGACCCCTCAAGGATTGTACTTAAATGCTTGGTGAGCACCCTGAAACCACAGGTGTCTTATAACATTGGGCCGTGAAAATAAAAATTAAACAAAAAAAAAAAAAAATTCCCCACAAAAATGTTATTTTGGCCCCACATTTTGCATTTTCATAAGAGTAACAGGAGAAATTGCCCGATACAGTTTGAGCAATTCCTCCTGAGTGCGCCGATACCCCATATGTGGGGGAAATACTACTTTTGAGGCACAGTGCAAAGCAAAGCTCAGGGAAGATGCGCCATATTGGAGTTCATATTTTGCTGGAATTGTTTGAGGGTGCCATGTCACATTGGCAGAGCCCCTGAGGTGCCAGAACAACGGAAACGCCCTATATGTGAACTCATTTTACAAACTACACTCCCCAATGAATTCATCTAGGGGTGCAGTGATCATATTGACACCACATGTGCCTCACAGAATTTTATACCACTGAGCGGTGAAGAAAGAATAAATTACATTTTTACCACTAAAATGTTGTTTTTGCCCCAAGTGCTAATAGGAATTTTTGTTTATACAACAAACTGAGGTCCATTTTTTCCTGAGTGCGCCAATACCCTACATGTATTTGGGAAATATTTTCCAGGCACAGTGCAAAGCTCAGAAGGCAAAGAGTGCCATATATTACTGTTATGGTGTGCAGGTGCCATGACCCACTGGGAGAGCCCATGAGGTGCCAGAACAGCAGAACCCCCCATAAGTGACCCTATTTTATGAAAAACACCTTTCAATGAATTCATCTATAGGTACAGTGATCATATTGACACCACGGTTGTGTCACAGAATTTTATACCATTGGGCAGTGAAGACAAAATAACTAAATTTTTACCACCAAAATTTTGTTTTAGCCCAGATTTTACATTTTCACACAAGAAGTGGGTAACTGTTCACTATCTGGGTATGAATCTGTACACGTCTGTGTTTTAGCACTTCGCATGGATAACTGTATATCTACATATATGCTACCATATGGATTGGCCGTACCCGGGCATGTTCTGACATTATTGCTATTATATACTTGATGGCACCACATATAAATAGCATAGTCTATTGAACGTGAGGTACTGAGCCTTACCTTTGTAAATTGCAGCTCTTGGTATATACTTTATGATCGTTTCCCAACTCCATTAATATCCCTTTATTTACTAATGGGTGATTTAACTGTTTTTTTGACGTTTTTATGTATTGTTTAACTACTGAGTGATATATTACAATTTTTGCAATGATTTTCTTGTCATTATTACCATATAGTTTTTAAGTCTGATTTAAAAAGTATGTGAGATTGTTGTTATGCAGAGCTTTTGCAGTGCCTTCATGGCATCCATCCAGTGCAGGGACCAATGGCGTGACATTCCTCACCCAGAAGCATATATATATATATATATATATATATATATATATATATATATATATATATATATATATATATATATATATATATATATATATACACACATAGGGTTTGGCTGGCTGTCTGTCCTTCTGTCACGGTTATTCGTTCGCTAATTGGTCTCGGCAGCTGCCTGTCATGGCTGCCGCGATCAATCAGCGACCGGCACAGTCCGATTAGTCCCTCCCCTACTCCCCTGCACTCACTCCCCGGCGCCCGCTCCGTAATCCCCTCCACTCACCGCTCACACAGGGTTAATGGCAGCGGTAACAGCCCGCGGTGTAACGCACTCTGTTACCGCTGCTATTAACCCTGTGTGTCCCCAACTATTTACTATTGATGCTGCCTATGCAGCATCAATAGTAAAAATATGTCATGTTAAAAATAATCAAAAAACCTGCTATACTCACCATCCTCCGCCTTTCCCGCTCCTCGCCACGCTCCCGGGACCGCTCCATTGCAAGCGGCAGCTTCCGGTCCCAGGGCTGGTGTGTGACAAGGCCCTGCCGTGACGTCACGGTCATGTGACCGCAACGTCATCATAGGTCCTGCTCACACCAGCCCTGGGACCGGAAGCTGCCGCTTGCAATGGAGCGGTCCCGGGAGCGTGGCGAGGAGCGGGAAAGGCGGCGGATGGTGAGTATAGCAGGACTTCCAACAAGCCTTCGGAAGGTGAGTATATGTTAATTTTTTTTTTAAGTCTCTATACTACGTGGCTCTGCTGGGCAATATACTATGTGGCTGGGCAATATACTATGTGGCTGGGCAATATACTATGTGGCTGAGCAATATACTATGTGGCTGGGCAATATACTATGTGGCTGGGCAATATACTATGTGGCTGGGCAATATACTACGTGGCTGGGCAATATACTACATGGCTGGGCAATATACTACGTGGACATGCATATTCTAGAATACCCGATGCGTTAGAATCGGGCCACCATCTAGTGTATATGTATGCATGTATGTGTGTTTGTGTGTATGTATATATATACAGGTCCTTCTCAAAAAATTAGCATATAGTGTTAAATTTCATTATTTACCATAATGTAATGATTACAATTAAACTTTCATATATTATAGATTCATTATCCACCAACTGAAATTTGTCAGGTCTATTATTGTTTTAATACTGATGATTTTGGCATACAACTCCTGATAACCCAAAAAACCTGTCTCAATAAATTAGCATATCAAGAAAAGGTTCTCTAAACAACCTATTACCCTAATCTTCTGAATCAACTAATTAACTCTAAACACACGCAAAAGATACCTGAGGCTTTTATAAACTCCCTGCCTGGTTCATTACTCAAAACCCCCATCATGGGTAAGACTAGCGACCTGACAGATGTCAAGAAGGCCATCATTGACACCCTCAAGCAAGAGGTTAAGACCCAGAAAGAAATTTCTCAACAAATAGGCTGTTCCCAGAGTGCTGTATCAAGGCACCTCAATGGTAAGTCTGTTGGAAGGAAACAATGTGGCAGAAAACGCTGTCCAACGAGAAGAGGAGACCGGACCCTGAGGAAGATTGTGGAGAAGGACCGATTCCAGACCTTGGGGAACCTGAGGAAGCAGTGGACTGAGTCTGGTGTGGAAACATCCAGAGCCACCGTGCACAGGCGTGTGCAGGAAATGGGCTACAGGTGCCGCATTCCCCAGGTAAAGCCACTTTTGAACCATAAACAGCGGCAGAGGCGCCTGACCTGGGCTACAGAGAAGCAGCACTGGACTGTTGCTAAGTGGTCCCAAGTACTTTTTTCTGATGAAAGCAAATTTTGCATGTCATTCGGAAATCAAGGTGCCAGAGTCTGGAGGAAGACTGGGGAGAAGGAAATGCCAAAATGCCTGAAGTCCAGTGTCAAGTACCCACAGTCAGTGATGGTGTGGGGTGCCATGTCAGCTGCTGGTGTTGGTCCACTGTGTTTCATCAAGGGCAGGGTCAATGCAGCTAGCTATCAGGAGATTTTGGAGCACTTCATGCTTCCATCGGCTGAAATGCTTTATGGAGATGAAGATTTCATTTTTCAGCACGACCTGGCACCTGCTCACAGTGCCAAAACCACTGGTAAATGGTTTACTGACCATGGTATTACTGTGCTCAATTGGCCTGCCAACTCTCCTGACCTGAACCCCATAGAGAATCTGTGGGATATTGTGAAGAGAAAGTTGAGAGACGCAAAACCCAACACTCTGGATGAGCTTAAGGCCGCTATTGAAGCATCCTGGGCCTCCATAACATCTCAGCAGTGTCACAGGCTGATTGCCTCCATGCCACGCCGCATTGAAGCAGTCATTTCTGCCAAAGGATTCCCGACCAAGTATTGAGTGCATAACTGAACATTATTATTTGTTGGTTTTTTTGTTTGTTATTAAAAAACACTTTTATTTGATTGGATGGGTGAAATATGCTAATTTATTGAGACAGGTTTTTTGGGTTATCAGGAGTTGTATGCCAAAATCATCAGTATTAAAACAATAAAAGACCTGACAAATTTCAGTTGGTGGATAATGAATCTATAATATATGAAAGTTTAATTGTAATCATTACATTATGGTAAATAATGAAATTTAACACTATATGCTAATTTTTTGAGAAGGACCTGTGTGTGTGTGTGTGTATATATATATATATATATATATATATATATACACACACACACACACACACACACACACACACACACGGTATGGTACACACACACACATACGGTATGGTGTTTACTGGCACATCTTTAATTTTCAGACGTTCATACAATGCAATGAAATAATATTTTGACCGGCAAAAAATAACTGGGTAATCCCAGATCAGTGCAGTGTTTTGTCCATTATATAGTTCACCCTTACAGATATAATTTTTTTTTTCCCTTCAACCTTCGCATATTGCAAAATTATTGATTGAATATGCCATCATCATACGATCAGTGAGGGCTGGACCGGAGAACCCAACCGATCCTGAGAAAAAGCATGAAATACAGAGGCTTTATTTTAGATACGAAAACCAAAGATATTAAAGTGATTACATTCTGGCTGCCACTGCAGAGGCCTGCTGCTTACTGCGCTAATAAAGAGGTTGTCCACTACAGGACAACACTATTATTTATAGGGTGCCAGTCATCAGGATTTACTCATAGAGGGTGTGAGGAGCACGTCATCAGCCTCCTAATGCCCTATGTAATGATGGCTGTATGAGCCTTACAAGGAGGTAGATCCTTTTATGTGGGCCCTTCAGCAGTTTAGATGTTGTCTAGTAGTGAACAATCCTTTGTAATGATATTTGTATAAAACTATGCAGAAGCCTTCTGTGCTCCCTCTAGTGGCGGCTGCAGGCGGCACACACTAAATTCTTTTCTGTAAATGCCTCGGACCTTCTCTCAGTTCACATATAATTATGTTGATATTATTTGATTCATCTTTGGCATAATATTCTATCTGACAGCCAGCTTGTCCATCCTTAGTAAATCTGGCAATGTTTCATCTTTTTGGGGTGCTTGTTATCTTTACTGACTGCTAGTGCATTATCATTAATGTCTACAAACCGACTGCACTGATTTCAATTGGTTTTGTGAATTGTTTGTGTTTGTTTTTCTTTTAAAGATGAACTTTAAACTTTATTTTTTCTTTCCATATTTCAACCAGAATTTAAACAAGCAGGCATTTGATCTTGCCAAAGTTCTGTTAAAGAGAACGGTTCAGACCATTGAACCCTGCATTGCAAACGTAGGTACTTTATGTTGTGTGTGGATGGAAATGTGTATATTTACATCAGCTTACGGTTATCTGTCAATCTATGGTCTGTAGAGAGCGGTAGTTCTCAGGTTACTGACCCATCCATTCTGGCAGCTGGCTACAGCTTGCTAGCGGTGGGTTTTACCTGTGTAACGGCCACTGTTCTATACTGTATGGTACAGCAATTATTCCAGTATTTTTACTTTTGGTTTCTCAATAGGACTTAAAAAACCAGCGTAAACACAATAGTCATGTGTAAAGCAACACTATAGGATGCGTTCATTTCACATACAAGTAGGCACCAAATGACTAAAAATGTCAGCAAGAACGGTATAAAAACACTTATTACATGTAAAAATCAAGCAGTTTCAAAATTTTAGTAAATTTTAGAACAGCAGAGCCTTAGGTGAGTCCATCCATCTCTGACCACTGGAGCTAGAGATAAGGAGTCGGTGGAGCTCGGACGCTGCCCGTTTTCTGAGTCCCAGCAGTCAGTTATTCTGTCCGATCAAAAAAGGCTGAAATGAGAATAAAGATTTAATGTTTTATTTTTAAGTCCAATATTTCCTGCAGTTTTGTTAAATCGTTTTTCTTTTTTACCCAATAGTTTTTCAACCAAGTTTTGGTGTTGGGAAAATCATCAGTGAGCGACCTGTCAGAGCACGTGTTTGATCTCATTCAAGAGCTGTTTGCCATAGATCCCAATCTGCTGGTTTCTGTAATGCCACAGCTGGAATTCAAGCTAAAGGTAAGGATTCCCTACTTTAGCTTTAGTAGTAATATGATGATTGTTCCCTATTCTGCCAGCATTTTCAGGACCTTAAAATAAATGTTGTTACTGGGCTCACGGGTGACTGCTAATGTAGGATAGGACAAATCTAGGAGCCATATGACCAATGTTACCTAGAAGTCCCCCAGTCTCTCCTGCTTCTACACTTGGTAGTTTCTCTCTGAATTTGGCTCATTTTCCTCCAAAAAAGAGATGTGTTACAAGGGTCTCCTGAAAAGAAACATATATAGCAGGCTGTCATGTTGTTTAGCCCCATAGCAATTGACTAGTCTGCGGTAGAACCTGGCAGCAAGTGTTTGATTTCCCTGCAGCTCCCCCAAAGGAGAGCCAAAGCATTACACTAAACTCAGTAAAATCACCAGGCTGCCCATGTAGAGCACAGAGGTGCTGACTACGCGGCTGTTTGTAGCCGGTCTCCTCTCTGACCTCTACATCGAATTTCCTTTATTAACTCAGAATGGCCTATTGGGTTTTCTGAGTGTATTCCTTAAATTCTGTAGCCTCTCCATTTGCCCGTTAGATTAGAACAAGCCATTGGTTTGAATACAATATTAAGAGCACTGACTTATTGCCCAGAATTTGCAGGTCTCCATTATTTAGCATCTACATTTTATGTCATTGCCTTTCTTAGAGTAACGACGGAGAGGAACGTCTGGCTGTTGTTCGACTACTTGCTAAACTTTTTGGTTCTAAAGATTCAGACTTGGCAAATCAGAACCGTCCGCTGTGGCAGTGCTTCCTTGGCCGGTGAGTGTGACTGTCAGTCATTTTTACTTTTCTACGTCTACAGTTGTGTGAATGGGTATGTACTTACCTTGTAGCACGTATCTGCGCTTTTGTCATAGAGACATGTCAGGGGGCAGATGAGGAGACTCTAAGGCTATGTGCACACGTTCAGGATTTCTTACAGAAAATTCCTGAGAAAAACCTGAAATTTTCTGCAAGAAATCTGCATGCGTTTTTTGCGCGTTTTTGCCGTGTTTTTGGTGCAGTTTTGATGCGGGTTTTTCCGGACATTTCCCAATGCATTTTATAGTGGGAAATCCACAATAAAAACGCAAAATTAAAGAACATGCTGCGTTTTTAACCGCGATGCGTTTTTTTCGCGGGAAAAAACGCATCATGTGCACAAAACATGCGGAATTCATTCTAAATGATGGGATGCTTATTGTATGCTGTTTTTTTGCGGTTTTATACCATTTTTATCGCAAAAAAAACGCAAAAAAACAGCAACATGTGCACACAGCCTTAAAAGGAGAGAAATGCTCAGCGCTGTTATCCTCCATCATGACATAGAATTTCCATTAAGCCAGCTTCAGTTTTTGAGGAGGATAGAGTGCTTCTTGGGGTCTCGGCACCTTGACCCCCTACCCGTTAATTCAGCTGACTTCTTTATATGGCATGTAATACATTTTTCAAAGGTTCATTTCAAAATATTGTTGCTAGAGGTCCACGAGCAGAGACCCACATAAACCTTTAGAATGATGGGAGAGCAAACAATTATAGATGTCGTTTGAAAGATAATAATTCATATGTAATGTGGGATAAAAAACAAAAAAAAAACCTGTGATCTAGTGAAACTGCATCTAGAAGAAATCTTCTAGCATCGTATTTGAGGAGTCTTGCAGAGATTCCCCTTGCCAGTCACGAGAGCTGTGAAATGTTGACATGTAGCCAGGTTGCCCGGCTTTCATAGTGCAGTGAGCTTGGTTAAGGTTGGTTAAGGTACCTTCACACTCAGCAACTTTACAACGAGAACGACAACGATCCGTGACGTTGCAGCGTCCTGGATAGCGATCTCGTTGTGTTTGACACGCAGCAGCGATCTGGATCCCGCTGTGCCATCGCTGGTCGGAGCTAGAAGTCCAGAACTTTATTTGGTCGTCAGGTCGGCGTGTATCGTCATGTTTGACAGCAAAAGCAACGATGCCAGCAACGTTTTACATGGAGCTAACAACCAGCGAGAACGATAAGTGAGTCGCCGTTACGTCACTGGATCGCTCCTGCATCGTTCTGGAGTTGCTGTGTTTGACGTCTCTACAACGACCTAAACAGCGACGCTCCAGCGATCGGCTCGTTGTCTATATCGCTGCAGCGTCGCTGAGTGTGACGGTACCTTAATAAATCATGTCATTTTTTTTCTTCACTGCAAGAAATATATTTTCCTGTCAAAATTACAATATAATCATTTAAAATGATAAAAAATTTAGAATCCTGAGTAGTTGATACCTTTTAGTGGCTGATGACAAATTGAAATATTTTCAGACCACTTGGGTCTCAGTTGGGCCCCCCTGAATTCTCCCGCCGGGCCCCATTTAACACACTATCTGATGATAAAGATATGTTTTTCATGTAATATATAATGTTAAGGATTTTTGTCTCCTTGGATATTGAGGTTTGCTCGTGTTACTGGTTATATATGAGACTTTGATCTCTTTCCTTCTCAGACCATTGTCAGTATTTCTTACAAATAAGAATAGTGCTTACCCCAAGATCTGACTTTCATATGTTTTTTCTTTTTAGCTTTAATGATATCCATGTACCAGTCAGACTGGAAAGTGTGAAATTTGCTAGTCACTGTTTAATGAACCATCCTGACCTGGCTAAAGATCTCACAGGTAAGTTGTGAACCATTGCTTAGTAATAAATAACAGTGGAAATGAAAAACGTATTAATATGTCATCAAGTGGCCAACTCACTGCAATCCTGTCGATCAACTCTCTGAAGGGACTATGGCGGTCTGGCAAATGGTTCATCCCCTTCATTGTCACCTGGTAGTGTATGTGCCTGGTATTTACAGATCAGTCCCATGTAATTGAATGGGACGTAGCTATAGAAAAGTGTAATCCTGGCCTCAGCCGCTACTAAAACTACCGAGCTGTACCTGGTTGACCATGAAGAGGATGCTGGGCTTTTTGTAGCGCTTACCAGTACAAAAGATCAGTATCTGGCCACCATGATTTAATACTGATGGTCTATACCAAGGAGGATTTATTTTTCCTTCTTAATTGGAATTGATATTTAGTATATTTCCTGCAATAGTAGCCATTGAAACCCTAAATTAAAATATAGGCCAAGTTTGCAGCCATGAGTGGAGTGGCCGGTAGCCTGGCACTAAAGTACCTGTCCTGTATATAAGTTTATACCTTTATTGTGTGTATTTTACTGGCATTTGCAGAGTTTCTGAAAGTTAGATCGCACGATCCTGAAGAAGCAATTCGGCATGATGTTATAGTGACGATTATTACAGCCGGGAAGAAGGATCTTTCTCTTGTCAATGATCAGCTGCTTGGGTTTGTACGAGAGAGAACATTGGACAAGAGGGTAAGAAAGAAAGCAGTTGACGTATACACAGTATTAATTTACCTGTACTCTCATTTTGACTGGCTTATTTCATAGCTGTCCATAAATATTATAATAAACCACACATTACCTCTTCTATCAATGCAGTGGAGAGTCAGGAAGGAAGCCATGATGGGCCTCGCTCAGCTGTACAAAAAGTACTGCCTGCACGCCGAAGCTGGGAAGGAAGTCGGCGAGAAAGTCAGCTGGATAAAGGATAAGCTTTTACATATATATTACCAAAACAGCATTGATGACAAGTTAGTATTTATTATTGTTGCTGTTTTTTTCTAAACTGTGATCGTTATTCCCAGCAAGTAGTTCTATTAACGTATATCTTGCAAGTTCTTACTTCAGACATTTTGTGCAAATAATCTACTCAATCATATATATCTTTTCTTTCCTGCTAGGTTACTTGTAGAGAAAATTTTTGCCCAGTATATAGTACCCCACAATCTTGAAACTGAAGAAAGAATGAAATGTCTGTATTATTTGTATGCAAGCCTGGATCCCAATGCTGTGAAGTGAGTACACAAAGTAGAGGTTAGATTAGTACTTTCATGTCTAAAATCATTCTTTTCTGGCTGGGGGGACGGTCAGCGTTCTCAGCTGTGTTACCGTATATACTCGTGTATAAGCCGAGTTTTTCATCACATTTTTTTGTGCTGAAAACGCCCCCTCGGCTTATACACGAGTCATTGTCCCAGAAAGACGGCGGAGGAGTGAGTCACAGAGGCAGGAACTGCGGCTATAACTGTACCCGCTGCTAAAGAGAAATGAATATTCACTGCGCTGGCAGTGAATATTAATTTCTCTTATAGCGCGCACAGTTACAGCCGCAGCCTTCGGCTTCCAGCACACATCCTACTTACCTTCCCTGCGCACCCTCGCTGCATCTCTTTCCGGTGTCTGTCCTCCGGCCGAGTGATCACATGTCCCCCGCTTATTAAGGTATTGAATATTAGGCGTGGAGTGAATATTCATTACTTTTAATGAGCGGGTACGCCTGTTCGCTCGGCCGGAAGACCTGCTGGCCTCAGAACGAGATGCAGCGAGGGCACGCAGTGAAGGTAAATAGGATGTGTTTTTTTGTTTGTTTTTTATAAAAACCATGCATACAAGGATAGGGGATGAGCCATGCATGCAGGGACCGGTAGCTGTGCATACAAGGATGGGGATGGGGAGCCATGCATACCAGGAAAGGGTTTGATTGGACAATGCTTACCCGGCTTATACTCGAGTCAATACGTTTTCCCAGTTTTCCGTGGCCAAATTAGGTGCCTCAACTTATACTTGGGTCAGCTTATACACGAGTATATACGGAACTTGGTTAATTGATTGTCTAAAGGGAATATACAGCGCCTCTCTCACTCAGCACTGGACCGCGGGAAGGGGGTAAGAGTTTTGTTTTTTTCTTTATCAATCTACAGCAGGGAACACGGATTTTTTTTTTTTTAAACCAGAAAATTTCTTCAGTAAGTAAAAATTCTGTAGTACTCATTATTTTCTGTCCTATCATTAGACGGGTATTCACTGTTTACACAGAATTTTTTGTTTCTCTATCGCTTCATTGGGGGACACAGGAACCATGGGATGTATGCTGCTGCCACTATTAGGCTGACACTATGCACAAAACAATTGAGCTCCTCCTCTGCAGTGTACACCCCATGGACTGGCATTCTGAAACTCATTTTAGTTTAGTGTCAGTAGGAGGTTGACAGGGGTCTTTCATTAGACCCTTATCTACCTCAATGTGCGTCGTTTTCTTTCAGGTTTTCCGGAGGGATACAGTGTGAATGGTCACAACTGTAATCCCACAAACAGACTGCGTACGACGTGTACTGCCACCCCATATTCTCATAGATCTGACAGCAGGACCAAGACCCCTAACACAGAAGCGTGTTTAGGAGATCTGGACTGGTCCTAGCTCAGTCTCCCCAGGGTTCTACCTCATCAGTAACTGCGTGGGATGAATAGAGGTGAGTATTTTATTAGCCCCTTTCCAGTTGAGATCACAGCAGTTCCACTGTGCTAGATGAGGGGCGCAGGGCTCGTTCAGGCTTGCACATCCCCCTCTGGTACATTGTTCCTCCAGGTACTTCTTCTGTACCTGGCACTATTCCGAGCTTAGTTTTTCTGCCAGCGGGCATATGGCGCGGGTAACCGCTGCGCAGCGCGGTGGCTCCTCTAGGAAGCCGCGTTGTTTGTTGTTCCACCGGCGTTCGCCGGTTTCTAATTTAGGCCCCGACTTCTGCCCACCCGGCTTTTCTCCCACCCATCTTTCACCCTCTCTCCCTGTTCTCGGCGAGCTTCGCCCACCGGCGCCATCTTTGTCCTCCCGGACCGCACGGTTAGCGCTGCCCTCTCCTCCCGGCCACATAGAGAGTGGGCTCACCTACTGTGCTGGGATCCTTCTTGGTCCCCCTGGGTTTTGCAGCTGGCTCCGCCTGCTCCTCCCAAACCCAGCAAAGTCTTCTTCCAGTGATTTTCTGCTTCCGGCTGCGATGGTTGACTCCGTCCCCTCTTCCGGCCTTGGAGAACGGGCTTTTGCTCCCCTCACGCCCACAGTGTGGCCCTGCATCTCCTGGCGGTCGCAATTTTCGGTGTGGGATCCGGCGCTGTTTCTTCTGCAGACCTGCTCTATCTTCGCAGTCCCTACAGCTGGGAAGCTACAGGACATCTGCCGTGAGTAGCTTTGCGCTGCAGACTGACACTCTGCTCTGCTCTCCTGTCCCCTAACCTTCTGGCATTTTCTTTAGGGGCGTGTTCATCATGTCTAACTCTAAGGGAGGTCGTTCTCATCCTGCTTCCTCCTCTACTTCCTCTGCCTTAGTCAAACACTTTGTGTGTTCGTCCTGTAATTGCAGGCTTCCCTCAGGTCAGTCCTCTCCCCTCTGTCAGGTCTGCAGGAATCCTGGCTGCGTCCTGCGCCCAGGAACCCCCTGCTGCTCCGCTTGAGAGCGACGACTCTACCCCAGGTTGTGCTTCCTCTCTGTCACAATCGGTAGCAGATCTGACAAGGGTGTCTCAGACCCTGGTGTCCATACATTATTTGCCCCTGCAGACGTCCGCTATTGCCAGCGGGTCGCAGGAAGCTCCATCCGAGCCTACCAATTTAGGCCGCAAAAGATTCAGACAGGAACGCTGGTCGGAGTCCTCTTCCCGTTCCATCTCGCCCCTCGGCCCATCTCTGCGGTCCGCTGCTTCCCTGTCTCTCCGCCCCCCCGCCATATCCCCCCTCTCCCCCCCCCCGAGTCACACGAGGCGTTCTCAGATGTGCCTTCGGAGGATGTTTTGGAGCTGGATTCGAACCAAATCGCTAGCACGCGGGATATGGTTCAGAGCCTCATTGGAACGATAAACCAGACAGGATTCCTTTACGAAACCCGCAGATCAGGTGGTTTCGTTTAGACGGTCTAAACCACCTTCCAAGGTTTTTGCCCTGACCAGAGAAAGAGAGTATCTGAACAGATGCTTTCAAAGAGGAAAGCGCCTCGGTGTATTAGATTTTTTTCTCCGGAACTCACCGCCAACTGGACTACTTCTCCATCAGTGGATCCGCCAGTCTCTAGACTGTCCACCAACACGGTCCTTCCGCTGTCTGGCGGAGCATCCCTGAAAGATTCTAATTATAGAATCCTTTGCGAAGTTAGCCTTCAAGGCGGCTTGCGTCCACTCTTTGTCCGGCCTTTGCTTCCACTTGGGTTGCAAAGTCTATAACAAAATGGGCCAAACAACTCCGTCGGGACATTCTTGCAGGGGCTCCGCCAGATCAGCTGGCGGAACTTGCCACCCAGATTTCTCACGCAGGGGATTATTTGGTTTCCGCCTCCCTGGATGCCGCGTCTTGTTCAGCTCAGGCGTCCAGTAATGTCATTGCCATCCGTCGTACCGTTAGGCTCAAGTCCTGGCAGGCGGACTTCTCATCAAAGTAGTCTCTTACCAGCCTGCCTTTTCAGGGATCGCGTCTTTTCGGTTTTAAGCTGAACCAAATTATTAAGGACACCATCGGGGGCATGAGTTCCTTGCTTCCCCAGTCCAAACCTCGCCGGCCTATTCCTCAGCAACAGTTTTTGTTCTTTCGGCCCTTTCGTCGTTTTTTGGCAACAGACTCCTTTTCCCGACAGCAGAGGCCACAGGTGCATCAAGATAGGAAAAAGGTATCCTTTTAGGCCTACTCCTTCCTGGCGCTCCCGCTACTCCTAAGGTAGATCCACCAGGCCTAGACCTGGAAGATCAACCTCGGCATGACTCAAGACGAGACCCCTGCTCATCTCCCAAGCTGGGCGGCCATCTCCTTTTTTTCAGAGACGTTTGGATCACCTCAGTGGAAGACGCCTGGGTCAGGGAAGTTGCATCCTCAGGATACAAAATAGAATTCATTTCTCGGCCCCGGGACTGGTTCTTTGAATCCCACCCTCAAAGAGACTCCGCTCTGGTTCTGGGTTTTTTTGCGTCTATCAATTCAGGGGTAATCATTCAAGAAAGAGAACGGTTCACAGGTTTTTTTTTCGAACCTGTTTGTGGTGCCGAAAAAAGATGGCAAGGTTTGTCCCATTTTGGACCTCAAGTTACTGAACAAAGGGGTTCGTCTGCGACATTTCATAATGGAATCCCTTCGTTAAGTAATCGCTTCCATGGAGGCACAGGAATTTCTGTGCTCCATAGACATACAGGATGCTTACCTTCACGTCCCTATTTTCCCGGGACATCACAAATTCCTGCGTTTCGCAGTACATCAGGATCATTTCCAGTTTGTTGCCTTGCCATTCGGTCTCACAACCGCTCCTAGGGTTTTCGCAAAAATCATGGCAGCGTTGATAGCCATTTTGAGGATCAGAGGTCTGGTGCTCTTTCCGTACCTCAACGAAATTCTCTTCAAGGCCCCGTCCTTTTCTCAGACTCGCGAAAGACTGACCATCATTCTCAACACCCTATCCTTTTTCGGGTGGCTTGTCAACCGGAAGAAGTTCTGCCCTGTTCCTTCTCAAAGAGAAGAGAGTCATTCTCCGTCGGGAAGTTCATCTGCTCCAGGGCCCCCGGCTTCCATCCTTCCAATCGGCCATGAAGGTCCTGGGGAGGATGGTAGCAACGTTGGAAGCAATTCCCTCCGCCCAATTTCAATCAAGACCTCTTCAGCAGGCAATTCTTTCACAGTGGAACAAGTCTGTCTTTTCTCTGGATCGTCCGATTCGGCTTTCGTCCTGGGTCAAACAGTCCCTCAATTAGTGGCTGACGTCACCCCTCATATTCCAGGGCAGGTCCTTCCAGTTCACTGGCAGGTGGTGACGACGGATGCCAGTCTCCTCGGTTGGGGGGGCGGTGTTTCGTCACCTGCCTGTTCAGGGTCGCTGGTCGGAGCAGGAGTCTTCTCTGCCGATCAACGTCCTCGAGATACGGGCCATCTTTCTGTCTCTCCTTCACTGGGAAAGGTTTCTCAGTGGTCTACCAATCCGAATTCAGTTGGACAGTGCCACAGCAGTAGCATATGTCAACCACCGGGGGGGGACTAGGTGTTTCCTGGCTTTGGCCGAGGTATCCAAGATCCTCCCTTGGGCAGAGGCGACGGTTCCGGTGATATCCGCGGTGCACATTCCCGGCATGGACAATTGGGCCGCCGATTTTCTCAGCCGTGAGGGCCTCGCGGCAGGGGGAATGGTCCATGCATCAGGAGGTCTTCCGTCAGATTTGCCTTCGATGGAGGACTCCGGATGTGGACCTCATGGCGTCCTGACTGAACAGGAAGGTCCTGCGATCCTCTCGTGGTGGGTGCTGATGCTCTGGCCATTCCTTGGTCTCAGTTCATGCTCCCCTATCTATTTCCACCCCGTCCCCTGCTTCCCAAGCTGTTGAAAAAGATCAAGGCGGAAGGGGTGCCGGTCATTCTGATCGCACCGGATTGGCCCAGAAGATCTTGGTTTGCAGAGATAGTCAACCTTCTCGCGGACGCTCTCTGGCGGCTTCCAGACAGACTCGATCTGCTGTCTCAGGGCCCGATCTGCCACCTTGGTCCCACAGTTTGATGGCGTGGCTGTTGAGACCGCGGTTCTAAAAGCGTCCGGATTTTCAGATCCGGTGATTCACACTATGATCCAGGCTAGGAAGCCGTCGTCCTCCAGGATCTACTATCGAACCTGGAGGGCCTATTTCCTCTGGTGTGAGTCCAATCACGTCCCACCTATGTCTTTTTCTCTTCCTTCTATTTTGGCCTTCCTCCAGGCAGGACTGGATGCGGGTCTTGCCCTTAGTTCCCTAAAGGGTCAAGTTTCAGCACTTTCCATCCTTTTCCAGAAGATGTTAAAACCCCGACCACATGTCAAGACCTTCCTTCAGGGAGTAGCGCATGCTTCTCTCCCGTACAGGGCTCCTGTGGATCTATGGGATCTCAATCTTGTTCTAGAGGTCCTGAAGGGTTCCCCCTTTGAGCCTCTCAGGGTAGTTTCCCTGTCAGTTCTATCTTGGAAGGTGGCCTTTCTTGTGGCCATCACTTCTATCCGGTGCGTTTCGGAGTTGGCGGCCCTTTCTTGTCGACCTCCTTTCTTGGTTATCTACCAGGACAAGCTGGTCCTGAGGCCTCCGCCTTTCTTCCTTCCTAAGGTGATATCCACCTTCCACCTCAATGAGGTCATCGTCCTACCTTCTTTTTGCCCAGCTCCGACTCATCCCCTGCAGCGTTCTTTGAACAAGCAGCTAGACCTGGTCAGGACGCTGAGGGTCTACCTGGCTAGAACGGCTTCTTTTCGGAAGACGGACTCTCTTTTCGTCATTCCTGATGGCAGGCGTAGAGGCCTACCGGCTTCCAAGGCGACTATTGCTCGCTGGATCAGAACAGCAATTTTGGATGCTTACCGGGTCAAGAACAGTGTGTCCCCTCCTGGGGTTAAGGCTCACTCTACCCGGGCAGTTGACGCCTCCTGGGCTGTGCACCACAGGGCTTCCGCCCTACAGCTTTGCAAAGCGGCAACCTGTCTTCCATCCACACGTTCGCCAAATTTTACAAGGTCCATTCCTACGCTTCGGCGGACATCAGCCTATGCAGAACGATCTTGCAGGCGGCATTGGTGAGTCCTCCGACCTGATGGAAGTCTGTTTTCCCTCCCAGGGAAGGGACATCCCTGCTTTGGGACATCCCATAGTTCCTGTGTCCCCCCCCCAATGAAGCGTTAGAGAAAACAGGATTTTTGTTGCTTATCATAAAATCTGTTTCTCTGAGCCTTCATTGGGGGATTCAGCACTGTCCAATGTTGATCAGTTCCTTGGTGTTCTGTGTTCTATGTTTGGTTCTTTTATGTTCCATGTTAACAGCGCAAATATCTGTGTTCTTCCGGCTTTGTTTTCTCCTACTGCTTTCTCACTAACTGAGTTTCAGAATGCCAGTCGGTGGGGTATACACTGCAGAGGAGGAGTTACCTTTTTTTTTTGTGCATAGTGTCAGCCTCCTACAGCAGCAGCATACACCCTATGGTTCCTGTGTCCCCCAATGAAGGCTCCGAGAAACAGATTTTACGGTAAGCAACCAAAAATCCTGGTTGTTTTTTGTGTAGTACTGCTTTCCAGATTTATATTTGTATTCCACAGCAGTGTGCAGAGTTCCCAGCAGAGTAAAGAGTACCTTTCATTTGTAGACCTTTTGATCTCTCAAAACACCACTCTGAAAGGCGCAAGTCCATCATCGGCTGCATGTACAGAGCTATAGACTGCCTGAAACGTAAGTCTGTATCCAGTGATTGCTCTGCGTATTGTGGTGCTGGACCCACAGTGACCTTCAAGTCTGTACGCTGCTCTCCGTGTGCAGATCATGCATTCACCGCACATTACACAGTGGGGTTTTGAACGATCAGTGGGGTCTCGGGCGACGGACGCCCACCAAACCCTTGTAACTTATTGAAACTTTTTGTTAATCGTTTCTGTGATTCTAGAGGAGTATTTAAAAGGATAAATGGGGTCAGACGATCCTTCTAATGTGTTTTTTGTTTTTTTCAGGGCACTGAATGAAATGTGGAAATGTCAGAACATGCTAAGGAGCCACGTCCGGGAGTTATTAGATTTGCACAAGCTGCCAACAGTAAGCTTGCCTTATAACATGCCTTGTGATTTTTGTTTCTAAACTGGTGCTTCTGTTACAAGTGTCAGACGTACTACAAGATGCATTTGGCTGCTGCTGTGTACTAGAGTTGAGCAAATATGTTCCAAAATGATCGTTGAATCTGAATTTGCCATATTCGTGCTATATTGGTACCCTTTTCATGCCGATTTTATGTTTGACAATTGTTTTTGAATGTATTCCCTCATTTCTTCTCCCATTGACTAGAATGGCATTCGGCTGTGTTCAGAGAATATTGTAAATATAATATTTGCTGCCGATTGCAATCCAAACCGAATATTGAAAAATTCGCTCAACTCTGTCTACCTTTTGTATGACCAGTGTGTGTTTGTCACATTTTATTGTATCATTGTTCTTAATGTGTATTCTCTTATTTCTATTTTCAGTCAGAAGCAAACAGTACAGCCATGTTCGGAAAATTAATGACAATAGCAAGTGAGTAATTCTCACCAAGGCAGTGTCGCCTACAGAGGGTCCAGTTTTGGATGCCAATCGGAAAGTTAAAAAGCTGGAAATTTGCTGCAGCTTGTATTCCATTTTGCTGTTCATTTATAAGGAATGTTTCGCTACATGTCTTATCCTTATGTTCAGATTACGTTTTTTATTTGCTTTCTTACCTATTTTCTAGAAAATTTACCTGATCCTGGAAAAGCACAAGATTTTGTCAAAAAGTTCAATCAGGTTTTAGGTGATGACGAGAAACTTCGGTCTCAACTGGAGTTGCTTATAAGCCCGACGTGCTCGTGTAAACAGGCGGATATCTGTGTGGTAAGAAGGCTGAGATTTTAGAAATTAAGTTTAAAGGGTTGTTAAAAAAATAAAAAGCTAGTCAATAATTTGCTGAATGTTAGGGGTCTGATCTCTGGGATCCCCAGTGTGCCTGAAAATGGGGCTCTGCATCCCTGTCTTGAATGTTTTGGCATACGCTCCATTTATTGGCTATGGGACTGCCGGAGAAAATCGAGAACTGTGTGTCTGACGGGTATGGGATCACTTGCTTTTTTGTTGATCATTTTTTAAATGCATAGTACATAACTCATAAAAGTACTGGTCTGTTGAACATAAGGCTACGTTCACATTAGCATTGCGCGCCGCTGCGTCGGCGAGGCAACGCACGCAAAAACGCGTGCAAACGCACGCAAAAACGCTGCGTTTTGCGACGCGTGCGGCGTTTTTTGACGAAAATCGGACGCAAGAAAATGCAACTTGTTGCATTTTCATGCGTCCGACGCTAGCGTCAAAAACGACGCACGTGTCGGAAAACAACGCGAAAAACGCATGCGTCCCCCATGTTAAACATAGGGGCGCATGACGCGTGTGTCGCCGCTGCGTTTCCCGACGCAGCGTCGGGAAACGCTAATGTGAACGTAGCCTAATGGGGGATTGTTTTCATGCCCATATTGAAAAAGTTAATGTCCGGCTTCAGTTTTAATCATATGTAGTTCAGGACCCACCGCAACATGTTCATCTGAAAGTGGCCTAAAGGCTGCTTTCAGATGCCAGTGATGTGGGCACATTCACTTCTGTTTTGGGCTATAATAAAATAAATCTCAACAGTATCCTATTGTAGTGGCTAATCGAATTCTTTTATTTATTTATTTATTTTTTTAAAGCGAGAAATTGCCAGAAAACTAGCTAACCCTAAGCAACCAACTAATCCATTCTTGGAAATGGTGAAATTTCTCCTGGAAAGAATAGCTCCTGTGCATATAGATTCAGAAGCGATCAGGTATTTATAACTTGTTTGTTTGACGTACCTTTGGATTACCATTTAGATCAGCTCAGTAATTCTAGCAGATAAGTTTGTATTGCTTCTGCAGCACCTAATAGTCCAGTTTTAGTGCGACCGATAAATCATCAGGACCTTCTTAAATGGAGCAAAAGCCTCTATTTAAAGATTTGCAACTCATTTTATTTTCCAGTGCATTAGTAAAGTTGATGAACAAATCCATTGAAGGTACTGTAGATGATGAAGAGGAAGGTGTGAGTCCCGATTCTGCAATTCGAGCAGGACTGGAACTGCTTAAGGTATTTTTTTATTTTATTTTTTTTTTTAACTCCAGTATGAGAATATATTGGAAGTGTTGTATTTGACCACTGCATGTGACGCTCGCCCTTTTGCAATTGATTTTGTGTGTGTGTGTGTGTGTCGCTAGTTGTGGTAGAATGTAATAGGTGGGCAATGATAACATGATTGTTTTTTTGTTTTGTTTTTTGTGGATTGTGTGGAGTTACGCATGTGTCTCTAGTAATGGATTAGCCACTGATGCTACTCATAGAGGTAATATTAGGCCAATTGTAAAAATGAACTAAATTAATGGACTTGTGTGGTTACTTATAGGTACTGTCCTTTACACATCCAACTGCTTTCCACTCAGCAGAGACGTACGAGTCTTTCCTACAGTGCCTTCGTATGGATGATGACAAGGTAGCCGAAGCAGCCATCCAGATATTTCGCAACACAGGGCATAAAATAGAAACAGATTTGCCACAGATTCGATCGTAAGTCATTTTAAAGAATGAAATATAATTTTGTATTTCTCTTATTGCTTCATTAAGGGACGCAAAGGCCATCGGTGTGTGTATAAACCCTGAGGGGAATTTATAAATCCTATGTCTTTATATATACAGCAAGCTCAGGAGCTGAGCCCTCTCCATAGAACCCCATACAAGTGCTGGCTTCATTATGTGGCTGACACCCAAGACTAGCTGATGCGACCATAACCTAGCTCAGATCGCATCAGTGTAACTTCTTAAACGCCACAATTATCTGCAGTGAAGAAGTATTTAAAATGACCACTATGAGTTTTGAGCCTATTTTACACCTACCTCCCCCCAATCCCAATTCCTCTCCCTCAAGCTATGTGATCATGAGCTGTAATGGCAGCCAGTGCCTTCTGAAGGCCTCAGTGTCTGCCATGGTCATCTTCCTATGAAGTCCAGCCGAGGACCACAAACTTAACAATGCACGTCAGTAATATGGTATACTACAGTATTCCAGTGTACTGTATTGGCGATCATAGTTCAGTTCACCTAAGGAAACTAACTAAAGGTGCAAAGATATGTAAAAATATATTTGTTACGAATACCTTCTCCGTGGTGTCACCTATTCGTCACGTGCCCACTCTCACACGTGATTTGGGGTTGTGCCTGCAAGGGTTAATCTATCTCCCCACTCTCAGTCCAGCATTCAACCTCTGTCCTATGCTGTAATGGGAGCATAAATCACACACCGACCCAGGCCACACACCGACCCAGGCCACACACCCGCTCATACACGCTGCCACTACTCATCGAATACACGGGCGATGAGTCCCGGAACTAATGATACTAATAATGTCTATCACTCATAAGGCTCACACACCTTAGGCTATGGATTCTTTTAGAACATTCAAGGTTCAACTTGTTAAAGTTTTATACTTTAATAACAAAAGGTTCAATGCTTACAATAAGAAAAAGGTATAAAAATATGATAATAAAAAGACATACAACTTATGCAAAACAGTATCAAAATAAACAGGAGAAATTTACAGAAATTATCTAACTGGTAGTTGCTTTCTGCTCCCTGCTTTTTGATTGGCCACGGCCGCACTACTAATGAATATATTATTTTCTCTTGTGAAAAGGTTCTCAGGAATAGATACCCTCAGGCCGCAATTAGCATCTCCCCTCCAAGACCTAGGAGGTGCCAAATGTTACTTTTCTTCTTGGCCCTAGCTAGACCTCCTGGTGAGATATGGAGACGCAATTTCTACTAGTCCCAAGGAAGTACCTATTAACACCTAGGTGCGACTTGCCTTCAGGACAGATGTTACATTATCACTAGTCACACATATAACCCTAGACATATGTCACTACACACATATAGATATATATACACATATTTCACCACAATATTTATTTAATATAAAAGCTTAAATCTGCCCACTTTTTCCCCAAAATTAAGCTTTTTTGCAACATATGACTGGTTCATGGCTGATGTCGGGGCCCTTCTACTTTCCGGGGGAATCTTAGTTTTTCCCCTACCTTGGTGATTTTCTCTCTTGTCCCATCTTGATCATGCCTGCTAAACCCATGGGTTCTCGAATCTCATTTTCAGATCGAACATAGCCTAGATCCTCTTCTGGTATTTTGAAGTGTTTTCCCTCAGTACATAGCCCCATGCTGTTGGTGCCAACAGAATCTCTTCTGCTGTGCAAGCATTGGATCTCTGAACTATTCTGCCGTCACTTCTGCACAGGCGAGGTAGAATATCAGACGATCCAGTGTAGGCTTACAGCCAGCTGTGGTTCTGCCTGCTGTCTCGTGGCCTATTTTTCTATTTGCGATATACATTTAATTTCCCACCCAGCAGAACTGCTTTAAGACTTCCAATGGTTCCTATGTCCCCAATGAAGGAAACGAGTAAAGGAGATATTTAGAAGAGATAAGTGTGTGCAGAACGGATGCATGCGGAATCCCACAATCTAATAGCTCAGGCCCAACTTTTCCTAGAAAGTTGAGCCCTATTGGGGGCACTATGGTTCCATCTTTGCACATTTAACAATTTATATTTAGTGAAATCACCATTCTAGGACTGCTCACTGTGTGCGGGTTTGCACAATAGTGTTAGGTCCACCTGCAGTGTGGAGCTTACTGATTTGTAGAACACTTGTCTTAAGATTGTTTGACACGATTTTTCAGTCTTACATTTTGGGGTTTCTTACGTTCAAACTGCAATATTAATTTGCTAAATTTATGGTTTAATAGGACGCTTATTCCAATTTTGCATCAGAAGGCAAAGAGGGGAACGCCTCATCAAGCAAAGCAGGCTGTACACTGCATCCATTCTATATTCTCCAACAAAGAAGTGCAACTGGCTCAGATCTTTGAGGTATATTATTTTTATGTTCAAAATGGTTAATTACAAGTAAAGCTGTGCAAAAAATGTTTTGTTTTTTTTTGTTTTTTTTATAAAGTGAATGTTTGATATTCTGCATGTTCAAAGCTTTCAGATTTAAATGGAAAGTGTACTTAGTACTATAGTCAAATTAACACTTTCTCTGTCAAAAAGCATAATGGCATCATATTAAGGAAACATTCCCAAAAAATGTTTAATTTCCTAAACCTGCCTAAATGTGTTGAGTAATGTCAGTGAAATAAAATACTCGCCGATCAGTCTTCCCCAGGTTTCAGTGCTGCACCAATCATCTTGTTGCTCATGTGACTTACATTCCGACTTGCTGGATCACACAGGGATTTATGTGTGAACGCTGTCACTTTTACAATGTAAGTCTATGGAACAACACCGTGAAGCTACAGAGGGTTACATTGTAAAAGCGACTTCCAGTTCTCTTTTAAACCCTTTGTGATCCAGCGAGTTGTAACTTTAGTCACTTGAGAAATGAGAGGAGCGATGCTGGAAAACCGGCGAAGACTGCAATCGGCAAATATTCTGTTGCATTACACAACACACAGGTTTATCAAATAAAACCTTTCTTGGGAGTGCTTCTCTAAAATTTTCAACACGTTTATTATTCTTTGGGCATTGTTTGGGGGCATTTCATGAGGTTCAAAGTCGAAGCACAGCATCAAGTTTTGAGTCATAAGGAATCACAGCCTATTACCGTCATCTATATTCCAGATATAGCAGACATTTTTTCATTTGTGTTTTCTATTTTTTTCTTGTTCTGTTGAATATTTTGCTTATTTTTTTCTCTCTGATATATGATGCTGAACTTGTATGGTATCCAGGGTGTAAACGTATATATCACCCATGCAAACGAGCTCTCATAAGACCGAGCAGAGCATTTATTTATGAGAAGGTAATGAGGGATTGGCCTCAGCTTTTTCGGGCTCTTTTGTGCATTGGCCCAATTTAAAATGAGAGACACTATATGTGATACCTGATATAGCAGAACATCTTTTCATTTGTGTTTTATTACTTTTTTCTTGTTCTGTTGAATATTCTGCTCATTTTTTATCTCTGACATCTTATGCTGAACCCGTATGGTATCCAGGGTGTAAACTTATATATCACCCAAACATAGGAACACCTACTGAGTGAGCCGATATATCTGCTATTCCGGATTTGAGACACCTTGTCTAGGTATCTACCTTTTGTATAGGTCCTATGTATAGGTCTGCCTTTAATGACATGTAGGTCATAATGTGCTAACAAAGACAGTGACATATTGTTATATATACTAGAGGTTCCTATTCTTTATGACCTCTGAGTATTTATGAGCACAATATATCTGTGCTCTATTGTACCCCATAATTTTGATTATTGCTTGTGTACCATTATTCATATCTTAAGAACATTTTTTCATCAAGCAGTATCTATACTATTTTGCTGATATAGCCTTGGGGTACACGGAATTTAGTGGACTTTTACGCAGCACTATTTTTTGCCGCGTTGTTTTTAGTATGTTTTGTTACACTTTTTTCACTTCTTTTTTTCACTTTTTTCACGTTTTTGGTTAGTGTGACCTTTTGGTCAATTTGTGTGTATGTCTGTGGGGACCTGGGCGTGGGTAGTTGGTAGGGCCCAGTAGGGCAAGAAGGGACAGTCGACGTGGAGCGGGGGCGCCACATCGAAATTTAGGGTGCCAACCTCCGCTGTTAGGCAGGTGAAAGCTACTATAGGGCCACCTAACAGGGACTGTGTCAGGAATACATTTGTTACTACTCCCTGAATTTTTCCTAGCCTACCCATACCCAGGTGGTTGATGTTGGTAGCATACATTTAAGTATATTTAATTGTCTATGAGAATTTTAGATATTATTAATAAAGCATTCTTTTAGGATATTGCGTTTCTTTTTGGTTGTCCAATTAAGTATATCCTTACATTATTCTAGTTGGTTGTTTACTTGTAACTATAACTTACATATAAGTAGCATCACATGCCATTGAAGATGACAAGCTAGAGTTTGCAGCATAATGTAACTATAACCCAACCCAATAATTTGAAGTTCTTTCTGTCTAGAGATGAGCGAATTTGTTTGGAAATGATCACCGACTCTGAATTTGCCATATTAGTGCTGTATTGGTACCCTATTCGTGCCGAATTTGTTTGAAGATCGGTTCCAAACATATTTGGTCATTTCTACTCTCATTGACTCCAGTGACGTTCGGCGAATATTTGCTAATTCAATATTCGCTGCCGATCGTAATCCGAACCGAATTTTTCAAAAATTCGCTCAACTTTATTTCTAACAATATTTGCTCTTGTTCTCTGCAATGATAAAACTTGTATTCTGTTCTTGTTGTTGTAGCCCCTCAGTCGAAGTCTCAATGCGGATGTACCAGAACAGTTAGTAACGCCTCTAGTATCGCTGGGTCACATTTCCATGTTGGCACCTGATCAGTTTGCTTCACCAATGAAATCAGTTGTGGCAAACTTCATTGTGAAAGATCTGCTAATGAATGATCGGGTACGACTCCTCCAGTCAACCATTGTTGTATTATTGATTTATTTAAAATATAAGTGGAGAAATTAGCTAAAAAATATTTTTTTATCTACAGACCAATGGTGATAAGAATGGCAAACTGTGGTCACTTGATGAAGAAGTTTCACCAGAAGTTCTTGCTAAAGTAAGGCTACTTATATTTTGAGGGTTTATGGTCATTTTTTTTTAAATTAGAACGTAGTGTGGTTTTCTATTTTTTGGAAGTGCTTTTATAATTTGCTTTGACATGTATGTGTAGGATAAATCTATAGTTATGTAATATACACCAGTATCAGAAAGTATAAGACAATGGAAATATCCAGTAACTCAATTAACATTACATTGTATGTAAACGTTTCTAATGGTTACGTTTGTCATCAACTTGCATAAGTGATGTGGTTCGGGTTGTTTTGCAGAAAGGTCTTTATGCAAGACCTTGTACACACACATGCACTTGTTTTTTTTTTGTTTTTTTTAATTTTTTTTATGAAGCTTCTTTATCTTGCTACATAATGTTACACAATATATTTTGTTGTGTAGTTGTTATTTGTAATGTGTTTGTCTGTTGATGAAATCCTTAGTGCTTTCTAATAAAATCAATACAAACCAGAAGACCCCTGTCTCACGGTGAAATAGGTGCTTTTAGTTGCATCCTCGTAAGCCAAACGTAGATTTTTTTGGATTAGTTGAAGCTGCACCAGGAGGGTGGTATGATTCAGCTGAAATATTTCTGCTACTCATTGACACTTGTCATTTGTGTTTTTCTATATGTGAATTACGTCTGTGGTGTTTGAGTATATCCATTTAGTATATCTTTGGTGTTTTTGTCTAGACACACTAAGAAATGAATAACTTTAATGTCTGAACTTTTGGTACCTTCACACTAAACGACGCTGCAGCGATCCAGACAACGATCCGGATCGCTGCAGCGTCGCTGTTTGGTCGCTGGAGAGCTGTCACACAGACCGCTCTCCAGCGACCAACGATGCCGGTAACCAGGGTAAACATCGGGTTACTAAGCGCAGGGCCGCGCTTAGTAACCCGATGTTTACCCTGGTTACCAGCGTAAAAGTAAAAAAAAACAAACACTACATACTTACCTTCCGCTGTCTGTCCCCCGGCGCTGTGCTTCTCTGCACTAACTGTGAGCACAGCGGCCGGAAAGCAGAGCGGTGACGTCACCACTGTGCTCTGCTTTCCGGCTGGCCGGCGCTCACACTGCAGAGAAGCACAGCGCCGGAGGACAGACAGCGGAAGGTAAGTATGTAGTGTTTTGTTTTTTTTTTCTTTTACGCTGGTAACCAGGGTAAACATCGGGTTACTAAGCGCGGCCCTGCGCTTAGTAACCCGATGTTTACCCTGGTTACCAGCGAAGACATCGCTGAATCGGCGTCACACACGCCGATTCAGCGATGTCTGCAGGGAGTCCAACGACTAAATAAAGTTCTGGACTTTCTGCAGCGACCAACGATGGCACAGCAGGATCCTGATCGCTGCTGCCTGTCAAACTGAACTATATCGCTAGCCAGGACGCTGCAACATCACGGATCGCTAGCGATATCGTTCAGTGTGAAGGTACCTTTTAGACAACTGTTCTAATAAAGCAAAAATCATGTTCATACTTGAATATTTTTGTTTTTATAAAAAAAAAATATGTAAATATGTTTGTAATAGGCATAAAAGTAGTAACCATAAGGCACAGTCTTGTCTACATGTTTGGGAGACACTGAAAATCTTTTGGTATAACCGTTGTCTCCAGGAGGTGATACAAAGTAAGAACAAGTCCTGGTTATTCCTACCAAACTATACTACCACCTTGCAGGCGCTGAGATAAATGCCTTTTAGCATGGTATCTATAGCTGACACACTCCTGCTTTTGCAGTTCTGTTTTTTCAATATTTTTGTATTTTGCCTTTTTTCCCTTTAACCTACACAATCGTATGACACATCCTATAGCGGTCTGTATATTTTTTTCCTCCGACAATACATTGACCATTGATCCTTACACAGAGTTTTAAAAACAGATCCGTGTGTCCGGTCCATGAGACCAGGAGCATATCCTATTCTCATACATTTTGCGGATCAGACTCTGTCATTAAAGTCTGGGGCAATCCATGTAGAACAGATAACTGAAGACAGACTGTGTACTTCTGAGCTTCGTCTGTTTTTATACTGACTCATTACATGAATGGACCATGATTAGATCGCTCATCGGCACCTCAGCACATAATGCACTGCCACAGCTTATTTTGACATCAGCGCTCTGCTCCCTGCCTGATGCGGGTCAGCAGTGGATTGCAACCTGTATTTACGACATTTATGACATGTCCAGGAGCTATGACTGTCATAGAAGCTGTGAAATTAGTATTCATGGATCCCGAGGGAAGGGGATAGCAAGTAGAGCTCGGATAGAACGACTTCAGCTTGGCAGGGGCTGGCCATGACCCCTGATTTTTGGATAGCATGAAAGGAGATGGTTATGGTGTGGGCTATCACTAGAAGCCAGGAGCAGGTTAAGCCCATGTCCCAGGAGGTAGAGGGAGCACTGAGGAGCAGATCCACCGTCACTTGTATGGAGCGTGGCAGCGCCCACTAAACGACTTCTGCCTGGGAGTATCGCATACATCACCACCTTTCCCTGCTCAGAAACCGGCAAATCCTCAGAGCGCTGGGGGTGTTCATAAGTCTGCAGACTTCTCATTTTAGACCGGACAACCCCTTTAAGCCATTTATTTGCTTCCTATTGAGGTCCATGGATGAATCTCGTTCCTGGACCGAACTCCTGAAGTGATCTTGCAGTCATGTGAAGTGTCCAGAATTGTCCATCCCTGCATTAGCTGTATACTAAGCAGAGAAGTGCCTCCATGAGGAGGATCGGTCACAGCCGCCTTTGGACTATTGTTCAAGCTTCTTATTAAAGTTTTTCAGATTTTAGAAAAACCTCTATGGCTGCAAGACCAAGCTGTGTGTTGTGTCCACAAATCACCTAAACTGCTACATCCAGGTGACCAGATGTTCCTGCACAGCTCACCAACCGAGTTCCTAGGGGTATTTTCCCTCCTAGAATCTGCCACGTCCAACTGCCTGGATTTCTGCTCCGTTCTTTGTATAGTACATGCTTTTATGAGAGGGCCTGTAATACTGCACCCAGGTATGAAGCGTACAAATTTGTCAGTTTTACTTTTTCTTTTCAGGTGCAAGCAATAAAGCTACTAGTGCGTTGGTTGCTGGGTATGAAGAACAATCAGTCAAAGTCTGCAAACTCCACTTTACGATTGCTCTCTGCCATGTTAGTCAGCGAAGGGGACCTGACGGAACACAAAAAAATAAGGTCAGTTGAAAAGCACGAGTAATGGCCAGAGGCCTACATTGACCCAGCATGTAGCACCTTATAGGCTTTGTATTGATGTCTATGACCAAACATTGATATTGACCGTCATTGTTTCAGTAAGTCCGATATGTCACGACTGAGATTAGCGGCCGGTGGCGCCATTATGAAGTTGGCACAAGAGCCTTGTTACCATGAAATAATCACGCCGGAGCAATTCCAATTATGTGCACTTGTTATTAATGTAAGTATGGCCTTTATTAACCCCTTCATGACCCAGCCTATTTTGACCTTAAAGACCTTTCCGTTTTTTGCAATTCTGACCAGTGTCCCTTTATGAGGTAATAACTCAGGAACGTTTCAACGGATCCTAGCGGTTCTGAGATTGTTTTTTCGTGACATATTGGGCTTCATGTTAGTGGTAAATTTAGGTCAATAAATTCTGCGTTTATTTGTGATAAAAACGGAAATTTGGCGAAAATTTTGAAAATTTTGCAATTTTCACATTTTGAATTTTTATTCTGTTAAACCAGAGAGATATGTGACACAAAATAGTTAATAAATAACATTTCCCACATGTTTACTTTACATCAGCACAATTTTGGAAACAAAATTTTTTTTTGTTAGGAAGTTATAAGGGTTAAAATTTGACCAGCGATTTGTCATTTTTACAACGAAATTTACAAAACCATTTTTTTTGGGGACCACCTCACATTTGAAGTCAGTTTGAGGGGTCTATATGGCTGAAAATACCCAAAAGTGACACCATTCTAAAAACTGCACCCCTCAAGGTACTCAAAACCACATTCAAGAAGTTTATTAACCCTTCAGGTGCTTCACAGCAGCAGAAGCAACATGGAAGGAAAAAATGAACATTTAACTTTTTAGTCACAAAAATTATCTTTTAGCAAGTTTTTTTATTTTGCCAATGGTAAAAGGAGAAACTGAACCACAAAAGTTGTTGTCCAATTTGTCCTGAGTACGCTGATACCTCATATGTGGGGGTAAACCACTGTTTGGGCGCACGGCAGGGCTTGGAAGGGAAGGAGCGCCATTTGACTTTTTGAATCAAAAATTGGCTCCACTCTTTAGCGGACACCATGTCACGTTTGGGGAGCCCCCGTGTGCCTAAAAATTGGAGCTCCCCCACAAGTGACCCCATTTTGGAAACTAGACATCCCAAGGAACTTATCTAGATGCATAGTGAGCACTTTGAACCCCCAGGTGCTTCACAAATTGATCCGTAAAAATGAAAAAGTACTTTTTTTTCCACAAAAAAATTCTTTTAGCCTCAATTTTTTCATTTTCACATGGGCAACAGGATAAAATGGATCCTAAAATGTGTTGGGCAATTTCTCCTGAGTACACCAATACCTCACATGTGGGGGTAAACCACTGTTTGGGCACATGGTAAGGCTCGGAAGGGAAGGAGCGCCATTTGACTTTTTGAATCAAAAATTGGCTCCACTCTTTAGCGGACACCATGTCACGTTTGGGGAGCCCCCGTGTGCCTAAAAATTGGAGCTCCCCCACAAGTGACCCCATTTTGGAAACTAGACATCCCAAGGAACTTATCTAGATGCATAGTGAGCACTTTGAACCCCCAGGTGCTTCACAAATTGATCCGTAAAAATGAAAAAGTACTTTTTTTTCCACAAAAAAATTCTTTTAGCCTCAATTTTTTCATTTTCACATGGGCAACAGGATAAAATGGATCCTAAAATGTGTTGGGCAATTTCTCCTGAGTACACCAATACCTCACATGTGGGGGTAAACCACTGTTTGGGCACATGGTAAGGCTCGGAAGGGAAGGAGCGCCATTTGACTTTTTGAATGAAAAATTATTTCCATCGTTAGCGGACACCATGTCGCGTTTGGATAGCTCCTGTGTGCCTAAACATTGGCGCTCCCCCACAAGTGACCCCATTTTGGAAACTAGACCCCCCAAGGAACTTATTTAGATGCCTAGTGAGCACTTTAAACCCTCAGGTGCTTCACAAATTGATCTGTAAAAATGAAAAAGTACTTTTTTTTCACAAAAAAATTATTTTCGCCTCAATTTTTTCATTTTCACATGGGCAGTAGGATAAAATGGATCATAAAATTTGTTGGGCAATTTCTCCCGAGTACGCCGATACCTCATATGTGGGGGTAAACCACTGTTTGGGCGCACGGCAGGGCTCGGAAGGGATGGCACGCCATTTGGCTTTTTAAATGGAAAATTAGCTCCAATCATTAGCGGACACCATGTCACGTTTGGAGAGCCCCTGTGTGCCTAAACATTGGAGATCCCCCAGAAATGACACCATTTTGGAAACTAGACCCCCAAAGGAACTAATCTAGATGTGTGGTGAGGACTTTGAACCCCCAAGTGCGTCACAGAAGTTTATAACGCAGAGCCATGAAAATAAAAAAAAAAAAATTATTTTCTCAAAAATGATCTTTTAGCCTGCAATTTTTTATTTTCCCAAGGGTAACAGGAGAAATTTGACCCCAAAAGTTGTTGTCCAGTTTCTCCTGAGTACGCTGATACCCCATATGTGGGGGTAAATCACTGTTTGGGCACATGCCGGGGCTCGGAAGTGAAGTAGTGACGTTTTGAAATGCAGACTTTGATGGAATGCTCTGTGGGCGTCACGTTGCGTTTGCAGAGCCCCTGATGTGGCTTAACAGTAGAAACCCCCCACAAGTGACCCCATTTTGGAAACTAGACCCTCAAAGGAACTTATCTAGATGTGTGGTGAGCACTTTGAACCCCCAAGTGCTTCATAGAAGTTTATAATGCAGAGCCGTGAAAATAATAAATACGTTTTCTTTCCTCAAAAATAATTATTTAGCCCAGAATTTTTTATTTTCCCAAGGGTTACAGAAGAAATTGGACCCCAAAAGTTGTTGTCCAGTTTCTCCTGAGTACGCTGATACCCCATATGTGGGGGTAAACCACTGTTTGGGCACATGCCGAGGCTCGGAAGTGAAGTAGTGACGTTTTGAAATGCAGACTTTGATGGAATGCTCTGCGGGCGTCACGTTGCGTTTGCAGAGCCCCTGATGTGGCTTAACAGTAGAAACCCCCCACAAGTGACCCCATTTTGGAAACTAGACCCCGAAAGGAACTTATCTAGATGTGTGGTGAGCACTTTGAACCCCCAAGCGCTTCATAGAAGTTTATAATGCAGAGCCGTGAAAATAATAAATACGTTTTCTTTCCTCAAAAATAAATATTTAGCCCAGAATTTTTTATTTTCCCAAGGGTTACAGGAGAAATTGGACCACAAAAGTTGTTGTCCAGTTTCTCCTGAATACGCTGATACCCCATGAGTGGGGGTAAACCACTGTTTGGGCACACGTCGGGGCTCAGAAGGGAAGTAGTGACTTTTGAAATGCAGACTTTGATGGAATGGTCTACGGGTGTCACGTTGCGTTTGCAGAGCCCCTGGTGTGCCTAAACAGTAGAAACCCCCACAAGTGACCCCATTTTAGAAATTAGACCCCCCAAGGAATTTATCTAGATATGTGGTGAGCACTTTGAACCCCCAAGTGCTTCACAGACGTTTACAACGCAGAGCCGTGAAAATAAAAAATCATTTTTCTTTCCTCAAAAATTATGTTTTAGCAAGCATTTTTTTAGATTCACAAGGGTAACAGGAGAAATTGGACCCCAGTAATTGTTGCGCAGTTTGTCCTGAGTATGCTGGTACCCCATATGTGGGGGTAAACCACTGTTTGGGCACACGTCGGGGCTCAGAAGTGAGGGAGCACCATTTGACTTTTTGAATACGAGATTGGCTGGAATCAATGGTGGCGCCATGTTGCGTTTGGAGACCCCTGATGTGCCTAAACAGTGGTAACCCCTCAATTCTACCTCCAACACTAACCCCAACACACCCCTAACTCTAATCCCAACTGTAGCCATAACCCTAATCACAACCCTAACCGCAACACACCCCTAACCACAACCCTAACCCCAACACACCCCTAACCACAACCCTAATTCCAACCCTAACCCTAAGGCTATGTGCCCACGTTGCGGATTCGTGTGAGATATTTCCGCACCATTTTTGAAAAATCCGCGGGTAAAAGGCACTGCGTTTTACCTGCGGATTTTCCGCAGATTTCCAGTGTTTTTTGTGCGGATTTCACCTGCGGATTCCTATTGAGGAACAGGTGTAAAACGCTGCGGAATCCGCACAAAGAATTGACATGCTGCGGAAAATACAACGCAGCGTTTCCGCGCGGTATTTTCCGCACCATGGGCACAGCGGATTTGGTTTTTCATATGTTTACATGGTACTGTAAACCTGATGGAACACTGCTGCGAATCCGCAGCCAAATCCGCACCGTGTGCACATAGCCTAATTCTAAAGGTATGTGCACACGCTGCGGAAAACGCTGCGGATCCGCAGCAGTTTCCCATGAGTTTACAGTTCAATGTAAACCTACGGGAAACAAAAATCGCTGTACACATGCTGCGGAAAAACTGCACGGAAACGCAGCGGTTTACATTCCGCAGCATGTCACTTCTTTTGTGCGGATTCCGCAGCGGTTTTACAACTGCTCCAATAGAAAATCGCAGTTGTAAAACCGCAGTGAAATGCGCAGAAAAAAACGCGGTAAATCCGCCATAAATTCGCAGCGGTTTAGCACTGCGGATTTATCAAATCCACAGCGGAAAAATCCGCAGAGGACCAGAATACGTGTGCACATACCGAAACCCTAACCCTACCCCTAGCCCTACCCCTAGCCCTACCCCTAGCCCTACCCCTAGCCCTACCCCTAACCCTACCCCTAACCCTACCCCTAACCCTACCCCTAACCCTACCCCTAAACCCTACCCCTAACCCTACCCCTAACCCTAACCCTATTCTAACATTAGTGGAAAAAAAAAATTTCTTTATTTTTTTTATTGTCCCTACCTATGGGGGTGACAAAGGGGGGGGGGGGGTCATTTATTATTTTTTTTATTTTGATCACTGAGATAGATTATATCTCAGTGATCAAAATGCACTTTGGAACGAATCTGCCGGCCGGCAGATTCGGCGGGCGCACTGCACATGCGGCCGCCATTTTGGAAGATGGCGGCGCCCAGGGAGAAGACGGACGGGACCCCGGCTGGATCGGTAAGTATGATGGGGTGGGGGGGGACCACGGGGGGGGGGGATCGGAGCACGGGGGGGGGATCTGAGCACGGGGGGGGGGGGGGGGGGGAATCGGAGCGCGGGAGGGGTGGAACGGAGCACGGGGGGGCTGGAACGGAGCACGGGGGGCTGGAATGGAGCACGGGGGGGTGGAACGGAGCACCGGGGGGTGTGGATCGGAGTGCAGGGGGGGTGATTGGAGCACGGGGGGGTGATTGGAGCACGGGGGGGTGATTGGAGCACGGGGGGAGCGGACAAGAGCACGGGGGGGAGCGGAGCACTGGACGGAGGGGAGCCGGAGCAGTGTACCGGCCAGATCGGAGGGCTGGGGGGGCGATCGGTGGGGTGGGGTGGGGGCACACTAGTATTTCCAGCCATGGCCGATGATATTTCAGCATCGGCCATGGCTGGATTGTAATATTTCACCCGTTATAATAGGTGAAATATTACAAATCGCTCTGATTGGCAGTTTCACTTTCAACAGCCAATCAGAGCGATCGTAGCCACGAGGGGGTGAAGCCACCCCCCCTGGGCTAAACTACCACTCCCCCTGTCCCTGCAGATCGGGTGAAATGGGAGTTAACCCTTTCACCCGATCTGCAGGGACGCGATCTTTCCATGATGCCGCATAGGCGTCATGGGTCGGAATGGCACCGACTTTCATGACGCCTACGTGGCGTCATGGGTCGGGAAGGGGTTAAGGGGAAAGTACTGCAGTGCGCAGGCGCCAGGAAAGGTCAGAGAGGCCCGGCGCCTGCGCACTGCAATACTATGCTCTGCCCTAAACAGGGCAAAGTACGCCTGCGCCAGAGCGTGAAGACAAAAAGAGGACATCCCTATGAAGATGGGAGGCCCCGGACCAGACCGCGACACCCATTGGACCGGACCGCGCCCCTCCCCCCCCCCCCCTCTTTTTCCCCCAGGTGAGTATAATCTAACCTCTTTTTCTCATCATTCAGGATACATTGGGGGCTTATCTACAGCATTACAGATGCTGGTGGGCTTAGCTCATCATCGATTTTGGGGGTGATAGGTTCCCTTTAATGCTATAAAAAAATGCTTATTTTTAAAGTTTTTGATTTTTTTTTAAAACTTTGTCTTCATTGAATTTATTAAAAGGAGTGCAATTTGATATCTTCTACTGTTAAACACTGCTCAGCGGACTGTATTGCACATGATGATATATTGCTGATTTCTCAGCTGTTCTCTGAACACTTTGGTGGCTGCGAGCACAGGCCAGGCAACCGACATTGTACTAGTGATCCCAGACTACCAAGCTTTTCTTACCGCTGGAATAAGTTTGTTGCAGACCTGCCTTGGTGACTTCTTACAGCAGTGACAACAGCTCAGTGGCTTAGCATTACTGTACTCACTCATCGCCTCTGCCTGAACCTCCTCCCACCGCTCGCCACTGAACACTGTGAGCAATGGCGGGAAGATTATATCTGAGAGCACAGCTCGGGACTACAAAATAAATTATACCTGGCTCCCCCAACAGCTGTGAATTGGTCAGGTGAGCGGCAGCCGCTGTACAAGACATGCGGTCGGACATCTTACACAGTCTATGGGTTGGAGCTGCTGTATTTTTGCTGTGCACACACTTAAACTCTAGCAAATAAAAATGGCAGCACTTAGTGGCTGTAGGAAAAAGTAATTAAAAAAATAGTTAAAAACTTGGCATTCCAATTTGTTTAAAAAAATTGATTATATAATTTATTAATGCAAAAGTAAAAATCTTAACACAAAGAGTATATCAAGAACATTAATTGATCATGTGCCAATTGGAAATTACCATAATTTGACTTTTAACCCTTTCACGACATGCGCCGTACTATTAGTGTTCATGCCGTGTCACCACCTTTGATGTGGGCTGATCGCTGCTATGTAGCTGAGCCGATCGCGTTGTGCCTGCTTCTAGCCTCCCATGGAGGCTATTGAAGCATGGCACAAGTAAAAAATCCGAAACGCCAGAATTACGTTTTTTTGGTCACCGCGACATTGCATTAAAATGCAATAACAGGCGATCAAAAGAACGTATCTGCACCGAAATGTATCATTAAAAACGACAGCTCGGCACGCAAAAAATAAGCCCTCACCCGACCCCAGATCACGAAAAATGGAGACGCTTCGGGTATCGGAAAATGGCACTTTTTTTTTTTTTTTAAAGTGAAAGTTTTGAATTTTTTTTCACCACTTGGATAAAAAATAACCTAGACATGTTAGGTGTCTATGAACTCGTAATGACCTAGAGAATCATAATGGCAGGTCAGTTTTAGCATTTAATGAACCAAGCAAAAAAGACAAACAAAAAACAAGTGTGGGATTGCACTTTTTTTGCAATTTCACCGCACTTGGAATTTTTTTCCCCATTTTCTAGTAAAAGACATGGTAAAACCAATGGTGTCGTTCAAAAGTACAACTCGTCCTGCAAAAAATAAGCCCTCACATGACCATATTGATGGAAAAATAAAAAAGTTATGGCTCTGGGAAGGAGGGAAGGGAAAAACGAAAACGCAAAAACTAAAAAGGGCCGCGACTTGAAGGGGTTAAGCTTGTTTTACACCCTTTGTGATGCTTTTTTTGTCTCGTCAAAGATCCCGAATTTGTTTTGTTACCATACACTACTTTTTGAGTTTGGAAATAATCACGAGGTGAACCTATAGGAGCGCTTTTTGCCACTTTGCAAATCAGTGAAGGCTTTTTTCTCCTTCGCCTCATTGGGGACACAGACCATGGGTGTATGCTGCTGCCACTAGGAGGCTGACACTAAGTGATACAAAGAAAATTCTCTCCTCCCCTGCAGTATACACCCTCCTGCTGGCTCTCAGCTAACCAGTTCTTGCTTAGTGTCCGTCGGAGCACACTGGGGTCTGTTATGCAGACCATACTTTTTTATTTTATTCTTATTTTTATACTTTCGTAAACCCTTTGCGCAAGAGGAAGACTGTGGCGACGGACCCTTTCAAGGGGCCGTTCTCCCCCAAACATCCACAGGCGAGCACGTCGAGTGTCGCCTCCCCGTACCCTCTCCTGTGACGTGGGACGCCTGAACTATCTTAGGGGCGACGGTTCCCTTCAGGGCGCCGATCTCCCTGCACCAGCAACAGATGGAAACACAGAGTGTCGCCTCCATGTACCCCCTTCTGAGCCAGGCTACAGCCGGACACAGCCCTGTGAAATTTTAGGGGAGTGAACCCTTAGGATACACAGAGGCCCCTATGGTGTCCGTGCTGTTCCCGCTGCACCACCACTGATTGAACAGCGGTGCTGCAATGAGCTGGACGGTCCCTCGCCTCCTCCCCTCTAAAAGGGGATGGAGGGGGAGGGGGGAAGGGGCTCCTGCAGCGCGATCCTCTGGACTTTCCGGCCAGCGTTCTTTCACTTTTACTGTATTGTCACTGTCGATGGACTCTCCAAAGCCATTGGAATCACTGAGGTGGATGGATCCTCTCATACCAGGGGGCTGTCGGCTAGCAGGGGCCGCGTGCATTCCAGATATCTGCAGGCATCCGGAAAATGGACATGTAGTATGTCTACTAAGCGATCATGTGTCTTGGCATCCGCTACCGCTCCTCGCTCTAACGAATAGGATTTACTTATTGAACCCGTCTCCCGCACTCCGTAGGTTGACGAGGATTCCGGCTCTGCTCCGGATCACGCTGTTCTTCAAAGGACTAAATTCTCTCATAGAACATTTGTCAGTCACCCGCACAGGGGTGTCCATATAAGTGATGCTCTACATAGTATGCCATGCCTGGGCTGATTTTTAGAGGTGACTGGTCCCTTAAAGGGCACCGATCTCCCCTCACCACCATTTAAGATCATGGAGTGGCACCCCCGTATCCTCTCCTGCGATGTAGGATGCCATACCTGGACTATTTTTTAAAGGAGACGGGTCCCTTAACATTAGGACTAGGTATAGTCATTTTGACTACTTACTTGCAGTAGTTCTAGTCAGGGTTCACGAGTCCAGTAGTCCTAGTGTTAAAGGGCACCGATCTCCTCACACTGTCAACAGACGAGCACATGGAGTGTCGCCTCCATGTATCCTCTTCTGCATCCAGGCCTAACGCCAGACAACCAACCCTGTCCACCCTGGGACCTGAACTCTGTGGATGTACAGAGGCACCCTTCTTTGGCATCCGAGCTGCCATTCGGGATGCTTACCTTCACATTCCTATGTCTTCCCCTCTTCAAAAAATTCCTTTGCTTTCCATTTCGCGAACAACCTTTTCAGATCACGTCCTTGTCCTTCGGCCTTTACTACCGCAACTAGAGTGTTTGCAAGGGTCATGGCGGCCGTCATGTTCCACTTGCACCCTAGGGGCGAGGTCGTCCTTCCCTATCTGGTCGACTTTTTAGCGGCTCTTCCTGCCCTGCGCTGAGTCGTCTATATCTCTTGCGATACCCTCTCTCTCCTGGGCTGGCAGCTAAACTTAGACAAGTTTTTCCCTCATTTCCAGCCCAGCAAATATCCTTTTTGAGGATGATCCTGGAATCTTCCAGAATTTGGGTAATTCTACCTTAAGACAAGGCCGTGGCCCTTCAACAGGGAGCTCGTGCACTTGTTCACTCTCCCCTCATTCCATTCGATCTGCTAAAGGGTTCTCAGGGAAATTGGTGACGACTAGGGTTGAGCGACTTTTACTCTTTTAGGGTCGAGACAGGTTTCTCTCTCTCTCTCTCTCTTTGAATTTGTCTGATCAGTTTCGCTCAAGCCTAGTGACGACAATGGAAGCGTTTTCCTTCGCTCCTCTTGTCTTCTGCAGGTAAATCAGGCTTTCAGAGGGTAGCCTCTGAGCTCCTTCCTCATCCAGTGGAGATCCTTTCTCCCGGATTCAATGGTTTAGTGTCTACTGATGCCAGTCCTCTTCTCCTGAACAGTACGGCTAATTCTACAGCAGGTCCACTGCCTTTTGGCGGGTCTCCCCATCCTATTCAATCCGTCAATTCCACGTCTGTGCCATACGTCAATAATCTAGCACATACCCCCGGTCGGGCGTCATAACCAGGGTACCTCACATTCTCTGTCGGGCCACGATCTATCGGTGATCTCCGCACTACACATCTCAGGAGTAGAACTCTGGGCGGCAGACGCCGTCAGGGTCCCGCCCCATGTGAGTGGGAACTTCACTCGGAAGTCTTCCATCAGATCTGTCTTCTCTAGAGCATTCCAGATGTAGGTAGGATGGCGACCAGACTGAACGCCAATGTACTCTTAAGTTCATGGTTCGGCCTCCAGGTCCAAAAGCCATCGCAGCACATGCTCTGGTTCTTCCATGGTTCCTTTTTCCATAACCCCTCTTCCACTACTTCCGAGATCTTTCGGAAGCAGGAAGGGCCTGGGTGATCCGCACTGACCATGTCAGGTTTTCTCGTTTGCGGAACTAGTATTTTTCCGTCTTATTGCTACAAAACTGCAAATATGGACCTCCGCGTAGGGAGTCCTCACCTGCGGTTCTAACCTTTTCACATACCATTAGATCATTGGGTTCTTAATGCTCCTAGGAGTCTTACAGTAGACTCCTTTTTGATCCTAACAGACTTTACTATCAGGAAGGTGGCCCCCTTTTTTCCCTGCGATCTCCTCATCTTGACGAGTATTCGGAGCTAGCTCCTCTGTTCTTTCAGACTTTTTTTTCCTTTGTTTCCATCAAGGCATTGTTGCCCTCAGGCCATCCCCGTCCCTTGTTACCAAGGTGGTATGGTATTCCCACAGTTATGAGGGTATCGTTCTTCCCTCATCTCTTTCCACAACCAGTCCACAAAACGGAATGGGTTCCCCAATTCTGGACGTGGTGAGTGCTCTAAGTAGGTACGTCTCGGACGGCATCCTTCCGAAGGTTGGACACTTTATTTGGACTATCTCACGGTCAGAGGTCGGTTCCCTGAAGGTGTCAGGAAGGGTTTCGAAGTTTCATCGGCCATGTTAGCCTGGTGGATTCGTTACACCATCCAGGAGTCCTTCAGTGCTAGATGTCAGCCTATCTCCCTGTCTATCGAGGATTTTGGTTTCTAGGCACCAGGTGTCAGCAGTGCACTCCTGCAGTCTTGCCGGTTCGTCCAGTCCGCACATATTTCTGAAGCACTATAATTTCCAACCCTCCACAGATGTGAGTCTGGGCAGGCGAACTCTGCAGGCCGTGGTGGCGCACTTGTAAGTAGCAGTTTCACAAGGCCTGATCTGATGATGTTCCCTCCCAGTGACTGCTTTAGGACGTCCCACGGTCTGTGTCCCCCAATGAGGCGAAGGAGAAATAGGGATTTTTGTGTACTCACCGTAAAATCCTTTTCTCCGAGCCATTCATTAGGGGACACCGGTCCCACCCTATTATCAGCTTGTGCTTGTTTTTATAATTTGTCATGCTATACTCTCATATATAATGTGACATGCTATACTCTCATATGTTATTGATCTCCTACTGCTTTTGCACCGAACTGGTTAGCAGAGACCCAGCAGGAGGCTGTATACTGCAGGGGAGGAGCTAACTTTCTTTGTATCACTTAGTGTCAGCCTCCTAGTGGCAGCAGCATACACCTATGGTCTGTGTCCCCCAATGAATGGCTCGGAGAAAAGGATTTTACGGTGAGTACACAAAAATCCCTATTTTTTTTTTTCTTTTTAAAAGTTTTGCCGGATGGGTGAACCCAGATTCCTGAGGTATGACAATTGATTGTCGCCTCAGGGGTCTGACCCCCGGCTATTTACAATTTACCGCATGTTGGAGACCAAATGTTTCTGGCTACAAATATGAGATTGTGATGACATTCGAAAGGAGCTGATTCATTTATTCATGCAATACTGCATTTTCTATTTTTCTCTCTATTAGTCTTACTGCTAAATAGTAGGAAAAACTAATGACCAGTGCCAATTTGTGTTTATCTTGCAGGATGAATGCTACCAGGTCCGGCAGATATTTGCACAAAAGCTGCACAAGGCCCTTGGTAAGCTTCAGCTTCCACTTGAGTACATGGCTATTTTTACCCTCTGTGCCAAAGATCCAGTGAAAGAAAGACGAGCACATGCCAGGCAATGTTTGCTGAAGAACATAAGTGTGCGGAGAGAATACATAAAACAAAACCCAATGGCAAATGGTGAGTTTACGTAAGGCCCAAAAGAATTAAAAAAAGCTTCCTCTAGATCTTTTATTGTAGCACGACTGATAATAGTCCTGTAGGTAGGGATGTCATCTTTAGGGGATTGTCTATAACTGTTTTTCTGCTACCGCTTTCCTACGATTATTCATTTACTATGCAGTTATGTTTTCTACAAAATATTGTTGAAATGTGTCTATTTTCTTTTCCACAGAAAAGCTTTTGTCTTTATTACCAGAATATGTCGTACCTTACATGATTCATCTTCTGGCTCATGACCCAGACTTTACTAAACCTCAGGATATTGACCAACTCCGTGATATCAAAGAGTAAGTTATTGTTTTGTTTTGTTTTACCCCCTTTGTACGTTTAGATAACTTGAGAATATCTGAAATAAAATTGACCTCATGTTATGACCTTTCCAACAAAATTATTTGATCTGGACCCTTACTGTATTGCTCTTTCTATGCAGGTGCCTTTGGTTCATGCTTGAAGTTTTGATGGCAAAGAATGAAAACAACAGTCATATGTTCATGAAGAAAATGTGTGAGAGCATCAAACAGACTCGCGATGCCCAAGCTCCTGATGACCCTAAAGTAAATGAAGTGAGTGCCACTGTAGGATACGGCACTGTAGTCAGTCACCTTTAACTGACACACATTATAGGCTTTATACAGGCTCCTCGTGAGCCATAATACACCGACCATTTTATTTATACATTCTACTTATATAGCGCCATTAATTCCACAGCGCTTTACAGACATTATCATCGTTGTCCCCATTGGGGCTTACAATCTACCGTACATTCCCTATCAGTATGTTTTTGGAGTGTGGAAGGAAACCGATGTAAACACGGAGAGCACATACAAACTCCTAGTAGATATTCTTGGTGTAATTAGAACACAGGACCCTGATGCTGCAGAGTAACAGTGCTAACCACTGAGCCACTGTGCTGCCCATAGCAATTTAGGCAACATTACTGTGGGGTGCTTCTTTACAAGCTCTGAGCATGCAGTGATGACCTACTTAAAGGGGTATTCCCATCTCCATGATAGTATCCCAGTATTAGTAGATAAAATAATATTAGCAAATACCTCCCATTAGAAATGTTGCATAGTTTTTCTGATTCGCTATGTCTCTTTCTTTGTGTGGGCATTGCAGGACCTTAGGTATTCATAGTTATGACCACTGATATAGTGACAGATAGTTGCTAGTAGTCGTAACCATGGATACCAAAGGTCCTGCAATGCCTGCACATAAGGAAAAAGACATGGTGAATCAGGAAAACTATACTATATTTCTAATTGTTTCAAAGTAAGTCCATAAAACACAATTAGGGTGCTAGACACTCCAAATATAGAACCCACACTTTCCAAAATAGCTGTATTTTACCGCCTGAGTACATAAAGTGATTCCAGCAAGTGATTCCAGCAAAGGTATTAAAATCATGATTTATTAATATATAATTAAAAACGTGAAAAAAAAAAGGATATGACAAAAAACAGGATGGGAATAAACCTCCAAAGGGAGATGTGCTCAGAGAAAAAATAAGGCGGGTCTACCATACAATTCAAGATCTTAATGACATAGGAATGTAATTCATATAATGCTAGCTAATTATCATGTATACCAATACGTCCAGTACCGTCTTTTCAGTGGTATATAGAGATATAGGGGGTTCCAACAAAAGCATAAAGTGCAAGGGAGTAATCCAATCAATAACCACTCACTAACAATCTGTTATATTGGTCTACTTGACAGCATATGTTTACAAAAACCAGCAATGATTTTTTTGCATATATTCTATTGTAAAATGCCGTGAAAGATAAGCAGGTAGAAAAGATTACATCGCCTTAAATGATTAGAAATAAAGAGACTCCAGGGAAGACCAGGACAGCCGCACAACCCCTACGCCGTTTCACAAAGGCTTCTTCCGGGGGTAGCTTACAGCTTACAATGCAATATATGCATAGAATCCCCTTCTGCAAGTGCTAAAAAAAAAATGATGATTGGTTCAAAAAAACAAAAAAGAAATTGTAAGATTACGCATTGTGCTTTGATTTGTAACTTTTATGCCCCAGAAAGCCTTAATCCATTTCCCTGTAAATGTTTTACCACCACTGACTAAATGAGCATTTCTTTATCGCCTCTCATTGGGGGACACAGGAACCATGGGTGTATGCTGCTGCCACTAGGAGGCTGACACTATGCAAATAAAAAAGTTAGCTCCTCCTCTGCAGTGTACACCCCACCGACTGGCATTATACTCTTCAGTTTAGCTTAGTGTCAGTAGGAGGTGGACACGGGTCTTTCATTAGACCCTTATCTACCTCAATGTGCGTCGTTTCCTTTACAGGTTTCCCGGAGGGATACAGGGTGAGCAGTCACACCTGTAGTCCCACAAAACGGACTATGAGTACGGCGTGTACTGCCACCCCGTATCCTCATAGATCCCTTTCCAGGACCAAGATCCTAGCACAGAAGCGTGCTCAGAAGTCCGGTCCTGGTTCCGTCCCCCACCCACTCGCCCACCAGAGCCTGTCGGTCGGCGGAGACGAGGACGTCCATTAGCCCCTGGACGTCTCACCCCCTTTTAAGGTTAGTACCGGCGTGGGATGTTTTTAGGTGAGTATTCTCCCTTCCCATCCCAGATCTTTGTTAGGGGGGTTCTTGTTAGAGGCTCCCTGTCGTTTTCTTACCCGGTCATTGACTGTATCTTCCAGTGACGGCCGGTATTCTTTCTCCTCCCTTTCTGACAGGGGCCTTCTGTCTCACGGGGCCCCTTTTAGGCCACCGCGCTCTTATCCCCTGTGGCCGGATCCCTAGACCGGAGGGGACACATCCTCAGCAGCCCTGCAGGCGGTCGCGCCGCTTCTCGCTGCGGCGCATTGTTCTGGCGCCGCAGGGGGTTGTTATCTGCGGCCCCTTCTGCGGCGCAGCTCTGCAGGCGCTCGTGCCGCTTTCCCCTGCGGCGCATCGCTCTGGCGCCGCAGGAGGGTGTTTTCTGCGGCGCCCTTCAGCGGCGCAGCCTAGCTGGCCGCGGCGCCTGCGGCTCAGCCTTCCTCTCGCCGCATCGTTCCGGTGCGCTATTTCGGCGCCGCGGCTTCTTTTCTCGGCCGCCGGTGCCTAATTTAGGCCCCGGCTTCGGCCGGGGCCTACTTCCGGTTTGTCGGCCTCTCCATTTCCGCCCCTGCAGGCGGGTTTTTTCCCGCCCGACATTCTGCGCCCTGCCCACCGGCGCCTCTGCATCTGGCTCCACCCCCTTCCTCGTGGATCTCTCGGCCGGTGTGCACCGCTTCTCTCAGCAGCAGCAGCAGCCCTCGCAGTGCCTCACACAGCGCGCCACGCTCCTTCACTCGCATCTTCTGTGGCTCAGCATCGCAGAATCAGCACCTCAGGGAAGTCCTCCGCCGAGGACAAGTGGGACATCTTCCAGGACCGGGTCCGTGAGTAGCTGCACTGCAGACTGACACCCTTCTCTGCCCCACTGTTCCCTAACCCACTGGCATCTTCAGGGATCTCTCAAAATGTCTTCTAAAGGGGGCCGCTCTCGTCCCCCTACTTCTTCATCTTCTACCTTAGTCACGTACTTTGCATGTTCGTCCTGTAACAGCAAACTTCCCTCAGGTCAGTCCTCCCCGCTGTGTCAGTCCTGCAGCAACCCAATTGTTCCCACCGCCCAGGATCCTCCGGCTGTTCCGCCCGAGAGTGATCCCCCCATCCCAGGCTGGGCCGCCTCTCTGTCCCAATCGGTGGCCGATTTAACACGGGTATCTCAAACCCTGGTGTCCGCGCTGGATCGGTTACCCCTGCAGACCCCTGCCGTGGCCAGCGGGTCGCAGGAACCGCCGCCCGAGACCTCCTTGATAAGCTACAAAAGGTCCAGACAGGAACGTCGGTCTGAGTCCTCTTCGCGTTCCATCTCGCCGCACGGCCCTCCCGCGCGGTTGGTGTCCCACCGATCCTCCTCCCCTGAGTCAGGCGAGGCATTATCTGATGCGCCCTCAGAGGATATTTCGGAGCTGGATCCTAACCAGATCGCCACCATGAGTGAGACGGTCCAGAACCTCATTCGGGCTATAAACCAAACCTGTGGCATTCAGGATCCCGCTACGGAACCCGCAGATCAGGCGGTTTCGTTTAGACGGGCCAAACCACCTTCAAAATTTTTCGCTCCTCATCCTGAATTCGAGGAAATCCTGGCCAGAGAGAGAGAGAATCCAACCAGACGTTTTCAGAGGGGAAAACGCTTGGGGGTGTTATATCTGTTTTCACCAGAACTTACCGCCAATTGGACGGTCTCTCCCTCGGTGGATCCCCCTGTTTCCAGGCTGTCCACCAACACGGTGCTTCCACTGTCCGGCGGAGCATCTCTGAAGGATTCTAACGACAGAGTTATAGAATCCTTCGCGAAATCTGCCTTTGAAGCGGCTTCAGCAGCGCTATGCCCAGCCTTTGCTTCCACCTGGGCTTCAAAATCCATCTCAAAATGGGCCAAGGATCTACGGCGAGGTATCCTTGACGGGGCACCTCCCGCGCAATTGGCGGAACTTGCCAACCAGATTTCCCACGCTGGTGAATACCTGGTTTCCGCCTCCCTGGATGTCGCGTCGTGTGCGGCTCAGGCTTCCAGCAATGCCGTTGCCATCCGCCGGACCGTTTGGCTCAAGGCCTGGCAGGCGGACTTGTCCTCCAAAAAGTCCCTCACTAGTCTGCCCTTCCAGGGCTCTCGTCTCTTTGGTTCCCAGCTGGACCAAATCATTAAGGACGCCACCGGGGGTACAAGTTCTCTTCTCCCCCAGGCTAAACCTCGTCGCCCTCCTCCTAGACGGCAGTTTCGCTCCTTTCGGCCTTTTCGGCGTTTCGCTGCGTCGAACTCCTTTTCCCAGCAGCAACAGAGGCCACAGGCACGTCAAGAGAGGAAGGCGGTGTCCTTCAGGCCCACTCCGTCCTGGCGTCCTCGCTTTTCCCAGGGTAGATCGTCCAGGCCCAGGACTGGAAGATCCACCTCCGCATGACTCTTGGCAAGACTCCAGCCCAACTCCCAAGTTGGGGGGCCGTCTTCTCCGTTTCAGGGACGTCTGGATTTCCGCAGTAGAGGATGCGTGGGTCAGGGAAGTTGTATCCTCGGGATACAAAATAGAGTTCGCCTCCCGACCCAGGGATCGTTTCTTCCAATCCCGTCCTCCAAAAGATCCCGCTCTGGTTCCGGGCTTCTTCGCAGCCATCGCTTCTCTGCTCAAATCCGGGGTAATCGTTCCCGTCCCAGAAAAGGAACGGTACACAGGCTTCTACTCGAATCTCTTTGTGGTACCGAAAAAAGACGGCAAGGTTCGTCCCATTCTGGACCTCAAATTGCTGAACAGGAGGGTTCACCTGAGACACTTCAGGATGGAATCCCTTCGTTCAGTAATTGCTTCCATGGAGGCTCAGGAATTTCTATGCTCTATAGATATCCAGGACGCCTACCTACATGTTCCGATATTTCCCGGACATCACCGTTTCCTGCGCTTCGCAGTGCAACAAGATCATTTTCAGTTCGTCGCCCTGCCGTTCGGCCTCGCAACCGCGCCAAGGGTGTTCACGAAAATCATGGCGGCGCTGATGGCCATCTTGAGAGTCAGAGGCTTGGTTCTGTTTCCATACCTCGACGACATCCTCATCAAGGCTCCGTCCTTTGCTCAGGCCCACGAAAGCCTGTCCATTGTTCTCGACACGTTATCCCGTTTCGGGTGGCTGGTCAACCGGAAAAAGTCCTGCCTTATTCCTTCTCAGCGCATCATCTTTCTGGGCATGCTTTTCGACACTCATCAGTCCAGAGTCTTCCTTCCCAAGGACAAGAGATCCACCCTTTGTCGGGACATACGCTTGCTCCAGGGTCCTCGGCCTCCCTCCCTTCGATCGGCCATGAAGGTTCTGGGGAGGATGGTAGCTACCTTGGAAGCGATTCCCTTCGCACAATTCCATTCTCGACCCCTTCAGCAAGCCATTCTGTCTCAGTGGGACAGGTCGGTCTTCTCCCTGGATCGGCCGATCAGACTCTCCTTTCGGGTCAAGCGGTCTCTCAACTGGTGGCTGACGTCACCTCTCATCTCCCAGGGCAGGTCCTTCCTTCCGGTTCACTGGCAGGTGGTGACAACGGACGCCAGCCTGATCGGCTGGGGTGCGGTTTTTCGCCACCTGACGGTTCAGGGCCGTTGGTCGCCGCAGGAGTCTTCTCTGCCGATCAACGTCCTCGAAATTCGGGCCATCTTTCTGTCCCTCCGCCATTGGGAAAGGATCCTCAGGGGCCTTCCAGTCCGGGTCCAGACGGACAACGCCACGGCTGTGGCATATGTCAACCATCAGGGGGGGACTCGGAGCTCCTTGGCCCTTGCCGAGGTATCCAAGATCCTCCTTTGGGCAGAGGCAATGGTTCCGGTGATATCCGCGGTACATATCCCCGGCGTGGAAAACTGGGCCGCCGACTTCCTCAGCCGCGAGGGTCTCGCGGCAGGGGAATGGTCCTTGCATCCGGAGGTCTTCCATCAGATTTGTCTTCGATGGGGAACTCCGGATGTGGATCTCACGGCGTCTCGAATCAACAGGAAGGTTCCGCAGTTCGTCTCCAGGTCCCGCGATCCTCTCGCAGTGGGCGTCGATGCTCTGGCCATTCTTTGGTCACAGTTCGAGCTGCCCTACCTGTTCCAACCCCTTCCATTACTTCCCAAACTTTTGAAGAAGATCAAAGCGGAAAGGGTGCCGGTCATTCTGATCGCCCCGGATTGGCCCAGGAGAGCTTGGTTCGCGGAGCTCGTCAACCTTCTCGCGGACGCTCCCTGGCGCCTTCCAGACAGGCCCGATCTGCTGTCCCAGGGTCCGATCTGCCACCCGAATTCTCGGTCGCTCAGTTTAACGGCGTGGCTGTTGAGACCGCGGTTCTAAGAGCGTCCGGTCTTTCGGACCGGGTGATTCACACCATGATTCAGGCTCGGAAGCCTTCTTCTTCCAGGATCTACTACCGCACCTGGAAGGCCTACTTCCGTTGGTGCGAGTCCAACCGCGTTCCGGCTATGGTTTTTTCCCTGCCTTCTCTTTTGGCCTTCCTTCAGGCAGGGCTGGATTCGGGCCTGGCTCTTAGTTCCCTGAAGGGTCAGGTCTCGGCGCTTTCCATCCTCTTTCAGAAGACCTTGGCCTCTCGGCCACAGGTTAAGACCTTCTTTCAGGGGGTAGCCCACGCCGTCCCGCCGTACAGGGCCCCTGTGGAGGCATGGGACCTAAACCTGGTACTGGACGTTTTAAAGGTTTCTCCCTTTGAACCTCTTAGGGAGATTCCTCTATCAGTTTTATCTTGGAAGGTGGCTTTTCTTGTGGCCATCACGTCCATTCGCCGCGTTTCCGAGCTGGCGGCACTGTCTTGCCGCCCTCCGTTTTTGGTCATTCACCAGGACAAGGTGGTCTTCCGACCCCCACCTTCTTTTCTTCCTAAGGTGGTTTCCACCTTCCACCTCAACGAGGACATCGTTCTACCTTCCTTTTGTCCAGCTCCGACTCATCCTCTGGAGCGATCGTTGAACAAGCTAGACCTCGTCAGGGCAGTGAGGATTTATCTGGATAGAACATCCTCTTTCCGGAAGACGGATTCTTTTTTCGTCATTCCTGATGGCACGCGCAGAGGCCAGCCGGCTTCTAAAGCGACTATTGCTCGATGGATCAGAATGGCAATTTTGGAGGCTTACCGGGTCAAGAACAGAGTGCCCCCTCCTGGGATTAAGGCTCACTCTACCCGGGCAGTCGGCGCCTCCTGGGCGGTGCACCACAGGGCTTCCGCCCTACAGCTTTGCAAAGCGGCAACTTGGTCTTCCATCCACACGTTCGCCAAATTTTACAAGGTCCATACCTATGCATCGGCGGACGCCAGCCTAGGCAGAAGGATCCTGCAGGCGGCAGTGGTGAGTCCTCTGACCTGATGGAAGTCTGTTTTTCCCGCCCTTGGGACTGCTTTGGGACGTCCCATGGTTCCTGTGTCCCCCAATGAGAGGCGATAAAGAAAACAGGATTTTTGGTTGCTTACCGTAAAATCTGTTTCTTGAAGCCTCCATTGGGGGACACAGCACCCTCCCAATGTTTTCTGTTGTTATCTGTTCTATGTCTGTTCTCGAGTTACAGTTCTCAAGTTTGTGTTTATGGTTTTTCAACCTTGTTTCATTATCTCCTACTGCTTTCTCACTAACTGAAGAGTATAATGCCAGTCGGTGGGGTGTACACTGCAGAGGAGGAGCTAACTTTTTTATTTGCATAGTGTCAGCCTCCTAGTGGCAGCAGCATACACCCATGGTTCCTGTGTCCCCCAATGGAGGCTTCAAGAAACAGATTTTACGGTAAGCAACCAAAAATCCTGTTATTTGTAGGGTAGCACAGGTGTAATGGGGGAGCTGTTGTGCATAGAAAGTGCCGTGGTGTGTAGACAACATGACTTTGTATGACGTGGTTTATGTCCCCCCACCGCTCCTAATTTTTGTTGGGTTCCACTCTAATTTAAGAAAAAAATTAAAATTAAAAAATCTCTTCTTATGGTTTCAATCGTTAGAAGAAAAAAAAAAGTCTTGTGTTCATTTAGTTTTTACTGTAATCTGCAATAATGATGTCTTTCCTTTTAGAAATTGCATACGGTCTGCGATGTCGCACTTTGTGTTATCAATAGCAAAATTACTATCACGGTCGCTGAAACACCTAAGGAACCCATGTTGCCAAGTAGATTTTTTACACAGCCTGACAAGGTAATAAAACTTGATCGCTTGTTTGCAAAATGTGAATGAATTGTGCACGACTTGGATGTTGATGACCTACCAGTATGAGAAGTCATCAGTAATAGATCAGCTGTTTGCAGTGCTGCTGGTGGCTAGATATAATCTGCATACACCAGCACAGCCCTATACGCTATAGTGGCCGATCCTGTGTGCTGCAGCTCTGCTCCTATTCACTTTATTAGGAATGTCACTATCATTCACATTAGATGGCGGGCTGCACATTCATCTATTTTGTATGGTCACCTTTACCAGTATGATGCCACCATACCTTGTGTCACTTTCCCGCAGTGTCACATCTGTCATTCACTTGCCCACCCGGCAATAATGATGTGATAACCATCATTATTTATTAGGTTCTGTAGAATATTTATTAGGTTCTGTAGAAGGACGTAGATCTGGGGATTTATTATGATGGAATATAGGCTGAACTGGATGGACAAATGTCTTTTTTCGGCCTCACTAACTATGTTACTATAACCAATTACGATTTTCATAACTGTTACGTTTTTTTTCATCTGACGAAACTGATTTGCAGACACCTGTTGTTAAAGGGTTAATGTTAAGGTCATTACATGACAGGGCTGGCGACTTGCATTACACGCTTTGTTTGGGATATTCTGTACATTTTTTTCTCACTTATAACTTCTGGAGAATATAACAAGGTATTCTGTTCCTTGCAGGATTTCTGCAATGATAAGAGTTACATATCTGAAGAGACGCGGATACATCTATTAACGGGAAAGGTAACATTTTAAAGTGTAAATTTGCCATTTTTGAAGTGTAAAATATCATTGATCACCGTCAGCATCTGCCTCCAAACAGGTACCGTCTGAGCTAGGAGTGATCCCTACTGACAGCCCCTTAAGGGTATGTGCACACGTCAGGATTTCTTGCAGAAATTTTCCTGACAAAAAAACGAACATTTCTGCCAGAAATCCGCATGCGTTTTTACCGCGATTTTGACGCGTTTTTTGTGCGTTTTTTCCCAAATGCATAGAATTGCGGGAAAAACGCAGAAAATCCGCAAAAATAATAAACATGCTCATTTTTTTTTTTTACCGCGGTGCGTTTTTTTCGCGGAAAAAATACGCATCCATAAGCACAAAACATGCAGAATGCATTCTAAATGATAGAATGCATAATGTATGCGTTTTTAATGAGTTTTTATAGCGTTTTTAGCATGAAAAAAAGGCGAAAAAACCTGTACGTGTGCACATAGCCTAAATACTGCTGTCAGTCTCTGCTGAAGGCAAAGCTTTCCGCTATCGTGTTGGTACTCATTTGGATTCCAGAAAATGGCAACAAACTAAGTATTTATTTTTTTTGTATACAAAGTTGCACATTTTATAAAGTCATTAAAATAGAACACAAAAAAAACTACAAAAGTTTGATACTAGTAACTTGCCAGGCCATTTTTCCCACCAATGAACGCCGTAAAAATGAAACTCCCCAAAAAATAATGGTGGATTTGGGGGGAAGGAGGTCGGGGATGTTTCAATATTACACCTGGAATTTTGCTCTACATTTTTACATACAATTTATGGTAAAATGTTTGGTGTCATCCAAAACAACAACTCATTCTGCAAAACTACAAGCCCAATTATTAAAAATATGAAATGTATGAGTCTTAGGAGAGGAGTAAAATGAAAGGCATAAACTAAAATTGTCAGTCTTTAAGGAATTGCATAATAAGATCATTATATTAGCTTCTGTGGGAGGTTTTGGGGCTGCACTGCCCTCACCTTGCTTTACTGGTAATTGCCTGTAACGAACACAATATAACCGGATATTCTGAGATTGAAATAAAATTGTGTAAAAACATTTACCATATATACTCGAGTATAAGCTGAGATTTTCAGCCCAATTTTTTTAGGCTGAAAGTGCCCCTCTCGGCTTATACTCGAGTCATTGTCCCAGAGGGGTCGACGGGGGAGGGGGAGCGGCAGCTGTGACATACTCACCTGCTCCTGGCGAGGTCCCTGCATCTCCGATGGTCTCCGGGCGCTAACAGCTTCTTCCTGTATTGAGCGGTCACATGGTACCGCTCATTACTGTAATGAATATGGACGCGACTCCACTCCCATAGGGGTGGAGCCGCATATTCATTACTGTAATGAGCAGTACCGGTGTCCGCTCAATACAGGAAGAAGCTGTCAGCGCCCGGAGACCATCAGGGAAGCTGCCAGGGACCACGCCGGGAGCAGGTGAGTTGAATGGGGAGGTTGAGCAGCATTGCGTGATATTCACCTGTCCTCGTTCAACCGCCAGGCTCCGTCTTCCATGTCCTCTGCTGTGACGCTCAGATCAGAGGGCGCGATGACGTGGTTAGTGCGCACCCTCTGCCTGAATGTCAGTGCAGAGGACGCTGAAGATGGAGCCCGGCGGTGGAACGAGGTGCAGGTGAATATTGCAAGTGCTGGGGGCCTGAGCGACAAGAGGTGAGTATGCCATTGCAGCAGCAGCATATGGGGCATATTACTCTATGGAGCATCTTATGGGGCCATAATCAGCATTTGTGCAGCACTGAATGGGGCAAATGTGTCTATGGAGCATCTTATGGGGCCATTATTAACCTTTGTGCAGCATTATATGGGGCATATTTTAATATGGAGCATTTATGGGGCCCATCATGAACTGTATGGAGCATTATATGGGACTCCTGATTCAATATGGATATTCAAAAACACGTAACCTACTGATGTCTCAATTCATTTTTACTTTTATTGGTATCTTTTTATTTATGAAATTTACCGGTAGCTGCTGCATTTTTCACCCTAGGCTTACACTCGAGTCATTAAGTTTTCCCAGTTTTTTCTGGCAAAATTTGGGGTCTTTGCTTATACTCGGGTCGGCTTATACTCGAATATATACGGTATTACAAATGTACTAATGAGCCGATGTTCTTCACGTATTTCATGGTTTTCACACCCTTTCTTTTTCTCCTGTAGCCGAAACCAACAACAGTCCTTGGTGCCCTGAATAAGCCTCTTTCTGCAACCGGCAGGCGGCCTTATCACAGGTCCTCTGGTCCTGATGCTGTAAGCAATACAAGTGTCATTTCAGAATCGGACCCTACTATTCTTATACGGCAAAGGTAGAACTAAGACACTTTACTAATAACCAAGTATCGGCTAGATTCTTAAAAGCTTACAAGGTTTTACCTATGTACAGCAAAATAGAGATGGTGGCGCTGTGTTAGAAATCTATAGAAATAGCTTTTTCTGTGCTCAGAAACATGTAAAAAAAAATTCCAGAGTTGACAATAAATATATAACCACTAAAGTTGTGGCTTTTATTACTTAAAGGTATTTATGAAGTTTTTACCTAATTTATGGTGAACAGTGAACTGTTTGCTTAAAGGGCCATTGTCACCCCCCTCTAGCCATTACAAACTAAAAGAGCCACCTTGTACAGCAGTAATGCCGCATTCAAGCTGGGTCCTCAATCCCCAGCTTGAACGGTACTCTGCCGTCACTCACATCTTCAGGGGCTTTCGGCGCCGCCCCCTCCGCGCTGTTTTCTCTTCAAATCCGGCGCCTGCGCTGTGTAAATCTTTGTGGGGCAAGCGCAGTAAGCTCTGGCGGTCTGACGTCCCAGCCAGGCTTGGAGACTGCGCCTGTGCGGGCAGTGCGGCCACCCACCTCGGTAATCCCTGCCCCGCACTGTGTTATGCATTATGCACAGTGCGGGGCTAGGATTCCTGGGCATGCGCACTGCGTGTGTCAGGCTGTCACCCAGGTCCCCCGCCTTACAGCCTCTGTCTATTCAGCTGATCGTCCCGGCGATAGCTATGAGGAGGAGGAGGCACGATCAGCTGAATAGACAGAGGCTGCCCCACAAAGATTTACACAGCGCAGGCGCCGGATTTGAAGGGAAAACAGCGCGGAGGGGGCGGCGCCGAAAGCCCCTGAAGATGTGAGTGACGGCAGAGTACCGTTCAAGCTGGGGATTGAGGACCCGCCTCCGTGGACAAAGAGAGGTATTTTTGCAAAGTTTCAAAGCGCATTATTTTAGTAATACCTGAACACAAAACTAAAAGAGCCACCTTGTTAGAATGCAGCATTACTGCTGCACAAGGTGGCTCTTTTAGTTTATAACGGCTGGAGGGGGTGACAGTGGCCCTTTAAAGGGAATCTGTCACCTCATTTTTCACATATAAGCTGCTGCCACTGCCATTAGGGGCTTATCTACAGCATTCTGTTATGCTGTCAATAAGCCGCCGATGTAACCTGTAAGATAAGAGTTATATTATACTCACCCAGGGGCGGTCCGGGTCCGATGGACGTCACAGGTCCGGGTCCAGCGCCTCCCATCTTCATGCGATGACGTCCTCTTCTTTGCTTCCTGTCGCGGCGCAGGCGTACTAATTTGCCCTGTTGAGGGGGTAGAGCATAGTACTGCAGTGTGCAGGCATCGGGAAAGGTCAGAGAGGCCCAGCCCCTGCGCACTGCAGTACTATGCTCTACCCTCAACAGGGCAAATTAGTACGCCTGCGCCTGAGCCGCGACAGGAAGCAAAGAAGAGAAAGAACGTCATCGCATGAAGATGGGAGGACCCGGACCTGCGACTCCCATCAAACCCAGACCGCCCCTGGGTGAGTATAATCTAACTTGTTTTTCTTATCTTTCAGGATACTTCGGGGGCTTATATATAGCATTACAGAATGCTGTAGATAAGCCCCTAATGGCGGTGGCCGAAGCTTATATAGGAAAAATGAGTTGACACATTCCCTTTTAACAGACTGGGTATATGGGAAGAATGGAGGGTGTTTTAAAGGTAAGGGACCCAATTCATCAAAACTTTTATGCCATGAAAAGCTTGGAAGTGTCTCATAAATTTGGCACAACTGAAGACTTCGCTAAAATTTTCTGATTTTTGGCATTTTCACCCTATTTTTTTTGTCCAGCTCCAGCAATGTAAGTGGCAGCTAAGCCACAAATCTTCAGGGACTGTGTGCACGCCACTCATCTGGCACTCCTGATTCATGAAAAGGCGTATGCCCTTACATAAATTAGTAGCATCCGGCTCCATGTAGTTCTTGAAAACTAAATAATTTTTCATATTACCATTGTCTGCTAGCAAAGAGGCAAGTATGGAAATATTGGGCAAACAAGCAAACTACAAAAGAATTGCTGTACATTTTTGACTGCCTTTTCTGCTTGGGTCCTAACAGCTACACTTCCCTTTTGCTTCTACAAAACAAGCATGGAGGAGCAGGTTAATGGGCTACTCCCAAAATATGAAGTTATCCTCTATCCATTATGTAGGGCTGTGTTCCCCAACTCCGGTCCTCAAGAGCCACTAACAGGTCATGTTTTCAGGATTTCCTTAGCATTGTCCAAGTGATAACTCCATCACCTAGACAGGCAAGAATTCGATCACCTGTCCAATACTAAGGAAATCCTGAAAACATGACCTGTAGGTGGCTTTTGAGGACCGGAGTTGGGGAACTCTGATGTAGGGTATAAGTTAGTGATTAATAATAATAATAATAATCTTTATTTATATAGCGCCAACATATTCCGCAGCGCTTTACAGTTTAACAGTTTTTGTGATTGCTGGGGGTTGGACATCTGAAACCTCTGGAGATCTGGAGGATTGGGCTCTGTAGAGTCATCTCCTGAATGATGCAGAGGTGCACCTGCTGAATCTTTGCTCCATTCATTGTCTGTGGGACTACCGGAGAAACCAAAGCTCTTATTTCTGGCAGTCTCATATGGTTGCTCTCCTGTTCAACAAATCATTGTTACGGAATCAAAAATAAAATAACATCACAATGTTTTAAATGTGTTGTCATAGTATATACTATTAGTAATATATTTAATAACAAAAAAGTGACACGTTTCCGTCAGTATTTCTGTAATGATGTATTTGCACACACAAAAGCAAAGCTTATATACAGTTTTATAAATAATTGTTCATTTCTCTTTAGGGATCAAAGCTCAGAAGTATCCGAAATTGGCGTAAGTGAAAATGAGGAGCATCCAGTGAGAATGATCTCTGTCACTCCAGTAAAGTGTGACGCTGTGAAGAACAAGGTAAAGTCACATCACTGTTTTTAATGTTATAGTTAAAAGAAAGCTGCACCATGTTTATGCTTTCCAATTCACATACATCATAAGATAGGGGCAAAGACCCTGATTCTATAGCTTAGTTATTAACTGGGATTCTTGCTCTAGTTTTAATAAAAATCAGTGGTTTATCTTCTGCAGGCCTGTTAGTTCTCTCAGCTCTGTCTAACCCTGCCTGCAACATTGATTGACCACTTAATTCCTATACTGTGCATAGACCTAAAGCTATCAATCACCTGTGGCAGCAAGGATGGCCAGGGTTCATAAGTATCAAGGACTACAAAGCGCAAGGTCCTAATTGAGAGGACTAGCAGATTTGCAGAAATTAGAACAGTGTTTAATCAAAACTATGATAGAAGCCCAGTAAGGGCATGTGCACACTGTGTTTCTAGACGCTGGTGCAGCCGCCAAGTTTTCTCAGGCAAAGCTGCTTAAGGAAAGCAGACTTTCATTTCTCCTACGCCTCATTGGGGGACACAAGACCATGGGTGTTATGCTGCTGCCACTAGGAGGACACTAAGTAATACAGAAAGAATAGCTTCTCCCCTGCGGTATATACTCTCCTGCTGGCTCCAAGTGAACCAGTTCTTGCTTAGTGTCTGTAGGAGGCACTTGGGTCTGCTTTCAGACCCCACCGTTTTTATTTTTATTCTATTTTTCCATTAACGGAGCGAATTGGGGCGACTGATCCTTTCTAGGTTCCGATCTTCCCCGAACTATCAACAGGTAAGAACGCGGAGCGTCCCTCCCCATACCCTTTCCTGCACCGTTGGATCTCAGCCCTGAGCTTTCTTTACGGGCGACGGTTCCTTCGCGTTCCGATCTCTCCACTCCATAGCAGGCGACCACATGGAGTAGCTCTACATCTACCTCTCCTGGAGCCAGGTGCATAGCCGGACATGATGGTTGTGGCATCCGTGCAGCCTCCTACTGCATCACCACTGTTATAGCGGATGATGGAAGGTGGCAGAAGCTCTCCACCCCCTCCCTGACTATGGCAACGATGGATTGAGCAATGGCCCACCGCATCTACCATGAGTACACCTGCGGGGCCGAAGCGCTGGGGAGGTCCTGGTCCCTGGGATAAGGGAGGTCCGCATATATCTTAAAGCCTGGGTGCGTGGGTCATGTCGGTACGCACAAATAGCGGCCGCCGCAACCGCAAGCTTAAAATTTAGCCCCCGGCTTTTCTCTTGTCCAGGCCGGAACGTAGCTCCGCCCACAGGCAGTTGCCGCCGCCCACTCTCTCTGGCGCTTATCATTCTGCGAGAAGTGCCTTCTCTTCCTGATCTTGTCGGCCATCTTTGGACACCCACAGGGCTGATGCTGCAGCGCTGCTCCAGCGTTCTGAATCACAGCTGCAGGGATTAGCGATTTCGGTGGACACATTGCGGAACTTCCCCCGGGGACTCAAGACACAAGACCTGGGTAAGCTGCAGAAACATAGCTTAACCCTTCCCCTGCTAGTAAGCGCTCTCCTCAAGGCTACACTATGTCTCAATCAAAGCCTAACAAAATATCTGGGAAAACCCACACTCTTCCCCGGGGTCACAATACTGTTATGCTCAGCCTGTTAACCGGTGACTGCCCAGGAACCACCTGTTACTGATACCGAACCCAGTGAGCCTAGTCCCCATGAGTGGGCAACCTTCCTTACCCGGTCTATGGCATCCCTGGCCAAAGCGTTAGACTCTTTCCTAGACCCTTCCTCTAACCAGGGCACACTTACGGACAACGCTTCCGATGATCAGAACCCCTTGTACACTAGGGTCGTACCTTACCAAGGAGCTTTCGCTCTTCCAGGAAAAGGACTCTTGCCTTGTCCCCAGACCATCACCGGGAATCGGGTTCTGAGAGTTCCTTTTCTCGCACCCCCTCCCTTGGGGCTAGTAGAGAACCTGGCTCAGAGGACGATTCTGACATGTCCCTAGATCAGGAATTTCAACATGATCAGGAGAGTCTCGACTCTCTTTGAGTCAGTAAACAAGGCCCTGAAGCTAGATGAGGAACCTTTATCTAAAACGGATAATGCTGTGTCCTTTAAGAGGACTAAGCGGGCACACAAGAGTGTTCACCAATCATCCCGAATTTAAGGAAATCGTTGAATCTCATAGGATCCGTCTAGATAAACGCTTCACAAGGCAAAAGCCCATGGAGTCAAAATATCCCTTTGCTCCTTCCGGTAGATCCTCCGGTATCGCGCCTAGCTACTAAATCTATTTTATCCTCTTCAGAGGGCGCCTCGATTAAAAACCCCACCGATCGTCAGATCGACAATATGGCTCGTTCAGCTTTTGAAGCCTTAGCAGCCACACTCTTTCCATCTTTTGCCGCTACATGAGTGGCTAAGGCTATGACCCATTGGGCTGAGGTCTTGTGTTTAGCTGTTCTGGATACCAGTCTTCCCCCGAGGTAGCAGACCTTGCTACTCAGATAGCCAAAGCTGGGGATTTTCTAGTGACCGCGTCTCTGGATGCCGCTGACTGCGCTTATCAAGCAGCAGCCAACGCCATCACCATTCAGAGGTCCTTATGGCTCAGGGACTGGCGTGCTGGATTCTGCTTCCAAAAAATCATTGACTTCTTTACCATATCAGAGCGGTCGCCTTTTTGGCGAAAAACTCGATCAATTAATTTCCGACGCCACTGGAGGGAAGAGTAAATTTCTCCCACAACAGAGACCTTTTCGGCCCTTTCGGAACCAGCAACAGCAGGCTCGGTCCCGATTTTTTTTTTTTTTTTTTTTTTTTTTTTTCCCCCCCCCTCTCGCTCCAACTCAAATTGGTCCTCTACTTCCACATCTTCTGGACCCGGCCGCACACAACGTAGGGATAGAGGTCCCCAGACCTCTTACAATCCTTCCCCTTCATGGAGAGGCAGGCCTAGGCAGTCAGGATCCAGGGGATCCAGACCGGGCAGATCTACCACACAATGACTCCCAGTGGTATCCGGGGGACACACTCAAAGTAGGCGGCTGCCTGCTTTCCTTCAGCGACGCGTGGCTCTCGGTCGTTCACGACGAATGGGTCCGCGACCTAGTGTCCTCCGGATACAAGATGGAATTCTCCTCTCTTCCACCAAATCGCTTTTTCTTGTCTTCTCCTCCCAGGGCAAGGGCATCGGAGTTCTTCCAAGCCTTAAGCTCTCTAAAAGAAGATGGGGTTATTATCCCGGTCCCTTAAAGCGAAAGGTTTCAAGGTTTTCATTTCAGAGAGGAAGAGGACTAGAACTCTAGTGCCACCTATTGGAAGTAGCAATCCTAATAGTCAATCTTGACCCTTTAACGAGCCTTGTCACATGACTTAGGATAATAGCCAAACCAGAAGCTCAATTTGCAGACCCTGTGTTTCGGGGTACTGCCCCTCGTCAATGCAAAGTGGAGATCTAGTTTGGCTGATTGAGAGGCGTCTGACCGGGATCCAAGAAGTATCGTTTCTCCTTGCGGAGAGTGACATGATAAGCATGTCGAGGTGAGGAGACTTAAGGTACCGTCACACATAGCGACGCTGCAGCGATACCGACAACGATCCGGATCGCTGCAGCGTCGCTGTTTGGTCGCTGGAGAGCTGTCACACAGACAGCTCTCCAGCGACCAACGATCCCGAGGTCCCCGGTAACCAGGGTAAACATCGGGTAACTAAGCGCAGGGCCGCGCTTAGTAACCCGATGTTTACCCTGGTTACCATCCTAAAAAGTAAAAAAACAAACGCTACATACTTACCTACCGCTGTCTGTCCTCGGCGCTCTGCTTCTCTGGTCTGGCTGTGAGCGCCGGGCAGCCAGAAAGCAGAGCGGTGACGTCACCGCTCTGCTTTCCGGCTGACCGACGCTCACAGCCAGAGCAGGAGGAGAGCAGAGCACAGCGCTGGAGGACAGACTGCTGTAGGTAAGTATGTACTGTTTGTTTTTTTTACTTTTAGGATGGTAACCAGGGTAAACATCGGGTTACTAAGCGCGGCCCTGCGCTTAGTTACCCGATGTTTACCCTGGTTACCAGCAAAGACATCGCTGAATCGGTGTCACACACGCCGATTCAGCGATGTCTACGGGGAGTCCAGCGACGAAATAAAGTTCTGGACTTTCTTCCCCGACCAGCGACAGCACAGCAGGGGCCTGATCGCTGCTGCCTGTCACACTGGACGATATCGCTAGCGAGGACGCTGCAACGTCACGGATCGCTAGCGATATCGTCTAGTGTGACGGTACCTTAAAAGCCGCAATGCTCCTCTGGAAAATATGCAAATTGTCTCTTCAGACAATTTGCTAAAGGAGTAAGAAGCTAGACTCTTACTAGGGTGACTAAACAGTACTATTGTATGGACTTGTTACTTTGTTTTACTTTTTGCTGGACAAAGGGTGTATTTAAGTTTTGCCATCCGGCACCAAGCTTCGGCAGCACAAGTCTGCATACATTTACAAAACATAACCATATTCATTCTCAGGCCTCGGCAGATGCGACCGTCGGCAGACGAATTTTGCAGGCGGCTGTGCCGCATCTGTAACCTGTGGGTACAAGGAGCAATTACAGCTGATTGTTCCCCACCCAGGGACTACTTAAGGACGTCCCATGGTCCTGTGTCCCCCAATGAGGCGTAGGAGAAACGGGGATTTTTGTGTACTCACCGTAAAATCCTTTTCTCCGAGCCAATCATTGGGGGACACAGCACCCACCCTGTTAGCCTAACGGCTTTGGTTTTCTGTGTTGGCTTGGTTTTGACATGGTTCATCCTGGTTAAATGTTAAGCTCCTACTGCTTTGTTACCGAACTGGTTCACTTGGAGCCAGCAGGAGGGTGTATACTGCAGGGGAGGAGCTATTCTTTCTGTATTACTAAGTGTCCTCCCTAGTGGCAGCAGCATAACACCCATGGTCCTGTGTCCCCCAATGATTGGCTTGGAGAAAAGGATTTTACGGTGAGTACACAAAAATCCCTGTTTTCTGCAGCGGCCTCACTGGCAATTTTGTCATTGTTCTTGCAGCAATTTTCCTGACAAAAACCGGACATTTCTGCCAGAAATCCGCATGTTTTTTAGCGTTTTTTCCAAATGCATAGAATAGCAGGAAAAATGCGAAAAAAAAACGCAAAATTATTGAACATGCTGCTTTTTTTTACCGCGATGCGTTTTTTCGCTGAAAAAACGCATCGTGCACAAAAATTGCAGAATGCATTCTAAATGATAGGATGCATAATGCATGCTTTTTTAATGATTTTTTTTTATGGCGTTTTTATCGCGAAAAAACGCAAACAAAACGCGAAAACCTGAACGTGTGCACATACCCTAAAGGTTCTATGCTTCTTCGCCTAAGAAGGTTTGACCTTGCTCGTTAGCTTTCTTCCAAGCCATCTATGACTCCAAAGGTCATTGCTCTTCTTCCATACAAGGAACATTGACAGGGATACTACCAGAACCTGTTAAGTTGTCAACCGGAGCAACTTATTTGCTTTCCTGAAGATTTTTTTTTTTTAATTTCCAGTTTGTCGCACTCCCCTTTGGACTAGAGACAGCTCCCAGGGTCTTCACCAATGTGCCCTGACTCCTGATGCCGCCACTCTGTGTCAGAAGGAATTCAGTCATTCCTTATGTCGACAGTCTTTTTGGTGAAATGCCCATGCATGGGGAAAAATGTGTCCAGTCTCCAAATCAGTTTGAACTCCTTGCATCTATTTAGTTGGATCATCATCTGACAGAAGTCCTGTCTGATGCTATCCCAGCGCCTTTAATTTCTGGTCATGACTTTCGGCATCCAGTTATCTAGTGGAACCTTAAGACATCAACCTTGTTCCGTCTTTGCTCCAGGAGTCTTCTCTTGAGCCTCTTTACAGCACCTTTCCAAGATTCCTTTTGGTGAAGGTTTCATTTCTGGTGGCCATAACATCAATTTCCTGTCTTTTCCTTCAGAACTTTTTTGTTCTCCATCAGGACAAGGTTGTCTTTGGTCCTTTACCTTCATTTATTTTACAGTTTTTGTCTTTCCACATCAGAGGACATTGTTCATACTCTCCAACACCTGTATCTGGTCAGGGCAATAAGGGACTACTTATCTTTCAGTTTTGGAATCCTTACAACTTTACAATTTTCTTTCCTTGATCCCTGATGGACCGCTCATGTGCTTGTCAGTCTCTAAGATGACTTTTTTAAAATTAATCAGGTTGGCTTTCGTAGAAGCCTTCAAGGCCAATGGCAAAACTCCACCCTTTAGATTACAGCTCATTCTACAGGTCAGGTCTACTGAGAGATCAGATCTACAAAGCTGTTACCCGGGCCGATGCCTTCATCTATGGCTGCTGCTGGAATGGGATACATAGGACTGCAGGCCACTGTCTGCTAGACAGTCTGCATGGTAAGCTGCTGCTTTTTCTCTATCGCCTCATTGGGGGACACAGGAACCATGGGTGTATGCTGCTGCCACTAGGAGGCTGACACTATGCAAATAAAAAAGTTAGCTCCTCCTCTGCAGTGTACACCCTACCGACAGGAAGTAGGATATTCAGTTTAGCTTAGTGTCAGTAGGAGGTGGACACGGGTCTTTCATTAGACCCTTATCTACCTCAATGTGCGTCGTTTCTTTTCAGGTACCACGGAGGGATACAGGGTGGTCAGTCACACCTGTAGTCCCACAAAGAGACTATGAGTACGGCGTGTACTGCCACCCCGTATCCTCATATGTCTGGTCGGCAGGACCCCAGCCCCTAACACTGAAGCGTGCTGAGGTGATTCAGACCCGGGCCTGCCTCCGTCTCCCACCCACTCGCCTACCAGAGCCTGTCGGTTCGAGGAGACACGGACGTCCCACTATGCTGGATTATCGGACGTCCGATCTTGGATGGGGAGGTACTCTCTCTCTCTCCCCCCAGGTACAGAGATAAGAAGATCGGGAAAGAAGAAGAAAAAAAAAAAATTCCTTTATTTTAATAGTGGGCCCCTTAATTCAGGTTACCTTTGCAGCAGTTTTAGGGCTTTCCTCAACACTTCCCCCGTGCTCAGGTGGTCATGGGATGTAATCTAGGTCCCGGCCTCTTCCAGGCCTAGCTGCAGAGTGGGGCATCGGGGGTCTTTTCCCCTTTAATTTTGCGGGTATTTGGGGCTGCAGGCATTGTTTTGCAGCGTTTTTCAATCCTCTGCGCCGCTCCCCCATCCTCCGGCGGTCACCAGCTCTAATTTAGGTCCCGGCTTCACTCGGGCCTAGCTGCAGGGCTGGCTCCGCCCCTCTTCTTCCTGCTTTTCGGGCGGGCTTTTTTCCCACCTAGCTCTTAGTCAGCTCCTTCCTGCCGGGACTTAGCTCCGCCCCCGGCACTTGGCTCCGCCCCCTGGTCCCTCGATTTAGCTCCGCCCCTTTTTCCTGTCTCAGAGCAGGCTTTTCAGCATGTGTCCCTGCAGTGTGCGCTTTTTCACTCCTGGACCTGGACACCCTCTTGTGACTGCCATTTTTCCTATTGATCCAGATTGTACTTGTTTCCTGTGGAGCCTTCTCTTCCTGGCACAGCAGCCCTACAGTCTGGAGCTGAATACAGGATGACTGCACCTACTGTGAGTAGCTGCTCTGCAGCCCGACACTCTCCTCGGCTCTCCTATTCCCTAATGTTCTGGCATCAGTTAATGGGTCTGCTCATCATGAACCCACCGGCCAGGAGTTCCTACCCCGGGTGAGACAGAGGCCCCTATCCCTGGGTGGGCTTTCCTTCTGTCTCGGTCTGTGGCGGACTTCACCAGGATGTCACGTCCCTGGTGTCCGTGCTTGACAGATTGTCCCTCCCTGCCCCCCGCAGTTGCCAGTGGGTCACAGGGTTCTCCATCCGGCCTTTTCAACACAGGTCACAAGAGATCCAGACAGGAGCGAAATTCTGTCCTTTTCCCGATCCATCTCGCCCTCCGGTCTGGCACGGTGAGATCCCTCTTCCAGATCCTCCTCTCCCGAGTCAGACGGGCGTCCTCGGTCATGTTTTCAGAGGAAGATTCAGACTTTGTTTCACTACAGGCTTCTAGCATGAGTGATAGGGTGCAAAGCCTTATTATTGCAGTCAACCAGACCTTAGGCATCATGGATACATCTACGGAACCCGCAGAAAAGGCGGTTTCGTTTAGACGGTCAAAACCAACTTCCAAGGTCTTTGCTCTACACACTGAATTTGTTGTGGTACTTGCCAGGGGAAAGGTGAACCATACCAGATGCTTTCAGACAGGGAAGCGTCTCGGCATCCTATATCCCTTCTCCCCTGAGCTCATCGCTAACTGGACTGATTTCTCGGCAGCGGACTCGTCGGTCCCCAGACTGTCCGCCAACATGGTCCTTCGACTTTTCTAATGCAGCATCCCTCATGGATTCCAAGGATACAAGTATAGAATCGCTGGAAAAATCAGCCTTTTGAAGTGGCTGCTTCTGCTTTGTGCCTCGGCCATTGCCTCTACCTGGGTCTCAAGGACCACAGCTAGATGGACCAAACAGCCTTGTAAGGGTACCACGGCTGGACCTCTTCCGGGGGAGCTGGCCGACCTGACGTACCAGATTTCCTATGCAGGGAAATATTTGGTAGCTGTCTCCCTAGATGCGTGTCTTGTGCAGCTCAGGTATCCAGCAATATGGTGACCATCTGGCGGAATATTTGGCTCAAGACATGGCAGGTGGACTTGTTTTCAAAGAAGTCCCTTACCAGCCTCCCTTTCCAGGGGGCCCGTCTTTGACTACATGCTGGAACAAATTATTAAGGACGCAACGGGAGGCACGAGCGTCGCTGGCCTCCCCTGATATGGCAGTTCAGCTCCCTTTTTGTCCTTTCGCTGGTTCGTGGCTTCAGAATATTCCTCTGGCTAGCACAGACCGCGGTCTCGCCTGGCTAGAGAAAAGGCTTCCTTCAAGCCTACCCCTTCCTGGCGTTCCCTCAATTCCCATGGTAGGTCCACCAGGCCCAGACCTGGCAGATCTTCCTTGGCATAACTCGTGCTAAGGGCCCAGTGTTCCTCCCAGTTTGGGCGGGCGTCTGTTTTGTTTTTTTCTTTTTTGCAGGGATGTTTGGCTTGCCTCAGTCGAGGTCAGGGAGGTGGTATCCTCTGGATACAAGATGGGGTTCGCTTCGCGGCCCCGGAATCGCTTCTTCGAATCCCACCCTCTACAAGATCCTAATCTGATCCCAGGTTTCTTTGTGTCCATTGCCTTTCTTCATTGTTCGGAGGTTATCGTTTCCATCTCAGTAGGAATGCTTCACAGGTTTCTATTCAAACCTGCTTGTAGTGCCGAAGAACAACGGCGCAGTTCGACCCATCTGGTTCCTAAGTTAGTGAACAAAAGGTTCTGCCTGCGGCATTTCAGGATGGAGTCCCTCTGTTCAGTATTGGCTTGCATGGAACCACAGGAATTCCTGTTCTCCATAGATATCCAAGAAGCCTATCTCGATGTTCTGATTTTCCCAGCACACCTGTGTCTCCTGCGTTTCGTGGTGCAGAAGAGTCATTTCTAGTTCATCGCCCTGCCACTCGGTCTTGCGACCGCACCCAGTGTCTTCATAAAGATCATGGCTACATTTATGGCCATTTTGAGGATCACGGGCCTAGTGCTCATTCCGTACCTCGAAGACATCAAGGCTCCGCCCCCCTCTCAGGCCCAGGAGAGTGACAATCATCCGACTCCCTGTCCCGTTTCTGGTGGCTGGTCAGCAGAACAATGTCTTGTCTTGTTCCGAGTCAGTGCCTCGTCTTCTAAGGCATGCTGTTCGACACCTGTCAGTTGAGGGTTTTTTGTTATTTTTTTCTTCTCAAGGAGAAACGGGCAATTCTCCAGGACGGAGTTTTCTGCAAGGCCCTCGGCTGCCTTCCTTCCGTTCAGCAATGAAGGTCCTGGGACGAATGGTGGCAGCATCGGAAGCGTTCCCTTTTGCGCTGTTCCACTTCAGTAGGCCATCCTTTCTCAGTGGGACAGGTTGGTGCTGTCTCTGGATCGTCCGATTCGGCCTTCCGTCCGATTCTAATGGTCTCTCAGCTGGTGGCTGTCATCCCCTCTCATTCCCCAGGTCCGGTCCTTCCTTCTCGCCCATGGCAGGTGGTGACGACGGTCGCCAGCCTTCCCGGCTGGGGCACGGTTTCCCACAATCCGTCAGTTAAAGGGGCGTTGGTCGGAGCAAGATTCCCCTCTGCCGATCGACATCCTTGAGATAGCGGCCATTCTTCTGTCCCTGAGTCACTGGGAAAAGGTTCTCAGAGGTCTGCCAGTCAGAATCCAGACGTCCAATGCCACGGCTGTGGCATATGTCAAACACCATGGAGGGAATCAGTCTCTTGGAAATGGCGGAGGTATCCAAGATCCTCTTCTGGGCAGAGGCGACGGTTCCGGCACTATCCGCAGTGCATATTCCCGGTGTTGGCAACTAGGCCGCGGTGTTTTTCTCTGCCACGAGGGCCTTTCGGCAGGAGAGTGGTCCCTGCATCGGGAGGTCTTCCTTCAAATTTGCCTTTGATGGGGATCTCCGGACGCGGATCTCTTGGTGTCGCGACTGCTTAGGAAGGTTCCACCGTTTATTTCCAGGTCCGCGACCCTCTTGTAGTAGAGACCGATGCTTTGGCCATTCCTGGGTCGCATTTTGTATTTCCCTATCTGTTTCCTCCCCTTCCCTTCTTCCCAGGCTGTTGAAGATCATTGCGGAGGGGGTGCCGGTCTTTCTGATCGCACCAGATTGGCCCAGAAGGTTCTGGTTCGCTGAGATCGCCAATCTCCTCGCGGACTTCCTCTGGAGGCCCCAGACAGGCCAGATCTTCTGTCCCAAGGACCGATCTGCCACCAGAGTTCTTGGTTGCTCAATTTAACATCTTGGCTGTTGAATCCTTCCATTTGGCCTTTTCTCAAGGCGGGACTTGATGCTGGCCTTGACCTTAGTCCTCTAAAGGGTCAGGTAGCAACGCTTTCCATTCTCTTTCTGAAGTCCCATTTCAGAAGTCCTTGACTTCCCGTTCTCAGGTCAGATATTTAGATCTGAGAGACCTCGGTGGTTGATACCTCTTAATGGCTAACTGAAAAGATGGTAGCAAATTGCAAACCTTCGAGACTTCTCAGGCCTCTTCATCAGGCATAGACTAATTCAATTCCAAATATTTTATCTACTGGCTATCACGGTATAAGGATATATATCCGTCCCGTTCTCAGGTCAGAACTTTTCTTCAAGGAGTGGTGCATGCAGCTCTCTTGTACCGGACTCTCGTGGATCCCAAGGAGCTTAATCTTGTTCTGGAGGCTGTGGGGTTCCCCCCCCATGAACTTCCCCATGAGGCCTCACTGTCTGTTCTGTCCTGCAAGGTGTCGTTTCTGGTGGCCATCACCTCCATTAGGCGCGTCTCGGAGTTGGTGGCTCTCTCCTGTCGCCCCATTTCTTGGTTCTTCACCAAGATAAGGTAGTTTACGGCCATCGTCGCCTTTTCTTCCCAGGGTGGTGTCCTCCTTGTTACTTCAATAAGATCATCCTTCCCACCTTTTTGTTCTGCTCCGACCTATTCTCTGGAGCGTTCGCTGAACAGGCCAGACCTGGTCAGGGCGGTGAGGATCTATTTGTCTAGGACCACCTTCTTTAGGTGTCATTCCAGACGGTGCGCCAAGAGGCCTGCCAGCCTCCAAGGTTATGATTGTTCTCTGGATCAGACCTGCTATTCTGGAGGCTTACCAGGTCAGGAACAGAGTGACTCCTCCTGGGATTAAGACTCACTCTGCCCCGGGCAGTGGGCGCCTCCTGGGCGGTACACCATGGGGCATCTGCCCTACAACTTTGCAAGGCAACCTGGTGTTCCATTCACTCATTTGCCAAATGTTATAAGCTCCATACCTACGCTTTGGCAGTTGCCAGCCTAGGCGGAAGGATCTTGCAGGCGGCAGTGGTAAGTTCTCCGACCTGAATGGAGTTTTTTTCTGCTGTTCCCACCCCAGGGACTGCTTTGGGACATCCCATGGTTCCTGTGTCCCCCAATGAGGCGATAGAGAAAACACGATTTTTGGTTGCTTACCGTAAAATCTGTTTCTCGGAGCCTTCATTGGGGGACACAGCACCCTCCCAAGTTGAACAGCTCTGTTTTATTGTGTTATATTGTCACAGTTTGACTTTCTATCTTTAACATGTTACTTCTCCTACTGCTTTTTTCACTAACTGAATATCCTACTTCCAGTCGGTGGGGTGTACACTGCAGAGGAGGAGCTAACTTTTTTATTTGCATAGTGTCAGCCTCCTAGTGGCAGCAGCATACACCCATGGTTCCTGTGTCCCCCAATGAAGGCTCCGAGAAACAGATTTTACGGTAAGCAACCAAAAATCCTGTTTTCCCTCCCATTGGGACTTCTCTTGAACGTCCCATGGTCCTCTATTCCCCAATGTTGGCAAGGAGAAAATGTGCATGTTCTTTCCTCAAAATCCCTTTCTAGTTCAATACATTGGGGGACACAGCTCCCACTCTATTCCATTTTCTCTTGTCCTGGAGTCAGTTCTGGTTGGTCTGTGCTTCTTTTTCCCAGGGTTGAGGTCATGTTGGTTTTTTTCTTTTTTTCTTTGTGTATGTGTGTGTGATTCTGTCACCAAACTTTTTTTACTTTTTTCGGCATTGCTGTCCTACGGCTTTTGGCACTAAACTGAGCTGCCTAGCATTCGAGAATCGGGTATAGCCCACCAGGCAAAGCCTACACTTTTTAGTTCACCTAGTGTCAGGCTGCCTAGAGCCAGGGTGTATACCCACGGTCCAGGGTCCCCCAATGTATTCAATGAGAAAGGGATTTTGAAGCAAATACAAAAATGGTATTTTTTTTCTTTTTGTAAATTGGGTTATTCTTAGTTCTCTTGTTTTACACATGCATTTTGTCTGTCAGGAGGTTATTTCAGATCAGATGGCTTCTCCAAATCTTGGGCCAGAAAAAGGAAAAAAGAGGCCAGCAGCTTCCACGGGGACAGAAAATATCAGGAAAGAGACTGAGGAGATAAAAACAGATGCTGTGGTGCCAACACCACCACCCAAACCTAGAAGAGGACGGCCGCCAAAGTCAGAGTCTCAGGGCAGTGCAGCAAAACGTGAAGACTCCAGCAAGCCGTCTGGACGAGGACGCAAGAGGGCAGCGGCCAGTCAAGAAGGTGCTGCAGGGATGGAGGCAGGCAATGCAAAGGTACCAAAACAGCAAGATGTAACAGCCAAAAAAACAGCACAAAGACAGATGGATTTACAAAGGTAAATGAGTCAGTTTACAGAGACATTTCATAGAATAGTTTTCAGGAATTAGAGTACAGGCTCTACCTCTGAGACCAAGAAGAGACAGGGCCTTAAGATAGCCAGCATCCTAGATAGATGTCAGCCCAACATGTCAGTTGAGTGACTCCGCTCGCCAGTGTTTGTGCGTTTGCAGCATGCTGAGGGTAGTAAGTGTCAGATAACCTTGGTGGCTTACCGCACGTGAGAATAAAAGAGCAGGCATGGTGAAATAAAAAAAAATATTATCTTTTTTCCTCCAGCATTTGCCATTGGAGGCATAGTATTATAAGGTTTTTATTTATTTTTTATGGAAATGACTGTAAAATGGATACAACTAAAGTGCCTGAATGAGATTAGGAGAACTTGGAGCCTCCCCTTAGTTGTCCATGGCCTGGTTCCCCTATTCCAGCTCTGTAGCATTCAAGTTGCATACAACCCACAAACTATTGTGAAAGTGTTTTTTTTTTTTTTGTTTTTTTTTTGTTTTGTTCTGTTTTTTTTTATGCCAAAATGTCCACAGCATGTAAAGATTTTCCTGTCTGCTACGGTCGCTGTAGGTTTTCCCGAACAAATCTCCTAGTAACCTCTACAGCAATACCACATCTTAATTAGCCCTCCTTGTGCTTTCAGTAGATTATAATGGAGTTATATATGTACGCACTTAAAGGGGTTGTCCGGTCCAAACCGATAAATCTGCAGCAGTTCTGTGTTACTGTAGACTTCTAAATCTCCCTAGGAGCTGTGTGCAGGGTTCGCTGCGGGGATTTGCGTATGTATGCGTTATACATACTCCCGGGCAGTGGGTGTGACTTTGCTCCATACAAGTGTATGGAAGCGAGACCGCGCCCCATTTAGTAATGCAGCCAACCAATGGGTGTGGTTGACTACAATTCGCGGCCTTGGTCCATACAAGTGTATGCGTATACTCTCCCATCCCAGGTTAGAAACTGGCGAATCCCCGCATCGCATAGTGCGTACACTGGGGAGATTTATAAGTCTGCAGTCAGAGTGAGTGCAGACTTATCAATTTGGTCCGGACAACCCCTTTAAGTGAGTGAGTCTTTTAATGTTGAATGCACCTTTGGAGCTAAGGTTAGGCTCCCAAGTCAGTGTATAAGTCAGCGACATCCATTACATTACATATCAGATCCATCATAGCTGTAAATTCAGAAGTAAAGGCCGTGTGCACGGAGCCCCTCAAGAAGGTGTTTTCTGGGATCAATTAGTCCAATTTTAATGCCTTCACTCCGTGTCATAATTTTCAGCCACTAATGTGATCCTTTTGCAGTGATGTCCCTTTTTCTAGTTACATGTCTTACAGGTTCCTAATGGCTATCTAGTTAGTGGGGGCATTGTACAGTCATGGACAAAAATTTTGAGAATGAGACAAATATTAATTTTTCCAAAGTCTACTGCTTCATGTTTTCTAAAGGCAATTTGCATATACTGCTGAATGTCAGAGTGATCAGCTTAACATCAATTACTGTTCTTGCAAAGTCTATATTTGCTCAGAAAATGAGCTTTAACCCCCAAAACACATTTCAACATCATTACAGTCCTGCCTTAAAAGGAGCAGCTAACATCGTTTTAGTGATTGATCCATTAACACAGGTGTGGGTGTTGATGAGGACAGGGCTGGCGATCAATCAGTCATGATTAAGTAAGAATGACATCACTGAGACAGAGAGGTTGGCGGTTGAAGGGCTGAGGATAGCCGAGGATGAGATGGTAATAGCGGGTACTCCGGAAGCTGGGAGGAGGCTAAAGGCAGCTCAGAGTCAGTTGGAGGAGGTATTGCTCGGTAAGGCTGAAAGGAAGAGGGAATTCATGAATCTGGCTTTTTACCAGGAGGGCGAATCTGTGGGTCATTTGCTATCGATGGTGGCTTCTGCCCAGAGAAACACTTCCTTTGTTCATTCTTTGGTATCGGGGAGCGGTGTGGCTGTCTCTGAGACTTCAGAGATTTTGGACATTTTTGCGGATTTTTATGCGGACCTACATTCCTCTCAGGTAGATGGGTCGGTGGAGGACACGGTGGCGTTCCTTGAGGAATTGGAGTTCCCAAGGCTGAGTGACATAGATAGAGAAGATTTGGAAGCTCCCATCATGGAGGAGGAGTTGGGTCGGGCACTGCAGTCTATGGCTAATGGGAAGGCACCTGGCGTAGATGAATTTCCTGCTGAAATTTATAAAAACTTTGGGGAAGTGCTGATCCCTAAATTAAGGGTACTTCTGGAGGAGGCTAGGAGTGGCGGTCGTCTACCGGCATCTATGCGGGAGGCCATAATAGTGGTGATTCCTAAGGAGGGGAAGGACCCGACACAGTCGGATTCATATCGGCCAATCTCCTTGCTTACTACAGACGTTAAACTTCTGGCTAAGGTGTTGGCGATGAGGTTGACAAGTGTTATTTCCGGCCTGGTGCACTCAGACCAGTCCGGCTTTATGCCTGATCGGTCCACTGCGATCAACTTACAAAGGCTGTATATGAATTTGCAACTCAGATCGGACAACTGTGGCCAAAGAGTTATTGCATCTTTAGACGCTCATAAGGCGTTCGATAGTGTGGAGTGGGGATATCTCTGGCAGGTGCTCTGGAGTATGGGGTTTGGACCGCAGTTCATATCCTGGATTCAACTGATGTACTCGATGCCGATGGCTAGCGTTAGGGTAAATGGGGAGTTATCACGAACCATACAACTGGCTAGAGGGACGAGACAGGGGTGTCCGCTCTCTCCTCTTTTGTTTGCTCTGGCTGTGGAACCACTGGCTGCTAAGCTTCGACGGTCTGATGAGGTGACTGGGTTTAAATATGGGATGATTGAAGAAAGGGTGGCGTTGTATGCGGATGACATTCTGCTATTTCTGGCTGACCCGGGTACGTCCTTGGAGGGAGCCATTGGGATTATTGAGCGTTTCGGATCGGTGTCGGGACTTAGGATAAACTGGAGTAAGTCTGTCTTGTTTAAGGTGGATGATGATGGTGGGGAGCCACTGGAGAATGGGCGACTGGAGGTGACTAGCCAATTTAAGTACCTTGGAATATGGGTATCTATGCCTGTTACTGACTATATACATAGAAATCTGACTCCAATCTTAGATGTTCTTAAAGCGAAAGCGGATGCATGGCTTAAACTGCATTTATCTGTGGTAGGTAGGGTGAATCTTATTAAAATGATTTTGATGCCAAAAATACTGTATATTCTTCATAATGCGCCAGTTTGGATACCACGCGGGAGATTTAGACAGATTAACTCTCTGTTCAGGAATTTGATATGGGGGAGACAGCATCCGCGTATCAAACTGGAGACACTTCAGCGACCCAAGGAAGATGGGGGATTGGCATTGCCTAACCCTGAAATATATTTTCTTGCAGCCCAGAGTCAGCATTTAAAAGGCTGTGCGCATGAAGGGTCATCTGGGGCGGTACAGCGGCTGATGGAAGTGGTGACAAAAAGAAGGCCAGTGGTACAATGTTTGGAGGATGGATCCCTGGGGGCTCTGGGGAAATTATACCCGACTGTGTTGTTGATACGCAGGCTGTGGGGTAGGCTGAGACATATACGGGGGGTCACGGATTTGACTAGATTCTCACCGCTATGGCATAACAGCAACTTACAGGAGTTTGAGGCACTGGGGGTACTGACAGAATGGCAAGTCAAAGGGATTCAATACGTGTATCAAATAATTGAGCGAGGTGAATTGAAATCATTTTCCCAATTACAGGCGGAATTTGGTCTTGGGACTGTGGGGGAATTTCAGTATTTGCGGATGAGGCATGCTTTTGGAGCTCAGAGTAGAAACGGAGGTATTGGAATTCAGAGGGATATAGTACTGGAGTATGTGTGTAATGAAGGGACGACTGGGGGAGTCATATCTACTTTGTATAAAGATCTGTTGCACACTTTCCTATTGGGGTTTCCAATAATGGCGAGAGCTAAGTGGGAGAGGGATCTGGGTCCAATGGAGAATGAGACTTGGGAGTCGGTGCTAGAATGGGTCCCACGATTGTCACTGAGCGAACCGTATAGACTGTCACAGCTCTATGTGATACACAGGGTTTATAAGTCACCGATGGTGCTATATAAGGCTGGTTTGCGTGATGATTCTGAATGCCCGAGGTGTAAAACTGCAGATGCTGATATACTCCATATGATGTGGACGTGTCCGAGACTGGCTGCTTTTTGGGTGGTAGTTTTGAGTCGTATGGAAGGTGCGTATGGATGTAAGGTGCCAAGGGACCCTATAGTGTGCTTGTTGGGATGTGTGGATGAGATTGGAGTGGATAACAACCTAAAGATAGCTATTGCCAGATTGTTATACATGGCTAGGAAGGTAATAGCTCGAAATTGGATTAGGGAAGAACCGCCGTCAAGAGGAGAGTTCCTCCAGAATGTGAATCAGGGCCTGACACTGGAAAAGGGGTTTTATAAAAAAAGAGGGAAAATCGAAATGTTCAATAAAATGTGGTCTCCGTGGATTGCTATGGGATAGGGGTATTATAGAGGGAGAGTTAATTAAGGTTCCTAATTAATGGTAATGTTAAATGTGGCTTATATTATTGGCCGAGGGATTAGATAGTATATTGGTCTAATGATGGAAGTGCTAAGCAAGGTGAGCTGCTTTGTTGGGTGGGGTTGGGGGGTGGTGAGATTGAAGGGGAATGTTTGAAGGGGGGGGGGGGGGAAAGCTTTGTATTGAAAATAAGAATGTAACATGTAATTTATCTTGTTATTCTTAATAAAAATTTATTTGAATAAAAAAAAAAAAAAAGACATCACTGGACACTTTAAGGGTATGTGCACACGTCCGGATTTTTAGCGTTTTTTTTGCGGAATTTCGCCATAAAAACGCTATAAATCCGCTAAAAAAAGCTAACATTATGCATCCTATCATTTAGAATGCATTCCACATTTTTTGTGCATATGTTAGCGTTTTTTTCCGCAAAACACCGCATACCGCAAAAAATCCGGACATGCTCTATCTTTTTGCGGATTTTCTGCGGATTTCCTATCAAAATGGACATTCCGGAAAAATCCGCAAAAATTCCGCAAAAAAATCCACGCAAAAAACGCACAAATTCTGCGAGATATCCTCACGAAAAAAGCACGCGGATTTCTGGCAGAATTCTCAGGAAAAAATCCGGACGTGTGCACATACCCTAAAAGGAGGCTGGTGCTTGGTATCATTGTTTCTCTTCAGTTAACCATGGTTATCTCTAAAGAAACACGTGCAGCCATCATTGCACTGCACAAAAATGGCCTAACGGAAGAGTATCGCAGCTACAAAGATTGCACCTCAGTCAACAATCTATCGCATCATCAAGAACTTCGAGAGAGCTTCCATTGTTGTCAAAAAGGCTCCAGGGCGCCCAAGAAAGACCAGCAAGCGCCAGGATCGTATCTTAAAACTGTTTCAGCTGCGGGATCGGACTACCAGCAGTGCCGAGCTTGGTCAGGAATGGCAGCAGGCTGGTGTGAGTGCTTCTGCACGCACTGTGAGACTGCGGAGACTCTTTGAGCAAGGCCTGGTTTCAAGGAGGGCAGCAAAGAAACCACTTCTTTCCAGAAAAAACATCAGGGACCAACTGATATTCTGCAAAAGGTACAGGGAGTGGACTGCTGAGGACTGGGGCAAAGCCATTTTCCCTGATGAATTTCCTTTTCGATTGTTTGGAACATCTGGAAAACAGCTTATTCGGAGAAGAAGAGGTGAGCGATACCACCAGTCTTGTCTCATGCCAACTGTAAAGCATCCTGAAACCATTCATGTGTGGGGTTGCTTCTCAGCCAAGGGAATTGGCTCACTCACAGTCTTGCCTAAAAACACAGCCATGAATAAAGAATGGTACCAGAATGTCCTCCAAGAGCAACTTCTCCCAACCGTCCAAGAGCAGTTTGGCGCCCAACAATGCCTTTTCCAGCATGATGGAGCACCTTGCCATAAAGCAAAGGTGATAACTAAATGGCTCATGGAACAAAACATAGAGATTTTCGGTCCATGGCCTGGAAACTCACCAGATCTTAATCCCATTGAGAACTTGTGGTCAATCATCAAGAGACAGGTGGACAAACAAAAACCAACAAATTCTGGCAAAATGCAAGCATTGATTATGCAAGAATGGACTGCTATCAGTCAGGATTTGGTCCAGAAGTTGATTGAGGGCATGCCAGGGAGAATTGCAGAGGTCTTGAAGAAGAAGGGTCAACACTGCAAATATTGACTTGCTGCATTAACTCATTCTAACTGTCAATATAACCTATTGGTACTCATAATATGATTGCAATTATATTTCTGTATGTGATATAAACATCAGACAAACACTAATAAAAACCAGAGGGCAGCAGATCATGTGAAAATATAATTTTGGTGTCATTCTCAAAACTTTTGGCCATGACTGTAATCTCCTGCATGTGAGGTGTGTGCTCAGAGTAGCTCAGTCCATGCATACTTAGTGATTGGAGTGTCTTTACAGATCACTATACAGGTTAATGCATGTAGCCTCAACTGCTAAAAGCGTATTCAGACAAGCCAATTAATCACCCTGAGTCAAACAAGCAAAATTCTTGTCCATCCGGTGTTCAGATTATTTATGCTGACATAAAAATAATTATCAACATCCTATTGCCCCCTATAATAGGGACGTACTGTTGGCAACATGATGCTGAATAGGGACATCTAAATGAGCCTTAATGGGAAATGACCTGCTGATTTCTGTATTTTCTGGACTATAAGACGCACCGGACCATAAGACACACCTAGGTTTTAGAGGAGGAAATTAGGAAAAATATTGAAGCAAAAAATGTGGTCAATTCTGTGTTTAATATCCCCTATCCTGGTATATATGGTCCCCTCATCCCCATCCTGATACACATGGGCCCCCTCATCTCTACCTTGGTATGCATGGCCCCATCATCCCTATCCTGGTGTGCATGGCCCCCTCATCCCTATCCTGGTGTGCATGGCCCCCTCATCCCTATCCTGGTGTGCATGGTCCCCTCATCCCTATCCTGGTGTGCATGGCCCCCTCATCCCTATCCTGGTGTGCATGGCCCCCTCATCCCTTTCCTGGTAGGATTGGTTCCAATCATCTCTATCTTAGTATGCATGGCCCGATCCCAAACCTGGTATGAAGGGTCCCCATCTTGTCCTAGTATGCATGGCCCCCATCCTTATCCTGGTGTGCAGGACCCCCATCCCTATCCAGGTATGCATGGCCCCATCTCGCCTTGTATGCATGGCCCCATCTCGCCTTGTATGCATGGCCCCATTCCTATTCTGGTATGATTGGCCCCCATCCCTGTCCTAGTATGCATGGCTCCTCATCTCTATCCTGGTATGCATGGCCTCATCCCTATCCTAGTATGCATGGCCTCATCCCTATCCTAGTATGCATGGCTCCTCATCCCTATCCTGGTATGCATGGCCTCATGCCTATCCTGGTATCCATGGCCTCATCCCTATCCTAGTATCCATGGCCTCATCCCTATCCTGGTATGCATGGCCTCATCCCTATCCTGGTATACATGGCCCCATCCCTATCCTGGTATGCATGGCCTCATCCCTATCCTGGTATCCATGGCCCCATCCCTATCCTGGTATGCATGGCCTCATCCCTATCCTGGTATGCATGGCCTCATCCCTATCCTGGTATACATGGCCCCATCCCTATCCTGGTATGCATGGCCTCATCCCTATCCTGGTATGCATGGCTCCATCCCTATCCTGGTATGCATGGCCCCATCCCTATCCTGGTATGCATGGCCTCATCCCTATCCTGGTATGCATGGCCCCATCCCTATCCTGGTATGCATGGCCCCATCCCTATCCTGGTATGCATGGCCCCATCCCTATCCTGGTATGCATGGCCCCATCCCTATCCTGGTATGCATGGCCTCATCCCTATCCTGGTATGCATGGCCCCATCCCTATCCTGGTATGCATGGCCCCATCCCTATCCTGGTATGCATGGCCCCATCCCTATCCTGGTATGCATGGCCCCATCCCTATCCTGGTATGCATGGCTCCATCCCTATCCTGGTATGCATGGCCCCATCCCTATCCTGGTATGCATGGCCCCATCCCTATCCTGGTATGCATGGCCCCATCCCTATCCTGGTATGCATGGCCCCATCCCTATCCTGGTATGCATGGCCCCATCCCTATCCTGGTATGCATGGCCCCATCCCTATCCTGGTATGCATGGCCCCATCCCTATCCTGGTATGCATGGCCCCATCCCTATCCTGGTATGCATGGCCTCATCCCTATCCTGGTATGCATGGCCCCATCCCTATCCTGGTATGCATGGCCCCATCCCTATTCTGGTATGCATGGCCCCATCCCTATCCTGGTATGCATGGCCTCATCCCTATCCTGGTATGCATGGCCCCATCCCTATCCTGGTATGCATGGCCCCATCCCTATCCTGGTATGCATGGCCTCATCCCTATCCTGGTATGCATGGCCCCATCCCTATCCTGGTATGCATGGCCCCATCCCTATCCTGGTATGCATGGCCCCATCCCTATCCTGGTATGCATGGCCCCATCCCTATCCTGGTATGCATGGCCCCATCCCTATCCTGGTATGCATGGCCCCATCCCTATCCTGGTATGCATGGCCCCATCCCTATCCTGGTATGCATGGCCCCATCCCTATCCTGGTATGCATGGCCCCATCCCTATCCTGGTATGCATGGCCTCATCCCTATCCTGGTATGCATGGCCCCATCAGAGAAAACATTAAGAACCCCAAGCCATTAGGGTATGTGCACACGATGCGGATTTTGCTGCGGATCCACAGCGTTTCCCATGAGTTTACAGTACAATGTAAACCTATGGGAAACAAAAAACGCTGTGCACATGCTGCGGAAAAAAACGCGCGGAAACGCAGCGGTTTACATTCCGCAGCATGCCACTTCTTTCTGCGGATTCCGCAGCGGTTTTACACCTGCTCCAATAGAAATCCACAGTTGTAAAACCGCAGTGAAATCCGCAGAATAACCGTGGTAAATCCGCAGCGGTTTTGCGCTGCGGAAAAATCCGCAGTGGACCAGAATACGTGTGCACATAGCCTTACACTTACCTTCCCGGCTCTCCCTCACAATGTCCTGCTCCGGTGCCAGCAACTGTTTTATGCTTATAAGCAGCGCATGGCAGTGACATCATGGTCTATTTTCATAAAGAATAGAAATCTTGGAAAATTCACACTGACATCTGTGGATTTTTAGACTCTTGACTTCCTTGGAATAACACATCCATAGCCACCATCGTTGGTGACTAATGAGCGTTTGCAAAGGTAATTGTTTAAGGAGGTGGGGCAGGTGAGCTGTGACTTCGCCTCTTGTCATTGGTGGCCCCTGTGTTACTAGCTGTGTGTGGCGCTGTTACTTCTCATTGTAATCCTGCCTCTGTTCATTTGAAATCTCCGGTAAACTTTCTGAAAATTCAAGAATTTAGAGCCTAAAAAGCCCCATTGGCCAGTTTCAAAATTGCAAGATTACTAATTTTATTTTTAACAAAGATCGTGATATTAAAAAATATATAAACCTTACCAAAAAAGTTTTTAAAAATACATGTAACATGCAAGTCTGACTGACAATATGTAAGATTCTGAAGATAGCTTCTTTTTAACTTCTCATAACTCCAGCCCTGGTTGGATAACAATGGCTATGGGGAAGCTGATAGCTGCAGAACCATTGTTTTAATGATTCAGTAGTATGATGAGATATAATATCTAAGGGTCTGTGCACACGTTGCAGATTTGCTTGCGGATCTGCAGTGGATTTGACGCTGCTGATCCGCAGCTGTTTTCCATGCGGTGTACAGTACCATGTAAACCTATGGAAAACAAAATCCGCAGTTCACATGCTTCGGAAAATACCGCACGGAAACACTGCGGTGTATTTTCTGCAGCATGTCAATTCTTTGTGTGGATTCAGCAAAAATAGCGTTTTACACCCATTCCTTAATAGGAGTCTGCAGGTGTAAAAACTCATGTGAAATCTGCACAAAACTGCGGGCTTTCAGATTCTGCGCGGAAAAATCTGCACATGAATCTGCAACGTGTGCACATAGGCTAAGAGTTTTGTGTCTTTAATTAACTTGGAAAATCCCTCCAGATGTGCAGCGGTCAAAGCATTTCTATGGCTTAGGATTAGTCATTTTAGAATAGTTTGTTGTGCATTATATTTCAGTTTCTTACTAAAGTGCATATATGAAGTCTCCACCACTGTTATAATGTAAAAATGTCACCCATAATCTGTACGGATCTATTGAGAAACAAACTGAAATCATTTTCAAGGGCAAAAGAAGAAGAAAAAAACTAACGTTGTTGTATAAGTTTAAACACCCGCTTATAATTGAGGATGGGATTGGGTTCAGAATTAGCTAATTGCATTGAAACTCATGGTAACTAGTAGTCGGTGCACAGCTGCCATCATTTACAGTGATTCTGATTAACTCCATGCAAAGTTTAGCTGTTCTAGCTGGCTTTTCTTCTCATTTTCTTAGTTGCATTTTACAGAAAAAAGCCTTTGTCCATTAATAGCTTAGAACACAGCAAAGGGATCTCATCATTGAAAGTGACGAGTCAGAAGAAGGGTATAAAAAAAAAATGTCCAAGGCATTTAGATATGCTGTGGAGGATAGTGAAGATGGTCATCAAGAAGCGGCTTATATTTGGCACAACCACAACATTACCTAGAACTAGAGGTACCTCAAAAATTGATGAAAAGACAAGGATAGAATTAGTCTGAGAGGCTGCGAAGCGACCTACAGCAACATTAAAGGTGCTGATTTTCTGGCAAGTACTGGTTGTATACAGCATATGACAACAATCTCCCGTATTCTTCATGTTGTTATTATTATTATTATTTATTGTTATAGCGCCATTTATTCCATGGCGCTTTACATGTGAGGAGGGGTATACATAATAAAAACAAGTACAATAATCTAAAACAATACAAGTCATAACTGGTACAGGAGGAATGAGGACCCTGCCCGCGAAGGCTCACAATCTACAAGGGATGGGTGAGAATACAGTAGGTGAGGGTAGAGATGGTCATGCAGCGGTTTGGTCGATCGGTGGTTACTGCAGGTTGTAGGCTTGTCTGAAGAGGTGGGTCTTCAGGTTCTTTTTGAAGGTTTCGATGGTAGGCGAGAGTCTGATGTGTTGTGGTAGAGGGTCCCAGAGTAGGGGTGATACGCGAGAGAAATCTTGTATACGATTGTGGGAAGAGGAGATAAGAGGGGAGTAGAGTAGGAGATCTTGTGAGGATCGGAGGTTGCGGGTAGGTAAGTACCGGGAGACGAGGTCACAGATGTATGGAGGAGACAGGTTGTGGATGGCTTTGTATGTCATGGTTAGGGTTTTGTAGTGGAGTCTCTGGGCAATGGGGAGCCAGTGAAGGGATTGACAGAGGGGAGAGGCCGGGGAATAGCGGGGAGACAAATGGATTAGTCGGGCAGCAGAGTTTAGAATAGATTGGAGGGGTGCGAGAGTGTTAGAGGGGAGGCCACAGAGCAGGAGGTTGCAGTAGTCAAGGCGAGAGATGATGAGGGCATGGACTAGGGTTTTTGCAGATTCATGGTTGAGGAATGAACGGATTCGTGAAATATTTTTGAGTTGAAGTCGGCAGGAAGTGGAAAGGGCTTGGATATGTGGTTTGAAGGAGATCAGTGTCAAGGATTACCCCGAGGCAGCGAGCTTGTGGGACTGGGGAGAGTGGGCAGCCGTTTACTGTAATGGATAGGTTCGTTGGGGGGGTCGCGTGAGATGGGGGAAAGATGATGAATTCTGTTTTGTCCATGTTAAGTTTCAGAAATCTAGCGGAGAAGAAGGATGAAATAGTGGACAGACATTGAGGGATTCTGGTTAGAAGGGAGGTGATATCTGGTCCAGAGATGTAGATCTGTGTGTCGTCAGCATAGAGGTGATACTGAAAGCCATGAGATTCTATGAGCTGTCCCAGGCCAAAGGTGTAAATGGAGAAGGGCAAGGGCCCAAGGACTGAACCTTGTGGGACTCCGACAGATAAGGGGCGAGGTGAGGAGGTGGTGTGTGAGTGGGAGACGCTGAATGTCCTGTCTGTTGGGTATGATGAGATCCAGGATAGGGCCAAGTCTGCGATGCCAAGGGATGAGAGGGTCTGTAATAATAGGGAATGGTCCACTATGTCAAAGGCAGCCGACAGGTCGAGGAGGACAGAGTAGTGTCGCTTGCTCTTGGCGGTTAAGAGGTCATTGGTGACTTTAGTTAGGGCAGTTTCGGTGGAATGGTGTGACCGGAAGCCAGATTGTAGGCGGTCAAAGAGGGAGCAAGAAGAGAGATGGGAGGACAGTTCAAGGTAAACGTGTTGTTCCAGTAGTTTGGAGGCATATGGGAGAAGTGATATAGGGCGATAGCTAGATACAGAGGATGGGTCAAGAGAGGGCTTTTTGAGGATAGGTGTGATGGAGGCATGTTTAAAGCTTGAGGGGAAAACACCAGTTGTTAGTGATAGGTTGAAGAGATGGGTTAGGGTTGGGATGAAGATATGTGATATTTCTGGCCAGTTAGGTAGCGTGGCAAGATGTAAGCCTTTTCTTACAAAACAAGTATGGACGCCTGTCTATGTTTTGCGAAAACCTACGTAAAGTCTGCAAAAAGCTTGTGGGAAAGCATGTTATGTTCTGGAACTGGGGCTTTAGTCAAGATGGTGGGCATTACGAACAGTTCCAAATATCAGGCAAGTTTCCTTCAAGACCTTCAGGAAGTGATATAAAAATGGAGCAATGTGTCCTTTCATGATGATGACAACCCTAAGGATACCTTCCAAATCAACAAAACAGTGGCTTCTGTAGAAGTTGATGAAAGTTGTGGCATGCTCCAGCCAGATCCCAGACCTGAATCCAAGTGAAAATCTTTGTTCACAAGAGAAGCCCTCACAATTGGGCAGATTTTAGAACAACTGCAAGGAAGAGTGGGCAAAGACTGCCAATTCTAGATATCCCGTGCTGATGGACTTCATCCAAAAAATATTCAGAGTTCTTCAATAAGATACTAATTTAAGGGTGTACATAATTATGCAACAGCATTATTTTAGTTCTTTATCTTTTTCAATCAAATCAAAGATTTCAGTTTATTTTGCAATTGACTTGATTATGGTGGACATTAAAGGTGGAAAAAGTTCTGAAATGATTCATCTTGGGATATTTTTTTTTTACATGATAAAACTTTACATGTTGACATATTGTGCAGCTCATGAATTTTCGGGATTCCTCCCCTGTCTGATTACATCACTTATCTGCTTGCTGCTAGCAGACACATTTTTCTAGAAAGTTCATTGATGCTCTAGAAGGATCCAGAGAGCCCTTTACTTGAATATATTGTATTGTTAATGACCTAATGGAGATGTTTTAGAGTTTTAAGATTGAAGAAGACACAAGTCCATTGACTTCAACCTATACTCTAACATGTTGGTCCAGAGTAAGAAAATAACTCCTGATGCAGATACTGATAGCGGCACAATTCCTTCCTGACTGCACATACGGCAATCACACTAGCTCCGTGGATCAACATCCCAGCTCCGAATCTAGCACCTAGAACCTGTAATATTACATTTTCCACAAAAAATAATCCAGGCTGTGTTTTTAGTGGATCAACCATTGCAGCATATGGTGGGAGAGAGTTCCATAATCTCACTGCTCTTACAGTTAGGAATCAATGTCTGTGATTATGATTAAACCCTCCTTCCATTAGACGTAAAGGATGCCCCCTTGTCACCATTGCAGGCCTAGATGTAAAAAGATTATTAGAAAGATCTCTGTTCTTTCATGTATTTGTACATTGTAGAAAGTTCGCCCCAAAGCTTTGTATTTCCAAATGGAATATCCCCAGGTGTCTCGGTCCTGCACCCGCTCTTCTCTGCACCCGCTCTTCTCTGCACCCGCTCAAGATCAGCTATATCCATGTTATACACTGGGGCCCCAAATTGTACACCGTATTCTAAGTGTGGCCCTTCTGACTTGTGTAGGGCAAAGCTATTCTCTTACCATGAGCGTCTATGCCTCTCTTAATGCATGCCGTGATCTATTTGCCTTGGCAGCTGCTGCCTGACACTAGTTAGTGGAATGGAGCTTGCCGTCCACCCAAACAAAACAACATTTTCAATGATGGTTTTGCGATTTATTTCACAATTGTACATTTTATTTCTTCTGGCCACGTACATGACCTTACATTTATCCACATTAAACTTCCCTTGTCATTTCCCAGCCCAAGCTTCCAGCTTATATAAGTCCCTCTGTAATATTAAATTGTCGTATGTGTTGATTTCCTTGCAGTTTAGTATCCTCTTCAAATATTGAAATTATTTTCTCTGTCCCGCACAACTTCGTTAATAAATACACTCCTCATATAAGTCTTTGAATTATGGACATTACAAGATGGGGAGTCATGTTACTGCAAGTGATGAGAAAGTGTAAAGAAAATATTAAAAACATCTCAATTTATTCAGGGCACTCAAATAATCAAGATCTGCTGCTGGCAGCTACATTTGTTATTGCCGAACAATAGTGTCCCAGTTGTGTTCAATGGGAGTGAAGTCTGGAGACGCTGCAGGCCATGGCAGCACTTTTAGGCTACACTGTCCTGTAAGTCTCCCTACACTGTGGGCGTACTCTCCACAAGGAAATACTTTATTCCTTAGACTCATTGTGTATCATTAACATCTCTATCCATTCTGTGATTTCCATAATACCATGACTATTGTTCTTGGTGTTAAAATTTCAATGTTGACGAGTGTTTAGTAAAAGATAGAGGACCCAATACTGACCCCTGTGGTACCTCTCTGATAACTCTGTATGTATTTTTTCCCCATACATGCTGACTATTTAAGCGATGATGTACAATGTGATAATCTGTTGATTCCTCCAGCAGCCATTATCTGGGCAGTGAAGGAGATTGCCTATGGGAGATAGACTCCAGTCCAGGATATACAGCTAGTGATGCTGATCTATTTAGTGCATGTGAGAGCAGCCAGGAAACAGAAGATGCACAGATAGAAGAGAGAGGTTTCTTGAAGGTGCAGGTTAACCTCAATAATCAACAGAGTAGAAGTGTGTCTAGTTACATGATAATCCATAATGTCTGCAGTGCGTATATTTTTGTGCTTTTTTGCTAGTCCATAAGTGTTATGCTTTTCTTATTACCTGTCTGCAAATGTATCTCACTATTGTATGCACATTTACATTACAGGGGTTGTCTTGTCAGGTACAATCCAAGAACAAGGCCTACAGCAAACAGCTCGTTCTGCTGATCCAGCCCAGACAAGAGGGGACATGTACATATAACTGAATGGCCATCTAAGTAAGGTTGTGCTCACATGTCCAGATTATCTGTTTGAACGGATCAAGCAGCAATCCATTGTCAAAAAATGTCTGCAGACACTACTTTATTGTCCATTTTTCAGGAAAAAATATTTCAGCTGGATCTTAGTTTTTTGTTTTTTTTACATTGAAGTCTATGGATAACTGATCCAATAATCAGCAATCCGTTTTTTCATTTGTAAACATCCGTTTTTTTTTTCTTACAAGATATTCTAATGGAAAATAATGGATGGTTAATTAACAGATCCGTGGTCCATAGACTTCAGTGTTAAAGATCAAGCTGAAATCTGTTTTAAAAAACGGACAAAAAAGTTGTCTGCAGAACTTTTGCCAGCGGATCACTGCTGGATTCGTTCTAACAGACGATTACAGGACATGTGAACATAGCCTAATACGTAGAGGGCACAAGTCTGCCATAACGGGAGCCTCTTATAGATACTGCTCTCCTTCTGTCTCCAAGGGAGAGTGGCTCTCTTATAGTTCCTCATGGGTCATATAGGTAGAGGTTGTTTTAATAGATTTTTTTTTCTTGTGCTTGTATTCAAGAAGGTGGGGTGTGCAGCTAATGCTGTATTCACTTCTCGGTTTCAGCCTAGGCTGGAGGTACACTTGGGAGATTTCTACGTATACCAGAAGTTGAGAAAGCCAATAAGGACCCATTGTGGAAGAAGGTTTACCGCGGGGGCCGTACATGTTAAGTGTGTCCTCTATTGAGGGTAAAAAAGAAAATCCAATGCATATTAGACCAGTGGATGCCAAAAAAAAAACATTTTGCCGATTCTGTTACATAAACAATTTCTCATCCAGGCTATTTGGTGACGCCGAGCTCATGGGTTATAGCTGCTGCCACTAAGAGATGGAAACTAAGCAGTTAAGGCTACTTTCACACTAGTCCGTCAGTACAAGCTGTCGCAAACCGACGGCCCAACATACCGACGGACAGTGTGATTGATTAGCACAACGTGGGCAGCGGATGCAGTTTTACAATGCATCCGCTGCCCATTGTGAGTTCCGGGGAGGAGGGGGCGGAGTTTCAGCCGCTCATGCGCGGTCGAAAATGGCGGACCCGATGCACACAAAAAAGTTACATTGAACGTTTTTTGTGCGACGCGGCCGCCAAAAACACGACGCATCCGTCGCACGACGGATGCGACGTGTAGCAATACGTCGCAATGCATCGCTAATGCAAGTCTATGGAGAAAAAACGCATCCTGTGGGCAACTTTGCAGGATGCGTTTTTTTCTCCAAAACAACGCATTGCGACGTGCGTCACATGACGCAAGTGTGAAAGTAGCCTAAGTGTTTGCTTCTCCAACCAGCTATTTGCCACCTGCAGGTAGTGAGTTAATCTGTTTTGGCTTAGTGTCCACAGGGGTAGACATTACCTGTTTTTTTTTTTTTTTCTTGTTGTTGTTGTTTTTGTTTTTTTTCTTTTCTCCCTCTCGACTTGGAGTTCATGGTTGATCAAATTATTATGTTGCGCCCCTCCTCTATCCATCCACATACAATGAGGGAAGAGACAGACTTTGGTAGCTTTTGTCATACCCTATGCTTGGCCCCATAAAATAGCTTATACTCCCCTCCCCTGCTGGCGCCCATCCTGTAGTGTCAGCTTTTCTCCTGGGATTCCTGTGCCTTTGGCACATGACTCCGGCGCCCAGTCAGTGCTGGCGTCCGTGTCCCCGGCTCGTGTCGAATTGAGCAGGAAGAGGAAGTCCAAGATCAGCTGCAGGCCGGACTTCCCCTTCATTTTCGATTTGTCTGAAGGCGGAGACAGTGATGACAGAGCTGATTGCGTGCTATTGCATGCATTGCGTCGCATGTCAGAACACCGCACGAAAGTCCCGACACCGCGGGAACATCGCCGGCAAGGAGGGGATGGGGGGGTATAGGCTTTATACTTTTATGGGGGACAAACATTTTGATCAAGTAGTTGTCCAAGTAGTGGTCAACCCCTTTAAGCACAACGCCATGGACAATGAGGCTTGCGCTGCAAGAGAAACTTCTGACACATCATGTAAATAGATGAGGTTCAAACTCTTCAGCCTGCCATCACAGTTCCCTGGCTTTTTACCATCCTCTTCCCTGATGGCACAATGCTCGGACACTTTATCCACAATTACCCTGTCTGATCTTAAATTTCACTTACACGGACGGACACCTTTTCTTACCAGGAGCCCATTTGCTTTCAGGATCTGCCAAAATTCGAAAACTTTTTTTTTTCTTACACAGAGTATGGAGAGCAAGCTATCAAAGGGATGGAAATAGCCAGATAAACATTTTTACAGACCTAAATGTTTGGACACTTATGGCCCCGATTCATCAAGGCTTTATAGGTACCGTCTCACAGTGGCACTTTGGTCGCTACAACGGCACGATCTGTGACGCTCCAGCATCGCTCCAATATCGCTCCAGCGTCGTAGACTGCGGTCACACTTCGCAATGCACGACGCTGTAGCGATAATTTCACGACGTATTTGCGATGTAGAAGCTGTTGGTTACTATGCGCACATCGTATACAATATCGTGCACACCTTTGTTACACCATGCGATCATGCCGCCACAGCGGGACACTAGACGACGAAAGAAAGTTTCAAACGATCTGCTACGACGTACGATTCTCAGCGGGGTCCCTGATCGCAGGAGCGTGTCAGACACAGCGAGATCGTAAGTATATCGCTGGAACGTCACGAATCGTGCCGTCGTAGCGATCAAAATGCCACTGTGTGACGGTACCCTTACACTAGAAAACTGACGTACAATTCTTTGCAAAGTCTAAAAATTTTTTCACAAAGTATAGTTTTAGATAGCTATGCCAAAATGTGTGGCGCTGGGCATAGCTTGGCTATGCCTGGCCGTCAAATTAAGCAAATGTGACAGCGTTTCTTACCCCAGAAATGTTACTCCAGTCCCAAACTGGAGACGCATTTCTGGCAAAACCAACACTACTGATAACATGCCCTGAATTCATTAAGTGGCCATCTTATTCATGCTCACCCCTATGTGCCTACGAACCCAAATGTGTTGCTTGTCATAAGGCTACCTTAACAGAAGTAGTCTCATGTCTTAACAAAACACAACTTTACCCATTCAGGGACTTGTAAGATTGAGTCATTTTCTAAATCCTCTTTTTAAGCTGTGAATTTGGAGCTCAGGTCAATGCTCATGACTGTTTTATAAGGCCACGTCCAATTGCACTTTAAGCCAATTGCACTTTAAGGTGGCTTCTTTAGCTGGTACTTCTCCCAAAGATTTTGTAGACATCACTCTGCAAATATCTGAAGCTGGAAGATACATCTGAGAAGTCACTCTTGATGCATCTGGTGGTCTTTGTCAGCTCTTCTACTCTGTGGCCATCCATCACATCCTCTTACTGAAATTCTAGTCTACAGACACAAAATCAATAAAAGCTCTTACAGCTCTCTCCTTTACAGGCACTCGTTAGTTTGGTAAACCTCTGGATGAAATCCTCTCAGAAACAAGAGGTGGAAAGAGAACTCATCTGCCTGTTAACAAGCAGGTTAGGTTCTTTCCCGCCATCAGAGAAGATCCATGACACATTTTTGCTTCTATTGGCATCTGTCCAGCACAGTCAATGTTACAAGAAACCTGACATTCACCCCCATCCTTGCCAACAGACGTCAAAGTCTACTTCAGCATGAAGGGGAACCTCCACCTGATGAGGTTAGGATTGAGGTTTGTTGTCTTCTGTTTAAAGATGTCTGGCTCTAAGACCTACAAGACTCATGGATGGGTGAGGAGGCCTCTGCAGCTTATAAATTACATGCCCCCCTCCCCCCTTTTTTCCCCCACAATGCCCCTCTTAACGCACCACCCCGTGCTGATGAATTTTTTCCTGTCATTCGGACTTTGCCAGACCAAGAGTTTATGTTCTTCAGCGGGTTCGCTTGCACTGGTTTCAGATACTTTTGGTTATCATGCTCTGCACCCTGTCCTGAACCTCAAGTTTCGTAACTGCTGTATGAAGATTCATCATTTTCCAATGGAGTCCCTCAGGACAATTATCAGGGAGGATGTATGCCATACATATACATTGAGGATGTACCATATAAACCTTTACTTACCAATCTACCAGACCTACCAGCATTTCCTGCACTTTGCTGTTGGGGCCCACCACAGTCAAATTGTGGCCCTTTCCTTAGTTCTGAAAACTACCTTCACAGATTCTTGACGTTAGTAATGGACATTCTCCACAACAAGAGTGTTTTAGCCATTTCTTATCTGGATGATCTCATGATCACAGTGCCGTCTAGAGTAGACTATCTCACATCTCCTGTGACGCTCTGAGTTGTTTCAGTTGGATAATCAACCATCAAACCTTGTTTCTCTCTCCCTCGCCACGTCTAAAATTTTTGAGCGTGCACTTTCACCTCAATGAAAGTCGCCACCCCTCTGTGACCACCAGTCTACACAGTGTTGGGGGCTTCACAGGTCTTTTATTACATGGCTTCTGCCCATCAGGTGTTTTACCAATTTCCAGGACACATGTTTGCTGATGCTGCTTTAGGGTACCGTCACACTGAAACGACGCTACAGCGATACGACAACGATGTCGATCGCTGCAGCGTCGCTGTTTGGTCGCTGGAGAGCTGTCACACAGACAGCTCTCCAGCGACCAACGATCCCGAAGTCCCCTGGTAACCAGGGCCGCGCTTAGTAACCCGATGTTTACCCTGGTTACCAGCGTAAACGTAAAAAAACAAACATTACATACTTACATTCCGTGTCTGTCCTCCGGCGCTGTGCTTTCCTCTGCACTGTTAGCGCCAGTCAGCCGTAAAGCAGAGCGGTGACGTCACCGCTGTGCTTTCCGGCTGGCCGGCGCTGATACAGGATGCAGGAGGAGTGCAGAGAAGCAGAGCGCCGGGGACAGACAGCTGAAGGTAAGTATGTAGTGTTTGGTTTTTTTTACGTTTACACTGGTAACCAGGGTGAACATCGGGTTAATAAGCGCGGCCCTGCGCTTAGTAACCCGATGTTTACCCTGGTTACCAGTGAAGACATAGCTGAATCAGCGTCACACACGCCGATTCAGCTATGTCAGCGGGAGATCAGCGACGAAATAGGGATTTTTGTGTACTCACCAAAAAATCCTTTTCTCCGAGCCATTCATTGGGGGACACAGACCGTGGGTGTATGCTGCTGCCAATAGGAGGCTGACACTAAGTGATACAAAAAAAAGTTAGCTCCTCCCCTGCAGTGTAAACCCTCCTGCTGGCTCTCAGCTAACCAGTTCGGTGCAAAAGCAGTAGGAGATCAATAACAATATATGAGCGTATAGCATGTCATATTATATATGAGAGTATAGCATGTCAGATTATAAAAAACAATCATAAGCTAATAACAGGGTGGGAGCTGTGTCCCCCAATGAATGGCTCGGAGAAAAGGATTTTACGGTGAGTACACAAAAATCCCTATTTCTCCTTCGCCTCATTGGGGGACACAGACCGTGGGACGTCCCAAAGCAGTCCCTGGGTGGGGACAACAATAGATCAGGCCCTGTGTAACCGCTACTTACAAGTGCGCCACCGTGGCCTCCAGAGTCCGCCTGCCCAGACTCACATCTGTGGAAGTGTGGGAATTATAGTGCTTCAAGAATGCATGCGGACTGGACGAATCCGCAAGCTTGCAGGCGTGCCTTGCTGACGCCTGGTGCCTAGAACCCTTGATAGACAGGGAGATAGGCTGACATCTAGCACGGAAGGACTCCTGGATGGTGAAAAGAATTCACCATGCTATCATGGTCGATGAAACGGCTAAACCCTTCCTGAAAATGTCAGGAAGCCTTCCTCTACCGTCAGGAAGCCCAAATAAAACGTCCAACCTTCAGAAGGACGCCGTCCTCAAGACGTACCTACTCACAGCACTCACTTCGTCCAGAATATGGGGGATCTTATTCCATTTTGTGGACTGGAGCCAAAAGAGTTGAGGGAAGAACTAAGCCCTCATAACAGTGGTAATACAGTACCACCTTGGTAACAAGGGATGGAGATGGCCTGAGGACAACCTTGCCTCGAAGAAAATAAGGGGAAAAAAAAAAGTCTGAAAGAGCAGAGAAGCTAGCTCCGAAGACTCGTCAGAGTGAGAATATTGCAGAGGAGAACGGGACGACTTTCCCTGATAGTAAAGTCTGCCCGTATGAAAAAGGAGCCTACTGAAAGGCTCCTATGAATAATAAGGTCCCAATGATCTAACGGTATGCGATAGGGAAGAACTACGTGTGAAAACTCCCTGTGAGACAGTCCCTACTTGCGGTTGTGCTGCGATAAGGCGAGAAGATACTAGCTCTGCCAACAAAAAAAACGGACGTGGTCAGTGCAGATCTCTGAGGATCACTGGGGCCCCTTTCTGCTTCCAAAAGGCTTTCGGAAGCAGTGGAAGGGGAGTTATGGAAACTGGTACCACGGCAGAACCAGAGCATGGAGAGGGATGGCTCTTGGATCTCGAGGCCGAACCACGAACTCGAGTACATTGGCCTTCAGTCTGGATGTCATCCCACCTACAACTGGAGAGCTCCAGTAAGGACAGATCTGATGGAAGACTTCGGGGTGAAGTTCCCACTGACTTGAGGCGAAACCCTGACGGCTGAATTTGTTTGCCGTTCAGAGTTCTACTTCTGGGATATATACTGTCGAGATCACCGAATAATAGACTTCGGCCCATCAGAGAAAGTGAGGTACCTCGGTCATGGCGCCTGACCGTGCGTACCTGCTAGATGACTGACGTAAGGCACCGCCGTGGCATTATCCAATTGAATTCGGATAGGGAGACCCGCCAGAAGGCAGTGGACTTGCTGTAAGACTACCGTTCGGATCTCCAGAACAATGATGGGGAGAAGAAGACTGGCATTGGAAGTTACTAATAACCATTGAACCGGGAGAAAGGCCCTGGATGAAGAAGGAGCTCAGAGACTATTGTCTGAAAGTCTGCTTGACTTGCTGAAAACGAGCGGAGCGAAGGAAACCGCTTCCATTGTCGTCACCATTTTTGCTCAGAACTCTCTTAGCAAATCGAATGAAATGAGGGGGTGAGTAATCAAGTCCTCAGAACTCTCCTTGCGCGAGCTCCCTGTTGAAGGGCCATGACCTTGTCTCGAGGAAGAATTACCATCCTTCTAGAAGTATGCAGGATCATCCTCAAAAAGGATATCTGCTGGGCTGGACATGAGGAGAACTTGTCTAAGTGTAGCTGCCAGCCCAGGAGAGAAGGTATCGCAAGAGATATAGACGACTCAGCGTAGTCCTGGAAGGGCGGCTAGACAGACCAAACAGGGCAGGACGAGCACGCCTCTAGAGTGCAAGAGAAACATGACATCCGCCATGACCCGAGCGAACACTCTGTGTGCGGAAGCAAGGCCGAAGGACAAGGTTGTGACTTGAAAATGCTGTTGACGAATAGAAAGGCGAAGGAATTTTTGCAGAGGGTAAGCAACCCGAATGTCGATGGATGCCGGAAACTGCACCTTTTTCTGTTGAAGTAATGGCTGAGCGGAGGGACTCCATCCAAAGAAGGAGGACCATGTCAAAGGTTGTTAGAAGTTTGAGGTCCAGGGTCGATCTTACTTTTCGTTCCCCTGTTTGGAACCAAGATCCCTTAGATCTAGACTGTGCTGGACAATCCTTATACAATCCTTTGTCAGTCTCCCGCTCAAAAGATTTGATTGGCCAGTTGTTGCTGGTGTGAATCAAGGTAGTTAAGGTCTCCAGCCAGGAGACCATTGCTCTAGCAATCCATGCGGCCGCTAGGGAGGATAGAGCGCTGGACCCGAAGCCGCAAGATGGAACGAACCAGATTTGCTATCTGACAGTCCGTGGTATTTTTAATTGATGACCCATCAGGTAGGGATACTGGTAGGTATACCACAGGAGATTCTACCCGGTTAAACTGCCCCATGGCAGAATGTGCGGCTGCATCCAGCAGGTCATAGTCTCTTGCCATCTCCTCTTTTCACGGTGCAGAGATAAAAATTAGGAACCCTCGATCCATCAACCTCTTAACAGGGAAGTGGAGAGGAATTGTCCACCCTCTTGCATCATCCACTGAATAGTGGTGATGCAGAGGGGGGAACTCGTACGCCAAAAAGGGTGCCTCTATATGTCCACAGAGTTCAGGTCTCCAGGTGGACAGGACAGGTCTGGCGTTAGGCCTGGATGCAGAAGAGGAAACATGGAGACGACACTCCGTGTGCTCGTCTGTTGATGGTGTGGGGAGATCGGTGCCCTTTAAAGGACCCGTCGCCCTTAAAAAACAGGCCAGGCATGGCATCCCACGTAGAGGCTTCTGTCCAGTGAATCGCTTATCCGAATTGAATGGCAAATGCTCTCGAGGGAGTTTAGTCTCTGAAGCTCTGGCAAGCTCAGGCAATATCCAATCCATATTCAGAGCCTTGTTGTCATCAAATCATTGGTGAGGGAGCAGGAAACAAAAAACTTCCGTTTTCTAGATGCCTGCACGTTTCTAGAATACTTGCGGCCCCTGCTAGCCGACAGCTCCCATGTAGGATAGGGACCATGTAAATTGGTCCTGCGAGCACTCCAAACACAGAGGGTACACAGAGGGATTCAATCTCTTGGTCCGAGAACCATGGATTGGTCAGTGAAGAAGTCCACTGAGGGGAACTAGAGGATAAAGCTGGGGTCAGCGGCGGAGGGCTCCTCGGACTGATCAAGCGCCTTTAAGACCAGGGAATACTGGTCATGCACCTTTAAGACCACGAAATACTGGTCATACGCCTTTAAGACCAGGGAATACTGGTCATGCGCCTTTAAGACCAGGAAATACTGGTCATGCACCTTTAAGACCAGGGAATACTGGTCATACGCCTTTAAGACCAGAGAATACTGGTCATGCGCCTTTAAGACCAGGGAATACTGGGCATGTGCTTTTAAGACCAGAGAATACTGGTCATGCGCCTTTAAGACCAGGGAATACTGGGCATGTGCTTTTAAGACCAGAAAATACTGGTCATGGGCCTTTAAGACCATGGAATACTGGCCATATGCCTTTAAGACCAGGGAATACTGGCCATATGCCTTTAAGACCAGGGAATACTGGCCATATGCCTTTAAGACCAGGAAATACTGGTCATGTGCCTTTAAGACCAGGTACTTCCTTACCCGGGTACTGATGTAGAGTCGATGTGCCCCTTTAATGCAAAAATACTGTCACCCCAGTGTGAGCTGGCCGGGTGGACCAAGATGGCCACCGGGAGCTGCAGAGTTGATAAAATCTCGCAGAGAGCGAGAAGCGCCAATTTGGGGGGCGGAGCCACAGACACGATGTTGAATAGGCCTAAGCCGGGGCCTAAATTTCTGTAGCCGGCGGAAGTCACCAGTGGGTCGTTCCAGGCAAGACTTCCAGAATGCGGCCTACAAATCGGCCGAAGCCAGGGGCTAAATTTTTGCAGCCATCCAGAGCGTTACCTCAGGGAGGTGGGCCACAGGGAAGTGGCTGAGGCTGCCTGTCAGCATGTGAATATCCCACTGAAGATGGATCCATTCACCATTGATGCGCGTCCCGGCATGGAGCCGGCGCGGATGGGGGTTTCAGCGCTGTTCTGTGCAGCGTGGACGGTGCAGGGATAAGCCTCAATCCATCATCCGTTTGTTAGGGAGGTGGAGAGGAACCGTCCGCCTCCTTGTGCCATCCGCTTTCACAGTGGTGGGACAGTGGGGGCTGCTCGGACGCCATAGAGAGGGGCCTCTGTACAGCCACGGAGTTCAGTCCGAATGGACAGGGCCAGTTGTCCGGCATTAGGCCTGGCTCCAGGAGAGGATACATGGAGGCGACACTCCATGTGGTCGCCTGCTGCTGGTATGGGGAGATCGGGACCATGAAAGGAACCGTCGCCCCTGAAGTGAGCTCAGGCATGGCTTTCCACGTCGCAGGAGAGGTACGGGGAGGTATACTCGCCGTGCTCGCCTGTTGATGGTTCGGGGGAGATCGGAACCTTGAAAGGAACCGTCGCCCCCTTCACTCCGCTAATTAAAAAATAAAAATTTACAGAAAAGTAAACAATAAAATAAAAACGTTGGGGTCTGAAACCGACCCATGTGCCTCCTACAGACACTAAGCAAGAACTGGTTAGCTGTGAGCCAGCAGGAGGGTTTATACTGCAGGGGAGGAGCTAACTTTTTTTTGTATCACTTAGTGTCAGCCTCCTATTGGCAGCAACATACACCCACGGTCTGTGTCCCCCAATGAGGCGAAGGAGAAATAAAGTTTGACGATCTGCTACGACGTACGACTCTCAGCGGGGTCCCTGATCGCAGTAGCGTGTCAGACACAGCGAGATCGTAACGATATCGCTGGAACGTCACGGATCGTGCCGTCCTAGCGATCAAAGTGCCACTGTGTGACGGTACCCTTAGGATGCAGAGTTCATTAGAAAGGTTCTCCATTGTTGTCCAACGCCCTAGGGACTGCTTTGGAGCATCCCATTACTGACAAGAAAATTGACTTTCTTCTTGCCTGTAAAATCTTTCTTCTCCCCCTCATTGGGGCACATAGAGGAACAACCCACCCACCCTACGTTCCTAAAGTTGGCCCGTTCTCCGCAAGAGGTTCCTAATTCTCGAGTTTGGTTATATTTTCGCATTGTGATATTGGTGATTTTGTGTTTCTCCTACTGCTGGTAAGAAACTTGATAAGCAGCTCACTGCCTGCAGGAGAGGGTTATAGCTTGAGAGGAGCAAACCCTAAACTACTTGGTGTACGCCTTCTATTGTCAGCAAATTAAAACCCATGGTCTCCATGTCCACCAATAGACTTAATGAAAAATACTTTTTTCAGGTAGGAACAAAAAGCAAATGTTTACACTGCATTGGTCCAACTACAGAATCTGTAAAACTGCAAGGCTTAATGTAACCATTTATCTTCAGGTCAACAGTTAGCAGCACAAAATTAGGTTTGCCAGGATCTTGCGAAAAGATACTAAGAAGGGTCTATGGGAAATCCAGTGGGTTCCTGTGCAGGCCAATACATAGTGACCTGATAAATTTCCAATAAATCCTTTCTTGGTATTTATTCACAAAATCCTTCTGTTGTTTTTCCCTTATGCTGGGTGCATTAGTATACAGATACATCTGGGGAATACATCCAGTGTGAACAGTGCTGAACGAACACTATCATCCCAAACTACACTCATGGCCTGCCCCATCATACAAACATATCCATAGCCTACAGACGTATACTTGGTTACCTAATGTCTGTTTGTACATGAAACCCTGGTGTGTTGGTATAGAAATACTGTGTTACAGATCTGATTTGGTTCTATGCCACATTTGTTTTTTATTTTTTTTTTTCTCTGAACAGGTAAAAAGAAAAGTCCTGAACTCGAGACAGAAGTGACTGTCCGGCACCAGGCATGCTCCACACTTCAAGATTAAATTCCAGTTTTTTACTCAGAAATTGAACTTGCTCAAACATGAACTGCTTTCTACTTTTAACAGATACAAAAAAAGCTCACTGAAATTTTAGGAACATTTTTTTTTCTTCCATCTATTGAAATCACAGTATGGTTGTACTGGGTCTCCTGGACACACAGTGTCTGGCTTACTCTGGAAAAAGCTGGACGGTGCTGTTTTGGCTTCTCATGAATTTTGCCCCTGCACATAGGACTTGCTGTGTAAACAGATTGTACTGCTGGTGTACATAGAGGCAAGGCACAACCAGGGACAAGGGAAACGCTTGTTGGACAAATGTGTTGAATAAATCAATTAGACACTGTTTTATGTATAAAAAAAAAAGATAAAGAAAAAAAAAACTGCGTTGCAAGTCTACTTTTTAAATAGAATAAAATGTACAGAGCCCGGCCCCAACCCCAAGAACGTTATGCTTATCTCTCTGCACCAAGTAGGAGAGGGATCCACCATTTATTTTTTTAAGCAGACTTTTCATTAATCCTCCACCTCTGTCTGCTCTGTATTCAGAATTTGCTAAATGTACATATTTTTTTAAACAATATATCACTTTGTGTAGACAGCGTTTTTATGACCTGTTCATGTTGGGATACTGTACCGGATAAGCGAGACAGTCCGGCATTTCATTTTATGTTGGTTGCCAGGTCTTTCCTAAGAAGTTACGTTTTTAAAGTTTCCTCCCCTTTATTTTGTTTTTATTTTTTTATTATAAAGAAAGTGGCTGCATTAGGTGGCGTTTTACAGGAGGCGGCCGACTCTGTTTAGGAGTTTTTGCCGTTCTGCAGTCATTGTTTCTTGTCTGTCTCAGAATAATTTTTCCAACTTTCAGTTTTAGATTGATGACCGTACACGCCGCATGTTGTCAAAGGATTAGTGGACACGTACATGTTCTCCTGATGCCCGTGCACCGTGTATGTACACATGATCATATTTAAGTTTTGTTGCATACAATAAATGCTTCTAGGTGTCACATTGTGTCCATTGGTTATTTTTGTTCTGATTTTTTTTTTTTGTTGCTCTTTTTTTCCCATTGTTTTGTCATATCTATATTCATTATAAGATAGTAATCCTAATATATTAGTGATATTTGTTGTTCAGGTGTACGTTAAAGGGACTGTCCAATCAGAAGGCTGCAAAAAAAAAAAAAACCACTTCAGTAACTCTAAACAAATATGCACCCAGCATCTTTTAAGCTCTGGCCATCCATCATGTTTTCCAAGCAGAATGTCATAACATAAACATCAACTGTTTTTTTCGACTGGCTTGGCTGTTGCTATTTTTTTGGAAGGTTTTTCCATGTTTTTTTCAACTTTTTTTAATATATAATTTCTGTTTTTTTTTGTTTTTTTTTTCATTCCATGGAATAATGAAGAAACCATTATCTTTTTTTTTTTTCTTTTTTCTTTTAAAGCAAAAACGACAGAATGCTCCAATTAACGCCCAGTTGTCTATAGAGGTTTCCCATTGATGTGTGTTGTAAGATATAGTGAGTGTACAGAGATTTTGTGTGCACGACCTAAAAAGAATGTGAAAAACTCTTCCAAAATATCTTCTGGAAATAAAAGACTGCTCGAAAAACTACCAAAAAAAGTAAAATTTGAGAAATGTTTCACCATTTTTGAACCCTTTGGAAAAAAAAAACTGGGCATTGTATATACCCTAAACCTTTAACTCCAAAAATCCTTTATCCTATGATCACCCATAACTTAGTTTCCGTGTTTTGTTTTCTGAGGATATTCATAGGCGTATATATGTGGTCTGCACTTTCTACTAGATTAGTAGTCTCCCTCTTACAGGCGATAAAAAGAAAAGACAAAAAAAAATATTTTGGATTAATGATTTTGCATATCTTTAGTGATTCCCTTAAGTTAGTAAAATTGCACTAAATTCCTGGCTGCAGCATTCATATTCCTTGATTCATTTTCAGACTTGTGAATAAGCAGTGATCCTAGTTTCATATATTTTCTCATCAGAGAGACTGTGACACATGGTGGATGTGAGATCTGTGTACATTCGGGGTGCTGTGGTCTTCATTTGCTTTTATTTTTAAACACCGCCATAATACTGTACTCTGCATATGCTTTCCTCCTTGTCTGCAACATGTTTTCTGTGCTTTCCATAACCCTGTAGATCCTTTCCCTCCTCTCCACTGCAGATCGGTGTACAACCTCCTCCCATTCCTTCCTGCTATTTCTAAGGAAGGAGAGAGAGCAGAAAGTGTGTTGGAAGCAAAAGCTCTGATTGCATTTGTAACATTTTTGTAGATCGTTTTATTAAATATAGGACTTGCAGACGCTAAACAGCAGAAAAATTGATAATTTTTTTTAATGAACTATTAGAAAGTTGCATTTAGGAAGCAAATGGCTGCAGAGTTGTAGCAACTTATTCTTGACCTTTGTCTATGCTGTGAATTCTGGAACCTCCAGCAACCAAACTTCTTGAAGTAACGGGTGCCGCATAACCTAAATGGGTGCCTTTCCACGGTTACAGTTTCATGCGTTTCCCCACCTCTCTTGTTAGAAGTGTTGATCTCAAGCATCCTCTGTATGTGTATGCTGCACTTATTTGCTTGTAGTATTGCACCTTTTTCTGCTCTTTATGTCCGTAGAGATGTGAGCGGACTAGGGAGCCAACATTGGCTTTATATGATTCCTGTGTTTAATGTTCTTCACGTTGTATTGACTCCCTGTTCTGGTTGCAGGATAGTTTCCAGTATGGCTAGGATACATTTCTACAACCATTTCAGTCCAACCTGCCGCATCCATGTGGAGTTATATCAGTGTCCTTCTCCCCGGATAGGTTGCTGTATTGTATTTGTGTTGCTTTTCCTTGTGCCTTATATCATAAAATGTTTGCAGCGTTGTCCCTGATGGTGGTGGGGGAATGTATTCTGGATAATTCCCACCTTTGCTCTTATTCCGTTCCATTGTCTTGTTGGATAACAGAGCACAAAATGCACAACCAAAAAAAAGTCCTCAAAGTTTGTTGCATCGTATTTCCCCCTCTGTGTCTCGACGCCTAATGATATCTCACCTTGTCTGTCTTTTTTGTCATGCTTCCCTGACTGGTAATTCAGACTCATTGGAGAATTAAGTTTTTTTTTATTTCCCCCTCACATTAAATTTTGGCCAAAATGCTGATAGTCTACATTGGGTGATGAAAGGAAGAAATGTGAATGGAATCTAAATGGCTGTAGATCGTCCCGTGTGTACTCGGCTCTGTACAGCATCATCTTTTGTCTGTGCCCTGTGTCACACTAATTTCTTTGTCTTCCTTACAACTCGCATTACTATTTTGATCTGCTTTTTAGTGAACACTATTTACACTGTCAGACATTGTATCCGTCTCCTAATATTATCTCTCTAATGGTTTTCTGGCCATCGTACACCGTTATAATCCAGGTTCCTGCAGGGAAAACAGCCATTTCTCTTTTCCCTCCAAAGTGTACATACAGCTATTTAATAAAGTTTGTTTTCTTCTTAACATTTGGGTTTGGCTTTTTATTTGTAAATTTAATGGAGTCACATCTTTTACAAACGGGGGTCTTACAAAGTACCATTGTGATAACTCTGCAGGGTCCACATCTAACTCTCCACAGTCTGGATGTGGTGGGACTATCGGCTCTGATTTCTCACAATCGGGTGCACAGATCACAGTGGCCTCATCAAACCTTGTGGGCCCGATTCATCAAAGTGTAAAACTGAGTGCTGCCATTTAAAATGCACCAATTTACCAATACCAGTCTGGCACATAGTTACATAGTTACTAAGGTTGAAGGAAGACTATAAGTCCATCTAGTTCAACCCATAGCCTAACCTAACATGCCCTAACATGTTGATCCAGAGGAAGGCAAAAAAAAACCATGTGGCAAAGAGTAAGCACCACATTGGGGAAAAAAATTCCTTCCCGACTCCACATACGGCAATCAGACTAGTTCCCTGGATCAACGCCCTATCAAGGAATCTAGTGTATATACCCTGTAACATTATACTTTTCCAGAAAGGTATCCAGTCCCCTCATTACCACATCATACGGCAGAGAGTTCCATAGTCTCACTGTTCTTACAGTAAAGAATCCACGTCTGTTATTATGCTTAAACCTTTTTTCCTCCAAACGCAGAGGATGCCCCCTAGTCCTGGTTTCAGGTCTATGATTAAAAAGATCATCAGAAAGGTCTTTGTACTGTCCCCTCATATATTTATACATTAACATAAGATCACCCCTTAGTCTTCGTTTTTCCAAACTAAATAGCCCCAAGTGTAATAACCGATCTTGATATTGCAGACCCCCCAGTCCTCTAATAACCTTGGTCGCTCTTCTCTGCACCCGCTCTAGTTCAGCTATGTCTTTCTTATACACCGGAGACCAGAACTGTGCACAGTATTCTAAGTGTGGTCGAACTAGTGACTTGTATAGAGGTAAAATTATGTTCTCCTCATGAGCATCTATGCCTCTTTTAATGCATCCCATTATTTTATTTGCCTTTGTAGCAGCTGCCTGACACTGGCCACTGAATATGAGTTTGTCATCCACCCATACACCCAGGTCTTTTTCATTGACGGTTTTGCCCAGAGTTTTAGAATTAAGCACATAATTATACATCTTATTTCTTCTACCCAAGTGCATGACCTTATATTCATCCCCATTAAAGCTCATTTGCCATTTATCAGCCCAAGCTTCTAGTTTACATAAATTATCCTGTAATATAAAATTGTCCTCCTCTGTATTGATTACCCTGCAGAGTTTAGTGTCATCTGCAAATATTGAAATTCTACTCGGAATGCCCCCTACAAGGTCATTAATAAATGTTAAAAAGAAGAGGGCCCAATACTGACCCCTGTGGTACCCCACTGCTAACCGCTACCCAGCCCGAGTGTGCTCCATTAATAACCACCCTTTGTTTCCTATCCCTGAGCCAGCTCTCAACCCACTTGCACATATTTTCCCCTATCCCCATTATTTTCATTTTATGTATCAACCTTTTGTGTGGCACCGTATCAAAAGCTTTTGAAAAGTCCATATACACTACATCCTCTGGGTTCCCTTGGTCCAATCCGGAACTTACCTCTTCATAGAAACTGATCAAATTAGTCTGACATGAACGGTCCCTAGTAAACCCGTGCTGATACTGGGTCATGAGGTTATTCCTCTTCAGATACTCATGTATAGCATCCCTTAGAATGCCCTCCAGGATTTTACCCACAGTAGAGGTTAAGCCTATAATTTCCGAGTTCAGTTTTTGTCCCCTTTTTGAATATTGGCACCACATTTGCTATACGCCAGTCCTGTGGTACAGACCCTGTTATTATGGAGTCTTTAAAGATTAAAAATAATGGTCTATCGATGACTGTACTTAATTCCTGCAGTACTCGAGGGTGTATCCCATCCAGGCCCAGAGATTTGTCAATTTTAGTGATTTTTAGACGCCGCCGCACTTCCTGCTGGGTTAAGCAGGTCTCTCTGTCTCAATCTTTGCTGCCTTGATTTGCTTTTTACAGAATTTATTTAATTTTTTGTATTTATTTAATGCCTCCTCACTACCTACTTCCTTTAATTCTCTTAGGCTACGTTCACATTTGCGTTGTGTGCCGCTGCGTTGGCGACACAACGCAAATAAAAACTCTCCAAAACGCATGCAAAAACGCTGCGTTTTGCGACGCATGCGTCCTTTTTTGCCGAAACTTGGACGCAAGAAAAATGCAACTTGTTGCGTTTTCTGTGCCCGACGCTTGCGGCAAAAAAAACGCATGCGTCGCACAACGCAGCACAACGCATGTCCATGCGTCCCCCATGTTAAATATAGGGGTGCATGACGCATGCGTCGCCGCTGCGTCGCCCGACGCAAACACGCAAAACGCTAATGTGAACGTAGCCTAAATGCTTTCTTTTTGTCACTTATTGCGCCCCTTACAGCTCTATTTAGCCATATTGGTTTCCTCCTATTTCTAGTATGTTTATTCCCATACGGTATATACTGTGCACAGGTCCTATCCAGGATGCTAATAAATGTCTCCCATTTTCTTTGTGTATTTTTGTGTCTCAGGATATCGTCCCAGTTAATTGCACCAAGATCTTTTCTCATCCGTTGGAAATTTGCTCTCCTGAAGTTTAGTGTCCTTGTAACCCCTCTATTACACATCTTTTTAAAGGATACATGAAAACTTATTATTTTGTGATCGCTATTACCCAAGTAACCCCCAACCCTTATATTTGCTATGCGGTCTGGCCTGTTGGTTAATATTAGGTCTAGCAGTGCCCCCCGTTCTTGTTGGGTCCTGAACCAGTTGTGAAAGGTAATTGTCTCTCATGGTTGTCAAAAACCGATTACCTTTGCTGGAACTGCAGGTTTCTGTTCCCCAATCTATTTCAGGGTAGTTGAAGTCCCCCATAATAATGACTTCTCCTTGAGTCGCAGCTTCATTTATTTGCTTTACGAGGATATTCTCCATTGCTTCCATTATTTTTGGAGATTTATAACAAACCCCTATCAGTAATATATTATTTTTTCCCACTCCCCTTATCTCCACCCGCAGGGATACTACATTTTCATTAAATTCACCTATATTATCACGCAGTATGGGTTTTAAGGACGATTTTACATATAGACACACCCCACCCCCTTGCTTATCTGTACGGTCATTTCTGAGCAGGCTATAGCCCTGCAAGTTAACAGCCCAGTCATGGCTCTCATCCAACCATGTTTCAGATATCCCCACCATGTCATAATTATGCTCCAACAACATTAGTTCTAATTTGTCCATTTTGTTGGCGAGGCTTCTGGCATTAGTATACATACATTTTATGTATCTCTCTGCACCTCTATTCTTTCTTAAATTATTAACTGTTCTAACCCCACCCCCCCTGCCACCGCCACCCCCAACTTCCTTATTTGTGCCCAGGTCTCTATCTGCACTATCTTCCCCTCCTATAAAATGAATACCCTCCCCCCCCCATTCCTAGTTTAAACACTCCTCCAACCTTCTAGCCATTTTCTCCCCCAGCACAGCTGCACCTTCCCCATTGAGGTGCAGCCCGTCCCTATTGTAGAGCCTGTAGCCAACTGAGAAGTCGGCCCAGTTCTGCAGAAACCCAAACCCCTCCTTCCTACACCAATTCTTGAGCCACTTATTAACCTCCCTAATCTCCCGTTGCCTCTCTGGCATGGCACGTGGTACAGGCAGTATTTCGGAAAATACCACGTTGGAGGAACTTGCTTTCAGCTTGCGGCCTAATTCCCTGAAATCATCTTTAAGGACCTTCCACCTACCTCTAACTTTGTCATTTGTGCCTATGTGCACCATGACCGCTGGGTCCTCACCAGCCCCTCCCAATAATCTGTCCATCCGATCAGCAATGTGTCGGACTCGAGCGCTAGGAAGGCAGCACACCGTTCGACGATCCCTGTCTTTGTGACAGATTGCCCTATCTGTTCCCCTAATAATTGAGTCGCCCACTACCAGCACCTGTCTGGCCTGCCCTGCTCTCCTATTTCCCTCCTTACTGGAGCAGTCACTCCTCCGGCTTTCAGAGGACATGCCTGGCTGCAGCAGTGCTACCCTTGTACTGGCACCACCCTCATCTGCCAACTTAGCAAACTTATTGGGGTGTTCCAGATCAGGACTAACCTCCCTGGCACTCTTCCCTCTACCCCGCTTCCTGTCACCCAGCTTGCTACTTCACCGTCCTGCATCTCCATCCTACCATCCCCCCCTCATCTGTCCCATTGAGCGTCTGCTCCGTGAGCAGAAGACTCCTCTCCATATTGTCTATGGATCTCAGTGTCGCCAGCTGCACATTTAGAGTCAGAATCTGGGTTTCCAAATGCACAACGTGCTCACATCTCGCACAGCAGTATGCACCCTCGATCGGCTGCTCAAGGACTGCATACATGTGGCAAGATGTGCACTGGATGGCATTAACAATAGTGGAGCACATTTCCTAATGGGGATTGCACCAGACAGAAAAGTTAAATAAAAATAAAAAAATAAATACAAAGTATTAATAACAAAAAAAAAAAAAAACAGACAACAATTCAGTAATTCCTCCCTTGGAAACTCCCTGACTCCAAAGTCACTGAATCACAAGTCACACTTACCGACGTTCTCTTACACTCAGCTCACACTCAGCTCCACATAGATTATGCTAATACTAATGGTGTCCAATAATTACAGCTATGTAAGGATTATTATTCATAATGGACACTTAAATGTGACCATGCTGGTATGGTGACTTCCCTGCCGACCTAACACGCGTTTTGCCTTTTTTTTTTTTTTTAGTAGTAAATCGTTTTCTGTGTAGGAGGTGGTGTGTAGTGATCTCCCATCTTATGGTAGTAACACAAGCACAGTGCTCAGCATAAATCAGTACACCACCTTTTGAAAAGTAACATTTTAACCCCTTTCCGACCTGTGATGCAGCGATGCGTCATGGCGGGATCGCGTTCCTGCGGGTCGGGTGAACGGGTTAACTGAAATTTCACCCGACCTGCAGGAACAGTGGGGGCTTGTACTTGAGCCCCCCTCATGGCTACGATCGCTCTGGTGACCTCTTTGTCACCACCCCCCTTATCTGATTGGAGCTAGCATCTATGTGACGCTATTGCTCCAATTAGATGTGGAGGGGCTTAGTGAAATATGGCTGCCCTCACTCTGCAGCTTGATCCCTTTCGTGGGAGCTGCAGAGTGATGTCCCTTCAGCTGCCCTACTTACATTGCCACTGACCTCCGCCACCTGCCATCCAGTACTCCCCTCTGCTGCCCTCCGATTCCATCCCGCCGACCTCTGCTCCCTGCCTTGGAGATCGCCCCCCTGCTGCCGGCACCATCTCCATGCTGCATCTCTTCAGCCCCCGCTGATTGCCCCCGCCCCACTCATCACCCCCTGCCCCGCTGATTGCCCCACGGATCTGCCCTGCTGATCACCCCCGTGCCCCAGTGATCACCCCCTCACACCCCAGTTTTGCCATTAGGGTTAGAGTTGGGCCAAAGTGGGGGTAGGGTTGGGATTAGGGTTAGGAGTGTGTTGGGATTAGGGTTGGAGTTAAGGTACCGTCACACATAGCGACGCTGCAGCGATACCGACAACGATCCGGATCGCTGCAGCGTCGCTGTTTGGTCGCTGGAGAGCTGTCACACAGACAGCTCTCCAGCGACCAACGATCCCGAGGTCCCCGGTAACCAGGGTAAACATCGGGTAACTAAGCGCAGGGCCGCGCTTAGTAACCCGATGTTTACCCTGGTTACCATCCTAAAAAGTAAAAAAACAAACGCTACATACTTACCTTCCACTGTCTGTCCTCGGCGCTCTGCTTCTCTGGTCTGGCTGTGAGCGCCGGGCAGCCAGAAAGCAGAGCGGTGACGTCACCGCTCTGCTTTCCGGCTGACCGACGCTCACAGCCAGAGCAGGAGGAGTGCAGAGCACAGCGCTGGAGGACAGACAGCGTTAGGTAAGTATGTAGTGTTTGTTTTTTTACTTTTAGGATGGTAACCAGGGTAAACATCGGGTTACTAAGCGCGGCCCTGCGCTTAGTTACCCGATGTTTACCCTGGTTACCAGCAAAGACATCGCTGAATCGGTGTCACACACGCCGATTCAGCGATGTCAACGGGGAGTCCAGCGACGAAATAAAGTTCTGGACTTTCTTCCCCGACCAGCGATCTCCCAGCAGGGGCCTGATCGCTGCTGCCTGTCACACTGGACGATATCGCTAGCGAGGACGCTGCAACGTCACGGATCGCTAGCGATATCGTCTAGTGTGACAGTACCTTTAGAATTGGGAGGTTTCTACTGTTTAGGCACATCAGGGGCTCTGCAAACGTAACATGATGCCCGCAGAACATTCCATCAAAGTCTGCATTTCCAAACGTCACTACTCCCCTTCCGAGCCCCGACGTGTGTACAAACAGTGGTTCCCCCCCACATACAGTTAGGTCCATATATATTTGGACAGAGACAACATTTTTCTAATTTTGGTTCTAGATATTACCACAATGAATTTTAAACAAAACAATTCAGATGCAGTTGAAGTTCAGACTTTCAGCTTTCATTTGAGGGAATCCACGTTAAAATTGCATGAAGGGTTTAGGAGTTTCAGCTCCTTAACATGTGCCACCCTGTTTTTAAAGGGACCAAAAGTAATTGGACAATTGACTCCAAGGCCATTTCATGGACAGGTGCGGGCAATCCCTTCGTTATGTCATTCTCAATTAAGCAGATAAAAGGCCTGGTGTTGATTTGAGGTGTGGTGCTTGCATTTGGAAGGTTTTGCTGTGAAGTAAACATGTAGTCAAAGGAGCTCTCCATGCAGGTGACACAAGCCATCCTTAAGCTGCGAAAACAAAAAAAAACTATCCGAGAAATTGCTACAATATTAGAAGTGGCAAAATCTACAGTCTCGTACATCCTGAAAAAGAAAGAAAGTACTGGTGAACTCATCAATGCAAAAAGATCTGGGCGCCCACGGAAGACAACAGTGGTGGATGATCGCAGAATAATCTCCATGGTGAAGAGAAACCCCTTCACAACAGCCAACCAAGTGACCAACACTCTCCAGGAGGTCGGCGTATCAATATCCAAATCTACCATAAAGAGAAGACTGCATGAAAGTAAATACAGAGGGTTTACTGCACAGTGCAAGCCACTCATAAGCATCAAGAATAAAAAGGCTAAACTGGACTTTGCTAAAAAAAAATGTAAAAAAGCCAGCACAGTTCTGGAAGAACATTCTTTGGACAGATGAAACCAAGATCAACCTGTACCAGAATGATGGAAAGAGAAAAGTATGGAGAAGGCGTGGTACAGCTCATGATCCAAAGCATTCCACATCATCTGTAAAACACGGCGGAGGCAGTGTGATGGCTTGGGCATGCATGGCTGCCAGTGGCACTGGGTCAATAGTGTTTATTGATGATGTGACACAGGACAGAAGCAGCCGAATGAATTCTGAGGTATTCAGAGCCATACTGTGTGCTCAGATCCAGCCAAATGCAGCAAAACTCCTGGTCGTCGTTTCACACTACAGATGGACAATAACCCAAAACATAAAGCCAAAGCAACCCAGGAGTTTATTAACGCAAAGAAGTGAAATATATTCTTGAATGGCCAAGTCAATCACCTGATCTCAACCCAATTGAGCATGCATTTCACTTGTTAAAGACTAAACTTCAGACAGAAAGACCCACAAACAAACAGCAACTGAAAACCACCGCAGTGAAGGCCTGGCAGAGCATCAAAAAGGAGGAAACACAGCATCTGGTGATGTCCATGAGTTCAAGACTTCATGCAGTCATTGCCAACAAAGGGTTTTCAACCAAGTATTAGAAATGAACATTTTATTTAAAATTATTTAATCTGTCTAATTACTTTTGGTCCCTTTAAAAACAGGGTGGCACATGTTAAGGAGCTGAAACTCCTAAACCCTTCATCCAATTTTAATGTGGATACCCTCAAATGAAAGCTGAAAGTCTGAACTTCAACTGCATCTGAATTGTTTTGTTTAAAATTCATTGTGGTAATGCATATAACCAAAATTAGAAAAATGTTGTCTCTGTCCAAATATATATGGACCTTACTGTATGGGGTATCAGCGTACTCAGGACAAACTGGACAACTTTTGGGGTCCAATTTCTCCTGTTACCCTTGGGAAAATAAAAAATTGCGGGCTAAAAATCATTGAGGAAAAAAATGATTTTTTTATTTTCACGGCTCTGCGTTATAAACTTCTGTGAAGCACCTGGAGGTTCAAAGTTCCTGGGGGGGGGTCTAGTTTCAGCCAATTCTGCATTGAAAAAGTCAAACGGCGCTCCTTCCCTTCCGAGCTCTGCCAATGCGCCCAACAGTGGTTTACCCCCACATATGAGGTATCTGTGTACTCGGGACAAATTGGACAACAACTTTTGGGGTCCACTTTCTCCGATAATAAAAAAAAATCGGAGGTGAAAAGAATTTTTGTGAAAAAATGATTTTTTTTATTTTTACAGCTCTACATTATAAATTTCTGTGAAGCACTTGGGGGTTTAAAGTGCTCAACGCACATCTAGATAAGTTACTTAGGGGGTCTACTTTCCAACATGGTGTCATTTGTGGGGGGTTTCCACTGTTTAGGCACATCAGGGGCTCTCCAAATGTGACATGGCGTCCAATGTCAATTCCAGCCACTTTGGAATTAAAAAGTCAAATTGCGCTCCTTCCCTTCTGAGCTCTGCCATGCGCCCAAACAGTGGTTTACCCCCACATATGGGATATCCGTGTACTCAGGACAAATTGCACAACAGCTTTTGGGATCCAATTTCTCCTATGACCCTTGGTAAAATTGGATCTGAAGTAATTTTTTTGTAAAAAAAGTTAAATGTTCATTTTTATTTTTTTTTAAACATTCCAAAAATTTCTGTGAAGCACCTGAAGGGTTAATAAACTTCTTAAATGTGGTTTTGAGCACCTTGAGGGGTGCAGTTTTTAGAATGGTGCCACTTTTTGGTATTTTCTATCATATAGACTCCTCAAAGTGACTTCAAATGTGATGTGGTCCCTAAAAAAATGTGGTGTAAAAATGAGAAATCGCTGATCAACTTTTAACCCTTATAACTCCCTAACAACAAAAGAAATTTGGTTCCAAAATTGTGCTGATGTAAAGTAGACATGCGGGAGATGTTACTTAAGAATTTTATGTAACATATCTCTGTGATTTAACCCCTTTACCCCCAAGGGTGGTTTGCACGTTAATGACCGGGCCAATTTTTACACTGTCCCTTTATGAGGTAATAACTCTGGAACGCTTCAACGGATCTTGGCGGTTCTGAGATTGTTTTCCCGTGATATATTGTACTTCGTGTTGGTGGTAAAAATTTCTTTGATATAACTTGCGTTTATTTATGTAAAAAATGGAAATTTGGCGAAAATTTTGACTTTTGCAATTTTCAAATTTTGAATTTTTATTCTGTTAAACCAGTTATGTGACAAAAAAAGTTAATAAATAACATTTCCCACATGTCTACTTTAAATCAGCACAATTTTGGAAGCAAATTTTTTTTTTTTGCTAGGAAGTTATAAGGGTTAAAATTTGACCAGCAATTTCTACAACAAAATTTACAAAACCATTTGACAACCTCAAATTTAAAGTCACTTTGAGGTTAAAAAATGCACCCCTCAAGGTGCTCAAAACCACATTCAAGAAGTTTATTAACCCTTCAGGTGTTTCACAGGAGTAGAAGGAATGTGGAAGGAAAAAATTAACATTTTACTTTTTAGTCACAAAAATGATCTTTCAGCAACAATTTGCTTTATTTTCCCAAGGGTAAAAAGAGAAAATGGACGTCAAAATTTGTTGAGTATGCATATGTGGGAGGGTGGGGGGTTCACTTTTTGGGTGCACGGCAGGGCTCAGAAGGAAAGGAGCGCTGTTTGACAATTTCAAACTAAAATTGGCTGGAATTGAGATGGACGCCATGTCGCGTTTGGCGAGCACCTGATGTGCCTAAACAGTGGAAACCTCCCACTAGTGACACCATTTTGGGAACTAGACCCCTTAAGGAACTTGTCTAGATGTGTGTTGAGCACTTTGAACCCCCAAGTGCTTCACAGAAGTTTATAACACCCGGGCGTGAAAATAAAAAAATCCTATTTTTTTTCCACAAACACTATTTACTCCAAGTTTTTTTTTTTTTTTTTCCAAAGGTTAACAGGAGAAATTGGACCCCAAAAGTTGTTGTAAGATGGCGTCGGAATTTTAATGTGATCACCGCGACTTAAGTCTGTGTTGCATTAAAGGGCATGACGTACTATCCAGTCGGTGGTCATACAGGCCCAGGCCACCTTGACGTGATAGTACGTCAGATAGGGGTTAAGGGCATGAAAATGCAAAGTTGGAAAATTGTGAAATTTTCACATTTTTTTGCCAAATTTCTGTGTTTTTCACAAATAAACTCACGTAATATCAAATAAATTTTACCACTGTCATGAAGTACAATATGTCACGAGAAAACAATGTCAGAATCGTCAGGATCCGTTGAAGCGTTCCAGAGTTATAACTTCAGAAAGGGACAGTGGTCAGAATTGTAAAATTTGGCCTGGTCATTAAATGCAAACCACCCTAGGGGGTAAAGGGGCTAAACTGCTAATGTGACCTGTCAGAATTCTGGCTCAATTTGAAGAGTACATTTTCCACAGTGTTTTCCTCACACATTCTGTACAAAAACAATTATCTAGTTAGGAGTAACAAAATTTACGTAAGTGGAAACAGAACCTACCAAGAATGATTTCTTAACTTTTTCCATCTTTGTCTCCCACAATCTGAACAAATCCATTGAGAAACTGAACTAAAATGGAGATGTGGTTATGTTCCAAATTACCCAATTAAACTCATGTTACATTGTACACCAGCTGCCATCATTCATAGTGATTCTGATTGACCTCATATAAAGTTTACCTGTTCTAGTAAGATTTTCCTGACATTCTCTATACATCAAAAGCTGTAGTTGGCTTACAACACAGCAAAGAGGTCTCATTGTTGAAAGTTATTAGCTGGGAGAAGAGTACAGTTTCAAAGCCATTAGCTTTACCATGGGACACTGACGCTGTCATCAAGAAGTGGCTTAAACGTGGCACAACAGAGATTTTACCTAGAACTGGATGTCACACAAAAATTGATGAAAAGCCAACAAGAAAATTGGTCCTAGATGTGGAAACAAGGCTTTCAGCAACATTAAAGGGAACCTGTCACCCCGTTTTTTCAGTAGGAGATAAAAATACAGTTAAATAGGGCCTAAGCTGTGCTTTACAATAAGGTATTTTTTGTCCCCTGATTCCCTACCTATGCTGCCGAAATACCTTACAAAAGTGGCCTTTTTCGCCTGTCAATCAGGCTGGTCAGGTGGGGTAGTGCTTCTCGCATGCGCAAGTGCCGAATGCACTGCGCAGCTGTAGAAAAAGCGCGCTCGCCGCTATTCAACGGTTTCTCGGTGGGCGCGGCCATCTTCCTGAGGCCGCGCGTGCGCAGATGGAGTCTCCTGCATTTTCCTGAAGCCCCGGGAAGCAGGAGACTCCATCTGCGCACGCACGGCCTCAGGAAGATGACCGCGCCCACCGAGAAACCGCTGAATAGCGGCGAGCGCGCTCTTTTTCTACAGCTGCGCAGTGCATTCGGCACTTGCGCATGCGAGAAGCACTACACCACCAACGGGAACATAAGCAAGATGTGGGGGAGAAACAGCGCTGTGACCACGCCCATCCGACCTGACCAGCCTGATTGACAGGCGAAAAAGGCCACTTTTGTAAGGTATTTCGGCAGCATAGGTAGGGAATCGGGACAAAAAATACCCTATTGTAAAGCACAGCTCAGGCCCTATTTAACGGTATTTTTATCTCCTACTGAAAAAACGGGGTGACAGGTTCCCTTCAAAGGAGCTGCAGCAATTTCTGACAAGCACTGTTTGTGCATTGTATGTAGCTGCTATCTCCTGTATTCTTCATGTGTCTGGCCTGTGTGTTTGGGTGACAAAAGTGTTCTTACAAAGAAAAGACATCCAAACTGAGCTGTTTTGCCAAAACCTACTTCCAGTCTGCCAGAAGCATGTGCGAAAACAGGTGATAGTCTGATGAGACCAAGGTTGAACATTTTGGCCAGTTTCAAGTTTTCTTTGGCACAAAACCAACACTGTGCATCACCACCCGTTCTGACCCGGCTGCCAGTGCCATTGTGTGGTTACAGCTGCCACTCATTATCTACTGAGCAATGACTGAAAGCCTGAAGCTGCCGGTAGGAATTAAGCTACGGTAATTTCCTCTCAGTAGCCAGACTTCCAGTGCGGTGGCCAGGAAGCCGTTTAAAAAAATCTTTTATCTGAAAAAAAAAAAACCCATCTGCACAACTTTTTTGTTAACAGATCGCTGCTGGATAAATTACAACTGATGATTACTAGACATGTGAATGTAGCCTAACCTTGCAGGACTTTTGGATTTATTGGGATAAACCCTTTAATCTTAATAGTGACATAAAAGCTAGCTCTCCACTGCATCGTTCAATCACAATTCAGCAAAACCGTGATCTAGAATTGTGACCATTTATCAGAATCCTATTGATGATGTCCAATACTGTCCCTTTCATCAAATGCATAGGAAATACAACTTTCTATTAGTTATTTGGAGTTCCAGTCTGGACAATCTGAAAGTTCAATGAAGACACAGACAAAAGCTCACGTTTAAAAGTTTTGTGTTTTCAGATTTTTTTTTTTTTTGTTTATTTTAGCTTTTTGTTGAACTATCCCAAATTCTTGTCAGACAATGTGGAATGTACCACAGGTATGCAAATAACACGTTTTCCATAGCTTAATGCTTCCTTCAAAACAAACATTTGGGCTATTGAAGATGGCACAGATCTTGAAAATGTGTAAAAAATAAAAATATACATCTGGTACAATGTTTTCCATATTTTTCTTTTTTTAATGATGTAATCATAAATTTTTTGGAGCACATGGTGACGTGTTCTAGAAAGGCCAAGAAATAAGTAAGCAAATCATCCGCCGTAAACACATAAAAGGCATTCTCAAAGTAAGTGACCGAATACATTTCCCGCAGCTATTACACATAGTGAATTGTGGAGCTACGTTTGTGGTTTAAAACAAAACGCAACAAAATTGCAAGATTTAGGGTATGTGCACACGTTGCAGATTCTCTGCGGTTTTTTTTAGGTGCAGAAACGCTGGATAATTGATTTACAGTACAATGCAAATGAATGAGAAAAAAATGCTGTGCACTTTGCGGAAAATCCGCTGCGGTTTAAAAGAGGTAGCATGTCACTTCTTTTTTTGTGAATCTGCAGCGTTTTTGTACCCATTCCATTATAGAAAACCACAGGGGTAAAAAACGCAGCAAAAATGCACAAAAAAACGACAAATCCGCAGGTGCATTTTCTGCCAGGAGAGGCAGAATCCGCACCAGAAATTCCTAAGCCTAATCCGCAATGTGTGCACATAGCCTTAGCCACTGAAGTGCTTGCAAAGTCTCAATTTTGACTTTAATAAAGGCGTATGATCCTGCATTCTTCTATTAGGAAAAGATTTCAGGAGAAAGAAGTAGAAGGCATTTTCTTCGGGAAGGATATAATGAAATCGTGACTAATTCCTTAAAGGAAAAATACAATGAAATAAATGCTTGTGGATGGAGTTGTTTTTGTGTATTGATTCATTTTTTTTTTGCCACCTCTGTCCATGGGCAGTGTCAGTTACTGCATCTCACGCACGCTTAGCACAGCTTCTATGGAAAACCAATACCACCCATTATTGGAAATTCCTTATACTACATCAAGAATAATCCACCTATACTAATAAGATCCCAGCAGTAGGGTGTCCGCATTTGTCAATGTACACACTGACTAATTTACTTTATGATGGTTTACATGCTTTAAAAAAACAAAAAAAAAAAACAATTTGCTTTCTAATCAAAACAGCAGGACCCCGGTTTACACTATTAGGCTATGTGCACACGTAGGAAAAGAGGTGCAGAATTTTCTGCACAAAATCCGCATCTCCTGGTAGAATCCACATCTGCGGAATTGATGCGGATTTTCAGCGGTTTTGGGACACTGCGGAATTTTAACATGGAGGGGTGCAGAACCGCTGCAGATCCGCACAAAAGAAGTGACATGCACTTCTTAAATCTGCAGCAATTCCACACTAATTTTTCCCCATAGAATTACATTATACTGTACATCACAGTGCGGATCTGCAGCGTGTCTGCGCGGAAAAATCCGCTGCAGATCTGCATCGTGTGCACATAGCCTAAGGCCGGTGTCCCACTTGCGAGTGCAGTGTGAGAAACTTGTGCGAGTCTCTCGCCTCCATACCTGGCACTGCCGCCGGCACTCAGACCGGAGCGTGCGGCTGCATTTATTTCTACACAGCTGAACGCTCCGGTTGGAACCGCCGGCTGCAGTGCTGGGTATTCTTGTGACAGACTTGTGCTAGTTTCTCGTATTGCAGTTGCAAGTGTGACCCCGGCCTTAAATTGCAACTCGGCTCCAATTACTTTAATGAAGCAGACACGACCTGATGTTTGTGGGGAAAAAAAGGTAGTGGTGGACAATCACTTTAAGGGAACCTGTCAATGCATGCTGCTCAAACTGTGGCCATGTATCAGCCACGGGCTGTATGACCACAGCTTTATATGTTTGACTCTGAAATGCCGCAGCAGTTCAAAGAACATACTTTTAATACCTGCTGGGGACTGAGCTGCACTGTGCACTAGTCGTACAGGTGGGTCCCATTGACAGTGACGTAAAAGTATGCTTATATGTGGATTTTATTATTTATTTTTATAACACCATTTATTCCATGGCGCTTTTACATGGGGAAAAAAAAAAGGGCATACAGGCAGAAACTTGTCAGTCACTGCAAGCCGACGGAGATCGTACAGCCTGTAGGTGACCCACGCTGCAGTTTGGGTAGCATGTACCACCTGTCAGGTTTTTTTTTTTAAGACTAATCATATTCTTGTACTGAAGCAGCTAGCCGACTGTGAACATAACCGAGGTTTTAAAACTAGATTTAGTTACAAACATTACAAAGCCAGATTCTCTGATTGTTAGGCGCATGCTACCACGTGTCCTGCACAAGGTTATTTATTTATTTTTTTAAGGTACTTGGGGGATAAACATACTATAAAGTATCATTTTGTTCAAACTCCTGTTGCAAAATAATAATTAAAAAAAAATAATAATCTTGGCACTTGTATTTAGGCCAACTTCAGAAATGCTGATTTGTAAGAGATGCTAGAGCTACTTTCCAAGATGTGTCCATGGGGAAAAAAAGCAAAGATTGTCTGAAGTAGCTGCATTTGATTCATAAAGCGCCTTCATTGATAACTTGCAGGATACAAGACGGAACAGTGACTACATACAGACGACATGAGGGATTTATAGAACACTTGGACTGTGAACAGTCAGGGTTTCATAGATACTAGAGATCACTGTAGTAATTCATAAGCAAGAGGCAGAGTAATTATTAAGACCAAGCAGCTCTAGAACTTTACCTTCACTTTTTTTTCTTAAAGCCAACAGCATGGGTTTTCCTGTAATACTCTAAATTGCAACCAGTATAGAGGCCATACTGGATAATTGTTATTTAAAAAAAAAAAAAAATTACATGTACCTGCACCATTTTGTTCCCACTTAGCCAATGTGGACCCAAGTCTCTCCATACTTTATTCGATTAGGCATAATGCTTGACCTGAGTCCACTATTATTGTACCAATTATAAGAAGCAATGACAGCCGCTCTAGACTACGTTACCAGTGACAGTATCAAGCAGCGCTTTGGATGCAGCACAGGTCCGCTCTATCCAAAGCGCTGACTGCTTTTGAACACCGGTGATTCCGCATGTGTTCACTGAACCATGCAGAATCACCGCATCCAATACATTGTACGGTTGATATTTACGGCACGAGTCTCCAAAAGATAAATAGACATGCTGCGGTCTGGAAAGACGCACCGCATGTCCGTCTCCGCAGGGAAGTCAGGAGGGGTCCCTGGCTGCATAGTGGACATGGGATTTCTTGAAATCCCCGCCACTAGGCTGTAACATCTGGACGCTGTGGGTTGGACTCTGCAGATGTATACAGCGTCCAACCAGCAGCGTTTACTAACTATGGGAACATAACCTAAGGCCGAACTCACCAACCACCTCATAAATCAATATGGAGCTGTCAAGTTTGGGCGAGTGTGAAAATCACAGTCTTCGACTAACCCCAGAAATCGGCAGTATAGCTGCAGTCACAAAAATGATAAAATTTAAAAAACAAAGTTTATTTGCCAATTTTCTTTTGTTAGATGCATGGTAGCAACAAGAAAACACAAACTGGTTGCAAAGAAGGATCTGGTCTCACAAAACAAGTGGTTCAAACTGGTGTAAGGAGCTCAGCAATGTAACCACAAGACAAGTTCTTTTGCTTCCTCACTAGTTGGCTCCTTCCATTTATTTTTCTTTCAGCTTTCCAAAAAGTAGTAGAAACCCACCATTATGGAGTGCGGTGTGGACGTAAGCATCATTCTCTGGTACTAGCTGTCAACACTTAGCAGATCACATTTTTATGTCTGGTTTCATGAAAACCTTTTTTTTTCCTATGTCTCAAGTCCCCCAGGAGAAGAAAACCAAGTACCAAATATATTACAAATGAAAAGGTTGAACAAATAAGTGTAACCTGATGTTGTGCATGCAAGTCCACAGACACAAAGAATGGCTGGTACGAGCGGTACGGCAGACAGTGACTGGCAAAATGACGACCTAGTAGCCCAAAGTATGAATCTGCTGACCCGGCAGCTGTGGTGCAGAGATCAGAACAGGGAAAAAGAAAAGTGGGCACTGTGCCACTGTCACATGGTAAAACACAAATGCATATTTTTTTCCACTGGTTCAGCTCCAAAACTTTTTTTTTTTACAATAATTAAAGAAAAATGATACTCATACCCCCTCCCCTTTGTTTGGTTGTCATTTAATTTACATGTTTAATTAGCTTTATTTACAGAACAGTTCCCCCCCCCCCCCCCCCCCCATCAGTCTTCAGTGTGGCCTAAATCACGTCATCACGCAGAGTGTTTTGCTTTCCTCTTATGCAGAATCTTAAAAATAAGATATGTCGAGCTGTTGGGAAGGGGCGAGCCTGGATCGGTGACTTCTCAGTTACTCAGCAGAGCTTCTGTTGCAATTTCTGCATCCCATGCTTTTGATGACAAGGCAGCTATTACTGCATTCTGGAAGAGAAAAGAAGATTATCTCAGGCCATGTACAGTGCTCCGTGCGTCAGTGCTAGCCGGACCTGATCGAGGCCATTTCTACAGAGGAAACATAGACATGAAGCAGATGGGCCGGTCATTGCCTAGAAAAAGGTGCTGCCACCGGGACTTCGGGAAAAGAGGCAATCCCTTCTGATGTGAAAGGTCTCTTGGCAAGAAGCCGATATCAGAGGGTTTCACGACCATCAGTTATTACCAGAGGGAAAAAAGCAGGTATTGTACTTCCCCAAAGGAAACCAACAGGGAGAGCACCACTCAGAGATTATTAGACACAATAATGCAGGTCTATGAAATCACAATACACATATTGGCATCAAATATACAACCTGCAATAGTATGAATAATATACACACACACACTGTGTGTGTGTATACACACATATATATACATAGTGGCCAAAAGTATTGACACCCCTGCAATTCTGTTAGATAAAACTCAGTTTCTTCCTGAAGATTATTGCAAACCAAATTCTTTGCTATTATCATCTTCATTTAATTTGTCTTAAAAAACACAAAAATGTGGATATAATTCCACAGCAAACATAAAAAAGGGGGTGGACAAAAGTATTGGCACCGTTCGAAAAATCATGTGATGCTTCTCTAATTTGTGTAATTAACAGCACCTGTAACTTACCTGTGGCACCTAACAGGTGTTGGCAATAACTAAATCACACTTGCAGCCAGTTGACATGGATTAAAGTTGACTCAACCTCTGTCCTGTGTCCTTGTGTGTACCACATTGAGCGTGGAGAAAAGAAAGAAGACCAAAGAACTGTCTGAGGACTTGAGAAACCAAATTGTGAGGAAGCATGAGCAATCTCAAGGCTACAAGTCCATCTCCAAAGACCTGAATGTTCCTGTGCCTACCGTGCGCAGTGTCATCAAGAAGTTTAAAGCCCATGGCACTGTGGCTAACCTCCCTAGATGTGGACGGAAAAGAAAAATTGACAAGAGATTTCAAGGCGAGATTGTGCGGATGTGGGATAAAGAACCTCGACTAACATCCAAACAAGTTCAAGCTGCCCTGCAGTCCGAGGGTACAACAGTGTCAACCCGTACTATCCGTCGGCATCTGAATGAAAAGGACTGTATGGTAGGAGACCCAGGAAGACCCCACTTCTTACCCCAAGACATAAAAAAACCAGGCTGGAGTTTGCCAAAACTTACCTGAAAAAGCCTAAAACGTTTTGGAAGAATGTTCTCTGGTCAGATGAGACAAAAGTAGAGCTTTTTGGGCAAAGGCATCAACATAGAGTTTACAGGAGAAAAAAACGAGGCATTCAAAGAAAAGAACACGGGGTCCCTACAGTCAAACATGGCGGAGGTTCCCTGATGTTTTGGGGTTGCTTTGCTGCCTCTGGCACTGGACTGCTTGACCGTGTGCATGGCATTATGAAGCCTGAAGACTACCAACAAATTTTGAAGCATAATGTAGGTCCCAGTGTGAGAAAGCTGGGTCTCCCTCAGAGGTCATGGGTCTTCCAGCAGGACAATGACCCAAAACACACTTCAAAAAAGCATTGCAATTCTGTCAGATAATACTCAGTTTCTTCCTGAAAATGATTGCAAACACAAATTCTTTGGTATTATTATCTTCATTTAATTCCTCTTAAATGACAAAACACAAAATAGAATGAAGCAAAAAGTAAAACATTGATCATGCCATGTTTGACTGTAGGGACAGTGTTCTTTTCTTTGAATGCCTCTTTTTTTCTCCTGTAAACTCTATGTTGATGCCTTTGCCTAAAAAGCTCTACTTTTGTCTCATCTGACCAGAGAACATTCTTCCAAAACGTTTTAAGCTTTTTTAGGTAAGTTTTGGCAAACTCCAGCCTGGCTTTTTTATGTCTCGGGGTAAGAAGTGGGGTCTTCCTGGGTCTCCTACCATACAGTCGCCGACGGATAGTACGGGTTGACACTGTTGTACCCTCGGACTGCAGGGCAGCTTGAACTTGTTTGGATGTGAGTCGAGGTTCTTTATCCAACATCCGCACACTCTTGCATTGAAATCTCTTGTCAATTTTTCTTTTCCGTCCACATCTAGGGAAGTTAGCCACAGTGCCATGGGCTTTAAACTTCTTGATGACACTGCGCACGGTAGGCACAGGAACATTCAGGTCTTTGGAGATGGACTTGTAGCCTTGAGATTGCTCACGCTTCCTCACAATCTGGTTCCTCAAGTCCTCAGACAGTTCTTTGGTCTTCTTTCTTTTCTTCATGCTCAATGTGGTACACACAAGGACACAGGTTGAGTCAACTTTAATCCATGTCAACTGGCTGCAAGTGTGATTTAGTTATTGCCAACACCTGTTAGGTGCCACAGGTAAGTTACAGGTGCTGTTAATTACACAAATTAGAGAAGCATCACATGATTTTTCGAACAGTGCCAATACTTTTGTCCACCCCCTTTTTTATGTTTGCTGTGGAATTATATCCAATTTGGCTTTAGGACAATACTCTGTTTTTTTTCATTTAAGACAAATTAAATGAAGATAATAATAACAAAGAATTTGTGATTGCAATAATTTTCAGGAAGAAACTGAGTATTATCTGACAGAATTGCAGGGGTGTCAATACTTTTGGCGATGACTGTATACACACACACTCAATATATAAGAGAGAGAGAGATAGAGAGAGATATGCTTTGGCAATGCTAATCTGTACTTAGTCCTGCCAATAAAGCTAATTTGAATTTGAGAGAGAGAGAGAGATAGATATATATTCATAGTACATATAGTAGTATAGTCCTACAATTGGATGAATCAGCGTGTCAGTGGCTAGACCCCACCAGCTGTAGTGCCCATGAACTCCAAGCACAGGTGAGACCCACCTAAATAAACAGTCAAAAATCGTATATATGAATAAATACAAAAAGTATAAGCAGTGGACAAACCTGTGAAAACTAAGGCCCCTGAGGAAGCCTCTCCAGTGGCGACAAGCGTCGGGCTCTGATCTGGCCCCTTGACTATGCACCAGCGGATTCATCCTATTGTAGGACTTGGGGCTTATAAGGTTGTATATTTGATGCCAATACATGTATTGTGATGTCAAAGACCCGCATTATTGTGTCTTTAAAACATTATTTATATGTGGAGTTGTGTGTGCAAGATTGTCATTGGGGCCAAGAATTGTCAACGGGTGTTATTTTTTCTAAATGGTTTTTAATTGGTTTTATGTCTAGGTGCTTTTTGTATACTTTAATAAAGCTAGTTGTTATTGTGTACGATGGTACCTGTGCATTGGCATGTTTATTGTACTTGCCCACAGACATCAGTGCTAGCCCTTAAAAAAGGGACGTCAGCACAGAATGACTTTTCAAACCATGCTCGGTGCATCATGGCGGGCCCAACCTTTTATAGAAGGGGTAAGATCGAGGGAAAGAAAGCCAGAGATAGGGGAAAGGTTGGAGATGGAGGTAAAACAAGCAGGGGGGAAGGTGTAGTTACATGATGCACCTGTACTTGGTGTGAACAGTCACTGTGGCGGCAGGGTGGGTCTCTGGAGCAGCCCACTACTCTGGGTATCTGATAAGACTACTCCTTTATTTCACAATTTGCACAGAAAAGGCTGGATAATCTGGCAGCCCACGTGCAGTGATCCACTATGTGCAGCGATCGAGGACTTTCCTTGCGTGCGGTACACGTGGCCCCGTGGTCACAGGCGAGCTCCACCACACACGATACTTACTCTATCAAAGCCCATAGCACAAAGATTCTCTATTTTTCTTGTGTATTCTGGACAAGTGACCGGTGCGCCTGCGTATACATGTGCCCACAGCCGAGCCGTCTGTTTAAACATTTCTGGATTCTGCTTGTACTAGAAAAGAAAAAAAAAAAAAAAAAGAGAGGACAAAAATAAAAGATGTGGAGGCAGAGAGGAAACGAAACGTTACAGATCAGCAAGAAGCTTCCATTGTTGCACAGAATGTCACATTGTCGTCCTGTTAGGCTTCGTTGCCCCCAGGAGACTTTGGTGCATTTTTTATGATGCAGCATTTCTGCATCAATTATCTAGATTAGGACACTTGCTTTTTTTTTCTTTTTTTTTCATTGATTTTTTTAGTACTTTTTTTTCACACCTCATAGGACAGTTTACACACCGTAAAAAAAAACAAAACAAAGAGGACATAAAACAGTTAGATTTGTCTGCTTGTGCACCATAAGTATGCAGAAAACACTCTGTGGGAAGTTCGCATTAGAGGTTTTGTCCAAATGAGACGAGGGTCTTCACTACAAGACTCCATCTCTTCCAGAAGCCGAGATCGCTCCTATCCTGGCGGACTCAGCCTGGTTTGCCTATTTATTTGGACTCAGCACTACATTGGTAAAAGAGTTTGTGAGCAGAATGGCCATTACCTCTAGCCACATGACCTGATGGGACTTGTCACAGCCACTATGGAGTAGGAGATCCGTGCCAGTCTCACCTGATTAGCCACCACCGCGTCCTGTGGGTCATCTGGTTCTGCTGCAGCCAGCAAGGCTTGCAATGATAACAACACTGTTCTTAACGTCATGGCTGCTGCCCTGTGGAGAAGGAGGACAGCAATAATGTTAGGCCTGGAGAGCTGCGATACAGCCGCAAAACCCAGACCACATTTCGCTCTTCTGCACTAAAACCTAGATCAACCTAGAAGCCTCTGATGCTGCCAGTTTTGTTCCCATGAGCGCCTCTTCCCCCTCACTTGATATTGTGGACAGCACACCCCCTATTCACATGAAATCATTAATCTTATAGCCACACACAGTGTGATTACTGACACAAGAATGTTTTCCCATCTGCACTCTAGCCAGGTTTATAGGTCTTCTCCCCAATCGTCAGTGTAAGGAGACTATAAGGCCATGTTCACACACTCAGTATTTTACATCAGTATTTCTCAGCCAAAACCAGGAGTGGGTGATAAATGCAGAAGTGGTGAATATGTTTCTATTATACCTTTCCTCTGATTGTTCCTCTCCTGGTTTTGCCTTACAAATACTGAGGTAAATACATTTCTGCCCAATGATGACAGAAGTATTCTAGGAGTGATACCTTTATTGGCTAACCAGAAAATAGTATGTTTGCAGCTTTCAGAGCACAGAGGCTCCTTCTTACAAATAGATTAATAAGAAACAAGCACAACATTTAGAGAATTCTATAGTAGGACATTTGTTAGGGGGTGGGAGGTGTGATGCCTCCTAAAGATAAGCCAAGGAAATCAGATCAGGCATTCTCTTACACATGGAGAGGCAGCAAATATGGCCCTGATTTGTGTTTGATACACGGACTATAAGGTCACGGGTTCCTTCTCATGTACATCCTCCAATGTGGTGTACATGATACAATGTACGAGGTGCCCTGGAAGTATCTATATTGGGGAAACTATGCAAAAACTGCAAACAAGGACAAATCTACACAGACACACAATCAGGAATGAAATGGACACACCGGTGGGAAAATATTACTCTGGACCTGGACACAGTGTGACAGATTAGAAAGTCTTAATACTAAAATGTCATTTTAAGGATGACAAAGAAAAATTTGGGAATTCAAACTGATGAAGATGTTCAATTCTTTGACACTAGGACTCAATCTAACACCTGGATTTGAGTCACTACATGGATACAATTCACACCTCCACCAGACGGACTCCAGATCACTACAGGTACCTTCACACTGAACAATATCGCTAGCGATCCGTGACGTTGCAGCGTCCTGGATAGCGATATCGTTGAGTTTGACAGGCAGCGGCGATCAGGATCCTGCTGTGCCATCGTTGGTCGGTGCAGAAAGTCCAGAACTTTATTTCGTCGCTGGATCTCCCGCAGACATCGCTGAATTGGCGTGTGTGACGCTGATTCAGCGATGTCTTCACTGGTAACCAGGGTAAACATCGGGTTACTAAGCGCAGGGCCACGCTTAGTAACCCGATGTTTACCCTGGTTACCAGCGTAAACGTAAAAAAAAAAAAAAACACTACATACTTACATTCCGGTGTATGTCCCCCGGCGCGGTGCTTCTCTGCACTGTATAAGCGCCGGCCGGAAAGCAGAGCACAGCGGTGACGTCACCGCTGTGCTTTCCGGCCGGCGCTCACAGTCAGTGCAGAGAAGCACCGCGCCGGGGGACATACACCGGAATGTAAGTATGTAGTGTTTGTTTGTTTTTTACGTTTATGCTGGTAACCAGGGTAAACATCGGGTTACTAAGCGCGGCCCTGCGCTTAGTAACCCAATGTTTACCCTGGTTACCAGGGGACTTCGGCATCGTTGGTCGCTGGAGAGCTGTCTGTGTGACAGCTCTCCAGCGACCACACAGCGACGCTGCAGCGATCAGGATCGTTGTCTAGATCGCTGCAGCGTCGCTAAATGTGACGGTACCTTTAGGACATCATTCCCACTGCCTCTCCATGTGTAAGAGAATGCCTGATCTGATTTCCTTGGCTTATCTTTAGGAGGCATCACACCTCCCACCCCTTGAACAAATGTCCTACTGTAGAATTCTCTAAATGTTGTGCTTGTTTCTTATTAATCTATTTGTAAGAAGGAGCCACTGTGCTCTGAAAGCTGCACACATATTTTCTGGTTAGCCAATAAAGGTATCACTCCTAGAATACTTCTGTCATCATTGGGCAGAAAAGTATTCACACTGATTTTTCTGGCTAACACGGTACCACAATACAATTTGTTAGTGAATATCAAAATACTGAGGTAAAAACCTCACCAAATACTGAACGTGTGAACGTGGCCTAACCGGCAGTCACAGTGTGTGTGTGTTTGTGTTGGAGGGGTCAGAATATATGGGGGCAGCAACTAGAAGTCTCTGAATAAATTGTCTTACCATTGATCCTTCAGTATATCCAGGCATATGGCTCCTGTAACTGAACTAATATTTGGATGCCAAATTTTAGTAATAAACCGCACCTAGGACAGAAAGGAGCAGCATCAGTACAGCAGGGCACCTTGGCTCAGGAATGGAGACCTTCGTACTTGTCTCCGATCCCCCATCATGGTGGGCACATCTGTGTGACGCCTCAGCGGAGGATAAAGCGGCACCACTGCATCACATCCGGCCAGCACAGTACAGGTCCGCTCTATTAGCCCAAACACCATTTACAAACCTGTGCCATGCTCTCCCTGGGGGTATGGGGCCCACGTATACCAGGATGTGTATAGTCCAAAAATACGCTACTTTGACATGAATATGTACAAAATGATTAAACACCTCATTAAAATATTCCTACATATTCGGCAGCAAAGTGAGCGGCTATTAGCTGTAAGTACAGTAACTTGCATCTTCTTACCTTTGGTGGATTAAATGGGTACGTTTCTGGGATTTTAATTTCTAATTGATATCGGCCTCCTGTAACCAAGATATGGACACATAAGTACAATGAACAAGATGGACGTCCAGGAAAAAGATTTTATGGAAATATAGTCTGGAGATTACTTTATGAACAGTTCTACAACCTTCTTATATACGGATCACATTGATTCCTACATTTTTGTGGGAAAAGTTTCAGTAAAATGTGTATTTTTCATTGATATCCCTGGTGACTGTATGCATGAGTCCAGTGGGAGGTCCAACTAGTGATTGACAGTCTTTCCTGTATGACACTGCATATAGATAGCCGTCAATCCCCAGCAGGACCGCTTCCACGGGACTGATAATCCCCAGCAGGACCGCTTCCACGGGACTGATAATCCCCAGCAGGACCGCTTCCACGGGACTGATAATCCCCAGCAGGACCGCTTCCACGGGACTGATAATCCCCAGCAGGACCGCTTCCACGGGACTGATAATCCCCAGCAGGACCGCTTCCACGGGACTGATAATCCCCAGCAGGACCGCTTCCACGGGACTGATAATCCCCAGCAGGACCGCTTCCACGGGACTGATAATCCCCAGCAGGACCGCTTCCACGGGACTGATAATCCCCAGCAGGACCGCTTCCACGGGACTGATAATCCCCAGCAGGACCGCTTCCACGGGACTGATAATCCCCAGCAGGACCGCTTCCACGGGACTGATAATCCCCAGCAGGACCGCTTCCACGGGACTGATAATCCCCAGCAGGACCGCTTCCACGGGACTGATAATCCCCAGCAGGACCGCTTCCACGGGACTGATAATCCCCAGCAGGACCGCTTCCACGGGACTGATAATCCCCAGCAGGACCGCTTCCACGGGACTGATAATCCCCAGCAGGACCGCTTCCACGGGACTGATAATCCCCAGCAGGACCGCTTCCACGGGACTGATAATCCCCAGCAGGACCGCTTCCACGGGACTGATAATCCCCAGCAGGACCGCTTCCACGGGACTGATAATCCCCAGCAGGACCGCTTCCACGGGACTGATAATCCCCAGCAGGACCGCTTCCACGGGACTGATAATCCCCAGCAGGACCGCTTCCACGGGACTGATAATCCCCAGCAGGACCGCTTCCACGGGACTGATAATCCCCAGCAGGACCGCTTCCACGGGACTGATAATCCCCAGCAGGACCGCTTCCACGGGACTGATAATCCCCAGCAGGACCGCTTCCACGGGACTGATAATCCCCAGCAGGACCGCTTCCACGGGACTGATAATCCCCAGCAGGACCGCTTCCACGGGACTGATAATCCCCAGCAGGACCGCTTCCACGGGACTGATAATCCCCAGCAGGACCGCTTCCACGGGACTGATAATCCCCAGCAGGACCGCTTCCACGGGACTGATAATCCCCAGCAAAATCCAGCAATGTCCCAGCTCGGAGATGTACTATTTCTGTAATGGTTTGCTTGGGCCCAAGAATGTCTCTATTCACAGAGAGAAGCAGCGTGCTGACAATGTAGAGTAAATCTAATAAATGGTATATTAGGAAGTTGGAGAACCATTCACTACACAGAAATTAAACCGTATATCACTTAGAATTGTATAATTGTACATCCTTGTATCAGGACTATATTGACATTTTTGCCAAATTCTAGATATAATGCCAATCACAGATCTAGGACTTATACAGAGAAGACCCAGAGTACAATTATAGGGGGTCCGCAGACCCCAGACACGTCGTTACTAATTCTCAGCAAGCGCTCTACATGCATTCACCATTTCATTGAATTATATACTTGGGATTGGTTTCCATTATCAAACTAAATACACTGGGCTCATGGAGCAGAATGTCTGTGGCCACAACCTGCGATGCAGTCACACGTCAGGGCGCATTAGAAAGGCAGAATGTTCACTACTGTATCCTATAGCAATTTCCCCTACACTGACAAAATGAAACAAAGACATTTCCACTGTAACAGCTACAAAAAAAAAAACTTAACAAAAGACAACACAAAAGAGATAGACCACATCAATTCCCTCATTATATATGATGGCCATACACATTACATGAACCCGCTGCCTAAGGCTATGTGCACACATTGGGTCTTTGGAGAAATTTCTTATGCAAAAACTTCTTTTGGCAGGATAAATTATGTGTAAAATAGGCTGCAAAAACTAATAGAATTCACAAGCTGCAGATTTGAAAGTGCTTCACATCTGCAAGGAAAAAAGCAGCCTGTGCAGGAGACTTCACAAACTCATTTTGCTGGTACAGAAATTATTTTTTGTACCACTATAAAAACGCATAAACCATAGTGTGTGCACATACCCTTAGGCAGGATCAGAGACCACCTAAACCATATGGGGGTTTCAAACCTTCCCTAAAGCCCTTTTTTTTTTTTTTTATGGGGGGGGGGGTCCTTTGTTTTCAGAAGAGATAAGCAGCCACCAGACAGGTCACTCAGTTATGTTCCCCCCTCACTATTAGGCCATGTGCACACGTTCAGGTTTTTTCGCGCTAAAAACGCTATAAAAACTCATTAAAAACGCATACATTATGCATTCTATCATTTAGAATGCATTCTGCATGTTTTGTGCACATGGATGCGTTTTTTTTCCACGAAAAAAACGCATCACGGTAAAAAAATGAGCATGTTCATTATTTTTGCGGATTTTCTGTGTTTTTCCCGCTATTCTATGCATTTGGGGAAAAAACGCGCAAAAAACGCACAAAAAACGCATGAAAAAAGGCAAAAAAAACACTGCTTCATCAGCAAGAGATTAGCACTGGAGGACTAGTAAATCTGCTGCCAGGTAGTCTCCATATTTCTTAGCTCCGTTCCCACCACTGTGACGGCTTTCTGCCTATGCACGGTCTATAAAGAAAGCTGCCAATAGTGGTGTGATGTTTATTTTCAACTTTTTTTTTTTGCACCTTTTCAGAGCACAAAAAAAAGTGTCATGTTCCACAAAATGTCCCCCCAAAAAATGTAAGCAAGAAATAACGCAACTGCAATAATGTATCAGGCCCTAAAGGGAAGACTTTTATAGGTGCTATACGTCCTTGTGCTTCCTTCATATCGTCAGACTGAAGGGACAAGCCTCCCTTTAATAGATCATAAACAACATGTAGACTGCAAATAAATCTCACTGGTTACAGTCTTGGGGGATTAATAGGATTAGGAAAAAAAAATCAACTTGTGTATACCAGCCTCAGCAAAGAAAATGCAGCGGTGGCCTGAGTCAAATGAATGGGCACCTAACTGGTACAGGTGACGTATGCACTGAAACCAGGGCGGACACAATGGGATGACATCAGCTTCTCCACGACAGACAGCTCATGACTAGGGAATCACACCCCGAGGCAGCGCTGCAGCCAGACGGGACATTACTCCCAGAGCGGCGGGGAGCTGGGGAGAAACGGCCACGTGGCTACTGGCCCTTTTATAAAGCCATGACCATTGTATGCGGTTATCTCTATGTAATCTCCTTACACGGCCAAAACTAGAAGTAAAACCATCCAGGGAAATATAAAGTACGGTACTTTCTGAGGCCGAAGTAAAAGTAAATGAAGCACAATGAACTTTACCCTAATAAACTGAAAGCGGAGAAGGATCAGGAGTCAGGCGGTGTCATTGTATCCCTACCTTACACCGCCGATCACCGCACACCTTATACAACATGATATCTCTGAGCGCTGACCCCGGCTCTGCCGGCCATGAATATGAATGACCGGCCACCACTGCGGCAGCCCCCCGGAGTGCACGGCTCTGACTCCGTCTAGGATGGTAGGTGTGTAGATGGTATAATGAAGATACCGGCCATCTCGCAGAGTGATGAGTATATGTCACTGCTGAGGCCATTTGTCTTAAAAGGATCATCTCATCAGGACAACTTTTACTGATGCGTCCTACTACACTGTGTGCAGAATTATTAGCAAGTTGCATTTTGATCACATGATGCTTTTTATACATGTTATCCTACTCCAAGCTGTTCAGGCTTGAGAGCCAACTACCAATTAAGTAAATCAGGTGATGTGCATCTCTAATGAGGAGGGGTGTTGTGTAATGACATCAAAACCCTATATAAGGTGTGCGTAATTATTAGGCAACTTCCTTTCCTTTGGCAAAATGGATCAGAAGAGAGATTTGACGGGCTCTGAAAAGTCCAAAATTGTGAGATGTCTTGCAGAGGGATGCAGCAGTCTTGAAATTGCCAAACTTTTGAAGCGTGATTACTGAACAATCAAGCGTTTCATGGCAAATAGCCAACAGGGTCGCAAGAAGCGTGTTGGGCAAAAAAAAGGCGCAAATAACTGCCCATGAATTGAGGAAAATCAAGCGTGAAGCTGCCAAGATGCCATTTGCCACCAGTTTTGCCATATTTCAGAGCTGCAACGTTACTGGAGTAACAAAAAGCACAAGGTGTGCGATACTCAGGGACATGGCCAAGGTAAGGAAGGCTGAAAAACGACCTTTGAACAAGAAACATAAGATAAAACGTCAAGACTGGGCCAAGAAATATCTTAAGACTGACATTTCAAAGGTTTTATGGACTGATGAAATGAGAGTGACTCTTGATGGACCAGATGGATGGATCAGAGGCTGGATCAGTAAAGGACAGAGCGCTCCACTCCGACTCAGACGCCAGCAAGGTGGAGGTGGGGTACTGGTATGGGCTGGCATCAAAGATGAACTTGTTGGACCTTTTCGGGTTGAAGATGGAGTGAAGCTCAACTCCCAGACCTACTGCCAGTTTCTGGAAAACAACTTCTTCAAGCAGTGGTACAGGAAGAAGTCGATATCGTTCAAGAAAAACATGATTTTCATGCAGGACAATGCTCCATCACATGCCTCCAACTACTCCACAGCGTGGCTGGCCAGTAAAGGTCTCAAAGAAGAAAAAATAATGACATGGCCCCCTTGTTCCCCTGATCTGAACCCCATAGAGAACCTGTGAGATCTACAGGGAGGCAAAACAGTTCACCTCTCGGAACAGTGTCTGGGAGGCTGTGGTGGCTGCTGCACTCAATGTTCATCGTAAACAGATCAAGCAACTCACAGAATCTATGGATGGAGGCTGCTGAGTGTCATCATAAAGAAATACATATATGCTAGCCACCTTAGGGAGAGACCCAAGTTGGGCTAAATGTAGCAGGACGAAAGAGACCGAAAAGCCCTCTACTTAAAGGAAATACATAGTGGATGCTTTCCTGAAACGGAAAGTACTTGCAAGCAGCATAATACAAAGAATAGCAGGTTTACCCAGAATCCTTTGCAGTAGGCGGAGCTATGCAAATCATCTCTTTCCACCCCTGTCTAATCCACAGCGCTTGGAACCGCCAAGCGTGCAATGCTGCGGATTAGTTTCTAAATTTACACAGCCAACCAATTCCTACCTATCATAAAGAAAGGCGGCTATATTAGTCACTAATTTTTTGAGGTTTTGTTTTTGCATGTTAGAAATGTTTATTTCTAAATTTTGTGCAGTGATAGTGATTTACCTGGTGAAAATAAGCGAGATGGGATTATATTTGTTTTTTTATTAAGTTGCTTAATAATTCTGCACAGTAATAGTTACCTGCACAAACAGATATATATATATCTCCCCCCTGGCGGCGGGTCGGCTCCATCAGCTGCAGGTGTGTAATGACAATTATGTAGAATTATATGATTTCCGTATTTAGGAGTCATTAGGTAGTTTGAAAAATATATGCAAAAAATGCAGTTGTGTTTGTAAAGAGGACGTTTCACCATTTTTTACATGATAAACTGGCCACATCATGATTTAGTGGCTGAAGATCTTATTAAATAAATGTTTTATTATTTCTCATTTCAATTGCAAATTGACTTGTAAAGTTTATATGCTAATTTCCTCTATAAGCAAGAGGGCATTAGAAGAGATTCATCTATGGGGACGTTTACTTTTACCCCTAAATGGCACTGTCCAATCATGAGCAGGAAGGATAATACAGGAAGGAAAAATGGAAATGCCCCCAGAGAATGTCAGAAGCGGTTTTCCCAGGAATGGCACACAGCTCTGCTCTCCTCCCTCTGCACTTGTAATTGCAGCAGTGAGATCTGTGTGACCGTGGGAGGAGAGCAGAGCTGTGTGCCATTACAAGCACCGCTCTACCTTACCTGGGCGGAGGGCAGAGCTGTGCGTCTGGTGGGAATGTATGTAATGACACACAGGTCAGCTCTCCTCCTCCCCCCACATTGTGCAGTGAGGTGAGAGCTGCAGAGTATCACGCTCTGCATATAATCTAGGTACCGGGGAAAGATTTCCCGATGCCTGGGATAGCTGCAGAGCGGGTATGTAATGTCATTACAGCACTTGTAATCACTGTCTGTGCTGCCGGCAGCAAGATCTCAGTGTCACCTGGCTGAGCATATCCGTTTTATCGTATCACACAGAGAAAAACAGTTCTGACCTTTTCGGAGGGTGTGTTTTATTTTTTAATCCCTTGTATGAGGCCCCTTGCTTATGATTCAGCAATGTCAAAGTGGAAAAAGTAAATGTCTCCAAAGAATCTTTTTTTAACTCCCCCTTGGTTATGGTGGAGATTAGCATATAAACTTTACACGCCAAAATCTGCACAATGGAGATGAGAAAAAAAAATATAAAACTACAGTATTTTTTGGACTATAAGACGCACCAGACCATAAGACGCACCCCAAATTGTCAGAACAAAAATAGGGAAAAAAATGAATGCGTCAAATGAGGGTCCGTCTTACAGCCTGAATTATTCAGCTTACCGGGGGTAGGGGTGTGGTCAGGTGCACTGGTGGAGCGGGGTCACGGGAGGTATTCGGTGGTCTGGGAATGATCTGACTAATCCCAGGCTGGTGCGGTAGGATCGGTGGTGCCATTTTGTGAAAGCCCCCACACATCCATCCCAGGATGGTGCAAGGCAGTTTCGCAGATGCTCGATGGCATGGGGGCTCCGCCGACATTTTGTGAAATCCAAGAGCCCCAATATGTCCATCCCAGGCTGGTGTGCAGCAGTTGTGGAGATGATCGGTGGGGCGGGGGCTCCGCCGACATTTTGTGAAAGCCCGGAGCCCCCGCACTTCCTTGACTGTAATGCTGTGGTCTCCAGGAAAATGGCACCAGAGGCGGCGCATGCGCAGAATGAGGTCTCGGCACCGAGATCTTGTCTCCCGAGATCTCAATATACACATGCGCTGCCTCTGGTGGCCATTTTCCTGGAGGCCAACACATTACAGCAATGGAAGTGCAGGGGCTCTGGGCTTTCACAACATGTCGGCAGAGCCCCCGAACCACCAAATATCTACAAAACTGCTGCGCTTCAGCCTGGAATGGATGTGTGGGGGCTCCGGGATGTCACAAAATGTTGGCGGAGCCCCCACACCACCAAGCATCTGCGAAACTGCTGCACATCAGCCTGGGGTGAGACTCCTGGTAAGTACATCCGGACTATAAGACGCACCCCCATATAATCCGAAAAATACGGTACATTTTATTCAGCTCTTCAGCCACTATTATTTTTAAATAATACCTTCCACCATTTTATACATGCTAAAGGGAACCTGTCAGGTCCGATTAATCTGACAGGGTAATAGCATTATGCCACGTTCACACGTTCAGTATTTGGTCAGTATTTTAGATCAGTATATGTACGTCAAAATCAGGAGTAGAACAATCAGAGGAAACGTATAATAGAAACATATGCACCACTTCTGTATTATCACCTACTCCTGGTTTTGGCTTACAAATACTCAGGTAAATTACTGACCAGATGCTGAACGTGTGAACTTGTCCATAAAAATGGTGTCTGGCCGTAAAACTAAAAGCATGGCTCCAGGGAGGGAAAAAAAAAAAAAAAAAAATCAACCTTCTTCCCTGTAGCCGCAAGCTTTTAATTCATACAAGCCTGTGAGGCGCGGCTGTAAGAACACCCAGAACTGTGACTATGACTGACAGCCGGCGTCTCCCAGGAGGAATACAGTACATTTTGTTGGGGAAGGAGCACTTTTAGTACAGCAGCCAGGCACCTATCCAAGTGCAACCGCTATACACCTGGAGATTAACCCCGTATCTGCAAGTTAATAGCATTATCAAACATGCCCGGCTCCCTTAAAGTGCAGAATCCCTGTAATTCTGTATCAAAAAACGCATTAACAAAAAAAAAAAAAATTCAAAGCTGCACCAAACACACAACAATCAGGGAATATTGCTACTGTGTATTTTGGTGTGGAAACCTTAAACATGGATGTACGGCACATCACTGCAGAACAAGGCGTGCAGTAACCATTAGATCAGAGCTGGAGCGGTGTAGGATGGAACGTTTGTTATTATATCAGCACATTTCCTGCTCCAAGCATCATGCCCCACAAGCTAGATCCTCTACCAATATCCTACATAGACGCAGGACAGGGTACAATAAGCACATAGATGTACCTACCTTCATACGGTGTGTCTGGGGGGCCAGCTATTTCGCCTCTCAGCTCAGAGAAGTTCTCATCTACTAGATCTACTTTGATTTGGTTTTTGCTAGTCTTTAAAAGAGAGAGAGAAAAAAAAAACAAGGATTATTATTACTACTGATGAATAACCCGCATATTACAATCATTATGCAAACACAAAAACCAGCATCTGGCATTATTATCAGGGCTGTGTAGGTCAGCAGGTACACAGCGCAGTCATGGTATCACATCATTGAAGACCCGGAGCTCATGTAAGGTCATATCCAATATTCTGGGAGCACAATCCTAAAATAGCTGCTCTTCTAAGAAGCCAAGTCTGAGTGTACGGAGAAGGAGAAACCAGATCCCAGTTACCTGTATAAGAGGGCTGCTGCAGACAGATAAATACTCCTACTCTGGGCACACTGGTCAAACGATGGGAGTGATTGTCACACATGACATCTATATAATCAAACATGGTGTTCCAATTCAACTCAATAGAAGCATTTAAGGGTGAAAAACGCGTGTACGACGTCTGCCCAAAATAACCTAAACGCCCATGGATACTGCTAGATCGACCTTTCAGGACAGAGTGACTGAACAGTGTCAGTCTGGCCAGGAGCACTACACTGACAGTGGAAATGATACCACCCAGTTGGCAATTCACACATTACCAGGAGGCATAACAGAGGAACAGCCCAGAGCTCTATGGAAATATGTCCCAGCACTGTAATCCTTACTGGGACACTAGTAACGAGGTATTACATGGAGTCACACACAAGCTGAACTCATTTATGGATATTCTTATTTTATTCCCTTCTGCTGCCGATTATTTTCTTTTTACAATCTGCCATATGGTTCCATAGATATTGACCTTTTTATCTGGGGACACATTTATGATCTTTAATAAGGGGTGTTGCTCACAGGGTAATACTACAAAGCAGCCTGAAGACCCCTGAGAATTCTGTGTTCAATGTTCCCCTTTTAAAGACTATAAATATTTGGACTGAAATAAAAAAGGCCCATCTCTCTAAAAACCATATGACAGAGAAAAAAAAAAAAAAAAGAAGAAGAGGAGAGGTGGAAAACAACAAAACCAGATTCCTCAGTAGATCAGAGGAAATAGAGCAAACACTGCCTAATTTTAACCTGGTGACTGGTCCTCTTTCAGAAACATATTCCGGATCGAATCTAAAGGTACCTTCACACTGAACGATATCGCTAGCGATCCGTGACGTTGCAGCGTCCTGGCTAGCGATATCGTTGAGTTTGACACGCAGCAGCGATCAGGATCCTGCTGTGACATCGTTGGTCGGAGCTAGAAGACCAGAACTTTATTTTGTCGCTGGATCTCCCGCAGACATCGCTGAATCGGCGTTTGTGACGCCGATTCAGCGATGTCTTCACTGGTAACCAGGGTAAACATCGGGTTACTAAGCACAGGGCCGCGCTTAGTAACCCGATGTTTACCCTGATTACCAGCGTAAACGTAAAAAAAAAAAAAGCAAACACTACATACTTACATTCCGGTGTCTGTCCCCCGGCGCGGTGCTTCTCTGCACTGTGTAAGCGCCGGCAGGAAAGCAGAGCACAGCGGGGACGTCACCGCTGTGCTTTCCGGCCGGCGCTCACACAGTGCAGAGAAGCACAGCGCCGGGGGACAGACACCGGAATGTAAGTATGTAGTGTTTGCTTTTTTTTTTTTTACGTTTACGCTGGTAATCAGGGTAAACATCGGGTTACTAAGCGCGGCCCTGCGCTTAGTAACCCGATGTTTACCCTGGTTACCAGGGGACTTTGCATAGTTGGTCACTGGAGAGCTGTGTGTGACAGCTCTCCAGCTACCACACAGCGACCCTGCAGCGATCGGGATCCTTGTCTAGATCGCTGCAGCGTCGCTAAATGTGACGGTACCTTTACACCAGTAAATTGACAGACCATACAAACCCACTACATACATATACATCTTACTAGGACCCGGATTTTCTTGGCCTTGCACCATTTACAATTTTTCTAGCACGGTTCTATCAGGAATCTCCTTCACGTTACGTGATGCATTGCTGCCTTCAGTGGTTCCTATGGCCGACCACTACCTACACTTCTGTGACAATGAATAGGAAGTGATCAGCATTTCTGGAATAGTTTACTCACACAAACTCAATGGAAAGAACCTGTGGACTCAGGACATGTACCCCCCTCTGCCTTAGGCTACTTTCACACAAGCGTCGTACTCGGCCCGTCGCAGTGCGTCGGACCGACGTACCGACGCATAATGTGGAAGCGCCGCACAACGGGGGCAGCGGATGCATTTTTCCAACGCATCCGCTGCCCCATTGTGAGTTGCGGGGAGGTGGAGGCGGAGTTCTGACCGCGCATGCGCGGTCGGAAATGGCGGACACAACGCTCCAAAAAACGTTGCAAGCAACGTTTTTTGGTTCGGATGGTCCGCCACAACACGACGCAAACCGTCGCACAATGATTGCGACGTGTGCCAATGCGCCGCAATGCATCGCTAATGTTAGTCTGTGGGGAAAAAACGCATCCTGCAGACAACTTTGCAGGATGCATTTTTTCGCCAAAACGACGCATTGCGACGTATCCCAAATGACGCTAGTGTGAAAATAGCCTTATAATGGCACCGCAGACTTCATGGCTAAATCAACAGGTAATTTAACCCTTTGGCTGCAGAACAACTTTCTCTTATACATCTGAAACCGGATTTATAAAATACCATTTTCCGCAGTATTCATATATTCTCAAAGCAGATCTTGTGAAGGCAGCACCCGGCGCTTTACAATCATGGATGCCTTTATGGCTTCCTACTGCCCCTTTAACTCCTTCCCATTCACAATTTATACACAAAGCCAGAAAAGAAAACCCATTATCCTCACTGCTGACCTCATATCAGTCCTGCATGGCTAATAATATCCCTGTAAAGGTACCTTCACACATAACGATATCGTTGCTTTTTGTGACGTAGCAACGATATCGTTAAGGAAATCGTTCTGTGTGACAGCGACCAACGATCAGGCCCCTGCTGGGAGATGGTTGGTCGCTGAGGAAAGTCCAGAACTTTATTTCGTCGCTGGACTCCCTGCAGACATCGCTGGATCGGCGTGTGTGACACCGATCCAGCGATGTCTTCACTGGTAACCAGGGTAAACATCGGGTTACTAAGCGCAGGGCCGCGCTTAGTAACCCGATGTTTACCCTGGTTACCAGCGTAAAAGTAAAAAAAACAAACACTACATACTTACCTACCGCTGTCTGTCCCCGGCGCTCTGCTTCTCTGCACTCCTCCTGCACTGGCTGTGAGTGTCGGTCAGCCGGAAAGCAGAACGGTGACGTCACCGCTCTGCTTTCCGGCCGCTGTGCTCACAGTCAGTGCAGGAGGAGTGCAGAGAAGCAGAGCGCCGGGGACAGACAGCGGTAGGTAAGTATGTAGTGTTTGTTTTTTTTACTTTTACGCTGGTAACCAGGGTAAACATCGGGTTACTGAGCGCGGCCCTGCGCTTAGTAACCCGATGTTTACCCTGGTTACCCGGGGACCTCGGGATCGTTGGTCGCTGGAGAGCTGTCTGTGTGACAGCTCTCCAGCGACCAAACAGCGACGCTGCAGCGATCGACATCGTTGTCGGTATCGCTGCAGCGTCGCTGAGTGTGAAGGTACCTTAACTTGGACTCTGGTATCCCAAGCTCAAATTCTAAAATCGAAGCAATCGTTTAAAATCAGAATGTATTTTCACCCAGGTCCTTGGCAGTGAAAGGGTTAGAAGAGATTTCTCATAATTAACAAAGTAAATTAGACAGGGTGTGTCCAGCAGCTCCAATACATACAGGTGCTTCTCACAAAATTAGATCATCATCAAAAAGTTAATTTATTTCAGTTCTTCAATACAAAAAGTGAAACTCATTATACAGAGTCATTACAGAGTGATCTATTTCAAGTAATTATTTCTGTTAATGTTGATGATTATGGCTTACAGCCAATGAAAACCCAAAAGTCATTATCTCAGTAAATTAGAATACTTTTTAAAATCAATTTTCAAGCTGGTGTTATAATCTGAAATGTATGTTCAGTAAATGCACTCATTACTTGGTTGGGGCTCCTATTGCATCAATTACTGCATCAATGCGGCATGGCATGGAGGCGATCAGCCTGTGGCACTGCTGAGGTGTTATGGAAGCCCAGGTTGCTTTGATAGGAGCCTTCAGCTCGTCTGCATTGTTGGGTCTGGTGTCTCATCTTTCTCTTGATAATACCCCATAGATTTTCTCTGGGGTTAAGGTCAGGCGAGTTTGCTGGCCTATCAAGCACAGTGATACTGTTGTTATTTTGGTACTGGTGTTGGTACTTTTGGCAGAGTGGACAGGTGCCAAGTCCTGCTGGAAAATGAAATTTCCATCTCCAAAAAGCTTGTCGGCAGAGGGAAGCATGAAGTGCTCTAAAATTTCCTGGTAGACGGCTGCAGTGACTTTGATCTTGATAAAACACAGTGGACCTACACCAGCAGATGACATGGCTCCCCAAACCATCACTGATTGTGGAAACTTCACACTAGACCTCAAGCAGCTTGGATTGTGGCCTCTCCACTCTTCCTCCAGACTCTGGGACCTTGATTTCCAAGGTCTAGTGTGAAGTTTCCACAATCAGTGATGGTTTGGGGAGCCATGTCATCTGCTGGTGTAGGACCACTGTGTTTTATCAAGACCAAAGTACGACCAAGTATTGGGTGCATTTACTGAACATACATTTCAGTAGGCCAACATTTCAGATTTTAAAATCATTTTTTCAAAGCTCATATTATAAAGTATTCTAATTACAGAGATAATGACTTTTGGGTTTTCATTGGCTTCAGCCATAATCATCAACATTAACAGAAAAACTTAAAATACTGTACATCATTGTTTGTAATGACTATATAATATATGAGTTTCACTTTTTGCATTGAAGAACAGAAATAAGCTTTTTGATGAAATTCTAATTTTGTGAGATGCACCTGTACTATTGTATGAAGTTTGCCACTTTCCATAGGTGACAACCTGATAGGAAGCTGTAGAAGGTCCATGTGGTTGTCACAGGGCAAGCATAACATCACAGAGAGAGAAGATGAAAACTTGAGGGTTTTTCCTATGAAAGCAAAAATTGCTGCTTTATGGACCTGATGGAGACAGTAGAGTGCAGCGCACCACTATCTCCATCATCACCAGATAAAAGAATGGAGCAGCACTGGCCACACACAACCCCAACCACATCCAAAGTGAGAAGAACAGAGGACACTCATTGCATAGCCTGTAGAAAGGCAATACATTTTTGAGTGGAAAAACCCTTTAAGGAGCAGAGGCTGGCACTGTAATATCTGCATTGATGAGCTGGGGCCATTCAGAATGTAGAAAGAAGGTTATAAAATCACTGTCACTAGATCTAATCTTCTGACGTTATTCCTAGGCCAACCGGCCTTTCCAGCTAAATAAAGGCTCATCATCTGGCAGGACACCCTTCCCATTTGTAGCAGACATCTTTAGATATTGGGGCGGTTTACTATTGTTCTTAATAAACTAACACCTTGCACATGCTGACTTTTTGAAGAAGATGGCAGTGTTTTTCCTGGAGCATCTTTGTTGGTTTTGTGGAACCAGAACGCGTCTTTTAACCCCTTAGTGACGGAGCCAAATTTTTTAAATCTGACCAGTGTCACTTTATGTGGTAACTCTGGAACGCTTCAACAAATCCCAGTAATTGAGCTTGTGTTTTTGTGATATATTATACTTTATGATAAATTTAGGTTGATAGGTTTTGTGTTTATTTATAATAAATGTCAGAAATTTGAGAAAAATGTAAAAAAATTAGCAATTTTCAAAGTTTGAATGATTTTATCCCTTCCTCAGAGTCATACTACAGCAAAACAATAAATAACATTTTCCACATGTCTGCTTTACATCAGCACCATTTATAAAATGTTATTTTATTTTGTTAACATTTTAGGAGGTTTAAAAATGTAGCAGGAATTTTTTAAAGAAATTTCAAAAATGCATTTTTATTTTTTTTTTTATTTTTTTTAGGGACTCATCCATGTTTGAAGTGCCTTTAGGGGTCCCATATGTTGGGAACCCCCCAAAAGTTATACCATTTTAAAAACAGCACCCCCTGACATATTGAAAACTGCTGTCAGGTAGTTTATTAACCCTTCAGGTACTTTTCGGGAATTAATGCAAAGTGGCATGGCAGAAATGAAAATGTGTATTTTTACCACCTAAATGTCGGTAACTTCTGACTCTAAGGCCGCTATTTGGTCATGAATTGCCATGGCAAACATCAGGACCACACAATCATGATCTGAGGGCACCAATTGGGATAAAGAGGAAGCCCCCACACTCTGTTAACCATTTATAATGATGTAGTCGCTATTGACAGCAGCATCTAAGGGGTTAAACAGATTTGGATGGTGCAAACACTGATCGTGGCTGATGCAGCAAGTTGTCAGCTATAGTGCACAGCCGACAGCTGCTGGATTGTCGCCTGTATGGGGAGGCTATTCTCTTATATCTCCGGTCAGTTAAAAGGCTATTGGCTGTCATTAAGGGGTTAAAGTGTATATACAAACTAGTGAGCAGCTTCCAAATTCGCCTTATGCGGGACAAATAAGACATAATCCACCAATAAGAACTATGGCCCTGATTTCATCAAGGCGATTAACCCCAGAAATCTGGCATAAATCGCTTGGAAAAGTCTCAAACTTTTGCAACAATTGCGACCGGGCCGATATTTACATTGACAATTTTCGACCAGGTAGGGTATGTGCACACGTACATGGAACGTCTGTGGATTTTTCTACACCCGTTTTGAGAAATCCGCAGGTAAAAAAGCACTGCGTTTTAACTGCAGATTTACTGTGGATTTTATGCGGTTTTTGTGCGGATTCGACCTGCGGTTTTACACCTGCAGATTTCTATTATGGAGCAGGTGTAAACCGCTGCAGAATCCGCACAAAGAATGAACATGCTGCGGAATAAACAACGCACGTTTTTTTCCGCAGCATGTGCACTGCGGATTTTGTTTTCCATAGGTTTACATGGTGCTGTAAACTCATGGAAAACAGCTGCAGATCCGCAGCGTCAAAACCGATTCCCCTGATCGTTGGTCGCTGGAGAGAGCTGTCTGTGTGACAGCTCCCCAGCGACCACACAACGACTTACCAACGATCACGGCCAGGTCGTATCGCTGGTCGTGATCGTTGGTAAGTCATTTAGTGTAACGGTACCTTTAGTGCAGCAGATGAGAGACACATTATGCTTAATTTCCTTTAAAATCAGACGGTATCCAGCAGTGCCATCAGCTCAGAACTGACAGCAACCATTGGGACTCCGCTACACCCATTTACTGTTAGGAGAAGTCTTCATGGGAGAATCGTGGAATTATCATACCTTCAACATGGAAATAAGGCCAAGTGATTCAACTACGCATGAAAATACAGGATCCGTTGTGCAGAAAAATGGCAGCAGGGGCTCTGGAGTGATGAAATATTTGGCTGTAACAGAAGGCAAATTGTTGATCAAAGCTGGGGAGCAGTACAATAGTGTCTACAATTAAGCATGGGGGAGGCTCCTTGCTAGTTTGGGGCTACATTTCAGCAAATGGGGTTGGGGATTTGTTCAAGATTATTGGTTTTCTTAATGCTGATATACAGTATAATTTATTACATAATTTCAACATCACTGACGATGTAACACATACAAGCTGTACACTATTTTACATTGTATAACAGTGTAAATTTGGTGTGCCTTCTACATAACTCAACACAACCATTAATGTCTAATTTGTTGGCAACAAAAGTGAGTAGACAACTAAATGAAAATGGCCAAACTGTGCCCAAACAGCCATTTTCCCTCCTCGGTGTTATGTGGCTCATTAGTGTTACACACAGTCTTAGGCCATGTGCACATGTTGCGGATTAGGCTTAGGAATTTCTGGCGCGGATTCTGCATCTTGGCAGAAAACGCAGGTGCGGATTTGTCGCGTTTTTTTGTGTGGATTTTGTACGTTTTTGGTGCAGATTTTTTGCGGATTTACTGCATTTTTTACCCCTGCGGATTTCTATAACTAAATCACTTGCAGATCTGCAGTGTTTCTGCACCGCAAAAAACGCAGCGGATCCGCAGGAAATCTGCAACGTGTGCGCATAGCCTCAGATGTGAATGGGGAGCAGGTGTGTGACATTTGGTGTCATCACTCTCACACTCATACTGGTCACTAGAAGCTGAAGGCTACTTTCACACATCAGGTTTTTTTGCAGGCGGCACAATCCGGCGAATGTTGGAAAAACTGGATCCGGCGAAGATTGTGGAAAAACTGATGTGACTAATCCGTTTTTTCGACGGATCTAGCAAGCATATCTAGATTATTGGATTTAAAAAAAAAAATTTGGAGCCTGCTCAGTTTAAAAAAAAAACAAGACGGAATCCAGCGCCGGAATCAGTCATTTTCCGGATCTGGCATCCTCCCATAGACTTCCATTCTAGCAAACAGCCGGAAGCGCCGGATCCGGCGCTTCCGGCTTTTCCGCCAGAGACAAACACGTTGCTATGGACGTTTTTTCAAGAAACCGGAAAGGGCAGATTTGCTCGGATGAAACACAAGGTCATCAGGAGCAATCCGGCACCAATACAAGTCTATGGGAAAAAAACTTTCGCCGGTTCTGTTTTTTTTTTAAATTAGCCGGATTGAGCCTGACACTGAAAACCTGATGTGTAAGAGACTTACATGGCACCTCATGGTAAAGAACTCTGAAAATCTGAAAAAAGTATTGTTGCTCTAGGCTATAAGAAGATTGCCAACACCCTGAACCTGAGCTGCAGCACGGCAGCCAAGACCATACAGCAGTTTAACAAGCAGTTTAACAAGACAGGTTCCACTCAGAACTGGCCTCGCCAGGTTCAAATGAGTTCAGTGCATGTGCTCAGCGTCATATCCAGAGGTTGACTTTTGAAAACAGAAATATGAGTGCTACCAGCATTGTTGCAGAGGTTAAAGGGGTGGTGGATCAGCCTGTCCGTGCTCAGACCATACACCGCACACTGCAGCAAATTGGTCTGCGTGGCTGTCATCCCAGAAGGAGACCTCTTCTAAAGAGGATGCACAAGAAAACCCGCAAACACTTTGCTGAAGATAAGCAGACCAAGGACCTTGATTACTAGAAACATGTCCGGTGGTCTGATGAAATCAAGATAAACTTATTTGGATAAAATGGTGTCAAGCGTGTGTGGTGGCAACCAGGTGAGCAGTACAAAGACAAGTGTGTCCTGCCTACAGTCAAGCATGGTGGGAGTGCTATGGCTTGGGGCTGCATGAGTGCTGCCAGCTGTGGGGAGCTACAGTTCACTGTGAGAACCATAATTGCCAACTTGTACTTTGTCATACTGAAAGAAGAGCATGATCCCTTCCCTTCGGAAACTGGGCTGCAGGGAAGTATTCCAACATGATAACAACCCCAAACACACCTCCAAGACCACCACTGCCTTGCTAAAGAGACCGAGGGTAAAAGGTGCTGGAATGAGCGACCATGTCTCCAGACCTAAACCCTATTGAGCTTCTGTGGGACATCCTCAAACAGAAGGCGGAGGAGAGAAAGGTCTCCAACATCCACCAGCTCCGTGATGTCATGAATGGATATTCCAGTGGCAACGGGTGAAGCTCTAGTGAACTCCCGGGTCATATAGGCACCACTTGAAAATAATAGTGGCCACACAAAATTTTGACAATTTGACCATTTTCACTTAGCGGTGTACTCACATTTGTTGTCAGTGGTTTAGACATTAATGGCTGTGTGTTGAGTTAATAAGACGGCATACATTTACACTGTTATACAAGCCGTACAGTGACTATTTTACATTGTATCAGCGTCATATCTGTTGTCATGTGAAAAGATAAAATATTCACAAAAATGTGAGGGGTGTACTCCCTTTTGTGATGTACTGTATGCAGGCAGATACATATCCATCTATCTATATAATTGTCTAATGGTCACTTCCGTCTGTCTGTCTGTCTCGGAAATCCCGCGTCGCTGATTGGTCGCAGCCGGCCGCGACCAATCAGCGACGGATACAGTCCGGCCACAAATTCGCCCTTCCCTACTCCCCTCCAGTCAGTGCCCCCATTGCATTTTAGCAGTCCGTTAGACTGCATTACACCGCGGCATAACGCAGTCCGTTAACGCTGCTATTAACCCTGTGTGACTAACTTTTACTATTGATGCTGCCTATGCCGGAAGAGGAGTATATAACTATTTGTTATTTTAATTTTTTTTTTTTTTTTTTTTTTTACAGGGATATGGTGCCCACATTGCTATATACTACGTGGGCTGTGCTATATACTACTATACATATTCTAGAATACCAGATGCGTTAGAATCGGGCCACCATCTAGTCATATATAATCAGGGAGGCAACTGATTGGCTCCAAATTTACTCTGCAGCAGAACAACTGCCCCAAACATACAGCCAATGTCATGTCATGAAGATGTGCCTTCAGCATAAAGAATCAAGAAGTCCTGGAAGGGACGATATAACCCCACAGAGCCATGATCTCAACACCAAGTTGTCTGAGATTACATAGAGAGACAGAAGGATTTGCACAAGCGACAACCAAAGAAGATCTGCGGTTAGTTCTCCAAGATGTTTGGAACAACCTCCCTGATGAGTTTCTTCAAAACCTGTGTGTAAGTATCTAGGAGAATTGATTATTTGATCCTGTTCTAAAGGAGAAGGATGGCGACACCAAACATTGATGCGATTTATATTTCTCTTTTGTGCATTATTCAGTTAGCATTATGTTAAAATGTAGAAAAAATAAACCAGACGATTTAGTTTTGAAAGCACACTTACACTGCAGCATTTTTTCAGCTTTTGCGTACGCTTTATGTATCTTTACTGTGTATTAAAATCCCTAAATGAGTACGAAGAATCATATGCTGAGTTGATGGCAAAAGTTATAATATTATGTTGACCACCTTAATACATAAAATTTGTAAAACATTGGACACATGCGACTCGTTTTCTTTGTAGATAACATGCCTGTAAACAAGAAGGGGAACTCATCCATGGGGAATGAGAATATTGCAGAAGGAAGAACTAAAATTTAAATGCCCAAAACCGCAGTGTAGAACATGCTCCTCCAATAACTAAATTATCAGCATACTGTACCACGGGAGAACCAGAGACAAGAAATAACCCCAATACAGTGCTCTCTCTTCTATGGGCCATAATGTACCCCCACATCTATGGAGAGGCAAGCAGAATTAGGTCCAGAGGTCTTGTACATCTGTGGGGGGGCAGCTGACCTAACAATCCCCGAAGAATTTGTCACAACCAAGAGCATAGAAATCGTAGTGATGATAAAAAACGGAAGGCGTGACACCAATTGTTACTGTAATGCACGACAAATTCAAGACGTTTTAATTTTTATTTCATAAAACAAATGAAAATAAGATAATTTGGAATATTCCTTATTTCCTTTCTCTGCCAGGACTGCTCATTCATACTCAACATTTTCAATTCATGGGTAAAATCCAGTGAAGACATTTTCCCATCACTTAGATGACGGTTGGTGCTCATAAAGGCCTCTCTCTGTGTAGAACATTATGAGCGCCAGCTGCCATCTACTAAATGTGACATTCTGTTTTCACTAAATACACACGTTATCTTGAAATTGAGAATTTGGGAAATTATTGGGCAGTCATTTCTCTGATAAGATAAATTACAAAGTGTCTTATTTCTTCATGTGTACTACCGATTTATAAAATACAAAATTAAAACAACGCTTTTTTGGACTATAAGACGCATTTTTTCCCCAAAAAATTTGGTAAGAAAATGGGGGGTGCGTCTTAAGGTACCGTTACACTCAGCGACGCTGCAGCGATATAGACAACGATCCGACCTAAACTAGATCGCTGGAGTGTCGCTCTTTAGGTCGCTGTAGAGACGTCAAACACAGCAACTCCAGAACGATGCAGGAGCGATCCAGTGACGTAACGGCGACTCACTTATCGTTCTCGCTGGTTGTTAGCTCCATGTAAAACATTGCTGGCATCGTTGCTTTTGCTGTCAAACATGACGATACACGCCGATCTAGCGACCAAATAAAGTTCTAGCCTTCTAGCTCCGACCAGCGATGGCACAGCGGGATCCTGATCGCTGCTGCGTGTCAAACACAACGAGATCGCTATCCAGGACGCTGCAACGTCACAGATTGCTGTCGTTCTCGTTGCAAAGTTGCTGAGTGTGACGGTACCTTTACAGTGCGAACACAGGCTTACCAGGGGATTGGTGCAGAGGTGTGGTGATGCTGCGGCAATGGGCGGTGCGGAGTGCACCTGAGCAGGATCCCTTCTTCAGGATGCCGGCAGCAGAATTGTGGCGATGGCGCTATGTCCACAGTGAGCAGACCCGAGCGCTTAACCGGTTTCCCTGCAGCAATCTTCCTGAAGTCGTGGGCCTCCGGAGGCTTCAGGAAAATGTCCACCGAAGGCCACGCGTGCGGAACATTGCCCCAATTCTGCCGCCGCCGGCATCCTGAGGAAAGGACCCTGCTCCATGCTCTGCCTCACCGCCGACACCGGACCCGCAGCATCACACACCGGGACAGCAGCCTCCGGCTTCCTGAGGAAGCGACCCTGCCTGTGATCCGGCTGTACCATCGCTGGCCCTCGGGTAAGAATTTAAATTCGGACAATAAGACGGACGTCCATCTTATAAAAATCTTTTTTCTGCTATTTTCCACCCCAAAATTTCGGGTGCGTCTTATAGTCCGAAAAATACGGCACGTCTATCCAATTGGTCAAATGCGACCACACGGTTGCTTGCCTATTTGATGTGGTTGAGATGTTGGAGGAGGTCTGTATGGCCGGGGTCACACTAGCGTATTGCATCGGATGCGAGAGCCTCGGGTGCGATATGCTAATGACCCTCGGCTCCTGCTCTGCTGTGAGCGGGAGGCCAAGTGTCATGCTACTGTGCTCCAAGCCTCTTGCACAGAGCGAAGCGGAGCACAGCTGCGGAGGAGGAGAAACTAATTTCTCCATCTCCTCCATTGTTGGCGTATATCACACAGCACTCGAATGATATCCCAACGATGTGCGCTGTGTCACTCGCACCTATAGGCTTATATGGGTGCGAGTGAGCCGAGACTCGGCCGAGTGTTGGTGACAATCCCAGCATGCTGCAATTTCACTCACACGTATAATACGGCCGAGAAAAAAAAACACTGATGTGAGCTGCCCCATAGACAACAGCAGTCCGAGTGCTATGCGGTGTTTTATCACATAGCACTCATCCGTATTCCTCGCTAGTGTGACTCCGGCCTATCAAACATTCTCTATTAACCCCTTTACCCCCGAGGGTGGTTTGCATGTTAATGGCCAATTTTTACAATTCTGACCACTGTCCTTTTATGGAGGTTATAACTCTGGAACGCTTCCATGGATCCCAGTGATTCTGAGAATATGTCACAAGAAAACATTGTACTTCATGATAGTGGTAGAATTTATTTGATATGACTTACGTTTATTAGTGGAAAAAAACGGAAATTCGGCAAAAATTTTGAAAATGTCACAATTTTCCAACTTTGAATTTTCATGCCCTTAAATCACAGAGATATGTCAGACAAAATACTCACAGTATATACTCGAGTATAAGCTGACCCGAGTATAAGCCGACCCCCCTAATTTTGTCACAAAAAACTGGGAAAACTTAATGACTCGAGTATAAGCCTAGGGTGGGAAATGCAGCAGCTACCGGTAAATGTCAAAAGTAAAAATAGATACCAATAAAAGTAAAATTAATTGAGACATCAGTAGATTAAGTGTTTTTGAATCTCCATATTGAATCAGGAGCCCCATATAATGCTCCATACAGTTTATAATGGCCCCATAAGATGCTCCATATTAAAATATGCCCCATATAATGCTCCATAAAGGTTAATAATGGCCCCATAGACACATTTGCCCAATATCATGCTGCACAAACCTTGATTATGGCCCCATAAGATGCTCCATACAGACACTTGCCCCATTTGCTGTTGCTGCGATAAAAAATAAATAAATAAAAATCACATACTCACCTCTCCGTCACTCAGGCCCCCGGCACTTTCAATATTCACCTGACTTTGTTCCGGCGCCGCTCCATCTTCAGCATCTTCTGCATCGACGTTCAGGCAGAGGGCGCGCACTAACCACGTCATCACGCCCTCTGACCTGAGCGTCACTGCAGAAGACGCTGAAGACGGAGCGCCCGGAACGAGGAGCAAGTGAATATCGCGCTGCGCTTCCCTCCCCGATATACTCACCTGCTCCTGGCGCGGTGCACTCCCTGGTTCCCCGGCGCTGCAGCTTCTTCCTGTACTGAGCGGTCACCGTTACCGCTCATTACAGTAATCCCTATGGGAGGTGGAGCAGCATATTCATTACTGTAATGAGCGGTACCATGTGACCACTCAGTACAGGAAGAAGCTGCGGCGCTGGGGAAGCAGGGACCTGCAGGGATCGCGCCAGGAGCAGGTGAGTATAATTACACAGCCCCCGCTCCCCCTCCCCTGCCGACCCCTGGGTATGACTCGAGTATAAGCCGAGAAAATGGGCTGAAAGTCTCGGCTTATACGGTAATAAGTAACATTTCCCACATGTCCACAGCAGAACAATTTTGGAACCAACATTTTTTTGTTACGAAGTTATAAGGGTTAAATGTTGAACAGCGATTTCTCATTTTTACACTTTTTTTTTTTTTTTTTTTAAGGGAACATATCACATTTGAAGTCACTTTGATGAGTCCATAGCATAGAAAATACCCAAAAGTGACACCATTCAAAAAACTGCAACCCTCAAGGTGCTGAAAACCACATTCAAGATGTTTATTAACCCTTCAGGTGTTTCACAGGAATTTTTGGAATGTTTAAAAAAAAAAAATTTTTTTTTTCTCCCAAAATTTACTTCGGATCCAAAAAATTTTTATTTTACCAAGGGTAACAGGAGAATTTGGACCCCAAAAGTTATTGCGCAATTTGTCCTGAGTACGCCAATACCCCATATGTGGGGGTAAACCACTGTTTGGGCGCATGGCAGAGCTCAGAAGGGAAGGAGCGCAGTTTGACTTTTTCAAAGCAGAATTGGCTGGAATTGAGATTGAACGCCATGTCGCGTTTGCAGAGCCCCTGATGTGCCTAAACAGTGGAAACCCCCCACAAGTGACCCCATTTTGGAAAATAGACCCCCCCAAGGAACTATTACCACCACCAGTTATTTTGAAATAGCGCTAACATTCAGCAGCGTTTTACAGTCTGCACACACTTATCCCTGTCCCCATTGGGGCTCACAATCTAAATATCCTATCAGTATGTCTTTGGAATGTGGGAGGAAACCGGAGAACCCAGAGGAAACCCATGCAAACACGTGGAGAACATACAAACTCCTTGCAGATGTTGTCCTTGGTGGGATTTGAACCCAGGACTCCAGCGCTACAAGGCTGCAGTGCTAACCACGGAGCCACCATTTTTGTTTGAACCCCCAAGTACTTCACAGAAGTTTATAACGTAGAGCCGTGGAAATTAAAAAACAAAATCATTTTCACAAAAATAATCTTTTCACTCCAAATTTTTTTATTTTCCCAATGGAAACAGAAGAAATTGGACCCCAAAAGTTGTTGAGCAATTCCTCCTGAGTGCGCCGATACCCCATATGTGGAGGAAATACTACTTTTGAGGCACAGTGCAAAGCTCAGAAGGAAGAGGTGCCATATTGGAGTTCATATTTTGCTGGAATGGTTTGAGGGTGCCATGTCACATTGGCAGAGCCCCTGAGGTGCCAGAACAACGGAAACGCCCTATATGTGAACTCATTTTACAAACTACACTCCCCAATGAATTCATCTAGGGGTGCAGTGATCATATTGACACCACATGTGCCTCACAGAATTTTATACCACTGAGCGGTGAATAAACAATGAATTACATTTTTACCACTATAATGTTGTTTTTGCCCCAAGTTTTTAATTTTTCAAAGGGCTAATAGGGATTTTTTTTTATACAACAAACTGAGGTCCATTTTTTCCTAGTGCGCCAATACTCTACATGTAAAATCGGGAAATATTTTTCAGGCACAGTGCAAAGCTCAGAAGGCAAGGAGCGCAGATTTTACAGTTATGGTGTGCAGGTGCCATGACCCACTGGGAGAGCCCATGAGGTGCCAGAACAGCAGAACCCCCCATAAGTGACCCCATTTTATGAACTACACCTTTCAATGAATTCAGCTAGGGGTACAGTGATCATATTGACACCACGGGTATGTCACAATTTTATACCATTGGGCAGTGAAGACAAAATAACTACATTTATACCACCAAAATTTAGCTTTAGCCAAAGATTTTACATTTTTACACAAGAAGTGGGTAAAAATGGCAACAAAATTTGTCCCACAATTTCTACGGAATGTGTCAATATGTGAATATGTGGCTCTACAGTACTACTTAGCCATGCGGAGAGACTCGGGAGAACGGAGTGCTATTGCCTATTCAAGTGAATGGGTCGGTGCACATGTCAGTGTGCTTCCACGGACCATGTGTCTGTGCAAAACACGCTGACATGTCTTGTTTTTTTAATGTCAGCACAGGCCACAAAACGTCCTACACACGTGAATACGCATAACACACGTGGATGACGTCTTATAGACGCCTCTACATTACTAAGCCGTGGGCTTGATGTCACCTGACGATACAAAGGTGACATCAACCCCACTTGCCACTGCTACAGGGCAAATTGGAAGATCCGGGCTAAGAGCCAGATTTGGCGCATCTAATAGATGCGCCTTTTCTGGGCAGCTACGGGCTGCTATTTTTAGGCCTGGGGGGGGTTGGGTGTCAATATCCATGGCCCCTTACCAGCCTGAGAATACCAGCCCCAGCTGTGAGCTTTAGCAAGGCAGGTAGTTCAAAATGGGGGGGACCCCACGACGTTTTTAAAATTATTTATTTAAATAATTAAAAAAAAAAAAAACCTGAGTGGGGACCAGTCTACTCTTGATATCCAGCCTTGCTGAAGAGGACAGCTGAGGGTTGCAGGCCCCAGCTGTGAGTTTTGCCTGGCTGATTATAGAAAATACAGGGGAACCCATGACATTTTTAAAATTTATTTATAGTGCAGGCGGCGGCTGATGAATACCCCCATCATTCGCTCCTGCTGTCACTTATTAGCAGCAGCAGGATAGGCTGTTGGGGAGTAATAGTCCCATCTGTTGCCGCCTGACGTCACTTATCACTGAAATATAATTCTCATCATTCTCCCCTGCTTGTGCCGATCGCCGGCAGAGCAAGGGAGAATGACGAGAGCCGCGTTCAGCGCCGGGGAACAGTGCTTACTGTAAGGCTGCCGTCACACTAGCAGTATTTGATCAGTATTTTACATCAGTATTTGTGAGCCAAAACCAGGAGTGGAACAATTAGAGGAAAAGTATAATAGAAACATATGCACCACTTCTGCATTTATCACACACTCCTGGTTTTGGCTTACAAATACTGATGTAAAATACTGACCAAATACTGCTAGTGTGACGGCAGCCTAACGCTTCCTCCCTGGCGCCCCGTCCGTGTGGTACTGATGCGGCACACGGTTGCCACAAGTATTACAAACAGACAAACAAACTTCACACCCGAATACATATTAATCCTTGATACCTCAATCCCAGGGGTAGAGGAAGCTATAGTAGCAGTGGAAACTCTTATATGCCAGACTGCAACCAAAGAATAAAGAGTACAAGAATCCAGAGATAAAAATAGCATAAGAATTTAAATTACCCGTATATACTCGAGTATAAGCCGACCCGAGTATAAGCCGACCCCCCTAATTTTGCCACAAAAAACTGGGAAAACTTATTGACTCGAGTATAAGCCTAGGGTGGAAATGCAGCATTTACCGGTGAATTTCAAAAATAAAAATAGATCATTCTGGCCCCATAGCTGTGCCATATAGTGCTCTGCACCGTTCATTATTGCCTCATAGCTGTGCCATATAGTGCTCTGCACCGTTCATATTTCCCCATAGCTGTGCCCCATATAGTGCTCGGCACCGTTCATATTTCCCCATAGCTCTGCCATATAGTGCTCTGCACCATTCATATTTCCCCATAGCTCTGCCATATAGTGCTCTGCACCGTTCATATTTCCCCATAGCTGTGCCATATAGTGCTCTGCACCGTTCATATTGCCCCATAGCTGTGCCATATAGTGCTCTGCTCCGTTCATATTTCCCCATAGCTGTGCCCCATAAAATGCTCTGCACCGTTCATATTGCCCCATAGCTCTGCCATATAGTGCTCTGCACCGTTCATATTTCCCCATAGATGCTCCACATATATCTGTGCCGCTGCTGCAATAAAAAAAAAAAAAAAAAACACACAAACTCACCTCTCTTGCTTGCAGCTCCCAGCGTCCGGTCCCGGCGTCTCTCCGCTCTGACTGATCAGGCAGAGGGCGCCGCGCACACTATATGCGTCATCGCGCCCTCTGACCTGCACAGTCAGAGCGGAGCGGCGTCGGGAAGATGGAGCGGCGTCGGGAAGATGGAGCGGCGCCCGGCAGCTGGAACGTGGACAGGTGAATATGCGATACTTACCTGCTCCCGGCGTCCGGCTCCTTCTCCCGAACAGCTGGTCTTCGGTGCCGCAGCTTCTTCCTCTATCATCGGTCACCATTATCGCTGATTAGAGAAATGAATTTGTGGCTCCACCCCTATGGGAGGTGGAGCCGCTTATTCATTTCTCTAATGAGCGGTCCCACGTGACCGCTGAACAGTGGAAGAACTGCAGCACCGAAGACCGTGGGACGGCAGAGGGAGCGCCAGGATCGCTGGAAGCAGGTAAGTATGCCTCAGCGCCCTCACCCGCCGCCCACCTTGACTCGAGTATAAGCCGAGAGGGTCACTTTCAGCCCAAAAATTTGGGCTGAAAATCTCGGCTTATACTCGAGTATATACGGTAGTTTACATAAAAATGAACACAATAACAATACATTTAAAGACAAAGTAAAAAAGTGACCACAACAGGTGTATCACACAAGGCACACTTACATTATAAAGGATGGGGGTGCAAACTATGGTAATAATTTCAAAAGAGGAGAGTAATGTGGGAAAAGGGGAGAAAGCTTTAAAGTGCCAGTGCAGATCAACACTTACCCATGCCCCAAACAAGTACAGGCATCAGCCTGCATAAAGTGATCTCTTAGGCTATGTTCACACGTTCCTGATTTCCCTCCTTTTTTTTCAGGACTAAAAACCGCAGCTCTTGGCAGAAAACGCAGGTCCTTTTTTTGGTGCGTTTTTTGGTGCGTTTTTTGATGCGTTTTTTATGCAGTTTTCTATGCAGAGTCTGTGTGTTTTCTAGGAAGTTCTTTAGGGTTACAATGGCTGAAAATACCCTAACCCTACCCCTACCCCTATTCTAACCTTAGTGGAAAAAAAAAATTCTTAATTTTTTTATTGTCCCTACCTATGGGGGTGACAAAGGTGTGGGGGGGGGTCATTTACTATTTTTTTTATTTTGATCACTGAGATAGGTTATATCTCAGTGATCAAAATGCACTTTGGAACGAATCTGCCGGCCAGCAGATTCGGCGGGCGCACTGCGCATGCGCCCGCCATTTTGCAAGATGGCGGCGCCCAGGGAGAAGACGGCCGGACGGACACCGGGAGGCCGGGTAAGTATAAGGGGGGGAGATGAGGGCACGGGGGGGCAGCCACACTGCAGCGGTTCTGCACCACAAACCGCAGAAAACCCGCAGATATTTTTTTCATCTGCGGTTTTTACTGCGGGTTTGACCTCACAATGGAGGTCTATGGGTGCAGAACCGCTGCAGTTCCGCAAAAAGAAGTGACATGGTACTTCTTTTTTACCGCGGCTATTCAGTGTGGCTTTTTTCGGGATTTTCCGCAATGTGGGCACAGCAGTTCCTGTTTTCCATAGGGTACATTGTAATGTACCCAGAAAGGAAAACAGCTGCGGACCCGCAGCGGGAAAATCGCGGCGATTCCGCATGAAAAAAAGGATGGTGTGAACATGGCCTAACTCCTCCTAAAACTAAAGAAATCACAGCAAATTGTCACAATACCAAAAGCCTGCTCTTACCCATAGTGTCCTTATTAGGGACCAAGTGTGCGCAGCTCCAACGCGCGTTTTGGGGGGCTCCTTCCGGGAGCTGTACTGGATGGTGCACTGCCCTGTCTTTCTATACATACCATTATTAGTCACATTAGAATCGGCGCATGAGCGTCGCGCTGCGGTCACTGTCCGCATTATATCTGGCCTCACTGAAGCAGCAGGGGAGGGTAAACCCTCCAACATCATTACCCAGGCTGCCCAAGGCAACGAGACCTTCTATGAAGTGGCGAGAAAACCGCGTGCACTGCGCTTGCGCACTAATGTGAAATTGCCATCCTAAGTCTGGGAAAAATAAGACTATGGCCATCTCTGGTAAGGGCATCTAGATATACTACTACTAGGAACACTGCACGTAATTCAGACTATAACGCCCCATCACATAGGAGTAATATTAGTAACACCCATATACAGTAAGTAAATCAGTATTTTATATATATTATCTCTATTGCCCTGTCCGTATTACAAACATGGACACTGACCTCTCCGGTACCGGAAATATCAGGATGTGTGAAAGGGACCTTATAGCAGGTTTTTATGTTTTATTTAGTGTGCGACAGCAGCCAGACACTATAATTTGTCCATATTTTGGTCCACAGCGTCATGTGATGGATTGTTTTTTTTCTGGAGGAGTTGACGTTTTCATTGTTTCATTGCAGAATGAACAGAAACCAGCAATTCATGAATTTCTCTTTTTTTTCGGGGGGGGGGGGGGTGTTATGCCGTTCAGTGTGTGGCAAAATTGATTCTTATTATTGAGTCTTATTCTTCTGTGGGTCAGTACGATTATAGCGATTCCTCATTTATATAGTTTCTTTATGTTTTGGCGCTTTTATACAATAAAAACTTTTATAGAAAAAAATTATTATTTTTCCTTCACTTTATTCTGAGAGCTAACACTTATCTTTTCACTAATGGAGCTGTATGGCGGTTTGTGTTTTGCAGGACAGCATGACGTTTTCAGAGGTACCATGTTTATTTATATCCATCGTTTTGATTACGTGTTATTCCACTTTTTGTTCGGTGGTATGATGATAATGCATTTTTCGTTCATGCGCACATCACATGATGGGAACTTACAGCGCAGGCACCGGGGACGTCAATAAAGACAGAGGAGGCAGCGCCCGATGCGTGGAGGGGCAGAGTGATGGCTGGGAGACGTTTGTGTGCGTGTGGGGGAAGACATGCCTCCCCCCCCCCCGGACAGACTACAGGTATGTCGGGCAAATAAAAAAAAACAAAAAACCATATTGCAGCGTTGGAAGGGACCCCAAATAAAAGCCACCTTGACAGAATGCAGCATTAGTGCTGCACAAGGTGGCGCTTTTAGTTAAAAATGCCGGGGGGGGGGTGACAGGTTCTCTTTAAAAGAGGTCTGGATACCCATGATGAGAGCATTATACTGCCTCTGTGCAAATCCCTGGTTAGACCGCACATGGAGTACTGTGTCCAGTTTTGGGCACCGGTGCTCAGGAAGGATAAAGTGGAACTAGAGCAAGTACAAAGGAGGGCAACAAAGTTAATAGAGAGGATGGGGGAATTACAATACCCAGATAGATTAGCAAAATTAGGATTATGTAGTCTAGAAAAAAGACGACTGAGGGGCGATCTAATAACCATGTATAAGTATATAAGGGGACAATACAAAAAGTGATGGTCACAAGGGGCATTCTCTGCGTTTGGAGGAGAGAAGGTTTTCCCACCAACATACAAGAGGATTCTTTACTGTTAGGGCAGTGAGAGAGGCCTGGATGTCTTCCTGGAGCGTAACAATATTGTATCTATGTTACTATGTATAAAGTTCCCCGCATCACAGAAATCTAGCCGTTCAAGCAGCAGGTTATCAGCAAAAATTGCTAATACATTGATGTAGAAAAATGATACTGCGGAGCCCTGCTCTATTATCAATGTCTTGTGAAAGTGTCGGTATGCTCTAAAGTTCTCCATTGGGTCAGGTTAGATGTGGAGCTGGAATTTACCGAGATACTGGCAGCAGCTTTCCATAGAAGACACCAGAGCGATCGGCTGAACGAGAGCTCCTGACTATGGGACAGCACAATAATGGCGATTTCAAGTTTCTATGGCTTCATTATTTTATTACTTTTGTACAATTAAAAGACACATTGAAATAAGGAAAACATTTTTTTTGGTCACCATAAACAATGATTACAATCTCCCATTAGTGGAGCTCTTTGAAGTCTTATTTTTTGCGTCCCATGGCGGTTATCGCCTCCCTGACATATGCAGACGGACACTACTCCCACGTGGTCTCTCTGATGACTTTTGATAAGATAAGTTCCCCCTTTTAAGGGATGTATACCAGTATGTTCTCCTGAAGAACCAACTTATTGGGAAATGCGTTGAGAAATGTACATACTGGCTCTTTCTGTGTATGACTTATATGAGGCAATAGAATCACTTAAATGATTGTTTGGGGTATTAGCAAAAGAACAGTGTGCAATTTATTCAGCATCTGTCTTACCTGGGATTTCAATACCCCATTCTTATATTGTGGGATTTATTTGATACATATAATCCTACATTTTTGGGTAATGCGCAATATGAATATACAATCCAGTTTAAAATTGCACAATGACTGTTGATGGTGCATATAATAAGGTATCATCGATTTTTGCATCAATCTGTATATGATATCTGAGAAGATGTGCAATCTGAATATCTGCCTACACTTTCTAACTTCTTTTGTGTTCATGATTTTGGTGTCTGTTCTGGGCCTCAATTTACCCCCCTCTCTGATATATTGGACGTGCCACATGGTATATCAGAAGCAGGGTACCATGTTTACTGATTACAAAACATATGGTACAATACTGCTCTCTTAGTGCACCCTATCTTTACAGTGCCATTCAGGGACAGGGAGGGAGAGCCGTTGTCGAGTGGGGGCGCCACTGAGCAGGATTAAAGGGTGCAACCTCCGCTGGTAGGAAGGGGGTCCATAGTAACTTAGTATGGTGATCTCTTTCCCTTTCCTTTTTACCAGTTAATGTGCAGACCCATATGGGGTGATGACAATAACGTATGAAAAAGTTATTTTGTTGTGTAATAATTTTATTTACATATTTACATTAAAGGTTATGTTTTATAGGATTATGACTTGAGCACTATTCGGTGAGTTCATTGCTTTTCATTTTTTATTTTTCAAGGGCTTTCGCCGTAAGGGGTAAAGATAGTACTATTGTGGGGGGGGTTAAAGTAAACCATTTCAATATTAAAACTGATTTGGAGGCTATATGTTTGTCTTACACTAAACAAAAAAAAAAAACTTTTTTTTACAAGAGTATGAGCACATGTTGAGCATTTGCAGCAGATTTTTCAACACCATGGCACGAAATGCGCTTTTTACCGATTTTTTATGTTTTTTTTCTCCCATACATTTGGATGAGTGAAAAATGCTGAAAATTGTCAAGCTGCAGATTTGAAAAATGGTTTTAGGCTATGTGCACACATCCAGAATTGCCACGGAAATTTCTGCGGCAATTCCGGGACTCCCTGCCGCAGGAAAAACGCGTGCAGAATTAGCATGCGTTTTCCTGCTAAACACTAGCGTTTTCCAAGCGTAATTATCTTGCAGAATGCTAGCGTTTTCCAAGCGATCCGCTACGTCATCACAGGTCATTGCCACAAAGAATCACTGAGAACGCGAGCATCGCGAGGAGCGGGAAGGCTGCGAGGGACGCCGGAAGGTGAGAATATCACAATACATTATTTTAATTATTTCTTTTTTTTAACAATGATATGGTTCCCAGGGCCTGGAGGAGAGTCTCCTCTCCTCCACCCTGGGTACCAACTGCACATGATCCGCTTACTTCCCACATGGTAGGGAATAGCCACAGGCATAAAGTAAGCGGATCAATGTGTGCGGAATCCCCGCGACTCCGCACAAGGAATGAACATGCTGCGTTTTTTTTCCGGAATGCGATTCCGCCGCAGAAAAAAAACGCAGCATGTGCACAAAAAAATGCGGATTGCATTCTATAGGATGCAATAATAGGATGCTTAATGTATGCATTTTTTTTGCGGTTTTATCGTGAAAAAAATGTGAAAATTCCTGAACGTGTGCACATAGCCTAACGGTTCAAATTTGCAAAGAAAAAAGTAAGCCGCATGAGATTTTAGAAGTCACATTAAATTTGCTGGTACTGTAAGGTGCAGCATTTTTGACCCTTGAAAAAATGCATAGAAAAACCATCACAAACAAACATCATGTGAACAAGCTCTAATACTTAGAGGTCTCCCACAAGGGGCCTTGAACCCACACATCCTTTGACTGCATAGATAAGACACTATACAACCTGCGCATTAACATGTCAGTTTTTGACCGATCAGTAACCTACCAGGCTTTCAGGATGTGATACAATGATGGATATGGCAGACAGGCCATTGCTGGGCCTTCTTGTCTCTACAGCAATCATTGACACCCCACAATCGCACTGTGGGGATGCCGATGGGCTGACAACGTGAGCGACTGCCCTCTGACTTATAGCTGTCACTACTGATTTCTTAGGGGTTGAAGTACTGGGATTACAGATGGTACTATTTCTGCAAATGCGGCTGGAACTCCGCTCCGATCCCAGTATTTCCACCCCTCGGATAACAGCCGGCTCCTGATGTGGATGGCGCGGGTACAACTGTGCCCTGTCATTTCGGAGATCACTTGTAATCAGGGCTGTGGAGTCGGTGTGATGGAAATTGAGGAGTCTGAGGTTTGGCTTACCGACTCCACAGCCCTGCGTGTAATCTGGATGTACAGTCATCTATCTACAGGATGGAGTTTCCAAAAATTAAAATAAAAAAAAAATAAAAAAAACAGAACAGTTTATTTCCCTAATCTCCAGATACCACTGCAGTCATGGCAATTCCACTTCTAACATGACATTGAGTTTCCTAGGTCACATTGTCATCAATGCTGTGTGTGAAGGGGGCTGGCTGACTTCACATTTCAGATGTATCCAGCCTCCTCATTTTCAGTGCCACAGACAAGATAAAGAAGGGTGCTGGTTAAGTTACTGAAATGAGCGAGTTGTCCAGCTCCCCTCACACAGCTCTCACAACATGGCAGATACAGAAAACACTCTGCTGTATAAAGCATAGGCCGCATATCCGAGGACCAGCGCCGATATCCGGTGAATCGGGCACCTTTGAAAAAACAATTATATTAGCAGGTCGTATATATTTATATATTAAAATAACCTTACACCATAAAACTACAAAGTAACTTTACACTTCATGTATTTTCACCTTGCCTGATGGTCTCACTTTGCCTCCTGCATTTCCTCCACTCAGATTGGCGCTCTGCTCCTCGTGATTCAAAGATGGTGGCCACTGCGGCAGAAGGAGTAAAGGTACCTTCACACATAACGATATTGTTAACGATATCGTTGCTATTTGTGACGTAGCAACGATATCGTTAATGAAATCGTTCTGTGTGACAGCGACCAACGATCAGGCCCCTGCTGGGAGATCGTTGGTCGCTGAACAAAGTCCAGAACTTTATTTCGTCGCTGGACTCCTGCTGACATCGCTGGATCGGCGTGTGTGACACCGATCCAGCGATGTCTTCACTGGTAACCAGGGTAAACATCGGGTAACTAAGCGCAGGGCCGCGCTTAGTAACCCGATGTTTACCCTGGTTACCATGCTAAAAGTAAAAAAAACAAACACTAGATACTTACCTACCGCTGTCTGTCCTCCAGCGCTGTGCTCTGCTCTCCTCCTGCACTGGCTGTGAGCCGGAAAGCAGAGCGGTTAAACTTATCACTGCAGCGGCCACCTTGGAAGCAGGAGGAAAAGAACGCCGATCTGAGCAGAGGAGGCAACAGAAGGAAAACAGAATGCCCCAGGTATACAAGAGAAAGGTGTAGTGTAACTTCAGTCCCATAGTGGAGGGTCGCGTTAAGAACACAGCTTTGGTTGGGGGTAGGAGGTGGCGATGGTCACAGTGGAGCAGGGCTCACACCAGGGTACTGAGGTAGGAAAGGAGTGGCTGTGGTCACAGAGGAGCAGGGCTCACACTAGCGTACAGAGGGGGGGGTGGAAGTGTTCACAGAGGGGCAGGGCTCACACCAGGGTACTGAGGTAGGAAAGGAGTGGCTGTGGTCACAGAGGAGCAGGGCTCACACCAGGGTACTGAGGTAGGAAAGGAGTGGCTGTGGTCACAGAGGAGCAGGGCTCACACCAGGGTACTGAGGTAGGAAAGGAGTGGCGGTGGTCACAGAGGAGCAGGGCTCACACTAGGGTACAGAGGGGGGGTGGAAATGTTCATAGAGGGGCAGGGCTCACCCCAGGGTACAGCAGTGGAGGTGGTCACAGAGGGGCTGAGCTGACACTATGGTACAGAGTGGGGGGGAGCGGCGGTGGTCACAGAGGGGCAGGTCTCGCACCAGGGTACAGCGGTGGAGGTGGTCACAGAGGGGCAGGGCTGACACCAGGGTACAGAGAGGGGGGGGGGCAGTGGTCACAGAGGGGCAGGGCTCGCACCAGGGTACAGCGGTGGAGGTGGTCACAGAGGGGCAGGGCTGACACCAGGGTACAGAGAGGGGGGGGGGGCAGTGGTCACAGAGGGGCAGGGCTCGCACCAGGGTACAGCGGTGGAGGTGGTCACAGAGGGGCAGGGCTGACACCAGGGTACAGAGGGGGGAGGGGTGGCAGTGGTCACAGAGGGGCAGGGCTCGCACCAGGGTACAGCGGTGGAGGTGGTCACAGAGGGGCAGGGCTGACACCAGGGTACAGAGAGGGGGGGGGGGGGGCAGTGGTCACAGAGGGGCAGGGCTCGCACCAGGGTACAGCGGTGGAGGTGGTCACAGAGGGGCAGGGCTGACACCAGGGTACAGAGGGGGGTGGCAGTGGTCACAGAGGGGCAGGGCTCACACCATGGTACAGTGGTGGAGGTGGTCACAGAGGGGCAGGGCTGACACTATCACTATGGTACTGACTGGGGGGGAGGGGTGTGGCGGTGGTCACAGAGGAGCAGGGCTGACACTAGGGTGCAGAGGGGGTGGCAGTGGTCAGAGGGGCAGGGATCACCTCAGGGTACATGGAGGAACAGCAGAGGTGGGCACAGGACAGGCACTGGGCACCGGGGAGGTCACACTAGGAGCCCTCTCCACACTTGGCCCATGGGCCCAGACAGGACTGGCACAGCCAGTGTGGCACCAGGCATGGTGGTGGCCGGGCAGCCCTCACCTCCTCGCTCTTTAGCACTTCTTTGAACTCCCTCTTGATCCTCTGCGCTGCGATGTTGGCCATGTCTGCTCCGGTGCTGTCCTGGCGCGGTTCTGGCTTTTTCAATGGATGCGACGCCGGAATGTATAGCTGAGGTCCTCCGGCCTTCCTGCCGTAATCTCCGTGGCCCTGGCAGAGTGTACAGCCTCCCCCGCCCCGGAGAACGAGCCCCCGACACGACACAACACTGCACGGCAAAATGGTGGCCGGGGCATGCGCAGTGCGGAACTAGCGGCCGCAGGAAGAACTTCCTGACAGGGCTACCTGGGACATCACGTGGGTTACAACCGGAGACGTCATAGGCTGCTGCGCGCCTGCCTGATCACGTGACGTGTTGCGCTGGCCGTGGAGACTGAGAGTGAGAGAAATCTGTGTCAAAGCCTTTCGGTATGAACTAGTAGTACTGAGAAACAACAGCCAATCAGATCACTCCTTACCTTCTGTAACACTTACTGTAAAAGTATAATCTGCAGTCTGATTGGTTCCAACTATTTTCCTGCCCCATTTGTATTTATGTGCACAGTGTCCGTGTGCTCCACAGTGTCCGTGTGGCTGATACATGTCTGTATACAGTTGTGTACCATTTAGAAAGGCATTGTGTGCTGCTTTCCCCTACACAGAAGGATACACATAGCCTATACCATATGTGGTAGTTTACGGTGGGAGTCAATGGGCGCCATTACTGTGCGACTTTACAGCGGCTGTACCTCGCTCTACACGTCCCTACATTGATCCACCCTCCAGTGTTTATCATTTTTTTAAACCCTCCTGACAGGGTGCGTGTAAATGAATCTGCAGGACTCGGCACCGAACGGGAACCGTGAGAGCCACCGCCTTCCTCCCGGATCCGCGGCTCTTTTATTGATTAGTCAGCACATGGCCGTCATCTTCCAACCACGATGTCACGCCAGGGCGGCTAATCAGAAGAACAGTCGTGGCTGCTGGCAAGTAAGGGACAGGGCTCATCAGAAGAACAGCCGTGGATGCTGGCAAGTAAGGGATGGGGCTCATCAGAAGGACAGCCGTGGATGCTGGCAAGTAAGGGACGGGGCTCATCAGAAGAACAGCCGTGGATGCTGGCAAGTAAGGGATGGGGCTCATCAGAAGGACAGCCGTGGATGCTGGCAAGTAAGGGACTGGTATCATCAGAAGAACAGCCATGGATGCTGGCAAGTAAGGGACGGGGCTCATCAGAAGAACAGCCATGGATGCTGGCAAGTAAGGGACGGGGCTCATCAGAAGAACAGCCGTGAAGAACAGCCGTGGTTGCTGGCAAGTAAGGGACGGGGCTCATCAGAAGAACAGCCGTGGATGCTGGCAAGTAAGGGACGGGGCTCATCAGAAGAACAGCCGTGGATGCTGGCAAGTAAGGGACGGGTATCATCAGAAGAACAGCCATGGATGCTGGCAAGTAAGGGACGGGGCTCATCAGAAGAACAGCCATGGATGCTGGCAAGTAAGGGACGGGGCTCATCAGAAGAACAGCCATGGATGCTGGCAAGTAAGGGACGGGGCTCATCAGAAGAACAGCCGTGAAGAACAGCCGTGGTTGCTGGCAAGTAAGGGACGGGGCTCATCAGAAGAACAGCCGTGGATGCTGGCAAGTAAGGGACGGGGCTCATCAGAAGAACAGCCATGGATGCTGGCAAGTAAGGGACGGGGCTCATCAGAAGAACAGCCGTGGTTGCTGGCAAGTAAGGGACGGGGCTCATCAGAAGAACAGCCGTGGCTGCTGGCAAGTAAGGGACGGGGCTCATCAGAAGAACAGCCGTGGATGCTGGCAAGTAAGGGACGGGGCTCATCAGAAGAACAGCCGTGGCTGCTGGCAAGTAAGGAACGGGGCTCATCAGAAGAACAGCCATGGTTGCTGGCAAGTAAGGGACGGGTTTCATCAGAACAGCCATGGATGCTGGCAAGTAAGGGACGGGGCTCATCAGAAGAACAGCCGTGGATGCTGGCAAGTAAGGGACGGGGCTCATCAGAAGAACAGCCGTCGATGCTGGCAAGTAAGGGACAGGGCTAATCAGAACAGCCGTGGATGCTGGCAAGTAAGGGACAGGGCTCATCAGAAGAACAGCCGTGGATGGTGGCAAGTAAGGGACAGGGCTCATCAGAAGAACAGCCGTGGATGCTGGCAAGTAAGGGACAGGGCTCATCAGAAGAACAGCCGTGGATGCTGGCAAGTAAGGGACAGGGCTTATCAGAAGAACAGCCGTGGATGCTGGCAAGTAAGGGACGGGGCTCATCAGAAGAACAGCCATGGATGCTGGCAAGTAAGGGACGGGGCTCATCAGAAGAACAGCCGTGGATGCTGGAAGTAAGGGTGAGGCTCATCAGAAGAACAGCCATGGATGCTGGCAAGTAAGGGCCGGGTATCATCAGAAGAACAGCTGTGGATGCTGGCAAGTAAGGGACGGGGCTCATCAGAAGAACAGCTGTGGATGCTGGCAAGTAAGGGACGGGGCTCATCAGAAGAACAGTGATTGACAGTTCCCTGTATCCCTGTATGTAACACCCCAGGATCCAGGTTGTCACAGTGGCATTGCTTTCCTCACAGGGAGAGTGATGTCACGCATGGAAGTGAAGGAAGATCTTATCAGGTAATCACAAAGCACACAACATGTTCACACTCCAGGCCAGAAGGGGGAGCTCTGATCCAACTTATGGGTGGCTCCCCTATATATATATTCTGGTCTGGAGGGAAAGTGAGTTAGTTAGCGCCGGACAGCAGACTGGAGCAGTCTGAGGCAGAGGAACATGTTTGGGGCCGTGCAGCCGAAGGTGCTGCAGCTCCAGGAATGAGAGAGCAAGAAAAGAACAGTGTTTAGTGAGCGTGCAGGACAGTGAAGCACAGGAGAGTGACCTTTGGGGAGTACAGCTACCTCCCCTGGCCGAGCGCAGACACCGGTAGCTGGAAGACCGAGGTTTTGTTGGACTCTAGGAGCAGAAACCGGCAGGACAGCTGGACTACATATCACCTGTCTGCCCTAATACCCAGGAGGCACAGTGACACATAGAGCCCGTGTCGTGATAGAGACCCTGTGGAAAGGCTCGAGTCACCTGTCATACGGGTTTGTGTCCCGCCTTCATGGAGGACAGAGAGAACTGTGAGGACCTTACCAGAAGCCATAGGCAGTAAGGGACAACATCACCGCGCTAACAGGAAGGCTTATAACTCCACCTGGTAAAGGCGACTCTGAATTCGCTTCCAAGCCGGCCGGTCCCTGCCTGTATCTGTGATCTCGTGCCCTGGACTGTGGCTGCCTGAAGACTTCAGTAAACCAGGTAAAGAGACTGCGAACCTGTGTCCTCCGTTCTTTACTGCGCCATTCACCATCTTCCATCTATACACCGGGAGCCCTGGGGATCTACTTCACCTGTGGGAAGTTTTACCATCTTAGCTGCCATAACGTCACCCCAGAGGACCCCTTTAAGCAGCGTCGGTCCCCACTGACCGAATACCATAGTAGGCATCACGAATATAAACTTTATTTCAAATCCCCTTTAAAGACATTCCCTTTATTTGGGTGCCTAGAGCCATGGACCGGGTCGCAGCCACCGCGACGTCCCCTTTAAGTACCGGATCTGGTACCAAGTATCCCCACTGCCCTGGCGGACGACTCATGTGCATGCAGCGATCACTATTAGGATCGTCCACTGCACTCGCATGCATACAAACGGCAGGGACTTTAATGAATAATATAGAAGTTATGCTGAATCTTTTCCAGCAATCCTATATATCTGCTCAGCTTCTCCCTCTATACCATGCTGCCCACAGATCAGGCTACGTGCACAATGTATCATTCTCTTTAAGATTCTGATACTGGGTCCCTTCAGGAGCGTGATCAATATCATCTTAGCTGACATCAGTACCTTGTGACATACACTTCATAATTTATTGATTTTGACATTTATTTTAAATTCCGCACCTCAAACTGGTTGTCCTCTCCTTTGATATTACCTATATTCAGGAAAGGTCATCAATATCTGATCAGTGAGGGTCCGACACCCACCACCCTCACCGATCCGCTGTTATAAGCTTTAGTGGCGGCCAGTTGTAAGCAGCACGGCTCTGTACACTGTGTAGTGGTCGCCACCAGATACTGCAGATCAGCTCTTAACATCTATTGAAAAGTGTAAGGAACAAAGACAACTGAGCCATGAAGTGAAGACTACGTAAAGTTACAATGTCGGGCCACCGAGTGGTGAAGCATAAAAATCACCAATGCTCTACTGACTCAATAACTGCAATACCTCAATAACCTCCTCTGACATTAGCATCAGCGCAAGTCAGAGGCGTAGCTAAGGTTTTGGTTCGGGGGGGGGAGGGGGCGAAACTTCCGAGTGGGCCCCTAACCAGGTAACCTTGATTACAACTCGGTGACGCTCCCTAATAGTGGAGCAGATGACCGCGCTGTTACTGAAGATAATCTCTATATAAAGACCAACATGGATATTACCGCCATATGGTCAGTGGTAGATACTAGCCCTACAGAACATATAACAGATCACAGCACAGTTACAGATAATGACTTATCGCTGACGTTCTTTCTGATGGAATCATCCATTTTTCCCGTCTTTTCCATCTGGCCCAGACCGACATGACAACTTCTTCCAGCCAGGTCTCGGCTGCAGAGAATACAACAAAGACACGTTTCACTTCTCACATTCCAGCCCCATCACCATCTATTCCCAACCTGCACAAACCCCTCATCCTGCTGATATCAAAATACTGAGCTGCTGCTGGCACATGTGACCCTATTACTGCCCCTGATACCCCAATACTGAGCCACTGCTGCCGTATGTGTCCTTATTACTGCATTTGATACCCCAATACTGAGCTGCTGCTGTCGTATGTGTCCCTATTACTGCCCCTGATACCCAAATACTGAGCCGTGCTGCCGTATGTGTCCCTATTACTGCACCTGATACCTCAATACTGAGCTGCTGCTGCCGTATGTGTCCCTATTACTGCCCCTGATACTCCAATACTGAGCCGTGCTGCCGTATGTGACCCTATTACTGCCCTTGATATCCCAATACTGAGCCACAGCTGCCGTATGTGACCCTATTACTGCCCCTGATACCCCAATACTGAGCCTCTGCTGCCGTATGTGTCCCTATTACTGCATCTGATACCCCAATACTGAGCTGCTGCTGTCGTATGTGTCCCTATTACTGCCCCTGATACCCCAATACTGATCCGCTGCTGCCGTATGTGACCCCATTACTGCCCCTGATACCCCAATACTGAACCGCTGCTGCATGTGACCCCATTACTGCACCTGATACCCCAATACTGAGCCACTGCTGACATATGTGTCCCTATCACTGCCCCTGATACCCCAATACTGGGCCACTGCTGCTGTATGTGTCCCTATTACTGCATCTGATACCCCAATACTGATCCGCTGCTGCCGTATGTGACCCCATTACTGCCCCTGATACCCCAATACTGAACCGCTGCTGCTGTATGTGACCCCATTACTGCACCTGATACCCCAATACTGAGCCACTGCTGACATGTGTCCCTATTACTGCATCTGCTGTGTGGTTCTCTGTGCCTTCTAAATTCTAAAGCACCCCTATATAATATAGTAATGTCAGGTGCAAGTGACCTCTAGAAAGTAATAATGCCCTCTGTGTGCCTCTTTGATAGTCACAGTAACCTGAGTTCCCCTATAACAATAAGTGCCCTCTTTACATTTAATAATGTCCCGAGTCTCCCCTGTACAGCTCCCTTATACACAGTATGATGCGCTCTTATACACAGTATAATGCCCCCTCACTGTATAGTACCACTCACACAGTATACTGACCCCTTAGTAGCCCCCAAACTGTTTGATGGCTCCAACACTGTATGATGACCCCCTCACTGTAATCCCCACACTGTATGATAGCCCCCTAGATAGCCTCCATATAATATAATGCACCACATAGTGCTAAATATAGTATAATGCACTCCCCATAGGCCTACTCTATGTTGTGTAATGCACTCGCCATAGGCAGACTCTATAGCACAAGGCAGCACCCATAGGCAGACTCTGCAGTATAAGGCAGCCCCCATAGGCAGACTCTGTAGTATAAGGCAGCACCCCATAGGCAGACCCTGTAGTATAATACAGCACCCCATAGGCAGACCCTGTAGTATAAAGCAGCCCCCCACAGGCAGACTGTAGTATAAGGCAGCACCCCATAGGCAGACTCTGTAGTATAAGGCAGCCCCCCATAGACAGACAGTATAAGACAGCACTCCCATAAACAAACCATGTAGTATAAGGCATCACCCCCATAGGCAGACCTTGTAGTATAAGGCAGCAACCCTCCCACAGGCAGACCCTGTAATATAAGACAGCCCCCATAGGCAGACCAAGTAGTATAAGACAGCACCCCATAGGCAGACCCTGTAGTATAAGGCAGCACCCCATAGGCAGACCCTGCAGTATAATACAGCACCCCCATAGGCAGACCCTGTAGTATAAATCAGCAGACCCTGGAGCATAAGGCAGCCCTCATAGGCAGACCCTGTAGTATAAGGCAGCACCTGTTATGAACTGGTGGTTTAGGAGCAACATGGGACAAGCTCTGAAGGAGGTGGTACCTGTACTGACCGCAGTTCCTAAGCTCAACACAACACTAGAAGTAGCCGTGGGATGTTCCTGTCACTCCCTAGACACCTCGTCACAGCCTGAGAACTACAGTAACTACCCCTAAAGATAGAAACAGGAAAGCTATCTTGCCTCAGAGAAAATCCCCAAAGGATAGATAGCCCCCCACAAATAATGACTGTGAGTGAAGAGGGAAAAGACATACGTAGAATGAAACCAGGATGTAGCTAGATAGATAGGACAGGACGGAATACTGTGCGGTCAGTATTAAAAACTAGAAAAATCCACACAGAGTTTGCAAAAATCTCCACACCTGACTAAAGGTGTGGAGGGTAAATCTGCTTCCCAGAGCTTCCAGCTTAACTGAATAAATCCATACTGACAAGCTGGACAAAAACATAGAATGTACAGAAAAATTAAGTCCACAACATGTGGACAGAAAAGAGCAAAGCAAGGACTTATCTTTGCTGAACTGGTCAGGATATCAGGGAAATCCAAGCAGAGATGTGAATCCAACCAGGAACCATTGACAAGTGGCACAAGCTGAAGGAAAGAGCCAGGCTAACTAGCCGAGCAGAAAAGACAATCAGTGGAAGCAGCTGCTGACTGCTAAATCCAAGGAGCAGCCATACCACTTACAACCACCGGAGGGAGCCCAAGAGCGGAATTCACAACAGTATCCCCCCCCCTTGAGGAGGGGTCACCGAACCCTCACCAGAGCCCCCAGGCCGATCAGGACGAGCCAAGTGAAAAGCACGAACCAAATCGGCGGCATGGACATCGGAGGCAACAACCCAAGAATTATCCTCCTGGCCATAACCCTTCCACTTGGCAAGATACTGAAGCTTCCACCTCGAAAAACGAGAATCCAAAATTTTCTCAATCTCATATTCCAACTCTCCCTCAACCAACACTGGGGCAGGAGGATCAACCGAGGGAACAACGGGCACCACATATCTCCGTAACAAAGATCTATGGAAAACATTATGAATGGCAAAAGAGGCTGGAAGGGCCAAACGAAAAGACACCGGATTGATAATTTCAGAAATCTTATAAGGACCAATAAACCGAGGCTTAAACTTAGGGGAAGAAACCTTCATAGGAACATGACGAGAAGACAACCAAACCAAATCCCCCACACGAAGCCGGGGACCAACACACCGACGGCGGTTAGCAAAACGTTGAGCCTTTTCCTGAGACAACGTCAAATTGTCTACCACATGAGTCCAAATCTGCTGCAGCCTGTCCACCACAGAATCCACACCAGGACAATCAGAAGGCTCAACCTGCCCTGAAGAAAAACGAGGATGAAAACCAAAATTACAAAAGAAAGGTGAAACCAAAGTAGCCGAACTAGCCCTATTATTAAGGGTAAACTCAGCCAACGGCAAGAAAGCCACCCAATCATCCTGATCAGCAGACACAAAGCATCTCAAATAGGTTTCCAAGGTCTGATTATTTCGCTCAGTTTGGCCATTTGTCTGAGGATGAAACGCCGAAGAAAAAGACACATCAATGCCCATCCTAGCACAAAAGGCCCGCCAAAACCTAGAAACAAACTGAGAACCTCTGTCAGACACAATATTCTCCGGAATGCCATGCAAACGAACCACATGCTGAAAAAACAATGGAACCAAATATGAGGAGGAAGGCAACTTAGGCAAAGGTACCAGATGGACCATTTTAGAGAATCGGTAACAAACCACCCTGATAACAGACATCTTCTGGGAAACAGGGAGATCCAAAATAAAATCCATGGAAATATGCGTCCAGGGCCTCTCAGGGACCGGCAAAGGCAAAAGCAACCCACTAGCGCGGGAACAGCAAGGCTTGGCCCGGGCGCAAGTCCCACAGGACTGCACAAAAGCACGCACATCCTGCGACAAGGAAGGCCACCAAAAGGACCTAGCAACCAAATCTCTGGTACCAAAAATCCCAGGATGACCAGCCAACACTGAACAGTGAACCTCAGAAATTACCTTACTTGTCCATCTACCAGGAACAAACAGCCTCCCCACTGGACAGCGGTCAGGTTTATCAGCCTGAAATTCCTGAAGCACCCGCCGCAAATCAGGGGAGATGGCAGAAAGAATCACCCCTTCCTTAAAAATGGCAACCGGCTCAAGGACTCCAGGAGAATCGGGCAAAAAACTCCTAGAGAGGGCATCAGCCTTAACATTCTTAGATCCCGGAAGATACGAGACCACAAAATCAAAACGGGAGAAAAACAGGGACCATCGAGCCTGTCTAGGGTTCAGCCGCTTGGCCGACTCGAGGTAAATCAGATTCTTATGATCACTCAAGACCACAACGCGGTGCCTGGCTCCCTCAAGCCAATGTCGCCACTCCTCAAATGCCCACTTCATAGCCAACAACTCACGATTGCCGACGTCATAATTGCACTCCGCAGGCGAAAACTTTCTGGAAAAAAAAGCACACGGTTTCATCAAAGAACCATCAGAATTCCTCTGAGACAAAACGGCCCCTGCCCCAATCTCAGAAGCGTCAACCTCAACCTGAAAAGGAAGAGAAACATCCGACTGACGCAACACAGGGGCATAAGTAAATCGGCGTTTAAGCTCCTGAAAGGCCTCAACAGCCGCAGAGGACCAATTCGTCACATCAGCGCCTTTCTTCGTCAAATCAGTAAGGGGCTTAACCACACTGGAAAAGTTGGCAATGAAACGGCGATAGAAATTAGCAAAGCCCAAAAATTTCTGAAGGCTCTTCACAGATGTGGTTTGAATCCAGTCATGAATGGCTTGGACCTTAACAGGATCCATTTCTATAGACGAGGGAGAAAAAATAAAACCCAAAAAAGAGATCTTCTGAACTCCGAATAGGCACTTAGACCCCTTCACAAATAAAGCATTATCACGAAGGATCTGGAATACCATCCTGACCTGCTTCACATGAGACTCCCAATAATCGGAAAATTCTAAGTCCATTAAGTTCAGGGCCGCGCCTGAATCCACAAATGCCATGACAGAAAAGGACGATAATGAGCAAATCAGGGTCACAGATAAGAGAAATTTAGACTGTACAGTACTGATGGTAACAGACCTAGCGACCCTCTTAGTACGCTTAGGGCAATCAGAAATAACATGAGCAGAATCACCACAGTAAAAACAGCCTATTCTGACGTCTGAATTCCTGACGTTCTGTTCTAGTCAAAATCCTATCTCATTGCATAGGCTCAGGACTCTGCTCAGAGGACACTGCCATATGGTGCACAGCTTTGCGCTCGCGCAGACGCCGATCAATCTGAATGGCTAGAGACATAGATTCGCTCAAACCAGCAGGCGTAGGGAAGCCCACCATAACATCTTTAAGGGCTTCAGAAAGACCTTTTCTGAAAATTGCAGCCAGAGCATCCTCATTCCAATTAGTGAGCACAGACCATTTTCTAAATTTCTGGCAGTATAATTATGCCGCTTCCTGACCTTGACACAGGGCCATCAGGGTTTTTTCTGCATGATCCACAGAATTAGGTTCGTCATACAATAATCCGAGCGCTTGAAAAAATGCGTCTACATTCAGCAATTCCGGATCCCCTGATTCAAGGGAGAATGCCCAGTCCTGAGGGTCACCACGCAGCAAGGATATGATGATTTTAACTTGCTGAATGGGATCACCAGAAGAACGGGGTTTCAAAGCAAAAAACAATTTGCAGTTATTTTTAAAGTTCAAAAACTTGGATCTGTCCCAAAAAAACAAATCAGGAGTAGGAATTTTAGGCTCTAAAGCCGGAGTCTGGACAACATAATCTTGGATACTCTGTACTCTTGCAGCAAGTTGATCCACACGGGAAAACAAACCCTGAACATCCATGCCAGCGCCAAAATCCTGAACCACCCAGAGATTAAGAGGGAAAAAAAGACAAAACAGAGTGCAGAAAAAAAAATGGCTCAGAATTTTTTTTTCCTTCTTTTGAGATGCATTTAATTCATTTTTGGCCACTTGTACTGTTATGAACTGGTGGTTTAGGAGCAACATGGGACGAGCTCTGAAGGAGGTGGTACCTGTACTGACCGCAGTTCCTAAGCTCAACACAACACTAGAAGTAGCCGTGGGATGTTCCTGTCACTCCCTAGACACCTCGTCACAGCCTGAGAACTAACTACCCCTAAAGATAGAAACAGGAAAGCTATCTTGCCTCAGAGAAAATCCCCAAAGGATAGATAGCCCCCCACAAATAATGACTGTGAGTGAAGAGGGAAAAGACATACGTAGAATGAAACCAGGATGTAGCAAAGGAGGCCAGTCTAGCTAGATAGATAGGACAGGACGGAATACTGTGCGGTCAGTATTAAAAACTAGAAAAATCCACACAGAGTTTGCAAAAATCTCCACACCTGACTAAAGGTGTGGAGGGTAAATCTGCTTCCCAGAGCTTCCAGCTTAACTGAATAAATCCATACTGACAAGCTGGACAAAAACATAGAATGTACAGAGCAATAAGTCCACAACATGTGGACAGAAAAGAGCAAAGCAAGGACTTATCTTTGCTGAACTGGTCAGGATATCAGGGAAATCCAAGCAGAGATGTGAATCCAACCAGGAACCATTGACAAGTGGCACAAGCTGAAGGAAAGAGCCAGGCTAAATAGCCGAGCAGAAAAGACAATCAGTGGAAGCAGCTGCTGACTGCTAAATCCAAGGAGCAGCCATACCACTTAAAACCACCGGAGGGAGCCCAAGAGCAGGACTCACAAAAGTGCCACTTACAACCACCGGAGGGAGCCCAAGAGCGGAATTCACAACAAGCACCCCCATAAACAAAACATGTAGTATAAGGCAGCCCCCCATAGGCAGACTCTAGTATAAGGCAGCACGCCATAGGCAGACCCTGTAGTATAATACATCACCCCCATAGGCAGACCCTGTAGTATAAGACAGCAACCCATAGGCAGACCCTGTAGTATAAAGCAGCCCCCCCCCCCACAGGCAGACCCAGTAGTATAATGCAGCACCCCTTAGGCAGACTGTAGTATAAGGCAGCTCCACCATAGGCAGATCTTGTAGTATAATACATCACCCCCATAGGCAGACCCTGTAGTATAAGGCAGCACCCCATAGGCAGACTGTAGTATAAGGCAGCTCCACCATAGGCAGATCTTGTAGTATAAGACAGCACCCCATAGGCAGACCCTGTAGTATAAAGCTGCCCCCCCACAGGCAGACTCTATAGCACAAGGCAGCACCCATAGGCAGACTCTGCTGCATAAGGGACTCTGCTACATAAGGCAGCACCCCATAGGCAGACTCTAGTACAAGACAGCACCCGATAGGCAGACTCTGTAGTATAAGGCAGACCCTGTAGTATAAAGCAGCCCCCCACAGGTAGATTCTGTAGTATTAGGCAGCACCCCATAGGCAGACTCTGTAGTATAAGGCAGCACCCCATAGGCAGACCTTGTAGTATAAGGCAGCACCCCCATAGGCTGACCCTGTAGTATAAGGCCGCCCCCCACAGGCAGACTCTGTAGCATAAGGCAGTATCTCCACACAGGCATACCCTGTAGTATAAGGCAGCCCCCATAGGCAGACCCTGTAGTATAAGGCAGCACCCCTATAAACAAACCATGTAGTATAAGGCATCAACCCCATAGGCAGAATCTGTAGTATAAGGCAGCAACCCCCCCCCCACAGGCAGACCCTGTAATATAAGACAGCACCCCAAAGGCAGACCCTGTAGTATAAAGCAGCCCCCCACAAGTAGATGTGGCACCCCTAGGGGTATTTGCCACAAAAATAGTTACTGACACTAAATACAAATATTAAGATAGCAAAACTGCACTACCACCTCCGGCCAGAAGGGGGAGCTCCAGAGACTCCCCTTGATCCATTCTGGTCTGAGAGAAGAAATGGCAGTTGGGCTAAGGAGCTGATAGTGAGAGGTCATGCAGCTGAATTTCTAACAGCCCTATGACGGTTTCCAGGCCCAAATCACCGGCCTGAGGAGAAGAGGGATAGAGAAAAGGGACATTGTGAGAACCGGGTAGCATTAATCACTACCCAGAACAGGCGCAAAGACGGATACCGGATCCGTGGCTGTATTCATTATATATAATACAGCAACCGGAAAAACGTGAGGTGATATCAGCTTCACTAGGGCCGGACGCAGCAACAGACACAGAGTTCAGCGGTACTCCCGGAGGGGGTAAGCCGATAAAAGGACTCGGGTTGCCCGTCGAACCAGGACCCGGAGGGGACAGATTGGGCCGGCAGCCAGTTCACATACAGCAGCAGGGCCACACAGAAATTGCGCACAATAAGAGGCGAAGACCCCGGCAGGGTCAAAGTAACTCAGAGTTCCCATACAGACTCCGGTGACAGGACTGGTTGTAAATCCTTTTATGTTAAAGTAAACTGGTTAAACGTTTCAGTGCCTCAGTCTTTCATTTGGACAATAGCCATCTATCCAGGATCGGGATCGTCACCGCTGGGAGAACCTGCTGCTGATCAAGTAGGTGCCTGTCCCCTCACGATACCCCTTAAACTGTGCATTGCCTGAGGCCACAGCACCGGGTCAAGCCACCCGTGACATCCCCCTCAAGAGACAGACCCCATTGGTCCGGTGCTGGGTATCCCGGTCTCTTGGGCGTCACATTTGGCGTCACGAACAGGATCTAGCCAGCCCATATACCGGGTATTGTGTGCCGTGATTGGAGCCCAAAACTGTGAAAACTTGGATGAAAAATCTTGAAAATTGACTTTATTAAAGAAAATTCCATTCCCCATTGAAAACTATTAAAAGTGACTTTTCCCCATTGGTTATAATGAAGTAAAGATGGCCGCCATCCCCTGAGGTGATCACCTCATGACAGTTGGGCACGAGACTGTTGGTTGAGCTGCGCCATCACCTGAGCCCCAGTCTGACTGAAAAACTTCAGAATCCGCCATTACAGAGCGCGCGGCGGGTGGGAGCAGCAGGGGGCGTGTCATTGTGGGCGGCACCAAGCTGAACGCTCTGACGTCAGAGCAAGGGGAAAACCGATCCTGCTGCACAGCGGAACGAATCTACACTATCCCGACGGAAGCGGAGGACCGGAAGGGTCCGGATTAACTAAGGGGGCACAGTATGTCGCAGCACGGAGACGCCGCAGCACCCGGCGACGTTAATGCCGCTGAAAGACAGAGTGTTGATAGAGAGTCCGGTAGTGCAGCGGTGCAAGGAGTGGTGCCCATCATGCCGATGCTGATGCCATATACCCCGGGTGGCCCGTGGCTTCCAATGTATGAAGGTGAGCCTAATACCCTTGACGATTTCAGAGAAAAGATGTTGGCCCATTTTGACATGTTCCCCGTGGGTGAAGCTCAGCGTGTTAGTCTCCTGATGATGCAGTTAAGTGGCCATGCTAAGCGAGAAGTCACAGCATGGGCAGCTGACCTAAAAGGCACTGTTGAACGCATATTTGCTGGATTAAAAGCTACATTTGAAACCACTGCCAGCAGCAAAGCTAAAGTACGATTCTTTAATTGCAAACAAAAAGCTAATGAGGGCGTGAGAGACTTTGCCTTAAACCTGCAGGAAGCCCTTAAATCACTTACACTGGCTGAACCCATTTTTAACACCGGAGCGGATAAACTGCTAAGAGATCAATTTATTGAGGGACTCTACACCCCTTCTCACCGGGGGCATGTGAGCATGCTTGTTTTTAAGAACCCTGAATTGACATTTGCCCAATTAAAGGAGAGCGTTATACGTCTCCAGCTGGCAGAGGCACCTCGGGATCAGGAGCCTGCGCAACTCATGGCAGAGGCTCCTCAACAACATGGAGTACCAGTGACATCAGCTATGTCCGGGGCCATTGCTAAGCCCCTGGGGCCCAGTACTAATGAGGCTCTTCAACAAAAGCTTGATTCTTTAACTGATGTTGTTGCTTCAATGGCTAAAACCATGCAGGAGATGAGAGGACCCAAGATGGAGTTGTCAAACCGTAGAGAAGGTGTTCCATGGATGAGACCCCGGAGATACCCGACATGGAGAGGACGACCCCACGACCGCTACCAACCGGATGGACAGCCCATTTGCCGCCGTTGCCAGCAGCCAGGCCACTTTGCACGAGATTGTGATTTAAACGGGAATCCCCTGGGAATGCGGGCCGCTTCGCAGGAATGAACTTTCAAGGCCCAACACCCTGGCACGACAGGTACATCGGAGGACGACCCATTATCCCTATCGTGCTGGACGGAATGCCCCTCAACGCTTTGCTGGACACAGGTTCCCAGATTTCATCTATACCGTATATCCTTTATAAGAGGTACTGGGCTGATGCAGATATTGATAAAGGGCCCTCTGATGTTGAACTAGATATATGGGCCAGTAATGGTAAGTTGGTACCGAAACTAGGATTCAGGGAGATGACCATAAAGATTGGTAAAGTAGAATTGAAGAAACAGGGTATAATTGTTGTTGATGTTGACCGGCGGAACTGTGAACCCACTGTATTTTGATAGGAATGAATGTGTTAGAGAACTGCTTTTCCGAAGTTATTTCTGTCTTACAGCAAATTGCTGAAACTGCCCAATCCTGCCAGCAGAGAGTTCTCCGAAGGGAAATAAAAGTATTGATGTTAAGGCAACAGGTAGAAGTTGCAGGTGGAGAAATCGGCAGTGTGAGGGTAAGTGATCCAACGTCTATTGTAATCCCACCAAAAACAGAAATGCTGGTATGGTGTAGAGCAGCCATTGGTACTAAGGGACGAGATTATCAAGCCTTAATAGAACCAGTGTACACCAACAGCAGGCCCACTATACTCACAGCACGAGGGGTAGTCGAGGTACACCGGGGACGAGTGCCGGTACGACTTTTGAACTGTGGAGAGGAAGAGGTCACTTTGCCAAGGTATGCTACAGTGGCAAAGCTATATACTGTTGACAACAATGCCATCACAACCATTGAGCCCTTAGAACCAACCTGTCAGGTGGAAGGCAACGGCTCAGACGTAGAATTGGAGGATTGGTGCCAACAGCTACACGTGGGCATAAATTCAACACCTACCCATCAAAAACAAGTGGTGTATAGGCTAGTGACGGAATATGAACAAGTCTTCAGTAAACACCCATTGGACTTCGGACGGATAGAAGGGGTAGAACACACAATCCCCACCGGTGACCATCCCCCAATAAAAGAAAGATATAGACCCATACCGCCCGCTCACTATCAGTGTGCAAAAGATATGCTGAGGGAGATGAAACAGGCCGGGGTAATAAGAGACAGCTGTAGCCCCTGGGCGGCCCCTCTAGTGATTGTCAAAAAAAAGGACGGAACCATGAGAATGTGCGTAGACTACCGGAAGATTAATAACATCACCCATAAAGACGCCTACCCCTTGCCTAGGATAGAAGAGTCCTTAACTGCTTTGAAATCTGCTAATTATTTTTCCACCTTAGACTTAACAAGCGGGTATTGGCAAGTCCCTGTGGCTGAGAGAGATAAGGAAAAGACGGCATTCACCACACCAATGGGTCTATGTGAATTTAATCGCATGCCGTTCGGACTCTGCAACGCATCCGGTACCTTCCAGCGGCTGATGGAATGCTGCCTCGGACACAAGAACTTCGAGACCGTCCTCCTGTACCTAGATGATGTGATCGTCTACTCAAAGACTTACGAACAACACTTAATAGATCTGGCAGAAGTGTTCGAAGCCTTATCCAGGTATGGCATGAAAGTCAAGCCATCCAAATGTCACCTTCTCAAGCCAAAGGTACAGTACCTGGGACACATCGTGAGTTCGGAGGGAGTAGCACCAGATCCCGAGAAAATAAGCGCCATAAGGGATTGGCCAAGACCTACAAGCGCAAAAGAAGTGAGACAATTCCTGGGATTGGTGGGTTACTATCGCAGATTTATAAAAGGATTTACCAAGTTAGCAGCACCCTTGCAAGACACCTTGGTAGGGCAGACGAAGAAACCTTCAAACCGAAACCCTCCTTTTCAGTGGAACGACGAAAGGGAAGACTCCTTTGAACAACTAAAGAAGGCACTAACCGGAGAAGAGGTTCTGGCATACCCAGATTACCATCAACCTTTCATCCTCTACACCGATGCCAGTAATGTGGGACTAGGAGCGGTGCTGTCACAAAAGCAAGAAGGTCAGGAGAAAGTCATCGCCTTTGCAAGTAGAAAGCTCCGGCCTACTGAAAGAAATTCAGAAAATTACAGCTCCTTCAAATTGGAACTACTGGCAGTAGTTTGGGCTGTGACTGAACGTTTCAAACACTATCTGGCCGCTGCAGAATTTATTGTCTATACTGACAACAATCCGTTGACCCACCTGGACACAGCCAAATTAGGTGCGTTAGAACAGCGATGGATAGCCCGGTTATCTAATTACAACTTCAAGATCAAGTATCGAGCAGGTCGCAAGAATGGAAATGCCGATGCCCTATCCCGGATGCCACACTTGAAAGATGTAGAAGAAGAAACGGGGGAGCTTGAAGAAATTGAACTACCAGCCTTCCATCATCCCAAGGCAAAACATCATCAGTCAAGTACCTATCAGAAACAACAAGAGGTGAATATTAATCCATTAGCACACCATAGATGGGCTGACACCCAAGACAGCAATCCGGCTGTGAAGTTGGTGAAGGAACTGTTAACTGAGCAAAGTGCATATCCCGATGAGGATGCCCCAGAAGAGACGCATCAACTCTGGAAAGAGAGAGGCAAAATGTTCCTGTATCAAGGGAAGCTCTGTAGAAGGTACACCAATCCGAAAACACATGAATTGGTTTGGCAGATTATCGTGCCTAAACAAGATGTCAAGATGGTCCTCGAAGCTTACCACAATGGTGCTGGTCACTTCGGTTGGAAAAAGTTAGAAGTACTTCTAAGAGAAAGATTTTATTGGGTCGGGATGAGAAAATCAATCGAACAGTGGTGCAGAAATTGTGGCCCGTGCAACCTCAGAAGAAACGATCAAAAGAACCAAAGAGCACCACTGCAGCCCATAATCACAAAACAACCACTTGAACTTGTAGCCATAGACCACGTGAAGTTAATACCAAGCCGGTCCGGCTATGTCTATGCCTTGACCATCGTGGACCATTATTCACGCTTCTTGGTAGTAGTACCCGTAAAAGATCTGACAGCAAAAACAGCAGCCAAAGCGTTCCAAACGTACTTTTGTAGACCCCATGGATATCCGGAACAGGTTCTCACCGACCAAGGTACAGTGTTGTGAGTTCTGTTTTTGGGCTCCCTCTGGTGGTTACTTATAGTACTGGGTGACTTGTCTTTCCTGGGTTTCTGGGTTCCACCTGTTCCATCAGCATATGGGAGTTTCCTATTTAACCTGGCTTTGCTGGCATTTCCTCGCCGGTTATCAATGTATCCAGTGTGTCTTGTTACCTCTGCTCCCTGCTCCTAGAACCTTCTGGACAAGCTAAGTTTGGATTTTCCTGTTTTGTGTTTTGCTTAATTTGGTTTTTAGTCCAGCCTGCAGTTTATGTGATTCTCTGCTGCTGGTTGCTCTAGTGGGCTGAAATTGCTTTTCATGTACCATGAGTTGGCACATGAGTTCAAGTAATTTCAGGATGGTTTTTTGAAGGGTTTTTCGCTGACCGCGCAGTTCACTTTTGTATCCTCTGCTATCTAGCTTTAGCGGGCCTCATTTTGCTGAAACTGTTTTCATACTACGTATGTGCTTTCCTCTCATTTCACCGTCATTATATGTGGGGGGCTGCTATTTGCTGTGGGGTATTTCTCTGGAGGCAAGAGAGGTCTGTGTTTCTTCTGATAGGGGAAGTTAGATCTTCGGCTGGAGCGAGACGTCTAGGATCATCGTAGGCACGTTCCCCGGCTACTTTTATTTGTGTGTTAGGTTTAGGGTCGCGGTCAGCTCAGGTTCCATCGCCCTAGAGCTTGTTTGTATCTGTGCTTGTCATTTTTGTGATCCCCTGCCATTGGGATCATGACAGTATAACCGGCCCACAAAGTGTTAATTGTATTGGCTGAAGTAGGAGGATAAGTAGTCTGAGGAAGTTTTTTTTTTTTTTTTTTTCCCCTTTCCCTCAGAGTTTGCTGCCTAGCCTTATTGCAGCCTGGCTACTTCCTCCTCCTCTTAATCTTTGAATGGCTCTGATCTCAGCTGTTTATCATGGACGTCCAGAGTTTGGCTTCCAGCCTGAATAATCTTGCCGCTAAGGTTCAAGATATACAGGATTTTGTTGTACATGCTCCTATGTCTGAACCTAGAATTCCTGTCCCAGAGTTTTTTTCTGGAGATAGATCTCGTTTTCTGAATTTTAGGAACAATTGCAAGTTGTTTCTTTCTTTGAAATCTCGCTCCTCTGGAGACCCTGCTCAGCAAGTCAAGATAATTATATCTTTCCTGCGGGGTGACCCTCAGGATTGGGCATTTGCATTGGCACCAGGGGACCCTGCGTTGCTTAATGCGGATGCGTTTTTTCTGGCATTGGGTTTGCTCTATGAGGAACCTAACCAAGAGATTCAGGCTGAAAAAGCTTTGTTGGCCCTCTCTCAGGGGCAAGATGAAGCAGAAATTTGTCAAAAATTTCGGAAGTGGTCGGTACTTACTCAGTGGAATGAGTGCGCTCTGGCTGCAAAGTTTAGAGATGGCCTTTCTGAGGCCATTAAAGATGTTATGGTGGGGTTCCCTGCGCCTGCTGGTCTGAATGAGTCTATGACTATGGCTGTTCAGATTGATCGGCGTTTACGGGAGCGCAAACCTGTGCATCATTTGGCGGTGTCGTCTGAACCGTCACCTGAGATAATGCAATGTGATAGAATTCAGTCCAGAAGTGAACGGCAAAAGTATAGGCGGAAAAAAGGGTTGTGCTTTTATTGTGGTGATTCAGCTCATGTTATATCAGCATGCTCTAAACGCACAAAAAAGGTTGATAAGTCTGTTGCCATTAGTACTTTACAGTCTAAGTTCATTCTGTCTGTGACTCTGATTTGTTCATTATCATCCATTTCCGTCGATGCCTATGTGGATTCAGGCGCTGCCCTGAGTCTTATGGATTGGTCATTTGCCAATCGTTGTGGGTTTAGTCTGGAGCCTCTGGAAGTCCCTATTCCTTTGAAGGGAATTGACTCTACACCTTTGGCTATGAATAAACCTCAGTACTGGACACAAGTGACCATGCGTATGACTCCCGTTCATCAGGAGGTGATTCGCTTCCTGGTACTGTATAATTTGCATGATGTTCTAGTACTTGGTCTGCCATGGTTACAAACTCATAATCCAGTCCTTGACTGGAAATCAATGTCTGTGTTAAGCTGGGGTTGTCAGGGGGGTCATGATGATGCACCTCCGATTTCTATCGCTTCATCTACTCCTTCTGAGATTCCTGTGTTTTTGTCTGACTATCGGGATGTTTTTGAGGAGCCTAAGCTCAGTTCGCTTCCTCCTCACAGGGATTGCGATTGTGCTATAAATTTAATTCCAGGCAGTAAATTTCCTAAAGGTCGTTTGTTCAATCTGTCAGTGCCAGAGCATACTGCTATGCGGGATTATGTTAAGGAGTCCTTGGAAAAGGGACATATCCGTCCATCTTTGTCCCCTTTGGGAGCAGGTTTTTTTTTCGTGGCCAAAAAAGATGGTTCCTTGAGGCCTTGTATAGATTATTGTCTTTTGAATAAGATTACCGTAAAATATCAGTATCCTTTGCCATTGTTGACTGATTTGTTTGCTCGCATTAAGGGGGCTAAATGGTTCACTAAGATTGATCTTCGGGGTGCGTATAATCTTATACGAATAAAGCAAGGTGATGAGTGGAAAACCGCATTTAATACGCCTGAGGGCCATTTTGAGTATTTGGTAATGCCTTTTGGACTTTCTAATGCTCCTTCAGTCTTCCAGTCCTTTATGCACGATATTTTCCGTGAATATCTGGATAAATTTATGATTGTGTATTTGGATGATATTTTGGTTTTTTCTGATGACTGGGAGTCTCATGTTCAGCAGGTCAGGAAGGTGTTTCAGGTCCTGCGGGCCAATTCCTTGTTTGTAAAAGGCTCAAAGTGTCTCTTTGGAGTCCAGAAGATTTCTTTCTTGGGGTATATTTTTTCCCCTTCTACTATTGAGATGGATCCCGTCAAGGTTCAGGCTATTTGTGACTGGACGCAGCCTACATCTCTTAAGAGTCTACAGAAGTTCTTGGGTTTTGCTAATTTCTATCGTCGTTTTATAACTAATTTTTCTAGTGTTGTTAAGCCTTTGACGGATTTGACTAAGAAGGGTGCTGATGTTGCTAATTGGTCTCCTGCGGTTGTGGAGGCCTTTCAGGAACTTAAGCGCCGGTTTTCTTCTGCTCCTGTGTTGCGTCAGCCAGATGTTTTGCTCCCTTTTCAGGTTGAGGTTGATGCTTCCGAGATTGGAGCGGGGGCGGTTTTGTCACAGAGAAGCTCCGATGGCTCAGTGATGAAGCCATGCGCGTTTTTTTCTAGAAAGTTTTCGCCGGCTGAGCGGAATTATGATGTTGGTAATCGGGAACTTTTGGCCATGAAGTGGGCATTTGAGGAGTGGCGTCATTGGCTAGAGGGTGCTAGACATCGTGTGGTGGTCTTGACTGATCACAAAAATTTGATTTACCTTGAGTCTGCCAGGCGTCTGAATCCTAGACAGGCTCGTTGGTCACTGTTTTTCTCTCGTTTCAATTTTGTGGTTTCATACCTGCCAGGTTCAAAGAATGTGAAGGCGGATGCTCTTTCTAGGAGTTTTGTGCCTGACTCCCTTGGAAATTCTGAGCCCTCTGGTATCCTTAGGGATGGGGTGATTTTGTCTGCTGTCTCCCCAGACTTGCGACGTGCTTTGCAGGAGTTTCAGGCGGGTAAACCTGATCGTTGTCCGCCTGAGAGACTGTTTGTTCCGGATAATTGGACCAGTAGAGTCATCTCCGAGGTCCATTCTTCTGCGTTGGCAGGTCATCCTGGAATATTTGGTACTAGAGACTTGGTGGCCAGGTCTTTTTGGTGGCCTTCCTTGTCGAGGGATGTGCGTTCTTTTGTGCAGTCTTGTGAGGTTTGCGCTCGGGCTAAGCCTTGCTGTTCTCGGGCCAGTGGATTGTTGTCACCTTTGCCTATCCCGAAGAGGCCTTGGACGCACATTTCCATGGACTTTATTTCGGATCTCCCTGTCTCTCAAAAAATGTCCGTCATCTGGGTTGTGTGTGATCGCTTTTCTAAAATGGTTCATCTGGTACCCTTGCCTAAGTTGCCTTCCTCCTCTGAGTTGGTCCCTCTGTTTTTTCAGAATGTGGTTCGTTTGCATGGGATTCCTGAGAACATCGTTTCTGACAGGGGATCCCAGTTTGTGTCTAGATTTTGGCGGACGTTCTGTGCTAAGATGGGCATTGATTTGTCCTTTTCGTCTGCATTCCATCCTCAGACGAATGGCCAGACTGAACGAACTAATCAGACCTTGGAAACTTATTTAAGGTGTTTTGTTTCTGCTGATCAGGATGACTGGGTTACCTTTTTGCCGCTGGCCGAGTTTGCCCTTAATAATCGGGCTAGTTCTGCTACCTTGGTTTCTCCTTTCTTTTGTAATTCGGGGTTTCATCCTCGTTTTTCCTCTGGTCAGGTGGAACCTTCTGATTGTCCTGGAGTGGACATGGTGGTGGATAGGTTGCATCGGATTTGGAGTCATGTGGTGGACAATTTGAAGTTGTCCCAGGAGAAGGCTCAGCAGTTTGCTAATTGCCGTCGCCGCGTGGGTCCTCGACTTCTTGTTGGTGACTTGGTGTGGTTGTCTTCTCGTTTTGTTCCTATGAAGGTCTCTTCTCCTAAGTTCAAGCCTCGGTTCATCGGTCCCTATAGGATCTTGGAAATTCTTAACCCTGTGTCGTTTCGTTTGGATCTCCCGGCATCGTTTGCTATTCATAATGTGTTCCATCGGTCGTTGTTGCGGAAGTATGAGGTACCTGTTGTTCCTTCGCTTGAGCCTCCTGCTCCAGTGCTGGTGGAGGGAGAATTGGAGTATGTTGTGGAGAAGATCTTGGATTCTCGTGTTTCCAGACGGAAACTCCAGTATTTGGTCAAGTGGAAGGGTTATGGTCAGGAGGATAATTCTTGGGTGGTTGCCTCGGATGTTCATGCTGATGATTTGGTTCGCGCTTTTCATAGGGCTCATCCTGGTCGCCCTGGTGGTTCTCGTGAGGGTTCGGTGACCCCTCCTCAAGGGGGGGGTACTGTTGTGAGTTCTGTTTTTGGGCTCCCTCTGGTGGTTACTTATGGTACTGGGTGACTTGTCTTTCCTGGGTTTCTGGGTTCCACCTGTTCCATCAGCATATGGGAGTTTCCTATTTAACCTGGCTTTGCTGGCATTTCCTCGCTGGTTATCAATGTATCCAGTGTGTCTTGTTACCTCTGCTCCCTGCTCCTAGAACCTTCTGGACAAGCTAAGTTTGGATTTTCCTGTTTTGTGTTTTGCTTAATTTGGTTTTTAGTCCAGCCTGCAGTTATGTGATTCTCTGCTGCTGGTTGCTCTAGTGGGCTGAAATTGCTTTTCATGTACCATGAGTTGGCACATGAGTTCAAGTAATTTCAGGATGGTTTTTTGAAGGGTTTTTCGCTGACCGCGCAGTTCACTTTTGTATCCTCTGCTATCTAGCTTTAGCGGGCCTCATTTTGCTGAAACTGTTTTCATACTACGTATGTGCTTTCCTCTCATTTCACCGTCATTATATGTGGGGGGCTGCTATTTGCTGTGGGGTATTTCTCTGGAGGCAAGAGAGGTCTGTGTTTCTTCTGATAGGGGAAGTTAGATCTTCGGCTGGAGCGAGACGTCTAGGATCATCGTAGGCACGTTCCCCGGCTACTTTTATTTGTGTGTTAGGTTTAGGGTCGCGGTCAGCTCAGGTTCCATCGCCCTAGAGCTTGTTTGTATCTGTGCTTGTCATTTTTGTGATCCCCTGCCATTGGGATCATGACAGTACAGCCTTTGAATCAGAGATCTTCAGAGAATTCTGTAATATGTATGGTTGCAAAAAGATCCGGACGACGGCCTATCATCCACAAACAAACGGCTTATGCGAGAAGATGAACCATATTGTAATAGACCTACTAAAGACTTTACCTGAGACAGAAAGGAATCAATGGCCAGAGAAATTGCCTGACTTGGTGGATCTGTATAATCATGTTCCGGTGAGCTCTACCAACTGCACCCCAGCTTACCTTATGCGTGCAAGACCCGGCCAATTACCAATCGATCTAGAAATGGGAATTCTGAAACCAGACGCAGAAGTTCAAGACTCCAATTGGGATATCACACGGCAAAAGCAGTATCGCCAAGTGCAAGAGAGTGTGGAAAGAAGCCTTCAGCAAACTAGAGAAAGACAAGAGCGAACTTTCAACCAGAATGCTCTAGCGACCCCATTAAGACCGGGTGACCAAGTGCTCAAGAGAAATCGTCGAACCAATAAATTGGACAATCAGTGGGAAGCCGTACCCTACACAGTTTTACCAACAAGAGTGGATAATCCTAAAATGTGTCTCATTAGCAAAAACGGAGGCTTAACATCTGTACTAGTGTCAAGAGACAATCTTAAATTATGTCCGGAAGCATTGAAAGAGCCAGACGTTGTCCAGCCAGAACCAGAAGTTATTCAACCCATACAGGTTCAACCAGTAAAGGAAAAAGAAGAGGAAGTGTATCACACCTGTATAGGAGACTTTCCCAAAACCCTACTAACATACCATGGTGCAGTAGTGGTTCCCATGGTGGCCTTTTACCCAACACCGAACCCAATACCAGAAGTCCCAAGACATGAAGAGGCTGACCCCGTACTACAGGAGGTTCCAGGCCAGGAAGAACATATTCCTGGTCAGAGTAATCCCATTCACAGTGGACTTGCCAACTCCATAGTCGTGGAATTATCTATAGCAGAGCGGGCAGATACTACTTCCGCAGTAGACAGTAGTACACCACATGAATAGACACCGCTATTACGTAGATCACAGCGTAGTACCCAGGGTCAATTACCGGCCAGGTATGCAGATTACCAACTATAAAGCTCATAATGTGAATTGTATATATGTTATGCCGTATATAGTTAAACAGAAAATGTAGTATAGTCATTGTTATCAGTCTGCAACGTTTAAGCCCAGTGCCTACAGAGACTTGTCTGTATGAACTTCTTGCATATTCTTGAACTTGTTATCAGCCTGGAGGCACTAAATCAAAGCTCCGGAAAGACTGCTTTTTGAACTTTGCTTTTTGCTCTTTTTGAACTTTCTTTAGACTTTATATTGAGTACCTTCAAGGGTAGAACTGTATTAATGGACGCTATTTGAAGTGACTTTTTACAGAACTCTATTTTTGTTTCCTCGAGTGGTTTTTGTAACTTTTAATTTTTAAGACTCTGTACATATTAATTGTTATTTCAAAATGTTATCGTCCCACAGTCCCGGAGTACTGTTCTTAACTAAGGGGGAATGTGGCACCCCTAGGGGTATTTGCCACAAAAATAGTTACTGACACTAAATACAAATATTAAGATAGCAAAACTGCACTACCACCTCCGGCCAGAAGGGGGAGCTCCAGAGACTCCCCTTGATCCATTCTGGTCTGAGAGAAGAAATGGCAGTTGGGCTAAGGAGCTGATAGTGAGAGGTCATGCAGCTGAATTTCTAACAGCCCTATGACGGTTTCCAGGCCCAAATCACCGGCCTGAGGAGAAGAGGGATAGAGAAAAGGGACATTGTGAGAACCGGGTAGCATTAATCACTACCCAGAACAGGCGCAAAGACGGATACCGGATCCGTGGCTGTATTCATTATATATAATACAGCAACCGGAAAAACGTGAGGTGATATCAGCTTCACTAGGGCCGGACGCAGCAACAGACACAGAGTTCAGCGGTACTCCCGGAGGGGGTAAGCCGATAAAAGGACTCGGGTTGCCCGTCGAACCAGGACCCGGAGGGGACAGATTGGGCCGGCAGCCAGTTCACATACAGCAGCAGGGCCACACAGAAATTGCGCACAATAAGAGGCGAAGACCCCGGCAGGGTCAAAGTAACTCAGAGTTCCCATACAGACTCCGGTGACAGGACTGGTTGTAAATCCTTTTATGTTAAAGTAAACTGGTTAAACGTTTCAGTGCCTCAGTCTTTCATTTGGACAATAGCCATCTATCCAGGATCGGGATCGTCACCGCTGGGAGAACCTGCTGCTGATCAAGTAGGTGCCTGTCCCCTCACGATACCCCTTAAACTGTGCATTGCCTGAGGCCACAGCACCGGGTCAAGCCACCCGTGACATCCCCCTCAAGAGACAGACCCCATTGGTCCGGTGCTGGGTATCCCGGTCTCTTGGGCGTCACATAGACTCTGTAGTATAAGGCAGCACCCCATAGGCAGACTCTGTAGTATAAGGCAGCACCCCATAGGCAGACCTTGTAGTATAAGGCCACCACCCCACAGGCAGACTCTGTAGTATAAGGCAGCATCTCCACACAGGCAGACCCCGTAGTATAAGGCAGCCCCAATAGGCAGACCCTGTAGTATAAGGCAGCACCCCCATAAACAAACCATGTAGTATAAGGCAGCACCCCCATAGGCAGACCCTGTAGTATAAGGCAGCACCCCCACAGGCAGACTCCGTAGTATAAGGCAGCCCCCCGTAGGCAGACTCTGTAGTATAAGGCCGCATCCCCATAGGCAGACTCTGTAGTGTAAGGCAGCACCCTCCCCCCTCAGGCAGACTCTGTAGTAAAAGCAGCACCCCCACACAGGCAGACTCTGTTGTATAAGGCAGCCCCCCACACAGGCAGACTAGTATAAGTCAGTCCCCCCATAGGCAGACTCTGTAGTATAAGGCAGCCCCCCATAGGCAGACTGTAGTATAAGGCAACACCACCACAGGCAGATTCTGCAGTATAAGGCAGCACCCCCATAGGTAGACTCTAGTATAAGGTAGCCCCCATAGCCAGACTCTGAAGTATAAGGCAGCACCCCCACAGGCAGCCTCTAGTATAAGGCAGCACCCCCCCCCCACCGAACAGGCAGACTCTGTAGTATAAGGCAGCACCACCACTGGCAGACTCTGGTATAAAGTAGCCCCCCATAGGCAGACTGTAGTATAAGGCAGCACCCCCCACAGGTAGACTCTGTAGTACAAGGAACCCCCCACAGGCAGACTCTGTAGCATAAGGCAGCACCCCATAAAGATAAAACAATAAATACTTACCTCTTTTCTTCCTGGTTCCTCCGCTGCTGTGAGCACCCGCTCACCTCCAGACCGCGGGCCCTGTGCAGTGAAGTCATCGCGCCCGCTGTCAGTGTCTGCGTTGGTTAGACACTGATATAGGGATGATGAGAGAGGGAGCATAACGCGCCCTCTCTCATCAATGCGGTCAGCTGTATCTGCTAGATGCCGATACAGCTTACCCTGCGATGACAGTGGTGGGGCCCACTGCTGGCACTGCCCCCCCCCCCTCACCTGCTCAGGGGCCCCACAGCGGCCGGGCAGCGGAGCAGGGAGATCGTGTCTCCCTGCTCTGCCGCAGAATGTAACTTTATCGGTGCTCTGTGCATGCCAATACAGTTACAGTAGCGTGGCTCCGGGTGGCCCCCTCAGAGCATCGGGCCTGGGGCGATGGCCCCCTTCTGTCCCAGAAGTATTTTGCTGTGTTCCGGGACATAGTGCCCCGGCGCATGCGCAGTAATGCTTTTCGGCTTTGCCCGCAGTTGGGCAAAGCATACTGCGCGTACGCGAGGCAAGATTTGCATTGCGCACGCGCGAACTATGGAGGACACCTACTCAAATTCACGAAAATATTGCGGACAGCGGGGAAGGATGGGGTGGGGAAAAGAAGATGAAACACCGCCCATCAGACCGGATACCGGGCATATACATATCCGGCCAATTTGAGGTGACAGATTCCCTTAAAGTAGAACAAAGACTGAGTATCAGGTCTTCTCGTCCAACATCATTGTCTGACATCACAAATGCTGTATTAAGGGGCAAAAATTCCAACAGACACATATCAAAATGTTATATAATGCGTTTCCCAAATAGTGGAAGCTGTATTAGCTGCAAAGCATAGTCCGACTCCATAGTAATGTCTATGGATTTAGAATGGGATGTTAAAAAAGCTGTGTAGGTGTCCCAAAACTTTTTTCCATATATTTTATATAAATTGCGTTTTATATGTAAACATCTAATTGACATGGAGCGTTAAAGGGAATCTGTCAGGTCATGATTCTACTGTTTTCCTGAAATGCAGTTTGGGCAGTTATTTCTGAACATGTAATCTTTCTGAAGCTAGAACGTGCCGCTGGTCTGTATAGTCGAGTCTTTATAAGTTGTGTGCCATCTAGTCCTCTATATGGTTGAGTCTCAAAGATGCACTCTCATACATTTTGTTTCCAACCGCTAATGTCACTGCAATACCTCCCAATTTTTGAAAAAGATAAAGAGGGACAAAATATACAACACATTTTAGGCCACGCCATTAACCACAGCCACCCATTTACTATTTCACTCTCACCTGGTCTCATTAAAAAAACATTTAGAAAGTGATAGACAACCCTTTCAAGATTGTGTTCACACTACTGCTAAATCTTTTAGTTGTCTTGTATATTATAGGGGCAGAACAATGAAAACCAGCTGGGGACAGATTGGTCAACGAATGCACAGCAGAGTCCAACTATCCCCTTTGACTATAATGAGCTCCATCAACTTTCTGTCCAGGTGCTCATCACATTTTAAACCCAAGTTCTTGTTCCTATCAGTCCGTCTCCTCAGCACTCCTCTCTGTCCTCAGGCTGTCCACTCTGAGTGCCCTCTGGCCATCTCCTCAGCATTCCTGTCTGCCCTCAGGCCGTCTTCTCGGCGCTCTTCTCTGGCCTCTGGCCATCTCAGTGCACCTCTCTGCCCTGAAGCTGTCTCCTTGGTGCTCCACTCTGCACTCAGACCATCTTCTCTGCAATCTTCTCTGCTCTCAGGCCATCTCGTTGATGCTCTTCTCTGCGGTCAGGCCATTTCCTAGGCACTACTCTCTGCCCTTAGGCCATCTCCTTGATGCTCTTCTCTGCCGTCAGGCAATTTCCTTAGCTCTCCTCTCTGCCTTCAGGTCGTCCCCTTGACACCCTGCTCTGTCTTTTCTTCAGTGCTCCTCTCTGCTCTCAGGCTGTCCTCTTTGCACTACTCTTTGCCCTCAGGCCATATCCTCTGCACTCCTCGTTGCTCTCAGGCCATCTCCTCAGTGCTCCTTTCTGACTGCAGGCTGCCTTCTTGGCGCTTCTCTTGGCTGTCAACCTGTTTCTTCGGTGCTTCTCTCTGTCCTCATGCCATCCCCTCAGTGTTCCTTTCTGCCTTGAGGCCATCTACTCGGCACTCCTCTCTGCCCTCATGCTATCTTCTCGGCACTCCTCTCTGCCCTCAGGCCATTTACTCAGCACTCCTCTCTGCCCTCGGGCCATCTACTCGGCACTCCTCTCTGCCCTCAGGCCATTTACTCGGCACTCCTCTCTGCCCTCAGGCCATCTACTCGGCACTCCTCTCTGCCCTCAGGCCATCTACTCGGCACTTCTCTCTGCCCTCAGGCCATCTACTCGGCACTCCTCTCTGCCCTCAGGCCATCTACTCGGCACTTCTCTCTGCCCTCAGGCCATCTACTCGGCACTCCTCTCTGCCCTCAGGCCATCTACTCGGCATTCCTCTCTGCCCTCAGACCATCTACTCGGCACTCCTCTCTGCCCTCAGGCCTATTCAGTGTTCCTCATTGCCCTCATGCCATCTCCTAGGCATTTCTCTCTGTCATCAGGTTATCTCCTCAGCGTTCCACTCTGCTATCAAGCCGTCTCCTCAGCATTCCTCTCTGCCCCCGGACTGTCTCCTCTGTCTCAGTAGCGTTGCTCTCTGCCCTCGGGCTGTTTGTTCATCGTTCCTATCTGGTCTCAAGCCATCTCCTCAGTGCTCCTCTCTGCTCTCATTCTGTATCCTCATTGTTTCTCTCTGTCCTTAGGCTGTCTCCTCAGCATTTTCCTTCAGGCAATTTTATTTTTCTTCTATTCCTTTTGTTCTTTCTTTTTTTTTAAACAATTATTTATTAAGCAATTAACAACATACATAAACATGACTAGATTGTGTAGTACAATAACCATGCTGACACACTCAGGGTCATAGAAATTAAACAGAATAACTAGAGTAATTCAATAATTCCTTTTATACGATACAGACTGGAGTGTCCAAGGTCATGGAGAGAGTTTAGGTGGAACCAAAATATAAAGGAGCAATAAAAAAGTAGGATGTAATATCGTTCTACATAGGGGACCGTACGGTTGTGGGGAGAAACATTTATCATTGTTAAACCGCATCTGCCACCTCTTGGCCCAAGTTTCCAACTTATCCAGATCTATCTTCTCTTCTATATTAATAATATAAGAAAGGACAAGGGATATTTTTATTATTATAAGGAGGTACAGGGTCATTAATATAAGAAGTCAAGAGGGAGCATTATTAAAGGAGGCCTAGGGGAATTATTATAAGGTATCACAAGCTGTTGTTTGTGTAGAGGGGGTAGAATGTTAGGAGGGTCCTGGAAAATCAGTAAAGTGAAGAGGTTTGTGTGTTACATTTTGAAGGGATGAGTTATAGATGGAAGAAGGTCTGTGCCGAATGGAACAATCAGTGATACGTCACTGGGGAGAACCTGCACAACATACACATACAGTATATGGTCTGCAGAGCACTAGTGTGGGACTGATATTACCGCTATATGGTCACTATATGGTGGTATTATCAGTCTTAGTACAGTGTTTTGGTTAAAGTAGTTGTCCAAGCTTGAAGTTAAAGTCTGCAGTGAGTCTGTGATGTGCCGACTTCTCAATCCTCAGAAAGCTCGTGCCCTGTGAGGATTCTCTAGTGTTGGTGCTGGTGATCATATGCAATGAGGTAACTTGAACAGCATGAGTCTCAAAGCAAAAGCTCTAAGGAGGCCAATTATTGCAAGTCTTTAATAGGATTTGCCTTTCCATATTGGCCAAAAATACATTTGGGCCCCTCTAGGCTCAATTGCAACCCTCGCACCTATTGTAGTTTGCCCCTGATCATGTTGCCGCAAGTATGAGATTTGCGTACATGCACTCACATGCCAACTAGACTTGCATGGCCTCGCTCAATGCAAGCGAAATGAGCAAAGCCAAGTACAATTGGTCGGAATGTGACCGGAGGTGTGAAAATCGCATTCTTGGGGTCAAGGATGGCCGTCACCCAATGTCGGCACCGGAGAATCCTCAAAGTGTGCACTATGAGGATACAGAAGTCTGGTGTTAAATAGACTTTAACCTCCACCTCTTTAACGATCAGTATGGTGGCATTAGCAATACTGTATATGCTGGTAATATTTGGTTATGGTTTGTTGGTATTTGTCTGTAATACCGCAACATTATTATTTTGACATTCTAATTATTTCATCTTCTATAGAAATATTATTATTATTATTATTAGAAATATTTGTCTTACAGTAAATCTTGATTTACTTCAGTCAGGGAAATATTAGTAATATATCCCTATCTGGTGCCTGGGGGTGAAGGCACCTTGGGCCTGTGTGATTTCTAATGCCAGGGCTGAATTTCAGTACCAGTCCGTCCCTGGTTTCAGTACAAAAAGACATAAGATCATACAAAAAAAAATGTACAGGAGAACCATATACTGTATAACAAAAGAGTGAAAGTTTATTTATTATATCAATACAAAGTACAAGCCATTAAAAAACTAGTAAAAAAGTGGGAAACCACAAGATGACACCACAACCCCACAAGAAAGTGAAGCAGGAGGTAAATAGAAGTTCATATACATTGCACAGGGCACTGGGGAAGACACTGGAAAAGGGAGACGCTCAGGGACAGAGCAGGGACCAGCCACCAAAACGAGCAGCACTGATGACACTTTGTTTCAGGGTGGAGGCTGTGACAATAACCGCAGTCTTTGCCCCCTGCTCTGATGATGCTTTGTTTGAGCATCCCAGCATGCACTTGGGTTACTCAAATGAATCGCCATCGGACAGGAAGTAGAGAAAAGAAATACCAAAGCAGTTAAATATTGTAGATAGGGAACGGTAAAAAAAAAATGTTCAAAACAAGTACATTAGAAAATAGCTTAAATTATGGGACTAAATAGATAGGGAAAATTTATTTGCCTTTGGGCCACCCCGTTAATCGTTACACATCAAATCTGTAGAAGCGGTCACTAATGAGACTTTGGTTGGGGCACCTTTTAAATGTAATAATGATAATGGTCCTGACTAGTGACAAGTTTATTTTATAGACTTCTGGAGAAAGGCACAATGCCAGGCATTGAAGGGTTAATTCTGAGTGGGACTTCTAGCCAATGAAACAACAGTAATAAACACCTGTGGTAACTACGGCAACTGTGCTGATGTCATAAACACATGCATCTATGATATAGGAGAAGATTCCAGAACCACCAGTCAATTCAGCCGTATGAGGAGCCGTACTTGATGTGTCTGGAGACCTGGAGCTTCATTACTCCACAATGGGAGGAAGGGGACACCGCCTAGCCAGCCAGATCAGCCATACGGCCTAGCCAGCCAGATCAGCCATACCGCCTAGCCAGCCAGATCAATGGGGTGACAGATGTTGCAGCCAGATCTCCCTCACGTCCGGTACCCGCCGCCTTCACCTTTATGTGTACAGCCTGGAGAGGTCACATTAGGCTTCTCCATACCAAATATGACACAATGTACAAATTCTGGGCTAACCTTCTAAGCCCAAGGGAAGGGCAGTCCTCCAGCCATCGTTCCCTAGAGGTTTCCACCACAGGGGGTTTTTCCTCTCCTGAGTGCTGAAGGACGATTCTTCGTGAGTCGGAGGTTGTGCCATTTTCAGTGTCTTTTTCATAGTAATTGGCTGATTCTAAATTTCAGACACTGAATGAAATAATAATAATGAGAATTGGAATAAAATTTGGTCAATTTAACATCCAATAAAAGTGTTTTGTGTGTTTCTTTCACAATCTTGGGTTGGGGGGGATTTTGTTGTGAATCAGGATCCAGCATCTATGATCAAGCCATGAAGCCAGAAATGGAGTCGGAGCAATTTTAACCCTGTGCTAGAAGACAGAATAAAGCAGAGATGACAAAGTGTTACTGCACAATTAGCACAATTTCACACTCTTTCATGCATTCAGATAATGGGGGTGATTCAGGGCCAGACTGGGACTAAAAAGCAGCCGTGGCACACACAATTCACCAGCCCACGTACAATAAGTGTCCTCAACCCAAATAGAACACTGACAGGTCGTGCAGAACTTTGCTTTACTTGTTACACCCCTTGCTTAAACATGTTTGATAACCACGTTAACCTCTTCATGAGGTACATCCTGGCGATATTGCGTGCTCAATCGCCACGGGTGTTCAGCTAATATCACAAGTGACACCCGGCAGTTACTGCCGGCACCTCTCCCAGCAGTTTAACCCTCTAAATGCTGCAATCAAAATTGATCGTAGCATTTAGAAGGCATGTGGAGGGAGGGGGCCCCTCTGCCCTCCAATCAGCGCCGCCGTGACATCATTGTAGATACCTGATAGTTGTCATGGTGACCTGACGTCATGACATCATACGGGGCACCAGGCTCCAGCAAGCTTCTTAGACCATGCTAATAGCATTGCCGCCCTTACTGCTGTATGGGGCCCAGTGAGCAAAAGTACAGAAATGGGAACCAAACCCAGTCTTGGTCCCCCTCTTATGCTTCTGCTCACCGGGTGCTGGTAGCTTTCCCGGAGCTCCACAGTTGTAATACCTGAACGGCTGCGCAGCTTCAGCTCCTTCCCCCTTTTCTGGACATCTGGTAATTGCATAGCCGCTGGCATGTAAATGCGCCACATGTCGTTGCCAGGACTCCAGAGCTGTGCCTGCAGGGGATCGTCAGTGAGGTAAGTTTGAAAAAGCTTTTTTTTCTCTTTATAAAGTGAATTAAATGGGTGAGGGGGACCACAAATAATGAAGTGGTGGGCGGAGGGGGGGCCACAAATAATGAAGTGGTGGGAGGAGAGGGGACCACAAATAATGAAGTGGTGGGCGGAGGGGGGGGGCCACAAATAATGAAGTGGGGGCGGAGGGGGGACCACAAATAATGAAGTGGTGGGCAGAGGGGGGGGCACAAATAATGAAGTAGTGGGCGGAGGGGGGACTACAAAAGATGAAGTGAAGGGGGCAGGGGACTGCAAAAGATGAAGTCAAGGAGGGGGCTTCAAATTATGAAGTCAGGGAATGTGGGGAGAGCAAATTATGAATTTTGAGGGTAGGATGAGTTACTGATATATTGAGACTGGGGGATGTAGGACAGTAAATGATTGAGAATGGGGACAACAAATGATGTGTTGGAGTGGGGGATAGCAGTTGATAATGAATATAAGGTGGGGGTAGGAGAGAGAGAGAAAAGACGACATAATAAATTGGGGCAGAAGGGACATGTAAGAATAATGAGTCGGGGGAGCAGGAGGTACATAGACGGGGGCGTTGAGGATCCAGTGACTGGTATTGAATTGGGGGAAAGAGTACAAGGGCTAATTAATTTATGTATTGGGTTGGAAAAGTGGCCATGTATAGTTAGTGAGGGCACAGTGGTGGATTACAATTTATATTTGGAATGGTGGTTGCATAATAACTAATTATGTATTAATGATGGGTCTTGGGGTGCGCTGTTATATCGTAAAACCAAAAGAGAGAAGGAAGATGAAACCATACAGTTCAACTGTGTGTTCAACCATGAATTGGATAGTATGCGGGCCATTCGAACTAGGTATTAGCCCATTTTGAGTGCCGAACCCTCCCTGAGACCTTTTCTTACAGACCAGCCGCTTATGACCCCCCGCAGATCCAAAAATCTTAAGGATTTGCTAATAAAAAACCATTATGTAGCACCTAATGTAGATCCATTTGGTTTGACAAAACCAGTCAGGGGCTCAGTAAGTGTGGCCACTGCCTAGCTTGCACCAATGTCCTCCGCACTTCTGTTCAGCAGATAGTAAAAAAAAGGAATTTGAAATTAGGGAATATATCTCTTGTAATACTAGTAATGTGATCTATGCAACATGTAGCTGACCTTTAATACTTGTATATATAGGTCTAACATCACGGGAATTGAGAGTGCGTGTAAGGGAGCATGTGCGGGACATTGGTGCAGCTAGGACAGTGGATGTGTCGACTCTTAAGACCATTCCTAGACATTTTAGGATGGTCCATAATTGTAACCCCATGGAATATAAGGTTAGGGGGATAGATGTGGTACATGTTGGGATTAGGGGGGAATAATTAAAAACTTCTAGCCCAGCTGGAGTTAAAATAGATTGTGACATTGGGGACAATGAAACCTGCTGGCCTCTATGATTCCCTAAATTTTGTCCCTTTCTTGTGATGTAGTTGTTACAATAGTTATAACCCTTAGTGCCCTCTCTTTTTGCATTTTTAACTGATTTTTTGTGGGTTTGTTTTTAATATTTGTATTTTTTGTTCATATAGTTTGATATGTTATGTACAGTTCCCTGCGGGATCATTCTACTCACCATAGGTCTTACTCCTGATCCGGTCATCTACTATGAGTATGTGAGGATTGATGTCCTGATAGAAGCCATTGGAAGATGATTTAGCAATTACTTCTTATCTGCGATTACGGACAGAATATAATTTCTACATGTTTTATTATCCTCCTTTCTTCTGTCTATACATGTTACTTATTTTATCTATATATTTTTTTTTTTACTTTATGACATATGTAGTATCACATATATTTTGTGCCCGTTATGGCTGCGGTGCGCATGCGCTCGCTGGCTGCTCATGGCTTATCCCCGCTATCCGGCATTGTCCTACTGATGTGCGACTGAGACCCTTCGGGTGCTCACTCGTGTGTGCGGCTGGTTGCGCCCGTCTCGCGGGGGTTCAGTGTGGGTAGCGGCGCACGCATGCGCCACATCCACATAGCCATGAGGGACCAGGTCACGTGATACCCATGTGATCAGCATCCATGGATACTTAAGGTCCTGTAGGAGATTCAAACCACACCTCCCCTTGAGAAAGCGGGGCTGACAGCAGCGAAACGCGTCGGGGTGTGTTCGGTGGGCACTTCAGCACATGGTGAGAGCTTTTCTTTCCCCTTTACGTCCACCATGATGGGCGCATTTGATATGTTTTAATGCCTTAAAAAGCTGGTGGATGCATATGGGAACATTGCCCCAGGCGGCCATTATGGATTTTCAGTGATTGAAATGGCTTTGATAAACTTTACATAGGGGCATGTTATGGGATAACATAAAAGAGGGGACTCTTCTCACCAGTTACCAGATATCTTATATGATGTAATATATATTTTGTACTGAGTGGCACAACTTTTGGTGTCTTATAAATAACACATCTTTTTACCCATGTATGTGTTTTTTTAACTTTTTTGTATTGTGAGAATAAACCTTTTTGTATTTTTTTATTCAAACTCCTATGAATCTCCAGTTTTTTGCATTGTTAGTTATGGAGTTACTAGATGGTGGCCCGATTCGAACGCATCGGGTATTCTAGAATATGTATGTATATATTTATGTATGTATGTATGTACCTCGCGCTTAGCACAGCCACGTAGTATAGAACACAGACAGCCATGTAGTATATAGGACAGCCATGTAGTATATAGCAGCCACATAGTATATAGCAGCCACATAGTATATAGCACAGCCACATAGTATATAGCAGCCATGTAGTATATAACACAGCCCACACAGTATATAACACAGTCCACTTAATATATAGCACAGCCCACGCAGTATATAACACAGGCCACGTAGTATATAACAGCCCACGCAGTATATAACACAGCTCACGCAGTATATAACACAGCTCACGCAGTATATAACACAGCCCACGCAGTATATAGCAGTGTGGGCACCATATCCCTGTTAAAAAAAAATTAAAATAAAAAATAGTTATATACTCACCCTCCGCTGTCCAACAAAGCTGTCCTGATGCGCGCGATGCTGCCTCCAGCTTCCGTTCCCAGTGATGCATTGCGAAATTACCCAGATGACTTAGCGGTCTCGCGAGGTGAGAATAGCACAATTTTTTATTTTTTTTAACCCCTTCCTGACCCATGACGCCACGTAGGCGTCATGAAAGTCGGTGCCAATCCGACCCATGACGCCTATGTGGCGTCATGGAAAGATCGCGTCCCTGCAGATCGGGTGAAAGGGTTAACTCCAATTTCACCCGATCTGCAGGGACAGGGGGAGTGGTACTTTAGCCCAGGGGGGGTGGCTTCACCCAAACCCCCCCCCCCCGTGGCTATGATCGCTCTGATTGGCAGTTTCACTTTGAACAGCCAATCAGAGCGATTTGTAATATTACAATACAGCCATGGCCGTTGCTGCAATATCATCGGCCATGGCTGGAAACACTGATGTGCCCCCCCACCCCACCGATCGCCCCCCCAAGCCACCAATCTGTGGTCCGCTCCCCTCCGTACTGTGCTCCGCTCCCCCGTCCTCCTGTCCGCTCCCCCTGTGCTCCTATGACGCCCCCCCGTGCCCCGATCTCTCCCCCTTATACTTACCGAGGCTCCCGGTGTCCGTCCGTCTTCTTCATGGGCGCCGCCATCTTCCAAAATGGCGGGCACATGCGCAATGCGCCCGCCGAATCGGCCGGCAGATTCGTTCCATGTACATTTTGATCACTGTGATAGGTTTTATCACAGTGATCAAAATAAAAAAAAAAAGTAAATGAACCCCCCCCTCTATAACCCCCATAGGTAGGAACAATAATAAAATAAAGAAAAATATTTTTTTTTCCCACTACAGTTAGAACTAGGGCTAGGGTTAGGGAATGTGCACACGTATTCTGGTCCTCTGCAGATTTTTCCGCAGCGGTTTTTATAAAACCGCAGTGCAAAACCGCTGCGGATTTACCGTGGTTTTGCTGCGGATTTCACTGCGGTTTTTGTTGTGAATTCTGTGGCCAAGCTCCCTCCTGTGGTCGAGAGTGGTACTGCGGCTTCTGAGTTTCCTTCCTCAGGTGATGAGGTTAAGTCGTTAGGTGCTGCTCTATTTAACTCCACCTGGTGCTTTGATCCTGGCCTCCAGTCAATGTTCTAGTATTGGTCTTGCTTCCTCCTGGATCGTTCCTGTGGCCTCTCTATCCTGCATAAGCTAAGTTCTGCTTGTGTTATTTTTGTTTGCTATATTTTCTGTCCAGCTTGCTATATTTGTTTTTTCTTGCTTGCTGGAAGCTCTGAGACGCAGAGGGAGCACCTCCGTACCGTTAGTCGGTGCGGAGGGTCTTTTTGCCCCTCTGCGTGGTTGTTTGTAGGTTTTTGTGTTGACCGCAAAGCTATCTTTCCTATCCTCGGTCTATTCAGTAAGTCGGGCCTCACTTTCCTAAATCTATTTAATCTCTGTGTTTGTATTTCATCTTTACTCACAGTCATTATATGTGGGGGGCTGCCTTTTCCTTTGGGGAATTTCTCTGAGGCAAGGTAGGCTTATTTTTCTATCTTCAGGGCTAGTTAGTTTCTCAGGCTGTGCCGAGTTGCATAGGGAGCGTTAGGCGCAATCCACGGCTACCTCTAGTGTGGTATGTTTTTGGTAAATGTCAGGTCACCTTGTGTGCTCTGAACTTCAAGGTCCATTGTGGTTCTGAATTACCTGTTCATAACAGTACTGGAGGCCCAAAGTACTAATGCTTCTCAATAGAGGGATAAGAGAAGTTCTGAGACCATTTTTTTTTTCTTTGCACTGTGTTTTGTCTCTCTTTTCCCCTAGACATTTGGGTGGTTCAGAACACAGGTGTGGACATGGACATTCAGGGTCTGTCCTCTTTGATGGATAATCTCACTATAAGAGTACAGAACATTCAAGATTTAGTGGTTCAGAATCCTATGTTAGAACCTAAAATTCCTATTCCTGAATTATTTTCTGGAGATAGAGCTAAATTTTTGAATTTTAAAAATAATTGTAAACTGTTTCTGGCTTTGAAACCCCGCTCCTCTGGTGACCCAGTTCAACAAGTTAAAATCATTATTTCTTTATTACGTGGCGACCCTCAAGACTGGGCATTTTCCCTTGCGCCAGGAGATCCTGCATTATGTAATATTGATGCGTTTTTTCTGGCGCTCGGATTGCTGTACGACGAACCTAATTCAGTGGATCAGGCAGAGAAAAATTTGCTGGCTCTGTGTCAGGGTCAGGATGAGATAGAAATTTATTGTCAGAAGTTTAGAAAGTGGTCCGTGCTCACTCAATGGAATGAAGGTGCGCTGGCAGCTATTTTCAGAAAGGGTCTCTCTGAAGCCCTTAAGGATGTCATGGTGGGATTTCCTATGCCTGCTGGTCTGAATGAGTCTATGTCTTTGGCCATTCAGATCGGTCGACGCTTGCGCGAGCGTAAATCTGTGCACCATTTGGCGGTATTATCTGAGCATAAACCTGAGCCTATGCAGTGCGATAGGACTTTGACCAGAGCTGAAAGGCAAGAACACAAATGTCAGAATGGGCTGTGTTTCTACTGTGGTGATTCCACTCATGCTACCTCCGATTGTCCTAAGCGCACTAAGCGGTTCGCTAGGTCTGCCACCATTGGTACGGTACAGTCGAAATTTCTTTTGTCCGTTACTTTGATCTGCTCTTTGTCTTCCTATTCTGTCATGGCATTTGTGGATTCAGGCGCTGCCCTGAATTTGATGGACTTGGAGTATGCTAGGCGCTGTGGGTTTGTCTTGGAGCCCTTGCAGTGTCCTATTCCATTGAGAGGAATTGATGCTACGCCTTTGGCCAAGAATAAGCCTCAGTATTGGACCCAGCTGACCATGTGCATGGCTCCTGCGCACCAGGAGGATATTCGCTTTCTGGTGTTGCATAATCTGCATGATGTGGTCGTGTTGGGGTTGCCATGGCTACAAGTCCATAACCCAGTATTAGATTGGAAATCAATGTCTGTGTCCAGCTGGGGTTGTCAGGGGGTACATGGTGATCTTCCATTTCTGTCTATCTCATCATCCACCCCTTCTGAGGTCCCAGAGTTCTTGTCTGATTACCGGGATGTATTCGATGAGCCCAAGTCCAATGCCCTACCTCCGCATAGGGATTGTGATTGTGCTATCGATTTGATTCCTGGTAGTAAGTTTCCTAAGGGTTGACTGTTTAATTTATCTGTACCTGAGCACGCCGCTATGCAGAGTTACGTGAAGGAGTCTTTGGAGAAGGGTCATATTCGCCCGTCATCGTCGCCATTGGGAGCGGGTTTCTTTTTTGTGGCCAAGAAGGATGGTTCGCTGAGACCTTGTATTGATTACCGCCTTCTAAATAAAATTACGGTCAAATTTCAGTACCCCTTGCCGCTGCTGTCTGATTTGTTTGCTCGGATTAAGGGGGCTAGTTGGTTCACCAAGATAGATCTTCGTGGTGCGTATAATCTTGTGCGTATCAAACGGGGCGATGAATGGAAAACAGCATTTAATACGCCCGAAGGCCATTTTGAGTACCTGGTTATGCCATTCGGACTTTCTAATGCTCCATCTGTGTTTCAGTCCTTTATGCATGACATCTTCCGAGAGTACCTGGATAAATTCCTGATTGTATACTTGGATGATATTTTGGTCTTCTCGGATGATTGGGAGTCTCATGTGAAGCAGGTCAGAATGGTGTTCCAGGTCCTGCGTGCTAATTCTTTGTTTGTGAAGGGGTCAAAGTGTCTCTTTGGTGTTCAGAAGATTTCATTTTTGGGGTTCATTTTTTCTCCTTCTACTATCGAGATGGACCCTGTTAAAGTTCAGGCCATTTATGATTGGACTCAGCCAATATCTCTGAAGAGTCTGCAGAAGTTCCTGGGCTTTGCTAATTTTTATCGTCGCTTCATCGCTAATTTTTCTAGCATTGCTAAACCGTTGATTGATTTGACCAAGAAGGGTGCTGATGTGGTCAATTGGTCTTCTGCTGCTGTGGAAGCTTTTCAGGAGTTGAAGCGTCGTTTTTCTTCTGCCCCTGTGTTGTGCCTACCAGATGTTTCGCTTCCGTTCCAGGTCGAGGTTGATGCTTCCGAAATTGGAGCAGGGGCTGTTTTGTCGCAGAGAAGTTCTGATTGCTCGGTGATGAAACCATGCGCCTTCTTTTCCAGGAAATTTTCGCCTGCTGAGCAAAATTATGATGTTGGCAATCGAGAGTTGCTAGCCTTGAAGTGGGCATTCGAGGAGTGGCGTCATTGGCTTGAAGGAGCTAAGCATCGCGTGGTGGTCTTGACTGATCACAAAAACTTGACTTATCTCGAGTCTGCCAAACGGTTGAATCCTAGACAGGCTCGTTGGTCGCTGTTTTTCTCCCGTTTTGACTTTGTGGTTTCGTACCTTCCGGGCTCTAAAAATGTGAAGGCGGATGCCCTGTCTAGGAGTTTTGTGCCCGATTCTCTGGGTTTGTCTGAGCCGGCGGGTATTCTCAAAGAGGGGGTAATTTTGTCTGCCATCTCCCCTGATTTGCGGCGGGTGCTGCAAAAATTTCAGGCTAATAGACCTGACCGTTGCCCAGCGGAGAAACTGTTTGTCCCTGATAGGTGGACGAATAAAGTTATCTCTGAGGTTCATTGCTCGGTGTTGGCTGGTCATCCTGGAATCTTTGGTACTAGAGATTTGGTGGCTAGATCCTTTTGGTGGCCGTCTCTGTCGCGGGATGTGCATTCTTTTGTGCAGTCCTGTGGGATTTGTGCTCGGGCTAAGCCCTGCTGTTCTCGTGCCAGTGGGTTGCTTTTGCCCTTGCCGGTCCCGAAGAGGCCTTGGACACATATCTCTATGGATTTTATTTCGGATCTCCCCGTCTCTCAAAGAATGTCGGTCATTTGGGTGGTTTGTGATCGCTTCTCTAAGATGGTCCATTTGGTGCCCTTGTCTAAATTGCCTTCCTTCTCTGATTTGGTGCTGTTGTTTTTCAAGCATGTGGTTCGTTTACATGGCATTCCAGAGAACATCGTTTCTGACAGAGGTTCCCAGTTTGTTTCGAGGTTTTGGCGAGCTTTTTGTGCTAGGATGGGCATTGATTTGTCTTTTTCCTCGGCTTTCCATCCTCAGACAAATGGCCAGACTGAACGAACCAATCAGACCTTGGAAACATATCTGAGATGTTAAGTTTCTGCTGATCAGGATGATTGGGTGTCCTTTTTGCGTTTGGCTGAGTTCGCCCCTAATAATCGGGCCAGCTCGGCTACTTTGGTTTCGCCGTTTTTCTGCAATTCTGGGTTCCACCCTCGTTTCTCTTCAGGGCAGGTTGAGTCTTCGGACTGTCCTGGTGTGGATGCTGTGGTGGATAGGTTGCAGCAGATTTGGACTCATGTAGTGGACAATCTGACTTTGTCCCAGGAGAAGGCTCAACGTTTCGCTAACCGCATGCGCTGTGTGGGTCCCCGACTTCGTGTTGGGGATTTGGTTTGGTTGTCATCTCGTTATGTTCCTATGAAGGTTTCCTCTCCTAAATTTAAGCCTCGTTTCATTGGTCCATATAGGATTTCTGAGGTCCTTAATCCTGTGTCTTTTCGTTTGACTCTTCCAGCTTCTTTTTCCATCCATAACGTGTTCCATAGGTCATTGTTGCGGAGATACGTGGCACCTGTGGTTCCATCTATTGATCCTCCTGCTCCGGTTTTCGTTGAGGGGGAGTTGGAGTATATAGTGGAGAAGATTTTGGATTCTCGTGTTTCGAGACGAAAACTCCAGTATCTGGTTAAGTGGAAGGGTTATGGTCAGGAAGATAATTCCTGGGTCTTTGCCTCTGATGTCCATGCTGCCGATCTGGTTCGTGCCTTTCATGTGGCTCATCCTGGTCGGCCTGGGGGCTCTGGTGAGGGTTCGGTGACCCCTCCTCAAGGGGGGGTACTGTTGTGAATTCTGTGGCCAAGCTCCCTCCCGTGGTCGAGAGTGGTACTGCGGCTTCTGAGTTTCCTTCCTCAGGTGATGAGGTTAAGTCGTTAGGTGCTACTCTATTTAACTCCACCTGGTGCTTTGATCCTGGCCTCCAGTCAATGTTCTAGTATTGGTCTTGCTTCCTCCTGGATCGTTCCTGTGGCCTTTCTATCCCGCATAAGCTAAGTTTTGCTTGTGTTATTTTTTGCTTGCTATTTTTTCTGTCCAGCTTGCTTTATTGGTTTTTCTTGCTTGCTGGAAGTTCTGAGACGCAGAGGGAGCACCTCCGTACCGTTAGTCGGTGCGGAGGGTCTTTTTGCCCCTCTGCGTGGTTGTTTGTAAGTTTTTGTGTTGACCGCAAAGCTATCTTTCCTATCCTCGGTCTATTCAGTAAGTCGGGCCTCACTTTCCTAAATCTATTTCATCTCTGTGTTTGTATTTTCATCTTACTCACAGTCATTATATGTGGGGGGCTGCCTTTTCCTTTGGGGAATTTCTCTGAGGCAAGGTAGGTTTATTTTTCTATCTTCAGGGCTAGTTAGTTTCTCAGGCTGTGCCGAGTTGCATAGGGAGCGTTAGGCGCAATCCACGGCTACCTCTAGTGTGGTGTGTTAGGATTAGGGATTGCGGTCAGCAGAGTTTCCACGTCTCAGAGATCGTCCTTTGTTTTTGGTATTTGTCAGGTCACTTTGTGTGCTCTGAACTTCAATGTCCATTGTGGTTCTGAATTACCTGTTCATAACAGGTTTTCTATTGGAGTAGTTGTAAAACCGCTGCGCAATCCGCAGAAAGAAGTGGAATGTGCGGAATGTAAACCGCTGCGTTTCCGCACAGTTTTTCTGCAGCATGCGCGCAGCGTTTTTTGTAAACTCATGGGAAACTGCTGCGGACCCGCAGCGGCGGAAACGCTGTGGATCCGCAGCGTTTTCCGCATTGTGTGCACATACCCTTAGAATTAGGCTATGTGCACACGGTGCGGATTTGGCTGCGGATCCGCAGCGGATTTGGCCGCTGCGGATTCGTAGCAGTTTTCCATCAGCTTTACAGTTCCATGTAAACCTATGGAAAACCAAATCCGCTGTGCCCATGGTGCGGAAAATACCGCGCGGGAACGCTGTGTTGTATTTTCCGCAGCATGTCAATTCTTTGTGCGGATTCCGCAGCATTTTACACCTGTTCTTCAATAGGAATCCGCAGGTGAAATCTGCACAAAAAACACTGGAAATCCACGGTAAATCCGCAGGTAAAACGCATTTTTCAAAAATGGTGCGGAAAAATCTCACACAAATCCGCAACGTGGGCACATAGCCTTAGGGTTAGGAATTAGAGTTAGGGTTGGAATTAGGCTTAGGGTTGGAATTAGGGTTAAGATTAGGCTTGTGGTTAGGGTTATGGTTAGGGGTGTCTTGGGGTTAGGGTTGTGGTTAGGGGTATGTTGGGGTTAGGGTTACGATTATGTTTAGGGTTGGGATTAGGGTTAGGGGTGTGTTGGGGTTAGGGCTGTGGTTAGGGGTGTGTTGGGGTTAGGGCTGTGGTTAGGGGTGTATTGGGGTTAGGGCTGTGATTAGGGTTATGGCTAGAGTTGAGATAAGGGTTAGGGGTGTGTTGGGGTTAGTGTTGGAGGTAGAATTGAGGGGTTTCCACTGTTTAGGCACATCAGGAGTGTCCAACGCAACATTGCGCCACCATTGATTCCAGCCTATCTTGCATTCAAAAAGTCAAATGGTGCTCCCTCCCTTCCGAGCCCCGACATGCGCCAAAACAGTGGTTTACCCCCACATATGGGGTGCCAGCATACTCGGGACAAACTGGGCAACAACTGTTGGGGTCCAATTTCTCCTGCTACCCTTGTGAAAATAAAAAACTGCTTGCCAAAACATCATTTTTGAGGAAAGAAAAATTATTTTTTTATTTTCACGGCTCTGCGTTATAAACTTCTGTGAAGCACTTGGGGGTTTAAAGTGCTCACCACATATCTAGATAAGTTCCTTTGGGGGTCTAGTTTCCAAAATAGGATTACTTCTGGGAGTTTTTACTGTTTAGGCACATCAGGGGCTCTGCAAATGCAACGTGACGCCCGCAGACCATTCCATCAAAGCCTGCATTTCAAAACGCCACTACTTCCCTTCCGAGCCCCGACGTGTGCCTAATCAGTAGTTTACCCCCACATATGGGGTATCAGCGTACTCAGGACAAACTGGGCAACAATTATTGGGGTCCAATTTCTCCTGTTACCCTTGTGAAAATAAAAAATTGCTTGCTAAAACATCATTTTTGAGGAAAGAAAAATTATTTTTTTATTTTCACAGCTCTGCGTTGTAAACTTCTGTGAAGCACTTGGGGGCTCAAAGTGCTCACCACATATCTAGATAAGTTCCTTGGGGGGTCTAGTTTCCAAAATGGGGTCACTTGTGGGGGGTTTCTACTGTTTAGGCACATCAGTGGCTCTGCAAACGTAACATGATGCCCGCAGACCATTACATCAAAGTCTGCATTCCAAAACGTCACTACTTCCCTTCTGAGCCCCGACGTGTGCCCAAACATTGGTCCCCCCCCCCACATATGGGGTATCAGCGTACTCAGGACAAACTGGACAACAACTTTTGGGGTCCAATTTCTCCTGTTACTCTTGTGAAAATAAAAAATTGCGGGCTAAAAAATAATTTTTGAGGAAAGAAAAATGATTTTTTATTTTCACGGCTCTGCGTTATAAACTTTTGTTAAGCACTTGGGGGTTTAAAGTGGTCACCGCACATCTAGGTTAGTTCCATGGGAGGTCTAGTTTCCAAAATGGGGTCACATGTGGGGGAGCTTAAATGTTTAGGCACACAGGGGCTCTCCAAACATGACATGTGTCAGCTAACGATTGGAGCGAATTTTTCATTCAAAAAGTCAAATGGCGCTCCTTCCCTTCCAAGCCCGGCCGTGTGCCCAAACAGTGGTTTACCCCCACATGTGAGGTATCACTGTACTGAGAAGAAATTGCCCAATAAATTTTAGGATCCATTTTATCCTGTTGCCCATGTGGAAATGAACAAATTGAGGCCAAAATAATTTTTTTGTGAAAAAAAAAGTACTTTTCATTGTTAAGGATCAATTTGTGAAGCACCTGGGGGTGCAATGTGCTCACTATGCATCTAGATAAGTTCCTTTGGGGGTCTAGTTTCCAAAATGGGGTCACGTGGGGGAGCTACAATGTTTAGGCACACAGGGGCTCTCCAAACGCGACATGGTGACCGCTTAAGATTGGAGCTAATTTTTCATTCAAAAGTCAAATGGCGCTCCTTCCCTTCCGAGCCCTGTCGTGCGCCCAAACAGTAGTTCCCCCCCACATATGGGGTATCGGCGTACTCAGGACAAATTGTACAATAACTTTTGGGGTCCAGTTTCTCTTTTTGCCCTTGGGAAAATAAAAAAAATTGTTGCTAAAAGATCATTTTTGTGACTAAAAAGTTAAATGTTCATTTTTTCCTTCCATGTTGCTTCTGCTGCTGTGAAGCACCTGAAGGGTTAATAAACTTCTTCAATGTGGTTTTAAGCACCTTGAAGGGTGCAGTTTTTAGAATGGTGTCACTTTTGGGTATTTTCTGCCATATAGACCCCTCAAACTGACTTCAAATGTGAGGTGGTCCCTAAAAAAAATGGTTTTGTAAATTTCGTTGTAAAAATGAGAAATCGCTGGTCAAATTTTAACCCTTATAACTTCCTAGCAAAAAAAAAAATGTTGTTTCCAAAATTGTGCTGATGTAAAGTAGACATGTGGGAAATGTTATTTATTAACTATTTTGTGTCACATAACTCTCTGGTTTAACAGAGTAAAAATTCAAAATTTGAAAATTGCTAAATTTTAGCCAAATTTCCTTTTTCTTTCTCAAATAAACGTAAAAATTGACCTAAATTTACCACTAACATGAAGCCCAATATGTCACGAAAAAACAATCTCAGAACCGTTAGAATCCGTTGAAGTGTTCCCGAGTTATTACCTCAAAGGGACACTGGTCAGAATTGCAAAAAACGGCCAGGTCATTAAGGTCAAAATAGGCTGGGTCATGAAGGGGTTAACATTATATCTTTTTACTGTTGATGCTGCATAGGCAGCATCAATAGTAAAAAGTTGATCCGGGATGGAGCGACACACTGGCACTGACTGGAGGATAGTAGAGAGGGGGGCACTGACTGGAGGAGAGTAGAGGGGCCAATTCGCGGCCAGACTAAGCCTGTCACTGATTGGTCGCGGCCGGCGGGCCTTGACCAATCAGCGACGTGGGATTTCCGTTACAGACAGAAAGACAGACAGAAGTACCCCTTAGATTATATAGATAAATACATAGTGGCCAAGTTATTCACACAGGTCACGCTAGGAGTCTGGATATTGTGGTATTTATACTGTACACTATATACAGAGGTCCTGTGTATAATGACACTTGTGATCACTATATTACCTGTACACTGACACTATATACAGAGCTCCTGTGTATAATCACTGGTGTCACTGGTGATCACTGTATTACCAGTACACTGACACTATACACAGAGCTCCTGTGTATAATGTCACTGGTGATCACTGTATTACCAGTACACTGACACTATACACAGAGCACCTGTGCATAATGTTACTGGTTGTTAGGTGTCAAGTTCCCGCCGCTGCACGGGGGGGAATCTCGAACCATGTCCACTGCGGTCTCCCATTCTTCAGCCGCAGTGGAACCTGCTCAGCAGAAACGTCGGTCCCAGCGTCTCGCTCAGCCTGATACTGTGCGAATGGTTACTGCTGCCTTTCCAGGCTCTGCCTTTGTGGCCAGCACTGGTCAGCGGCGAGCAGACTTTTCTGGGACTAAGTCCTGCTTTTCACGCACTGAGCATGCACACGGGAAGACCTCTCATTGGAGATCGGGGGTCACACGCTCAGGTCCTGTAGCAGCTCCCATTGGTCCACCAGGAAGGTCCTGAAGAGCTGCAACTATAAAAGGTTTGCATGGCCGCACGGCCATGAGCTAGTGTCAAATGTGTTTGGCTTATGCCAGTGGATACTATACCACTCTATACATATGTGGTGCAAGGCTGTAGCTTTGGGACTGTACACTCAGGCAGGCAGCTAGCGTTAGTGGGGGCAATTAGCCTTGGCTTAGCATCTGGTTCCTTCATGTGTGTGCGGTTAGCACAGAAGAATTCCAGAGCAAGCACAACCCTAGTTAGGGCTATAGTTTTCTGTACAGCGCGACTCTGTGAGGCAACAGATCGCTTCCAGTTCACATGGGGTGAAGCTTAACCCACGTGTGAGCTCTGAGTTTATCCGCCGTTACTTAGCAGCAGATATCTCTGCACGGTGGACCCCGTGCTGCGAACGCACCTTGTATACCTATCTATGCTCGGTGCATTTCGCTAGCCCTAAGGGTATGTTTCCACATTCAGTATTGCATCAGGATTTAATGCAGGTAAAATCTGCACCAAATCTGCACCTGAGGTCACTGGCAGGTCACCTGAATTTTTCATGCGTTTTTGACGCGTTTTTCATGCGGATTTGTGTGTTTTTGTAAGCTCAATAAAGATATACAAAAAAAAAGAATTGTGATGTCGTTTCTTGTCCAACCTCTTCATTTACATACCTCATTGAAGAATATACACACACAGCTAGATAGATAGATAGATGGATACAATAGATAGATACAATAGATATCTATCGTATCTATCTATCTATGGATCTATCGTATTTATCTATGGTTTCTATCTATCGATATATCTATCTATTATCTACCGACATATCTATCTATAAATATATCTATATATAGATATATCGATAGATAGATATGATATCTATTATCTACCTATTATCTATCTATTGTATCCATCTATTGTTGCTATCATATTTATCGTATCCATCTATTGTATCTATCTATCGATATATCTATATATAGATATATTGATAGATAATTGATAGATAGATGATACGATAGATGGTTCACACAAGCGAGAAACTCGGACGAGTCTGGCATCTTAATACCCGGCACTGCCGCCGGCACTGTATTTCTATGCAGCTGCACGCTCCGCTCCTGAGTGGTGGCGCCAGTGTCGGGTATTAAGATGCCAGATTCGTCCGAGTTTCTCAAATGTGTGATCCCAGCCTTAAATAAAGACACACAGGCCGGGGTCAGACTCGCGAGAAACTCACAATAGTCTCTTGCTTCAATAACCGGCACTGCCACCATCACTCGGGAGCGGAGCGTGCGGCTGCATGTCTTTGTATGCAGCTGAACGCTTCGGTCCCGAGTGCCCGCGGCAGTGCCGGGTACTGACCCCAGCCTTAAACGCAATATGTTTAATTTAAAAAAAAAATTTTGAGAAAAAATAATGGCGTGGGCTCCCGCGCAATTTTCTGCACCAGAGAGGGAAAGCCAGTGCCTGGGGGACTGAGGTTTGTAGCCTGGGAAGGGGTTAATACCTATGGCCCCTCCCAGGCTATGAATATCAGCCCGCAGCTGTCTGCGTAGCCTTTACTGGCTATAAAAATAGGGGGACCAAAAAAAAAAAATTCTATAGCCAGAAAGGCTACGCAGACAGTTGCGGGCTGATATTCATAGCCTAGAGAGGGACCATGGATATTGCGCCTCCCCCCCCCCCCCCCCGCTACAAATACCAGCCCGCAGCCTCCCCAGTGATGGCACATCTGTAAGATGCGCCAATTCTGGCACTTAGCCCCACTCTTCCCACTCCCCTGTAGTGGTGGGATATGGGGTAATAAGGGGTTAATGTCACCTTGCTAAAATACGTTAACATTAAGCCCGGTTAATAATGGAGAGGCGTCAATAAGGCGCCTATCCATTACTAATCCTATTGTAGTGAAAGTGTAAAAAAAAATTAAAGACACAGCTAGAAAAAAGTATTTGATTATTCTTAATTTCACCATACCTATCATACTTGAGCGCCTGCAAAAAAAGTAAAAATAATAAACCAACGTATACTTACTTTCCGCTGTAGTCCAATTAATAATGAATATCCTACGACAATCTCCCCTATAGAACAGTGACATCGGGTGATGTCACTGCTCTATAGGCCTCCAGTGACACACTGACAGGAGACAATGGCTCCTGCAGTGTATCACTGAGGTTACCTTAGTTCAGAGTCTCACTTTATGGCAAAGCTGTGTGGGAATTTTCCCACACAGCAGTGCCACAAGTGAGACTAGGGACTATTTTCTCACAGGGGCGGAGGAATACATTGTGGAAGGATACCTGCCATCATTGTATTCCTGGAGCCCCTGGAGAGCGGTCACATCAGCTGATGTGGCTGCTCTCCACGGGAGATCGCTGTGGGACACTCGTTTTAATTAGATATCTGCGGATCAGGGAGCATATTGTTTGTTTATTATTATTTGTTACAGGTGACAATGGCTTCGGGGATCAAGGTGACAAGGTGATGGTGAGTATGTACTCTATGTTTAATGTACAGTATGTCTATATGTACTGTATGTATGTACTGTATATTGCATGTCGTATGCCGCATGTGGTATGTCGCATGCAGCATGTTGCATGTGATGTTGCACGTCACATGTTGTCTGTTACATGTATGCTGCACGTCACATGTTGTATGTTGCATGTCGCATGTTGTATGCTGTATGTTGCATGTCACATGTTGTATGCTGTATGTTGCATGTCACATGTTGTATGCTGTATGTCGCATGTTGTATGTCATATGTCGCATGTTGTATGCTGCATGTTGTATGTTGCATGTCACATGTTGTATGCTGTATGTCGCATGTTGTATGTTGCATGTCGTATGTTGCATGCTGCATGTTGTATGCTGTATGTTGCATGTCGTATGTTGCATGTCACATGTTGTATGCTGTATGTCGCATGTTGTATGTTGCATGTCGTATGTTGCATGTCGCATGTTGTATGCTGCATGTCGCATGTTGTATGCTGCATGTTGTATGCTGTATGTTGCATGTTGTATGCTGTATGTTGCATGTCGCATGTTGTATGCTGCATGTTGTATGCTGTATGTTGCATGTCGCATGTTGTATGTTGCATGTTGTATGCTGTATGTTGCATGTTGTATGCTGTATGTTGCATGTCGTATGCTGCATGTTGTATGCTGTATGTTGCATGTTGTATGCTGCATGTTGCATGTCGCATGCTGTATGTTGCATTTTGCATGCTGTATGTTGCATGTCGCATGTCACATGTTGTATGTTGATTGTCGCATGTTACATGTCGCATGGTGCATGTCGCATGGTGCATGTTGTATGTCGCATGGTGCATGTCGCATGGTGCATGTCACGGATCCCTGCTCCGTGGTGTCACCAATTAGTCACGTGCCCACTCTCAGCATGTGACTTGGGTTAGTTAATCTATCTCCCTGCTCTCAGTCCAGCATTCAACCTCTGTCCTATGCTGTAATGGGAGCATAAATCACACACCGACCCAGGCCACACACCCGCTCATACACGCTGCCACCAATCACCGAATACATGGGTGATGAGTCCCGGAAATATTAATACTAATAATGTCTATCACTCATAAGGCACACTCTCCTTAGGCTATGGATTCTTTTAGGACATTCAAGGTTCAACTTGTTAAAGTTTTATACTTTAATACAAAAAGTTTAATGCTTACAGTAAGAAAAAGATATAAAAATATGATAATAAAAAGACATACAATTTATGCAAACCAGTATATAAAAATAAAGAGGAGAAACTTACAGAAATCATCTAACTGGTAGTTTGCCTTCTGCTCCCTGAGGGTAGGACGAATGTAGATTGGATCACACCAGCTTCTCAGGTTGCCCCATTATGTGGACACAATTCTTTGTATACAGCCTTAATTTGTAGCTTGGTCTGGAGGTCAGGTTTCTAGTCCGCCCCCTCAGGATAATATCATAATTAGGGTTGAGCGAAACGGATCGGTCATTTTCATAAGTCGCCAACTTTTGGCAAAGTCGGGTTTCATGAAACCCGACCCCTGTGTGGGGTCGGCCACGCGGTACGCGACTTTCACGCCAAAGTCGCGTTTTAATTACGCGAAAAGCGCCATTTCTCAGCCAATGAAGGTGGACGCAGAGTGTGGGCAGCGTGATGACATAGGTCTCAGTCTCTACCATCTTAGAGAAGGGCATGACAGTGATTGGCTTGCTTTCTGCGGCATCACAGGGGCTATAAAGGGGCGTTCCCGCCGACCGCCATCTTACTGCTGCTGATCTGAGCATAGGGAGAGGTTGCTGCTGCTTCGTCAGAAGCAGGGATAGCGTTAGGCAGGGTACATTAACCCCCAAACCGCTTGTGCTGTAGCGATTTCCACTGTCCAACACCACCTTTTCTTAGCAGGGACAGTGGAGGCTACATTTTTTTTTGCCCAGCGCTGTAGCTCATTGGGCTGCCCTAGAAGGCTCCCTGATAGCTGCATTGCTGTTTGTACACCGCTGTGCAAACCAACTTCTTTTTTCAAAGCACAAATCCTGTTGCTCCTTCCTTTCTGCACAGCTATCTTGACTTTTTTGTGCAGCAGTCCACTCCTTGTTATTGCTGCCTGCCATACTTTGCTGAGATTACTGCAGGGAGATAGTAATTGTAGTACAGTCCCTTTTTTTTTTTCTTTTTTTTCATTATATCTCTTCAAGCCACTTTCTGCCACAGAAAATATACTCTAATACAGTGGCCCAGATTTATTCACTAGTCTCCCTGAAGAAGAAAAAAAAAAAAAGGGTGCAGATTAAAATTGGCAAATCTGCATCAGTGGCAGTCCTGTGTGTGGCATCTGTGTCTCATTTTCTGGCACAGAAAACATACAGTCTAACAGTGGGCCTGATTTCTTGCCAATTCTCCCAGAAAAAAAAAAGAAATAGTGGGAGATTAAGATTGGCATTTCTGCCTCAGAGCCAGTCCTGTGTGTGGCATTTGTCTTTCATTTTATGCCACAGAACATATACTGTATAAGAGTGGGCCACATTTCTTCAATATTCTCCCAGAAAAAATAAAAAGGGGGAGATTTTTATTGGTAGTGTCTGCATCTGCGTCAGTCCTGTTAGTGGCATATCTGTCTGCCACTGAGGCCGGTTTCACACGTCCGTGGCTCCGGTACGTGAGGTGACAGTTTCCTCACGTACCAGAGCCACTGACACACGTAGACACATTAAAATCAATGCATCTTTTCAGATGTCATTGATTTTTTGCGGACCGTGTCTCCGTGTGCCAAACACAGAGACATGTCAGTGTTCGTGGGAGCGCACGGTTTACACGGACCCATTAAAGTCACACATTGTCCGTTGTGCAGTCCGTGTGCCGTGCAGGAGACAGCGCTACATTAAGCGCCGTCCCCCCCCACTGGTGCTGAAGCCCCATTCATATCTTCCCTGCAGCAGCGTTTGCTGTAGAGAAGATATGAATATTAGTGTGTAAAATCAATATCCAGGTCCGCAATCCCCCTCCTACCCCCTGTGCGTACCCCCCCCCCCCCCCCCGCCTGTGATTAAAATACTCACCTAGCTTCCGGATCCCTCGCAGCGTCCTGTCCTGGCCGCACCTTGTACTGTATGAGCGGTCACGTGGGGACGCCGATTACAATCATGAATATGCGGCTCCACCTCCCAAAGGGGTGGAGCCGCATATTCATTACTGTGAATGAGCGGCCCCACGTGACCGCTCATACAGTGCAAGGTGCGGCCAGGAGAGGACGCTGCGAGGGATCCTGGATATTGATTTTACACACTAATATTCATATCTTCTCTACAGCAAACGCTGCTGCAGGGAAGATATGAATGGGGCTTCAGCACGATGCTGGGACAGCGCTAAACTTTAGCGCTGTCTCCGGCACGGTGCGTGTGGTACCCAGTGGGCACACGGGCGGCACACGTGTGCCGCACGTGTGCCACACTGATGTGCCACAGAAAAGCACCGGCACACGGACATGGATAATTCCGGTACCGATTTTTCCGGTACTGGAAATCTCTGGACGTGTGAGACTGCCCTGAAGCTGTGTACTGTTATACATTGGGCCTGATTTTCCCTGCAGTCTCACCCACCTATAAAGGGATATATAAATCCAACAGAAGTTTGAGTTCACCTTGTAACTGGTTTTACAGTAACAAATACCGTTAGTTTGGTTACGTTTTTCAAACAATGAGGAAGTCTGGTGGAAGAGGTCTTGGCCGTGGGCGGTCATTGCCAGCTGGTAATGATGGTAGTGGTGGTGGAGCATCAGGTGGTCGTGGGAAAAGCAATATAGCACCTAAGTCTCGAGTTGTTGAGCCAGGTTCGTCGCCTGGCTACAAAAAGGCCTCGAACGCTCCCTTTTCTGGGAGTAGGAAAACCGCTTTTAAAGCCGGAGCAGCAAGAACAAATTTGGCTTTTCTTGCTGACTCAGCCTCTAGCTCTTTCGCCTCCTCTTCTGAAACTGCTAAATGTAAAAGCAGCGCGTCGTTAGTGGATGTTCACGGTCAGGGACAAGTCGCTTCCTTGTCTTCTTCACCAAGAACAACAGAAGGATGCGTCAGGCGACACAACGGGTTACTCCACGGAGCTCTTTACACATACCGTTCCTGGGTTAGAAAGTGAAATAGTTAACAGGCCATGCCCATTACAAGTTGAATCGGACATGGAGTGCACTGATGCACAGCCACAGCCAGATTACTATGCTGTTCCTTTGACTCAGACCAGAACATTGCCCTCGCAGTGTACTGATCCAGAATCAGACCCTGATGAGACTATGGTGCCCCATCACGAACGCTATACCACCGGCTGACACAGACGAAGTTGCACACGAGATAGAAGAGGAGGTCATAGATGACCCAGTTGTTGACCCCGATTGGCAGCCATTGGGGGAACAGGGTGCAGGCGGCAGTAGCTCTGAAGCGGAGGAGGAGGAGCCGCAGCAGCAGGCATCAACATCGCAACAGGTTCCATCTGCCAGGCCCGTATCTGGCCAAAAACGCGTGGCAAAACCAAAACCAGTTGTAGGACAGCGTGGCCATCCGGTTAAAGAAGCTCGGTCTGCAATGCCTGAAAAGGTATCCGATAGTAGAAAGAGTGCAGTTTGGCATTTTTTTAAACAACATCCAAATGATCAGCGCAAAGTCATCTGTCAAAAATGTTCAACTACCTTAAGCAGAGGTCAGAATCTTAAAAGTCTAAATACAAGTTGCATGCGTAGACATTTAACCACCATGCATTTGCAAGCCTGGACTAACTACCAAACGTCCCTTAAGGTTGTAGCACCCTCGGCCAATGAAGCTAGTCAGCAACGCTACATCCCTTCCCTCACTGTAAGCCCACCATTTCCCGCACCACCTGCAGTAAATGTGCAGGTTTTGTCGCTAGGCCAAAGCAGTCAGGGAATCACCAGGTTCGTGGTAGGAAACACTGCATGTAGGGCACCAGCAAGAATGCCATCTCCAACCCTCTCTCAGTCTGCCATGTCCACCGGCACCCCCGCTAGTTCCACGATCTGCAGCTCTCCAGTCCAGCTCACCCTACATGAGACTCTCGTTAGGAAAAGGAAGTACTCATCCTTGCATCCGCGTACACAGGGTTTGAACGCCCACATTGCTAGACTAATCTCATTAGAGATGATGCCCTACCGGTTAAGGTACCTTCACACTAAGCGACGCTGCAGCGATACCGACAACGATGTCGATCGCTGCAGCGTCGCTGTTTGGTCGCTGGAGAGCTGTCACACAGACAGCTCTCCAGCGACCAACGATCCCGAGGTCCCCGGTAACCATCGGGTTACTAAGCGCAGGGCCGCGCTTATTAACATGATGTTTACCATGGTTACCAGCGTAAACGTTAAAAAAAACAAACACTACATACTTACCTTCAGCTGTCTGTCCTCCGGCGCTCTGCTTTCCTCTGCACTGTCAGCGCCGGTCAGCCGGAAAGCAGAGCGGTGACGTCACCGCTGTGCTTTCCTGCTGGCCGGCGCTGACACAGGATGCAGGAGGAGTGCAGAGAAGCAGAGCGCCGGGGACAGACAGCTGAAGGTAAGTATGTAGTGTTTGTTTTTTTAACGTTTACGCTGGTAACCAGGGTAAACATCGGGTTACTAAGCGCGGCCCTGCGCTTAGTAACCCGATGTTTACCCTGGTTACCAGTGAAGACATCGCTGGATTGGCGTCACACACGCTGATCCAGCGATGTCAGCGGGAGATCCAGTGACGAAATAAAGTTCTGGACTTTCCTCAGCGACCAACGATCTCCCAGCAGGGGCCTGATCGTTGGTCGCTGTCACACATAACGATTTCCTTAACGATATCGTTGCTACGTCACAAAAAGCAACGATATCGTTATGTGTGAAGGTACCTTTAGTTGAAAGCAAAGCTTTCAAAGCCCTGATGGACTACGCTGTACCACGCTACAAGCTACCCAGTCTACACTTCTTTTCGAGAAAAGCCATCCCAGCCCTCCACCAGCATGTAAAAGACCGCATCGTCCATGCACTCAGGCAATCTGTGAGTACAAAGGTGCACCTGACAACAGATGCATGGGTCAGTAGGCATGGCCAGGGACGTTACGTGTCCATCACGGCACACTGGGTTTATTTGGTGGATGCAGGGTCCACAGGGGACAGCAATATTGGAACAGTTCTGCCTAGCCCACGGTCTAGGAAACAGTTGGCTGTAGGTGTTCGCCCCCCCCCTCCTCCTCGTCCTCCTGCAGAAGCGAGAGCTCGTCCACAGACCGCAGTCGCACAAGCACTCCATCCGCAGCTGCCACTGTTGCACACGAGGTGTCCCATTATGGGACAGCTAGAGGCAAGTGTCAGCAGGCTGTATTGGCAATGAAGTGTTTGGGCGACAACAGACATACCGCAGAAGTTCTGTCCGAGTTCTTGCAGAAAGAAACTCAGTCATGGCTGGGCACTGTACATCTTGAGGCAGGCAAGGTAGTGAGTGATAACGGAAGGAATTTTATGGCTGCCATAGCCCTTTCACAACTGAAACACATTCCTTGCCTGGCTCACACCTTTAACCTGGTGTTGCAGTGCTTCCTGAAAAGTTATCCGGGGTTACCCGACCTGCTCCACAAAGTGCGCAGGCTTTGCTCGCATATCCGCCGTTCGCCCGTACACTCCAGCCGTATGCAGAACCATCAGCGGTTTTTGAACCTTCCCCAGCATCGCCTAATCATCGACGTTGCAACAAGGTGGAACTCCACACTGCACATGCTTCAGAGACTGTGTGAACAGAGGCGTGCTGTTATGTATTTGTGGGAGGATACACATACACGGGCAAGCAGTTGGATGGCAGACATGGAGTTGTCAGGTGTGCAGTGGTCGAAGGTACAAGACCTGTGTCAAATCCTTCAGTGTTTTGAGGAATGCACACGGCTGTTTAGTGCAGACAACGCCATAATAAGCATGAGCATCCCCTTAATAAAGGAGCAGGCATCTGCAGCCGAGGAAGAGGGAAGCCTTGATGACAGTCAGCCATTGTCTGGTCAGGGCAGTCTACAGGACGAGGTAGCGGGCGAAGAGGAGGAGGATGATGGGGATGAGTATTTTTTTGAATGAGGAAGCTTCTCCGGGGCCAATAGAAACTGGTGGCGTTGCAAGGCCGGGTTCAGGTTTTTTGAGGGAGACAAGTGACATAGATTTGCCTGAAACTGCCCCTCAACCCAGCACAACCGCAGATTTGACAACTGGAACTTTGGCCCACATGGCGGATTATGCCTTACGTATCCTCAAAAGGGACCCACGCATTACTAAAATGATGAACGATGACGATTACTGGTTGGGCTGCCTCCTTGATCCTCGCTATAATGGCAAATTGCAAAATATTATGCCACATGAGAACCTCGAACAAATATTAGCAACCAAACAAGCAACTCTTGTAGACCGTTTGATTCAGGCATTCCCAGCACTGTTGTGAATTCTGCTCTTGGGCTCCCTCCGGTGGTTATGAGTGGTAGTGCTGCTGTCTTTGGATCGCAGCATTTATCAGGTGTGTCCACTTATTGCAATTTGGACTGGGTTATTTAGTCTTGCTTGATCCTTTAGTCAGTGCCAGTTGTCCATTGTTTTTGGAGGATTCACATCCATACCTGGTCTCTCCTGTTTTGCTGTTTGTTTCTACAAAGATAAGTTCTGGCTTTGTTTTTGCTGTCCACATGCTGTGGACCTTATAGTTCAGTGCATTTTCATGTTTTGTCTTGTCCAGCTTTGTCTGTGAAGGATTTTTTTGCAACCAAGCTGTGTCTCTGGAGATGCAGATATACCCTCCATGTCTTTAGTCAGATGTGGAGATTTGTATTTTCTGTGGTGGATATTTTCTAGTGTTTTAATACTGACTGCATAGTACTCTGTCCTATTCTTTCTTTTTAGCTAGAATGGCCTCCTTTGCTAAATCCTGATTTCAGTCTGCGTATGTCATTTCCCTCTCCTCTCACAGTCAATATTTGTGGGGGGCTGTCTGTCCTTTGGGGATTTTCTCTGAGGCAAGATAGTTTTCCCGTTTCTATCTTTAGGGGAAGTTAGCTCTTAGGCTGTGTCGAGGTGTCTAGTGAGCGTTAAGTACATCCCACGGCTACTTCTAGTTGCGGTACTAAGTTCAGGGTCTGCGGTCAGTACAGGTACCACCTTCTCCAGAGTACGTCTCATGCTGCTCCTCGGCCACCAGATCATAACACAGCACACAGCGCCGGTGGTGGTTCTCACACGAGCTGCAGGGGGCAACAGAGCAGAGGTGTTAGAGGTGCACAAATCAGAAGTGGCGTTGGACAGAGGGGTTTTCTGACCAGGTTGTGGAGTGATTTCGCAATGACCGCAGACAGGACAGGTACTGCAGCATCAATTCAAAGTGACAGGAGACAACATTTGTCCAGTATGGTTACTAACTATTTTTCATCCCTTATCGATGTTCTCCCTCAACAGTCATTCCCATTTGATTACTGGGCATCCAAAATAGACACCTGGCCTGAATTGGCAGAATATGCCTTGCAGGAGCTTGCTTGCCCAGCAGCTAGTGTGCTATCAGAAAGAGTATTCAGTGCTGCTGGTTCAATATTGACCGAAAAAAGGACTCGTCTGGCTACCCAAAATGTTGATGATCTAACCTTCATTAAAATGAACCACTCATGGATTTCTAATTATTTTGCCCCACCTTTCCCGGCTGACACCTAGCTTTCCTATAAAAAGGTCTTGCTTGTGGACTGGTCTTACTGACTGTTCCAATCTTTTAATTTGCAGCAGCTGTTTGTCCAGCATATGACATGTCTACACCTCCCTAAATGGGCTAACTCCCCCCACGGGGCCGTGGTCTCGCCACTTGTCGCAAGCACCCGTGAGTGTGCCGTTTGTCTGAAGAGGTGGGTGTGCCCGCTTTGGTCGACGGCACTGCCACTGGGTCCCTCATAGTACAATAAAGTGTCTCTGGCGTTGGTGGCGCGCACCCAACGTCAAACACACCGTCGTAACATGTGGGGCCCTGGGCCTGTACCGCCAGCCGCAAGAGAGTTTCCCCATCCCCCCCCCAGCTCAAACAGTGCTCTACCACTTGCAAAATTATCTCTCACAGCTCCACCTCTGTTTAGTCTATGCGCTGACATCCTTCAATGCCTGGCACTGACAATACCAATTTGTTGACATGTGTGATGCTAGTTAAAATAGTGTCCTATATTGACACCAGTAAATACTTAGCGCCAAATTACTATGTCTGAAACTCAGCAGAGGAGCCCACCCCTGTACCTAAGTATGCCACTCTTTTTTTTTTTGGTTTTGTTGTTTTGCGAGACATTAACATCTATTTTTGTTTGGGGAGTACTAACTGTGTCAGACACTCCTTCCAATCGTCCTCCGCTGACCACTGTTGTGAATTCTGTTGTCGGGCTCCCTCCTGTGGTCATGAATGGTACTTCGGCTGGTTCTGTCCATGGACTTTCTCTGGTGGCTGTGGGTGTTTCTGAGTATCCTTCCACAGGTGACGAGGTTAATTCGTTAGCTGCTGCTCTATTTAACTCCACTTAGATCTTTGCTCCATGCCACCTGTCAATGTTCCAGTATTGGTCTAGTTCACTCCTGGATCGTTCTTGTGACCCGTCTTCCCAGCAGAAGCTAACTGACTGCTTGTTTTTTCCCTGGTATGTCATTTTTCTGTCCAGCTTGCTATTTTGATTTTTGTCTTGCTTGCTGGAAGCTCTGGGACGCAGAGGGAGCGCCTCCGCACCGTGAGTCGGTGCGGAGGGTCTTTTTGCGCCCTCTGCGTGGTCTTTTTGTAGGTTTTTGTGCTGACCGCAAAGCTACCTTTCCTATCCTCGGTCTGTTCAGTAAGTCGGGCCTCACTTTGCTTAATCTATTTCATCTCTGTGTTTGTATTTTCATCTTTACTCACAGTCATATGTGGGGGGCTGCCTTTTCCTTTGAGGAATTTCTCTGAGGCAAGGTAGGCTTTATTTTTCTATCTTTAGGGCTAGCTAGTTCCTTAGGCTGTGCCGAGTTGCATAGGGAGCGTTAGGAGCAATCCACGGCTATTTCTAGTGTGGTTGATAGGATTAGGGATTGCGGTCAGCAGAGTTCCCACGTCCCAGAGCTCGTCCTATATTATCAGTAACTATCAGGTCATTCCGTGTGCTCTTAACCACCAGGTCCATTGTTGTCCTGACCACCATGTCATAACAGACCACACCAATGCTGCCTGTGTACCCCTGCCATATAATCGAAGATGCTTTGAGTCTATTTTTTTAAATTTTAGGCCTACTAAGTGTGTCTGCGGTCCCTCCTTCCATTGTCCTCCACTGAGCACACCAATGCAGACAGTGTACCCATGTAACCTTTTTTAAACCTGCGTCGAGCCAACTTTGTGGTGTAAGGCCTACTAACAGTGTCTGGCAGCGCCACTCAATACAGCTGTCCTCTTTAAAAACATTACTTGCAATTATCAGGTTTTCAGCCTATCGGAATTTTACAACTGCAGTGGGGCTACTAGTTTGGTTGGGGCCTACTAACAGTGTCTGCCGTTCCAAGGTGTTCTCCTGGTTGCCTTTCCTGAGCTTCTATCTTGAGGCTCTTGTTAAATAGTTGTTAAACGGAACAACTGCATTTGGCCTATTAGTTGGGTTGGGGCCTACTAATGGTGTCTGCCGCTCCTTGCTGTTCTCCTGGTTTCCTGTCCTGAACTTCCTTTTTCAGGCTCTCGTTAAGTAGTTGTTAATATTACACTGAATTTGGCCAACTTATGTGGTTGGGGCCTACTAACAGTGTATGCCGCTCTGTGCTGTTCTCCTGGTTTCCTGTCCTGAAATTCCATTTTCAGGCTCTCGTTAAGTAGTTGTTGAAACAACACTGCATTAGGCCTACAAGTTGGGTCTGGGTTGTAGAGACTGTGTCTGCCGCTCCAAGGTGTTCTCCAGGTTGCCACATAATCGAAGTTGCATTGAGCCTATTTTGTTATTTTTGGCCTACTAAGTCTGTCTGTGGTCCCTCCTTCCAATAGTCCTCCACTGACCACACCAATGCTGCATGTGTACCCCTGGAACCTATTTAAAAGTGCACAGAGCCTACTTTTTTTTATTTTAGGCCTACTAAGTGTTTCTGCGGTCCCTCCTGTTGTGAAGTCAGCTTTTTGGCTCCCTGAAGTGGTTGTAGAGGGTATTGCAGTTGTGCCTGGACTGCAGGAGTGGACAGGTGTATCTACTAATTGCAAAACTGACTGGGGTATATAGCTTTGCAGGATCCTTTGGTCGGTGCCAGTTGTCCATTGTTCTGGAAGGATTCACCTTCCTGCTGGTCTCTCCAGTTTGCTGTGCTTTTCTACAAAGATAAGTCCTGGTTTGGTTTTCGCTGTCCACCTGCAGTGGACATTATAGTTCTGTGCATTTTCATGTTTTTGTTTTGTCCTGCTTAGTCTGTGAAGGATTTTTTGCAGCTTAGATATTTTTCTGGAGATGCAGACATACCCCCCATGTCTTTAGTCAGATGTGGTGATCTGTATTTTCTGCGGTGGATATTTTCTAGTGTTTTTATACTGACCGCATAGTACGCTGTTCTATTCTTTCTTTTTAGCTAGTATGGCCTCCTATGCTAAAATCTGATTTCATATCTGCGCATGTTACTTCCCTCTCCTTTCACAGTCAATATTTGTGGGGGGCTATCTATCCTTTGGGGAATTTCTCTGAGGCAAGATAGGTTTGCTGTTTCTGTCTTCAGGGGTAGTTAGATCTTAGGCTGTGCCGAGGGGTCTAGGGAGTGTTAGGTACCCCCCACGGCTACTTCTAGTTGCGCTGCTAGGTTCAGGGTTTGCGGTCAGTACAGGGACCACCTTCTCTAGAGTCCGTCTCATGCTGCTCCTAGGCCACCAGATCATAACAGTACAACTGGCCAACAATGAGTTAATTGCATCTCAGAAGAAGGGCGGAAAGCTTTTGAGCCTTTTTTTTTCCTTAGCCTGATTGGTATTTTCCTCCCTCTTTACCTCTGGGTGGCTACGGAGTCTAGTAGTAACATGAATGTTCAGAAGTTAGTTTCTCGGGTGGATCAGCTTGCTGCTAGGGTACAGGGTATTCCCGATTTATTCTTTGGTGACAGATCCAAATTTTTGAGTTTCAAAAATAACTGTAAACTCTTTTTTGCATTAAGACCCCGGTCTTCTAGTGATCCAATTCAGCAGGTTAAAATCATCATATCTCTGCTGCGTGGTGACCCACAGGATTGGGCATTTTCCCTGGAATCTGGCAATCCTGCTTTGCTTAATGTTGATTTGTTCTTTCAGGCATTGGGGTTGTTGTATGATGAGCCCAATTCTGTGGATCAGGCTGAAAAAAATCTTGTTAGCCCTGTGTCAAGGTCAAGAAGCGGCAGAATTGCATTGCCAGAAATTTAGAAAATGGTCTGTACTGACTAAATGGAATGAGGATGCCTTGGTGGCAATTTTCAGAAAGGGTCTTTCTGAATCCGTTAAAGAGGTTATGGTGGGGTTCCCCACGCCTGCTGGTCTGAGTGATTCTATGTCTCTGGCCATTCAGATTGATTGGCGCTTGCGCGAGCGCAGAGTTGTGCAACTGTGGCGTTGCCCTCTGAGCGGAGCCCTGAGCCTATGCAGTGTGATAGGATTTTGTCTAGAGCTGAACGTCAAACATTCAGGCATCAGAATAGGTTGTGTTTTTACTGCGGCGATTCTGCTCATGTTATTTCTGATTGCCCTAAGCGTACTAAGAGAATCGCTAGTTCTGTTGCCATCAGTACTATACAACCTAAATTTCTGTTATCCGTGACCTTGATCTGCTCATTATCATCATTTTCTGTCATGGCATTTGTGGATTCAGGCGTCGCTCTGAATTTGATGGACTTAGAATTTGCCAGACGTTGTGGTTTTCCCTTGCAGCCTTTGTAGAACCCTATTCCTTTGAGGGGCATTGGTGCTACACCGTTATCTAAAAATAAACCTCAGTTTTGGACACAGCTGACATGGCGCCAGCCCATCAGGAAGATTGTCGTTTTCTGGTGTTGCATAACTTGCATGATGATATTGTGCTGGGTTTTCCATGGTTGCAGCTACATAATCCGGTGTTAGATTGGAAATCCATGTCTGTGACTAGTTGGGGTTGTCAGAGGGTTCATGATCAGGTTCCTTTGATGTCAATTTCCTCTTCCCCCTCTTCTGAAGTTCCTGAGTTTTTGTCTGACTTCCAGAATGTATTCGATGAGCCCAAATCCAGTTCCCTTCCACCGCATAGGGACTGTGATTGTGCTATTGACTTGATTCCAGGTTGTAAGTTCCCTAAGGGCCGACTTTTCAACCTGTCTGTGCCTGAACATACCGCCATGAGGAGCTATATTAAGGAGTCTTTGGATTGGGTTGGGGCCTACTAACGGTGTATGCCGCTCCGTGCTGTTCTCCTGGTTTCCTGTCCTGAACTTCCATTTTCAAGGTTCTCCAGGTTGCCTTTCCCTAGCTTCTATCTTCAGGCTCTCGTTAAATTGTTTTTTAATATAACACTGCATTTGGCCTACTTATTTTGTTGGCCCTACTAACGGTGTCTGCCGCTCCTTGATGTTCTCCTACACTGAACAAACCAGTGCCGCCTGTTTACTTCTGTTACCAATTTTGAACTGCATTTAGCCTACTTACTGATTTGGGCCTACTCACTGTGTCAGCCTCTCATTACAGTTGTACTCCACTGAACAAAGGGATAGGTGCAACCAAAACCAGTATATGGATGAAAGCAAGATGTAACACCAGACAGGAAGTATATATTAAAAAAACGCCTTTATTGAATACAGTGGCAATAAGATGTATATTTTACATACTCATAAAAAATCCACACGAGGAAAAAACAAAAAATGACAATAATATAAAAATTAAGAGATTATAAAAGACCTAGAATAAAGGCTGACCCCAACAGTATATATAAGACAAGGGGTGTAGCTCCCACAGAATGTATATAGCCCAACTGAAGACTTATAAAAATAAGCAACACAAAAAGTCCGTATATATATATATATATATATATATGCTAGACTGCCAAAGTGCAACGTGCCAAAACATATACATGAGAAAATATAAAAAGGGGAAACACAAATATCAACAGTGTGCAAAAATAAAGTGCCAATAATGCAACAACATTTACCAAGATTGGTGAGAAACTAAGCACAAAAATACGGTCTATTCAGACTAGCTACTTGCTATGAAGCAAAAAAGCAGAACAAAAAGTGCCAAAGTGCAATATAGCCTGAACGGCAGAAAAAGTGCGCAGTACAATATTAAATACGGGAAATAATGTCACTCTATTTGTTGGGGGCAGTAGGAATCACTCAAATCCACCATTGACCAAGAGGATCACAGCAGCCTGAATAATCCTAGCATGTAAAATGGTAATATGGGGAGCACACTATACCTCAATTATACGACCAGATCAGCGGGGTCAGCCCAGTCCTCATGCGAACGCGCCCCGACGCGCGTTTCGGATATTAATCCTTCGTCAGGGGGGTGGCTATTAAGGCGCAGGAGCGCCGTTATATAATGTCCCCTTAACTAGCGCCACGGCCCGGGTGTAGGTGGCGCATGCGCGGTCCCTTCATTCCGGCACTTCCGCCGACCGCGTCATGCCGCCGGACGTACGAGGGCAGAGTACCCGACGTCTCCATAGCAGCAAAGACGCGGAACGGCCGAGTCCCTTCATGCCGACCGGGCATGCGCACCACCAGAGGCCGCGTCTAGGTAGTTATGGTAACGCACTTGGACCGCAAACTTCTGAGGGAAAATAACTAGGAAGTGGAATATTGTGACATTATCAAGGCAAGACCATCCATATAATATGGGTGAGGAAGATCATAAAAATTATTAGAAAAGGGGGAATAACAAGTATTAAATAATAAAAAAATATATAAATATATATATTAATTGATTAACCCCAGATGGGCCAAGGCGGCATATACCCCAAAGGAATAACAAGGAAATGAAATATCCAATGATCCAAATACCCTATATTGATATTATAAGAATGCTGCAGAAAAGAATAGGGGGTACTATAACAAACAATGCAGTAAATATAAAGAAACCCCACTGACATATCCTAGTGGCTATATACATACAGCTAAAAAGATGTCACATATATCACTCTGATACCATATTAAAGTAATGTTTTTATAAACATATATATGTATATATAGTATATCTAAATTTATTTTAACACAGCCATCCAACGAGTCCAGATCACAAGAAGTTTCTCCAGAACAGCAGACACCATGATGGACGACGCATCCCACAGCTGCATGGAATCAAGACAGGTAAGTAGATCACTAAAGGAAAATAAATAGGAAAAATTAAAAAAGGAACCAGATAAAGGGACATAAATAAATAAAAAAGATAAAAATCTAAAAATACATCTATAAAAACACACAATAGCCGAAAAATAACAAAAGATAAAATATACATATAATCTGATGGTCAAATTTAAAGAAATGGGGCAAAACTTATATTTTCGTTTAACCCCTTTGGTGTAACTGTATCCAGCAACCAAATCCACTTAGTTTCAAGTTTAGCAAGTGGTACACCAATTTCCCCACCACGTTCATTTGGAGTGATGGTGTCAATTCCCACAAATTTTAGGCCTGAGGGGTCACTCTTATGGTGGATTTTAAAGTGCTTTGGCAAAGTCTTCAATTCTGATATGTTCTCAACCGTCTCGGCAGCCATTATACCTCTTACGTGTTCACGAACACGTACTTTGAATTGCCTTGTTGTCATTCCCACATAAATTAATGAACATGGGCACACCGCATAGTAAATTACCGCCTTTGTGGCACATGTAATAGCGTGTTTGATCTTGAAAGTCCGAGTCCCACTGGAATCAGTGAATGTTTCGGCCCGTACTACATTTGAACAGGCTACACATTTACCACATGCTTTACATCCATTTTTTGGTGTGCCGTTGTCCAGAAACGTGGGAATTGTTGGTTTACAATCATAATGGCTTTTAACCAAATAGTCACCCAAGTTCTTGGATCTCCGATACGTGATGTTCGGACCCTTACCCACATATTGAGACAAGATGGGATCGGATTGTAATATGCCCCAGGATCTAGAGAGTAACGATCTCATCATTTCAGTTTGGCCGTTATACTGGGTAATGAATCTCACCTTCTGATTGGATTTTTGGGGGCGACTCCCGTATAGGGCCTCATGACGTGTTGTATGCTTAGCTCTGTTGTAGCCCCTCTTGATGGAACGCCGACTATACCCCTGCTCAATGAATCTCTCCTTCAATAGAATCGACTGTTCTTCAAAGTCGACGTCATTGGAGCATATTCTCCGTAGTCGTAGGAATTGACCAATTGGAATAGCATTGACCATTGGAGGGGGGTGAGATGAGGTTGCATGTAACAAAGTATTAGCCGCTGTGCTTTTGCGGAACATATTTGTGGAGAGACAGTTGTCAGCGTCCCTATTCACACGTACGTCCAAGAATTCCATCTCGTCAGTGTGGACCTTATATGTCAGATGTAAATTGCGTGAGTTGTGGTTCAACTGTCCCATGAATTCTTGTAATGCGTCTACAGGACCTTGCCAAATAAAAAATATGTCATCGATGAACCGCACCCACAACGGGATGCGGTCCACCGAAGGCATAAGTCCTAACATAAAGATGTCCCTCTCCCACAGCCCCAGGAACAAATTTGCATAAGATGGTGCAAATGAAGCACCCATTGCAGTGCCCTGGAGCTGTAGGTAGAGGGACCCCTTAAATAAAAAGAAATTATGAGACAACGAGAACTCAAGCAGCCGAACCACAAACTCCCTCATAGACTCGGGTAGTACTGAGGACTCCAAGTAATACTTGACTGCCTGAACCCCGTCATCATGGCGGATATTAGTGTAGAGGCTCTCCACGTCACAGGACACCAGGAGAGTCCCCACACCAACATGTAGCCCATCAATCTTTTTAAGAAAATCGTTTGTGTCTTTTATATGAGAAGGGAGTTCAGTGACCATTGGCTGCAATTTAGAGTCTATGAATCTATTAATTTTCTCCAAATAATTTCCACAACCGGAAATTATAGGTCTACCAGGTGGTTTGGACTGATTTTTGTGAACCTTTGGTAATAGGTATAAGGTAGGTATTGTTGGTTCAGGTACACACAAGGCTACGAATAGTTCCTTGGTGATAGTATTTGATTCAAGGGCTGTTTTAAGGATTATTTCTAGTTCCCCTTTGAACTTGGCGAGTGGGTTGAAGGTCATTTTTCTATAGCATACACTATCCCCCAACTGCCGGAAAGCCTCACCCTCATACAAGGTTTTAGGCCATATCACGATATTCCCCCCCTTGTCGGCGGGTTTAAACACCACGTCCTTCAAATCCTGCAATCCACGGAGTGCAATAATCTCCTTGTTACTCAAATTTTCACCATTAGGAAAACGTGGTATATGATCAAAATCTTTACTCACCGTCCTCACAAATACGGCAATCGTGGGACAAGCCGACAAAGGAGGGAATTTACGCGATTTAGGCCGGATAGAGGGCGGAACCTTACCTCCAATAGGTTCGTTGTGTTCTTTAGCCAATTCCTCAAGTATGATCAGTGCCTCCTGTTCCGCCTCTGTGGGAAACAATTGTGATGTACCCTCATTATGAAACAGTTTTTTGAACAGGAGCTTCCTGGCAAATAAATGTAAATCTTTTATCGCAGTAAATTTATTAAATTGAGCTACAGGACAGAACATGAGGCCTTTTTGAAGGATGTCAATCTCTATATTGGTTAACACATGATTACTCAAATTAATCACCTTAAGATTTGGGTTTCCTGGAGAATATCCAAAGTTACGTTTGGCGGGTGCATAACGAGGTTCACGTTTCCGTTTTGGTGTTGATGCAATTGATGCAACCACAGAGGCAGAACAAGAGGCACCAGAAACATCACTCGGGGCTAAATTAGAGGAGACTGAGGCACTCCGTTCATGGCCTCCACCATTAGTGTTGGGTCTGCGCCAATTTATAGACCTTTCCAATGGCGAAATCCTTTTGATCCCTGAGTAGTTTACTGGTTTGATTTATACGGATATCCTTGATCCATTGGTCCATAAGCTTCTCCAGCTGACCATCCAGTGTACCAATCTGTTCGGTGGACAGGCATGCCTTGGCCTTAATGTACATATCATCCAACGTTTTATCTGTCTCCATCAAGTTCTTGGAGTTATATCTGACCAGAAGTTCCATCAATTGTCTAGAGGTCTGATTACACACTTCCTCCCAGTTCTTGATGAATTCCTCGTCACCCACAGGGAAGGATGGAGTGACGTGTATCCGCAGACCCCTTGGGATCAAATTGTGCTGGATATAGTTCTCTAGAAATGCTCTGCTCCACCAGCAGCGAGTTCTTTTGTGAGTGAGGTTTTTGATATTTTTAAAAATTTCATCAAAATTTGAACCATCAGTATTATTAGGTGCCACATCATTATTAGAAAATACCGCGTTTATTTGTCCCTGCCAAGATGCCTCTCTTGACTTAAAATCCATATCCAGCTGCGGAAGAAAAGGCCTGTGCAAAACACAGTAATACAAGTTTAAACAAATCCACAGAACACAATGGTATTATATTTGCATACGCATGTCAGCATAGGCCATAATCTATGTAAAATAATCTTGTGAAAGTGACCAGTGCGCTGTGGAAGGAATTGTGGAAAACCCACTTGACTAGGGATAGGTGCAACCAAAACCAGTATATGGATGAAAGCAAGATGTAACACCAGACAGGAAGTATATATTAAAAAAACGCCTTTATTGAATACAGTGGCAATAAGATGTATATTTTACATACTCATAAAAAATCCACACGAGGAAAAAACAAAAAATGACAATAATATAAAAATTAAGAGATTATAAAAGACCTAGAATAAAGGCTGACCCCAACAGTATATATAAGACAAGGGGTGTAGCTCCCACAGAATGTATATAGCCCAACTGAAGACTTATAAAAATAAGCAACACAAAAAGTCCGTATATATATATATATATATATATATATATATATGCTAGACTGCCAAAGTGCAACGTGCCAAAATATATACATGAGAAAATATAAAAAGGGGAAACACAAATATCAACAGTGTGCAAAAATAAAGTGCCAATAATGCAACAACATTTACCAAGATTGGTGAGAAACTAAGCACAAAAATACGGTCTATTCAGACTAGCTACTTGCTATGAAGCAAAAAAGCAGAACAAAAAGTGCCAAAGTGCAATATAGCCTGAACGGCAGAAAAAGTGCGCAGTACAATATTAAATACGGGAAATAATGTCACTATTTGTTGGGGGCAGTAGGAATCACTCAAATCCACCATTGACCAAGAGGATCACAGCAGCCTGAATAATCCTAGCATGTAAAATGGTAATATGGGGAGCACACTATACCTCAAGTGATATATGTGACATCTTTTTAGCTGTATGTATATAGCCACTAGGATATCTGTCAGTGGGGTTTCTTTATATTTACTGCATTGTTTGTTGTAGTACCCCCTATTCTTTTCTGCATTGCACTTTGGCACTTTTTGTTCTGCTTTTTTGCTTCATAGCAAGTAGCTAGTCTGAATAGACCGTATTTTTGTGCTTAGTTTCTCACCAATCTTGGTAAATGTTGTTGCATTATTGGCACTTTATTTTTGCACACTGTTGATATTTGTGTTTCCCCTTTTTATATTTTCTCATGTATATATTTTGCCACGTTGCACTTTGGCAGTCTAGCATATATACAGTGGGGCAAAAAAGTATTTAGTCAGTCAGCAATAGTGCAAGTTCCACCACTTAAAAAGATGAGAGGCGTCTGTAATTTACATCATAGGTAGACCTCAACTATGGGAGACAAACTGAGAAAAAAAAAATCCAGAAAATCACATTGTCTGTTTTTTTAACATTTTATTTGCATATTATGGTGGAAAATAAGTATTTGGTCAGAAACAAAATTTCATCTCAATACTTTGTAATATATCCTTTGTTGGCAATGACAGGTCAAACGTTTTCTGTAAGTCTTCACAAGGTTGCCACACACTGTTGTTGGTATGTTGGCCCATTCCTCCATGCAGATCTCCTCTAGAGCAGTGATGTTTTTGGCTTTTCGCTTGGCAACACGGACTTTCAACTCCCTCCAAAGGTTTTCTATAGGGTTGAGATCTGAAGACTGGCTAGGCCACTCCAGGACCTTGAAATGCTTCTTACGAAGCCACTCCTTCATTGCCCTGGCGGTGTGCTTTGGATCATTGTCATGTTGAAAGACCCAGCCACGTTTCATCTTCAATGCCCTTGCTGATGGAAGGAGGTTTGCACTCAAAATCTCACGATACATGGCCCCATTCATTCTTTCATGTACCCGGATCAGTCATCCTGGCCCCTTTGCAGAGAAACAGCCCCAAAGCATGATGTTTCCACCACCATGCTTTACAGTAGGTATGGTGTTTGATGGATGCAACTCAGTATTCTTTTTCCTCCAAACACGACAAGTTGTGTTTCTACCAAACAGTTCCAGTTTGGTTTCATCAGACCATAGGACATTCTCCCAAAACTCCTCTGGATCATCCAAATGCTCTCTAGCAAACTTCAGACGGACCCGGACATGTACTGGCTTAAGCAGTGGGACACGTCTGGCACTGTAGGATCTGAGTCCATGGTGGCGTAGTGTGTTACTTATGGTAGGCCTTGTTACATTGGTCCCAGCTCTCTGCAGTTCATTCACTAGGTCCCCCCGCGTGGTTCTGGGATTTTTGCTCACCGTTCTTGTGATCATTCTGACCCCACAGGGTGGGATTTTGCGTGGAGCCCCAGATCTAGGGAGATTATCAGTGGTCTTGTATGTCTTCCATTTTCTAATTATTGCTCCCACTGTTGATTTCTTCACTCCAAGCTGGTTGGCTATTGCAGATTCAGTCTTCCCAGCCAGGTGCAGGGCTACAATTTTGTTTCTGGTGTCCTTTGACAGCTCTTTGGTCTTCACCATAGTGGAGTTTGGAGTCAGACTGTTTGAGGGTGTGCACAGGTGTCTTTTTATACTGATAACAAGTTTAAACAGGTGCCATTACTACAGGTAATGAGTGGAGGAAAGAGGAGACTCTTAAAGAAGAAGTTACAGGTCTGTGAGAGCCAGAAATCTTGCTTGTTTGTTTCTGACCAAATACTTATTTTCCACCATAATATGCAAATAAAATGATAAAAAAAACAGACAATGTGATTTTCTGTTTTTTTTTTCTCAGTTTGTCTCCCATAGTTGAGGTCTACCTATGATGTAAATTACAGACGCCTCTCATCTTTTTAAGTGGTGGAACTTGCACTATTGCTGACTGACTAAATACTTTTTTGCCCCACTGTATATATATACGGACTTTTTGTGTTGCTTATTTTTATAAGTCTTCAGTTGGGCTATATACATTCTGTGGGAGCTACACCCCTTGTCTTATATATACTGTTGGGGTCAGCCTTTATTCTAGGTCTTTTATAATCTCTTAATTTTTATATTATTGTCATTTTTTGTTTTTTCCTTGTGTGGATTTTTTATGAGTATGTAAAATATACATCTTATTGCCACTGTATTCAATAAAGGCGTTTTTTTAATATATACTTCCTGTCTGGTGTTACATCTTGCTTTCATCCATATACTGGTTTTGGTTGCACCTATCCCTAGTCAAGTGGGTTTTCCACAATTCCTTCCACAGCGCACTGGTCACTTTCACAAGATTATTTTACATAGATTATGGCCTATGCTGACATGCGTATGCAAATATAATACCATTGTGTTCTGTGGATTTGTTTAAACTTGTTTCCACTGAACAAAGCAATGCACCCTGGTTAGTCCTGTTACCAATTTTGAACTGCATTTAGCCCACTTTATTATTTGGGCCTATATCTGTGTTTCCTCCTCATCCTGCCCATTGCCCAGCCAGTGATAGAGGAGTCTGCTGGTACATTGACCCATAACGCAACATTCCCCGTGCACGCTACACAGCAAGAATGTGACCCTGCTGAAAGTCAGGTTCCCCTTCCCGCATACCATACCACCTTACACGGGGACAAAGAGGAAGGTGCAGATGAAAGTGCAGGTTCCTTCATCAGGTGGGGGGGGGGGGGAACTCGTTGGCGACGTCACTGGCACAGGGCCCCTCATAGTACGCAAAAGTGTCGCTGCCGGTGGGAGGCGCCCCCGCCGTGCAAACACTCCGCCGTACTTTGAGGGGTCCTGTGCCAGTGCCAATGCCAACGAGTGGGCCCCCCCTGCTTGCTCAGGATCACAGCACTTGCAAAGTTTAAATACATACCTCTCCCTGCTCCACTGCCATGACGTGGTCCAGATTTCCTGGGCCCACTAAATACTTGAACCAGCCCTACCCCCCACAACTTTAGCCAAATGACCCCCAATTTCCAATGCCTTACTATTATTATAAGGTAAATTAAGATTGACAAGCTTCAGTAACAAGAATGGATGTTTTTGCCATTAAAATGGGCACTGTACGTGTTTTCCTGGCCTCCACTCACTGCCGACTATGCTTCCCCATTGACTTGCATTGGGTTTCGTGTTTCGGTCGATCCCCGACTTTTCGCGATAATCGGCCGATTTCACTCGACTCGACATTTGAGATAGTCGGGTTTCGCAAAACCCGACTCGACCCTAAAAAACTAAAAGTCGCTCAACCCTAATCATAATTGTTGGCTTTTTGATTGGGCCACGGCCGCGCTACTAATGAATATATTATTTTTCTCTTGAGACACCCTGTGTTAAGGTTCTCATGGATAGATACCATCAGGCCACAATTAACATCTCGCCTCCAAGACCTGGAGGTGCCAAATGTTACCTTTCTTCTTGGCTTCCCGTAGGACTCCCTGGTGAGATTGGGGACAGAGTCTACTTGTCCCAGGAAAGTACATATTAACACCTGGGTGCGACCTGCAGCTTTTCAAGACAGATGTTACATTATTGCCAGTGACACAATAAATCTATGCATAGTCCACTGCACACATATATACTAATATATATACACACACACACATTTCACCACAGTGCATGTTGTATGTCACATGGTACATGTTGCATGGTGCATGTCGTATGTTGCATGGTGTGTGTTGTATGGTGTATGTTGTGTGTTGTATGTGCACACACTCTAGACGAGTCCAGCTCTGCTACATCTGGATGCCTGACATCCAGATGTAGCAGAGCCTGTAGATGATCACCGGCGATAACTCTCCAGCGATCACCTACACTGCAGCGTTCTGACAATCAGCTGATCAGCTGTGGGTGAGAACCAGATTAGTGACCAGAGATAACTCCCGGTCACGTGCACGGCAGTTATCGCGATAAGTTATCGCGAGAACTGCAGTGGACGAGGGACTTCTGGCGGCGGGACTGATGAGCCAGCATGAACATGCGTAGTAAGCTGCGGTTGCGCAGTTACTACGCATGTGACTAATCATTAGGTGCGGTTTTACCGCATCTAATGATTGTCTATGGTAAATTTATAGCGCGGCGACGGAGCGTTGCCACATTGTAAGCAGACATGCTGCGTTCTGAAAAGACGCGCCGCATGTCCGTTTACGCGGGCCTGCCGCCTGCATGTTTTACCACATAGTGGAGACGGGATTTCATGAAATCCCCTCTACTATGCTGTAACATCTGGACGTTGTTTGACGCTGCGGCTCTACGCAGCGTCAAACACGCAGCGTTTCCTGAATGTGGAAACATACCCTAACACTGGTGATCACTGTATTACCTGTACACTAACACTATATACAGAGCGCCTGTGTATAATGTCACTAATGATCACTGTATTACCAGTACAATTACACTATACACAGAGCTCCTGTGTATAATGTCACTGGTGATCAATGTATTACCAGTACACTGACACTACAGTATATATACAGAGATCCTGTGTATAATGTCACTGTTGATCCCTGTATTACCAATACACTGACACTATATACAGAGCTCCTGTGTATAATGTCACTGGTGTTCACTGTATTACCTGTACACTGACACTATATACAGAGCTCCTGTGTATAATGTCACTGGTGATCACTGTATTAGCTGGACACTGACACTATACTGTACCCTATATACAGAGCTCCTGTGTATAATGTCACCAGTGATCACTGTAATAGCTGTACACTATGCACTATATACAGAGCTCCTGTGTATAATGTCACCAGTGATCACTGTATTACCTGTACACTGACACTATACACTATACTGTACACTATATACATAGCTCCTGTGGTATAATGGCACTTAGTATTGTCAGGACTAGTTTACATTATTATTCTCCTCACTGATTGGTACAGTACAGGACTAGCTTACACTACTCCTCTATGATTGGCACAGGACTAGCTTACACTACTATTCTCCTCTATGATTGGCACAGGACTAGCTTACATTACTATTCTCCTCTATGATTGGCACAGGACAAGCTTACATTACTATTCTCTATGATTGGCACAGGACTAGCTTACATTACTATTCTCCTCTATGATTGGCACAGGACACGCTTACATTACTATTCTCCTCTATGATTGGCACAGGACTAGCTTACATTACTATTCTCTATGATTGGCACAGGACTAGCTTACATTACTATTCTCTATGATTGGCACAGGACTAGCTTACATTACTATTCTCCTCTATGATTGGCACAGGATTAGCTTACATTACTATTCTCCTCTATGATTGGCACAGGACTAGCTTACACTACTATTCTCCTCTATGATTGGCACAGGATTAGCTTACACTACTATTCTCCTCTATGATTGGCACAGGACTAGCTTACATTACTATTCTCCTCTATGATTGGCACAGGACTAGCTTACACTACTATTCTCCTCTATGATTGGCACAGGATTAGCTTACACTACTATTCTCCTCTATGATTGGCACAGGACTAGCTTACATTACTATTCTCCTCTATGATTGGCACAGGACTAGCTTACATTACTATTCTCTATGATTGGCACAGGACTAGCTTACATTACTATTCTCCTCTATGATTGGCACAGGACTAGCTTACACTACTATTCTCCTCTATGATTGGCACAGGATTAGCTTACACTACTATTCTCCTCTATGATTGGCACAGGACTAGCTTACATTACTATTCTCCTCTATGATTGGCACAGGATTAGCTTACACTACTATTCTCCTCTATGATTGGCACAGGACTAGCTTACATTACTATTCTCCTCTATGATTGGCACAGGACTAGCTTACATTACTATTCTCCTCTATGATTGGCACAGGACTAGCTTACATTACTATTCTCTATGATTGGCACAGGACTAGCTTACATTACTATTCTCCTCTATGATTGGCACAGGACACGCTTACATTACTATTCTCCTCTATGATTGGCACAGGACTAGCTTACACTACTATTCTCCCCTATGATTGGCACAGGACTAGCTTACACTACTATTCTCCTCTATGATTGGCACAGGACTAGCTTACACTACTATTCTCCTCTATGATTGGCACAGGACTAGCTTACATTACTATTCTCCTCTATGATTGGCACAGGACTAGCTTACATTACTATTCTCCTCTATGATTGGCACAGGACTAGCTTACATTACTATTCTCTATGATTGGCACAGGACTAGCTTACATTACTATTCTCCTCTATGATTGGCACAGGACACGCTTACATTACTATTCTCCTCTATGATTGGCACAGGACTAGCTTACACTACTATTCTCCCCTATGATTGGCACAGGACTAGCTTACACTACTATTCTCCTCTATGATTGGCACAGGACTAGCTTACACTACTATTCTCCTCTATGATTGGCACAGGACTAGCTTACATTACTATTCTCCTCTATGATTGGCACAGGACTAGCTTACATTACTATTCTCTATGATTGGCACAGGACTAGCTTACATTACTATTCTCCTCTATGATTGGCACAGGACTAGCTTACATTACTATTCTCCTCTATGATTGGCACAGGACTAGCTTACATTACTATTCTCCTCTATGATTGGCACAGCACTAGCCATACACTACTCTATGATTGGCACTGCTGCCACTAGTCTTGCTCTTTGAGCATTCATACTGCACAGTGCTCAGCATTTCCCCCAATAAACACTTCACACAATCCACAGCGGCCCCTAGTGGCCACATGTTAGATCCACTCTCCGGCCAAGCCGGCTCTGGCAGCCTCCGATTGGCTAATTACAGCCTCTCCCACACGCGCCCTACGTTTATTGTTAGGATTGGGGCTCATCACGTGAAGGGGGCGTGTCCTCACCGCAGCTGGAGCCCCCGGGGTCGCGCAGGCGCTTTCGTAGGCGGGGACTCTGGGGAGATCCGGGTTTGTGGACGAGCATGACGTGTACAACCGAACCAAAACAGAGCAGGTCCTGCACAGCGGAGGCGGCCGGCGGAGTCCTGTACAGAGGTGAGGGCTCCGCACACTGCCGGGACCCGGCCTGTATGGGGCGCATAGTCAGCGCTGCTGGATGTTCCTTCAGGGGTTTCTGTTATTATAGCGATCATTTTCTACCCTTCCTGCACTGTGGGTGTGCAAGGTATGCTGTATACTGGGTATGCTGTGCACGGTGGGGGTATGCTGTATACTGGGTATGCTGTGCACGGTGGGGGTATGCTGTATGCTGAGGAAGATGTATGATAGGTATGCTGTGCACGGTGGGGGTATGCTGTATACTGGGTATGGTGTGTATACTGTATACTGGGTATGCTGTGCACGGTGGGGGTATGCTGTATGCTAGGTATGCTGTATACTCGGTATGCTGTCTATGGTGGGGGTATGCTGGGCATAGTGGGTATGCTGGGTAAGATGTATGATAGGTATGGTGTGCACTGTGGGGTATGCTGTGTATAGTGGATATGCTGGGTAAGGTGTATGGTAGGTATGCTGTGCACGGTGGGGGTATGCTGTATACTGGGTATGCTGTGCACGGTGGGGGTATGCTGTATGCTAGGTATAGTGGGTATGCTGAGGAAGATGTATGATAGGTATGCTGTGCACGGTGGGGGTATGCTGTATACTGGGTATGGTGTGTATACTGTATACTGGGTATGCTGTGCACGGTGGGGGTATGCTGTATACTGGGTATGCTGTGCACGGTGGGGGTATGCTGTATGCTGTATACTCGGTATGCTGTCTATGGTGGGGGTATGCTGGGCATAGTGGGTATGCTGGGTAAGATGTATGATAGGTATGGTGTGCACTGTGGGGTATGCTGTGCATAGTGGATATGCTGGGTAAGGTGTATGGTAGGTATGCTGTGCACGGTGGGGTATGCTGTGCATAGTGGTATGGTGTATGCTAGGCATGGTGGATGTGATGTGTATGATGAGGTATGGTGGGTATGCTGGGCATAGTGTATATGCTGTGCATGGTGGGTATGCTGGATATGTATGTAATACCTGGAGGTCCTGTCATTGCGTCACCTGACCCATTATACCTTATGCCACCTGTCAGTTTCCAGTGAGACAGTAGATTTCCTATGCTGAGGGATTCTACACTGATCACTACTGCCCCCACTTGTCAGCACCTGGTGAGATCACCGCCCAAGGACCAATTAGGCGATGCAGACTTAAATTATATTTCCTCGAATATCCTTGGAGTTATTTACATGATTATGGTGACTTTTGTGCTTTATATGGAAAACTTAAAGGGGTTGTCCACTCCTTGGACAACTCCTTATTAAATGCTATAGTCCCCATCTCCTCGCCTCCCATGACGACGCCAGGTTTGATGACCGCATGACACTGGCTGCAGAGCTCACATGGTATTTCGATCAGCGGCTGCTCATGGCCTGCAGTGCTTGTACCTCCCCCCGAGAGTCACCTGGAGGAAGTGAGAGCTCAGTAGCGTCTGCTACGGCGCAGAGACTCACCAGCACCTGCACAGAAGAACGATGAAGACTCTGCACGTAGAAGGGCGGGTAAGGCTCATGTAACTGAGCAAGGGGCCGGCGCATGCGCGGGATTACAGTGCCGCAACTGCACAACAGGTCAATGTGACGTGCATCAGAAGGGGGGTGCCATTATAATGGAGGCAGGGATATCTTCCAGGCACCACACGACCCGGAGCCTGGAAGAAATCATTGACGGAAAACATTATAACTGTATTTCTCAAGATCTACACTGCTGCTATGAGGCATACAGGTAAGAATTGTTAAACCATTCCATTACCTGTATGCCCATAGTAATAGCTCAAAATCGTCCAGGGGTGACAGATTCCCTTTAAGAAGGAGCGTCTCAGAAGTGAACAGCCCTTTTAAACAGGACCTGTCATAAGTAGAGAGTTCTTGCTCTTATTTTATACGCACTACTTCCTAAGTGTTCCAGTTGCGTTTTTTTTTGTTTTTTTATCTGCCATATGGTTCCAGTTGCATGGGCCGTTTTTATATTTAGTGCTATTTAGTCTGGTCCTCACAAGAGGATGTTTCTCTCAAGGTAATCATGCAGAGGAGCCTAAAGACACCACTACAGAAGAGGATCCTATGAGCCACGCTCCTCTTGTTAAACACCTAGGACTGCGCATGTCTCCCCCTTTGATGTAAGCCCACATCAAAGCCCGTGACTTGTCAGCTGTTATGTACAGCTGACATGTGCGTGCAATAGCGGCAGGTGGAATCGCGATCCACCTGCCACTATTAACCTGTTAAATGACGCTGTCAAATGCTGACAGCAGCATTTAAAGAGAATCTGTCACTTCAAATTGGCGGGATATGTAAATGCCTTTTTTCTGGTCCGATAGGCGGCGTTTCGTCTTCATTTCTCCACCCCATCCGTCCCTTTTGTCCGCAATGTGTTCAAGAATTGGAGTACTTGTCCTCCATAGTTCGTGCGTGCGCAATGCAATCTTCGCCCACGCAGTATGCTTTGCCCAACTGTGGGCAAAGCCGAAAAGCATTACTGCGCATGCGCACCATGTCCCAGAACACAGCAAAATACTTCCGGGACATAGGGCGCATGCATAGTAATGCTTTTTGGCTTTGCCCGCAGTTGGGCAAAGTATACTGTGCGACCGAAGATTGCATTACGCACGCGTGAACTATGGAGAACAAGTACTCTAATTCTCTAACACATTGCGGACAACAGGGACGAGAGATTAAGACCAAACGCCGCCCATCGGACCAGAAAAAGGGCATTTACGTATATCACCAATTTGAGGTAAGATTCCCTTTAATTAGCGCTTCCAGCCATCGGGCCGGAAATGCGCACATCGCTGCCCCCAGTCACATGATCGGGGGTCAGTGATTCGTCAGCATGACAACCAGAGGTCTCCTTGAGACCTCTATGGTTGTTGATGCCGGATTGCTATGAGTGCCACCCTGTGGTCGGCGCTCATAGCAAGTCTGTAATTCTACTACATAGGAGCGATCTATGCATCACTCCTATGTAGCAAAGCCGATCGAGTTGTGCCAGCTTCTAGTCTCCCATGGAAAAAAAACTCAAAACGCCAGAATTACTTTTTTTGGTCGCTGCAGCATTGCTTTAATATCCAATAGTGGGCGATCAAAACAATGTATCTTTACTAAAATGGTATCATTAAAAACAGTTCTGCGCACAAAAAACTAGCCCTCACCCGACCTGAGATCCTTAAAAATGGAGACGCTACGGGTATCGGAAAATTGCGCAATTTTTTTTCTTTTTTTTAGCAAAGTTTGGAATAATTTTTCACCACTTAAATAAAAAGGAACATAGACATGTTTGGTGTCTATGAACTCGCAATGACCTGGAGAATCATAATGGCAGGTCAGTTTTAGCATTTAGTGAACCAAGCAAAAAAGCCAAACAAAAACAAGTGTGGGATTGCACTTTTTTTGCAATTTCACCACACTTGGAATTTATTTCCCATTTTCTAGTACAAGACATGGTAAAACCAATGGTGTTGTTAAAAAGTACAACGCGTCCCACAAAAAACAAGCCCTCACATGGCCAAATTAAGGGAAAAATAAAAAAAGTTATGGCTCTGGGAGGAGGGCAGCGAAAAACGATAATGTAAAAGGGCTCCGACATGAAGGGGTTAAAAATTAGCACTAAATAAAAACAAGTCCCATATCTATGGAACCACATGGTGGGTTTAAAGGTAATGTGTCTGTAGGATCATCCCTCATAAACAGTCTATATGGGCATACAGGTCATAGGAATCTGAACACAATGACACCTTTATATCTGCGATCTGATGTTTTATTCCAGAGAAATCCACACTTTCTTATATGCAAATGAGCTGTTAAGATCTATGGGCTGGTGTCACGACTGTTGTCGGGTGTCCCGGAATCAGGGGCTCCTTCCCTGTCCCTAACACTAGGGGCACCCTAGCTCGCCCTGTTCCTCGGATTATTTCTGATTGTGAAGACCCTGGGGCTACGTACCTTGTCTTGGTTCCTGAATCTACCCTCAGTCTGTACCCTTCCCCCACACAGGGAAGAGGGGAGTAGTAGTATACCGTAATACACCAACCAGACTAACAAGGTAATACAAACAGGGATAAAGGAAAATACTGATCATACAAATATACTCACATAAGTAACAGAGGGATGCATCGGGGAGTGGAGGATGGAGTTAAACCAAAGTAGGAGAAGGAGGGCGATTATCACACACTCAAAACCTAGCAACAGTCACCGATAAATCCACCAAACGCCTTCTCCAACAACAACCTCCAGCCATGCAGCAAATGTTAACTCTCACAATGAGTATTAGCCAGGGTCTAGTTTATATAAGAGAAGGAAGCGGCTAACAGTGCACAGCTGAGAGCCTAAAGGCAGGAAAGCTTCCAGGAGCTCTCAACTAAGCAGATTAACCCTTGCGCTGCCCCCAAAAATTTACACCTTGTAAGTAAGTAAGAATGTTAAAGGGACACTGTCACCTGAATTTGGAGGGAACAATCTTCAGCCACAGAGGCGGGGTTTTCGGGTGTTTGATTCACCCTTTCCTTACCCACTGGCTGCATGCTGGCTGCAATATTGGATTGAAGTTCATTCTCTGTCCTCCGTAGTACATGCCTGCACAAGGCAATCTTGCACAGCGCAGGCGTGTACTATGGAGGACAGAGAATGAACTTCAATCCAATATTGCAGCCAGCATGCAGCCAGCGGGTAAGGAAAGGGTGAATCAAAAACCCCAAAACCCCGCCTCCACGGCTGAAGATTGTTCTCTCCAAATTCAGGTGACAGTGTCCCTTTAAGTGCTTCTAATGAGTGCAGGAGTAGGAGAAATTAAATGCAGCAGTCTTCTGGCTCCTCTGTCATGGTACACCCGTGACAACCAGACTCTGGTCTCCCTTAGAATCTGCCTCCATAGATTTATATATATATATATTGTACATGAAAGGGGCGTTACCAGTGTGGGACATGTAATTACTGACAGTTTGCTATCCTGATCTACATGTCTCACTCTGGTAACATCCTCTTTCGTTTACAATAATCTCTGGAGGCAGATTCTCGGGGAGATCTATGTCCGGCACATAGGTGTTAACAGACTATTTTACATATTAAGATCATGGATTTCTCTGGAATAAGTAAAAGGTTTGCAGATATTAAGATATCATTTTTATTCCTCTTCCTATGACCTACATGCCCATATAGATTAGATTAGGAAGGACGATACTACTGACGGATTCCCTTTAAAACAAGTGTAAAAACTGCCCTTGATTGCCCTGGTGACAGGTCTTCTTTAAAGGGAACCTGTCGCATAGGAAATGCAGTTCATTCTGCAGGCACCATGTTGGGGTATGTGCACACGTTGTGGATTCTCTGCGGATCTGCAGCGTTTTTTGCGGTGCAGAAACGCTGCAGATTCGCAATTGATTTACAGTACAATGTAAATCAATGAGAAAAAAAAAATGCTGTGCACACTTTGCGGAAAATCCACTGCGGAAACGCTGCGGTTTAAAAGAAGTAGCATGTCACTTCTTCTTTCTTGTGAATCTGCAGCGTTTTTGTAGCCATTCCATTATAGAAAACCGCAGGGGTAAAAACCGCAGCAAAAACGCACAAAAGCTGCGGACCCGCACAAACGCGACAAATCCGCAGGTGCGTTTTCTGCCAGGAGAGGCAGAATCCGCACCAGAAATTCCTAAGGCTAATCCGCAACGTGTGCACATAGCCTTATAGAGCAGGAGGAGCTCCGCAGAATACTCTGCAGCTTCATTGGAAAAGATTTAGTATAACTTGTTTTTTATTAATTTTAATCTCTACTTCTAGGCTCAGGGGTCCAGTGGGTGGTCCTGATCAGTGATTGACTGCTATCTCTGGCAATCATTGTCTATTACCGCCTCCTTTACTGGTAATCTTTAAAAAATAGAGATTAGTTGTAGTGAATCGTTTCCCACAAAACTATCTAGTAATCTGCTGAACTTCTCCTGTCCCCACCATGCTACCTGCAGACTGGCCAGCATCTTCAGTGTGACAGGTTCCCTTTCAGTGATCAGTCTGGGGATTGACATCTTTTTTTTAATCTATTTTTCCATAACCAGATGTGACAAGGAGGAGACGTATCAGAAGACTATTCTGCTTTGTCCTTTTTAATCAATTCCCAGTTTAGACCCCAGCACTACCATTGTATGTGCACAGCTTCAGTCAGCGGATCTGACCATTGCAGTGGCGCTATTTACTGTGTGCCAGGCCTTTAAAAAAAAAAAAAAATGGTTATATTTTTTTTTTAGGTCTTCTTTGGCCAAATTCAGACATCTGTGAAACAGAATGTGTATGGACTGGCTGCACGTCTCCTGTAATGAGTATATAGGGGCTGGGGGAGACTCAAGGCCAGTCCATACACAGACTGTCTTTCATAAGTGTCTGAATTTAGCTTTAATTGTATTGAAGTTACTATTGGAAGGGATTTGGTAGAATAGTAGAGGTCTATATTAGTTTGATAGAATAAAAAAGTGATCATTGGAAAATAATAAGGACCCTTGGACAAGCGGGAGCAAAAGGAGACAGGACACCAGGTCTTCACAACCCCCCTCATTCGCATGCATGTGTTCCTAATGGGGGTAGGTGAACAAGACACTGCCAGATACTCCTGCTAAGGCCTCATTCAGATGCACAGTTAGTTTGATTGTATGTTTTGTTTTTTGTATTTTATTTGTATTTCTTTTTTATTTATTTTTGCATATGAGGAAAAATGACTATTTTTGCATAGCTTGCTAGTTCCAATTTGTATTCATTTTTGACCTGCGAGACCAATTTTTCTAGCAACATGGTGCCTGAGAGCTATCTACTTTTTTGATGGGTCTGTTCACTTGATTCATTTGAATGGGTAAGTTTAATCTGCAAATTAGATCAAATGCTCATGCATGCATGTTCTATCTGTAGAAAACATGGATAGAAAATGTGCATGACTAGCGCATCATCAAAGGACTGGACATGTTGAAATCCAATATGCCTGACTATACTTTCTACGAACATCTACCATGGGGGGAAAGTGGAGACACCTCCATATATACAATAAAATAGTAAACAAGTTCCACGAATATTAATGTGTGTGGTCTACTTAAGGTACCGTCACACTAAGCGACGCTGCAGCGATACCGACAACGATGTCTGTCCCCGGCGCTCTGCTTCCCTGCACTGTCAGCGCCGGCCAGCCGGAAAGCAGAGCACAGCAGTGACGTCACCGCTGTGCTTTTCGGCCGCTGTGCTTACACAGTGCAGAGAAGCAGAGCGCCGGAGGACAGACAGCAGAAGGTAAGTATGTAGTGTTTTTTTTTTTTTTTTTTTTACTTTTACGCTGGTAACCAGGGTAAACATCGGGTTACTAAGCGCGGCCCTGCGCTTAGTAACCCGATGTTTACCCTGGTTACCAGGGAACCGGCATCGTTGGTCGCTGGAGAGCTGTCTGTGTGACAGCTCTCCAGCGACCAAACAGCGACGCTGCAGCGATCCGGATCGTTGTCTGGATCGCTGCAGCGTCGCTTAGTGTGACGGTACACTTAGTCTTTCTGACAACCTCTTTGTGCCGGGGTTGGTGTCTGGAGCAGGATCCCTGAGTTGCAGGAGAAACGTCTCCTTGTTGTTCTGTGTTCGTTTTACTTTAAAATGTTGGCCTGTAAGTGAAGAACAGAGCGGGGGCTACAGCTGTGCAGTGATTCCTCAGAGGCAGCTGCTTGCTCAAGATGTGGAAGAATGTGTCTCCTCGGGAACTTGGTCTTCCTTTCTTTGTTTTTTTCATGGCTTTGTTCAGATGACCATTGTTCGTCTAATCATTTCATATTGTGCATAAATTAAAAGATAAGGCATAACAAGACTTGTATTAGGTTTAGTAATGAAGACTTAGTCCATCTTCCTGGCATTGATGGGGTTACAGTCATTGGCAGTCTATGGATTATCTTTGAAGATATGGGAATCTCAGGTCCATTATTTAAAGTCTATTGATTTTTAGGGTCCCAGCACCCATTCCCTTCCTGGTTCCTCTATCATGTCTCTAATGTTTCACATTATAGGATAATGTGCATAAGACTATATCCCTTCCCCCAAAAGAATAAATCCTTTATTTTCTTGGGTTATTTCTACCTTCCGTGTATTGTAGAAGTGACACCATAAAGTAGCCCCCATGATGGTGTGTCCACAGGGGACTGATAGGCGGAGGATCCTCCGGATTGTGCACTGCACGTTTTTTGTGTGTAGTTTTCCCATTAAGAATTGTGAGAACTGGATAATTCAAGGTTTTGCATTTTATTCTTGTTTTCCAGCTAACGAAATGCTGAATGTATTTGAGGATAAGAAATGTCCAATTCCATAATTTAGTGGAACTCCAGACATTTTCTGACATGATACATTCTGTGAGATTAAAGTTACCGTATTTGTCCTTCTTGTCCCAGAGTGATGCAACTTCATTCCCGGAACTGGTTTCATATATTAAGTTTAGCTTTGCCCCGGGTGGATTTCACTCCTATAAAAACCTAAACACACAGGAAGCATTTTATACTTGTCTGTTTTATTTATTTTCTTATACACTCAGGGTTGTGTGTGTAGGGGGGAAAAAGAAAAAAAAAGTCATAAAATACTGACAATCTACAATGTCAAAAATAAGCCCGGAGGAATTGATCTGCACATGGGTTCCCAGCAAACTTGTATTGCTTGCCTTAGGCTACTTTCACACTGGCGTTTTTTCCAATATGTCGCAATGCGTCGTTTATGGCAAAAAAAACGCATCCTGCAAAGTTGTTTGCAGGATGCGTTTTTGCCCCATAGATTAACATTAGCGACGCATTGCCACACGTCGCAACCGTCGTGCGACGTGTTGTGGCGGACCGCCGGGAGCAAAAAACGTTAAATGCGCGGCCGGAACTCTGCCCCCACCTCCCCGCACCTCACAATGGGGCAGCGGATGCGAAGGAAAAATGCATCCGCTGCCTCCGTTGTGCGGCGCATACACCGCTAGCGTCAGAATTCCGACGCTAGTGTGACGGCAGCCTTACTCCTCCACAGTCTCTGTATCCGCTGGGATGGAGGAGGGGGCTGACTTGGCTAATGAATGGAGCCAACACATCGGGTACACGATCTCTGCTGTGTCAGACTAGAAGCAGAGCTGAAGCTTCCTAAGCCCTGAGATCAGAACCAAAGTTTACAAATTGGTGGCGTTTTGATAAAATATTTGCTAATTACAATTTTATAAACATGTAAAATATTTGTATTTTGCCGAAGAACCCTCTTAGAGGTAACAGGTATGCCAAATTTTAGATTTGATGTATTACTGCAAAATGTCATGTTTTAGAGGTACAGATGAAGAGGTAGGTATAGAAACGCTCTCTGACCTATCTTCTGGGAGGAGACTGCACAAGCAATACCAGAATATTCCGTACCCGTCTTACTTCCTGCATGTCACATTGGATCTGGAGAGTGGTCCCTGAAGCTTAAAGAGGGGTGTATAACTAGAAAATGACTTCAGGTTTTGTGAAATGTATCATAAAAAAAAAAAATGTATAGCAATCCCGCAATTTTCAGTTTTTTTTAAACTTTTACTTTCTGTACTTTCAGGAAGAGTTTTCAGCTTGCTCATTATCAGCAGAGGCAGGATTTCAATGACATTTCTATACACAGATGATAACACAGGATCCCCTAGTCACTATAGGTGATTTTACACCCAATCTGCTCTCCCTCACTTCACATTGACTCTTGCACGGGCTTATTTGACGCAACAATAGAAATGTTTGCTCTGATCCCGACCCTCTGAGCCTACGTAAATGTGTTATTTCCAGAAAAAATAGGAAGTTGAGGTCTAAAAACGCCTGAGAGGCCAGTGTGGAAATTGCAGGATTTATTTTCTATTATTTTTAATACAGATTTTGACATGTAAAAAAAAAATACATTTACCACAAAAATTTGATTTAAAGAAGTAATTTTCGGATGACCCATTCTCTTAAATGTATGCTCCATATCTGAAAACCAGTGTCTATCCAGGAATGCTAAATTGTAGAGAAGTAAATATTTAACTCGAAGGTTCAAGTCCTAAAGTTCACATAGATCTGATGATCTGTAGCAGATGTTGGGAAACCTTCCATAAAATCCTTGCCTTAATATCCCTCAAATACATGCCATGAAGAGCTGACCGTTGAGCGCTTGGTCATAAAGATGTCTCATTAGACAGTATGTGCTTCATTAATGATTTTGGGTCGTGCAGGTATTCATGCCAACTTCTCCTTTGATTTAGGTCCTGAGTGCTCGGTGCACCCTTGGTGTGGCCAAACATTTAATGGCCTCTCCCCAAATACTTGTTTTCTCTCTATCGCCATCTCTTCATCTTCTTTGATTGACAGCTCTGGCTTTATAGAGGCAGGATGGAAAATATGTGGCTGGGAAGGTGCACGTAACTATTAGGCCATTCCGAGGGTATGCTGAGCGCCTGTACACTTGGCTTCACTAGTCAGTCATGCTGTGCTGACTCTCCCATTAAGGGATGTACACCTCTCACTTTTGCATGGGTGGGAGATGGTACTGCGTCAGCAGGAGCTTGCATTGTCGGCTGCTATCTTGCACACATCCTACTCCCTTGAATGACAGATGCAGGATGCCTTTCAGTCGGGACCTGACAGGCACACGTTGGCCCAAAGTCATTGTCTCTCCTCCCCATGCAGAAGTCAGAACCCTTTTAGGTAAGGGGTGCTTTACTTATTGTAAAGAAGGAAGAAATGATCCAGCTCCTGGTACGGAATGGATCAAACCAGTGATTTATTTATTCCATCGTAAAATAAAATGTCCAAAATATATAGAGGGGAAAAAAAGGCCAACCAACACTCCCAATGTGAACACATGCAAGCTGTATCATATAGATATAAAAGAACACAGCAGCACATGTACATGAATCTAGGCCATGTGGAAACACAGACAAATGTTCGATATGAATCATACTTCTCAAAAATATTTTTTCATAAAAAATTTTTCAAAAATTTCTTTTTCATTAAACTTCGCTATAAATAAAATGAAGATTCTTAGCGCATAAATTGGCCAATTCATGTGTGCCCATCAACCACGGCAAGGTTATCTCCCTCTGATGGGTCCTACTCTACCGTACATGCCACTCTTGGGCCACCGGCCTACAACTTTGGACAAACATGTCACTCTGGGTTAAACCTACAATTTATGGGCATAAATATATAAATTGTCTAAGGGTCACTTCCGTCTTTCTGTCCTTCTGTCACGGTTATTCATTCGCTGATTGGTCTCGTCAGCTGCCTGTCATGGCTGCCGCAACCAATCAGCGACTGGCACAGTCCGGAAGAAAATGGCCGCTCCTTACTCCCCGCAGTCAGTGCCTGTCGCCCGCATACTCCCCTCCGGTCACTGCTAACACGGGGTTAATGCCGGCGGTTACGGACCGCGTTATGCCGCGGGTAACGCACTCCGTTACCGCCGCTATTAACCCTGTGTGTCCCCAACTTTTTACTATTGACGCTGCCTATGCGGCATCAATAGTAAAAATGTAATGTTAAAAATAATAATAATAAAAAAAAAACCTATACTCACCCTCCGTAGTCGCTCCCGCCGGCCGCCATCTTCCGTTGCAGGTTCCGGTCGCAAAGATGGTATGGGAGAAGGACCTGCCATGGCGTCACGGTCATGTGACCGCGACGTCATTACAGGCCCTGCGCCAGAAAGACCTGCCATGACGTCATGGTCATGTGACCGCGACATCATCACAGGTTCTGCGCTCATACCAACCCTGTGACCGGAAGCTGCCGTGGACTACAAGGGGCCCTCGGAAAGGTGAGTATATGTTTATTTTTTATTTTTTAACCTGTGACAAACCTGGCTGGGCAATATACTACGTAGCTGAGCAATTTACTACGTGGCTCTGTGCTGTATACTACGTCACTGGGCAATATACTACGTCACTGGGCAATATACTACGTTGCTGGGCAATATACTACGTGACTGTGGAATATACTATGTGGCTGGGCAATATACTACGTGACTGGGCAATATACTACGTGGCTGGGCAATATACTACGTGACTGTGGAATATACTATGTGGCTGGGCAATATACTACGTGGCTGGGCAATATACTACGTGGACATGCATATTCTAGAATACCCGATGCGTTAGAATCGGGCCACCATCTAGTCTTATATATAATTGTCTAAGGGTCACTTCCGTCTGTCTGTCCTTCTGTCACGGTTATTCATTCGCTGATTGGTCTCGCCAGCTGCCTGTCATGGCTGCCGCGACCAATCAGCGACGGGCACAGTCCGGAAGAAAATGGCCGCTCCTTACTCCCCGCAGTCAGTGCCAGTTGCCCGCATACTCCCCTCCGGTCACCGCTAACAGAGGGTTAATGCCGGCGGTAACGGACCGCGTTGTGCCACGGGTAACGCACTCCGTTACCGCCACTATTAACCCTGTGTGTCCCCAACTTTTTACTATTGACGCTGCCTATGCAGCATCAATAGTAAAAAATGTAATGTTAAAAATAATTAAGAAAAAAACAAAAACCTGCTATACTCACCCTCCGTAGTCGCTTGCGCCGGCCGCCATCTTCCATTGCAGGTTCCAGTGTCAAAGATGGTATTGGAGAAGGACCTGCCATGACGTCACGGTCATGTGACCACGACGTCATCACAGGTCCTGCGCTCATACCAACCCTGGGACCGGAAGCTGCCGTGGACTACAAGGGGCCCTCGGAAAGGTGAGTATATGTTTATTTTTTAACCTGTGACAAACCTGGCTGGGCAATATACTACGTGGCTCTGTGCTGTATACTACGTCACTGGGCAATATACTAGGTGGCTGGGCAATATACTATGTGGCTGGGCAATATACTATGTGGCTGGGCAATATACTATGTGGCTGGGCAATATACTATGTGGCTGGGCAATATACTATGTGGCTGGGCAATATACTATGTGGCTGGGCAATATACTATGTGGCTGGGCAATATACTATGTGGCTGGGCAATATACTAGGTGGACATGCATATTGTAGAATACCCGATGCGTTAGAATCGGGTCACCACCTAGTTACACATTAAGGCTGGCTTCACACTTGCGAGTTTTACGGACGTAAGAGCGCAGAAACTACGTCCGTAAAACTCGCAAAAAATACGGCACAATTATTCTCTATGCCCCTGCTCCTATCTGCCGTATTTTACTGATCAGTATTATACGGCTTTCTACGGCCGTACAAAATCGCAGCATGCTGCGTTTGTCACCGTACTGCGCAAGAAATACGCCAATGAAAGTCTATGGAAGCGTGAAAAATACGGATTACACACGGACAAGCAGTGTGACTTGCGAGAAATACGCAGTGCTGTACAGTAAAATCACACTGACAGCTTACAGTCCAATAGGTAGAATAAATGTGTACACATAGAATAGGTATATATATATATATGTATATGTCAGTGAGACACATATATGTATATATATATTAATATTTATTCCAGCGCTATACAGCTTGAAAGCCGGTAATTCAATTACCGGCTTTTTCTTTCTCCTTCCTAAACCCGACATGATTTGAGACATGGTTTACATACAGTAAACCATGTCTTCTCTCCATTTTTTTTTGCAGATTCCACACTACTAATGTCAGTAGTGTGTATCTACAAAATTTGGCCGTTCTAGCTAGTAAATTAAAGGGTTAAATAGCGGAAAAAATTGGCGTGGGCTCCCGCGCAATTTTCTCCGCCAGAGTAGTAAAGCCAGTGACTGAGGGCAGATATTAATAGCCTGGAGAGGGTCCACGGTTATTGCCCCCCCCCTGGCTAAAAACACCTGCCCCCAGCCACCCCAGAAAAGGCACATCTGGAAGATGCGCCTATTCTGGCACTTGGCCACTCTCTTCCCATTCCCGTGTAGCGGTGGGATATGGGGTAATGAAGGGTTAATGCCACCTTGCTATTGTAAGGTGACATTAAGCCTAATTAATAATGGAGAGGCGTCAATTATGACACCTATCCATTATTAATCCAATTGTAGTAAAGGGTTAAATAAAACACAAACACATTATTTAAAATTATTTTAATGAAATAAAAACAATGGTTGTTGGAGTATTTTATTCTACGCCCAATCCAGTCACTGAAGACCCTCGTTCTGTAAGTAAAAAAGCATAATAAACCAACAATATCCTTACCCTCCGCAGATCTGTAACGTCCAACGATGTAAATCCTTCTGAAGGGGTTAAAACATTTTGCAGCAAGGAGTTCCGCTAATGCAGGCTGCTCCTTGCTGCAAAACCCCGGGGAATGAGGCTAAATATAGATCAATGATCTATATTTAGCTTCATTTGCGGTGAGGCGCCCTCTGCTAGCTGTTCATAGATCGTGGGAACTTACCTAGAAAGCTCCCAGGCTTTCTAGGAAAGTTCCCACGATCTATGACCAGCCAAATAATGTGTTTGTGTTTTATTTAACCCTTTACTACAATTGGATTAATAATGGATAGGTGTCATAATTGACGCCTCTCCATTATTAATTAGGCTTAATGTCACCTTACAATAGCAAGGTGGCATTAACCCTTCATTACCCCATATCCCACCGCTACACGGGAATGGGAAGAGAGTGGCCAAGTGCCAGAATAGGCGCATCTTCCAGATGTGCCTTTTCTGGGGTGGCTGGGGGCAGATGTTTTTAGCCAGGGGGGGGGGGCAATAACCATGCACCCTCTCCAGGCTATTAATATCTGCCCTCAGTCACTGGCTTTACTACTCTGGCGAAGAAAATTGTGCGGGAGCCCACGCCAATTTTTTCCGCTATTTAACCCTTTAATTTACTAGCTAGAACGGCCAAATTTTGCAGATACACACTACTGACATTAGTAGTGTGGAATCTGCAAAAAAAAAAGGAGAGAAGACATGGTTTACTGTATGTAAACCATGTCTCAAATCATGTCGGGTTTTAGGAAGGAGAAAGAAAAAGCCGGTAATTGAATTACCGGCTTTCAAGCTGTATAGCGCTGGAATAAATATTAATATATATACATATGTGTCTACTGACATATATATATATATGTATATATACACACACACACACACACACACACACACACACACACACACACACACACACACACACACACACACACACACACACATTCTTTTTGGGACACATGGATTACTTCTATAGCAGTATGTCAGTTTTGCAAGCCTGCGAGAAAACCACGCAGTACGGATTACATAGGGAGGATGCCATGCGAAAAAAACGCTAACACACCCTGCCTACGGAGGAGCTACGGACCACTATTTTCGGGACTTTTCAGCGTATTACGGCCGTAATATACGGACCGTATTTTCATACGCTGAGTGTGAAGCCGGCCTAACGGTCTTTATATAAAATTTAAAAAAACTAGTTCCTCTAAAGACAGAACCGCGCGCATTGTCTGTTTCTTACACTTTTGTATCGGAGTCTTCTTGGCTGCTGACATAACATCTTGCAGCTACGTTACTTTTTTTATACATTTTATAGTCTATGTAAATTTAATTTCTAGTCTGATAACTTTCAAAGCTAAAAAGAGGAACTGTAGCTTCTTACAGTCCGCGGTTATTCTCTTACGTTGGGATAAATATTGTTTGTCTTCGTTAACCGCTGCTTTCCTGTTCTCTGACTGAGTGATCCCCTGTCGGCTCAGAATAGGGTGGTTCTGCCCTGTCCTAATAGTCCACAGGGCCTTGTATTCATACAGGGGTCTTTAGATTCTACATTAATGTTGCACAATCACAACATTAGGCCAGTCTCACACGTCCAGATAATTCCGGTACCGGAATTATCCGTGTCCGTGTGCCGGTGCGTTTCTGTGGCACATCAGTGTGGCACACGTGTGCCCCCCATGTGCCCACTGGGTACCACACGCACCGTGCTGGGTACCACACGCACCAGCATCTGTTGCTGAAGCCCCATTCATATCTTCCCTGCAGCAGCGTTTGCTGTAGAGAAGATATGAATAATTGTGTGTAAAATCAAGATCCAGGTCCCTCGCACCCCCTGAGCGCCCCTCCCCCGCTGTGATTAAAATACTCACCCGGCTCCCTCGCTGGCTGGCGCTGCTTCCTGTCCTGGCCGCACCTTCTACTGTATGAGCAGTCACGTGGGGCCGCCGATTACAATCATGAATATGCGGCTCCACCTCCCATAGGGGTGGAGCCGCATATTCATTACTGTAAATGAGCGGCCCCATGTGACCGCTCATACAGTACAAGGTGCGACCAGGACACCTGGATCTTGATTTTACACACAATTATTCATATCTTCTCTACAGCAAACGCTGCTGCAGGGAAGATATGAATGGCGGATTCAGCACCAGTGGGGGGGACAGCGCTTAATGTAGGGCTGTCTCCTGCACGGCACACGGAGAACGTCCGTGTGCGGTACGTGTTTTACACGGACCCATTGACTTTAATGGGTCCGTGTAATCCTTGCGCTCCCACAAACACTGACATGTCTCCGTGTTTGGCACACGGAGACACGGTCCGCAAAAAATCAATGACATCTGCACAGATGCATTGATTTTAATGTGTCTACGTGTGTCAGTGGCTCCGGTACGTGAGGAAACTGTCACCTCACGTACCGGAGCCACTGACGTGTGAAACCGGCCTTACCCAGTGGTAATTTAATCTTCTGTTCGGACAGGCTGACTGTGTTTCCCAATGAACATAACGATCATTAAAGGGAATCAGTCACCAGGATTTTGCTATGTAATCCGAGAGCAGATGATGTAGGGACTGAGACCCTGATTCCAGTAATAGCCTTTCTTGTGGTGCTTGCTGTTATTTTCACGCAATCAGTTTTCTTTGCTGCAGTTCTATAAGACCTGTTAAAAAAAAAAAAAAAATAGGGCACTTTTTTGCCCTGTCCGTAAATAAATTTTAAGGCGTCCATTATTTATTTTTCATCATAGAGCTCAGCTTCAGTCTATTTTGGGACTTTTTTTTTTTCTTACCCCTCCTGATTTGTGTAAACCTACAAACTTTCGAGACAAAGAAAGTTTATGCAGGCACTTATGGCATTTCTTGGCTCCATAAATTGTATATGATGTACAAAATCTTCCAACTCTCATTATTCTGCTGCTGGGATTGGAACCGGGAGCTTTATTTTAGGCAGCTTGGCCTCGGGTGCATCCGGTGTCCTCGGGTGAATGTGATGATTTGTTTGCCCAGTGCGGCTCATCCACGTATCTTTCTCTCATTGGAGCAGCAGCTCTCCTTAAAATCCTTGGGTCAACAGGGATTTTATCATTAACCCCTGCACTGCCCTGTACCGCCTAATATTTTGGCATCAACTCCTCCACTGTTTGGCCATTGTATAGCAGTATTGTTTAGGCAGTGTAGCACAGCCGTCTTTCTGTCCAGTTTTAGGGTGATCTGCTTTACGTGATGGCCAGGCACTATTCTTATGGAAGGGTCGTGTTCACACATGGTGGATATGCTGCAGATTTTTCATATGGAGTTTGTAGGTGGAAAATCCGCAGCATAATAAAGGGTCACCACAGCGGCTGAGCTTTCATGGAATCTTATCTACATGGTGCAGAAAAAAAAAAGATGAAATTGAGACTCAGTGTGGATGTTCTCTGCAGCGTGCTGGCGTACCCTGCTCATTAATACAGCGGATTTCACCCTTAGTAATGTGGATTTGGAGTAAAATCTCCCAACAGATTGGCATGTGCCTCGTGGCTTTTGCTGCAGATTTCTTGAGGTTTTTATCTGCACAATTTGCATCCCTTGTGGGGGAACCATAAAATATAAGCCTAGGTGCGACCTGATGCATCATCTGCTCCCTTATGGCTTGTTCATTACAGGACGACTCACCAACGCGATTGATGATTGCCGACTTCAGCAGAAATGCTCTATAATTTTATACAAGTATATCTCATGGTGACACGTATTGGTTGGCTTGTCTCGCATTGTGAAATTACATTTAAAGGGAATCTGTCAGTTTTATTTCAGTTATCAGTGCTGTTGTTTACTTATAGTTAAAGGGACACTGTCACCTGAATTTGGAGGGAACAATCTTCAGCCATGGAGGCGGGGTTTTAGGGTTTTTGATTCACCCTTTCCTTACCCGCTGGCTGCAATATTGGATTGAAGTTCATTTTCTGTCCTCCGTAGTACATGCCTGCACAAAGCAATCTTGCCTTGCGCAGGCGTGTACTATGGAGGACAGAGAATGAACTTCAATCCAATGTTGCAGCCAGCATGCAGCCAGCAGGTAAGGAAAGGGTGAATCAAACACCCAAAAACCCCGCCTCCATGGCTGAAGATTGTTCCCTCCAAATTCAGGTGACAGTGTCCCTTTAAGGATTTATTACCAGAAGATTATCATTGCCAGGTCTGATGTGCAGACTACTGCTAGTCCGACTCCGCCCCTTTCTGTGATTAGCAGCTCACTGTCTATGGACATTTTATATATAGAGCCTGGTGTGGGCAGGATTAGCTTTATTAGCTCTGCTGTATTGCTAAATCTTAAAACTCCGGTTGTCACAACTGCTGCAGCCAGTAAAGTACCGTATTTTATCGACTATAAGGCACTTTTTGTCCCCCAAAATTTTGGGGGGAAAATGGGGGTGCGTCTTATAGTCAGAATGTACTTAGAAGTAGTGTGGCGGCAGCAGGTGTCGGGCAATTCTGCAGTGGTCCGACACTGAAGGGCGATGGTCTAGCTCCCACAACTTTAACCCTTTAACTTCATGTAATTGCAGTTCTTCCACTTGTGGTGATTTGAATGTTTTGGGGTCTTTTCCAGACATCGCTACTCTAAAATTGTTGGTTGGCAGCAAGTAGTAGACAAGTTCCAGACGCCTTTTTGGTCACTTGATATATGGAGCCAATATACAGAGTGTTAGGATCCCATCTGTGAGTGCGAGCGGGCGCTCATCCATATGGATCGAATTCTCCATCTCTATGCGCACTAATCTTGTGTAATGTTCATGCAGACTGTGTATAATCCAGTTATAGAAAATACACAGAAGTAACCGAATAACCCAGGCTTGTATTACGTATTCTTTGTCCGGCCGGTACACAAGACGAGCTGTGCGTCTAATTGCCCGGCATCAAAAAATGCTGATCGTTAGTGAATGTCGCTAATCTGATATTTACCTGCAGGCTGCTGAGCCACATAGGTGGTGGTTTACCTTGTATTGTACCTATGGTATGTATGTGTGTAATAAATATATTAGTGTATGTATGTGCACCCTGAGTGGGTGAGTGTTCTGTTGAGAATCCTGTTTTCCTTGTTTCTGACACCAGTAGCCTCATACTTCTGTGCTCCATGTCCAGCTGTTATAGTCACGCTGTGTATATGTGCTGCCACTAGAGGGCGCACACGGGTCGCAGATTTCTGGAAATAGTCGTAGTTTTGCACATACTCGCAGGTAACATCCTAAGGGCATTGTCTAGAAGATTTATCTGGTTGCCCTGCACTAAAGGTTGTCCTTTAGCCTGTGTACAGTACAATTATCAGTCATTGTTTAGGACCCTGTATTGTTATCACACACACATACATAGGTAAAAGTGATTTTTCCTTTCTTAACCCTTTCACTTCAGTGTGTATCTGACAACACATACATTTAATGGAATCTGACATCAGAAAGTCAGGTTTTTCTGTTACATTTATTTAAAGAAAAAAACAAAAAACGGTGAAATCAATGGAAGTATATATGTCTTTATTGTCTGTACGCATCGTCTCTGTAATGTGAAGTGCTGTGGAATACGTTGGCGATATAGAAATAAAAATGAATGTAGTAACTTTTGTCTAATATCAGTCTATATTAAAGGGAAATATTGCAATTTTCACACCGTTAGCGCCATTCATTCTAGATATCTTAAAAAATTCTGTTTCTGGAAACAACATATGTGCATAGACCCCCAACCACATCTTTTGTATTGAAGCATGTAATGAGCATATACACAGGTCATTGTCAAGGGAAGGGGGGCTGTGCCATCACCTATTGTGATTGATGGGTCATTTCTTGCCAGCTGTATAAAGAGGTGTTATCTGCCATTGTAATCCTGCCTCTGATGATAGTGTCTCTGCTAAAAATGTATAGCACATTGTGTTTTCATTTTTTTAATGTCTTTATTAAATATTTGCAGACTCAGGGACATAACATATTAGTTAAATTTAACCGTTGCACATAAGGGTACCTTCACACTGACCAACTTAACGATATCGCTAGCGATCCGTGACGTTGCAGCATCCTGGCTAGCGATATCGTTGTGTTTAACACGCAGCAGCGATCTGGATCCTGCTGTGACATCGCTGGTCGGAGCTAGAAGGCCAGCACTTTATTTAGTCGCTGGATCAACCACTGACATCGCTGAATCGGCGTGTGTGACGCCGATTCAGCGATGTCTTCACTGGTAACCAGGGTAAACATCGGGTTACTAAGCGCAGGGCCGCGCTTAGTAACCCGATGTTTAACCTGGTTATCAGTGTAAATGTAAAAAAAAAACAAAAACACTACATACTTACATTCCGGTGTCTGTCCCTCGGCGTTCTGCTTCCCTGCACTGTCAGCGCCGGCCAGCTGTAAAGCAAGAGCACAGCGGTGACGTCACCGCTGTGCTTTCCGGCCGGCGCTCAGTCAGTGCAGAGAAGTACAGCGCCAGGGGACAGACACGGAATGTAAGTATGTAGTGTTTTTTTTTTTTTTACGTTTACGCTGGTAACCAGGGTAAACATCGGGTTACTAAGTGCAGTCCTGCGCTTAGTAACCCGATGTTTACCCTGGTTACCCGGGACTTCGCATAGTTGGTCGCTGGAGAGCTGTCTGTGCTCTCCAGCGACCACACAGCAGTGATCGGGATCGTTGTCTAGATCGCTGCAGCGTCGCTAAATGTGAAGGTACCTTAAGAATATATCCAAGCAGCAAACTGCGTCATCTCGATTTGTAGTGTGTGTACTTTGCAGACATCACAGTTTTGCAGAAGGAAAAAAAAATCCTCCAGTTTTGGGAAAATTAGGTTAAACCTGCAAATCGAGCAGTGTGTAAGTATTCCCTCAATCTACACGAGTAGGCTGCTTTTTGCATGATGCACATTGTGTATATCTTCTGTTCTGTTTGATATCTCCTTCTTACAATAAATAACTTGCATCTGTACTTTTCACAGGTTGCTGTAGACGCACTCGCCGTGAAAATGGCAGACGGCAATTTTGATCCCTGTGAGTGCATTTGCTCCCATGACTATGCAATGCGAAGACTGATAAATCTGGTAAGGATAACACCTGATTCTATAACTCAACCTAAAGGGGTTTTCCATCCATAAGACCCTATCCCAATATGTAGTAAGTGTAATAATATTAAGAAATGTGTCCAATTAAATTATTGACATCAGAGGTGTAGGATCGGGGATAAGAGTTGCCTTATGACCGGTTTTCTTCTTCGTACAGTAACTTGTGTAACTGTTTTCATCTCCATATACCCTATTTTCCCGTTTCCCCCCTTTTCTGCAGCTGCGGCAGTCTCAGTCTTACTGCACGGACATAGAGTGCTTACAGGAACGTGAGTATATTTACCGTTCTATTCAGCATCAGGTTTTTCTAGGTGAAATTCCAATTCACATCTGGATTGTTTGGCCTCCGTTGCAGGTTCTCTCATTTTTGCCACAAATAATCTTCACAGAAAGCGATGCTATTCCCCCCTCCCCCCCCAGCAAAATGAGATACACGTCGACCAAAGGCAACAGATCACATAAAAATAAAATGCAATGTTTTGTCTTATTACAAGCGTAATTCAAGCCTATGTAACGACATCTCATCTACTGAAGAGCTGCCCATAAGCAGAGCAGCAATTAAAATCCGGCTGTGGTGACGACGTGTCCTCCATAGCCTCTTACTCTGATTCAGGGTACCCAAACCACAAGGGTGGAAACAGCGAGGACTTCAAAAATTTCACATCTTGACAAATTTAGAACATCCTGTTGGAAATATTTTCCCTCGGATGGTTTATTACTTTAATTTAGGATGTTAACCCTGGTAAAGGGGTTGGTCGCCCTCCTAGTTCAGTCCTGAGCCTTGGGTTTGTGCTCTATAAGGAGGGCAGGTGTTGGCCATCCATGTGTCGTCTCTGGAGAGTGAGGACGGTGTTAGTCACACACCGGTATGAGGTATAAAGGTGCGCTCAGGAATTTTCAGTTTCCACCAGAATGAATGGGGAACGAGATGGACTGGTTTCCACTCCTGTTCTGAAATCTCGTGGTGGGAGCTTAGTGACAGCACTGACATACCCGGGAGCTGACTGTAAATGGACGTTTCTTGCGTAGATACAGGAGGGTGGTACCAAGCGATTGGCATAATCTATGAGGCTGTTACTACTTTACCGGGTTTCCTTCATGATGGGCTCCTTCATGGGCTCTGACTGCTTACATGACTGATACAAATACGGCGAGTGACGAAGATGCAGCTCACCGTTGAAATCCGCATCATCACATGCGACCACAGAGAATGAAAGCGAAACGGTTCACGCAAAGCTTAGTCCAGCCAATAGATGAGGAGTCTCTAGAAATAGCCGTTTTTAAAGCTCCATTTCCTGCATCCCCTTTATAAGAAATGTGCACATTTTCTATGTCCTGTTACAGATGTGTGGAGAAGAAACGCCGGCATTCGTTTAGTTTCTGGTAGAAAATACAGCGGAAATACATACAATCTATAAAAATAAGACCTGGCTTGTCTGAAAATATCATGTTTTAATGTGCTCCATATAATCTCTTAACCACTTCACTACCAGGGCATTTCCCCTATTAATGTTGAGCTGGACAACTTTCAGTACAGGCAGGTTTAGAAACTGTGTATTCTCTTTTTATGGGAATTTGCATACTTTATTTTTATTTATTTTTTTCACAATAAAGGGAAAATTGTACCAAAAAATGGAAGTTTTAGAAAAGGAAAAAAAAAATGATAAAGATACTGCAACTGCCCATCCAAACTACAGTGTTCTCCTCGTGCCAAATGTTAAAATGACCGTAACGGAAAAAGGAATCCATTTTCTCTAAAAATCACAATTGTCTCTTTCCCTCATTCCCCTAAATTCTCCGATAATTTCATCTTTACGTTTAGTTGGCAGGAGGCATTAGATTTCTGTCGGCTGAACGATCATTTGGCTGACAAGTTTCTCTCCCAACTCCCCTATAGGCAGGAACGCTCAGTCGGGGGCTCCTGCGTTCTTTACGTGTCACGGCTACAATCCTCTGTTAGCGGCTTGTCTACGCGCTGAACAAAAGGATTGGCGGCTGACCTTTAGAGAACGGAGACCCCCTACACATCAGTCTGCCTAAATCTGCGGGTTTTATCTAATATGTATAGGGGTCTCTAGAGTTGACCTGAGTCTCTTATACTACTATAGCCCATACGGGGTACGTGACGTCCTAAGGTCCATTGATACGATAAGGCTGGTCTGTATATAACTTTAGTCATTCAGCGGTCCTCAAATGGTTAAATGAAACGCTGTAATAGCCATTGTCCTACACGTCTGACAGTATGTGACGAAAGTTACTTTGCTTTTGACAGGTGTGTCCAAGAATGTCTGCACACTGCTGTTTCTATATTAACCTTTTTATAAAAAAAAGTTCACAACCTATAACCATCAAGGAAAGGGTTATCGGTCCTTGTTTTAAAGGGCGACATTTAAAGTGGTCTAAGGGACATGATGATCAGGTGATTGTTGCCAGCCCCCAGAGCAAATTGCTGAATTCTCCTGGGACAAGCCACCGGCAGCCATGCGTTAGACATGGAGTAGCAGGGAAGATGCCATATTGCAGGGGGCCTTCAGATGAATGGCAGTCTAAGCACTCATGGGGCTGCTCTCCATTCTGGGTCATAGAAGATGTTTATTATAATCTTTTATGTAACGCCAACGTATTTGATGGATTTATTTTTACATTTCAATTGTAAAAATGTATTTCAAGCAATCTTTAATCCATATATTAGGCCGGTTTCACATTAGCGTTTTGAGGAGCTGCGCAGGGCTGCGGACTTCCTCCGTGAAGCCCCACCCCCAGCCGCAACTCCGCCGCTAGGTCCGCCTACTTCTGCATGCGGCCTGCGTACCGATCTTTAACATTAGGTACGCAGGTCGTGCCGCTGTATGCGGATGCTTCTGCATGCGTCGCTTTGACGATGCGGCGAACAGCGTAGGACGCAGCTTGTAGCAATTTTTTTTTTTTCTCCGCTTCGTCAAAACGACGCATGCGGAAGCATCCGCATACAGTGGCACGACCTGTGTACCTAATGTTTGATAGGTACGCAGGCCGCATGCAGAAGTAGGCGGAGCTAGCGGCAGAGGTGCAGCCGAGGGTGGGGCTTCATGGAGGAAGTCTGCAGCCCTCCGCAGCTCCTCAAAACGCTAGTGTGAAACTAGCCTTATCCAATTGTTTTATCTTCTCACCAGTACCTGGACCCAGTACTTCTTCCAGTGATGGAGGTGTAAGTATTGCAATGATCGTCATGGCCTGGCTTGTCATCGGTTTTACCTTGTATCTGCTGAGACCCAGAAGTCTCCGAGGATCAAGAGCTACTGGAAAACCCACTACGCCACATAATGTGAGTGCTGGAAACCACTGAGTGTTTTTTGGTTTGTATCATGTTGTAGACCATCTTTAACTATTTTTATACAGAATTCGAAGAAGGGGGAAAAATGCAAATTCCAAACTTCAGGTTGTTTTTGCTCAAATTCTGCAGACTTCCCTACTGAAATCTCTCTGCATTTCTTGCTGGCGCTGCACAGCTTGTCCTGCCATTATCCATTCTGCATTGTGTCTAAATGTTCAGCGCACTCTGCTTACAATTTATAGTAACCGAATTGGGAATACTGCTCTGGCCTATGAGGTTACATATGGGCACGGTAGATATGCTGAAAATGTTATGTGCCTATTCTGTAGGTAAAATGTACAGGGCATGGCAAGTGAATGGGATTTGACAAAACCTCACTCAGAAAGTAGATTTTCTAAAATCCACAGCATGCCCTATATGTTATGCTTTTGTTTTGCAACTCACACTTTACAAGGCCAAATGGTAAAATCTTTAGCAAAATTGCTGGTGTAAAATGTGTGCGGCACCTAATGGTAGCCAAATGCCAGCTGTAACTCCAGGAGTCATTCAAAATAGGAATTGTGATGTTTCTTAAAGTTTCTCTGCCTTTATCTAGAGTCTATTCATCTATCTAACGACTTACACCATGTTCCAGTCAGGTAACAGGATGGTTGTGCACACACAAATGTCATGAAAGGACTCGGTGACGTGACTTAATGTTTGTGAATCCCAAAGCAAAATCTCCAACAATGCCCACAACTATCATGGGTCTTTAATAGTATTACTCATCTCATGAATGATAAACGGACCTTTTGGATCTTCTTAAGCTTAGAAACCTACTGTGACTGCTAACTTGGCACCCCTGGTAAGGTTTTCTCGGTCTGGCCAGCGTGATGGCTCCCTCTCTTCTTGGTCTGGCCTGTGGGAAGGCTCCCTCTTGTCTCCGTCTGGCCTGGCTGCCAGGGGGGGGCTCCCTCTCGTCTTGGTCTGGCCTGGATGGCGGGAGGGCTCCCTCTTGTCTTGGCCTGCCTGGCTGGCTGGCAGGAGGAGGGCTCCCTCTCGTCTCGGCCTGGTTGGATGGAGGGCTCCCTCTCGGCCTGGCCGGCGGGAGGGCTTCCTTTCGTCTCGGTCTGGTCTGGCCTGGCCTGTCCGGCAGGAGGGCTTCCTCTCGTCTCGGTTTGGCCTGGTCGGTGGGAGGGCTTCCTCTCGTCTCGGTCTGGCTGGCTGGCGGGAGGAGGGCTCCCTCTCGTCTCGGCCTGCCTGGCTGGCGGGAGGAGGGCTTCCTCTCGTCTCGGCCTGCCTGGCTGGCTGGCGGGAGGAGGGCTCCCTCTCGTCTCGGGCTGGCCGGCGGGAGGAGGGCTCCCTCTCGTCTCGGCCTGCCTGGCTGGCCGGCGGGAGGAGGGCTTCCTCTCGTCTCGGCCTGCCTGGCTGGCTCGCCGGCGGGAGGAGGGCTCCCTCTCGTCTCGGCCTGCCTGCCTGGCTGGCTGGCCGGCGGGAGGAGGGCTCCCTCTCGTCTCGGCCCGCCTGCCTGGCTGGCTGCCTGGCGGGAGGAGGGCTCCCTCTCGTCTCGGCCTGCCTGGCGGGAGGAGGGCTCCCTCTCGTCTCGGCCTGCCTGGCGGGAGGAGGGCTCCCTCTCGTCTCGGCCTGCCTGGCGGAAGGAGGGCTCCCTCTCGTCTCGGCCTGCTTGGCGGGAGGAGGGCTCCCTCTCGTCTCGGCCTGCCTGGCGGGAGGAGGGCTCCCTCTCGTCTCGGCCTGCCTGGCTGGCCGGCGGGAGGAGGGCTTTCTCTCCAACCTTGATCACGTGTCGTCCCCATTCTTTTTGTGGGCCCTCTATCAGTAAAGTTACATACGAGCAGCCATATTTCCTCTGATGTATGTAGCACTTTTTACCATCAACCTCTCCTAACAGTGACTGATGCAAGGGAAGCACACAAGGCTGTGATGACCTCAATTGTGTACGGACTGCCCGGCAGATCCTTTTTAAAAAGATCATTATCCTCTTGAGTAAGGTCTGATTAATTGCCCAGTATGAGATGCAACATTATATCTTCTATTTTGTATACTCCAATATTCCTACAGATATGTCCTTCCTCAGACTTTACAACTACAGGAAATCTGACACTTTGACAATTTATTCAGAACCAGGACTGGGTTTTCATAATGTACAAAACGCCTATTTTTATTGGCAACACTGTAAAGGGAGGTCACGCTTGGTCCTCGGGGCTGATGAATAATTATTCATGAAGTAGATGCTGGCATGTAGCTGTGACTGAGCAGAATTTTAATAAAGAACATTTTGTGTCTATTGAGCCCCATAGATGCAAGAAGACTTCTGATTAGGGAAAAAATACCAATTTATGAGAAAAAAATGTGTGTATGGTAATAAATGTATGGCAGGCGTTGAGTGGAACATTTATCTGTCTGACAAAGCTGGTCTTTGAGACATCTGGCAGAGTTTAAGGCCCCGTCACACATAGCGACGCTTAAGCGATCCCGACAACGATACGACCTGTCAGGGATGCGGCGACCTGTACAACGATGCTATTTCATGATGATTCAATGGGACGTCCTGTCAACGAGGTCGTTGGTAAGGTGTCAAACACAGCGATGTGTGCTACCCAGCGGGACCTCAACGATCAAAAAACGGTCCAGGCCATTCCGACACGACCAGCGATCTCACAGCAGGGGCCTGGTCGCTGCTACGTGTCACACATAGCGAGATCGCTACTGAGGTCGCTGTTGCGTCACAAAACTTGTGACTCAGCAGCGATCTCGCTATGTGTGACGGGGGCTTTAGATCACAATGTGTCTCCAGCATGGTCACTGACTACATGCCTCTAAAGGCCCCTTCACATTAAGCGACGCTGTAGCGATACCGACATCGATCCGGATCGCTGCAGCGTCGCTGTTTGGTCGCTGGAGAGCTGTCACACGGCGCTCAGCTTCTCTGCACTCCTCCTGTACTGGCTGTGAGCACAGCGGCCGGAAAGCAGAGCGGTGACGTCACCGCTCTGCTTTCCGGCTGACCGACGCTCACAGTCAGAGCAGGAGGAGTGCAGAGAAGCTGAGCACCGGGGACAGACAGCGGTAGGTAAGTATGTAGTGTTTTGTTTTTTTTTTTTACTTTTAGGATGGTAACCAGGGTAAACATCGGGTTACTAAGCGCGGCCCTGCGCTTAGTAACCCGATGTTTACCCTGGTTACCAGTGAAGACATCGCTGGATCGGTGTCACACACGCCGATCCAGCGATGTCCGCGGGAGATCCAGCGACGAAATAAAGTTCTGGACTTTCTTCAGCGACCAACGATCTCCCAGCAGGGGCCTGATCGTTGGTCGCTGTCACACATAACGATTTCCTTAACGATATCGTTGCTACGTCACAAAAAGCAACGATATCGTTAACAATATCGTTATGTGTGAAGGTACCTTAAGGTATAAGCGCCATCCTCCGGTGCTAAAGGGCGAGAGCTTCCATCTTCAGGCTTGGATTTTCCCAGGCAGTGGATCAGCTCCATGTGACCATTGCCTTAGTGATTTAGTAAAGATTGTTTGTTAGTGACACATCCCAGTGATTCCTTCCACGTTTTCAGTAATTTCACATCATAATTGCACAAAATAATATATATTCAAAATACAGGTCTACTTTTTTCACAAACATAAGCTCCAGTCCTGCTACATCTGCACGAAAATAATCACCTTTATAATTATTAATACTATCAATTTAAATTTTTTTTTTAATTCTTCTTAATATCAGGGTGCTTTACATACAATAAATATGCAAATAGGGTTTCCAGTACATATTCAACCTACAGTAGAAAATGAGTATACTAGCCATGATTGAAGAACTGGTTCATAGGGAGAACGCTAAAAAAAAAAAATCTAGTATAACTGTATCTTTTTATTCACAGGACCGCAGCCATGAACCTCCAGCTCCACCAGTAGACTAGCACCCCGGGCATCTCATAGAAGATTTGCACGACCAAATGAATCATGACTGGCCAGACTACTCTGAAGCGGATGATTATTCTTTCATTTCCTTTCTACTAACGCCTATCGATATTGGGCATTGCATATCCTGAGATACATGGCGGATCTGGGATGTTTGGAGCATGTCGTCTTGTTCCAGATTTCCTTGCAGTAGGATAACTCTTTTCTTGTAAATCTAGACCGAACGCAGCACTGTAAACTCTTTTTTTTTTAAGTAATCCCTTGTCTGGACTTTTCAGCCTTACTATAACCTTTAGAGTTTGGGTTTTGTCATTTCGCATCATATATGTCAATGTTTACTGCCGTGTGAGTTTGTCTGATTTTAATGAATTCCCCTATAATTGGTGGTTACACATTTCCTAAAAGACCACGATATTTAACCATGTCCTAGCGGCCGGACATGTAGCTCCGGGCCCGTATTCCTGACTTGTGGTATCCTCCAGGATTATGCGATTAGCATACAAATATCGTTCGGATTCATGACAGTATACGGCATTGCTTTTTATTACTTCACGGTTGCTTTCTTACACCCTATCTCGTGAGTCTTTACTATATCCGTGTAATCCCACCTACATACCGGTAGCTGAAGTGTCACGTTACTGGGCGATGACCATCCTATCCATAGAGGATCCATTACCCGGTAGGGTGTATCTCAACACAAAGTTGCATTTGTGGCCCCCTGCTGAAGATGCCTATTCTATGTTACCCCAAGAACACAAACAACGGTCATTGAAACTGAAGACATGAAATGGTAAATGATAATTACCATGACCAGACAGGTTGGTGAGGCCATAAGTGGTCACATATGGTCTCCATTAGAAGGTCCTTCAAACATGGAGGTTACGAGATCATACCGAGATGAGACCGCTTCGGCCTGACATCTTGGGGTGCCAAGCCCCTCGTAGACCCTGGACCTGACACCGAGGGTTGTTTGAAAATAACTGCAGTGTTAGCTCCCGGATTAGGGAAGTCTGCAACCAGCCTCCTGCAAAATATAGAACCATTCCCATGATCTATACATTTCTCTGTGTAGACCTTTGTACTGTCATAGCCATCAATGTCAAATTGTTACGCATCTTCCTTAACGTAATGTTTACATTAACCGATTATATACTGTCACCTTCAAATCTAGACGCTCATAGAGGGTGGTAAATTTACTAATGGTACTGTATATTGTAATATACTGTAGATTGTTATCTTTGTCTGGTAAAGGGGATCGTCCAGCACTTGTACATTGATTAAATATATCCTCAGACTGTGGGGGTCCAACATCCACGCCGATTGGTCAATTACAGGTTCTGCAGAAGTCTGATGTACACAGTGAGGAGCTGGAACAGTACAGCGCCACATACTGTGTAGTGGCCAGTGCCAGGTACTGCAGCTCAGCTCCTATAAACCCCACATATGGAGTAACTACATCCTGCACTGGGGTGACTGTGTGTGGGGGGCTCCCCTATACAGGGTAAAGCTAGCTATATTAAATGGCCAGCATATCTCTACGGCCACGGCTGCTAGCCAGCTAGATGTCTCGTCAATATCTGACAGCTGGATTTAATTGACGTCACAGACAGGATTTTCCCCCACTGTCTCATCAGTTTCCCGCAATATGATCACGGGTCACTAATGGCTTACTATGACAACTGTACCTGTTGCTGCCATCTTACTACCCCGCTGAAGCTGTATGCTGAGTTTCAGAGGAGACTCTGGTTTACACTATATATTGCAATATTGTGTTATTGCAGAATATACTATGAGCTAACAATCATGGGTTCAAGTCTAAACAATAAATAAAAAAGAAATGAATCACAACCCCCTTTTCCCTCGTTAAAAATTAAGAAATTAAAAAAATACATATTTTGCATCGCTGTGTTCATAAAAGCCCAATGTAGCAATATATAAAATTAATAAACCCAATTTTAAAATGCCATAATGAGCGAAAAAAAAAACCAGTACAATTACAATTTCAGTCGCCCCCCCCCCAAAAAAAAAAACCTAAAACCTATCACACGACTTGTGGACCACAAGACCACAAAATGGTCATTCAGCTCTGTCGATGAAAAAAATCAGTGTTAGATAGAATGAGATCTAATCTACGGTATATGAAGCTGTTCTGTGCCAGCACCATACACTGTATACATTGGGCTACTGAAAGAGCTGCAAAATGGCGGACCCCCACCGATCTGATATTGATAATCTATCTCAGGGACTGGCACACTGCACCACCCACTATGTCATCTCATTGAGACCACCATGATCATCGGATATCTCCTGACATTCCATCCAGCCTGGAGAAGGGTCTGTGACCCAAAATGTTGCATTCACAAGAAGGTATATTTATGAGTGTAGTGTCTTTTTGGATCCATAAAGATGCAGTAATGATGTTTTGTGGCAACCAGCTGATTATGGAGTGCTGTTTGATATTCTGATATTGATGACCTATCCCTGGGATAGAATTCCTGGACAATCCCTTTAACTGAATACAATTGATGTGTTGATATGAAGATTTTGTGATCTTCCATAGAATAGTCTATTTTCGAGATTGTGTTGGTTGTGGCTGGTAAACCTGACCCCTATTACTTGTACTAATTCTATGTGACATTCCGAATCATTAAGAGACTGTGGAACATTCCATTAATGCCGAGATCTAATGTTACTTTATGATATGATTTTTCATTCTTGGCTGGTCTGAATTAGGCTTTAACGATATTATTACCTAAGTAACAATTCCTACATGCGAGAGCTGCTTCTTTTATCCTAATCCCCCATACTAATATTAGATGGCTATCTGCTAAACGATTGTGACAAACCGCTATCTCGACAGCTCTCCCATACAAAGGAATGCTTGGCGGAGCGCTCCTGTGTCCTCCATGAGAGCAGACCCCACCGACTGGTGCTTATCTCTAGGAAGTTATCGGATCTTCTCTTCCTCCACCATCATCTGTTGGGAAGAGTCTGGAGACCCCCATACACATTAGATTGTCGGCTGAGCACGTTCAGCTTAATCTGTATGGCAGTGAAACCTATAAGTTCTTAGTTGTGAGGGGTATAGTTCACACTGCGTTCAGTGACTACGTTAAACACACTACGTTACACCGCGGCATAACGCGGTGTAACGTAGTCCGTTAACGCCGCCATTGAATGCAATGTTGGACGCATCGCTAGCGCACGCCCACAATGGGCGTGCGCTAGCGATGTGCCGTCATTTGAGTGACGGACCCGAGACGCGGGCTGCAGCGTTTCCGGGTCCGTCACTGCTAGTGCAGATAGAGCTAGCAGATGCTCCATCTCCGCTAGCGCGATGTAGTGTCTGCACTTGCGCTAGCAGCAGCCCGTTCAGCACATACGCTAACGCAATGTGAACTTAGACGAGCCCTTTGATGGGGGATAGGGTGATATCTGTACCAATCTGTCCTTGTGTGCCGGTCATGTTGTGTCTTGGATGTACGCCATTATGGGTCATTGTCTGTAACCATTAGGTTGACTAAATATTACACACCAGCAAAATGATACCTGCCAAAATGCTGAATGCGGAGTCCTGGTACAAAATGTGAGCAATTCCAATAACACTAGACCCACACACCTGCAAAGCAGCCACAATCCCCGGCCTGCCTGATCATGGGTCTCCTAACACAAACTAACAGCGACACCTGTACATTTAGGCTATGTGCGCACGTCAGGATTTCTTGCAGAAATTTTTCTGACAAAAACCGGACATTTCTGCCAGAAATCCACATGCGTTTTTTCATGTGTTTTTGACGCGTTTTTTTTCCAAATGCATAGAATAGTGGGGAAAACGCAGAAAATCCGCAAAATTAATGAACATGCTGCTTTTTTTACCGCGATGTGTTTTTTTTGCGGAAAAAAACGCATCATGTGCACCAAACATGCAGAATGCATTCTAAATGATAATAATGTATGCGTTTTTAATGAGTTTTTCTAGCGTTTTTATCGCGAAAAAACCTGAACGTGTGCACATACCCTCACACTGGCCAGGAGCAGCTGTTAGTGACCGATTGTCCTGTGCCCATATCGTATCATTTGTCTCTGCAGCACATCTGTTTACAAAGGGCAATGTGCTGCCGAGAACGATTTTATTTTTAATGAAAGCTTGCTAATCATTTTACCCATTCAATGAGTGTTTTTCTTGTTTGTCTCTTGGTTGGCAGCCTGTTTAGATCTTCTGATATTTGTGAATGAGCATTCCTAGGATTCTCGATTAACAGCCGCTGGAAATCCACCCTAAAAGTCTCAGGAGACCCACAGTCAGGTCATAACAAGACTGTAAAATACGGCTCCTATGCGGTCATGAGAGTCGGAAAAGCCGAGATTACTGATAATCAAGTCTAAACAATGTAGCACTGGACAGTAATGTAGTATAGGGCAGGTAAAATCCAGTGATCAGTAATGACATATTTTATGTCTGATTATCTTAAGGTACCGTCACATTTAGTGACGCTGCAGCGATCTAGACAACGATCCCGATCGCTGCAGTGTCGCTGTGTGGTCGCTGGAGAGCTGTCACACAGACAGCTCTCCAGCGACCAACGATGCTGAAGTCCCCGCGTAACTAGGGTAAACATCGGGTTACTAAGCGCAGGGCCGCGCTTAGTAACACGATGTTTACCCTGGTTACCAGTATAACTGTAAAAAAAAAAAAACACTACATACTTACATTCCAGTGTCTGTCCCCCGGCGCTGTGCTTCCGGTGTCTGTCCCCCAGCGCTGGTCACACACGCCGATTCAGCGATGTCTGCAGGAGGTCCAGCGACAAAATAAAGTTCTGGACTTTCTGCTCCGACCAACGATGGCACAGCAGGATCCTGATCGCTGCTGCGTGTCAAACTCAACGATATCGCTAGCCAGGACGCTGCAACGTCACGGATCGCTAGCGATATCGTTCAGTGTGACGGTACCTTTAGAGGTTATCCTCTACTTTTAACATTGATGGTCTGTCCATAGGATAGGTTGGGGGGTGGTGTCGGGTGTCCTACCCCCACAGATCAGACATCAGTTTTAAAATAGAGGACAACCTCTTTGAATTCTGGAAACAAGACTGCTCTATCATGCTCATTTGCACATTAAAAGTGTCCAATTCTGTTAAGTGGATAACCATCTCTTTGAACAAATCAATGGCTAACGACATGTAAATTGGGCATCTGATACAATTCATGGCATCTCTTTTACCTGTGATTATAAAAGCCCTTTGCCAACAAAATGATCTGCATAAATCCAAAGACAATCTAATGTAGGAGCCAGTGGGTGAAGGATAAAGCTGGCCATTCCCAGTAAATAGCTGGTGGATGGTGGGCCTTTTTAGGCTAGGTTCACATTGCGTTAGTGGGTGTCCGCTAACGGAATCCGTTACATGGCGAAATTGGCGCAATTCTATGTAACAGATCTGTTAGCGCACCCATTGACTGCAATGTGCTTACGGATCACTAACGTATGCCTTTTTCGGCATGCATCAGCGATGTGCCGTTAGTTTTGGACGGACCTCGAACGCTGCTTGCAGCGTTCAGGGTCCGTTCTGCGCTAGCGCAAATCGGGCATCTGCGCTAGCGGGATTGCCAAACGCAATCCCTTTTTGGACATTGCGTTAGCGCAATCCGTTAGTGCAATCCGTTTTGCGCATACGCTAACGCAATGTGAGCCTAGCCTGTACTTGACCAACATTTCCTAAGGTATCTGTCTTGTCTTGGAATATTTCCATATGGCATCATCTCAATACAATAGAAATCTGCCCAAATGGCCAATATCAACCTAACAGTATAAGTGTCTTGTAAAATGTAGGACACTTTACTGTACTCCAGGCCTGTACAGTCTCTATAGCATCGGTCCCAACCTTGTATCTCTCCAGCTGTTGCTGCATGGTGAGAGTTGTAGTCTTGGGTCAAATGGAGAAGCCACAGCTTTGGGACCTGAGTTAAAAACGACCATAAGAATGGTAACACAGCTTAGAGCGTTTTGTGGGACTTTCATATTTTTGGCTTATCCCTAAAAATCAGATATCAATTAGGTTGTTGGGGCTGACTCGAGCCACCCCACCCTTGCTCTGGTGTGCACTGCCGGACAGGCTCGAGACCTGCACCCGCGGCGACTCGATCATGCTTTTCAAGCATACCGCGAAAATACTCAACGAGGACATGAGCATACTCCGATAACACCTTGTCCTATCACGCTCGCTCATCACTAGTCTGATACTGCTACAGTGACTCACCTCTAACGTATCATCGCATTTCTATTGCTGTCTATGGAGACCTACAACCGATGATTCGCTCTCATTGTCCTCTTCCAGTTCCAGCACTGCCTTCTCACCTTATATGTAGGAACTATATGCTGTGTTACATTTATTATTTATCCTTGTTAATAATATCGAAATGATTCCAGTTGCTTATAGTAATTACGCCAAACAAAAAGCTGCTGATTGTGCCATGAGGATTACAAATCATTCAGAGTAAAGGGCTTGTACTATGCACTTTCTATTGACTTAATAAACAATGATTACACTTTGGTCCTGTCTGGGTTATTTTTTAGACTTTTAACATAAAAACTTGCTGAGTTCATGATGACATCTGTTCAAAAAAAGTAATGGCAGTTAGTGTCTTTTCACATATAATATGTGCAATATAGGTAAAGTTCAGAGAATGCAGAAACAATGTCATCAGATTTAAAGCGATATTTCAATGTCCATAAATTCTCACTTAGGTCAGTATGAATCCAATTCTCAGCCTGCCACAGACTTCCCCATAACCTAAGACATGAGCCGGAGCAGAAGTTGGTATACAAGGAAAGTATAGGATAATCCGAGTAAGCCCATCCTATAGGGGCAGCACTTCCAAAATGAGAGAAATCAAAAAAGCACGGAAGCATACGCGCACACACACACAACATATACAAACACAATAAAAGTCATTAAAAGTGAACAATGGGAAGTGACAAAGAGGCCCAATAACAAGGTCTGTGGAGTAGATCTAGATATGTCGGGTATAACCAAGGCAGAGCAAGTCTCGTATACAAGGGGCTGGCAAGAAGAGTAGTTGGTATAAAAAAATCAGTATGAATGAACAGTCAAATACCCAAGTGGGATATAAGTATGGGAATGAATGAGAACTCTTAAGAATAAAGGTAGAGTGGATATGAGGTATTGTACTCAGGTACAGAAGTACATACAAGTTAATGTAGACACGTGTCATGAATAGCTTTAAAAATTAATCCATGCAAACTTGAAGTAGTGGGGTACGGTTCCCCAACGCGCGTTTCGCGTCAGCTTCTTCAGGGGGGGATACATAGGGGACCTGCAGGAGCTTTTTTTTATATAGGCAAATGGCAGTGAGAAGGAATTACGTGGTGAAAGCAGCTCTTCCTGAGGCCACACGGACTGGAAGTCACGGGGTCGGCCAAGGAGATGGAGAGTGTGACGCTGTTTGGACGTGTTGCCATGACAACCGCATACGGATCAGCCCACAGGAATGCACATCACATGCGTGAGATGCAGAGTCTGCGTGCACATCGTTAGACTGAAGTAAAAAATATGCATCAAGAGTGATAAGGAAGCCGGTGGGCATATTTAGCAGGACGCACATACACGGAGACAGCTGCACGTGTGGCTCGTATGCACAGCGGAACCGGCCTCCTCTTGATATATGCATATGTGGGTGCAGAAAGACAAATGAGGGGAAGGGACATACACAGATTTAAAGTAACAGTGCACAAAACGATGAGGGGTGTCATAGGTATATAGAAAACATCAGGTCTTACATACATATATAATAAATACTGTAACAATAATCTAATAGTTGCGCTGGATAAGGACAGTGGGAGAACGGTAGATGTGGATATGTAATAGGATGTGGGAACTGGGAGTACGGGGAAGACATACACCATACACAGAAGTGATGAGTGACATGGGGCAGTGACGGGGATGCGAGCACATGCACACACATACAAAAACACTGTGTGAGACAAACCACCACCAAAATGTTATTAGAACACATATTGTGTTAAAAAATTGGTTTAGAGCAGATGTTTAAAAAGAGCCGTGAGCAGAAGAAATGTAAGAATAATACAAAGGGTGTAACTGGTTTCAAAAGGTTAGTTATATACAGGTGAAACCAGAAGTTTCCATACACTACCTGGAGCAGCCAGTGCCAGGCAGCAGCTGCCAAGGCAAACAGGATCATGGGGTGCATTAAAAGAGGTCTGGATACACATGATGAGAGCATTATACTGCCTCTGTACAAATCCCTAGTTAGACCGCACATGGAGTACTGTGTCCAGTTTTGGGCACCGGTGCTCAGTAAGGATATAATGGAACTAGAGAGAGTACAAAGGAGGGCAACAAAATTAATAAAGGGGATGGGAGAACTACAATACCCAGATAGATTAGCGAAATTAGGATTATTTAGTCTAGATAAAAGATGACTGAGGGGCGATCTAATAACCATGTATAAGTATATAAGGGGACAATACAAATATCTCTCTGAGGATCTGTTTATACCAAGAAAGGTGACGGGCACAAGGGGGCATTCTTTGCGTCTGGAGGAGAGAAGGTTTTTCCACCAACATAGAAGAGGATTCTTTACTGTTAGGGCAGTGAGAATCTGGAATTGCTTGCCTAAGGAGGTGGTGATGGCGAACTCAGTCGAGGGGTTCAAGAGAGGACTGGATGTCTTCCTGGAGCAGAACAATATTGTATCATACAATTATTAGGTTCTGTAGAAGGACGTAGATCTGGGGATTTATTATGATGGAATATAGGCTGAACTGGATGGACAAATGTCTTTTTTCGGCCTTACTAACTATGTTACTATATAAAAATACACTTCTGCTTGTTTTTCTCAATATCTGACATGAAATCAAAATAAACCTTTCTGGTTTTAGGTAATATAGGATTACCATAATTATTAATTACCAAATGCCAGAATAGTGAAAGAGACGGAGAATGTTTTAGGGCATTTTTATTACGTATTGCAAAGTCAAAAGATTACATGCATTTCATTAGTATTTGGTATCATTGCCCTTAAATTGAATGACTTGGGTCACACGTTTGGGATCTCCTTCCACAAGCTTCTCTCAATAGTTGGTCGGAATTTGGGCCCATTCCGCCTGACAAAACTAGTGTAACTAATCCAGGTTTGTAGGTCGCCTTGCTCGCATCGGCCTTTTTCACCTTTTGCTTACAGCTAAAGCCTGAGCCTGTTGGTCAAAGGAAGAATCATCAGAGCAGATGCATTGAGTTCAGAAAAATTGTCCAATGGGGATACTGTTCTTCAAGCTCTGTGGGTGAGATGATGAGACATATAGCAAGGCGTTCACTGCTGTTTCTTTCCTATGGACTTCTGTATGTAAAAGTCCATCTGTGCCTTTAAAAATATGAGTATCTAGAAATAGTATCTCGGTTTGACTGTATTGATAGGTCTACTGGATATTGGTGTTGTTATTAGGTTGTCTTACCAGCATGTGTAGCTCTTGTTTGGTCTCCTGTCAGAGAACGAAAACATTGTCCCTATAACGAGTCTAGGAAGGGATCTTGGTAGTCAGAGAGGTGAGATCTGTAAGGAATAAACCCCTCTCACACAGCCCCAGGAAAAGGTTGGCTTATGAGAGGGCAAAAGCCGCCCCCAGAGCCATTCTCTGACCCTGTAGGTAGAGGGCTTCCTTAAAGATGAAAAAATGATATGTGAGGGCAAACTCTAGAATGGACATCAAGAATAGAATAAATCTATGATCCTTTGGGGTCATGCATAAAAAAGTCCTGGTAGCTTTGAGGCCATCTTGGTGTCTAATAGACGTATAATGAGATTCCACGTCTGTTACTATCCACATGTCTGGTTCTAGGGTGATGTCTATCTTTCTCAGAAGGTCCCCCGTGTCCTTTAGATAAGAAGGAAGTGACACTGCAAGTGGTTTCAGATGATGTTCCAGGTACCTACCTAGGGTTTTGCATAGGCCCCCATTTCTGAAAACTATGGGTCTGCCAGGAGGTGAAGTCAATTTTTTGCGAACCTTCAAGAGTAGATAGAAACATGGAGTTCTGGGGTACTGTAGTATTATTCCATCCTTCACATCTTTTGGTATGAGGCTGTCCCAAATGGCTTCGTCATGTACAGTTAGGGCCAGAAATATTTGGACAGTGACACAATTTTCACGAGTTGGGCTCTGCATGCCACCACATTGGATTTGAAATGAAACCTCTACAACAGAATTCAAGTGCAGATTGTAACGTTTAATTTGAAGGGTTGAACAAAAATATCTGATAGAAAATGTAGGAATTGTACACATTTCTTTACAAACACTCCACATTTTAGGAGGTCAAAAGTAATTGGACAAATAAACATAACCCAAACAAAATATTTTTATTTTCAATATTTTGTTGCAAATCCTTTGGAGGCAATCACTGCCTTAAGTCTGGAACCCATGGACATCACCAAACGCTGGGTTTCCTCCTTCTTAATGCTTTGCCAGGCCTTTACAGCCGCAGCCTTCAGGTCTTGCTTGTTTGTGGGTCTTTCGGTCTTAAGTCTGGATTTGAGCAAGTGAAATGCATGCTCAATTGGGTTTAGATCTGGAGATTGACTTGGCCATTGCAGAATGTTCCACTTTTTGGCACTCATGAACTCCTGGGTAGCTTTGGCTGTATGCTTGGGGTCATTGTCCATCTGTACTATCAAGCGCCGTCCAATCAACTTTGCAGCATTTGGCTGAATCTGGGCTGAAAGTATATCCCGGTACACTTCAGAATTCATCCGGCTACTCTTGTCTGCTCTTATATCATCAATAAACACAAGTGACCCAGTGCCATTGAAAGCCATGCTTGCCCATGCCATCACGTTGCCTCCACCATGTTTTACAGAGGATGTGGTGTGCCTTGGATCATGTGCCGTTCCCTTTCTTCTCCAAACTTTTTTCTTCCCATCATTCTGGTACAGGTTGATCTTTGTCTCATCTGTCCATAGAATACTTTTCCAGAACTGAGCTGGCTTCTTGAGGTGTTTTTCTGCAAATTTAACTCTGGCCTGTCTATTTTTGGTATTGATGAATGGTTTGCATCTAGATGTGAACCCTTTGTATTTACTGTCATGGAGTCTTCTCTTTACTGTTGACTTAGAGACAGATACACCTACTTCACTGAGAGTGTTCTGGACTTCAGTTGATGTTGTGAACGGGTTCTTCTTCACCAAATTAAGTATGCGGCGATCATCCACCACTGTTGTCATCCGTGGACGCCCAGGCCTTTTTGAGTTCCCAAGCTCACCAGTCAATTCCTTTTTTCTCAGAATGCACCCAACTGTTGATTTTGCTACTCCAAGCATGTCTGCTATCTCTCTGATGGATTTTTTCTTTTTTTTCAGCCTCAGGATGTTCTGCTTCACCTCAATTGAGAGTTCCTTTGACCGCATGTTGTCTGCTCACAGCAACAGCTTCCAAATGCAAAACCACACACCTGTAATCCACCCCTGACCTTTTAACTACTTCATTGATTACAGGTTAACGAGGGAGACGCCTTCAGAGTTAATTGCAGCCCTTAGAGTCCATTGTCCAATTACTTTTGGTCCCTTGAAAAAGAGGACGCTATGCATTACAGAGCTATGATTCCTAAACCCTTTCTCCGATTTGGATGTGGAAACTATCATATTACAGCTGGGAGTGTGCACTTTCAGCCCATATTACATATATAATTGTATTTCTGAACATGTTTTTGTAAACAGCTAAAATAACAAAACTTGTGTCACTGTCCAAATATTTCTGGCCCTAACTGTAGGTCTTGTAATTGACCCTGGAAGAGAGATGTAGGATTGAATGTCAATCTTTTACAACAAGAGGTTTCTATTAGCTGTCGAAAAGCCTCTATTTCATACATGGAAACTGGCCATACAATGACAACCCTTTGTCGGCAGGTTTTACGATGACACCTTTAAGTTGTTTCAAATCACGTAAATCTTTCCTTTGTTCCCTTGTCAGATTGTCATTATAGATGCCTTTAGGGATTTGCTTAAATTTGTCTGTGACGAATCTGAGAAGGAGATCTACATTTGGGAACAGATTGGGTGGGGGATTTCTTGGGTTTGCTAATCTGAAACTTACCTTGATCAGGTGTCTGTTCCCTTTCACCATCCAGCTCTTCAAGAATTACTATGGACTCCTTTTCTTTGGGGGTCCAGTAGTCTTCAATTGATGTTTTTTCATTCAACTTCTTCAGTACCAACTTCTGTGCGAACAGGTGGAGGTCTTTACGGCTACAAATCAAAGGGAGAGACCGGGGAAAGTGAGGCCTAGACTCAGAATTTCAATCTGTACATGAGTAAGTACCACTTTGGATAAATTGATCACCTGGAGTCTTGATTGTCCGCTCACAGGTCCAGGTGTCCTTTTGTTGGAAGAGTTATTCTTAGCTGGTCCCTATTCCTTCCTCTTGCACCTGGTATGTGGGTACGGGCGTTTGGTTATCTGAAGTGGAATCCTCCATTGAGGTATGGAGAGGATGATCTATGTTGGACTTGAATTTGGTGCCATATGTAGACATGATTATAAAAACAATCTTGTAGATCATGAGAAAATTTCTTTGTCTTAGTGTCCTGTAGCTCTTTCTCCTAAATCAGAAATTGTTTGTCCAAATCCTTCCGGAAGGAGTCCATTTGGGCAGAGGGGAGTATGTCAGTCAGTTTGTTCTGGGTAATCTCAATTTCAGTTTCCAGGGACTTGGGGCTTTTCTTGTTGAGGCCAATTAGTAACTCTGTGAGGGATCTACAGCAAATGATACATGCCTCTTCCTACCGATTTTTTGAAGAAGGTATCTTCCGCAGGGAAGAAGGGGGAATATAGATCCTTAGGCCTCTTGGAATCATACTTTTGGCCAGATAGTTTTCTAGGGAGGCTTTATTCCAGCACGTGCACATTTTTTTAAAAGAAATTTGAGAGTTCTTAAAATCAATCGAGGGCCCATTTTCTGCATCGACTCGATGCCACTTCACCGTTAAAAATCGTGTCAACATGAGCAAGCCAAGCTTGATCCCTTCCTATTATATCCATGACCAAAATAACACTGTAACAACAAACAGCAGGAAATCAGATAATCCGAGTAAGCCCGGCCTATAGAGGCAGCATTTCCAAAATGAGAGAAGCCAAAAAAAAACACGGAAGCATATGCAGTAATAAATGTAAATGGGTATACAGTTGTGCTCAAAAGTTTACATACCCCGGAAGATTTTTTGCTTTCCTGGCCTTTTTTCAAAGAATATGAATTATAACGCCAAAGGTTTTTCTCCACTCATGGTATTTGCTGAGGCGTTGGTGTTATCATTCATACTCTCTGAAAAAAGGCCAAGAAAGCAAAAAATTATGCCGGGGTATGTAAACTTTTGAGCACAACTGTAACTTTATTAAATACAAACACAATAAGTCATTAAAAGTGAACAACGGGAAGTGACAAAGAGGCCTCATACATCAAGGTCTGTGGAGTAGATATAGATATGTCAGATATAACCAAGGCAGAGCAAATCTCATATACAAGGGGTTGGCAAGAAGAGTAGATGGTATAAAAAAAAATCAGTATGAATGAACAGTTAAATACCCAAATGGGATATAAGTATGGGAATGAATGAGACCTCTTGAATTGAGAGAACATCTGCCTTACAAATCAGTTACTCAGAGACATTTATAAAATGTACAGATCAGCAAAAATAAAGCTAGAGTGGATATGAGGTATTGTACTCCGGTACAGAAGTACATGTAAGTTAACATAGACAAGTGTCATGAATAGCTGCAATAATTATTAATCCATACAACTTTGAAGTAGTGGGTACGGGTTCTCCATAGCGCGTTTCGCGTCAGCTTCTTCAGGGGGGTACATAGGGGCCCAGCAGGAGCTTTTTTTATATAGGCATACGCCAATGAAAAGGAATGACGCAGTGAAAGCGGCGCTTCCGGAAGCCACACCGGATCGGTAGTAACAGGGTCGGCATACCATGTCACAAGGCCCTCCTCCCAACTTCACATAATGGTCAGACCACAGGAGATCACATCACGTGTGTGAGATGCAGAGTCTGTGTGCACAGCGTTGGAGCGCGTATAAGAGCATGTTCACACAATGGCCATTTAACAGACGAAACCGAAGATCGAAACAAAAGGAGAATATACCCTGTCAAAAGTAAGTAAATTGTAATAGTACATGTAAATAACATGGGATACTTAGTAAACACTAAAAAAAAAGCCATCCCACTGTGACAAGATGTACCCCAATTGTGACTGGTCCAGGTTTTGTCAAATAGCCACAATGTGAGCATGCTCCTATTTGTGGGTGTACCAACCTATGCTGCGGCTCATTTCTTTGGTTTTGCTGTAATTTCTTTTACTTTGTGCAAACAGTGACGTGTCTCCCCCTTTTTTTTGAGCTAGACATTTCATCTATATAGCTTCGCTCGGGAAAGTGTCTGAAACAGTCGGGCCCCTGTCCTGCTCTGCCCCAATCTACATTGAGGTCATCTGACACAAGGCAAAATTTTGATTGTACAGGATAGAACCCGTCCTGATTGGGTACACCTAGTCACAGTAGGATGGCTTTTACATTTTTTTTTTAATCAAAAACAGTGTTTACTAAGTACCCTTTGTTATTAATATATACTGTTACTATTCACTTACTAAAGAGTATATGCTCATTTTGTTTCTATCTTAGGTTCTGTCAGTACCGAAACAGAGCCAGGAGAAGTTTCTCAATATCCAAAGGCCAGTTCAGCCCAGTGTGTGTGTCTCAATGGTAGGGGTAGACCACCGCAGCCCGTCACCTTGCGGCAGCTTTTCTCACAGCGGGCATACTGAAATCCAACATACCCAAAGACTACTTTTCCCTTTGCCACAGTTCTCCAATACATATTCTTACCTCATTTTTCCCGTTACATTTTCCAAAAGTTATTTTTTGCCGCTCACATGTGAGTATACCCTGCTTCAGGGCTACATATTGATTTCCATGCAATTTTTTTTTTTTAAATCACTCACCTAATGTAGTGATATTATCAGGATAAGTCTGGACCCCACAGACCACCCCCTGCAGGTCTTATCCACAGATTACAGACTATGGTGGTTCATCTTATCATGCCGCGCTCACAGTGATAGCGCCCCATACACATTAGACAGCTATCTCTCCCGACTCCTCCTGCTTTCTGTATGACAATGGCTGCAGACAACTCTGCCAGCACTTTATCTTGGGGAAGAACAAAAGGATCAGCCCTTGAAATTCCAATGGCTGGAGACTTTGCTCCCCCAACATCATTAGAAGGAGTGGGGGAGAGAGGTGTCAGCCCCCATAAACATTAGGCTATCATCAAATTTAGCGGACTAGTCTGTGATGGAGGCAGTAAGGCCCTGTTCACATGTCCGTTAGTCCATTAAGAAGACAGAATTGGGATTTCTGTGCGTTTCTCTTTCATACTGAAGCAGAGGGGCCCCGTTCCTTTATATGGGGTCCGTCTGGTTTCCATCGTTCCTTTATATGGGGTCTGTCTGGTTTCCATCGGGTGTCTGTCCTGAATCAGAAGCTTTTGCTTCTGCTCAAAAAAATAAATGGAAACCAGATGGACTCTATAGGAATGAATGGGGCCCCTCTATTTCCATAGGAAACAACGGATCCTAATTCTGTTTGTTCTAGATGGAACAGAAAAACTAATAAGATAAACGGACTTGTGCACAGAAAATACCCTAAATGAAGTGATCCTGATACATGGTGAATCAATTAATAAAATACCATATAAATAATAATCTTTATTTTTATATAGCGCTAACATGTTCCGCAGCGCTTTACAGTTTTGCACACATTATCATCACTGTCTGCGATGGGGCTCACAATCTAGAATCCCTATCAGTATGTCTTTGGAATGAGGGAGGAAACCTACGCAAACACGGAGAGAACATACAAACTCTTTGCAGATGTTGTCCTGGGTGGGATTAGAACCCAGGACCCCAGCGCTGCAAGGCTGCTGTGCTAACCACTGCGACACCGTGCTGCCCTTGTATAAAGAATATACAAGTCATATTAACAGAATACTATTTTACAAAAATATGCATGATGATATCTAGATCTAATATATATGTAATCTATTAGGTAATTAACGTTCTATGATTCGATGCGGTAACGTTGTAGAGTCGTTATGACAAAAGGAGCTTGCAAATATTGAGAACATGGATACAAGCGAGTATATTTAGGGTCTGAAGTGGGAGGTCACTATAAGGGTATGTTTCCACGATCAGGATGGCCGGCGGTATCGTCGGAGCGGCTTTGCGGCTCTGCGCTAAGCCCCGCCCCCTTCTGGGACGCGATGATGCCGGATGTGTTCACAGCACACATCTGGCATCATCGCACCCATCGCATAGGGCCCTGTGCTATATCTTGCGGCGACACAGCGTCGCCGCAAGATATACGGACATGCTGCGATCTGAAAAGACGCGCAGCATGTCCGGAGTCGCAGGGCCGCCGCGTGCGTGTTACCACGCATAGTGGAGACATGATTTCATTAAATCCCCTCCACTATACTGTAACATCTGGACGCTGCGTGTCTGACGCTGCGGCTCTATGCAGCGTCAGACACGCAGCGTTTCCTGCACGTGGAAACATACCCTTAGAAAGACAAATTTGCTGATGAAACAAGAATAAAAAACAATAGTGGCTTAGGTAACGTTCACACTAGCGTTATGCTAGTTTGCGTCGGGCGACGCAGCGGCGACGCATGCGTCATGCGCCCCTATATTTAACATGGGGGACGCATGCGTTTTTTTTTGTTGCGTTGTGCGACGCATGCGTCTTTTTTGCCGCTAGCGTCGGACCAAGAAAACGCAACAACTTGCATTTTTCTTGCGTCCAAATTTCGGCAAAAACCGACGCATGCGTCGCAAAACGCAGCGTTTTTGCGTGCGTTTTGCTGCGTTTTTGCGTGCGTTGTGCGTTGCATCGCCGACACAGCGGCGCACAACGCTAGTGTGAACGTAGCCTAAGTTGTTTGCAGGGTAGTGTTAAGGTACCTTCACACTGAATTCTGGAAACAAGACTGCTCTATCATGCTCATTTGCACATTAAAAGTGTCCAATTGTGTTAAATGGATAACCATCTCTTAGAACAAATCAATGGCTAACGACATGTAAATTGGGCATCTGATACAATTCATGGCATCTCTTTTACCTGTGATTATAAAAGCCTTTTGCCAACAAAATGATCTGCATAAAGGTACCTTCACACTGATCAACTTTCCAACGATCACGACCAGAGATACGACCTGGCCGTGATCTTTGGAAAGTCCTTGTGTGGTCGCTGGGGAGCTGTCACACAGACAGCTCTCCAGCGACCAACGATGCCGAAGTCCCCGGGTAACCAGGGTAAACATCGGGTTACTAACCGCAGGGCTGCGCTTAGTAACCCGATGTTTACCCTGGTTACCATTGTAAAAGTAAAAAAAAAAAACACTACATACTTACATTCCGGTGTCTGTCACGTCCCTCGCCGTCAGCTTCCCGCACTGACTGTGTGAGCGCCGGCCGTAAAGCAGAGCACAGCGGTGACGCCGCTACACCGGAATGTAAGTATGTAGTGTTTTTTTTTTTTTACTTTTACAATGGTAGCCAGGGTAAACATCGGGTTACTAAGCGCGGCCCTGCGCTTAGTAACCCGATGTTTACCCTAGTTACCCAGGGACTCATCGCTGGATCGGCGTCACACACGCCGATCCAGAGATGACAGCGGGTGACCTGACGACAAAATAAAGTTCTAGCCTTCTAGCTCCGACAAGCGATGTCACAGCAGGATCCTGATCGCTGCTGCGTGTCAAACATAATGAGATCGCTATCCAGGACGCTGCAACGTCACGGATCGCTATCGTTCTCGTTCAAAAGTTGCTCAGTGTGACGGTACCTTAAATCCAAAGACAATCTAATGTTGTAGGAGCCAGTGGGTAAAGGATAAAGCTGGCCATTCCCAGTAAATAGCTGGTGGATGGTGGGCCTTAAGGTACCGTTACACTAAACGACTTACCAACGATCACGACCAGCGATACGACCTGGCCGTGATCGTTGGTAAGTCGTTGTGTGGTCGCTGGGGAGCTGTCACACAGACAGCTCTCTCCAGCGACCAACGATCAGGGGAACTACTTCGACATTGTTGAAACTGTCTTCAACGATGCCGAAGTCCCCGGGTAACCAGGGTAAACATCGGGTTACTAAGTGCAGGGTCGCGCTTAGTAACCCGATATTTACCTTGGTTACCATTGTAAAAGTAAAAAAAAGTGTCAGCGCCGGCCGTAAAGCAGAGCGGTGACGTCACCGCTGTGCTCTGCTTTATGGCCAGCGCTGACACAGTGCAGGGAAGCTGACGGCGGGGGACGTGACAGCCATCGGAATGTGAGTATGTACTGTTTTTTTTTTTTTTTACTTTTACAATGGTAAACAGGGTAAATATCGGATTACTAAGCGCGGCCCTGCACTTAGTAACCCGATGTTTACCCTGGTTACAGGTAAACACATCGCTAGTTCGGCGTCACACACGCCGATCTAGCGATGACAGCGGGGTGATCTGCGACCAAAAAAAGGTCCTGATCATTCCCCATGACCAACGATCTCCCAGCAGGGGCCTGATCGTTGGTCGCTGTCACACATAAAGATATCGTTAGCGGGATCGTTGCAACGTCACAAAAAGCGTGACGTTGCAACGATATCCTTAACGATATCGTTATGTGTGAAGGTACACTCCGGCTATGTGCGCACTTACCACGGAACCGCGGCGATTTTGATGCTGCGGGTCCGCAGCAGTTTCCATTGCGTTTACAGTAACATGTAAACCAATAGGAAACCGCTGTGCACATGCTGCGGGAAAAACCATGCAGAAATGCAGTGGTTTACAACCCGCAGCATGTCACTTTGTGCAGAATCGCAGCGATTCTGCACCCATAGAAATGCATTCATCCGCTTACTTCCCGCATGGGGCTGTGCCCACCATGCGGGAAGTAAGCGGATAATGTGCGGGTGGTACCCGGGGTGGAGGAGAGGAGACTCTCCTCCAGGCCCCAGGAACCATATTTGTGGTTAAAAAAATAATTAAAATAAAAAATAATGATATACTCACCTCTCAGCGCTGCACGCGGCCGTCCGGTCTCAGGTTTGCTATGCGAGCAGGGCCTGCGGTGACGTCGCGGTCACATGACCGCTCACGCGACCAATCACAAGCCGCGACGTCATCGAAGGTCCTTAACGCGCTTATTCTTAGGAAGGGAATCATGGCGGTTGCAGTGGTTACAACCAGGGCGCGTCCGAGGGTGAGTATATCAATATTTTTTATTTTTATTCTTTATTTTACACATGAATATGGATCCCAGGGCCTGAAGGAGAGTTTCCTCTCCTTCAGACCCTGGGAACCATGGAGGATACCTTCCGATATTTGTGTCCCATTGACTTGTATTGGTATCGGATATCGGTATTGGCGATATCCGATATTTTTCGGATATCAGCCGATACCATCCGATACCGATACTTTCAAATAACGGACGGTATCGCTCAACACTATTCATAAGGTATCTGTCTTGTCTTGGAATATTTCCATATGGCATCATCTCAATACAATAGAAATCTGCCCAAATGGCCAATATCAACCTAACAGTATAAGTGTCTTGTAAAATGTAGGACACTTTACTGTACTCCAGGCCTGTACAGTCTCTATAGCATCGGTCCCAACCTTGTATCTCTCCAGCTGTTGCTGCATGGTGAGAGTTGTAGTCTTGGGTCAAATGGAGAAGCCACAGCTTTGGGACCTGAGTTAAAAACGACCATAAGAATGGTAACACAGCTTAGAGCGTTTTGTGGGACTTTCATATTTTTGGCTTATCCCTAAAAATCAGATATCAATTAGTTTGTTGGGGCTGACTCGAGCCACCCCACCCTTGCTCTGGTGTGCACTGCCGGACAGACTCGAGACCTGCACCCGCGGCGACTCGATCATGCTTTTCAAGCATACCGCGAAAATACTCAACGAGGACATGAGCATACTCTGATAACACCTTGTCCTATCACGCTCGCTCATCACTAGTCTGATACTGCTACAGTGACTCACCTCTGACGTATCATCACATTTCTATTGCTGTCTATGGAGACCTACAACCGATGATTCGCTCTCATTGTCCTCTTCCAGTTCCAGCACTGCCTTCTCACCTTATATGTAGGAACTATATGCTGTGTTACATTTATTAATTATCCTTGTTAATAATATCGAAATGATTCCAGTTGCTTATAGTAATTACGCCAAACAAAAAGCTGCTGATTGTGCCATGAGGATTACAAATCATTCAGAGTAAAGGGCTTGTACTATGCACTTTCTATTGACTTAATAAACAATGATTACACTTTGGTCCTGTCTGGGTTATTTTTTAGGCTTTTAACATAAAAACTTGCTGAGTTCATGATGACATCTGTTCAAAAAAAGTAATGGCAGTTAGTGTCTTTTCACATATAATATGTGCAATATAGGTAAAGTTCAGAGAATGCAGAAACAATGTCATCAGATTTAAAGCGATATTTCAATGTCCATAAATTCTCACTTAGGTCAGTATGAATCCAATTCTCAGCCTGCCACAGACTTCCCCATAACCTAAGACATGAGCCGGAGCAGAAGTTGGTATACAAGGAAAGTATAGGATAATCCGAGAAAGCCCAGCCTATAGGGGCAGCACTTCCAAAATGAGAGAAACCAAAAAAGCATGGAAGCATACGCGCACACACACAACATATACAAACACAATAAAAGTCATTAAAAGTGAACAATGGGAAGTGACAAAGAGGCCCAATAACAAGGTCTGTGGAGTAGATATAGATATGTCGGGTATAACCAAGGCAGAGAAAGTCTCGTATACAAGGGGCTGGCAAGAAGGGTAGTTGGTATAAAAAAATCAGTATGAATGAACAGTCAAATACCCAAGTGGGATATAAGTATGGGAATGAATGAGACCTCTTAAGAATAAAGGTAGAGTGGATATGAGGTATTGTACTCAGGTACAGAAGTACATACAAGTTAATGTAGACACATGTCACGAATAGCTGCAAAAATTACTAATCCATACAAACTTGAAGTAGTGGGGTACGGTTTCCCCAACGTGCGTTTTGCGTTAACTTCTTCAGGGGGGATACATAGCGGACCTGCTGGAGCTTTTTTTTTCATATATAGGCACATGCCAGTGAGAAGGAATTACGCGGTGAAGGCGGCTCTTCCTGAGGCCACACGGACTGGAAGTCATGGGATCGGCGTACCACATCACAAGGCGTCGGCCAAGGAGATGGGGAGTGCGACGCTGTGGGGACGTGTTGCCATGACAACCGCATAAGGATCAACCCATAGGAATGTACATCACATGCGTGAGATGCAGAGTCTGCGTGCACAGCGTTAGACTGAAGGAGAAAATATGCATCAAGTGTGATAAGGAAGCCGGTGAGTATATTTAGCAGGACGCACATACACGGAGACAGCTGCACGTGTGGTAGGTGAGTGTCTGATATATTGTGGTAGAGAGTTCCAGAGTTGGGGTGATGCGCGAGAGAAATCTTGTATGCGATCGTGGGAAGAGGAGATAAGCGAGGAGTAGAGAAGGAGATCTTGTGAGGATCGGAGGTTGCGTGCAGGAAAGTACCGGGAGACGAGGTCACAGATGTATGGAGGAGACAGGTTGTGGATGGCTTTGTATTTCATAGTTAGGCTTTTGTACTGGAGTCTCTGGGTAATGGGGAGCCAGTGAAGGATTTGACAGAGGGGAGAGGCCGGGGAATAGCGGGGGGACAGGTGGATTAGTCAGGCAGCAGAGTTTAGAATAGATTGTAGGGGTGCGAGAGTGTTAGAGGGGAGGCCACAGAGCAAGAGGTTACAGTAGTCGAGGCGGGAGATGATGAAGGCATGCACTAGGGTTTTTGCAGATTCTTGGTTTAGGAATATACGGATCCATGAAATATTTTTGAGTTGAAGGCGGCAGGTTGTAGAAAGGGCTTGGATATGCGGTTTGAAGGAGAGATCACCATCAAGGATTACCCCGAGACAGCGAGCTTGTGGGACTGGGGAGAGTGGGCAGCCGTTTACTGTAATGGATAGGTTCGTTGGGGGGGGGGGGTGGTCGCGTGAGATGGGGGAAATACAATGAATTCTGTTTTGTCCATGTTAAGTTTTAGAAATCTAGCAGAGAAGAATTAAATAGCGGACAGACATTGAGTGATTGATGGGTATATAGAAAACATCAGGTCTTAAATACATATATAATAAATAATGTGGTAACAATAATCTAATAGTTGCACTGGATAAGGACAGTGGGAGAACGGTAGATGTGAATATGTAATAGGATGTGGGAACTGGGAGTACGGGGAAGACATACACCATACACAGAAGTGATGAGTGACATGGGGCAGTGACGGGGATGCGAGCACATGCACACACATACAAAAACACTGTGTGAGACAAACCACCACCAAAATGTTATTAGAACACATATTGTGTTAAAAAATTGGTTTAGAGCAGATGTTTAAAAAGAGCCGTGAGCAGAAGAAATTTAAGGATAAGACAAAGGATGTAACTGGTTTAAAAAGGTTAGTTATATACAGGTGAAACCAGAAGTTTACATACACTATATAAAAAGTCACATCTGCATGTTTTTCTCAATATCTGACATGAAATCAAAATAAATGTTTCCGGTTTTAGGTCAATTAGGATTACCATAATTATTAATATTTGCCAAATGCCAGAATAGTGAAAGAGAGGGATAATGTTTTAGGGCATTTTTGTATAAATCATGTTTATTGAGTGAAGCAAAAAGAGTAAAAGTGAAAGGTACAATCAAGTAGATCAACAGGATACCAAGTAGAGTTACATGTTAATCAAGAAATGCGTTACAACAACATCATGTATCTTGCGCTTTAACAAGCTGATGAATAATACTACTGATTGGTATTATAAAATATTAACAATTAAGAACCACTTGAGTGGTTAATAACCAATATAATTCTCATTATGATTATTCAACAATCGCAATGTTTATTCAAACTAAAGAAGGGGAGGGAGACAAACAAAAAGATTAAGATTAAGAAGAGAAAGGGGTGTACAAAGAAGAGGAGAGGATTGGATAGGGTAATGGGGTAGGTTGGGTAGAAATATGGCTACCATCCCATCCCAGCGGTCAGAGCGCGAGCCGAAGAATGAACTAGTAATAAACAAGAGCGAGCCATGTACTGCATCAGGCTCCAGAAATCCAGAGATCCAGGTCAGGGGTTTCCCTGAAAGCTATCCAGGGGGCCCATGTAGTATAGGTTTTATCTACACTACCTGGGGATTGATTTATTAGTTGTTCCATTCTATAGATGTCGTTGAGCTCTGCCACGAACTCCGCACGTGAAGGAAATTTTTCTTGTTTCCAAAAGCGTGGGATCAAGTTCCTAACTGCGGTAAGAAAGTGTCTGAGGATGCCCTTCTTATATCGAGAAATCGACAAATCACATAGGGATAGTAATGCTAGGCTTGAAGAGGGTTGAATCTGTGAGATAGACATCTTGTTGTGGAGCTCAAAGACGGCCAACCATAAGGCTTTTATGGGGGGGGCAGTCCCACCAAATGTGGATATAAGAACCAGTCTCCTTTAAGCATCTCCAACAAGTGTCAGGAGTCGTGGGGAACACCGCATGCACCATAGAGGGACATCTGTACCATCTTGTCAAGATCTTGTAGCTCCTCTCCTGCGACACCGCACATAGTGACGATCTAAACGTGAAGAGAAGAATTTTCTCTCTATCCTCAGGCAGTAGTTGCCTTCCTAGGTCGCCCTCCCATTTTGAAAAGAATACTGGTGAACCCTGCAGTGGAGCCCCTCCCCCCTGGAATATTTTGTATAACAGCGAGACAGTATGATCCGGAGGGTTCGGTGATGTACAAAGCGTCTCAAAAGGAGTTAGCGGTCTGCCAATATTGGTTTGTTTAGAGATCGTGTAAATAAAGCTTTTAAGTTGTTCGTAGAAAAACCAATCGGCGGAGGGTGCTTCCTCCTCCGGGAATAGTTCCTGAAGTTTTAGGGCATTTTTATTACTTATTGCAAAGTCAAAAGACTACATACATTTCCTTAGTATTTGGTACCATTGCCCTTAAATTGAATGACTTGGGTCACATGTTTGGGATCTCCTTCCACAAGCTTCTCTCAATAGTTGGTCGGAATTTGGGCCCATTCCGCCTGACAAAACTGGTGTAACTGATCCAGGTTTGTAGGTCGCCTTGCTCGCATCGGCCTTTTTCACCTTTGCTTACAGCTAAATCCTGAGCCTGTTGGTCAAAGGAAGAATCATCAGAGCAGATGCGTTGAGTTCATAAAAATTGTCCAATGAGGATACTGTTCTTCAAGCTCTGTGGGTGAGATGATGAGACATATAGCAAGGCGTTCACTGCTGTTTCTTTCCTATGGACTTCTGTATGTAAAAGTCCATTTGTGCCTTTAAAAATACGAGTATCTAGAAATAGTATCTCGGTTTGACTGTATTGATAGGTCTACTGGATATTGGTGTTATTAGGTTGTCTTACCAGCATGTGTAGCTCTTGTTTGGTCTGCCAGATAACCAAAACATTGTCTATATAACGAGTCCAGGAAGGGATCTTGGTAGTCAGAGAGGTGGGATCTGTAAGGAACAAACCCCTCTCCCACAGCTCCAGGAAAAGGTTGGCTTATGAGAGGGCAAAAGCCGCCCCCAGAGCCGTTCTCTGACCCTGTAGGTAGAGGGCTTCCTTAAAGATGAAAAAATTATACGTGAGGGCAAACTCTAGAATAGACATCAAGAATAGAATAAATCTATGATCCTTTGGGGTCATGCATAAAAAAGTCCTGCTAGCTTTGAGGCCATCTTGGTGTCTAATAGACGTCTAATGTTACTATCCACGTGTCTGGTTCTAGGGTGATGTCTATCTTTCTCAGAAGGTCCCCCGTGTCCTTTAGATAAGAAGGAAGTGACACTACAAGTGGTTTCAGATGATGTTCCAGGTACCTACCTAGGGTTTTGCATAGGCCCCCATTTCTGAAAACTATGTGTCTGCCAGGAGGTGAAGTCAAATTTTTGTGAACCTTCAAGAGTAGATAGAAACATGGAGTTCTGGGGTACTGTAGTATTAATCCATCCTTCACATCTTTTGGTATGAGGCTGTCCCAAATGGCTTCGTCCTGTAGGTCTTGTAATTGTCCCTGGAAGAGAGATGTAGGATTGAATGTCAACCTTTTACAACAAGAGGTTTCTATTAGCTGTTGAAAAGCCTCTTTTTCATACAAGGAAACTGGCCATACAATGACAACTAGGGTTGAGCGAAACGGGTCGTTCATTTTCAAAAGTCGCCGACTTTTGGCAAAGTCGGGTTTCATGAAACCCGATCCGACCCCTGTGCGGGGTCGGCCATGCGGTACGCGACTTTCGCGCCAAAGTCGCGTTTCAATGACGCGAAAAGCGCCATTTCTCAGCCAATGAAGGTAAACGCAGAGTGTGGGCAGCGTGATGACATAGGTCCTGGTCCCCACCATCTTAGAGAAGGGCATTGCAGTGATTGGCTTGCTGTCTGCGGCGTCACAGGGGCTATAAAGGGGCGTTCCCGCCGACCGCCATGTTACTGCTGCTGATCTGAGCTTAGGGAGAGGTTGCTGCCGCTTCGTCAGAAGCAGGGATAGCGTTAGGCAGGGTCCATTAACCACAAAACCGCTTGTGCTGTAGCGATTTCCACTGCCCAACACCACCTTCGGTGTGCAGGGACAGTGGAAGCTACATTTTTTTTTTTTTTTCCCTCAGCGCTGTAGCTCATTGGGCTGCCCTAGAAGGCTCCCTGATAGCTGCATTGCTGTGTGTACGCCGCTGTGCAAACCAACTGCTTTTTTCAAAGCACAAATCCTCTTGTTCCTTCCTTTCTGCACAGCTATCTTTTTGGTTTGTACACACTTTTTATTTAATTTGTGCATCAGTCCACTCCTTATTGCTGCCTGCCATACCTGGCTGAGATTACTGCAGGGAGATAGTAATTGAAGGACACTCCCTGTTTTTTTTTTTTTTTTGTGGGAGATTAAGATTGACATTTCTGCTAGAGTGCCATCCCTGTCTGTGTCATCTCTCACTCAGTGGGCCATAGAAAGCCTATTTATTTTTTTGCTTGATTTGGGTTATAAAATCTACCTGAAAAAATCACTACATCAATCAGTGGGAGAAAAATATTGGCCTCAGGGCTTGTGTGCCACTCCTTACTCCTGTGTGTGCCATCTCTCACTCAGTGGGCCATAGAAAGCCTATTTATTTTTTTGCTTGATTTTGGTTCTAAAATCTACCTGAAAAAATCACTACATCAATCAGTGGGAGAAAAATATTGGCCTCAGGGCTTGTGTGCCACTCCTGACTCCTGTGTGCATCATCACTCACTCAGTGGGCCATAGAAAGCCCTTTTTTTTTTTTTTTTTTTTGCTTTATTTGGGTTCTAAATTCTACCTGAAAAAATCAATAAATCAATCAGTGGGAGATTAATATTGGCCTCTGGGCTTGTGTGCCAGTCCTGAGCGTGCCATCTCTCTCACAAATAGTGGGCCATAGAAAGCCTATTTATTTATTTTTTTTTGGTTTTATAAATTCTCCCTTAAAAAAAAAGGGAGATTAATATTGGCCTTTGGGCTTGTGTGCCAGTCCTAAGCGTGCCATCTCTCTCTCTCAGATAGTGGGTCATAGAAAGCCTATTTATTTTTATTTTTTTTTAATGGGTTTATAAATTTTCCCTGGAAAAAAAAAAAAAAAGTGGGAGATTAATATTGGCCTCTGGGCTTGTGTGCCAGTCCTGAGCGTGCCATCTCTCTCACAAATAGTGGGCCATAGAAAGCCTATTTTTTTTTTATTTTTTTTTTTATAAATTCTCCCTTAAAAAAAAAAAAAAATCAAATCAGTGGGAGATTAATATTTACATTTGTGCTTCAGTGACAGTCCTGCGTGTGTGGCATCTCTCTCATTTGTTGCCACCAACAACAGAGTGTGTAACATTGTGCCTGATTTTCGTTGTGGTCTCACTCACCTGTAAAGGGGTAGCTAAATCATACTGAAGTTATAGCTCACCGTGTAATTTGTGTGACAGCAACAAATACCGTTAGTTTGTTTACGTTTTTAAAACAATGAGGAAGTATGGTGGAAGAGGTCGTGGCCGGGGGCGTTCATTGTCAGCTGGTAATGAGGGTAGTGGTAGTGGTGGAGCATCAGCTGGTCGTGGGAAAAAAAATATTGCACCTAAGTCTGGAGCTGTGGAGCCAGGTTCGTCGTCTGGCTACACAAGGCCTCGAACGCTCCCTTTTCTGGGAGTAGGAAAACCGCTTTTAAAGCCGGAGCAGCAAGAGCAAGTTTTGGCTTATCTTGCTGACTCAGCCTCTAGCTCTTTTGCCTCCTCTCGTGAAACTGGTAAATGTCAAAGCAGCGCGTCGTTAGTGGATGTTCACGGTCAGGGACAAGTCGCTTCCTTGTCCTCTTCAGCAAAAACAACAACAGAGAAGAATGCAGCAGGCGACACAACGGGTTACTCCATGGAGCTCTTTACACATACCGTCCCTGGCTTAGAAAGTGAAGCAGTTAACAGTCCATGCCCATTACAAGTTGAATCTGACATGGAGTGCACTGATGCACAGCCACAGCCAGACTACTATGCTGGTCCTTTGACTCAGACCACAACATTGCCCTCGCAGGGTGCTGATCAAGAATCAGACCCTGATGGGACTATGTTGCCCCATCACGAACGCTATACCACCGACCGACACGGTGACACAGACGAAGTTGCACACGAGCTACAAGAAGAGGTAATAGATGACCCAGTTCTTGACCCCGATTGGCAGCCATTGGGGGAACAGGGTGCAGGCGGCAGCAGTTCTGAAGCGGAGGAGGAGGGGCCGCAGCAGGCATCAACATCGCAACAGGTTCCATCTGCCGGGCCCGTATCTTGCCCAAAACGCGTGGCAAAGCCAAAACCTGTTGGAGGACAGCGTGGCCATCCGGTTAAAGCTCAGTCTGCAATGCCTGAAAAGGTATCCGATGCTAGAAAGAGTGCAGTCTGGCATTTTTTTAAACAACATCCAATTGATCAGCGCAAAGTCATCTGTCAAAAATGTTCAACTACCTTAAGCAGAGGACAGAATCTGAAAAGTCTCAATACAAGTTGCATGCATAGACATTTAACCACCATGCATTTGCAAGCCTGGACTAACTACCAAACGTCCCTTAAGGTTGTAGCACCCTCGGCCAATGAAGCTAGTCAGCAACGCAACATCCCTTCCGGCAGTGTAGGGCCACCATTTTCCGCACCACCTGCAGTATCTGTGCAGGTTTCGTTGCCAGGCCAAAGCAGTCAGGGTCAGGGAATCACCAGTTTCGTAGTAGGAAACACTGCATCTAGGGCACCGGTGGCAACAATACCATCTCCCACCGTCTCTCAGTCTGCCATGTCCACCGGCACCCCCGCTAGTTCCACGATCTCCAGCTCTCCAGTCCAGCTCACCCTACATGAGACTATGGTTAGAAAAAGGAAGTACTTAGCCTCGCATCCGCGTACACAGGGTTTGAACGCACACATAGCTAGACTAATCTCGTTAGAGATGATGCCCTACCGGTTAGTTGAAAGCGAAGCTATCAAAGCCCTGATGGACTACGCTGTACCACGCTACGAGCTACCCAGTCGACACTTTTTTTCCAGAAAAGCCATCCCAGCCCTCCACCAGCATGTTAAAGAGCGCATCGTCCATGCACTCAGGCAATCTGTGAGCACAAAGGTGCACCTGACAACAGATGCATGGACCAGTAGGCATGGCCAGGGACGTTACGTGTCCATCACGGCACACTGGGTAAATGTGGTGGATGCAGGGTCCACAGGGGACAGCAAGTTTGGGACAGTTCTGCCTAGCCCACGGTCTAGGAAACAATTGGCTGTAGCCGTTCGCACCCCCTCCTCCTCCTCTTCGTCCTCCTGCAGAAGCGAGAGCTCGTCCACAGACCGCAGTCGCACAACCACTCCATCCGCAGCTGCCACTGTTGCACACCAGGTCTCCCATTATGGGGCAGCTACTGGCAAACGTCAGCAGGCTGTATTGGCTATGAAGTGTTTGGGCGACAACAGACACACCGCGGAAGTTCTGTCCGAGTTCTTGCAGAAAGAAACGCAGTCGTGGCTGGGCACTGTAGATCTTGAGGCAGGCAAGGTAGTGAGTGATAACGGAAGGAATTTCATGGCTGCCATCTCCCTTTCCCAACTGAAACACATTCCTTGCCTGGCTCACACCTTAAACCTGGTGGTGCAGTGCTTCCTGAAAAGTTATCCGGGGTTATCCGACCTGCTCCTCAAAGTGCGTGGACTTTGCTCACATATCCGCCGTTCGCCCGTACACTCCAGCCGTATGCAGACCTATCAGCGTTCTTTGAACCTTCCCCAGCATCGCCTAATCATAGACGTTGCAACAAGGTGGAACTCAACACTGCACATGCTTCAGAGACTGTGTGAACAGAGGCGGGCTGTTATGTTTTTGTGGGAGGATACACATACACGGGCAGGCAGTAGGATGGCAGACATGGAGTTGTCAGGTGTGCAGTGGTCGAAGATTCAAGACATGTGCCAAGTCCTTCAGTGTTTTGAGGAATGCACACGGCTGGTTAGTGCAGACAACGCCATAATAAGCATGAGCATCCCCCTAATGCGTCTGCTGATGCAAAGTTTGACGCACATAAAGGATCAGGCGTCTGCAGCTGAGGAAGAGGAAAGCCATGATGACAGTCAGCCATTGTCTGGCCAGGGCAGTGTACAGGACGAGGTAGCGGGCGAAGAGGAGGAGGAGGACGAGGAGGATGATGGGGATGATTATATTTTTAATGAGGAAGCTTTTCCGGGGCCACTGGAAATTGGTGGCGCGGCAAGGCCGGGTTCTGGTTTTTTGAGGGACACAAGTGACGTGGATTTGCCTGAAACTGCCCCTCAACCAAGCACAACCGCAGATTTGAGAACTGGAACTTTGGCCCACATGGCGGATTATGCCTTACGTATCCTCAAAAGGGACACACGCATAACTAAAATGATGAATGATGACGATTACTGGTTGGCCTGCCTCCTTGATCCTCGCTATAAAGGCAAATTGCAAAATATAATGCCACATGAGAACTTGGAACTAATATTAGCAACCAAACAATCAACTCTTGTTGACCGTTTGCTTCTGGCATTCCCTGCACACAGCGCCCGTGATCGTTCTCACACGAGCTGCAGGGGCCAGCAGACCAGAGGAGTTAGAGGGGCAGAAATCAGAAGTGGCGTTGGCCAGAGGGGTTTTCTGACCAGGTTGTGGAGTGATTTTGCTATGACCGCAGACAGGACAGGTACTGCAGCATCAATTCAAAGTGACAGGAGACAACATTTGTCCAGTATGGTTACAAACTATTATTCATCCCTTATCGATGTTCTCCCTCAACCGTCATTCCCATTTGATTACTGGTCATCAAAATTAGACACCTGGCCAGAATTGGCAGAATATGCATTGCAGGAGCTTGCTTGCCCGGCAGCTAGTGTCCTATCAGAAATAGTATTCAGTGCTGCAGGTTCAATACTAACAGAAAAAAGGACTCGTCTGGCTACCCAAAATGTAGATGATCTAACCTTCATTAAAATGAACCACAACTGGATTTCGAAATCTTTTGCCCCACCTTGCCCGGCTGACACCTAGCTTTCCTATGAAAAGGTCTTGCCTGTGGACTATTCTGAATGCCTTTTCCAATCTCGTAATTTTCTGCACCTGATTGTCCAGCATACGACATGTTTACACCTCACTAAATGGCCAAACTCCCCACACGGGGCCGTGGTATCGACACTTGGCGACAGCACCCGTGAGAGTGCAGTTTGTCTGAAGAGGTGGGTGAGCCCGCTTTTGGTCGACGGCGCTGCCACTGGGTCCCTCCTAGTACAATAAAGTGTCTCTGGCGGTGGTGGTGCGCACCCAACGTCAGACACACCGTTGTAATATGAGGGGCCCTGGGCCTGTACCGCCGGCCACAAGACAGTTTCCCCCCACCCCAGCTCAAACAGTGCTCTACCACTTGCAAAATTATCTCACAGCTCCACCAATGTTTAGTCTATGCGCTGACATCCTTCAATGCCTGCCACTGACAATACCATTGTATTGACATTTTTGTTATGTTAGGTCTTCGATGCCTGTCTGTGGTCACTCCTTCCACTAGGCCTCCACTGACCACACCACTGCTGCCCGTGTACCCCTGTAACCAATTTAAAATTGCCTACAGCCATGTGTTATTATTTTAGGCCTTCGATGCCTGTCTGCGGTCACTCCTTCCACTAGGCCTCCACTGACCACACCACTGCTGCCCGTGTACCCCTGGAACCAATTTAAAATTGCCTACAGCCATGTGTTATTATTTTAGGCCTTCGATGCCTGTCTGCGGTCACTCCTTCCACTAGGCCTCCACTGACCACACCACTGCTGCCCGTGTACCCCTGGAACCAATTTAAAATTGCCTACAGCCATGTGTTATTATTTTAGGCCTTCGATGCCTGTCTGCGGTGACTCCTTCCACTAGGCCTCCACTGTCCACACCACTGCTGCCCGTGTACCCCTGTAACCAATTTAAAATTGCCTACAGCCATGTGTTATTATTTTAGGCCTTCGATGCCTGTCTGCGGTCACTCCTTCCACTAGGCCTCCACTGACCACACCACTGCTGCCCGTGTACCCCTGGAACCAATTTAAAATTGCCTACAGCCATGTGTTATTATTTTAGGCCTTCGATGCCTGTCTGCGGTCACTCCTTCCACTAGGCCTCCACTGACCACACCACTGCTGCCTGTGTACCCCTGGAACCAATTTAAAATTGCCTACAGCCATGTGTTATTATTTTAGGCCTTCGATGCCTGTCTGCGGTCACTCCTTCCACTAGGCCTCCACTGACCACACCACTGCTGCCCGTGTACCCCTGGAACCAATTTAAAATTGCCTACAGCCATGTGTTATTATTTTAGGCCTTCGATGCCTGTCTGCGGTCACTCCTTCCACTAGGCCTCCACTGACCACACCACTGCTGCCAGTGTACCCCTGGAACCAATTTAAAATTGCCTACAGCCATGTGTTATTATTTTAGGCCTTCGATGCCTGTCTGCGGTGACTCCTTCCACTAGGCCTCCACTGACCACACCACTGCTGCCCGTGTACCCCTGGAACCAACATCAGAAAATATAAAAATAAGTATTTTGCTTATAAAAAAGAAAATACTGGAGAGATATCAAATGCAGACATTTTAACATTAAAAACAAACACATACAACAAAAATCTGGTACAGTATTAAAAATGGCCACCAGCTACAATAACTTTCTCCTGCAAGTAGTTAACTGAAAGGTTTTTTCAATTTTAAACACAGATATGGCATCCACCGAGTGTTGTCCTGTCGCGTCTTCTTTATATTATTGCCAAGAAGATGCAAAACAATGAAAATAATAAAATCATTATTTACCAAAAAAATAGAGTAAGTCAAAACCACATTGGAAATAAACATTCATTACAAATAAAGAAGCAGGGCGCGTCCGAGGGTGAGTATATACCTAATAAGAATATAATCACCCTCGGACGCGCCCTGCTTCTTTCCGACAGCCTTCCTTCCTAAGAATCAGCCCTTCCGTGGTGTAGAGAGAGGGTTTGTTACACTCCAAGGTGTTCCCCAGGTTGCCTTTCCTGAGCTTCGATCTTCCGGCTCTCGTTTAGTAGTTGTTGGAAACTACGCTGCATTAGGCCTACAAATTGGGTATGGGGTGTAGAGAGATGGTGTGTTACACTCCAAGGTGTTCCCCAGGTTTCCTCTCCATTGCTTCGATCTTCCGGCTCTCGTTTAGTAGTTGTTGGAAACTACGCTGCATTAGGCCTACAAATTGGGTATGGGGTGTAGAGAGATGGTGTGTTACACTCCAAGGTGTTCCCCAGGTTTCCTCTCCATTGCTTCGATCTTCCGGCTCTCGTTTAGTAGTTGTTGGAAACTACGCTGCATTAGGCCTACAAATTGGGTATGGGGTGTAGAGAGATGGTGTGTTACACTCCAAGGTGTTCCCCAGGTTTCCTCTCCATTGCTTCGATCTTCCGGCTCTCGTTTAGTAGTTGTTGGAAACTACGCTGCATTAGGCCTACAAATTGGGTATAGGGTGTAGAGAGATGGTGTGTTCCACTGTAGAGAGATGGTGTGTTCCACTCCAAGGTGTTCCCCAGGTTTCCTCGCCAATGCTTCGATCATCATGCTCTCGTTTAGTAGTTGTTGGAAACTACGCTGCATTAGACCTACAAATTGGGTATGGGGTGTAGAGAGATGGTGTGTTCCACTCCAAGGTGTTCTCCAGGTTGCCTTTCCTGAACTTCTATCTTCAGGCTCTCATTAAATTGTGGTTAAACGGAACAACTGCATTTGGCGTACTAGTTGGTTTGGGGCCTACTATCGGTGTCTGCCGCTCCTTGCTGTTCTCCTGGTTTCCTGTCCTGAAATTCCGTTTTCAGGCGCTCGTTAAGTAGTTGTTAATGTTAGACTGCATTTGGCCTACTAGTTGGGTTGGGGCCTACTATCGGTGTCTGCCACTCCTTGCTGTTCTCCTCCACTGAACAAAGCTGTGCCGCCTGTTTACTACTGTTGCCAATTTTGAACTGCATTTCGACTACTTACTGATTTGGGCCTACTCTCTGTGTCAGCCTCTCATTCCAGTTGTCCTCCACTGCAATGCCCCCTGATTAGTCCTGTGTTACCAATTTTGAACTGCATTTAGCCCACTTTATTCTTTGGGCCTATATCTGTGTTTCCTCCTCATCCTGCCCATTGCCCAGCCAGTGATAGATGAGTCTGCTGGTACATTGACCCATAACGCAACATTTCCCGTGCACGCTACACTGCAAGATTGTGACCCTGCTGAAAGTCAGGTCCCCCTTCCCGCATACCATACCACCTTACACGGGGACAAACAGGAAGGTGCAGATGAAAGTGCAGGTTCCTTCATCAGGTGGGGGGAGGAATACTAGTTGGCGACGTCACTGGCACAGGGCCTCTCATGGTACGCAAAAGTGTTGCTGCCGGTGGGAGGCGCCCCCGCCGTGCAAACACACCGCTGTACTTTGAGGGGCCCTGTGCCAGTGACAATGCCAACGAGTGGGCCCCCCCTGCTTGCTCAGGTTCACAGCACTTGCAAAGTTGAAATACTTACCTCTCCCTGCTCCACTGCCGTGACGTGGTCCAGATTTCCTGGGCCCACTAATTACTTGAACCAGCCCTACCCACCACAACTTTAGCCAAATGACCCCCAATTTCAAATGCCTTCCAATTATTATAAGGTAAATTACGCTTGACAAGCTTCATTAAGAAGAATGGATGGTTTTGACATTAAAATGGGCACTCTAGGTGTTTTCCTGGCCCCCACTCACTGCCGACTATGCTGCCCCATTGACTTGCATTGGGTTTCGTGTTTCGGTCGATCCCGAATTTACGTCATAATCGGCCGATTTCACTCGACCCGACTTTTGAGATAGTCGGGTTTCGCGAAACCCGGCTCGACTCTAAAAAGGTCAAGGTCGCTCAACTCTAATGACAACCCTTTGTCGGCAGGTTTTACGATGACACCTTTAAGTTGTTTTAAATCACGTAAATCTTTCCTTTGTTCCCTTGTCAGATTGTCATTTTAGATGCCTTTAGGGATTTGCTTAAAGGTACCTTCACACTGAACAACTTAACAATGATAACGATAGCGATCCGTTGCAGCGTCCTGGATAGCGATATCGTTGTGTTTGACACGCAGCAGCGATCTGGATCTTGCTGTGACATCGCTGGTCGGAGCTAGAAGGCCAGAACTTTATTTCATCGCTGGATCTCCCGTAGACATCGCTGAATCGGCGTGTGTGACGCCGATTCAGCGATGTCTTCACTGGTAACCAGGGTAAACATCGGGTTACTAAGCGCAGGGCCGCCCTTAGTAACCCGATATTTACCCTGGTTACCAGTGTAAATGTAAAAAAAACAAACACTACATACTTACATTCCGGTGTCTGTCGCGTCCCCCGGCGTTCTGCTTCCCTGCACTGTGTCAGCACCGGCTGGCCATAAAGCAGAGCACAGCGGTGACGTCACCGCTCTGCTTTACGGCCGGCGCTTACACAGTGCAGGGAAGCAGAACGCCGGGGGACGCAACAGACACCGGAATGTAAGTATGTAGTGTTTTTTTTTTTTACATTTACACTGGTAACCAGGGTAAACATCGGGTTACTAGGCGCGGCACTGCGCTTAGTAACCCGATGTTTACCCTGGTTACCCGGGGACTTCGACATCGTTGGTCGCTGGAGAGCTGTCTGTGTGACAGCTCTCCAGCGACCACACAGCGATGCTGCAGCGTTGTCTAGATCGCTGCAATGTCGCTAAATGTGACGGTACCTTAAGTTGGTCTGTGACGAATCTGAGAAGGAGATCTACATTTGGGAACAGATTGTGGGGGGGGGGGGGATTTCTTGGGTTTGCTAATCTCAAACTTACCTTTATCAGGTGTCTGTTCCCTTTCACCACTCAGCTCTTCAAGAATCGCTATGGACTCCTTTTCTTTGGGGGTCCAGTAGTCTTCAGTTGATGTTTTTTCATTCAACTTCTTCAGTACCAACTTCTGTGCGAACAGGTGGAGGTCTTTTACGGCTACAAATCAAAGGGAGAGACCGGAGAGAAAGTGAGGCCTAGACTCAGAATTTCAATCTGTACATGAGTAAGTACCACTTTGGATAAATTGATCACCTGGAGTCTTGATTGTCCGCTCACAGGTCCAGGTGTCCTTTTGTTGGAAGAGTTAACTTCTGAACGATATCGCTAGCGATCCGTGACGTTGCAGCGTCTTGGCTAGCGATATCGTTGAGTTTGACAGGCAGCAGCGATCAGGATCCTGCTGTGCCATCGTTGGTCGGAGCAGAAAGTCCAGAACTATATTTCGTCGCTGGACTCCCGCAGACATCGCTGAATCGGCGTGTGTGACGCCGATTCAGCGATGTCTTCACTGGTAACCAGGGTAAACATCGGGTTACTAAGCGCAGGGCCGCGCTTAGTAACCCGATGTTTACCTTGGTTACCAGCGTAAACGTAAAAAAAAACAAACACTACATACTTACAATCCGGTGTCTGTCCCCCGGCGCTGTGCTTCTCTGCACTGTGTAAGCGCTGGCAAGAAAGCAGAGCACAGCGGTGACGTCACTGCTGTGCTTTCTGGCCGGCGCTCACAGTCAGTGCAGAGAAGCACAGCGCCGGGGGACAGACACCGGAATGTAAGTATGTAGTGTTTTTTTTTTTTTACGTTTACGCTGGTAACCAGGGTAAACATCGGGTTACTAAGCGCGGCCCTGCGCTTAGTAACCCGATGTTTACCCTGGTTACCAGGGGACTTCGCATAGTTAGTCGCTGGAGAGCTGTCTGTGTGACAGCTCTCCAGCGACCACACAGCGACGCTGCAGCGATCGGGATCGTTGTCTAGATCGCTGCAGCGTCGCTAAATGTGACGGTACCTTTATTCTTAGCTGGTCCCTATTCCTTCCTCTTGCACCTGGTATGTGGGTAGGGGCGTTTGGTTATCTGAAGTGGAATCCTCCATTGAGGTATGGAGAGGATGATCTATGTCGGACTTGCATTTGGTGCCATATCTATGTAGACATGATTATAAAAACAATCTTGTAGATCATGAGAAAATTTCTTTGTCTTAGTGTCCTGTACCTCTTTCTCCCAAATCAGAAATTGTTTGTCCAAATCCTTCCGGAAGGAGTCCATTTGGGCAGAGGGGAGTATGTCTTTCAGTTTGTTCTGGGTAATCTCAATTTCAGTTTCCAGGGACTCGGGGCTTTTCTTGTTGAGGGCAATTAGTAACTCTGTGAGGGATCTACAGCAAATGATACATGCCTCTTCCTACCGATTTTTTTTGAAGAAGGTATGTTCCACAGGGAAGAAGGGGGAATATGGATCCTTAGGCCTCTTGGAATCATACTTTTGGCCAGATAGTTCTCTAGGGAGGCTTTATTCCAGCACGTGCACATTTTTTTAAAAGAAATTTGAGAGTTCTTAAAATCAATCGAGGGCCCATTTTCTCCATCCACACTCGATGCCACTTCACCGTTAAAAATCATGTCAACATGAGCAAGCCAAGCTTGATCCCTTCCTCTTATATCCATGACTGAAATAACACTGTAACAACAAACAGCAGGAAATCAGATAATCCGAGTAAGCCCGGCCTATAGAGGCAGCATTTCCAAAATGAGAGAAACCAAAAAAAACACGGAAGCATACACAGTAATAAATGTAAACGGGTATACAGTTGTGCTCAAAAGTTTACATATCCCGGCAGAATTTTTGCTTTCCTGGCCTTTTTTCAAAGAATATGAATGATAACACCAAAAGTTTTTCTCCACTCATGGTATTTGCTGAGGCGTTGGTGTTGGCGTTGGTGTTATCATTCATATTCTCTGAAAAAAGGCCAAGATAGCAAAAATTCTGCCGGGGTATGTAAACATTTGAGCACAACTGTAATTTTATTAAATACACAATAAGTCATTAAAAGTGAACAATGGGAAGTGACAAAGAGGCCTCATACATCAAGGTCTGTGGAGTAGATCTAGATATGTCAGGTATAACCAAGGCAGAGCAAATCTCATATACAAGGGGTTGGCAAGAAGAGTAGATGGTATAAAAAAAAATCAGTATGAGTGAACAGTTAAATACCCAAATGGGATATAAGTATGGGTATGAATGCGACCTCTTGAATTGAGAGAACCTCTGCCTTACAAATCAGTTATTCAGAGACATTTATAAAGTGTACAGATCAGCAAAAATAAAGGTAGAGTGGATATGAGGTATTGTACTCCGGTACAGAAGTACATGTGAGTTAACGTAGACAAGTGTCATGAATAGCTGCAATAATTATTAATCCATACAACCTTGAAGTAGTGGGTACGGGTTCTCCAAAGCGCGTTTCGCGTCAGCTTCTTCAGGGGGGTACATAGGGGCCCAGCAGGAGCTTTTTTATGTAGGCATGCACCAATGAGGAGGAATGACGCAGTGAAAGCGGCGCTTCCGGAGGCCACACCAGATCGGTAGTAACAGGGTCGGCATAACATGTCACACGGCCCTCCTCCCGGCTTCGCATAATGGTCAGACCACAGGAGATCACATCACATGTGTGAGATGCAGAGTCTGCGTGCACAGCGTTAGAGCGAGTATAAGAGCATGTTCACACAATGGCCATTTAACAGACGAAACCTAAGATCGAAACAAAAGGAGAATATACCCTGTCGAAAGTAAGTAAATTGTAATAGTACATGTAAATTACATGGGATACTTAGTAAACACTAAAAAAAAAAAGCCATCCCACTGTGACAAGATGTACCCCAATTGTGACTGGCCCAGGTTTTGTCAAATAGCCACAATGTGAGCATGCTCCTATTTGTGGGTATACCAACCTATGCTGCGGCTCATTTCTTTGGTTTTGCTGTAATTTCTTTTACTTTGTGCAAACAGTGACGTGTCTCCCCCTTTTTTTGAGCTAGACATTTCATCTATATAGCTTCCCTCGGGAAAGTGTCTGAAACAGTCGGGCCCCTATCCTGCTCTGCCCCAATCTACATTGAGGTCATCTGACACAAGGCAAAATTTTGATAGTACAGGATAGAACCCGTCCTAATTGCGTCCTAATTGGGTACACCTAGTCACAGTAGGATGGCTTTTTCATTTTTTTTTTAATCAAAAATAGTGTTTTTACTAAGTACCCTTTGTTAGGCTACGTTCACACTAGCGTTGAGCCGCCCTGCGTCGGCGACGCAACGCGCGACGCACGCAAAAACGCGCGCGTTTTGCGACGCGTGCGTCGTTTTTTTACCAAAATCGGACGCACAGAAAATGCAACTTGTTGCATTTTCTTGCGTCCGACGCTAGCGTCGGAAACGACGCAAGTGTCGAAGAACGCCGCACAAAAAACGCACGCGTCCCCTATGTTAAACATAGGGGCGCGTCGCCGCTGCGTCGCCGCTGCGTCGCCGGCGCAACAGCGACGCACATTGGCGGAACGCCAATGTGAACGTAGACTTATTTATATATACTGTTACTATTCACTTACTAAAGGGTATATGCTCATTTTGTTTCTATCTTAGGTTTTGTCAGTACCGAAACAGAGCCAGGAGAAGTTTCTCAATATCCAGAGGCCAGTTCAGCCCAGTGTGTGTGTCTCAATGGTAGGGGTAGACCACCGCAGCCCGTCACCTTGCGGCAGCTTTTCTCAGTGTAGTGATATTATCAGGATAAGACCGGACGCCACAGACCACCCCCTGCAGGTCTTATCCACAGATTACAAACTATGGTGGTTCATCTTATCATGCCGAGCTCACAGTGATAGCACCCCATACACATTAGACAGCTATCTCTCCCGACTCCTCCTGCTTTCTGTATGACAATGGCTGCAGACAACTCTGCCAGCACTTTATCTCCAGGAAGAACAAAAGGATCAGCTCTTGAAATTCCAATGGCTGGAGACTTTGCTCCCCCAACATCATTAGAAGGAGTGGGGGAGAGAGGTGTCAGCCCCCATAAACATTAGGCTATCATCAAATTTAGCGGACTAGTCTGTGATGGAGGCAGTAAGGCCCTGTTCACATGTCCGTTAGTCCATTAAGAAGACAGAATTGGGATTTCTGTGCGTTTATCTTTCATACTGAAGCAGAGGGGCCCCGTTCCTTTATATGGGGTCCTTCTGGTTTCCATCGTTCCTTTATATGGGGTCTGTCTGGTTTCCATCGGGTGTCTGTCCTGAATCAGAAGCTTTTGCTTCTGCTCAAAAAAATAAATGGAAACCAGATGGACTCTATAGGAATGAATGGGGCCCCTCTATTTCCATAGGAAACCAAGGGATCCCAGTTCTGTTTGTTTTAGATGGAACAGAAAAACTAATAAGATAAACGGACTTGTGCACAGAAAAGACCCTAAATGAAGTGATCCTGATACATGGTGAATCAATTAATAAAATACCATATAAATAATAATCTTTATTTTTATATAGCGCTAACATGTTCCGCAGCGCTTTACAGTTTTGCACACATTATCATCACTGTCTGCGATGGGGCTCACGCATATGCAGCATCAATAGTAGGAAATCCCGCAGCGGAAACCGCAGGACAAAACGTGATAAATCTGCAGGGATAACCGCAGCGGTTTTGCCCTGCAGATTTATCAAATCCGCTGCGGGAGAACCCGCAGGGAACCAACGCTACGTGTGAACATGGCCTTAATGTACTTGACCAACACTTCATAAGATATCTGTCTTGTCTTGGAATATTTCCATATGGCATCATCTCAATACAATAGAAATCTGCCCAAGAGGCCAATATCAACCTAACAGTATAAAGGTACCTTCACACTGAACGATATCGCTAGCGATCTGTGACGTTGCAGCGTCCTGGCTAGCGATATCGTTCAGTTTGACAGGCAGCAGCGATCAGGATCCTGCTGTGATGTCGTTGGTCGCTGCAGAAAGTCCAGAACTTTATTTCGTCGCTGGACTTCCTGCAGACATCGCTGAATCGGCGTGTGTGACGCCGATTCAGCGATGTCTTCACTGGTAACCAGGGTAAACATCGGGTTACTAAGCGCAGGGCCACGCTTAGTAACCCGATGTTTACCCTGATTACCAGCGTAAGCGTAAAAAAAACAAACACTACATACTTACCTTCCGCTGTCTGTCCCCGGCGCTCTGCTTCTCTGCTCTGGCTGTGAGCGCCGGCCAGCCGGAAAGCACAGCGGTGACGTCACTGCTCTGCTTTCCGGCCGCTGTGCTCACAGTCAGTGCAGGAAAGCACAGCGCCGGGGACAGACAGCGGAAGGTAAGTATGTAGTGTTTGGGTTTTTTTTACGTTTACTCTGGTAACCAGGGTAAACATTGGGTTACTAAGCGCGGACCTGCGCTTAGTAACCCGATATTTACCCTGGTTACCAGGGGACTTCAGGATCGTTGGTCGCTGGAGAGCTGTCTGTGTGACAGCTCTCCAGCAACCACACAGCGATGCTGCAGCGATCGTCATCGTTGTCAGTATCGCTGCAGCGTCGCTGAGTGTGAAGGTACCTTAAGTGTCTTGTAAAATGTAGGACACTTTACTGTACTCCAAGCCTGTACAGTCTCTATAGCATCGGTCCCAACCTTGTATCTCTCCAGCTGTTGCTGCATGGTGAGAGTTGTAGTCTTGGGTCAAATGGAGAAGCCCCAGCTTTGGGACCTGAGTTAAAAACGACCATAAGAATGGTAACACAGCTTAGAACGTTTTGTGGGACTTTCATATTTTTGGCTTATCCCTAAAAATCAGATATCAATTAGTTTGTTGGGGCTGACTCGAGCCACCCCACCCTTGCTCTGGTGTGCACTGCCGGACAGGCTTGAGACCTGCACCCGTGGCGACTCAATCATGCCTTTCAAGCACACCGAAAATACTCAACGAGGACATTTGTTCAGACTGGCCTACCGCCTCAATGCATTAACCTAACGATCCCTGTTCAGGTTCCTCGCATCATGTTCTCATTCACTTTATGCAGTTAATAGCCCTCTGTGTCTGTACTGCTACATACTTAGGCAGTTAACTGGTTCATGCAGCTTTACATGAACACCCGAGCCTTACACTATGGCCGGTCCGAATAACTAAAGCAATTGTTACCATCCACCTCTCGTGTCTCCCCTTTTCCTCATAGTCTGTAAGCTTGCGAGCAGGGCCCTCATTCCTCCTGGTATCTGTTTTGAACTGTATTTCTGTTATGCTGTAATGTCTATTGTCTGTACAAGTCCCCTCTATAATTTGTAAAGCGCTGCGGAATATGTTGGCGCTATATAAATAAAAATTATTAATATTATTATGAGCATACTCAGATAACACCTTGTCCTATCACGCTTGCTCATCACTAGTCTGATACTGCTACAGTGACTCACCTCTGACATATCATCACATTTCGATTGCTGTCTATGGAGACCTACGACCGATGAGTCGCTCTCATTGTCCTCTTCCAGTTCCAGCCCTGCCTTCTCACCTTATATGTAGGAACTATATGCTGTGTTACATTTATTATTTATCCTTGTTAATAATATCGAAATTATTCCAGTTGCTTATAGTAATTACGCCAAACAAAAAGCTGCTGATTGTGCCATGAGGATTACAAATCATTCAGAGTAAAGGGCTTGTACTATGCACTTTCTATTGACTTAAAGGGAACCTGTCACCCCGGTTTTTCAGTACAAGATAAAAATACTGTTAAATAGGGCCTGAGCTGTGCGTTACTATAGTGTATTTTGTGTACCCTGATTCCACCCCTAAGCTGCCGAAATAACTTACCAAAGTCGCCGTTTTCGCCTGTCAATCAGGCTGGTCAGGTCAGATGGGCGTGGCGACATCGCTGGTTCTTCCCCCAGATCTTGCATATATTTCCGTTGGTGGCATAGTGGTTTGCGCATGCCCATCTTTTGAATCCACTGGGCAGGAGAAGAAAAAACGCGCGATTGGCGCTATTTCCCTGGTGATCTGTGGGGGCGGCCATCTTCCTGAGGCCGCGCGTGCGCATATGGAATCCTCTGCTGCCCGGGGCTTCAGGAAAATGTCCGCGGGATGCCGCGCGTGTGCAGATGGAGATCGCGGCGGCCATTTTCCTGAAGTTGAGATGCGAACTCGGCTTCAGGAAAATGGCCGCCGCGACCTTCATCTGCGCACGCGCGGCATCCCACAGCCATTTTCCTGAAGCCCCGGGCAGCAGAAGACTCCATATGCGCACGCGCAGCCTCAGGAAGATGGCCACCCCCACAGATCACGAGGGAAATAGCGCCGATCGCGCATTTTTTCTTCTCCTGCCCAGTGGATTCAGAAGATGGGCATGCGCAAACCACTACGCCACCAACGGAAATACATGCAAGATCTGGGGGAAGATACAGCGATGTCGCCACGTCCATCTGACCTGACCAGCCTGATTGACAGGCGAAAACGGCGACTTTGGTAAGTTATTTCGGCAGCTTAGGGGTGGAATCTGGTACACAAAATACACTATAGTAACGCACAGCTCAGGCCCTATTTAACAGTATTTTTATCTCGTACTGAAAAACCAGGGTGACAGGTTCCCTTTAATAAACAATGATTACACTTTGGTCCTGTCTGGGTTATTTTTTAGGCTTTTAACATAAAAACTTGCTGAGTTGATGATGACATCTGTTGGAAAAAAAGTAATGGCAGTTAGTGTCTTTTCACATATAATATGTGCAATATAGGTAAAGTTCAGAGAATGCAGAAACAATGTCATCAGATTTAAAGCGATATTTCAATGTCCATAAATTCTCACCTAGGTCAGTATGAATCCAATGCTGAGCCTGCCACAGACTTCCCCATACCAGTAGCAAAACCTAAGATATGAGCCGGAGCAGAAGTTGGTATACAAGGAAAGTATAGGATAATCCGAGTAAGCCCAGCCTACTGGGGAAGCACTTCCAAAATGAGAGAAACCAAAAAAGCATGGAAGCATACGCACACACACAACATATACAAACACAATAAAAGTCATTAAAAGTGAACAATGGGAAGTGACAAAGAGGCCCAATAACAAGGTCTGTGGAGTAGATATAGGTATGTCAGGTATAACCAAGGCAGAGCAAGTCTCGTATACAAGGGGTTGGCAAGAAGAGTAGTTGGTATAAAAAAATCAGTATGAATGAACAGTCATATACCCAAGTGGGACATAAGTATAGGAATGAATGAGACCTCTTAAGAATAAAGGTAGAGTGGATATGAGGTATTGTACTCAGGTACAGAAGTACATACAAGCTAATGTAGACAAGTGTTATGAATATCTGCAGAAATTACTAATCCATACAGACTTGAAGTAGTGGGGTACGGTTTCCCCAATGCGCGTTTTGCGTCAGATTCTTCGGGGGGGGGGGGGGGGGTGGAAGGGATACATAGGGGACCTGCTGGAGCTTTTTTTTTTTTTCATATATAGGCACACGCCTGTGGGAAGGAATTATGCGGTGAAAGCGGCTCTTCCTGAGGCCACACCGGACTGGAAGTCATGGGGTCGGCGTACCACATCACAAGGCGTCGGCCAAGGAGATGGGGAGTGTGACGCTGTGTGAACGTGTTGCCATGACAACCGCATAAGGGTCAACCCATAGGAATGTACATCACATGCGTGAGATGCAGAGTTTGCGTGCACAGCGTTAGACTGAAGGAGAAAATATGCATCAAGTGTGATAAGGAAGCCGGTGAGTATATTTAGCAGGACGCACATACACGGAGACAGCTGCACGTTTGGTAGGTGAGTGTCTGATATGTTGTGGTAGAGAGTTCCAGAGTAGGGGTGATGCGCTAGAGAAATCTTGTATACGATTGTGGGAAGAGGAGATAAGAGGGGAGAAGAGAAAAAGAGATCTTGTGAGGATCGGAGGTTGCATGCAGGAAAGTACCGGGAGACGAGGTCACAGATGTATGGAGGAGACAGGTTGTGGATGGCTTTGTATGTCATAGTTAGGCTTTTGTACTGGAGTCTCTGGGTAATGGGGAGCCAGTGAAGGATTTGACAGAGGGGAGAGGCCGGGGAATAGCGGGGGGACAGGTGGATTAGTCGGGCAGCAGAGTTTAGAATAGATTGGAGGGGTGCGAGAGTGTTAGAGGGGAGGCCACAGAGCAAGAGGTTACAGTAGTCGAGGCGGGAGATGATGAGGGCTAGGACTAGGGTTTTTGCAGATTCTTGGTTTAGGAATATACGGATCTGTGAAATATTTTTGAGTTGAAGGTGGCAGGTAGTGGAAAGGGCTTGGATATGCGGTTTGAAGGAGAGATCACCATCAAGGATTACCCCGAGACAGCGAGCTTGTGGGACTGGGGAGAGTGGGCAGCCGTTTACTGTAATGGATAGGTTCGTTGGGGGGGGGGGGTCGCGTGAGATGGGGGAAAGACAATGAATTCTGTTTTGTCCATGTTAAGTTTTAGAAATCTAGCAGAGAAGAATGAAATAGCGGACAGACATTGAGGGATTGATGGGTATATAGAAAACATCAGGTCTTAAATACATATATAATAAATAATGTGGTAACAATAATCTAATAGTTGCGCTGGATAAGGACAGTGGGAGAACGGTAGATGTGGATATGTAATAGGATGTGGGAACTGGGAGTACGGGGAAGACATACACCATACACAGAAGTGATGAGTGACAATGGGGCAGTGACGGGGATGCGAGCACATGCACACACATGCAAAAGGTGCAAAACACTGTGTGAGACAAACCACCACCAAAATGTTATTAGAACACATATTGTGTTAAAAAATTGGTTTAGAGCAGATGTTTAAAAGAGCCGTGAGCAGAAGAAATGTAAGAATAATACAAAGGGTGTAACTGGTTTAAAAAGGTTAGTTATATACAGGTGAAACCAGAAGTTTACATACACTATATAAAAAGTCACATCTGCATGTTTTTCTCAATATCTGACATGAAATCAAAATAAATGTTTCCGGTTTTAGGTCAATTAGGATTACCATAATTATTAATATTTGCCAAATGCCAGAATAGTGAAAGAGAGGGAGAATGTTTTAGGGCATTTTTATTACTTCTTGCAAAGTCAAAAGATTACATATATTTCTTTAGTATTTGGTACCATTGCCCTTAAATTGAATGACTTGGGTCACACGTTTGGGATCTCCTTCCACAAGCTTCTCTCAATAGTTGGTCGGAATTTGGGCCCATTCCGCCTGACAAAACTGGTGTAACTGATCCAGGTTTGTAGGTCGCCTTGCTCGCATCGGCCTTTTTCACCTTTGCTTACAGCTAAATCCTGAGCCTGTTGGTCAAAGGAAGAATCATCAGAGCAGATGCATTGAGTTCAGAAAAATTGCCCAATGGGGATACTGTTCTTCAAGCTCTGTGGGTGAGATGATGAGACATATAGCAAGGCGTTCACTGCTGTTTCTTTCCTATGGACTTCTGTATGTAAAAGTCCATTTGTGCCTTTAAAAATACGAATATCTAGAAATAGTATCTCGGTTTGACTGTATTGATAGGTCTACTGGATATTGGTGTTATTAGGTTGTCTTACCAGCATGTGCAGCTCTTGTTTGGTCTGCCAGATAACCAAAACATTGTCTATATAACGAGTCCAGGAAGGGATCTTGGTAGTCAGAGAGGAGGGATCTGTAAGGAATAAACCCTTCTTCCACAGCTCCAGGAAAAGGTTGGCTTATGAGAGGGCAAAAGCCGCCCCCAGAGCCGTTGTCTGAACCTGTAGGTAGAGGGCTTCCTTAAAGATGAAAAAATTATACGTGAGGGCAAACTCTAGAATAGACATCAAGAATAGAATAAATCTATGATCCTTTGGGGTCATGCATAAAAAAGTACTGCTAGCTTTGAGGCCATCTTGGTGTCTAATAGACGTCTAATGTTACTATCCACGTGTCTGGTTCTAGGGTGATGTTGTCTATCTTTCTCAGAAGGTCCCCTGTGTCCTTTAGATAAGAAGGAAGTGACACTACAAGTGGTTTCAGATGATGTTCCAGGTACCTACCTAGGGTTTTGCATAGGCCCCCATTTCTGAAAACTATGGGTCTGCCAGGAGGTGAAGTCAAATTTTTGTGAACCTTCAAGAGTAGATAGAAACATGAAGGTCTGGGGGCGTGGCCTGAGCTCTGGCGATGTAGGAGGTAAGAGCTCTGAGCTCCCACTAAAGAACCCAAAAAGCGATGAAAAAAAATCCACAAGAGGCATTTATTTATAATTTTTATTGAGTTATTATCCCTCTACAACAGAATTGGAACATTTTACTGTCAAAAAACGCTTTCAATCAAGAATTTTTACTTCATAGAATGTAGGGGATAAAACCGAAGACGACATTTTGAAAAACAGAGGGATACCTTTACCTATTTTTTTTTTTTCACACCAGGATTCAACTTTAAGGTCAGTGCTTGCATTTTCCACCTAAGAGCCAATTGGACAGTTATCCCTTGTCATTTGGGTGCCCATATTGCTGAGATTTCTTTTTATTTGGGTCTCTTGTGCACTGAAACTGCATTCTTCCCTACAGTGTAAAGGCGGAGGCATACCCACTTCATATATTTTTCACTGCAGGATATAATTAAATTGATGACCAGTGCACCTAGTTTTCACTCAGTGGACAACTTAGATTTATCATCCTGTCATTTTGACACATATATCTGAAAGATTAGACGTGGCACAACCGAGATTTACCAGTAAAACCCGGCTGGAATACCGCACAGCTTAACAGCATTTTCACCTGAGGTAGAAAGTAGTTCCGGCCGCTCCATTTCTGTGGCAAGCTCCTGCTTCAGCAAGATTATAGATCCAGGAGCGCTTCAGGCACTTGCTTCCACGCCGATCATCAATACAGATACATGGCTTATCTAAGATCAAAGGGGCTGAATTGTCTGAAGACAGAACACGGAAGGAGACTGCAATTTTGGAACACCAGAAAGGAGGAGGATAGTTTTTTTTTTTTTTAAATAGCACCCATCATTGTAGGATCCTGTTTCCCTATCAACCAGATAAGAATCTCAAGGTGAAGACATTTTGAAACAATAAAGGCGACTCTGGTTGCCTGGGTGGTGTCTTGGGATTCAGTCCCATAAGGAATTGACGGCTTTCAGAGAACTTTAAAGGTTACTTGTACCTAGAATGCAAAGGGAGAGGATTTAGGGGTTGTATATAGACCATCTCATAAATAGTGCCTTATAAGTTTATACCTTACTAGATGGCAGCCCGATTCTAAAGAATCGGGAGTCTAGAATCCATATATACTTTATTTATTCAAATGTAAGAATAATACAATTAATAAATAATAGTAAGAAAGAACAAAAAATGGCTGCACTCACCAGCTCTTGACAATTCTTGTTATTTAAGGTACAGTTACACAGGATCCATGAACATGCTTATGAGGGGAGGGATGAAAGACATCAGACGACAACTTTGCGTGTTGTGGCAAATGCCACAACAACGGTTCTTTGCTTAAGAACAATAATGTAAATAATAAATAATATGTATCAATAACTATGTATATTGGTATGTTCTATGACATTTTAACCCCTTCATGACCGGGGGATTTTTCATTTTTCCGTGTTCGTTTTTCACTCCCCTCCTTCCCAGAGCCATAACTTTTTTATTTTTCCGTCAATTTGGCCATGTGAGGGCTTATTTTTTGCGGTACGAGTTGTACTTTTGAACGACATCATTGGTTTTAGCATGTCGTGTACTAGAAAACGGGAAAAAAATTCCAAGTGCGGTGAAATTGCAAAAAAAGTGCAATCCCACATTGGTTTTTTGTTTGGCTTTTTTGCTAGGTTCACTAAATGCTAAAAATGACCTGCCATTATGATTCTCCAGGTCATTACGAGTTCATAGACACCAAACATGACTAGGTTATTTTTTATCTAAGTGGTGAAAAAAAATTCCAAACTTTGCTAAAAAAAAAAAAAAAAAATTGCGCCATTTTCCGATACTCGTAGCGTCTCCATTTTTCGTGATCTGGGGTCAGTTGAGGGCTTACTTTTTGCGTGCCGAGATGACGTTTTTAATGATAGCATTTCGGTGCAGATACGTTCTTTTGATCGCCCGTTATTGCATTTTAATGCAATGTCGCGGCGACCAAAAAAACGTAATTCTGGCGTTTCGAGTTTTTTTCCCGCTACGCTGTTTAGCGATCAGGTTAATACTTTTTTTTATTTGATAGATCGGGCAATTCTGAGCGCGGCGATACCAAATATGCGTAGATTTGATTTTTTTTTATTGATTTATTTTGATTGGGGCGAAAGGGGGGTGATTTAAACTTTTATGTTTTTTTTATTTTTTTCACATTTTTTTAAACTTTTTTTTTTAACTTTTGCCATGCTTCAATAGCCTCCATGGGAGGCTAGAAGCAGGCACAGCACGATCGGCTCTGCTACATAGCAGCGATCTGCTGATCGCTGCTATGTAGCAGAATTGCACGTGTGCTGTGAGCGCCGACCACAGGGTGGCGCTCACAGCGACGGGCAATCAGTAACCATAGAGGTCTCAAGGACCTCTATGGCTACAATGGAGACGCATCGCCGACCCCCGGACATGTGACGGGGGTCGGCGATGACGTCATTTCCGGCCGCCCGGCCGGAAGCGGTAGTTAAATGCCGCTGTCTGCGTTTGACAGCGGCATTTAACTAGTTAATAGGTGCGGGTAGATCGCGATTCTGCCCGCGCCTATTACGGGCACATGTCAGCTGTTCAAAACAGCTGACATGTCCCGGCTTTGGTGCGGGCTCACCGCGGAGCCCTGCATCAAAGCAGGGGAGCCGGCATCGGACGGTATAGTACGTCCGATGCCGGTAAGGGGTTAAAATATTTCATTATTATGTGGAAAGGCTCTTAGTACCCATACTGGCGCATACTTGTGTGCCCATCAGGTATTTTCACAGTAATTTTACATCTGATGGGTTGGTATGAAACGTTTTTAATCATCTCTTGGGCTTAGCTAAGCCTTCATTTTAAATAATTCTAATAGGTACAACAGAAATAAAAGCCTTTTTGTGTACCCAAATGAAAATAGCCAGTTAATAATAGGCAATAGTTCTTTGCAGGAATGCAGATATTAATAAATAGGCAGTTTATATTGCAGAGAAATTGCTGGGCAATAATGGACAATGTCCTTATGTGGCAAATAATAGAGCAATATACCCAATGTGGCAAAGAAGAGGTTAATAAACGGCAGTCTCTCAGTATAACAGTCAGTGAATAATAGGCAGTATATGGAGAAAACACCAAACAAAAGTTCAAAATTGGTGTGAAAATGTCACTGAACCACTTCACAACTAAATATCTATAGTTTTGGTAAATGGTATTATCATTTTTTTGACGAAATTCGGCAGGAGCTTGAAGAGCAACGTCACTGGGCCCACCTCCACGCAGTAGAAACTTGCTGTGAGGTAAAAATTCAAAAATCACACCAAAATGGCGGGCGGAGTGTGTCACAGTACGGCACGTTTCTGATTGGTCGCTCGCAGCAGACGGCAACCAATCAGACACTGGACACTGTTGACGTCACTTATCTCCGGACATTAGCTCCGGACATTATCTCCGCACATTAGCTCCGGACATTAGCTCCGGACATTAGCTCCGGACAAAGTCACGGAAGTTGGCACAAATTGCAGGAAGTAGTATTCTAGGCAATTAATCTCCGGACATTAGCTCCGGACATTAGCTCCGGACATTAGCTCCGGACAAAGCCACGGAAGTTGGCACAAATTGCAGGAAGTAGTATTCTAGGCAATTATATATTAGATAGTTCCTATTTCATTTTGGTTAGTGGCATCCAAGCCCCATATATATTTAATTAGGGGACTTATAAGTGTCCTATGGTACATAATATTAATTAACTGCAGCTCAGAGCCTTGTTCTTTTAATATATAACAATCTGGTCAGAGACTTTACTCCCCTTATCTTCTAATCCTACTGTCATCAATAGGCTCAGCTCTGTTAGGCTACGTTCACATTAGCGTTCCGCTAATGTGCGTCGCTGTTGCGTCGGCGGCGACGCAGCGGTGACGCGCCCCTATGTTTAACATGGGGGACGCGTGCGTTTTTTTTGTTGCGTTTTCCGACACGTGCATCGTTTCCGACGCTAGCGTCGGACGCAAGAAAATGCAACAAGTTGCATTTTTCGTGCGTCCGATTTTCGTCAAAAAATGACGCACGCGTCGTAAAACTCAGCGTTTTTGCGTGCGTTTGCGCGCGTTTTTTTGTGCGTCGTGCGTTGCGTCGCCGACGCAGCGGCGCGCAACGCTAATGTGAACGTAGCCTTACTCACAGTTTGTTTGGGCAAATTTGAGGAATAGGAATCATTGTATTCTTTTCTTCATCCTGATAAAGGAATCAAGAATCTTCCTATACTCCCATTGTACGTTACACAGGCTATTTATTTAATCTTTAACCTCTTTTTTGGCTGGATATAAATCTCATTACGCTGCCACATCAAAGATTCTAGATCTAAAAGGTACATTACCCTATTTACTCTTTACAAAACTTGAGAGGCCTATGAGGTAATTATCTGCCTACTTTAACTTGTAAGCTTCGCATGCTGATCCTTTGTGTGTAGTATCTTGTGTTTCAGGTTACCAACTTTATTTGTTTGACTGACAGCTATTCTTTTATCAATATATTGTATCATATAGCAATATTACATGCAATTACCTGTATATTGAGTTCCAAGGGCTATATACTATAATTAATTGTATCATACTATTATATCTATCCAAGTGTCAATAAATGAGACCGACCAAAATGCAGACAGGAACAGGGAAAACAAAAAATAAATCCCAAACAAGTAGACAATCTCTACAAAGGGCTCACTCTAAATCTTATGAAGATTTCCCCAACTCACCTAGTCCTACTAGATCAAGGTCCCCCGTTAAGTCAGGGGAACCAAGTTCTACATTTATAAAACAATCCTCATTCCTAACATACAGTAAAGCTACAAAGGAAGGGACTATACGAAAAAATTCAACATCCAAATTGCCAATAAGCATGTCATCCTGTAAAGGAGAACCCAATGGGGTGTCCAAACTTCCAATTCTAAATACCATCTCACCTAATGAAATGGATACTTCCAGATCATTTAAAAGAAAAGGTCCTCGTGACCATGGGAGTAAAAATGACCCTTCCACTGAAGATTTGGACAATCAGTCTGATGACTATTCACCGAACAATAGCCCAGACAAAGAGTTAAAACAGATCACATAGAGGTGCCACCAATAGCAGAGATCCCAAATCCTTAATTAACCTGGATGAATTTCTAAAGGTACCTTCACACTCAGTGACGCTGCAGCGATACCGACAACGATGTCGATCGCTGCAGCGTCGCTGTTTGGTCGCTGGAGAGCTGTCACACAGACAGCTCTCCAGCGACCAACGATCCCAAGGTCCCCGGGTAACCAGGGTAAACATCGGGTTACTAAGCGCAGGGCCGCGCTTAGTAACCCGATGTTTACCCTGGTCACCAGCGTAAAAGTAAAAAAAAAAAAACACTACATACTTACCTACCGCTGTCTGTCCCCGGCGCTCTGCTTCTCTGCACTCCTCCTGCACTGACTGTGAGCACAGCGGCCGAAAAGCAGAGCGGTGACGTCACCGCTCTGCTTTCCGGCTGACCGACGCTCACAGTCAGTGCAGGAGGAGTGCAGAGAAGCTGAGCGCCGGGGACAGACAGCGGTAGGTAAGTATGTAGTGTTTGTTTTTTTTACTTTTACGCTGGTAACCAGGGTAAACATCGGGTTACTAAGCGCGGCCCTGCGCTTAGTAACCCGATGTTTACCCTGGTTACCAGTGAAGACATCGCTGGATCGGTGTCACACGCCGATCCAGCGATGTCTGCAGGGAGTCCAGCGACGAAATAAAGTTCTGGACTTTCCTCAGCGACCAACGATCTCCCAACAGGGGCCTGATCGTTGGTCGCTGTCACACAGAACGATTTCCTTAACGATATCGCTGCTACGTCACAAAAAGCAACAATATCGTTAACGATATCGTTATGTGTGAAGGTACCTTTAGTTCTAACAAGCCTGCCACTGAAGGTTTCTTGGCTAGCCTTTTTAGGTCATTTAATGAATCTATGAGGATAGGATTTGAATTACAGAGCAAAACCCTGCAGGAAACTTGCAACAATTTCATTCAAAGATTCGAGAAGAATGAAAAAAGATTAACTCTTGTTGAAAAAGACACCATTTACCTATCCAAACAGAATTCTAATCTTCAAGCTGAGATCCTTACCCTCAAAAATAAGTTAACAGACCTTGAAGATCATAGTCGAAGAAATAACTTAAAGATAAGAGGCATTCCTGAATCCGTCCCGCAAGGTGACCTCTCAAACTACACTAAAAATCTATTAAAAAAACTGGTCCCCAATCTCTCTGAACATTGACCGTATCCATCGCCTGCCACGTCCTAAGCGGATACCCCAAGACAAGCTCAGGGATACTATCCTTAGAGTACATTTCTTCAATACAAAAGAAAAGATTTTGAAAGGCATCAGGGAAAAAGGTTCCTTCCCTGACCCGTATAGGAACATAAAATTGTTCTCAGACTTCTCCAAAGCGACGATGGATGCGCGTAGATCCTTTAAAGACATAACAGCTAAACTTAGAGACTTCAAAGTGCCCTATAGATGGGGCTTCCCAACAAAACTCTTAGTGTGGTACAACAGCAAAAATTATCCGATCAAGAAGGCTTGAGATTTATTAAATTCCTCATGGAAGAACCTGCCTTTAAAGATAAACATTAGAAAATATGCTTATTATTATTTTCATAATTTCATTCTTTCATTAGACCTCTAACTCTGAGGTGTCTTTGTGGGCCTCAGCCACAAGTCTTGTATACCCCACACTAAAGGTACCTTCACACATAACGATATTGTTAACGATATCGTTGCTATTTGTGACGTAGCAACGATATCGTTAATGAAATCGTTATGTGTGACAGCGACCAACGATCAGGCCCCTGCTGGGAGATCGTTGGTCGCTGAATAAAGTCCAGAACTTTATTTCGTCGCTGGACTCCTGCTGACATCGCTGGATCGGCGTGTGTGACACCGATCCAGCGATGTCTTCACTGGTAACCAGGGTAAACATCGGGTAACTAAGCGCAGGGCCGCGCTTAGTAACCCGATGTTTACCCTGGTTACCATGCTAAAAGTAAAAAAAAAAAAAAACACTAGATACTTACCTACAGCCGTCTGTCCTCCAGCGCTGTGCTCTGCACTCCTCCTGTACTGGCTGTGAGCCGGAAAGCAGAGCGGTGACGTCACCGCTCTGCTTTCCGGCTCACAGCCAGTACAGGAGGAGTGCAGAGAAGCAGAGCGCAGCGCTGGAGGACAGACGGCTGTAGGTAAGTATCTAGTGTTTGTTTTTTTTTACTTTTAGCATGGTAACCAGGGTAAACATCGGGTTACTAAGCGCGGCCCTGCGCTTAGTTACCCGATGTTTACCCTGGTTACCGGCATCGTTGGTCGCTGGAGAGCGGTCTGTGTGACAGCTCTCCAGCGACCAAACAGCGACGCTGCAGTGATCCGGATCGTTGTCGGTATCGCTGCAGCGTCGCTTAATGTGAAGGGGCCTTTAGGTGAGACTCAATAAATTTGGAGTCCTCCAGGAGAACCCCTAAGTTAGTTCTTGTGTATTTTGGCTAGTTTAAGATAGGCCAACCACCAGTTTTGTTGTATTTATCTTTATCGCTCAGTTTTGTTTCATTCATAATTAATAATGAAAATCCTTTCTTATAATGTTAGAGGCATCAACAGCCCTAATAAAAGATTTACCATTTGGAAAGAGATTATTCGTTCTCGTGCCAATATTGAATGTCTACAGGAGGTGAAATTAGCGAAAGACAATCATCCAACTTTTCAGCACAAAAAATTTCCACATATCTTTAAATCGCTACATTCGTCTAAAAAAGGGGGTGTCGTCACTTTAATAAGTAGTGATGTTCCATTCCAACCTGTTGATGAAGTAACAGACCATTTGGGCAGGTTCCATATCCTTACTTGTTATTTAAACAAGAAACCTTGTACAGTGGTGAATGTATATGCTCCAAACACAAATCACATTTAGTTTTTAAATAATCTACATAAAAAAGTGAATAAAATTAAATTAGGAGATATCATATGGATAGGAGACTTTAACATTGTGCCTGACAGTATTATGGATTCCTCCTCTCTAGTCCGTTACAAGGCGCCAGTTTTAAAAAAAGTGGTTGATCCAAAATGAACTCTATGACATATTCAGATGTCTTAATTCTTCTTCCCGTGAGTATTCTCACTATTCTGACGTGCATAAAACATCTTCCCGTATAGATTTAATTTTGACAAATGTTTTTACCCTCTCCAAATTTAAGAGTTTTCAAATAAAAAAAAAAACTATTTCAGATCATGCCGCAGTGTTAGCAGATTTTCTTCTAGGACCCCCACTCGGAAATAACTACCTATGGAAATGTAATCCTACATTGTTTAAAATCCCATATCATATGCAGGAAATAGAGACAATACTAAATAATTACTTCAAAGAGAATGTGTCTGAAGATATAAATGCATTTACACTGTGGAACGCCCACAAGGCAGTCCTCAGGGGAAGTCTCATACAATTAGCTGCAAGATATAAAAAGAAAAACAGGGAAAAAATTGCTATTCTACAGATCCAAATCAATACAAAAGAATTACAGCAGAACAATCTGCAAATACCATCTTCAAATATACAGGCGGAAATCTTGGAGTTGAGGCGAAAATTGAAATCCAAGATTTTCCAAGAATATGACTATGTTATAAAGGCCTCAAAATTCAAAGGGTATACATCATTAAACAAGCCTACCAAATATATTATGCTAAAGATTAAAAAAGAATGTATCAACAGAAGAATTAACAAAATTATTTCCTCGTCAGGTGAAGTTATGATTCATCCCAAAGACATTGCTAGCTCTTTCGCAGACTTTTTTTTGTCAATTATACAATTTGAAAGATGACCCATGCACACCCAGTATCGACCCAGACTCCATTGATGCATTCCTATCTAGTATTAACCTCCCCAAAATAACTCCATCTGACTTAATATCTATTAATAGTCCCTTTACAGAAAAAGAAATAATCGATACTATTAATAATTCGAAGAGTCAAAAAACACCGGGCCCAGATCGATTTTCCAATGAATATTTTAAATCTTTTTCAAAAATTCTAGCCCCGCACTTGGCTTCTCTTTTTGCTCTTGCCTCCTCTCAGGGTTCCTTTCCTAAACAGATGCAAGAAGCAGTTATCGTTATGATTCCCAAAACTGGGGGGATCCTGAGAGGATGCGAGACTACCGTCCAATCTCACTAATAAATAGTGATACAAAAATTTATTCCAAGATTTTGGCGGATCGATTAAAAAATATTCTCCCACGTTTGCTGGTAGATGACCAGATGGGAGTCATTGATGGACGCCAAGCATCAGATGGGACCAGGAGGGTGATCAATTTAATCAATATTATCCAAAATTCAAATTCAAAAGCAGCCTTTCTAACCTTAGATGCTGAAAAGGCTTTTGACAGGATAAACTGGTCTTATTTGAGAGCGACACTTGAAAAGTTTGGGTTTGATTCGGGATTTACGTCCACTATCTTTGCTCTGTATTCGGGACCTAGTGCCAGGATCTACTCCAATAATTTCATGTCAGATCCGTTCATCATTTCCAATGGCGCACGTCAGGGGTGTCCTTTGTCACCTCTGCTGTTTGTCCTTGCAATGGAACCTTTGGCGGAGCGAATCAGATCCATATAGATATTCTTGGAGTTGATATGCAATCCCGTCAATTTAAAATTAGCATGTATGCAGATGATATTTTTCTTACACTACTTAATGCAGTAGCCTCGATTGAAGCTCTCTCTTCAGAGTTAGACACATTATCCAAGATATCATATTTTAAGATAAATCCACATAAATCTAAATATTTAACTTTTAATATGAATGAATCACATGTTGCAGAATTGAGGGATCAGATAAATCTAGCTGGGGAGGGCGACAAAGTAGTGTATTTAGGAATAATCTTAACAAACAGACTACAAAATGTAATAAAAACTAACGCTGATAACATTTTTAAAACAATTTCTCTTGACATCTCTCAATTTGCTCAATCGGAACTTTCTTTATTCGGGAGAACAATGACTATCAAAACAATCATTCTACCCAAGATACTTTATCTTTTTAGAACTCTCCCAGTGATCTTCCCCTACCAATTTATGCATGAACTTCAAACTATGATAAACTCATTCATATGGGGTGGTAAGCGGGCCAGGTTGTCTTCAGATTTATTGTGCAAACACAAACGTAATGGCGGGGCTGGCCTCCCAAATGTCCATGCTTATTATCTGGCTTCCCTGGTAAAACAAAGCCATCAGTGGTTTGATAAAAAAAAACTATACCCAGCATGGTTCCAAATCGAAAGTGACATTAATAATCTTAATTTAGCACAGGATACTTTTTTCAGTTTCTTATTTCACAAACCAAAAAAGGAATCATCTCATCCCATTTTCAAGGCTATAATACAGGCCTGGAAATCTCTTCTTAAACCTCCAAGAAAAAATGTTGACAAATCAGAGCAAATTATGAAATTTCTTCTTCATCTATTGGCATTGATATATGATCTTCCACTTTCAGAAATTTGGGCCAAATCAGGCATTAAAAAAGATGGACATATCTATAACAGGACGAATTTTCTCACCTTTAGCGAAATTAAGACTAAATTTAACTTAAGGTACCGTCACACTAAGCGACGCTGCAGCGATACCGACAACGATCCGGATCGCTGCAGCGTCGCTGTTTGGTCGCTGGAGAGCTGTCACACAGACAGCTCTCCAGTGACCAACGATCCCGAGGTCCCCGGTAACCAGGGTAAACATCGGGTTACTAAGCACAGGGCCGCGCTTAGTAACCCGATGTTTACCCTGGTTACCATCGTTAAAGTAAAAAAACAAACACTACATACTTACCTACCGCTGTCTGTCCTCGGCGCTCTGCTTCTCTGGTCTGGCTGTGAGCACAGCGGCTGGAAAGCAGAGCGGTGACGTCACCGCTCTGCTTTCCGGCTGCCCGACGCTCACAGCCAGACCAGAGAAGCAGAGCGCCGAGGACAGACAGCGGTAGGTAAGTATGTAGTGTTTGTTTTTTTACTTTAACGATGGTAACCAGGGTAAACATCGGGTTACTAAGCGCGGCCCTGCGCTTAGTTACCCGATGTTTACCCTGGTTACCAGCGAATACATCGCTGAATCGGTGTCACACACGCCGATTCAGCGATGTCTGCGGGGAGTCCAGCGACGAAATAAAGTTCTGGACTTTCTTCCCCGACCAGCGACAGCACAGCAGGGGCCTGATCGCTGCTGCCTGTCACACTGGACGATATCGCTAGCGAGGATGCTGCAACGTCACGGATCGCTAGCGATATCGTCTAGTGTGACGGTACCTTTACCCTCATCTGAATTAATATTCTTTTTAACCCTAAAAGAGCATATACAGAAATTACTGACTAGCCAACCATTAAATTTAAAAATTCTTTCTTCATTACTGTGTAGTGTAAAGAACAAACAACCTGCAGTAACCACCGATTCACCAAACCACTGCACGACAAGCTCTATCCTCACCTACTGTATCCTCACCCATCCCTTGTAGATTGTGAGCCCTCGCGGGTAGGGTCCTCTCTCCTCCTGTACCAGTTATGACTTGTATTGTTCAAGATTATTGTACTTGTTTTATTATGTATACCCCTCCTCACATGTAAAGCGCCATGGAATAAATGGCGCTATAATAATAATAATAATAATATGGAGTCTAAATAACCTCTACAGTCACTTCAATAGAGATACCTCTTGTTTTAAAAATATATACCTGAAAAAATGGGAATCGGACCTCAACATTTCTTTGCAAGTTGAGCAATGGGACAAGGCCATTAAGGATACATACATGTCTACCATTTCAATGGCTCTACAGGAGTCCTACTTCAAGGTGATCACACATTGGTACTACACACCAATTAGACTTGCGCATATATATCAGGATCACTCTCCTTTGTGCTGGAGGAAGTGCGGATATCAAGGAAATCTTTTTTATCTTTTTTGGGGCTGCCCGAAAATAAAACCTCTATGGTCAAAAGTTTCATTTCATATTAATTTATTTGTTAAAAATTTTGTGATTACTCCCCAGAGGGCTCTCCTTTCTCTGGACATGGAAGGAATTGATCCTCAGGTCAAATACATCCTAATACATATATTTCTAGTAGTAAAAAGTACAATAGCACTCTGGTGGAAAAAATCTGATTCACCCAGCTTTACAGATATTCTGGATAAAATCTATCAGCATAGTGCATTAGAATGGAGATTCGCTGCCAACACCAATGGTATTAGAAAATATCTGAAAAAATGGAAGATTTGGAATGACAAGTTTTGTAAAGAGTAAATTTCTTGTAGTCATGCAAAGTGGATAAAGATTGTTACTTTATATCTCTTTCCAATGCATTGCATAAGAAAAATTGTAGTATATTCTATTCAAAAGATCATATTTAATGTCTTTTTTTTCTTGTCTATTCGAGATAGATATTTGGTTCTCTAATTATATTGATTCCCTTTTCCCTCACCCTTTTTTTCCAATGTTAACCCCTTCCCCATCTTCCTTTCCCTTTATCCCCTACCATTTCTTATGCAAAATTTCAATAAAAATATTTAAAAAAAAAAAAAAAAAGTGGAGGAAGCACAGGCAGGCATGTGCACGCGGTCTCAACCCGCTGCCACCACCAGGGCTGGTGGCACCACTCGGCCAACCCAGGTAAGTGCTTGGGCCCTCAGCGAATGGGGGGGTGCCCAGTGCCAGCGCTGGCATGGGCTCTCCCTCTAAGGCTGCCGTCACATTAGCAGTATTTGGTCAGTATTATACATCAGTATTTGTAAGCCAAAACCAGGAGTGGGTGATAAATAGAGGAAAAGTGTAACAGAAACATATGCACCACTTCTGCATTTATCACCCACTCCTGGTTTTGGCTTACAAATACTGATGTATAATACTGACCAAATACTGCTAGTGTGACGGCAGCCTTATACTGCAGCTGCCGCGAAAGAGGGGAGGTATCTTCAGCACCCTCTGACTCTGCGACAGACGTCTCAGGGCAGAGGGCGCGATGACATCATCACTGCGCGCCCAGCCTCTCTGTCCTGAGCAGTCCAGAGGTGGGAGAGTTGCTAAATATACCGGACCTGCGGCCAGAATGGGACAGGTATTTGATTTTTTTATGCATGCAGCATTGCATGTGGCCCATGATGTGCTGTATGGAGGGGCATTACATGTGGCCTGTGATGTGCTGTATGGAGGGGCGTTACATGTGGCCCATGATGTACTGTATGGAGGAGCATTACATGTGGCCCATGATGTACTGTATGGAGTAGCATTACATGGGGCCCGTGATGTGCTGTATGGAGGGGCATTACATGGGGCCCATGATGTACTGTATGTGGGAGCATGACATGAGGCCCATGATGTACTGTATGGAGGAGCATTACATGGGGTCCGTGATGTGCTGTATGGAGGAGCATTACATGTGGCCCATGATGTGCTGTATGGAGGGGCATTACATGTGGCCGATGATGTACTGTATGGAGGGGTATTACATGGGGCCTGTGATGTGCTGTATGGAGGGGCGTTACATGGGGCCCGTGATGTGCTGTATGGAGGAGCATTACATGGGGCCTGTCTTGTGCTGTATGGAGGAGCATTACATGTGGCCCATGATGTGCTGTATGGAGGGGCGTTACATGTGGCTCGTGATGTACTGTATGGAGGGGTATTACATGGGGCCTGTGATGTGCTGTATGGAGGGGCATTACATGTGGCCGATGATGTACTGTATGGAGGGGCATTACATGGGGCCTGTGATGTGCTGTATGGAGGGGCATTACATGTGGCCCGTGATGTGCTGTATGGAGGAGCATTACATGGGGCCTGTCTTGTGCTGTATGGAGGAGCATTACATGTGGCCCATGATGTGCTGTATGGAGGGGCGTTACATGTGGCTCGTGATGTACTGTATGGTGGGGCATTACATGGGGCCCGTGATGTACTGTATGGAGGAGCATTACATGGGGCCTGTGATGTGCTGTATGGAGGGGCATTACATGGGGCCCATGGTGTGCTGTATGGAGGGGCATTACATGGGGCCCATGATGTGCTGTATGGAGGAGCATTACATGGGGCCCGTGATGTGCTGTACAGAGGAGCATTACATGGGGCCCATGATGTACTGTATGGAGGAGCATTATATGGGGCCCGTGATGTGCTGTATGGAGGAGCATTAGGCTAGGTTCTCATTGCATTAGGGCAATCCGTTTAGCGCTAACGCAATGTCTTTTTAGGTGTCGCGTTAAACGTCCCTGCTAGCACAGATCCCCGATCTGCAAGAGCAGGGAACGGACCTCGGGCGCGCCTCGGACGCTGCAAGCAGCGTCCGAGGCGCGCCACAAAAGAACGGCACATCGCTAGCGCGTGCCGAAAATGGCACGCGTTAGTGATGCACTTTAGCATTGCTGGCAACGGACGCCTTGCACGGCGTTAATTTCACCGTGCAACGCTGTTAGTGCTCACCCTAAAACGCAATGAGAACTTAGCCTTACATGGGGCCCATGATGTGCTGTATGGAGGAGCTTTCCTGCCCCATCAAAGTGAGTAATTTCTGAAGTCTCATTCACATGTTGCTTATTTGGGAAGCAGTTTTACATTTGCGCCATGTCAGGTCTTTCAGCATTTTCACCAGTTCAAATGAATGATAAGAAACAAGTCAGAAACACTCAGATATCTGCAGTTACAGCGATTTTCCTGCCAACTCTACACTATGAACCGCGGATTTTTTTCTGCTGTAAATACTGAACATGTGAATAGACCCTCTCAGCATTTCAGGGAGGGAAACCCTTTTATTTCATGCGGTGTTTTTGCCGCCAACACTCTGGTTTTTGCAGCAGAAAAATCTACTGTGAATAGTAAAGGTGTGCACAGAGCCCAAGGGCCACAATGACACCCAGTACTGAGAGTGCCAGGGACTGAGGTGACCGGGGCAGGGGTCTCCGTACACTATGGGGTCGGAACGGTACGTGCTCTCTGTACACTATGGGGTCGGTACGTGCTCTCTGTATACTCTGGGGTCGGTACGTGCTCTCCGTACACTATGGGGTCGGTACGTGCTCTCCGTACACTCTGGGGTCGGTACGTGCTCTCTGTACACTATGGGGTCGGTACGTGCTCTCTGTATACTCTGGGGTCGGTACGTGCTCTCTGTACACTATGGGGTCGGTACGTGCTCTCCGTACACTCTGGGGTCGGTACGTGCTCTCCGTACACTATGGGGTCGGTACGTGCTCTCCGTACACTATGGGGTCGGTACGTGCTCTCCGTACACTATGGGGTCGGTACGTGCTCTCCATACACTATGGGGTCGGTATGTGCTCTCCGTACACTATGGGGTCGGTACGTGCTCTCCGTACACTATACTATAGGGTCGGTACGTGCTCTCCGTACACTATGGGGTCGGTACGTGCTCTCCGTAGACTATGGGGTCGGTACGTGCTCTCTGTACGCTATGGGGTCGGTACGTGCTCTCCGTACACTATACTATAGGGTCGGTACGTGCTCTCCGTACACTATGGGGTCGGTACATGCTCTCCGTACACTCTGGGGTCGGTACGTGCTCTCCGTACACTATGGGGTCGGTACGTGCTCTCCGTAGACTATGGGGTCGGTACGTGCTCTCTGTACGCTATGGGGTCGGTACGTGCTCTCCGTACACTATACTATAGGGTCGGTACGTGCTCTTTGTACACTATGGGGTCGGTACGTGCTCTCCGTACACTCTGGGGTCGGTGCGTGCTCTCCGTACACTATGGGGTCGGTACGTGCTCTCCGTACACTATGGGGTCGGTACGTGCTCTCCGTAGACTATGGGGTCGGTACGTGCTCTCTGTACGCTATGGGGTCGGTACGTGCTCTCCGTACACTATACTATAGGGTCGGTACGTGCTCTTTGTACACTATGGGGTCGGTACGTGCTCTCCGTACACTCTGGGGTCGGTGCGTGCTCTCCGTACACTATGGGGTCGGTACGTGCTCTCCATACACTATGGGGTCGGTATGTGCTCTCCGTACACTATGGGGTCGGTACGTGCTCTCCGTACACTATACTATAGGGTCGGTACGTGCTCTCCGTACACTATGGGGTCGGTACGTGCTCTCCGTAGACTATGGGGTCGGTACGTGCTCTCTGTACGCTATGGGGTCGGTACGTGCTCTCCGTACACTATACTATAGGGTCGGTACGTGCTCTCCGTACACTATGGGGTCGGTACATGCTCTCCGTACACTCTGGGGTCGGTACGTGCTCTCCGTACACTATGGGGTCGGTACGTGCTCTCCGTAGACTATGGGGTCGGTACGTGCTCTCTGTACGCTATGGGGTCGGTACGTGCTCTCCGTACACTATACTATAGGGTCGGTACGTGCTCTTTGTACACTATGGGGTCGGTACGTGCTCTCCGTACACTCTGGGGTCGGTGCGTGCTCTCCGTACACTATGGGGTCGGTACGTGCTCTCCGTACACTATGGGGTCGGTACGTGCTCTCCGTAGACTATGGGGTCGGTACGTGCTCTCTGTACGCTATGGGGTCGGTACGTGCTCTCTGTACGCTATGGGGTCGGTACGTGCTCTCCGTACACTATACTATAGGGTCGGTACATACTCTCCGTAGACTATGGGGTCGGTACGTGCTCTCCGTACACTATGGGGTCGGTACGTGCTCTCCGTACACTCTGGGGTCGGTACGTGCTCTCCGTACACTATACTATAGGGTCGGTACGTGCTCTCCGTACACTATGGGGTCGGTACGTGCTCTCCGTACACTATGGGGTCGGTACGTGCTCTCTGTACACTATGGGGTCGGTACGTGCTCTCCGTACACTATGGGGTCGGTACGTGCTCTCCGTACACTCTGGGGTCGGTACGTGCTCTCCGTACACTATGGGGTCGGTACGTGCTCTCCGTACACTATGGGGTCGGTACGTGCTCTCCGTACACTATGGGGTCGGTACGTGCTCTCCGTACACTATAGGGTCGGTACGTGCTTTCCGTACACTATGGGGTCTGTACGTGCTCTCCGTACACTATGGGGTCGGTACGTGCTCTCCGTACACTATGGGGTCGGTACGTGCTCTCCGTACACTATGGGGTCGGTACGTGTTCTCCGTACACTCTGGGGTCGGTACGTGCTCTCCGTACACTATGGGTCGGTACGTGCTCTCCGTACCCTATGGGGTCGGTACGTTCTCTCCGTACACTATGGGGCCGGTACGTGCTCTCCGTACACTATGGGTCGGTACGTGCTCTCCGTACCCTATGGGGTCGGTACGTGCTCTCCGTACACTATGGGCTCGGTACGTGCTCTCCGTACACTATGGGGTCGGTACGTTCTCTCCGTACACTATGGGGCCGGTACGTACACTATGGGGCCGGTACGTGCTCTCCGTACCCTATGGGGTCGGTACGTGCTCTCCGTACACTATGGGCTCGGTACGTGCTCTCCGTACCCTATGGGGTCGGTACGTTCTCTCCGTACACTATGGGGCCGGTACACACACTATGGGGCCGGTACGTGCTCTCCGTACACTATGGGGCCGGTACGTGCTCCCCGTACACTATGGGGTCGGTACGTTCTCTCCATACACTATGGGGTCGGTACGTGCTCTCTGTACACTATGGGCTCGGTACGTGCTCTCCGTACACTATGGGGTCGGTACGTTCTCTCCGTACACTATGGGGCCGGTACGTGCTCTCCGTACCCTATGGGGTCGGTACGTTCTCTCCGTACACTATGGGGCCGGTACGTGCTCTCCGTACACTATGGGGTCGGTACGTGCTCTCTGTACACTATGGGGTCGGTACGTGCTCTCCGTACACTATGGGGTCGGTACGTGCTCTCTGTACACTATGGGGTCGGTACGCGCTCTCCGTACACTATGGGCTCAGTACGTGCTCTCCGTACCCTATGGGGTCGGTACGTTCTCTCCGTACACTATGGGGCCGGTACGTGCTCTCCGTACACTATGGGGTCGGTACGTGCTCTCTGTACTAGGGTTGAGCGAAACGGGTCGTTCATTTTCAAAAGTCGCCGACTTTTGGCAAAGTCGGGTTTCATGAAACCCGATCCGACCCCTGTGCGGGGTCGGCCATGCGGTACGCGACTTTCGCGCCAAAGTCGCGTTTCAATGACGCGAAAAGCGCCATTTCTCAGCCAATGAAGGTAAACGCAGAGTGTGGGCAGCGTGATGACATAGGTCCTGGTCCCCACCATCTTAGAGAAGGGCATTGCAGTGATTGGCTTGCTGTCTGCGGCGTCACAGGGGCTATAAAGGGGCGTTCCCGCCGACCGCCATCTTACTGCTGCTGATCTGAGCTTAGGGAGAGGTTGCTGCCGCTTCGTCAGAAGCAGGGATAGCGTTAGGCAGGGTCCATTAACCACCAAACCGCTTGTGCTGTAGCGATTTCCACTGCCCAACACCACCTTCGGTGTGCAGGGACAGTGGAAGCTACATTTTTTATTTTTTTTTTCCCCTCAGCGCTGTAGCTCATTGGGCTGCCCTAGAAGGCTCCCTGATAGCTGCATTGCTGTGTGTACGCCGCTGTGCAAACCAACTGCTTTTTTCAAAGCACAAATCCTCTTGTTCCTTCCTTTCTGCACAGCTATCTTTTTTGTTTGTCCACACTTTTTATTTAATTTGTGCATCAGTCCACTCCTTATTGCTGCCTGCCATACCTGGCTGAGATTACTGCAGGGAGATAGTGATTGTTGGACACTCCCTGTTTTTTTTTTTTTTTTGTGGGAGATTAAGATTGACATTTCTGCTAGAGTGCCATCCCTGTGTGTGCCATCTCTCACTCAGTGGGCCATAGAAAGCCTATTTATTTTTTTGCTTGATTTGGGTTATAAAATCTACCTGAAAAAATCACTACATCAATCAGTGGGAGAAAAATATTGGCCTCAGGGCTTGTGTGCCACTCTTGACTCCTGTGTGTGCCATCTCTCAGTCAGTGGGCCATAGAAAGCCTATTTATTTTTTTGCTTGATTTGGGTTCTAAAATCTACCTGAAAAAATCACTACATCAATCAGTGGGAGAAAAATATTGGCCTCAGGTAACATAGTAACATAGTTAGTAAGGCCGAAAAAAGACATTTGTCCATCCAGTTCAGCCTATATTCCATCATAATAAATACCCAGATCTACGTCCTTCTACAGAACCTAATAATTGTATGATACAATATTGTTCTGCTCCAGGAAGACATCCAGGCCTCTCTTGAACCCCTCGACTGAGTTCGCCATCACCACCTCCTCAGGCAAGCAATTCCAGATTCTCACTGCCCTAACAGTAAAGAATCCTCTTCTATGTTGGTGGAAAAACCTTCTCTCCTCCAGACGCAAAGAATGCCCCCTTGTGCCCGTCACCATCCTTGGTATAAACAGATCCTCAGCGAGATATTTGTATTGTCCCCTTATATACTTATACATGGTTATTAGATCGCCCCTCAGTCGTCTTTTTTCTAGACTAAATAATCCTAATTTCGCTAATCTATCTGGGTATTGTAGTTCTCCCATCCCCTTTATTAATTTTGTTGCCCTCCTTTGTACTCTCTCTAGTTCCATTATATCCTTCCTGAGCACCGGTGCCCAAAACTGGACACAGTACTCCATGTGCGGTCTAACTAGGGATTTGTACAGAGGCAGTATAATGCTCTCATCATGTGTATCCAGACCTCTTTTAATGCACCCCATGATCCTGTTTGCCTTGGCAGCTGCTGCCTGGCACTGGCTGCTCCAGGTAAGTTTATCATTAACTAGGATCCCCAAGTCCTTCTCCCTGTCAGATTTACCCAGTGGTTTCCCGTTCAGTGTGTAATGGTGATATTGATTCCCTCTTCCCATGTGTATAACCTTACATTTATCATTGTTAAACCTCATCTGCCACCTTTCAGCCCAAGTTTCCAACTTATCCAGATCCATCTGTAGCAGAATACTATCTTCTCTTGTATTAACTGCTTTACATAGTTTTGTATCATCTGCAAATATCGATATTTTACTGTGTAAACCTTCTACCAGATCATTAATGAATATGTTGAAGAGAACAGGTCCCAATAATGACCCCTGCGGTACCCCACTGGTCACAGCGACCCAGTTAGAGACTATACCATTTATAACCACCCTCTGCTTTCTATCACTAAGCCAGTTACTAACCCATTTACACACATTTTCCCCCAGACCAAGCATTCTCATTTTGTGTACCAACCTTGTGTGCCAGTACCAGGTCTTGTGTGCCACTCCTGACTCCTGTGTGCATCATCACTCACTCAGTGGGCCATAGAAAGCCCATTTTTTTTTTTTTTGCTTTATTTGGGTTCTAAATTCTACCTGAAAAAATCAATAAATCATACAGTGGGAGATTAATATTGGCCTTTGGGCTTGTGTGCCAGTCCTAAGCGTGCCATCTCTCTCTCTCAGATAGTGGGCCATAGAAAGCCTATTTATTATTTTTTTTATTGGGTTTATAAATTTTCCCTGGAACAAAAAAAAAAAAAGTGGGAGATTAATATTGGCCTCTGGGCTTGTGTGCCAGTCCTGAGCGTGCCATCTCTCTCACAAATAGTGGGCCATAAAAAGCCTATTTATTTTTTTTTTTTTGGTTTTATAAATTCTCCCTGAAAAAAAAAAGGGAGATTAATATTGGCCTTTGGGCTTGTGTGCCAGTCCTAAGCGTGCCATCTCTCTCTCTCAGATAGTGGGCCATAGAAAGCCTATTTATTATTTTTTTTTATTGGGTTTATAAATTTTCCCTGGAACAAAAAAAAAAAGTGGGAGATTAATATTGGCCTCTGGGCTTGTGTGCCAGTCCTGAGCGTGCCATCTCTCTCACAAATAGTGGGCCATAGAAAGCCTATTTATTTTTTATTTTTTTGTTTTATAAATTCTCCCTGAAAAAAAAAAGGGAGATTAATATTGGCCTTTGGGCTTGTGTGCCAGTCCTAAGCGTGCCATCTCTCTCTCTCAGATAGTGGGCTATAGAAAGCCTATTTATTTATTTTTTTATTGGGTTTATAAATTTTCCCTGAAAAAAAAAAAAAAGTGGGAGATTAATATTGGCCTCTGGGCTTGTGTGCCAGTCCTGAGCGTGCCATCTCTCTCACAAATAGTGGGCAATAGAAAGCCTATTTATGTTTTTGGTTGATTTGGGTTCTAAATTCTACCTGAAAAAATCAATAAATCAATCAGTGGGAGATAAATATTGGCCTCTGGGCTTGTGTGCCACTCCTGACTCCTGTGTGCGTCATCTCTCACTCAGTGGGCCATAGAAAGCCTTTTTTTGTTTTATTTGTTTTCTAAATTCTCCCTGAAAAAATCATTTTATTTTATTTGGTTTCTAAATTCTTCCTGAAAAAATCATTTTATTCTATTATTTTTTTTTCCTAAAGTCTCCCTGAAAAAAAAAACAAAAACAAATCAGTGGGAGATTAATATTGCCCTTTCTGCTTGTGTGCCAGTCTTGACTCCTGGGTGTGCCATCTCTCTCTCTCTCTCTCCAATTGTGGGCCATAGAAAGCCTATTATTTTTTTAGCTTGATTTGGGTTCCAAAATCTACCTGAAAAAATCACTACATCAATCAGTGGGAGATAAATATTGGCCTCTGGGCTTGTGTGCCACTCCTGACTCCTGTGTGCGTCATCTCTCACTCAGTGGGCCATAGAAAGCCTTTTTTTGTTTTATTTGTTTTCTAAATTCTCCCTGAAAAAATCATTTTATTTTATTTGGTTTCTAAATTCTTCCTGAAAAAATCATTTTATTCTATTATTTTTTTTTCCTAAAGTCTCCCTGAAAAAAAAAAATAAAAAATAAATCAGTGGGAGATTAATATTGCCCTTTCTGCTTGTGTGCCAGTCTTGACTCCTGGGTGTGCCATCTCTCTCTCTCTCTCTCTCTCCAATTGTGGGCCATAGAAAGCCTATTATTTTTTTAGCTTGATTTGGGTTCCAAAATCTACCTGAAAAAATCACTACATCAATCAGTGGGAGATAAATATTGGCCTCTGGGCTTGTGTGCCACTCCTGACTCCTGTGTGCGTCATCTCTCACTCAGTGGGCCATAGAAAGCCTTTTTTTGTTTTATTTGTTTTCTAAATTGTCCCTGAAAAAATCATTTTATTTTATTTGGTTTCTAAATTCTTCCTGAAAAAAATCATTGTATTCTATTATTTTTTTTTCCTAAAGTCTCCCTGAAAAAAAAAAAAAAATCAGTGGGAGATTAATATTGCCCTTTCTGCTTGTGTGCCAGTCTTGACTCCTGGGTGTGCCATCTCTCTCTCTCTCTCCAATTGTGGGCCATAGAAAGCCTAATATTTTTTTAGCTTGATTTGGGTTCCAAAATCTACCTGAAAAAATCACTACATCAATCAGTGGGAGATAAATATTGGCCTCTGGGCTTGTGTGCCACTCCTGACTCCTGTGTGCGTCATCTCTCACTCAGTGGGCCATAGAAAGCCTTTTTTTGTTTTATTTGTTTTCTAAATTCTCCCTGAAAAAATCATTTTATTTTATTTGGTTTCTAAATTCTTCCTGAAAAAATCATTTTATTCTATTATTTTTTTTTCCTAAAGTCTCCCTGAAAAAAAAAAAATAAAAAAATCAGTGGGAGATTAATATTTACATTTGTGCTTCAGTGACAGTCCAGCGTGTGTGGCATCTCTCTCATTTGTTGCCACCAACAACAGAGTGTGTAACATTGTGCCTGATTTTCGTTGTGGTCTCACTCACCTGTAAAGGGGTAGCTAAATCATACTGAAGTTATAGCTCACCGTGTAAGTTGTGTGACAGCAACAAATACCATTAGTTTGTTTACGTTTTTAAAACAATGAGGAAGTCTGGTGGAAGAGGTCGTGGCCGGGGGCGTTCATTGTCAGCTGGTAATGAGGGTAGTGGTAGTGGTGGAGCATCAGCTGATCGTGGGAAAAAAAATATTGCACCTAAGTCTGGAGCTGTGGAGCCAGGTTCGTCGTCTGGCTACACAAGGCCTCGAACGCTCCCTTTTCTGGGAGTAGGAAAACCGCTTTTAAAGCCGGAGCAGCAAGAGCAAGTTTTGGCTTATCTTGCTGACTCAGCCTCTAGCTCTTTTGCCTCCTCTCGTGAAACTGGTAAATGTCAAAGCAGCGCGTCGTTAGTGGATGTTCACGGTCAGGGACAAGTCGCTTCCTTGTCCTCTTCAGCAAAAACAACAACAGAGATGAATGCAGCAGGCGACACAACGGGTTACTCCATGGAGCTCTTTACACATACCGTCCCTGGCTTTGAAAGTGAAGCAGTTAACAGTCCATGCCCATTACAAGTTGAATCTGACATGGAGTGCACTGATGCACAGCCACAGCCAGACTACTATGCTGGTCCTTTGACTCAGACCACAACATTGCCCTCGCAGGGTAATGATCAAGAATCAGACCCTGATGAGACTATGTTGCCCCATCACGAACGCTATACCACCGACCGACACGGTGACACAGACGAAGTTGCACACGAGCTACAAGAAGAGGTAATAGATGACCCAGTTCTTGACCCCGATTGGCAGCCATTGGAGGAACAGGGTGCAGGCGGCAGCAGTTCTGAAGCGGAGGAGGAGGGGCCGCAGCAGGCATCAACATCGCAACAGGTTCCATCTGCCGGGCCCGTATCTTGCCCAAAACGCGTGGCAAAGCCAAAACCTGTTGGAGGACAGCGTGGCCATCCGGTTAAAGCTCAGTCTGCAATGCCTGAAAAGGTATCCGATGCTAGAAAGAGTGCAGTCTGGCATTTTTTTTAAACAACATCCAATTGATCAGCGCAAAGTCATCTGTCAAAAATGTTCAACTACCTTAAGCAGAGGACAGAATCTGAAAAGTCTCAATACAAGTTGCATGCATAGACATTTAACCACCATGCATTTGCAAGCCTGGACTAACTACCAAACGTCCCTTAAGGTTGTAGCACCCTCGGCCAATGAAGCTAGTCAGCAACGCAACATCCCTTCCGGCAGTGTAGGGCCACCATTTTCCGCACCACCTGCAGTATCTGTGCAGGTTTCTTTGCCAGGCCAAAGCAGTCAGGGTCAGGGAATCACCAGTTTCGTAGTAGGAAACACTGCATCTAGGGCACCGGCGGCAACAATACCATCTCCCACCGTCTCTCAGTCTGCCATGTCCACCGGCACCCCCGCTAGTTCCACGATCTCCAGCTCTCCAGTCCAGCTCACCCTACATGAGACTATGGTTAGAAAAAGGAAGTACTTAGCCTTGCATCCGCGTACACAGGGTTTGAACGCCCACATAGCTAGACTAATCTCGTTAGAGATGATGCCCTACCGGTTAGTTGAAAGCGAAGCTTTCAAAGCCCTGATGGACTACGCTGTACCACGCTACGAGCTACCCAGTCGACACTTTTTTTCCAGAAAAGCCATCCCAGCCCTCCACCAGCATGTTAAAGAGCGCATCGTCCATGCACTCAGGCAATCTGTGAGCACAAAGGTGCACCTGACAAAAGATGCATGGACCAGTAGGCATGGCCAGGGACGTTACGTGTCCATCACGGCACACTGGGTGAATGTTGTGGATGCAGGGTCCACAGGGGACAGCAAGTTTCGGACAGTTCTGCCTAGCCCACGGTCTAGGAAACAGACACACCGCGGAAGTTCTGTCCGAGTTCTTGCAGAAAGAAACGCAGTCGTGGCTGGGCACTGTAGATCTTGAGGCAGGCAAGGTAGTGAGTGATAACGGAAGGAATTTCATGGCTGCCATCTCCCTTTCCCAACTGAAACACATTCCTTGCCTGGCTCACACCTTAAACCTGGTGGTGCAGTGCTTCCTGAAAAGTTATCCGGGGTTATCCGACCTGCTCCTCAAAGTGCGTGGACTTTGCTCACATATCCGCCGTTCGCCCGTACACTCCAGCCGTATGCAGACCTATCAGCGTTCTTTGAACCTTCCCCAGCATCGCCTAATCATAGACGTTGCAACAAGGTGGAACTCAACACTGCACATGCTTCAGAGACTGTGCGAACAGAGGCGGGCTGTTATGTTTTTGTGGGAGGATACACATACACGGGCAGGCAGTAGGATGGCAGACATGGAGTTGTCAGGTGTGCAGTGGTCGAAGATTCAAGACATGTGTCAAGTCCTTCAGTGTTTTGAGGAATGCACACGGCTGGTTAGTGCAGACAACGCCATAATAAGCATGACCATCCCCCTAATGCGTCTGCTGATGCAAAGTTTGACGCACATAAAGGATCAGGCGTCTGCAGCTGAGGAAGAGGAAAGCCTTGATAACAGTCAGCCATTGTCTGGCCAGGGCAGTGTACAGGACGAGTTAGCGGGCGAAGAGGAGGACGAGGAGGATGATGGGGATGATTATATTTTTAATGAGGAAGCTTTTCCGGGGCCACTGGAAATTGGTGGCGCGGCAAGGCCGGGTTCTGGTTTTTGGAGGGACACAAGTGACGTGGATTTGCCTGAAACTGCCCCTCAGCCAAGCACAACCGCAGATTTGAGAACTGGAACTTTGGCCCACATGGCGGATTATGCCTTACGTATCCTCAAAAGGGACACACGCATAACTAAAATGATGAATGATGACGATTACTGGTTGGCCTGCCTCCTTGATCCTCGCTATAAAGGCAAATTGCAAAATATAATGCCACATGAGAACTTGGAACTAATATTAGCAACCAAACAATCAACTCTTGTTGACCGTTTGCTTCTGGCATTCCCTGCACACAGCGCCCGTGATCGTTCTCACACGAGCTGCAGGGGCCAGCAGACCAGAGGAGTTAGAGGGGCAGAAATCAGAAGTGGCTTTGGCCAGAGGGGTTTTCTGACCAGGTTGTGGAGTGATTTTGCTATGACCGCAGACAGGACAGGTACTGCAGCATCAATTCAAAGTGACAGGAGACAACATTTGTCCAGTATGGTTACAAACTATTTTTCATCCCTTATCGATGTTCTCCCTCAACCGTCATTCCCATTTGATTACTGGGCATCCAAATTAGACACCTGGCCAGAATTGGCAGAATATGCATTGCAGGTGCTTGCTTGCCCGGCAGCTAGTGTCCTATCAGAAAGAGTATTCAGTGCTGCAGGTTCAATACTAACAGAAAAAAGGACTCATCTGGCTACCCAAAATGTAGATGATCTAACCTTCATTAAAATGAACCACAACTGGATTTCGAAATCTTTTGCCCCACCTTGCCCGGCTGACACCTAGCTTTCCTATGAAAAGGTCTTGCCTGTGGACTATTCTGAATGCCTTTTCCAATCTCGTAATTTTCTGCACCTGATTGTCCAGCATACGACATGTTTACACCTCACTAAATGGCCAAACTCCCCACACGGGGCCGTGGTATCGACACTTGGCGACAGCACCCGTGAGAGTGCTGTTTGTCTGAAGAGGTGGGTGTGCCCGCTTTTGGTCGACGGCACTGCCACTGGGTCCCTCCTAGTACAATAAAGTGTCTCTGGCGGTGGTGGTGCGAACCCAACGTCAGACACACCGTTGTAATATGAGGGGCCCTGGGCCTGTACCACCGGCCACAAGACAGTTCCCCCCCCCCCAGCTCAAACAGTGCTCTACCACTTGCAAAATTATCTCACAGCTCCACCAATGTTTAGTCTATGCGCTGACATCCTTCAATGCCTGCCACTGACAATACCATTGTATTGACATTTTTGTTATGTTAGGCCTTCGAAGCCTGTCTGCGGTCACTCCTTCCACTATGCCTCCACTGACCACACCACTGTTGCCCGTGTACCCCTGGAACCAATTTAAAATTGCCTACAGCCAGCCCAATTTTTTTATTTTAGGCCTTTGATGCCTGTATGCGGTCCGTTTTTTTCTACTACTACTACACTGACCAGGCCACTGCTGCCCGTGTACCCCTGGAACCAATTTAAAATTGCCTACAGCCAGCCCAATTTTTTTATTTTAGGCCTTCGAGGCCTGTCTGCGGTCACTCCTTCCACTAGGCCTCCACTGACCACACCACTGCTGCCCGTGTACCCCTGGAACCAATTTAAAATTGCCTACAGCCATGTGTTATTATTTTAGGCCTTCGATGCCTGTCTGCGGTCACTCCTTCCACTAGGCCTCCACTGACCACACCACTGCTGCCCGTGTACCCCTGGAACCAATTTAAAATTGCCTACAGCCATGTGTTATTATTTTAGGCCTTCGATGCCTGTCTGCGGTCACTCCTTCCCTCCTTCCACTAGGCCTCCACTGACCACACCACTGTTGCCCGTGTACCCCTGGAACCAATTTAAAATTGCCTACAGCCAGCCCAATTTTTTTATTTTAGGCCTTTGATGCCTGTATGCGGTCCGTTTTTTTCTACTACTACTACACTGACCAGGCCACTGCTGCCCGTGTACCCCTGGAACCAATTTAAAATTGCCTACAGCCAGCCCAATTTTTTTATTTTAGGCCTTCGAGGCCTGTCTGCGGTCACTCCTTCCACTAGGCCTCCACTGACCACACCACTGCTGCCCGTGTACCCCTGGAACCAATTTAAAATTGCCTACAGCCATGTGTTATTATTTTAGGCCTTCGATGCCTGTCTGCGGTCACTCCTTCCACTAGGCCTCCACTGACCACACCACTGCTGCCCGTGTACCCCTGGAACCAATTTAAAATTGCCTACAGCCATGTGTTATTATTTTAGGCCTTCGATGCCTGTCTGCGGTCACTCCTTCCACTATGCCTCCACTGACCACACCACTGCTGCCCGTGTACCCCTGGAACCAATTTAAAATTGCCTACAGCCAGCCCAATTTTTTTATTTTAGGCCTTTGATGCCTGTCTGCGGTCCGTTCTTTCTACTACTACTACACTGACCAGGCCACTGCTGCCCGTGTACCCCTGGAACCAATTTAAAATTGCCTACAGCCAGCCCAATTTTTTTATTTTAGGCCTTTGATGCCTGTCTGCGGTCCGTTCTTTCTACTACTACTACACTGACCAGGCCACTGCTGCCCATGTTCCCCTGGAACCAATTTAAAATTGCCAACAGCAATGTGTTATTATGTTAGGCCTTCGATGCCTGTTTGCGGTCACTCCTTCCAATAGTTCTCCACTGACCAGACCAATGCTGGCCATGTACCCCTGGAACCCAGCTGAAAGTGCATGTAGCCTCCTTTTTTTCTTTGTTTTATATTTAGAAAGCCCAGATGAACTACGCTGTGCAACGGTTCAAGCTACCCAGTCGACGTTTTTTTTGCGAGAAAAGCCATCCCAGCCCTCCACCGGCATGAAAAAGTCTGCATTGTCATAGCACTCAGGCAATCAAACAGTAGAAAGGTGCACCTGACAAGAGACGCATGGACCAGTAAGCATGTCCACAAAAAGTTACGTGTCCATTACGGCGCACTGGGTTAATGTGTTGGATGCATGGTCCACAGGGGACAGCCTACAAAGTCTGTCTGCCGTCCCTAATTCCAATTTTCCTCCGCTGACCACACCACTGCTGCCCGTGTACCCCTGGAACCAATTTTACAGTGTCTACAGCCTAATTTTGTTATGTTAGGCCTACTACACCTGTCTGCGGTCCCTCCTTCCAATACTCGTCCACTGACCACACCACTGCTGCCCGTGGACCCCTGGAACCTATTTTTAATTGCATTGAGCATCCTTTTTTTAATAGTAGGCGTACAAAGTCTGTCTGCGGTCCACTATTGAAATTGTCCTCCACTGCCCAGAGCACTGCTGCTTGTGTACCCCTGTAACTTTTTTAAGCTGCAGTGAGCCACATTTTTGGATTAAGTCCTACTACCTGTGTCTGTCTGCGCCACTCAATTCAGCTGTGTTCCTTTGAAAAAAGCTGAGCGTCAATAGTCTTGTTTTCAGCCTCTAGGAATTTTAAAACTGCATTGGGGGTACAACTTTGGTAGGGCCTACTAACGGTGTCTGCCTCCCCAAGGTGTGCCCCAGGTTTCCTCGCCATTGCTTCGATCTTAATGCTCTCGTTTAGTAGTTGTTGGAAACTACACTGCATTAGGCCTACAAATTGGGTATGGGGTGTAGAGAGAGGGTGTGTTCCACTCCAAGGTGTTCTCCAGGTTGCCTTTCCTGAGCTCCGATCTTCCGGCTCTCGTTTAGTAGTTCTTGGAAACTACACTGCATTAGGCCTACAAATTGGGTATGGGGTGTAGAGAGATGGTGTGTTCCACTCCAAGGTGTTCTCCAGGTTGCCTTTCCTGAGCTTCGATCTTCCGGCTCTCGTTTAGTAGTTCTTGGAAACTACACTGCAGTAGGCCTACAAATTGGGTATGGGGTGTAGAGAGATGGTGTGTTCCACTCCAAGGTGTTCTCCAGGTTGCCTTTCCTGAGCTCCGATCTTCCGGCTCTCGTTTAGTAGTTCTTGGAAACTACACTGCATTAGGCCTACAAATTGGGTATGGGGTGTAGAGAGATGGTGTGTTCCACTCCAAGGTGTTCTCCAGGTTGCCTTTCCTGAGCTTCGATCTTCCGGCTCTCGTTTAGTAGTTCTTGGAAACTACGCTGCATTAGGCCTACAAATTGGGTATGGGGTGTAGAGAGATGGTGTGTTCCACTCCAAGGTGTTCTCCAGGTTTCCTTTCCTGAGCTTCGATCTTCCGGCTCTCGTTTAGTAGTTGTTGGAAACTACGCTGCATTAGGCCTACAAATTGGGTATGGGGTGTAGAGAGATGGTGTGTTCCACTCCAAGGTGTTCCCCAGGTTTCCTCGCCAATGCTTCGATCTTCATGCTCTCGTTTAGTAGTTGTTGGAAACTACGCTGCATTAGGCCTACAAATTGGGTATGGGGTGTAGAGAGATGGTGTGTTCCACTCCAAGGTGTTCTCCAGGTTGCCTTTCCTGAGCTTCGATCTTCCGGCTCTCGTTTAGTAGTTCTTGGAAACTACACTGCATTAGGCCTACAAATTGGGTATGGGGTGTAGAGAGATGGTGTGTTCCACTCCAAGGTGTTCTCCAGGTTGCCTTTCCTGAGCTTCGATCTTCCGGCTCTCGTTTAGTAGTTCTTGGAAACTACACTGCATTAGGCCTACAAATTGGGTATGGGGTGTAGAGAGATGGTGTGTTCCACTCCAAGGTGTTCTCCAGGTTGCCTTTCCTGAGCTTCGATCTTCCGGCTCTCGTTTAGTAGTTCTTGGAAACTACACTGCATTAGGCCTACAAATTGGGTATGGGGTGTAGAGAGATGGTGTGTTCCACTCCAAGGTGTTCTCCAGGTTGCCTTTCCTGAGCTTCGATCTTCCGGCTCTCGTTTAGTAGTTCTTGGAAACTACACTGCAGTAGGCCTACAAATTGGGTATGGGGTGTAGAGAGATGGTGTGTTCCACTCCAAGGTGTTCTCCAGGTTGCCTTTCCTGAGCTCCGATCTTCCGGCTCTCGTTTAGTAGTTCTTGGAAACTACACTGCATTAGGCCTACAAATTGGTTATGGGGTGTAGAGAGATGGTGTGTTCCACTCCAAGGTGTTCTCCAGGTTGCCTTTCCTGAGCTTCGATCTTCCGGCTCTCGTTTAGTAGTTCTTGGAAACTACACTGCATTAGGCCTACAAATTGGGTATGGGGTGTAGAGAGATGGTGTGTTCCACTCCAAGGTGTTCTCCAGGTTGCCTTTCCTGAGCTTCGATCTTCCGGCTCTCGTTTAGTAGTTGTTGGAAACTACGCTGCATTAGGCCTACAAATTGGGTATGGGGTGTAGAGAGATGGTGTGTTCCACTCCAAGGTGTTCCCCAGGTTTCCTCGCCAATGCTTCGATCTTCATGCTCTCGTTTAGTAGTTGTTGGAAACTACGCTGCATTAGGCCTACAAATTGGGTATGGGGTGTAGAGAGATGGTGTGTTCCACTCCAAGGTGTTCTCCAGGTTGCCTTTCCTGAGCTTCGATCTTCCGGCTCTCGTTTAGTAGTTCTTGGAAACTACACTGCATTAGGCCTACAAATTGGGTATGAGGTGTAGAGAGATGGTGTGTTCCACTCCAAGGTGTTCTCCAGGTTGCCTTTCCTGAGCTTCGATCTTCCAGCTCTCGTTTAGTAGTTCTTGGAAACTACACTGCATTAGGCCTACAAATTGGGTATGGGGTGTAGAGAGATGGTGTGTTCCACTCCAAGGTGTTCTCCAGGTTGCCTTTCCTGAGCTTCGATCTTCCGGCTCTCGTTTAGTAGTTCTTGGAAACTACACTGCATTAGGCCTACAAATTGGGTATGGGGTGTAGAGAGATGGTGTGTTCCACTCCAAGGTGTTCTCCAGGTTGCCTTTCCTGAGCTTCGATCTTCCGGCTCTCGTTTAGTAGTTCTTGGAAACTACACTGCATTAGGCCTACAAATTGGGTATGGGGTGTAGAGAGATGGTGTGTTCCACTCCAAGGTGTTCTCCAGGTTGCCTTTCCTGAGCTTCGATCTTCCGGCTCTCGTTTAGTAGTTGTTGGAAACTACGCTGCATTAGGCCTACAAATTGGGTATGGGGTGTAGAGAGATGGTGTGTTCCACTACAAGGTGTTCTCCAGGTTGCCTTTCCTGAGCTTCGATCTTCCGGCTCTCGTTTAGTAGTTCTTGGAAACTACACTGCATTAGGCCTACAAACTCAGTCGAGGGGTTCAAGAGAGGCCTGGATGTCTTCCTGGAGCAGAACAATATTGTATCATACAATTATTAGGTTCTGTAGAAGGACGTAGATCTGGGGATTTATTATGATGGAATATAGGCTGAACTGGATGGACAAATGTCTTTTTTCGGCCTTACTATGTTACTATGTTAAATTGGGTATGGGGTGTAGAGAGATGTTGTGTTCCACTCCAAGGTGTTCTCCAGGTTGCCTTTCCTGAGCTTCGATCTTCCGGCTCTCGTTTAGTAGTACTTGGAAACTACACTGCATTAGGCCTACAAATTGGGTATGGGGTGTAGAGAGATGGTGTGTTCCACTCCAAGGTGTTCTCCAGGTTGCCTTTCCTGAGCTTCGATCTTCCGGCTCTCGTTTAGTAGTTGTTGGAAACTATGCTGCATTAGGCCTACAAATTGGGTATGGGGTGTAGAGAGATGGTGTGTTCCACTCCAAGGTGTTCTCCAGGTTGCCTTTCCTGAGCTTCGATCTTCCGGCTCTCGTTTAGTAGTTCTTGGAAACTACGCTGCATTAGGCCTACAAATTGGGTATGGGGTGTAGAGAGATGGTGTGTTCCACTCCAAGGTGTTCTCCAGGTTGCCTTTCCTGAACTTCTATCTTCAGGCTCTCATTAAATTGTGGTTAAATGGAACAACTGCATTTGGCGTACTAGTTGGTTTGGGGCCTACTATCGGTGTCTGCCACTCCTTGCTGTTCTCCTGGTTTCCTGTCCTGAAATTCCATTTTCAGGCTCTCGTTAAGTAGTTGTTAATGTTAGACTGCATTTGGCCTACTAGTTGGGTTGGGGCCTACTATCGGTGTCTGCCACTCCTTGCTGTTCTCCACTGAACAAAGCTGTGCCGCCTGTTTACTACGGTTGCCAATTTTGAACTGCATTTCGACTACTTACTGATTTGGGCCTACTCTCTGTGTCAGCCTCTCATTCCAGTTGTCCTCCACTGCAATGCCCCCTGGTTAGTCCTGTGTTACCAATTTTGAACTGCATTTAGCCAACTTTATTCTTTGGGCCTATATCTGTGTTTCCTCCTCATCCTGCCCATTGCCCAGCCAGTGATAGATGAGTCTGCTGGTACATTGACCCATAACGCAAAATTCCCCGTGCACGCTACACAGCAAGATTGTGACCCTGCTGAAAGTCAGGTTCCTCTTCCCGCATACCATACCACCTTACATGGGGACAAAGAGGAAGGTGCAGATGAAAGTGCAGGTTCCTTCATCAGGTGGGGGGAGGAATACTAGTTGGCGACGTCACTGGCACAGGGCCTCTCATAGTACGCAAAAGTGTTGCTGCCGGTGGGAGGCGCCCCCGCCGTGCAAACACACCGCTGTACTTTGAGGGGCCCTGTGCCAGTGCCAACGAGTGGGCCCCCCCTGCTTGCTCAGGATCACAGTACTTGCAAAGTTGAAATACTTACCTCTCCCTGCTCCACTGCCGTGACGTGGTCCAGATTTACTGGGCCCACTAATTACTTGAACCAGCCCTACCCACCACAACTTTAGCCAAATGACCCCCAATTTCAAATGCCTTCCAATTATTATAAGGTACATTACGATTGACAAGCTTCTTTAACAAGAATGGATGTTTTTGCCATTAAAATGGGCAGTGTAGGTGTTTTCCTGGCCTCCACTCACTGCCGACTATGCTCCCCCATTGACTTGCATTGGGTTTCGTGTTTCGAGCGATACCCGACTTTTCGCGATAATCGGCCGATTCCACTCGACTCGACTTCTAAGATTGTCGGGTTTCGCGAAACACGGCTCGACTCTAAAAAGGTCAAGGTCGCTCAACCCTACTCTGTACACTATGAGGTCGGTATGTGCTCTCTGTACACTATGGGGTCGGTACGCGCTCTCCGTACACTATGGGGTCGGTACGTGCTCTCCGTACACTATGGGGTCGGTACGTGCTCTCCGTACACTATGGGGTCGGTACGTGCTCTCCATACACTATGGGGTCGGTACGTGCTCTCCGTACACTATGGGGTCGGTATGTGCTCTCCGTACACTATGGGGTCGGTACGTGCTCTCCGTACACTATGGGGTCGGTACGTGCTCTCCGTACGCTATGGGGTCGGTACGCGCTCTCCGTACACTATGGGGTCGGTACGTGCTCTCCGTACGCTATGGGGTCGGTACGTGCTCTCTGTACACTATGGGGTCGGTACGTGCTCTCTGTACACTATGGGGTCGGTACGTGCTCTCCGTACGCTATGAGGTCGGTACGTGCTCTCCGTATTAGGGTTGAGCGACCTTGACTTTTTTAGGGTCGAGCCGGGTTTCGCGAAACCCGACTATCTCAAAAGTCGAGTCGAGTGAAATCGGCCGATTATGGCGAAAAGTCGAGGATCGACCGAAACACGAAACCCAATGCAAAGACAATGGGATTTTTTTTTTTTTTTTCTCTCTCTCTCTCTCCTCCGTCCATTGCAAATCGCTACAGCGCACAAGCGACAACATGGCGATAGGTCTTAGGGGCGTGGACGCCTATGTCATCACTCTGCCCACGCCCCTTCATTGGCTGAAAAAAATGGCGCCAAGCGCGTCATACGAAACGCGACTTTGGCGCGAAAGTCGCGTACCGCATGGCCGACCCCACACAGGGATCGGGTCGGGTTTCATGAAACCCGACTTTGCCAAAAGTCGGCGACTTTTGAAAATGAACGATCCGTTTCGCTCAACCCTACTCCGTATACTATAGGGTCGGTACGTGCTCTCCGTACACTCTGGGGTCGGTACGTGCTCTCCGTACGCTATGAGGTCGGTACGTGCTCTCCGTACGCTATGGGGTCGGTACGTGCTCTCCGTACACTATGCGGTCGGTACGTGCTCTCCGTATACTATGGGGTCGGTACGTGCTCTCCGTACACTATGGGGTCGGTACGTGCTCTCCGTACGCTATGGGGTCGGTACGTGCTCTCCCTACACTATGGGGTCGGTACGTGCTCTCCGTACACTATGGGGTCGGTACGTGCTCTCCGTACGCTATGGGGTTGGTACGTGCTCTCCGTACGCTATGGGGTCGGTACGTGCTCTCCGTACACTATGGGGTCGGTACGTGCTCTCCGTACGCTATGAGGTCGGTACGTGCTCTCCGTACACTATGGGGTCGGTACGTGCTCTCCGTACTCTATGGGGTCGGTACGTGCTCTCCGTATACTATGGGGTCGGTACGTGCTCTCCGTACACTATGGGGTCGGTACGTGCTCTCCGTACGCTATGGGGTCGGTACGTGCTCTCCGTACACTATGGGGTCGGTACGTGCTCTCCGTACGCTATGAGGTCGGTACGTGCTCTCCGTACACTATGGGGTCGGTACGTGCTCTCCGTACGCTATGAGGTCGGTACGTGCTCTCCGTACACTATGGGGTCGGTACGTGCTCTCCGTACACTATGGGGTCGGTACGTGCTCTCCGTATACTATGGGGTCGGTACGTGCTCTCCGTACACTATGGGGTCGGTACGTGCTCTCCGTATACTATAGGGTCGGTACGTGCTCTCCGTACACTATGGGGTCGGTACGTGCTCTCCGTACACTATGGGGTCGGTACGTGCTCTCTGTACACTATGGGGTCGGTACGTGCTCTCCGTATACTATGCGGTCGGTACGTGCTCTCCGTACACTATGGGGTCGGTACGTGCTCTCCGTATACTATAGGGTCGGTACGTGCTCTCCGTACGCTATGGGGTCGGTACGTGCTCTCCGTACACTATGGGGTCGGTACGTGCTCTCCGTACACTATGGGGTCGGTACGTGCTCTGTCTCCCTGCACTGTTCCCGTCATACAATGCTCTGGGCCCAGGGAAGGAGCTGACAGTCCGGCAGCAGCGGCGGCTCAGGCCCGTCCCTCACAGTGTAATGTATGTACGGATATAATATGTGCGCGGTATAAGGGGGCGGAATGTGACATCTACATCCGGAGCCAGAGCCCTCCCCGCCCCCCACAGATCCATCCATCCCCCCATCCCCCATTATCCCGACCCTCCCTCACCATGAGCACTACCCCCGGGCGGCCCGGCACACCCCCTCTCCTCCCCCGTGGGTGGAGCTGCTGCCGGGTATATGGACCTACAGCCCACCCGGCCGTGGTGACACAGTACTGGGCTCCTCACTGCACTCTCCAGGTAAGGCGTTATACCGGGGAAAGTGTGAGGTGATACTGGGGGAGCGGATCTGTGCGCTGTTATACTGGGGGAGCGGATCTGTGCGCTGTTATACTGGGGGGGAGCGGATCTGTGCGCTGTTATACTGGGGGAGCGGATCTGTGCGCTGTTATACTGGGGGAGCGGATCTGTGCGCTGTTATACTGGGGGAGCGGATCTGTGCGCTGTTATACTGGGGGAGCGGATCTGTGCGCTGTTATACTGGGGGGCAGCGGATCTGTGCGCTGTTATACTGGGGGGAGCGGATCTGTGCGCTGTTATACTGGGGGAGCGGATCTGTGCGCTGTTATACTGGGGGAGCGGATCTGTGCGCTGTTATACTGGGGGGAGCGGATCTGTGCTCTGTTATACTGGGGGGAGCGGATCTGTGCGCTGTTATACTGGGGGAGCGGATCTGTGTGCTGTTATACTGGGGGAGCGGATCTGTGCGCTGTTATACTGGGGGAGCGGATCTGTGCGCTGTTATACTGGGGGGAGCGGATCTGTGCTCTGTTATACTGGGGGGAGCGGATCTGTGCGCTGTTATACTGGGGGGGAGCGGATCTGTGCGCTGTTATACTGGGGGAGCGGATCTGTGCTCTGTTATACTGGGGGAGCGGATCTGTGCGCTGTTATACTGGGGGGAGCGGATCTGTGCGCTGTTATACTGGGGGGAGCGGATCTGTGCGCTGTTATACTGGGGGAGCGGATCTGTGCGCTGTTATACTGGGGGGAGCGGATCTGTGCGCTGTTATACTGGGGGGAGCGGATCTGTGCGCTGTTATACTGAGGGGGAGCGGATCTGTGCGCTGTTATACTGGGGGGAGCGGATCTGTGCGCTGTTATACTGAGGGGGAGCGGATCTGTGCGCTGTTATACTGGGGGAGCGGATCTGTGCGCTGTTATACTGGGGGAGCGGATCTGTGCGCTGTTATACTGAGGGGGAGCGGATCTGTGCGCTGTTATACTGAGGGGGAGCGGATCTGTGCGCTGTTATACTGGGGGGAGCGGATCTGTGCGCTGTTATACTGGGGGGAGCGGATCTGTGCGCTGTTATACTGGGGGGAGCGGATCTGTGCGCTGTTATACTGAGGGGGAGCGGATCTGTGCGCTGTTATACTGGGGGAGCGGATCTGTGCGCTGTTATACTGGGGGAGCGGATCTGTGCGCTGTTATACTGGGGGGAGCGGATCTGTGCTCTGTTATACTGGGGGGCAGCGGATCTGTGCGCTGTTATACTGGGGGGAGCGGATCTGTGCGCTGTTATACTGGGGGGAGCGGATCTGTGCGCTGTTATACTGGGGGCAGCGGATCTGTGCGCTGTTATACTGGGGGCAGCGGATCTGTGCGCTGTTATACTGGGGGGAGCGGATCTGTGCGCTGTTATACTGAGGGGGAGCGGATCTGTGCGCTGTTATACTGGGGGCAGCGGATCTGTGCGCTGTTATACTGGGGGGCAGCGGATCTGTGCGCTGTTATACTGGGGGAGCGGATCTGTGCGCTGTTATACTGGGGGAGCGGATCTGTGCGCTGTTATACTGGGGAGCAGCGGATCTGTGCGCTGTTATACTGGGGGAGCGGATCTGTGCGCTGTTATACTGGGGGAGCGGATCTGTGCGCTGTTATACTGGGGGGCAGCGGATCTGTGCGCTGTTATACTGGGGGAGCGGATCTGTGCGCTGTTATACTGGGGGAGCGGATCTGTGCGCTGTTATACTGGGGGGAGCGGATCTGTGTGCTGTTATACTGGGGGAGCGGATCTGTGCGCTGTTATACTGGGGGGAGCGGATCTGTGCGCTGTTATACTGGGGGGCAGCGGATCTGTGCGCTGTTATACTGGGGGGAGCGGATCTGTGCGCTGTTATACTGGGGGGAGCGGATCTGTGCGCTGTTATACTGGGGGGCAGCGGATCTGTGCGCTGTTATACTGGGGGAGCGGATCTGTGCGCTGTTATACTGGGGGCAGCGGATCTGTGCTCTGTTATACTGGGGGAGCCGATCTGTGCGCTGTTATACTGGGGGAGCCGATCTGTGCGCTGTTATACTGGGGGGAGCGGATCTGTGCGCTGTTATACTGAGGGGGAGCGGATCTGTGCGCTGTTATACTGGGGGGAGCGGATCTGTGCGCTGTTATACTGGGGGGAGCGGATCTGTGCGCTGTTATACTGGGGGGCAGCGGATCTGTGCGCTGTTATACTGGGGGGCAGCGGATCTGTGCGCTGTTATACTGGGGGGGAGCGGATCTGTGCGCTGTTATACTGGGGGGCAGCGGATCTGTGCGCTGTTATACTGGGGGGAGCGGATCTGTGCGCTGTTATACTGGGGGCAGATGTGCAGTTCTAGGTCACTCGCTGGATATCCGCTGCTGACCCAGCTCCTGGCTGCTGCTGACCCATCCTTTGTAGTCAGTTCTTGCAGATTATCTACATTCATCAGTCTCTGTGTTGCCCCCTGCTGGTTGAGGATTGACCTCTGGTCCTCACGGTCATTGATTTCTGGGTGTATCTCTCCTCATGGACCCAAAGTTTCTGTTTTGTGTAACTCACCACTTGCCCATCACTTTTCCCTTGTGACACATTCTCCATCATCATCATCATCCTCCTCCTCTTTTATTCATCATGACATTGTTATTAGTCAATATTGTGGGTGAGCCCAATACTCTGGACGAAAGCCTTTTCATCCATGGAGGACGATCACTCATAAATTTGGCGGAGACGACTGCCATGAATAAAGGATCCAAACATCCTCCAAGAGCAAAGTCTCCCACCCATCCTGGAGTAGTTCGGTGATGAACACTGCTTCTTCCAGGATGATGGAAACCATGTCACAGGGCAAAAGTAATAACGAGGTGGCTCAGTGAACAAAACATTGGCATTTTGGGACCATGGTGAGAAAATTCCCCAGATCTCCATCCCATTGTGGTCCTCTGATCAATCCTTAAATGGCGGTTGGACACACAAACACAGAAATTGTGATGAACTTTAAGCAGGGATTAGACGAAAATGGGTGGTCATTAGTAATGAGTGAAATTGCTGGGATAAGGTGTTATCTGAGCATGCTCCTGTCCTAACCAAGTGTCTTTGGTGTGCTCGAAAAATATGTTCCGAGTCCCCGCGGCTGCATGTCTCCCGGCTGTTAGACTGCCACAACACATGCAGGGATTATCCAACAAAGATGATGTGTTCGAGGACACTGGAATCATTCAGTTAGCACCCGAGCATGCTCATATAACACCTTATTACCGCATGTTCACTCATCACTAGCGGTCGTCAGTCAGGATTTGGCCCAGAAGCGGATATCCAGCTGCCAGGAAGGCGAATGGCAGAAGACTTGAAAAATAAGGGACAATGCTGTAAATATTCAGTGTTTCATAAACTTGATGTATTTGTCAATAAAAGTGTGAACAATTACAATTATCAGAATTTCATATCTTAATAAACAAAACATCTGACTAAAAGAAGCAAAACTTTGTGAAAATCAAAATTAGTGTCAGTCTCAACATTTGTCCAGGGCTGTACATTTGCACTGCAGAGGGGGCATTACATGGCGTATAATATATACACTAAGCAGCATGTCTATATACTAGAGACCCTGTACTGTACATACTGTATACCTTGCTGATCCTGGGAGGTGTATATACTGTATACCTTGCTGTTCCTGGGAGGTGTATATACTGTATACCTTGCTGATCCGGGAGGTGTATATACTGTATACCTTGCTGATCCTGGGAGGTGTATATACTGTATACCTTGCTGATCCGGGAGGTGTATATACTGTATACCTTGCTGATCCTGTACTGTGTGTATATACTGTATACCTTGCTGATCCTGTACTGTGTGTATATACTGTATACCTTGCTGATCCTGTACTGTGTATATACTGTATACCTTGCTGATCCTGTACGGTGTATATACTATATACCTGGCTGATCCTTGGAGGTGTATATACTGTATACCTTGCTGATCCTGTACGGTGTATATACTGTATACCTTGATGATCCTGTACGGTGTATATACTGTATACCTTGATGATCCTGTACGGTGTATATACTGTATACCTTGCTGATCCTGGGGGGTGTATATACTGTATACCTTGCTGATCCTGGGAGGTGTATATACTGTATACCTTGCTGATCCTGGGGGGTGTATATACTGTATACCTTGCTGATCCTTGGAGGTGTATATACTGTATACCTTGCTGATCCTGTACTGTGTGTATATACTGTATACCTTGCTGATCCTGTACTGTGTATATACTGTATACCTTGCTGATCCTGTACGGTGTATATACTGTATACCTTGCTGATCCTGTACGGTGTATATACTGTATACCTTGCTGATCCTGTACGGTGTATATACAGTATACCTTGCTGATCCTGTACGGTGTATATACTGTATACCTTGCTGATCCTGTACGGTGTATATACTGTATACCTTGCTGATCCTGTACTGTGTGTATATACTGTATACCTTGCTGATCCTGTACGGTGTATATACTGTATACCTTGCTGATCCTGTACGGTGTATATACTGTATACCTTGCTGATCCTGGGAGGTGTATATACTGTATACCTTGCTGATCCTGTACTGTGTGTATATACTGTATACCTTGCTGATCCTGTACTGTGTGTATATACTGTATACCTTGCTGGTTCTCCTCTTGGCTGCTACATCTGTCTTTGATCTGGAGGCTCCTGTAATCGGATCCATATTTGCTGATCACTCAGGAGATGGGGCCATGGAGGGTCCTTACTGTATGAAACCTGTGATTGTGCCACATGTGCCGCCCCATGGATGATGGGCTGTGGATTACTAATAGCTCAGGGCCCATAGGAACAAATCTACACGTGTGAACTAGAGCAGGAGCTGGCCTGCCACCAACAAGGGGTCATTACAGCAGTCTGGGTATAGGGGAAAAAGCCAAAATCCGGACTGGTTCCAAAAGAAAGTAAAGGTTGAATTTCCTTCCATTCTATATCCCGGAGTTGGGGGTCGACCCCTCTGGCGCGGTTTGTCCCTATAATCGGACTAGTAGGAATCCCGTGTGCCGTTCTCACCGCCCCTATAGGGCCCCCATAGAATATTTGCTGCCACTGGTAAATCGCACGTTCTCCAGATATTTCTAGTGCCGAATATGTAGAACTACAAGTCAAAGCAAATCTCATGTATTCAGGGGCGTAACTTCAACAGGTGCAGGGGTTGCAATCGCACCCGGGCCCTGGAGCCTAGGGGGTCCTAAAATTCCCTTTGGCCTATAGAAAAAGACTACTGCTATTAAAGATTTACAATATTTGGGGGCCTCGTTGGAGCTTTCACATCGGGGCTCATGAGTTTCACGTTACGCCACTGCAGGTATTACTCGAATAATAAGAAAGCTCATTATGGCCACTGATTATATGAAATGGCTGTGACTTGTAGTTCTACAGATTGCAGTGTGAGCTCACATAAATGTATGGCTTTTCTTCATCATTGTGGTAATTCTCTCCATACCCAGTGATGATTACACTGGACGAGGTCCCACCGCTCTCATGAATGCCCCCTATTCAGTCAGTGGATGAAAGGCTCCATTTACTACCTGCACGGACGAGGTCGCCCGCACGTCGGGGGCTCCTGACAGTACACCACCACTTTATGGCTCCTCCCGCCATCTTGGCAGTGGAGATGATCAATACTAACTATTGTATTTATTATACACATGTCAGACAATATTACTTTGTAACCCTGTGTTAATTTTGTCATTTCATTTTAAAGTTCTTTGTAGCTACATCTGGTACTGGGAAAGCTGGGTAGCCATTCTTCACTGCATCTTCTACTGGGAAAGCTGGGTAGCCATTCTTCACTGCATCTTCTACTGGGAAAGCTGGGTAGCCATTCTTCACTGCATCTTCTACTGGGAAAGCTGGGTAGCCATTCTTCACTGCATCTTCTACTGGGAAAGCTGGGTAGCCATTCTTCACTGCATCTTCTACTGGGAAAGCTGGGTAGCCATTCTTTGCTACATCTGTTACTGGGAAAGTTTGGTGGCCCCTCTTGGTTACATCTGCTACTGGGAAAGCTGGGTGGCCACTCTTGGCTCCATCTGCTACTGGGAAAGCTGGGTGGCTCTGGGTGGTCCCTCCTAAGCCGTCTATATGGGCGTGTAGGTCATAGGAAACTGAATACAATGACACCTTCATATCTGTGATCCAATGTCTTATTCCAGAGAATGTCCCTATCCATGATGATGAACCCTGTGTGTGGGGGCCTACTGTACCTCCATTATTTTATTCTCAGCATTGGGGTAATAGATTCAAATCCCACCAAGGACAACATCTGCAAGGAGTTTGTATGTTCTTCCCATGTTTGTGTGGGTTCTCCGATTAAATCTCATACTCCAAAAACATACTGATGAGGAATCTAGATTGGGAGCCCCAATGGGGACAGTGATGATGATGATGCGGAATATGATGGTGCGATGTCAGAGCTTCACATCTTCAGGTATATTCTGCATTACCGCCCCATACATATGATGCCACCAGGATTTGGATGTTTCGCCCCTGTTTGTCCTTGTGGTTCATGAGTTCCCGCCTGTCCTCAATCCCCGTTTTTTCCAAAGTTCTGTACAGATTGCTGCACTTATGTGACATGTTAAATCAACTGTTTCCATCTGACGTCACGGGGAACCGCTAGACTGCACTCCGTGACCCAAAAAGCTGCAGCTGCGACAGGTAAGTATCATCCCGGGGGCCAAATGCTGGGGACGAAATGTACCCAGGGGCAAACTGCTGGGGGCAAAACATCCTATAACCGATGCCACCATATTGCCTTTCTAGTCCTTATAGCTAGACAGAGCTGGCGCATTACCTTATAATAACCGTGTAATGTTATGATTATTTTTCAGCATCACAATGTTTCAAATTAAGAAGATCTGCTGCATCGGTGCTGGATATGTTGGCGGTCCAACCTGCAGCGTCATCGCTCACATGTGCCCCAATATCAGGGTGACGGTGGTGGACGTAAATGAGGCGCGAATAAATGCCTGGAATTCAGACACCCTCCCTATATATGAGGTAAGGAATCTTCTGTGTATGTGGATTTGTCACACTATACGATTTACCTACGATCACGACCAGTGATACGACCTGGCCGTGATCGTAGGTAAATCGTAGTGTGGTCGCTGGGGAGCTGTCACACAGACAGCTCTCCAGCGACCAACGATGCCGAGGTCCCTGGGTAACCAGGGTATACATCGGGTAACTAAGCGCAGGACCGCGCTTAGTTACCCGATGTTTACCCTGGTTACAAGCGTTAAACTAAAAAAAACAAACAGCACATACTTACATTCTGGTGTCCGTCAGGTCCCTTGCCGTCTGGTTCCCGCACTCAGTGACTGCCGGCCGTAAAGTGAAAGTGAAAGCACAGCCGCTGTGCTCTGCTTTCACTTTACGGCCGGCAGTCACAGTGCGGGAAGCAGAGACGGCAAGGGACCTGACGGACACCAGAATGTAAGTATGTGCTGTTTGTTTTTTTTTAGTTTAACGCTTGTAACCAGGGTAAACATCGGGTAACTAAGCGCGGTCCTGCGCTTAGTTACCCGATGTTTACCCTGGTTACAAGCGAACGCATCGCTGGATCGCATCGCTAGATCGGTGTCACACACACCGATCTAGCGATGACAGCGGGAGATCCAGCGATGAAAGAAAGTTCCATACGATCTGCTACGACGTACGATTCTCAGCAGGATCCCTGATCGCTGCTGCGTGTCAGACACAGCGATATCGTAACGATATCGCTGGAACGTCACGAATCGTACCGTCGTAGCGATCGAAATGTTATAGTGTGACGGTACCCTAACATCTGTCTGTAGTGATAAGCGAGGATGGATAAGGCGTTATCTGAGCATGCTCGTGTCCTAATCGTGCTAGAAAAATATGCTCAAATCTCCGCGGTGGCATGTCTCATGGCTGTTCGACAGCCGCAATACACGCAGTTATTTCATGTTTGTTAGACAATCCCTGAAAATGTTGATGCTGTCGAACAGCGGCACGAGTGTACTCGGATAATGCCGTATGCCAGCACTCTCGCTCATCACTAGTCTGCGTCCATCTACAGTGGGGCAAAAAAGTATTTAGTCAGTCAGCAATAGTGCAAGTTCCACCACTTAAAAAGATGAGAGGCGTCTGTAATTTACATCATAGGTAGACCTCAACTATGGGAGACAAACTGAGAAAAAAAAATCCAGAAAATCACATTGTCTGTTTTTTTAACATTTTATTTGCATATTATGGTGGAAAATAAGTATTTGGTCAGAAACAAAATTTCATCTCAATACTTTGTAATATATCCTTTGTTGGCAATGACAGAGGTCAAACGTTTTCTGTAAGTCTTCACAAGGTTGCCACACACTGTTGTTGGTATGTTGGCCCATTCCTCCATGCAGATCTCCTCTAGAGCAGTGATGTTTTTGGCTTTTCACTTGGCAACACGGACTTTCAACTCCCTCCAAAGGTTTTCTATAGGGTTGAGATCTGGAGACTGGCTAGGCCACTCCAGGACCTTGAAATGCTTCTTACGAAGCCACTCCTTCGTTGCCCTGGCGGTGTGCTTTGGATCATTGTCATGTTGAAAGACCCAGCCACGTTTCATCTTCAATGCCCTTGCTGATGGAAGGAGGTTTGCACTCAAAATCTCACGATACATGGCCCCATTCATTCTTTCATGTACCCGGATCAATCGTCCTGGCCCCTTTGCAGAGAAACAGCCCCAAAGCATGATGTTTCCACCACCATGCTTTACAGTAGGTATGGTGTTTGATGGATGCAACTCAGTATTCTTTTTCCTCCAAACACGACAAGTTGTGTTTCTACCAAACAGTTCTAGTATGGTTTCATCAGACCATAGGACATTCTCCCAAAACTCCTCTGGATCATCCAAATGCTCTCTAGCAAACTTCAGACGGGCCCGGACATGTACTGGCTTAAGCAGTGGGACACGTCTGGCACTGCAGGATCTGAGTCCATGGTGGCGTAGTGTGTTACTTACGGTAGGCCTCGTTACATTGGTCCCAGCTCTCTGCAGTTCATTCACTAGGTCCCCCCGCGTGGTTCTGGGATTTTTGCTCACCGTTCTTGTGATCATTCTGACCCCACGGGGTGGGATTTTGCGTGGAGCCCCAGATCGAGGGAGATTATCAGTGGTCTTGTATGTCTTCCATTTTCTAATTATTGCTCCCACTGTTGATTTCTTCACTCCAAGCTGGTTGGCTATTGCAGATTCAGTCTTCTCAGCCTGGTGCAGGGCTACAATTTTGTTTCTGGTGTCCTTTGACAGCTCTTTGGTCTTCACCATAGTGGAGTTTGGAGTCAGACTGTTTGAGGGTGTGCACAGGTGTCTTTTTATACTGATAACAAGATTAAACAGGTGCCATTACTACAGGTAATGAGTGGAGGAAAGAGGAGACTCTTAGGCTATATTCACACTTTGCGGATTTTGCTGCGGATCCGCAGCGGATTTGACCGCTGCGGATCCGCAGCAGTTTCCCATGAGTTTACATTTCAATGTAAAGCTATGGGAAACAAAAAACGCTGTGCACATGCTGCAGAAAAATCCGCGCGGAAACGCTGCGGATTACATTCCGCAGCATGTCACTTCTTTTCTGCGGATTTTCAGCTGCTCCAATAGAAAACTGCAGTTGAAAATCCGCAGAAGAAAACGCAGTAAAAACCGCGATAAATCCGCAGTGAAAACGCGCTGCGGTTTTCACTGCGGATTTTGGAATTCTGCTGCGGAAAAATCCGCAGTGGAATCTGCAAAGTGTGAACATAGCCTAAAAGAAGAAGTTACAGGTCTGTGAGAGCCTTAAATCTTGATTGTTTGTTTCTGACCAAATACTTATTTTCCACCATAATATGCAAATAAAATGTTAAAAAAACAGACAATGTGATTTTCTGGATTTTTTTTTCTCAGTTTGTCTCCCATAGTTGAGGTCTACCTATGATGTAAATTACAGACGCCTCTCATCTTTTTAAGTGGTGGAACTTGCACTATTGCTGACTGACTAAATACTTTTTTGCCCCACTGTATATCACACAGTCATACATACATCAGAGTATGGTAAGTGGCCATGTACGTGATGTGCAGGCACGGGTGACATTTCCATGGGTTGGGCCCTAGGACATGTTTTTCTCCCGTCCTATATTTCTTCTATTGTGGTGAAGAATAAATCCGTGGCTGAGTGCGATGTAAAGGTGACACACAGGAGCAAGAACCTAGGCTGATCTCTGAATAACAATTTCTGAATCGATGGCATGATAAATGCTCAGTACTTGTGTGCGGCCATATTGGCCTCGAACTGGATTGATGGGTTTGAAAATACAATACATCAAACCACGATCTTTCTGGGAAGACATTACTGCCATGTGCACACATCGAGTATTTGGTGAGTTTTCTACCTCAGTATTTGGAAGGCGTGGGTGATATTACAGAAGAGGTGACGTGTTTCTATTAGACGTTTCCTCTGATTGTTCCTCACCTGCTCTTGCCTTACAAATACTGAGGTAAAAAACTGACCAAATACTGAAAATGTGAATGGGGCCTAAACTGGCTGTGAGATGGCTGTCTGCCAAATTAACAATCTCTCACTCCTTCCCCAACACCCATGATTGCTTGACTCTGCTGAGTGTTCATGTGTTGTGAATACGGGGAGCAGACATGGCGGCTGCCGGACTCCTTATCTCCCCTGAAAACAATGTAATCGATGAAACTACAACTACCCAAAACATCTCTCCCCCAACATCATCTATCTCATCGATACCCCCCCCCCCCCTGTTGAGAGACCCCTTATGCTGTGACACTATTCTCACTGCTTTAAATGAAACCCCTAAGGTATGTGCACACGTTCCGGATTACTTGCGGATTTTTCACGTTTTTTGCTCGTTTTTTTGGTGGCTTTCAGCGGCAAAAACGCTTAAACGCATACATTAAGCATCCCATCATTTTGAATGGTTTCCGCAATTTTTGTGCACATGTTGCATTTTTTTCCGCAAAAAAAATCATGCAGAAAAATACACAGCATATTCATTAATTTTGTGGATTTTAAACGGATTTCCCACTATATTATTACATTGGGAACCTCCGGAAAAAAAAACGCGAAACATCCACACTAAAAACGCAACAAAACTGCTTGCAGAATTCCTGCGGAAAACCTCAGGATTTTCGCAGGAAATTTCTGCATACTTTCCGGACGTGTGCACATAGCCTAAGGGTATGTTTCTACGTCCAGGAAACACTGCGTGTTTGCTGCATATAGAGCTGCAGCGTCAAACACGCAGCGTCCAGATGTTACAGCATAGTGGAGGGGATTTCATGAAATCCCGTCTCCACTATGCTTGGTAACACGCATCCTGCGGCCCTGCGTTTCCGGACATGCGGCGCGTCTTTTTAGATCGCAGCATGTCCGTTTACCTTGCGGCGACGCTGCGCCGCCGCAAGGTAAAACACAGGGCCCTATGTGTGGGGTGTGATGATTCTGGATGTGTGCAATGAACACATCCGGCATCATCGCGTCTACGAAGGGGGCGGAGCGAGTTTTGCGCTCTGTCCAAAGCGCCGGCCATCCTGAACGTGGACACGTACCCTAAAAAAACAAACAAAAAAAAGCCTCTTATTGATAGATGATTGATGATGTTTGGCTGTAGGTATGTGCCTTGACAGACGTCACAAAATCTAGAAAATGCAGCTCTTCTCTGTGTGTGACTAGTAATTGTGCGACAAGAAGGTGATCACATCCTCTGTGCCTCCGACAAGGAGATTTCTGCAGAAAATGTCCTGAGGATTCCAGCTGAGATCTCCAGAGTGCCAGCTCAGCACAGGAAGTGCGGCACGTCTGCCCCTAGGGGTCAGCACGAGAACTACACCTAGTAAAGCAGAGCAGTCCCAGCACTGGTTATGCTGGAACTTACACAAGGATCTCCATCTATGGTGCAGTAATAAATCTAACCATCTACCTAAATTAAATCCTGCAGCGTAGGACAAAAGCAGTGACCTAAAATTGATGACCGGTGTGTTTCCGGTGGGATCACTTGTGATTCTAGCATTTTTCTGTCCGGCTTTGGATGCCGGAGCTCAAGGTGAAGAACACCCAGCTGGACACGTGAAGCCGGCATTGTGCTTTCATCTTCATGAGATCCCTTCTGAGTTCTCCCCGGGTCGTGGGTCTGGCTGTGCTGACTCTTTGTGGCGACCATTATTATAATTTTTTTTTTTCTTGCAGCCTGGACTGAAAGAAGTGGTTGAATCCTGCCGAGGAAAAAACCTGTTTTACTCCACTGACATTGATGCAGCCATACAAGAGGCTGATCTTGTGTTCATTTCTGTAAGTTATTTATTTTTATAGGTTCTCATTTTGTTAAATGGATAAAATTACCTGTATAAAAAAGAAGCGATATTGCAATTTACTGTTTATTTAAAATCCTTTCCGCTCTCAAGAATGGAAGTATTCATTTCTTCTATAGTTCACTGTTCGCTGCCTAGGTTATCAGCCACCTCTGCAGTCTTATCAGGAGTGGCCGGTTTCTTAGGCCAGAAGTGTGTGCTTGCTAGCTGTTGGCTATATAGCTTGCGGCTGCTGCTCTGAAGCTGGCAGATCACTGGATCAGCAATGATCCTGCACTTCTCCAATGCCGCAGAGGTAACGCTTGCTCTGTTTGTACCGGGATAGAGCGAACAGTTTGGACCAGTGACACGACGCGATTAGTCCGAACCGTCAATCATGGCCACTAGCATGGAGTGCTCGGCTTTTATATTCAGGAGCACAGCGCTCCTCTGCCTCTCTGCCTCCTGCTTGCCTAAAGGCAGTGTGCTCCTGAAGATGGAAGGTGATCACACCCAGTAAGTGGCACACATCAGTCTTCTGTTGACGCTAAATGACGGGAGTGTACACCTCCTTTTGTCCACAGAGCCTTAAATAAGGGTGCCGACACCAGTCCTGTGTTTTGGGTGGGGGGGTGTTTTATTTTTAGTTCTGTCTCTGGTTATAGAGGTTTTGGGTAAGGATTGAGAAGCCACACTTGTAAGTAGCTGTAAAGCCACCCCTGTCCATTGTAGGGCTTCAAGTAGTCTGGTAGCGGTTTGGGTACACAATGGCACTTTGTTCCAGTGTCATACTGTCTTAGGTTTGTTTATTTGTCATAAACCATTAATAGATGGCACATGAAGGCAAAATAGCCTTTCCCTGGCTTAAACAAATAACACAGGAAGAAAACCATCTCTTCTCTGGGTAGGCAAAAGATACACCATGGTCTCCAGTGCATCAATCCAGACACTACTTCTCTGTCTAGTCAGCAATAATGAATAGACTGCAGCCGCCACACACTAGACACACTTGAGCGACTTCAGCTGCCCTTTGTAAGACCTGCAAAACTCTGATTGGAGGTAAGGGAGCCAAATTTCCCACCCAGACTCATTCGGTTGCTCCTAAATCCCGCTCCTAAATCCTGGTCCCAAAATGCAGTCCCAATAAAAACATTCTCAACAACCTACCATTGTTGGAACCTTTAATTCTGATACTTGCATCACCGAAGCTAGCCACCTTGGTGACACATACCTTCCATCCAGGACTTTCCTTCGTGCTCCTTTGCACGATATACAGTCATGGCCACAAGTATTTCCACCCTTGAAATTGTTCCAGAAAATGAAGCTTTTCTCCCAGAAGATTATTTCAGTTACATAGAGACATAAAAAAAGCTAGACTACAGTTTGCCAAACTCCATCTAGGAAAGCGTCTTGTGGATAAATGAGACCAAAATAGAGCTTTTTGCTAAAGAAAATTATTCTGTTCACAGATAATGAGAGAAGAACACAGTACCTACAGTCAAATATGGTGGAGGTTCAAAGAACTTTTGGGGTTGTTTTGCTGCCTTTGGCATAGGGTGCCCAATGACTGTGTGCATTAATTCTAAAGATTACCAAAGTATTTTGGGTCGCAATGTTGTGTCCGATGTCAGAAAGCTGGGTTTGTGCCCTTCCAGAAGGACATTGACCCCCAAACTTGCTTAAAGAAGCACCCAGAAATGGATGGAAACAAACTGGAGAGTTATGAAGTGACCAGCAATGAGTCTGGATCTAAATCCCAGTGAACACCTGTGGAGAGAACTTGAAATTTCTGTTGGTGAGAAGGCGCCTTCACATATGAGAGACCTGGAGCAGTTAGCAAAAGACGAGTGCTCCAAAATTCCAGCTGAGAGGTGCAAGAAGCTTGTTGGTGGTTATAGGAAGAGATTGATTGCAGTTATTTATTCCAAAGGATGTGCAACCTAATATTAAGTTGAGTGCCAACAATTGTGTCTGGCCCATTTTAGGGGTTTGCCTTTTTTTCTGTGTTATTCCAATACACACAAAGGAAATTTAACATCTAATTGCAATTATTTTCTGGGAGAAATACTTCATTCTCTGGAACAATTTCAAGGGTGCCAACTTTTTGGGCCCTGACTGTATATATATCCATATGTCACTACCCGTATAACCCGCCTGCTGCCCTTTCATCCAGTTCCAACATGTTAACCAGTTACATATTGTAAAGGATTGTTTGAAGTTGTCCGGTCAGGCTAATGGGATAAGGGTTATCCGTGGTGCATGCTAGTCATGAGCTTCCCAGAAGATAGGATTACGGAGCCTCACGATGCCCCTGTCCATAATACACCGTAAGCATCAGCAGCCATTTGTGCCTATTGGTTTTGCAGCACTTGATAAAGTCGAGGGCTGCATCCGAGAGAAGTGATCCTTTTGACTGCTGTGTATTTCTAGTTGCCCTTTAGCTATAACTCCAGACACCTTTTGAGAATAGATAATAAGCAGGTTATATAACATGTATGCAACACGAAAAATGCAGTCAGACATGTTTCTGTGCAATTTGCTTGAACAAAAGAAAGAAAAAAGACACTGCTACAAAATTGCACACCACCCGATATATAAACAAATTACAAAAAACACATTATTGGCAAAACAATAAAAACAATTAAACACAATATCACCACAGACCACCTGGATACAAAATACATGTTCATATATTTAAACAATAATACAGCCTGTCACCAAGCCCATAGGATATACTAAGCATATATAACAATATTGTCCTACCTAATGGCTCATGGGGAATCTGAGAGTAACCAAAAGGGGTAACTCACACACCCTCAAGATGAATAAGGCCAAATAGCCACAAGACACCCATATGAACCGATGGAGACAGAAAATCCCAATCATAGGTCAAAAGAGCATAATACCTGTAATCGAACACGAGCCAAACTATATACTAGCAAGCCAAAGTATCCAGGGGACTGGTCTGTGCAATTTGCTGACTCCAGGCTTTTTTTTTTTTACATTTTAGAAGAATTACCGTAAGTATTTATTAATTTTAACTTTTTTTTTTTCCTCCTGGGCAGGTTAACACCCCAACGAAAACCTATGGTATGGGAAAAGGCCGAGCTGCAGATCTCAAGTACATTGAAGCTTGTGCCCGAAGGATTGTTCAGAACTCCAATGGGTACAAAATTGTGACGGAAAAGAGCACGGTGCCCGTGAGAGCTGCCGAGAGCATTCGTCGGATCTTTGATGCCAACACAAAACCCAACCTCAACCTTCAGGTATTTAGAAGAGTTCACCAAAAGGAGTTTTTAAAAATGTTTGCAAGATTCTAGAATAGCGCAAGTTCCTCGCAGGAGCGTGCATCTGAATGAGTGCTCAGCAATCACTTGTATCAGTGGTCAAAGGGAGGGAAAAAGATTTAGGAAATCTCTGATCCTTCGCTTTACTTTGGGAGGAGCTCATATACCGTATATACTCGAGTATAAGCCGAGATTTTCAGCCCAAAATTTTGGGCTGAAAGTGCCCCTCTCGGCTTATATTCGAGTCACGGTCTGTGGCAGGGTCGGCGGGTGAGGGGGGGGGGGGGGAGAGGTCTGAGGCATACTTACCTAGTCCCGGCGATCCTGACACTCCCCCTGCCCGTCACACTGTCTTCGGGTGCCGCAGCTCTTCTCCTGTACAGCGGTCACGTGGGACCGCTCATTAAACTTATGAATATGGACTCCACTCCCATAGGGGTGGAGCCGCATATTAATTTCTCTAATCAGCGGTAACGGTGACCACTGATAGAGGAAGAAGCTGCGGCACCCAAAGACCAGCTGTCCGGGGGAAGGAGCCAGGGACCGCGCCGGGAGCAGGTAAGTATGTCATATTTACCTGTCCACGATCCACACGCCGGGCGCCGCTCCGTTTTCCTGGCGTCGCTCTATCTTCCCGGCGTCTTTCCGCTCTGACTGTGCAGGTCAGAAGGCGCGATGACGCATATAGTGTGCGCGGTGCCCTCTGCCTGATCAGTCAGTGCGGAGAGACGCCGGGACCGGACGCTGGGGAGCTGCAAGCAAGAAAGGTGAGTATGTGTTTTTTTTCTTTTATTGCAGCAGCAGCAGCGTTATATATGGCACAGATTTATGTGGAGCACCTATGGGGCCAAACTGAACGGTGCAGAGCATATGGGGCACAGCTTTATAAGGAGCATCTATAGGACCATAATGAACGGTGCAGAGCATTCTATATGGCACAGCTATATATGGATAATCTATGGGGCAATAATGAACGGTATGGAGCATCTATTTTTATTTTTGAAATTCACCGGTAGCTGCTGCATTTTCCACCCTAGGCTTATATTTGAGTCAATAAGTTTTCCCAGTTTTTTGTGGCAGAATTAGGGGGGTCGGCTTATACTCGAGTATATACGGTATATTAGATCACCGATGGATCCCATGTATGTGCAGTAGGATTTATGGCTACAGGTACAGGGTTTGCAATAGATAACAATATTTATACAAATGGTGGCAATTGTCCACCTAGCCTTTTACATTTCACATGTACTAATGGTTTGATCGTCTTTCCTCCAAGGTGCTGTCTAATCCAGAGTTCCTTGCGGAAGGAACGGCCATCAAGGATCTTAAAAACCCTGACCGTGTCCTGATTGGGGGAGATGAAACCCCCGAAGGACAGAGAGCGGTGCGCGCCCTGTGTGCTGTTTATGAAAACTGGGTCCCTTCGGAGAAGATTATCACCACCAACACTTGGTCCTCTGAGCTTTCCAAATTGGTGAGGGCGCATATTTTCCTGGTATTTACACAGGAGCATCATAACTCGTTGACTTGTGTTCCGTCGTGTTCATAGTGTGGTTTTCACCTCCTTTTAGGCTGCTAATGCGTTCCTTGCCCAGAGGATCAGCAGTATTAACTCCATCAGTGCCTTGTGTGAAGCGACTGGCGCAGATGTAGAAGAAGTGGCCAGGGCTATTGGGATGGACCAAAGAATTGGAAATAAATTCCTTAAAGCCAGTGTTGGTAAGAATGGCCCTAATAAATATGTATGCATTGTGTTAGTGGTTCTGTACCATAGATGGTTCCTGCTAGGTAACTATGATCGTACTGTAGAATTGGGGGAAGGTGAAGCCTAGAGTGTAGATACACCCCATGCAGTAAATAATAGAATTGGGGTCCCTCGTAAGGATTCCTCCAGTTATAGAAAACTACACCTGCATCACACAGGCTGGTGGTGTCCTTACACCTGCCCATCCCGGCTGACAACGCCCGTCATTTGTTTTGCATGTATCTGATCAATGGACGGCCTATTCAGAACATTTGTCATATGTGCTGGGGGGGGTAAGAAAGTAGTTTTATTATCCAACCAGATAAATTGAAGTCCAGTTCCAGTGGCCAAGTAATCGCTCCCAACAATAGCAAAGTTCTATATTTCCAATGCCAGAAATGTTGGTAAGGGTATAGATCACTATGATCATCTATGTACAATATGATCAGTGTATTTGATGATGACTTTTTCATGTTATATCTCCTGCATATAATATTTTTCTGTTTTTGTAGGTTTTGGTGGTAGCTGCTTCCAGAAAGATGTACTTAATTTAGTTTATTTGTGTGAAGTTTTAAATCTGCACGAAGTTGCAAAATACTGGCAGCAGGTAGGTTTCCCACCGGGTGTCATGCCAGCGGCTTATATTTCTGGTTTCCGTGAGTTGGTGGCATGTGAGATATTGTTAGTACGGCACGAATACGTTGTACAGGCTCCGGACACAGGAGAGGTGCTGGGTTGGGGGCTGGCCGTGTCAGTTGCCCACTTGTCTTGAGTCCCAGGTAATCTAATATTCTGACTTGGTCGTGCACGTAAGATGCTTGACAATTCTTCTAGTTCCTTGGGATATAATGTTAGCGGCCAGTGCACATAATCTGAGGGAGCATCTGCTGCCATATTTTGACATTAAGATGATGGGATTGAGGTTGGTTTCAGGACATTCGTGTGGTTACAGACTTCCGAGATCACATGTATCCAGCTATGGATGTGCTGTCATCTTGAAGTCCATGATGGACACAAGATTTGTGAAGGTATTCACACCACGACCTGCTCGACCGCTCTTCTCATTCCAGGTGATTGACATGAATGACTACCAGAGGCGGAGGTTTACCTCTAGGATCATCGATTGTCTCTTCAACACCGTGACTGACAAAAAAATTGCAGTGTTAGGATTTGCCTTCAAAAAGGACACTGGTGACACAAGGTAGGTGACCTCCAGAGACGCCTGACACCAAAGCGCGAAGAGAGATTTATGACCGCTGGGCCTGAGAAAAGAATTCGGTGTACTAAATGTTCAGTTCCCATAATGAGTTTTTGGTGCGTATTTTTGTTGCCCCAAATCATCGTTTAAGCCGTTTCAGCAAAGTAGATGGATGTAGAGAAATCGCACGGCCACCGCAGGGTGAGATCCGCAGCAGGTCAATCTCTCTTGCAGAAAATCTTCAACATCAAAAATGCTCCAAATATTCATTGGGAGAAGTTTACACTGGCTGATTGCAGCCATTAAATGACCACCAGTTGGCGATGCAGAAGGTGCTTGTTATATAACAAGCATTTTTGTTTGTCTGGTGATTGGCAGCTTCTTTAGAAAGGCAAATAAATGGGGCACAATAATTACTCGTTCCCGATAATTGGCCAGTGCAGATCCACCATTACTCCATAACGTGCCATTCTGACCCCTGCTGGTAGCCATGTGACCTTGTGCTGCCGTTACAGTACAGCTGTCTGTGCTGTTCCATATTGGTTTATAAGGTCCTTTGCATACCAGCAGGTTTTGCTGTGTGAGATGTGGAACATTGAATATGTAAGGAGAGGAAGAGGACTAGAACTCCAGCACCAATATCGGAAGTAGCAATCCTAAAAGTCAATATCGACCCTTTAATGAGCCTCTCCACATGACATGAATAAAAGCCAATCCAGAATCTCAATTTGCAGACACATGTTTTGGGATGTTGCCTCTCTTCAGTGCAAAGTATGAGATCAGATTTGGCTATATGACTGGGGACTATGGAGTAACGTTCCTCCATGTGGAGAGTGACAAGCCAGGCCTGGCAGTTCTTGCAGTGAATGGAGACCTTTATGTGGCTGCTCATGTAGATGTATTAGTTGTGATGGAAATTCACCAAAACTGTTGCGTTACTTTTCCTCAGAGAATCCTCCAGCATCTACATCTGCAAGTACCTTATGGATGAAGGGGCCAAGCTGCACATATTCGATCCCAAAGTACCAAGGGAACAAATCGTCATGGACTTATCCCAGCCTGGAGTGACTGCTGACGACAGAGGTACGTGACGTGGGGCTGCTGGAGAAATGGGCGACCTTAGCCGCCAACCATTGCACTGTTTGCTGGCTATTCTCACTTATTGGCGGGCTTTGTTCCTCCCAGATTAGTCGTTTGCCCCTTTCTGACCTCATTACTAGATTAGATCACTATTACTTCGAGCGAAGTTGGACAGGATTATTCCAGATTGTTGTAATATTTTGTACATTTTTTGTTCATGGACTCCTCTAATGAGGTTATTATATGTATCCATCCCCCCCTCAGTGGAGAAGCTGGTCCATATCTCCCCGGATCCATACGAGGCCTGTGAGGGAGCTCACGCCATAGTGATCTGCACAGAGTGGGACATGTTTAAGGTGAGCAAAGAAATGCCGATCCCTTCCCTTTTCTTTCCTGATCCTTCTGTGCTGGGAGCACTGGTTTGTACTGTTACATTGGCCCGGACGCTCTGCATTTGTATCTATATGTTGACCTGTCCACCATGTTGAGGATGTCCTGATCTGTAGTGAAGGCTGACCTCCATGTTTCTGTTGTGGTAGGAACTGGATTTCCAACGCATCCATTCCAAGATGTTAAAGCCAGCGTTCATATTCGATGGCCGCCGGGTCCTGGACGACCTTCATGGGGAGCTGCAGAACATTGGCTTTCAGGTATATCCGTGTGAACGTTGTTCCCGTGACGGCTATTTATTCTGCAGTAAATAACAACAATTCATTCCTGATGAAATTCCGCCAAACCCGCTGACTTTTGGTTGGGACTGGCCAACTAGCTGGTTTGAATGGGGGCCTCCTGACTGTCCCCCGACAGACCACCTCAGGGGAGAGCAGGATCGGCCATTGCAATCCCAAAGGGGAGATAATCCACTGCTAGAGGAATCTGGGAGCGACTTTTCCTCTCTTCCTATTGGAAACGGATGGAGCGCTCCTATATATGGAGGATCTGCTGTCAGATTTTATCTTATACAGGTCCTTCTCAAAAAATTAGCATATAGTGTTAAATTTCATTATTTACCATAATGTAATGATTACAATTAAACTTTCATATATTATAGATTCATTATCCACCAACTGAAATTTGTCAGGTCTTTTATTGTTTTAATACTGATGATTTTGGCATACAACTCCTGATAACCCAAAAAACCTGTCTCAATAAATTAGCATATTTCACCCATCCAATCAAATAAAAGTGTTTTTTAATAACAAACAAAAAAACCATCAAATAATAATGTTCAGTTATGCACTCAATACTTGGTCGGGAATCCTTTGGCAGAAATGACTGCTTCAATGCGGCGTGGCATGGAGGCAATCAGCCTGTGACACTGCTGAGATGTTATGGAGGCCCAGGATGCTTCAATAGCCGCCTTAAGCTCATCCAGAGTGTTGGGTCTTGCGTCTCTCAACTTTCTCTTCACAATATCCCACAGATTCTCTATGGGGTTCAGGTCAGGAGAGTTGGCAGGCCAATTGAGCACAGTAATACCATGGTCAGTAAACCATTTACCAGTGGTTTTGGCACTGTGAGCAGGTGCCAGGTCGTGCTGAAAAATGAAATCTTCATCTCCATAAAGCATTTCAGCCGATGGAAGCATGAAGTGCTCCAAAATCTCCTGATAGCTAGCTGCATTGACCCTGCCCTTGATGAAACACAGTGGACCAACACCAGCAGCTGACATGGCACCCCACACCATCACTGACTGTGGGTACTTGACACTGGACTTCAGGCATTTTGGCATTTCCTTCTCCCCAGTCTTCCTCCAGACTCTGGCACCTTGATTTCCGAATGACATGCAAAATTTGCTTTCATCAGAAAAAAGTACTTGGGACCACTTAGCAACAGTCCAGTGCTGCTTCTCTGTAGCCCAGGTCAGGCGCCTCTGCCGCTGTTTATGGTTCAAAAGTGGCTTTACCTGGGGAATGCGGCACCTGTAGCCCATTTCCTGCACATGCCTGTGCACGGTGGCTCTGGATGTTTCCACACCAGACTCAGTCCACTGCTTCCTCAGGTTCCCCAAGGTCTGGAATCGGTCCTTCTCCACAATCTTCCTCAGGGTCCGGTCTCCTCTTCTCGTTGTACAGCGTTTTCTGCCACATTGTTTCCTTCCAACAGACTTACCATTGAGGTGCCTTGATACAGCACTCTGGGAACAGCCTATTTGTTGAGAAATTTCTTTCTGGGTCTTACCCTCTTGCTTGAGGGTGTCAATGATGGCCTTCTTGACATCTGTCAGGTCGCTAGTCTTAGGGTACTGTCACACAGTGCAATTTTGATCGCTACGACGGCACGATTCGTGACGTTCGAGCGATATAGTTACGATATCGCAGTGTCTGACACGCTCCTGCGATCAGGGACCCCGCTGAGAATCGTACGTCGTAGCAGATCGTTTGAAACTTTCTTTCGTCGTCTAGTGTCCCGCTGTGGCGGCATGATCGCATGGTGTAACATATATCGTATACGATGTGCGCATAGTAACCAACGTCTTCTACATCGCACATACGTCATGAAATTATCGCTCCAGCGTCGTACATTGCAAAGTGTGACAGCAGTCTACGACGCTGGAGCGATATTGTTACGATGCTGGAGCGTCACGAATCGTGCCGTCGTAGCGATGAAAATTGCACTGTGTGACGGTACCCTTACCCATGATGGGGGTTTTGAGTAATGAACCAGGCAGGGAGTTTATAAAAGCCTCAGGTATCTTTTGCATGTGTTTATAGTTAATTAGTTGATTCAGAAGATTAGGGTAATAGGTCGTTTACAGAACCTTTTCTTGATATGCTAATTTATTGAGACAGGTTTTTTGGGTTATCAGGAGTTGTATGCCAAAATCATCAGTATTAAAACAATAATAGACCTGACAAATTTCAGTTGGTGGATAATGAATCTATAATATATGAAAGTTTAATTGTAATCATTACATTATGGTAAATAATGAAATTTAACACTATATGCTAATTTTTTTGAGAAGGACCTGTATGTATGGCCGGCTTTATATCCTAAGTAAGGGAATGACTGTCAGCAGGCTTCCCGTGCCGGATTGCCACAATATAAGTTATATGTGAATTTTTACTTTTATCTTATTGACTTGTTAGAGATTTCAAAATTCACTTTGTCAATTTTTGTAGCACTACAGTCCGGTCACTAGAGGTAATGGCTGCCGTGTAATACTAGGAAAGACCCGGACTGCAGAGCTGGGGGGACGGATACCTGGCGCTGCTCATACAAGGAGGTCTATGGGGTCCGTGTGCCCTATTCTGCATGTAGAAAGCCCTTGTGTGATGCCATTTAGGCTTTGTGCCGCCTGCCGTGCGATTAGCAGACATGTGTAAGTGCTGGATCTCCGGCTCAGCGATCAATGACCCGGGCACCAGGCCTCTTTTCTTGTAGACACAATCCAGGATTTCCTTTTGACTCATAGAGGGGTAAACTCCCCCCAAGTTGTGAAATTGATGGAATCGGTCACTGTCACAGCCAGACCGCATCCTCGGATATCACTATCGGTAATGTCCGATCTACACTGGTGCCGGTCGTATACACGCAGCTTTTCTAAATTAAACGCTTATAAATTGAGACATGAGAAATTCATCCCGTGGGCGACGCAGACTGTGAACCTTGGGTGCAGCCATACAGACATTCTGCAATAAGGACATTGGTGACCTCAGGGAGTAGGAGACGTTCTGGTTGTTCCTCTCAGCGTGACTCATACTGAAGAGTCAGAACGGACGTTCCAGCCTTCCCTACATTAGCTACATGTATAAAGATATGTAGTTTGTCTTTATATATCCAGGGAGCTGCAGTGAGACCCATACTTCTAAGGCCACATGCAGTATTTTACATCAGTATTTGTAAGTGAAAGCCAGGAGTGGGTGATAAATACAGAAGTGGTGACGTGTCTCTATTATACTTCTGTTACATTTGTTTTGGCCACAAATACTGGAAGTGTGAACGTGGCCTCAGTGGAGCACAACATCCTTAGTATGCACTGACACCTAATGGCCAAAGCTGGAACTGCGCTCAGTCAACAAATCTCATTATGTCATATAGCTAATAACGCGAGGGCGACCCTGTACAAAGTGTACAGTACTGCACATCTAGTTTTCAGTATACCTAGAAGGAACGCCAATATAATTATTTTTTTTTTATTATACAAACTAGTTCAGACAATATCTATGGTTCTCCATTCCAACTTAGTTTTGCATGTTTCCTGTTATTTACACCTGGTGCTAGTTTGGGGCAGGAAAGCTGTGATCGGTCTGAAAATCGCGGTTTGTACATGGCCCACAAAACTTGTACTTGTGAAATATTTTTTTTGTTTTAGTAGTCTATTGGCAGCCATCATCACAAATGATTGTGGTTCAAACTTCCCAAGTTGTAATTTATTTATTTTTTTGTTACATTTTTTTTTTCCCATCATTTAAATATTCTTGTAATTTAAACTTTTATTTACAGGTTGAGACCATCGGGAAAAAGGTGGCTTCCAAGAGGATCCCTTTTACACCAACAGCTGACATGCCCAAGATCAGCCTCGGGGATGTGCCCCTCAAGAAGGCCAGAGTATAAAGCTACTGGGTGGGGAAGGGTTAAGGATTTTTTTTTATTATTGTATATAGGTCTTTTGAGACTGGAAATGATAACGTCTTTTGAAATATAAATCCTGCCCTGAGGAAGGCGTCACGAGAACACAATTGTATATGGACTGATCCAGGAGCGGTCTACACCTCCCAGGAGCGGTCTACACCTCCCAGGAGCGGTCTACACCTCCCAGGAGCGGTCTACACCTCCCAGGAGCGGTCTACACCTCCAGGAGCGGTCTACACCTCCAGGAGCGCTCTACACCTCCAGGAGCGGTCTACACCTCCCAGGAGCGCTCTACACCTCCAGGAGCGCTCTACACCTCCAGGAGCGCTTTACACCTCCAGGAGCGCTCTACACCTCCAGGAGCGGTCCGCACCTCCAGGAGCGCTCTACACCTCCAGGAGCGGTCTACACCTCCAGGAGCGGTCTACACCTCCCAGGGGCGGTCTACACCTCCCAGGAGCGGTCTACACCTCCAGGAGCGCTCTACACCTCCCAGGGGCGGTCTACACCTCCCAGGAGCGGTCTACACCTCCAGGAGCGCTCTACACCTCCAGGAGCGGTCTACACCTCCCAGGAGCGCTCTACACCTCCAGGAGCGCTCTACACCTCCAGGAGCGGTCTACACCTCCCAGGAGCGCTCTACACCTCCAGGAGCGCTCTACACCTCCAGGAGCGCTCTACACCTCCAGGAGCGGTCTACACCTCCCAGGAGCGCTCTACACCTCCAGGAGCGGTCTACACCTCCCAGGAGCGCTCTACACCTCCAGGAGCGGTCTACACCTCCAGGAGCGCTCTACACCTCCAGGAGCGGTCTACACCTCCAGGAGCGCTCTACACCTCCAGGAGCGGTCTACACCTCCCAGGAGCGCTCTACACCTCCAGGAGCGCTCTACACCTCCAGGAGCGGTCTACACCTCCCAGGAGCGCTCTACACCTCCAGGAGCGCTCTACACCTCCAGGAGCGCTCTACACCTCCAGGAGCGGTCTACACCTCCCAGGAGCGCTCTACACCTCCAGGAGCGCTCTACACCTCCAGGAGCGGTCCGCACCTCCAGGAGCGCTTTACACCTCCAGGAGCGGTCTACACCTCCAGGAGCGCTCTACACCTCCCAGGGGCGGTCTACACCTCCCAGGAGCGGTCTACACCTCCAGGAGCGCTCTACACCTCCAGGAGCGGTCTACACCTCCCAGGAGCGCTCTACACCTCCAGGAGCGCTCTACACCTCCAGGAGCGGTCTACACCTCCCAGGGGCGGTCTACACCTCCCAGGAGCGGTCTACACCTCCAGGAGCGCTCTACACCTCCAGGAGCGGTCTACACCTCCCAGGAGCGCTTTACACCTCCAGGAGCGCTCTACACCTCCAGGAGCGGTCTACACCTCCAGGAGCGGTCTACACCTCCAGGAGCGCTCTACACCTCCAGGAGCGGTCTACACCTCCCAGGAGCGCTTTACACCTCCAGGAGCGCTCTACACCTCCAGGAGCGGTCTACACCTCCAGGAGCGGTCTACACCTCCAGGAGCGGTCTACACCTCCAGGAGCGGTCTACACCTCCAGGATTCGGCCAGCCTTAGTGTTACATTTTCTTTCTGCAGGTGCGGAGAACTTGGTTGATTCTCAATGTCCCCAATAGATAACGTATTTGTAAACTATTACACTTCCGACCAAACAATCATTTTTACTATTTTTGTAGAACTACAGAATATAATCACTTTATCCATTGAAGTTTCATGGCCTCTGTATAAAGGCTCTGCAGTAACGCATTACATCACCGCGGATTTTGTGCATTATTTTTCTACGTGGTTATTTATAAGGGACACTTTTGAATCAGATCTATTTTTTTGGGAACATTTTTATATTTTTATAATCGGCGATCACATATCATACTTGTTCTGTTCGTGCACCTAGTGATTGTGCTTGGGAAATGGGCATCCAAAAAAAAAAGTGTTTTTTTTTTTTTTTTTTCTCTCAAAACTTTCAATATGTAGGCATCATGTTTTAAAATCTCTCAAAAATAAAACAAACCCTGACCATTATTTTTTTTTTTTTTTTTTTTTTTTTTATACTTGAAATACATGTATTATTGCAACTTGGTACAACTTTAAGAACTTTTTTTTACAATATTTGAATTGCAGGCATTTTAGACAAAAAAAAATCTATTTTTTGCAATTGTCATTAAAAGTTTTGCAAGGTTTGGCTTTTATAGATTTGTTTCCCTGCACATTCTACTTTGATGTGGTCATAAATCGGCTGAGAAGAGCTCAGAAAAAAAAAGTTTCAAACTCTCCTGTCAGACGGTTAGAACGAGCTCACTGATCGCTTGTCAGTTAACTCTTTCTGTACACAATGCAACACAAACGCTATAGAAGTTAGACGGTGCCAAATTTTTAATGAAGCCCATTGCTCAAAAAAATTTTTTTAACCCCAAATACATGCATTTATGTATTAATTTTATCCTCTTCAGGTGAAGAACCCCTGTAATAAAATTGTACACATGGTTGCATGTGGAAACAGATAGGGTGGCAATATGTACTTGATACTTGACTATTGCACTTAAACACACGGGCTGATGACCGGATCATGCAGCTTTATATGAAAATCCCTATTTATTATAATTGCCAGACCTGAAATAACAAGCACTTTTCACCTATTGTGTCCCCCCATTTCCTTGTAGATTGTAAGCTTGCGAGCAGGGACCTCACCCCTAACGTCACTGTTTAAATTGTCTTAACTTGTACTAAATTTATTGTCTGTACATGTCCCCGCTTAATTGTAAAGTGCTGCGGAATATGTTGACGCTATATAAATAAAAATTATTATGTGCAATAAAAAGGCCAGCGTCCTCAGCGTCCAGGGCTTACGGGATATGGCAGACCAATATTGTAAGTTTTTACTATGTAAAGGGAATGTATCTTTTTTTTTATATATATATTTTTTTCCTAATAAGTCGTTTTCCAGGACTTCAATACTGAAGACCTATTCTAATGACAGGCAATCAATATCATGTTGTTGGGGGGGATCTAACTGCTGGCACCAACACCAAGCAGCTGATTAAAGGGGGAGCAGCAATCCAGGAGGAAATGGTTTTAATGCTAGAAGTTAAGATGTTTGATTGTTTGGAGTAGGAGAGTCACTGGTAATGCGGTTTTATGTCTCATGTTCAATTGTTATATTTTGAAAGAAAAATGTGATTTAGAAAATAAAAAATTCCATCAATAATTTTGTCGTTTGTCCCATTTTTGGTGAACTTAATGACTCAAGGTGAGAGTATGTGGCGACACGCTCCATCTGATGTGACAGGCAATGCTTTGCTACCCATGCAAGTCATTGGGCAGGGAGGGGGAGGGGGTGAGATGTGACCACTTACCTCAACCTCAAATAACAATCCAGTGTTATTTATGAGGTCGTTATAAACTTGTCTCATAATAATTGAGTGACTGAGAAATGATCCTACAGGACAAGCGGGCTCATCCTAATAGGAGGTTTGGGGTGAAAATTGCAAGAATTCTTTTCAATATAAAGAAAAATTGTGCTGATCACAAATTAATTCCAACCACAATGAAAATGAAGGATAAAAAAAAAAACCTAGTATTCTGCTATAGATGGATCTGGATAAGTTGGAAACTTGGGCTGAAAGGTGGCAGATGAGGTTTAACAATGATAAATGTAAGGTTATACACATGGGAAGAAGGAATCAATATCACCATTACACACTGAACGGGAAACCACTGGGTAAATCTGATAGGGAGAAGGACTTGGGGATCCTAGTTAATGATAAACTTACCTGGAGCAGCCAGTGCCAGGCAGCAGCTGCCAAGGCAAACAGGATTATGGGGTGCATTAAAAGAGGTCTGGATACACATGATGAGAGCATTATACTGCCTCTATACAAATCCCTAGTTAGACCGCACATGGAGTACTGTGTCCAGTTTTGGGCACCGGTGCTCAGTAAGGATATAATGGAACTAGAGAGAGTACAAAGGAGGGCAACAAAATTAATAAAGGGGATGGGAGAACTACAATACCCAGATAGATTAGCGAAATTAGGATTATTTAGTCTAGAAAAAAGACGACTGAGGGGCGATCTAATAACCATGTATAAGTATATAAGGGGACAATACAAATATCTCGCTGAGGATCTGTTTATACCAAAGAAGGTGACGGGCACAAGGGGGCATTCTTTGCATCTGGAGGATGGAAGGTTTTTCCACCAACATAGAAGAGGATTCTTTACTGTTAGGGCCCCTTTCCACTTGCGAGGAAAACGGACGAGGCAATCCGATAAAAAATCGGATTGCACTCGGACCAATATTAATCAATAGGTGACATTCCATTTGCAATTTTTTTTTTTTTTTTTCTCAGCCGAAATCGGACTGAGAAAAATCTGTGTCGGCTGAGAAAAAAATCGCAGCATGCTGCGTATTGCTGCGATTCTCGGACGAGACTCGCCAATGCAAGTCAATGGGTGCGAGAAAAAAAACGCACAGCACTTGCACCGTGCGAGTGCTGTCCGATTTTTACGCACCCGTGTCCTTAGAAAAGCCGGCAATTCAGCGTAGAGTACAGTAAAATCACACTGACAGGTTAGATTAGAGTAGATATATACACATAGAATAGGTATATATACATATATATATGTCAGGGAGACACCTATATATATATATATATTTATATTTAATGCAGCGTAAGATAGCTTTAAAGCTGGTAATTCAATTACCGGCTTTTGCTTTCTCCTTCACAAACCCGACATGATATGAGACCTGGTTTACATACAGTAAACCATCTCATATCACCATTTTTTTTGCATATTCCACACTACTAATGTTAGTAGTGTGTATATGCAAAATTTGGCCGTTCTAGCTAGTAAAATAAGGGGTTAAATGGCGGAAAAAATTGGCGTGGGCTCCCGCACAATTTTCTCCGCCAGAGTAGTAAAGCCAGTGACTGAGGGCAGATATTAATAGCCTGGAGAGGGTCCACGGTTATTGCCCCCCCCCCTGGCTAAAAACATCTGCCCCCAGAACAGGCACATCTGGAAGATGCGCCTATTCTGGCACTTGGCCACTCTCTTCCCATTCCCGTGTAGCGGTGGGATATGGGGTAATGAAGGGTTAATGTCACCTTGCTATTGTAAGGTGACAATTAAGCCTAATTAATAATGGAGAGGCGTCAATTATGACACCTATCCATTATTAATCCAATAGTAGAAAAGGGTTAAAAAAAAACACACACACATTATTAAAAATTAATTTATTGAAAAAATCACAAAGGTTGTTGTATTAATTTATTCTACTCTCAATCCACTCACTGAAGACCCTCGATCTGTAACAAAAAAAAAAAATAATAAACCAACAATATACATACCTTCCGAGGATCTGGCACGTCCAACGATGTAGATCCATCTGAAGGGGTTAAAATATTTTGCAGACACGAGCTCCGCTAATGCAGGATGCTCATTTCTGCAAAACCCCGGCGAATGAAGCTAAATATAGGTCAATGACCTATATTTAGCTTCATTTGCGGTGAGGAGCCCTCTGCTGGCTGTTCCTAGATCGTGGGAACTTTCCTAGAAAGCTCCCAGGCTCGAGTTCATAAGAGGTGCCCTCTGCTGGTTGTCCTCATATGAACTCGAGCCAGGGAGCTTTCTAGGAAAGTTCCCACGATCTAGGAACAGCCAGCAGAGGGCGCCTCACCGCAAATGAAGCTAAATATAGGTCATTGACCTATATTTAGCTTCATTCGCCGGGGTTTTGCAGAAATGAGCATCCTGCATTAGCGGAGCTCGTGTCTGCAAAATATTTTAACCCCTTCAGATGGATCTACATCGTTGGACGTGCCAGATCCTCGGAAGGTATGTATATTGTTGGTTTATTTTTTTTTTTTTTTGTTACAGATCGAGGGTCTTCAGTGAGTGGATTGAGAGTAGAATAAATTAATACAACAACCTTTGTGATTTTTTCAATAAATTAATTTTTAATAATGTGTGTGTTTTTTTTTTAACCCTTTACTAATATTGGATTAATAATGGATAGGTGTCATAATTGACGCCTCTCCATTATTAATTTGGCTTAATGTCACCTTACAATAGCAAGGTGGCATTAACCCTTCATTACCCGATATCCCACCGCTACACGGGAATGGGAAGAGAGTGGCCAAGTGCCAGAATAGGTGCATCTTCCAGATGTGCCTGTTCTGGGGTGGCTGGGGGCAGATGTTTTTAGCCGGGGGGGGGGGGGGGGGGCAATAACCATGGACCCTCTCCAGGCTATTAATATCTGCTCTCAGTCACTGGCTTTACTACTCTGGCGGAGAAAATTGTGCGGGAGCCCACGTCAATTTTTTCCGTCATTTAACCCCTTATTTTACTAGCTAGAACGGCCAAATTTTGCATATACACACTACTAACATTAGTAGTGTGGAATATGCAAAAAAAACGGTGATATGAGATGGTTTACTGTATGTAAACCAGGTCTCATATCATGTCGGGTTTGTGAAGGAGATGGGAAAAGCCGGTAATTGAATTACCAGCTTTAAAGCTATCTCGCGCTGGAAGAAATATAAATATATATATATATATATAGGTGTCTCCCTGACATATATATGTATATATACCTATTCTATGTGTATATATCTACTCTAACCTGTCAGTGTGATTTTACTGTACTCTGCGCTGAATTGCCGGCTTTTCAAAGGAGACCCGTGCGTAAAAATCGGACAGCAATACGGATGTCATACGGATGTTGCGATAAAAAAATCGCATCACACTCGCATGACACTCGCATGGCACTCGCAGATGTTACATCAGTTTTTTCGGTCCGTAAATCGGACCGTTTTTTTCTCACACAAGTGGAAAGGGGCCCTTAGGGCGGTGAGAATCTGGAATTGCTTGCCTGAGGAGGTGGTGATGGCGAACTCAGTCGAGGGGTTCAAGAGAGGCCTGGATGTCTTCCTGGAGCAGAACAATATTGTATCATACAATTATTAGGTTCTGTAGAAGGACGTAGATCTGGGGATTTATTATGATGGACTATAGGCTGAACTGGATGGACAAATGTCTTTTTTCGGCCTTACTATGTTACTATGTTACCTCCTTCTGTATAGTTGTGTGCATAGAGGAAGAATGCTATAATAGAAAGGACATTTAATTTAAAAAAAAAAAATGCTGCTGTAGATCCAGTTTCATTAAACTTTATTATGGAGTCCAAGAATATCCTTGTGTTATGATGACAGTAATTTTGTTTTCTTAAATATTTATAATAAAATAATGTAAATCATCTAGTAGGTCACACAGAAAAAGCAAAACTTCCGACAGTAGTGGAATAAAGTTTCATCTGCGATCTGATTGGCTGACAGAGGACTCCGCCCCTGCGGGCTTGCTCCTGCTGAAATCTTCATGATATCTTTAGACTTTTAAAGGTTTGAATTAAATTAAATGTTTCTTTACAATCAGAAGCATCAGGAAGCTTCCAGCCGATATTCCCAAACCTTCTCAGCTCGCCCCACGTTGTACCGCACCATAGGGCACATTATCGATGGCTACTAATTAGCTCACATTCATTTCTAAGCCCATATCGTTCCACACTAACGTTTATACGGCTTTTATTTTCCTTTTCTGAACCAAATTCTTCAAGAAGAATTCACCTAAATGTAACAAGAAAAATTTACGCAATATTCACAAATTTGCAGAATAAAGCCCCTATGAAAAAAAATTACATGACAAGTACTTTTTTTTCGCCGTGCTCGAATAATATGTTCAAGTCCTCGCGGCTGTTTGACAGCCACAATACATACAGGGATTAACGGTTTGTTAGGCAGTGCCAGTATGTGTTGCAGCTGTTGGACAGCCATGAGACATGCAGCCGTGGGGACTCCTAGCACACAAGCATGCTCAGATAACACCTCTAATAACTGAGCACATTCGCTCATCATTAATTAAGAGGCATACATCTTAAATTCTGGAGTTAAAACTTTGAATTGGGCCCTTGATGTTTAAGTTGAAATTGATGGTTCCCTGCAAAATTAAATGAATGTTTACAGAGTTATTCTTGGAATTGTAAACCATCTCCAATCCACAAGAGACGGCTTGCTGATCACTGGGGATCCCAACAGTGGGGTGATGCAGAGCCCTATCAAATGGTGCGTGCTCATCCTCCACTTCTATCCTTGTCTATGTGACTGCTGGAGAAAGTACAGCAGGCCTATAGACAATGAACAGAGGTATGTGCACCTTATCGCAGAGTTCTGCTCCCTCTCAATAGTTGTGGCCGCCAGCAATCAATACCTTATCTCCTACCTCACAGATGGTGGAAAACTTTAAATTCTCGCAATCTGTAAAAAGCAGCCACAGCGGATTCTTGTGGTTTTGGACATGAACCCATCACTCTATTTTCAAAGTATTTCATGAAGTGGCATCTATGGCCGTTAGTTCCCATGTAGAGTAGTGGCCAACCCCTTTAACTTTTGCAAACTCAGGCTATGTGCACACATTTTGAGAATCTGCAGTGGATTTTTCTGCATTAAAAAAATCAGTGTTACGTTTTAATAATTATGTGCTTTTTTTTCCCTCCAATTGTTTGAATTGGTGAAAAATACTTCAAAAGCTCATAACAAATTGACATGCTGCAACTTTGAAAAAAAAGAAAAACTTTTATGCTAAAAATCCACAAGGAAAAAAAAATAGTTTGCATTAATTTACTGTCAGGGCAATGGACGTCAAAGTCAAATACACAGAGGTCCAGATTAAAAGCTTGGACAGAGTCGTGGGCCGACCTTGATATTTATTCAAAAATGTCACAATTGAGGAAGGTTCTACTTACCAAATATAACTATGAACTTTTTCATATGGAAGCAAACCTTAAAGTGGTCGCCTCACAAACAAAGTACATTTTTATTAATAGATCTTAGAATAAAATATTGTAATATTATAATACGTTATGTAAGAGCAGTAAAAAGCATGTGGCCTAATCTAATTATGTAATAATGAAGGCCAAAAAACCTTACAGATAATAAAGTGTGATGCAAACAAAAGTGCCCCCAAGCACAGTATGATACCCCCACAGTGAATTTCTCCACACGCACGGTATGATGATCCTACTGTACCCCATAAATTCCCCCGACAAAGAATGGTGACCCCATTACAGTATGGTTCTCCACCTGTAATCCCCACACAGCCCTCCATGCCAGGGTTGTGCAGTTGGTAAGCCAAACCTCTGACTACGACTCCTCAATTTACCCAACCACACAGCACTGGTCACTACTGAGCATGTGCATAAAGTGCAGCACAGATTCATCTCCACTCCAGCCCCACAGCACTGGGCATGTACTTATCGTGCAGCACAGATTCATCTCCACTACAGCTCCACAGCACTGGTCACTACTGGGCATGTGCATAAAGTGCAGCACAGATTCATCTCGACTACAGCTCCACAGCACTGGTCACTACTGAGAATGTACATACAGTGCAGCACAGATTCATCTCATCTACAACTCCACAGCACTGGTCACTACTGAGCATGTACATAACATGCAGCACAGATTCATCTCCACTCCAGCCCCACAGCACTGATCACTACTGAGCATGTACATAAAGTGCAGCACAGATTCATCTCCCCTACGACTCCACAGCACTGGTCACTACTGAGCATGTACTTAACGTGCAGCACAGAATCATCTCCACTCCTACCCCATAGCACTGATCACTACTGAGCATGTACATACAGTGCAGCACAGATTCATCTCCACTCCGACTCCACAGCACTGATCACTACGGAGCATAAAGTGCAGCACAGATTCATCTCCACTCCAGCCCCACAGCACTGGTCACTACTGAGCATGTACATACAGTGCAGCACAGATTCATCTCCACTCCAGCCCCACAGCACTGGTCACTACTGAGCATGTACATATCGTGCAGCACAGATTCATCTCCACTCCAGCCCCACAGCACTGATCACTACTGAGCATGTACATACAGTGCAGCACAGATTCATCTCCACTCCAGCCCCACAGCACTGGTCACTACTGAGCATGTACATACAGTGCAGCACAGATTCATCTCCACTCCAGCCCCACAGCACTGGTCACTACTGAGCATGTACATACAGTGCAGCAGAGATTCATCTCCACTCCAGCCCCACAGCACTGGTCACTACTGAGCATGTACATACAGTGCAGCACAGATTCATCTCCACTCCAGCCCCACAGCACTGGTCACTACTGAGCATGTACATACAGTGCAGCACAGATTCATCTCCACTCCAGCCCCACAGCACTGGTCACTACTGAGCATGTACATACAGTGCAGTACAGATTCATCTCATCTACAACTCCACAGCACTGGTCAATACTGAGCATGTACATACAGTGCAGCACAGATTCATCTCATCTACAACTCCACAGCACTGGTCAATACTGAGCATGTACATATCGTGCAGCACAGATTCATCTCCACTACAGCTCCACAGCACTGGTCCTACTGGGCATGTGCATAAAGTGCAGCACAGATTCATCTCGACTACAACTCCACAGCACTGGTCACTACTGAGCATGTACATAACGTGCAACACAGATTCATCTCATCTACAACTCCACAGCACTGGTCACTACTGACAGGGCTGCCACTAGAAATTTTGGGGCCCCATACTGGCAAAATTTTCGGGGCCCCCTTGAAACTCCGCCCAGGCTCCACCCCAGCCCCGCCTCCAGGCTCCACCCCACGAACTGTCCACAGTCCCACCGCTCTCTCTTGGAAAATCTCCACTTCTCACCTATCACACATTGACAGTTCCCATCACCAGATCACACATATAGCCGGCAGCTTTTGTTTTGGCCAAAAGATTTTTTAAGCTGCCACCATAACACGGTAGACACTTTTGGCCGGGCCCTACTCTGCTGTAACCTATTAAATATTTGTTAAAATATGCAATACAATTTAGGTATATTTTTATTTATTTTTCAATTTTTAAAATGACCTATAATACTACATACAAGGAACAAATACCACAGCACTATGACCAGATGACATATTACCACCACAGTGATCGAATAATATAAAATACAAGGAACAAATACCGCTACACCATGACCAGACCACATATTACCACCACATCATGACCAGACCACATATTACCACCAATGACTGAATACTACAATACTGATCAGTAATAAAAAAAAAAACCACAATACTATCACCATCAGTGCCATTATGCACAGGAGATCTGTAATTAGTAAGCAGTGTCTGTGTACAGGTAATACAGTGATCACCGGTGACATTACACACAGGAGCTCTGTATATAATGTATAGGTAATACAGTGATCACTGGTGACATTGTACACAGGACCTCTGTATATAGTATACAGTGTATAGTGTCAGTGTATAGGTAACACTGACTCACCAGTGACGTCTCTAGGTGAAGTCCTTCATCTTTCATCCAGCACAGACCGCCATCACTTTATCCAGCCAGGACTCGTCTTCAGGAAATAAAACAGTTATCTCGAGTTCTGCTTGTAGAACACATTACTTAATTTTCCCAACTTCTACATTACACCACATGAAGAAGGCAACATAGTATCACTCTACACAGTAACAGGACCGCCCCCCATTTAAAACAGTATACTCAAAAAATAAAATAAATACATCACTGCTATAATAATATCCCTTAATTAGCCCCTATGGTAATATTCGCCATCCTAGCCCCCGTGTGTCTCATTCCAGGCTCCAGCCATATGTTCTCCCATCCTGCCCTCATGAGTATCCATTCTGCCCCATATGATCTCCCCATCCTGCCCCATCTGTCTCCATCGTATCCATCCTGCCCCATCTTTCTCCAATCTTGCCCCATCTGTCTCCATTCTGCCCCATCTGTTTCCAATCCTGCCCCATCTGTGTCCAGCACTCTGCCCCATCTGTGTCCAGCACTCTGCCCCATCTGTGTCCAGCACTCTGCCCCATCTGTGTCCAATCCTGCCCCATCTGTGTCCAGCACTCTGCCCCATCTGTGTCCAGCACTCTGCCCCATCTGTGTCCAATCCTGCCCCATCTGTGTCCAGCACTCTGCCCCATCTGTGTCCAGCACTCTGCCCCATCTGTGTCCAGCACTCTGCCCCATCTGTGTCCAATCCTGCCCCATCTGTGTCCAGTACTCTGCCCCGTCTGTGTCCAATCCTGCCCCATCTGTTTCCAATCCTGCCCCATCTGTGTCCAGCACTCTGCCCCATCTGTGTCCAGCACTCTGCCCCATCTGTGTCCAATCCTGCCCCATCTGTGTCCAGCACTCTGCTCCATCTGTGTCCATTCCTGCCCCATCTGTGTCCAGCACTCTGCCCCATCTGTGTCCAGCACTCTGCCCCATCTGTGCTCAGCACTCTGCCCCATCTGTGTCCAGCACTCTGCCCCATCTGTGTCCAGCACTCTGCCCCATCTGTGTCCAGAACTCTGCCCCATCTGTGTCCAGCACTCTGCCCCATCTGTGTCCAATCCTGCCCCATCTGTGTCCAGCACTCTGCCCCATCTGTGTCCAATCCTGCCCCATCTGTGTCCAGCACTCTGCCCCATCTGTGTCCAGCACTCTGCCCCATCTGTGTCCAATCCTGCCCCATCTGTGTCCAGTACTCTGCCCCGTCTGTGTCCAATCCTGCCCCATCTGTGTCCAGCACTCTGCCCCATTTGTTTCCAATCCTGCCTCATCTGTGTCCAGCACTCTGCCCCATCTGTGTCCAGCACTCTGCCCCATCTGTGTCCAGCACTCTGCCCCATCTGTGTCCAGCACTCTGCCCCATCTGTGTCCAGCACTCTGCCCCGTCTGTGTCCAGTACTCTGCCCCGTCTGTGTCCAATCCTGCCCCATCTGTGTCCAGCACTCTGCCCCATCTGTTTCCAATCCTGCCTCATCTGTGTCCAGCACTCTGCCCCATCTGTGTCCAGCACTCTGCCCCATCTGTGTCCAGCACTCTGCCCCATCTGTGTCCAGCACTCTGCCCCATCTGTGTCCAGCATTCTGCCCCATCTGTGTCCAGCACTCTGCCCCATCTGTGTCCAATCCTGCCCCATCTGTGTCCAGCACTCTGCCCCATCTGTGTCCAATCCTGCCCCATCTGTGTCCAGCACTCTGCCCCATCTGTGTCCAGCACTCTGCCCCATCTGTGTCCAGCACTCTGCCCCATCTGTGTCCAGCACTCTGCCCCATCTGGGTCCAATCCTGCCTCATCTGTGTCCAGCACTCTGCCCCATCTGTGTCCAGCACTCTGCTCCCCCCCGTGTCCAGCTTTCTGCCCCCCCTGTGTCCAGCTTTCTGCCCCCCCTGTGTCCAGCTTTCTGCCCCCCCTGTGTCCAGCTTTCTGCCCTCCCTGTGTCCAGCTTTCTGCCCCCCCCCTGTGTCCAGCTTTCTGCCCCCCCGTGTCCAGCTTTCTGCCCCCCCCCGTGTCCAGCTTTCTGCCCCCCCGTGTCCAGCTTTCTGCCCCCCCCTGTGTCCAGCTTTCTGCCCCCCCCTGTGTCCAGCTTTCTGCCCCCCCCTGTGTCCAGCTTTCTGCCCCCCCTGTGTCCAGCTTTCTGCCCCCCCCCTGTGTCCAGCTTTCTGCCCCCCCGTGTCCAGCTTTCTGCCCCCCTCCTGTGTCCCTGTGTCCAGACTTCTGCCCCCCGTGTCCATCTTTCTGCCCCCCCCCTGTGTCCAGCTTTCTGCCCCCCCCCCCCGTGTCCAGCTTTCTGCCCCCCCCCCCGTGTCCAGCTTTCTAACCCCCCCCCCACCCCGTGTCCAGCTTTACTGCCCTGGCCTCCAAAGGATCGCCGCTCTCAATAAAAAAAAAAAAGTTCTGCTTACCTGCCGCGCTCCTGCTCTCTCGCCGGCGCCTGACAATGATGTCAGATGCCGGCGACCTGTACGCTGCAGCTGGCGGCTGTTAACTATTGACGTGCGGGCGCCCATCTGTGTCCAATCCTGCCCCATCTGTGTCCAGCACTCTGCCCCATCTGTGTCCAATCCTGCCCCATCTGTGTCCAGCACTCTGCCCCATCTGTGTCCAGCACTCTGCCCCATCTGTGTCCAGCACTCTGCCCCATCTGTGTCCAGCACTCTGCCCCATCTGTGTCCAGCACTCTGCCCCATCTGTGTCCAGCACTCTGCCCCATCTGTGTCCAGCACTCTGCCCCATATGTGTCCAGCACTCTGCCCCATCTGTGTCCAGCACTCTGCCCCATCTGTGTCCAGCACTCTGCCTCATCTGTGACCAGCACTCTGCCCCATCTGTGTCCAGCACTCTGCCCCCCCCTGTGTCCAGCTTTCTGCCCCCCCTGTGTCCAGCTTTCTGCCCTCCCTGTGTCCAGCTTTCTGTCCCCCCCTGTGTCCAGCTTTCTGCCCCCCCTGTGTCCAGCTTTCTGCCCCCCCCCTGTGTCCAGCTTCCTGCCCCCCCCCCTGTGTCCAGCTTTCTGCCCCCCTCCTGTGTCCCTGTGTCCAGATTTCTGCCCCCCCCCCCCGTGTCCATCTTTCTGCCCCCCCCCCCGTGTCCAGCTTTCTGCCCCCCCCTGTGTCCAGCTTTCTGCCCCCCCCGGATCGCCGCTCTCAATAAAAAAAAAAAAGTTCTGCTTACCTGCCGCGCTCCTGCTCTCTCGCTGCCGACTGACAATGACGTCAGATGCCGGCGACAAACTTCAGAGGGCCCGGACATGTACTGGCTTAAGCAGTGGGACACGTCTGGCACTGCAGGATCTGAGTCCATGGTGGCGTAGTGTGTTACTTATGGTAGGCCTTGTTACATTGGTCCCAGCTCTCTGCAGTTCATTCACTAGGTCCCCCCGTGTGGTTCTGGGATTTTTGCTCACCGTTCTTGTGATCATTCTGACCCCACGGGGTGGGATTTTGCGTGAAGCCCCAGATCGAGGGAGATTATCAGTGGTCTTGTATGTCTTCCATTTTCTAATTATTGCTCCCACTGTTGATTTCTTCACTCCAAGCTGGTTGGCTATTGCAGATTCAGTCTTCCCAGCCTGGTGCAGGGCTACAATTTTGTTTCTGGTGTCCTTTGACAGCTCTTTGGTCTTCACCATAGTGGAGTTTGGAGTCAGACTGTTTGAGGGTGTGCACAGGTGTCTTTTTATACTGATAACAAGTTTAAACAGGTGCCATTACTACAGGTAATGAGTGGAGGAAAGAGGAGACTCTTAAAAAAGAAGTTACAGGTCTGTGAGAGCCAGAAATCTTGATTGTTTGTTTCTGACCAAATACTTATTTTCCACCATAATATGAAAATAAAATGATAAAAAAACAGACAATGTGATTTTCTGGATTTTTTCTTCTCAGTTTGTCTCCCATAGTTGAGGTCTACCTATGATGGAAATTACAGACGCCTCTCATCTTTTTAAGTGGTGGAACTTGCACTATTGCTGACTGACTAAATACTTTTTTGCCCCACTGTGTGTATATATATATATATATATATATATATATATATATATATATATATATATATATATATATATATATATATATATATACTAAAAAAAAAGGCTTGACAAAGGATAACACATCCGAAACGTTGCCACGCCGTTCAGGCATTAAAGTCCACTTTTTTTCAATTATTTTGTGCTGCTTTTCCTTTTTTTTTGAGTTTATTACTTTTTGACCATTGGATTGCTGGTCGGGAGAGCTCTGCATGCCTTGTAAGGTAGTAATTTGATGCTGTTCCAATTTTTTCACTTTATATATATACCATATATATATATATTATACATATTCAGTAACTCATTTAAAGTGTAGGCATTTTAATATTTAATAAATAAATAGTACACATAAAAATAAGCAACTGTGTTCTTCCTTCTCCTGGACTGATCATTCATTTATACAATTCTGAATTCACGGGTAAAATCTGTATTCAGTGAAGAGAGAATTTTACATTAATGAGATAGGACCTTATCAGTAGTAACTTATCTCCTATGTAGATGGGAGGAACCAGAAGCAAAGTTCTTCCTTCTCCTGGACTGATCATTCAGTTCTTCCTTCCTCCTCCAGATTACATAGAACATTATGAGCACCAGCTGCCATCTGCTATCTTCACTGAATACACATTTTATCTGGGATTTGAGAATTCTATAAATGATCGATCAGCCCTGATGGAGAAAGAAGCGGACTGCTCTGATAAGAAACGATGTAATAGATCTTATTTTCACGTGTACTATTGATTGATGAAATAAAAATTAAAACAACGGTTACTCTTTAACCCCTTTACCCCCAAGGGTGGTTTGCACGTTAATGACCAGGCCAATTTTTACAATTCTGACCACTGTCCCTTTATGAGGTTATAACTCCGAAACGCTTCAACGGATCCTGGTGATTCTGACATTGTTTTCTCGTGACATATTGTACTTCATGATAGTGGTAAAATTTCTTTGATAGTACCTGCGTTTATTTGTGAAAAAAACGGAAATTTGGCGAAAATTTTGAAAATTTCGCAATTTTCAAACTTTGAATTTTTATGCAATTAAATCACAGAGATATGTCACACAAAATACTTAATAAGTAACATTTCCCACATGTCTCCTTTACATCAGCATAATTTTGGAACCAATTTTTTTTTTTGTTAGGGAGTTATAAGGGTTAAAAGTTGACCAGCAATTTCTCATTTTTACAACACCATTTTTTTTTAGGGACCACGTCTCATTTGAAGTCATTTTGAGGGGTCTATATGATAGAAAATGCCCAAGTGTGACACCATTCTAAAAACTGCACCCCTCAAGGTGCTCAAAACCACATTCAAGAAGTTTATTAACCCTTCAGGTGTTTAATAGGAATTTTTGGAATGTTTAAATAAAAATGAACATTTAACTTTTTTACACAAAAAATTTACTTCAGCTCCAATTTGTTTTATTTTACCAAGGGTAACAGGAGAAATTGGACCCAAAAAGTTGTTGTCCAATTTGTCCTGAGTACGCTGATACCCCATATGTGGCAGTAAACCACTGTTTGGGCGCATGGGAGAGCTCGGAAGGGAAGGAGCGCTATTTGACTTTTCAATGCAAAATTGACAGGAATTGAGATGGGACGCCATGTTGCGTTTGGAGAGCCACTGATGTGCCTAAACATTGAAACCCCCCACAAGTGACACCATTTTGGAAAGTAGACCCCCTAAGGAACTTATCTGGATGTGTGGTGAGCACTTTGACCCACCAAGTGCTTCACAGAAGTTTATAATGCAGAACCGTAAAAATAAAAAATCATATTTTTTCACAAAAATTATATTTTTGCCCCCAATTTTTTATTTTTCCAAGGGTAAGAGAAGAAATTGGACCTCAAAAGTTCTTGTCCAATTTGTCCTGAGTACGCTGATACCCCATATGTGGCAGTAAACCACTGTTTGGGCGCATGGGAGAGCTCGGAAGGGAAGGAGCGCAGTTTGACTTTTCAATGCAAAATTGACAGAAATTGAGATGGGACGCCATGTTGCGTTTGGAGAGCCACTGATGTGCCTAAACATTGAAACCCCCCACAAGTGACACCATTTTGGAAAGTAGACCCCCTAAGGAACTTATCTAGAGGTGTGGTGAGCACTTTGACCCACCAAGTGCTTCACAGAAGTTTATAATGCAGAACCGTAAAAATAAAAAATCATATTTTTTCACAAAAATTATATTTTTGCCCCCAATTTTTTATTTTTCCAAGGGTAAGAGAAGAAATTGGACCCCAAAAGTTGTTGTCCAATTTGTCCTGAGTACGCTGATACCCCATATGTGGGGGGGAACCACCGTTTGGGCGCATGGGAGGGTTCGGAAGGGAAGGAGCGCCATTTGGAATGCAGACTTAGATGGAATGGTCTGCAGGCGTCACATTGCGTTTGCAGAGCCCCTAATGTACCTAAACAGTAGAAACCCCCCACAAGTGACACCATTTTGGAAAGTAGACCCCCTAAGGAACTCATCTTGATGTGTTGTGAGAGCTTTGAACCCCCAAGTATTTCACTACAGTTTATAACGCAGAGCCATGCAAATAAAAAATATTTTTTTTTCCACAAAAATTATATTTTAGCCCCCAGTTTTGTATTTTTCCAAGGTTAGCAGGAGAAATTGGACCCTAAATGTTGTTGTCCAATTTGTCCTGAGTACGCTGATACCCGATATGTGGGGGGGAACCACCGTTTGGGCGCATGGGAGGGCTCGGAAGGGAAGGAGCATCATTTGGAATGCAGACTTAGATGGATTGGTCTGCAGGCGTCACATTGCGTTTGCAGAGCCCCTAATGTACCTAAACAGTAGAAACCCCCCAGAAGTGACCCCATATTGGAAACTAGACCCCTCAATGAACTTATCTAGATGTGTTGTGAGAACTTTGAACCCCCAAGTGTTTCACTACAGTTTATAACGCAGAGCCGTGAAAATAAAAAATCTTTTTGTTTTCCCACAAAAATTATTTTTTAGCCCCCAGTTTTGTATTTTCCCAAGGGTAACAGGAGAAATTGGTCCACAAAAGTTGTTGTCCAATTTGTCCTGAGTACGCTGATACCCCATATGTTGGGGTAAACCCCTGTTTGGGCACACAGGAGAGCTCGGAAGGGAAGGAGCACTGTTTTACTTTTTCAACGCAGAATTGGCTGGAATTGAGATCGGACGCCATGTCGTGTTTGGAGAGCCCCTGATGTGCCGAAACAGTGGAAACCCCCCAATTATAACTGAAACCCTAATCTAAACACACCCCTAACCCTAATTCCAACGGTAACCCTAACCACACCTCTAACCCTGACACACCCCTAACCCTAATCCCAACCCTATTCCCAACTGTAAATGTAATCTAAACCCTAACCCTAACTTTAGCCCCAACCCTAACTGTAGCCCCAACCCTAACCCTAACCTAGCCCTAACCCTAGCCCTAACCCTAACCCTAACCCTAGCCCTAACCCTAACCCTAGCCCTAACCCTAGCCCTAACCCTAACCCTAACCCTAGCCCTAACCCTAGCCCTAACCCTAGCCCTAACCCTAGCCCTAGCCCTAACCCTAGCCCTAACCCTAACCTTAACCCTAGCCCTAACCCTAACCCTAGCCCTAACCCTAACCCTAGCCCTAACCCTAGCCCTAACCCTAGCCCTAGCCCTAACCCTAGCCCTAACCCTAGCCCTAACCCTAACCCTAATCCTAGCCCTAACCCTAGCCCTAATGGGAAAATGGAAATAAATACATTTTTTTTTATTTTTCCCTAACTAAGGGGGTGATGAAGGGGGGTTTGATTTACTTTTATAGCGAGTTTTTTAGCGGATTTTTATGATTGGCAGCCGTCACACACTGAAAGACCCTTTTTATTGCAAAAAATATTTTTTGCAATACCACATTTTGAGAGCTATAATTTTTCCATATTTTGGTCCACAGAGTCATGTGAGGTCTTGTTTTTTGCGGGACGAGTTGACGTTTTTATTGAAAACATTTTTGGGCACGTGACATTTTTTTATCGCTTTTTATTCCGATTTTTGTGAGGAAGAATGACCAAAAGCCAGCTATTCATGAATTTCTATTGGGGGAGGCGTTTATACCGTTCCGCGTTTGGTAAAATTGATAAATCAGTTTTATTCTTCGGGTCAGTACGATTACAGCGATACCTCATTTATATCATTTTTTTATGGTTTGGTGCTTTTATACGATAAAAACTATTTTACAGAAAAAATAATTATTTTTGCATCGCTTTATTCTCAGGACTATAACTTTTTTATTTTTTTGCTGATGATGCTGTATGGCGGCTCTTTTTTTGCGGGACAATATGACGCTTTCAGCGGTACCATGGTTATTTATATCTGTCCTTTTGATCGCATGTTATTCCACTTTTTGTTCGGCGGTATGATAATAAAGCGTTGTTTTTTGCCTCGTTTTTTTTTTTTTTTTCTTACGGTGTTTACTGAAGGGGTTAACTAGTGGGACAGTTTTATAGGTCGGGTCGTTACGGACGCGGCGATACTAAATATGTGTACTTTTATTGTTTTTTTTTTTTTATTTAGATGAAGAAATGTATTTATGGGAATAATATATATTTTTTTTTTTTCATTATTTTGGAATATTTTTTTTTATTTTTTTTACACATTTGGAAAAATTTTTTTTTACTTTTTTACTTTGTCCCGGGGGGGACATCACAGATCAGTGATCTGACAGTTTGCACAGCACTCTGTCAGATCACTGATCTGACATGCAGCGCTGCAGCCTTCACAGTGCCTGCTCTGAGCAGGCTCTGTGAAGCCACCTCCCTCCCTGCAGGACCCGGATCCGCGGCCATCTTGGATCCGGGGCTCGAGCAGGGAGGGAGGTGAGGAGACCCTCGCAGCAACGCGATCACATCGCGTTGCTGCGGGGGGCTCAGGGAAGCCCGCAGGGAGCCCCCTCCCTGCGCGGTGCTTCCCTGCACCGCCGGCACACCGCGATCATCTTTGATCGCGGTGTGCCAGGGGTTAATGTGCCGGGGGCGGTCCGTGACCGCTCCTGGCACATAGTGCCGGATGTCAGCTGTGATAAGCAGCTGACACCCGGCCGCGATCGGCCGCGCTCCCCCCGTGAGCGCGGCCGATCGGCTATGACGTACTATCCCGTCCAGGGTCAGATAAGCCCAGGGCACCTCGACGGGATAGTACGTCTAAGGTCACAGAGGGGTTAAGGACAACATGCAGCAGGATGTGTCTGCCTCCAGCTCCGCTATCCTATTCCATCTACTATATAATTGTCTACGGGTCACTTCCGTCTGTCTGTCTGTCTGTCACGGATATTCATTGGTCGCGGCCTTTGTCTGTCATGGAAATCCAAGTCGCTGATTGGTCGTGGCAAAACAGCCACGACCAATCAGCGACGGGCACAGTCCGGCGGAAAAATGGTCGCTCCTTCCTCCCCGCAGTCGGTGCCTATGCAGCATCAATATTAAAAAGATCTAATGTTAAAAATAATAAAAAAATAAAATAAAAAATAGTTATATACTCACCGTCCGTCGGCCCCCTGGTTCAGGAACCGGCCTTTCCCGCTCCTCGCGACGCCCCGGTGACCGCTCCATGCATTGCAGTCTCACAAGATGATGACGTGTGGTCTCACAAGACCGCTACGTCATCATCTCGTGAGACCGCAATGCACTCTTCAGACCGGAGAGCGTGAAGAGCGTCGGTAACCACTTTATCCGGGGGCCAACGGAGGGTGAGTATATACCGTATATACTCGAGTATAAGCCGACCTCCCTAATTTTGCCACAAAAACTGGGAAAACTTATTGACTCGTGTATAAGCCTAGGGTGGAAAATGCAGCAGCTACCGGTGAATGTCAAAAATAAAAATAGATACCAATAAAAGTAAAATTAATTGAGACATCAGTAGGTTAATGGTTTTTGAATATCCATATTGAATCAGGAGCCCCATATAATGCTCCATACAGTTCATGATGGGCCCATATATGCTCTATATAAAGCTGTGCCCCATATACAATGCTCTGCACCGTTCATTATTGCCCCATAGCTCTGCCATATAGTGCTCTGCACCGTTCATTTTTGTCCCATAGCTGTGCCATATAGTGCTCTGCACCGTTCATTATTGCCCCACAGCTGTGCCATATAGTGCTCTGCACCGTTCATTATTGCCCCATAGCTGTGCCATATAGTGCTCTGCACCGTTCATTATTGCCCCATAGCTGTGCCACATATAGTGCTCTGCACCGTTCATTATTGCCCCATAGATGCTCCATATAGTGCTCTGCACCGTTCATTATGGCCCCATAGATGTGTCATATAGTGCTCTGCACCGTTCATTATTGCCCCTTAGATGTGCCATATAGTGCTCTGCACCGTTCATTATGGCCCCATAGCTGTGCCATATAGTGCTCTGCACCGTTCATTATTGCCCCTTAGATGTGCCATATAGTGCTCTGCACCGTTCATTATGGCCCCATAGATGTGTCATATAGTGCTCTGCACCGTTCATTATTGCCCCATAGATGCTCCATATAGTGCTCTGCACCGTTCATTATGGCCCCATAGATGTGTCATATAGTGCTCTGCACCGTTCATTATTTCCCCATAGCTGTGCCATATAGTGCTCTGCACCGTTCATTATTGCCCCTTAGATGTGCCATATAGTGCTCTGCACCGTTCATTATTGCCCCATAGCTGTGCCATATAGTGCTCTGCACCGTTCATTATTGCCCCATAGCTGTGCCATATAGTGCTCTGCACCGTTCATTATTGCCCCATAGCTGTGCCATATAGTGCTCTGCACCGTTCATTATTGCCCCATAGCTGTGCCATATAGTGCTCTGCACCGTTCATTATTGCCCCATAGCTGTGCCATATAGTGCTCTGCACCGTTCATTATTTCCCCATAGATGTGCCATATAGTGCACTGCACCGTTCATTATTGCCCCATAGCTGTGCCATATAGTGCTCTGCACCGTTCATTATTGCCCCATAGCTGTGCCATATAGTGCTCTGCACCATTCATTATTTCCCCATAGATGTGCCATATAGTGCTCTGCACCGTTCATTATTGCCCCATAGCTGTGCCATATAGTGCTCTGCACCATTCATTATTGCCCCATAGCTGTGCCATATAGTGCTCTGCACCGTTCATTATTGTCCCATAGCTGTGCCATATAGTGCTCTGCACCGTTCATTATTGTCCCATAGCTGTGCCATATAGTGCTCTGCACCGTTCATTATGGCCCCATAGATGTGTCATATAGTGCTCTGCACCGTTCATTATTGCCCCTTAGATGTGCCATATAGTGCTCTGCACCGTTCATTATGGCCCCATAGCTGTGCCATATAGTGCTCTGCACCATTCATTATGGCCCCATAGCTGTGCCATATAGTGCTCTGCACCGTTCATTATTGCCCCTTAGATGTGCCATATAGTGCTCTGCACCGTTCATTATTGCCCCATAGATGCTCCATATAGTGCTCTGCACCGTTCATTATTGCCCCATAGATGCTCCATATAGTGCTCTGCACCGTTCATTATGGCCCCATAGATGTGTCATATAGTGCTCTGCACCGTTCATTATTTCCCCATAGCTGTGCCATATAGTGCTCTGCACCGTTCATTATTGCCCCTTAGATGTGCCATATAGTGCTCTGCACCGTTCATTATTGCCCCATAGCTGTGCCATATAGTGCTCTGCACCGTTCATTATTGCCCCATAGCTGTGCCATATAGTGCTCTGCACCGTTCATTATTGCCCCATAGCTGTGCCATATAGTGCTCTGCACCGTTCATTATTGCCCCATAGCTGTGCCATATAGTGCTCTGCACCGTTCATTATTGCCCCATAGCTGTGCCATATAGTGCTCTGCACCGTTCATTATTTCCCCATAGATGTGCCATATAGTGCACTGCACCGTTCATTATTGCCCCATAGCTGTGCCATATAGTGCTCTGCACCGTTCATTATTGCCCCATAGCTGTGCCATATAGTGCTCTGCACCATTCATTATTTCCCCATAGATGTGCCATATAGTGCTCTGCACCGTTCATTATTGCCCCATAGCTGTGCCATATAGTGCTCTGCACCATTCATTATTGCCCCATAGCTGTGCCATATAGTGCTCTGCACCGTTCATTATTGTCCCATAGCTGTGCCATATAGTGCTCTGCACCGTTCATTATTGTCCCATAGCTGTGCCATATAGTGCTCTGCACCGTTCATTATGGCCCCATAGATGTGTCATATAGTGCTCTGCACCGTTCATTATTGCCCCTTAGATGTGCCATATAGTGCTCTGCACCGTTCATTATGGCCCCATAGCTGTGCCATATAGTGCTCTGCACCGTTCATTATTGCCCCTTAGATGTGCCATATAGTGCTCTGCACCGTTCATTATGGCCCCATAGATGTGTCATATAGTGCTCTGCACCGTTCATTATTGCCCCATAGATGCTCCATATAGTGCTCTGCACCGTTCATTATGGCCCCATAGATGTGTCATATAGTGCTCTGCACCGTTCATTATTTCCCCATAGCTGTGCCATATAGTGCTCTGCACCGTTCATTATTGCCCCTTAGATGTGCCATATAGTGCTCTGCACCGTTCATTATTGCCCCATAGCTGTGCCATATAGTGCTCTGCACCGTTCATTATTGCCCCATAGCTGTGCCATATAGTGCTCTGCACCGTTCATTATTGCCCCATAGCTGTGCCATATAGTGCTCTGCACCGTTCATTATTGCCCCATAGCTGTGCCATATAGTGCTCTGCACCGTTCATTATTGCCCCATAGCTGTGCCATATAGTGCTCTGCACCGTTCATTATTTCCCCATAGATGTGCCATATAGTGCACTGCACCGTTCATTATTGCCCCATAGCTGTGCCATATAGTGCTCTGCACCGTTCATTATTGCCCCATAGCTGTGCCATATAGTGCTCTGCACCATTCATTATTTCCCCATAGATGTGCCATATAGTGCTCTGCACCGTTCATTATTGCCCCATAGCTGTGCCATATAGTGCTCTGCACCATTCATTATTGCCCCATAGCTGTGCCATATAGTGCTCTGCACCGTTCATTATTGTCCCATAGCTGTGCCATATAGTGCTCTGCACCGTTCATTATTGCCCCATAGCTGTGCCATATAGTACTCTGCACCGTTCATTTTTGCCCCATAGCTGTGCCATATAGTGCTCTGCACCGTTCAATATTGCCCCATAGCTGTGCCATATAGTGCTCTGCACCATTCATTATTTCCCCATAGATGTGCCATATAGTGCTCTGCACCATTCATTATTGCCCCATAGCTGTGCCATATAGTGCTCTGCACCATTCATTATTGCCCCATAGCTGTGCCATATAGTGCTCTGCACCGTTCATTATTGTCCCATAGCTGTGCCATATAGTGCTCTGCACCGTTCATTATTGCCCCATAGCTGTGCCATATAGTACTCTGCACCGTTCATTTTTGCCCCATAGCTGTGCCATATAGTGCTCTGCACCGTTCAATATTGCCCCATAGCTGTGCCATATAGTGCTCTGCACCGTTCATTTTTGCCCCATAGCTGTGCCATATAGTGCTCTGCACCGTTCATTATTGCCCCATAGCTGTGCCATATAGCGCTCTGCACCGTTCATTTTTGCCCCATAGCTCTGCCATATAGTGCTCTGCACCGTTCATTTTTGCCCCATAGCTGTGCCATATAGTGCTCTGCACCGTTCATTATTGCCCCATTGATGTACCATAGAAAGCTGTGACATTGCTGCTGCTGCTGCTGCAATAAAAAAAAAATGCCATACTCACCTCTTGCTTGCAGCTTCCGGCGTCCAGTCTCGGCGTCTCTCCGCACTGACTGATCAGGCAGAGGGCGGCGCGCACACTATGTGCGGCATCGCGCCCTCTGACCTGCACAGTCAGAGCGGAGAGGGAAGATGGAGCGGCGCCGGGAAGATGGAGCGGCGCCCGGCGTTTGGAACGGGGACAGGTGAATATGTAATACTTACCTGCTCCCGGCGTCCCTCTCCTTCCCCCGGACAGCTGGTCTTCGGTGCCGCAGCCTCTTCCTCTATCAGCGGTCACCGTTACCGCTGATTAGAGAAATGAATATGCGGCTCCACCCCTATGGGAGTGGAGTCCATATTCATTTTTCTAATGAGCGGTCCCACATGACCGCTGAAGACGGGAAGAGCTGCGGCACCCGAAGACCGTGGGACGGCAGGGGGAGCGCCAGGATCGCTGGGACTAGGTAAGTATGCCTCAGCGCCCTCTCCCCCTCACCCGCCGACCCTGCCGCCCACCGTGACCCGTGAGCCGAGAGGGGCTGAAAATCTCGGCTTATACTCGAGTATATACGATAACTATTTTTTATTTTAATTCTTTTTTTTTAACAGGGATATGATGCCCACATTGCTATATACTGTGTGGGCTGTGCAATATATTACGTGGGCTGTGCAATATATTACGTGGGCTGTGTTATATACTACGTGGGCTGGGCAATATACTACGCGGGCTGTGCAATATACTGCGTGGGCTGTGCAATGTACTACGCGGGCTGTGCAATATACTGCGTGGCCTTTGTTATACACTACGTGGCCTGTGTTATACACTACGTGGCCTGTGTTATATACTGCGTGTGTGGTACTGCGTGGGCTGTGCAATATACTACGCGGGCTGTGCAATATACTGCGTGGGCTGTGCTATATACTCCGTGGGCTGTGCTATATACTCTGTAGGCTGTGCTATATACTCTGTAGGCTGTGCTATATACTCCGTGGCTGTGTTATTTACTACGTGGGCTGTTATATACTACGTGACTGTGCTATATACACTACGTGGCCGGCCACGAAAATCAGCGACAGGCGCAGTCCGGCTGCGAATTGGCGCGGGATTTGAACCATGCTTCGCTAATTGGTCGCGGCCCACCGAATCCTGTGTATTCAATGTATTATTCTAAAATCTTCATAAATAAACTACATACATACAGTGGGGCAAAAAAGTATTTAGTCAGTCAGCAATAGTGCAAGTTCCACCACTTAAAAAGATGAGAGGCGTCTGTAATTTACATAGGTAGACCTCAACTATGGGAGACAAACTGAGAAAAAAAAATCCAGAAAATCACATTGTCTGTTTTTTTAACATTTTATTTGCATATTATGGTGGAAAATAAGTATTTGGTCAGAAACAAAATTTCATCTCAATACTTTGTAATATATCCTTTGTTGGCAATGACAGAGGTCAAACGTTTTCTGTAAGTCTTCACAAGGTTGCCACACACTGTTGTTGGTATGTTGGCCCATTCCTCCATGCAGATCTCCTCTAGAGCAGTGATGTTTTTGGCTTTTCGCTTGGCAACACGGACTTTCAACTCCCTTCAAAAGTTTTCTATAGGGTTGAGATCTGGAGACTGGCTAGGCCACTCCAGGACCTTGAAATGCTTCTTACGAAGCCACTCCTTCGTTGCCCTGGCGGTGTGCTTTGGATCATTGTCATGTTGAAAAACCCAGCCACGTTTCATCTTCAATGTCCTTGCTGATGGAAGGAGGTTTGCACTCAAAATCTCACGATACATGCCCCATTCATTCTTTCATGTACCCGGATCAGTCGTCCTGACCCCTTTGCAGAGAAACAGCCCCAAAGCATGATGTTTCCACCACCATGCTTTACAGTAGGTATGGTGTTTGATGGATGCAACTCAGTCTTCTTTTTCCTCCAAACACGACAAGTTGTGTTTCTACCAAACAGTTCCAGTTTGGCTTCATCACACCATAGGACATTCTCCCAAAACTCCTCTGGATCATCCAAATGCTCTCTAGCAAACTTCAGAGGGCCCGGACATGTACTGGCTTAAGCAGTGGGACACGTCTGGCACTGCAGGATCTGAGTCCATGGTGGCATAGTGTGTTACTTATGGTAGGCCTTGTTACATTGGTCCCAGCTCTCTGCAGTTCATTCACTAGGTCCCCCCGCGTGGTTCTGGGATTTTTGCTCACCGTTCTTGTGATCATTCTGACCCCACGGGGTGGGATTTTGCATGGAGCCCCAGATCGAGGGAGATTATCAGTGGTCTTGTATGTCTTCCATTTTCTAATTATTGCTCCCACTGTTGATTTCTTCACTCCAAGCTGGTTGGCTATTGCAGATTCAGTCTTCCCAGCCTGGTGCAGGGCTACAATTTTGTTTCTGGTGTCCTTTGACAGCTCCTTGGTCTTCACCATAGTGGAGTATGGAGTCAGACTGTTTGAGGGTGTGCACAGGTGTCTTTTATACTGATAACAAGTTTAAACAGGTGCAATTACTACAGGTAATGAGTGGAGGAAAGAGGAGACTCTTAAAGAAGAAGTTACAGGTCTGTGAGAGCCAAAAATCTTGATTGTTTGTTTCTGACCAAATACTTATTTTCCACCATAATATGCAAATAAAATGTTAAAAAAAAAGACAATGTGATTTTCTGTTTTTTTTTTTTTTTTCTCAGTTTGTCTCCCATAGTTGAGGTCTACCTATGATGTAAATTACAGACGCCTCTCATCTTTTTAAGTGGTGGAACTTGCACTATTGCTGACTGACTAAATACTTTTTTGCCCCACTGTATTCTAGAATACCCGATGCGTTACAATTGGGCCACCATCTAGTAGAATCTTATAAGCACCAACTGCCATCTCCCATCTCAGTAATGGGACAGTCTGCCTTTACTTAATATAGATTTAACCCATGGATTGAGTCTGAAAGGTCAGTCTGGGAGGAGAAAGAAGCAGATTTCTCTGATGAGATATTACAGAATTGCTTATGAAATGCAAATTAAATTGACAATTATTCTTTAAGGCTACGTTCACACTAGCGTTCTGCTAGTGTGCGTCGCCTTAGCGTCGGGCGACGCAGCGGCGACGCACGCGTCATGCGCCCCTATGTTTAACATGGGGGACGCATCCGTTTTTGTGTGTTGCGTTTTGCAACACTTGCGTCTTTTTTGCCGCTAGCGTCGGACCAAGAAAACGCAACAAGTTGCATTTTTCTTGCGTCCGATTTTCGGCAAAAAACGACGCACGCGTCGCAAAACGCAGCGTTTTTGCGTGCGTTTTGGCGCGTTTTTGTGTGCGTCGTGTGTTGCGTCGCCGACGCAGCGGCGCGCAACGCTAGTCTGAACGTAGTCTTAGACCCCCATACACATTAGGATCAGCTGACAGTGTAATGTGTATGGAGGCTCCCGATTCTCCTCCAGCTGATGATAAATGTGAGATGATGGACTTCTGATCCTCCGGGAGATAAGCCACTGGACGGACTAAAGAACACAGGAGCGTTCGGCTAAGCGGATTGTTCTGCTGGCAGCGTTCTCGCCGACCACTAGCAGAGGCTATAGAAATATTTCGGGAACACTTTTCTTAGACATTAATACATTCATACAAAGGAAACCTCAGTGTGGAGCGTGACCGCACCTTGAGATGGCGCTTCGTTGGCTGCATGTACTTGCCGAGGGTTAAACAGTCTACGTCTGCGTCACGTAAAGCTAGAAGGAAGAACAGACACATAATGAGCTCAATGGTAACCCGACATAGGACTAGTGGGAGGATAACCCAATGGTAGCCCTCCCATACTCACCCGCCATGGTGTCATACACTTGTTCCTCGGTCTCTCCTAACCCCAGCATGATGGAGGTCTTTGTCACAACATCCGCTCGCACGGTCTTCGCATGCCTTAGGACGCCAATAGATTGCTCAAAATTTGCGCGAGGGTCACGGACCTGCCTATAAATATAGAAAAGGACATGGAATTGAGCGCGGTCAATATCATATTTGTGGAGAGATGGTGATCACAGATAATAAATATGAGATCAGAAGAATACCTATGTGGAGCTGGCACGGTCTCCACATTATGGGCATACACGTCCAGGCCGCAGAGGGTCCATATATGATCCTGGAACGGGGGCCCTTTTCTGTCTGTCCACCCCTAACCAACTACATATACCGTATATACTCGAGTATAAGCCGAGATTTTCAGCCCCTCTCGGCTTATACTCGAGTCACGGTGGGCGGCAGGGTCGGCAGGTGAGGGGGAGAGGGCGCTGAGGCATACTTACCTAGTCCCGGCGATCCTGGCGCTCCCCCTGCCGTCCCACGGTCTTCGGGTGCCGCAGCTCTTCCCCTCTTCAGCGGTCACGTGGGACCGCTCATTAGAAAAATGAATATGGACTCCACTCCCATAGGGGTGGAGCCGCATATTCATTTCTCTAATCAGCGGTAACGGTGACCGCTGATAGAGGAAGAGGCTGCGGCACCGAAGACCAGCTGTTCGGGGGAAGGAGCGGGATGCCGGGAGCAGGTAAGTATGTCATATTTACCTATCCCCGTTCCAGCCGCCGGGCGTCGCTCCATCTTCCCGGCGCCGCTCCATCTTCCCGGCGTCTCTCCGCTCTAACTGTGCAGGTCAGAGGGCGCGATGACGCACATAGTGTGCGCGCCGCCCTCTGCCTGATCAGTCAGTGCGGAGAGACGCCGGGATGAGACGCCGGGAGCTGCAAGCAAGAGGTGAGTATGGCATTTTTTTTTTTTATTGCAGCAGCAGCAGCAGCAATGGCACAGCTTTCTATGGTACATCAATGGGGCAATAATGACCGGTGCAGAGCACTATATGGCACAGCTATGGGGCAAAAATGAACGGTGCAGAGCACTATATGGCACAGTTATGGGGCAAGAATGAACGGTGCAGAGCACTATATGGCACAGCTATGGGGGCAATAATGAACGGTGCAGAGCACTATATGGCACAGCTATGGGGGCAATAATGAACGGTGCAGAGCACTATATGGCACAGCTATGGGGCAATAATGAACGGTGCAGAGCACTATATGGCACAGCTATGGGGCAATAATGAACGGTGCAGAGCACTATATGGCACAGCTATGGGGCAATAATGAACGGTGCAGAGTACTATATGGCACAGCTATGGGGCAATAATGAACGGTGCAGAGCACTATATGGCACAGCTATGGGGCAAAAATGAACGGTGCAGAGCACTATATGGCACAGCTATGGGGGCAATAATGAACGGTGCAGAGCACTATATGGCACAGCTATCAGGCAATAATGAACGGTGCAGAGCACTATATGGCACAGCTATGGGGCAATAATGAACGGTGCAGAGCACTATATGGCACAGCTATGGGGCAATAATGAACGGTGCAGAGTACTATATGGCACAGCTATGGGGCAATAATGAACGGTGCAGAGCACTATATGGCACAGCTATGGGGCAATAATGAACGGTGCAGAGCACTATATGGCACAGCTATGGGGCAATAATGAACGGTGCAGAGCACTATATGGCACAGGTATGGGGCAATAATGAACGGTGCAGACCATTGTATATGGGGCACAGCTTTATATGAAGCATCTATGGGCCCATCATGAACTGTATGGAGCATTATATGGGGCTCCTGATTCAATATGGATATTCAAAAACCATTAACCTACTAATGTCTCAATTAATTTTACTTTTATTGGTATCTATTTTTATTTTTGACATTCACCGGTAGCTGCTGCATTTTCCACCCTAGGCTTATACTCGAGTCAATAAGTTTTCCTAGTTTTTTGTGGCAAAATTAGGGGGTCGGCTTATACTCGGGTCGGCTTATACTCGAGTATATACGGTATTTCCAAGCACCTTTCTTGCAAATTCACACAATTAGCAGTTACTGTAGTGAAACCGTTCCAATTCCAATGTTAGGCCATGTTCACACAGTGCGTTTTTTACTGCGGAACCGCAGCGGTTTTGCCGCTGCGGTTCCGCAGCTGTTTTCCATGCAGGGTACATAACAATGTAACCCTATGGAAAACAGTCACTGCTGTGCACATGATCCGTAATTTCGTTTAAAAAGCCGCACAGAATAGATGCGGCAAAAAAGAAGGAGCATGTCACTTCTTTTTCCTGAACCGCAGCGGTTCTGCACCCATAGACCTCCATTGTGAGGTCAAAATCGCAGTAAAACCCGCAGATCAAAAATATATCTGCGGGTTTTACTGCGATTTGATGTGCAGAACCGCTGCAGCAGGAAGTGCGGGGGAGCGGGCGGAAGTGCGTGGGCGGAGTGTGGCTGCCCCCCCGTGCTCCGATCCCGCCCCCCCGTGCTCCGATGCCCCCCCCCGTGCTCCGATGCCCCCCCCCAGTGCTCCGATGCCCCCCCCCCGTGCCCTAATCTCCCCCCCTTATACTTACCCGGCGTCCCGGTGTCCGTCCGGCCGTCTTCTCCCTGGGCGCCGCCATCTTGCAAAATGGCGGGCGCATGCGCAGTGCGCCCGCCGAATCTGCCGGCCGGCAGATTCGCTCCAAAGTGCATTTTGATCACTGAGATATAACCTATCTCAGTGATCAAAATAAAAAAATAGTAAATGACACCCCCCCCCACTTTGTCACCCCCATTGGTAGGGACAATAAAAAAAATTAAGAATTTTTTTTTTTTTTTCACTAAGGTTAGAATAGGGGTAGGGGTAGGGTTAGGGGTAGGGTTAGGGGTAGGGTTAGGGGTAGGGTTAGGGGTAGGGTTAGGGTTAGGGTTAGGGGTAGGGTTAGGGGTAGGGTTAGGGTTAGGGGTAGGGTTAGGGGTAGGGTTAGGGTTAGGGTTAGGGGTAGGGTTAGGGTATTTTCAGCCATTTTAGCCCTAAAAAGCTTCCTAGGAAACACACAGTCTCTGCATAGAAAACTGCATAAAAAAGGATAAAAAAACGCATCAAAAAACGCATCAAAAAAGGACAAAAAAAGGACCAAAAAAAGGACCTGCGTTTTCTGCCAAAAGCTGCAGTTTTTTTAAAAAACTGTCCTGAAAAAAAAAGGATGGAAATCCTGAACGTGTGAACATACCCTAAAAATGGATTAACACTAAATTATTTTTTACCAACTAATTGCAACAATTCTGCAAAAAAAAAGTCTTTTTTTGCCATTTTGCAATAACACAGCTTTCTACTGCACCGCATGATTGCTAGTGACTAATATTCTTATGAACGGTAACTTTATGTATCTTTTTTATGCATTTTTGCTTCTGTAATTGTCACTTGCTCCGTTGGAAACAAAAACATCTTAACAATTATTGCTAAATGTGAACAGACTTTTACACTTGCTGTCAGATTTTTCTACACTTTCACAAAAGTCAATGAACCTGACTTGGTGAAATCCCAAGAAACAATGAAAACCCTATATTAAGGGTCACCAATCTAACCCAAGAAGAAGTGCGAAACCGGCTAAATAAGATTAAAATAGATAAATCTCCGGGTCCGGATGGCATACACCCACGAGTACTAAGAGAACTAAGTAATGTAATAGATAAACCATTATTTCTTATTTTTAGGGACTCTATAGCGACGGGGTCTGTTCCGCAGGACTGGCGCATAGCAAATGTGGTGCCAATATTCAAAAAGGGCTCTAAAAGTGAACCTGGAAATTATAGGCCAGTAAGTCTAACCTCTATTGTTGGTAAAATATTTGAAGGGTTTCTGAGAGATGTTATTTTGGATTATCTCAATGAGAATAACTGTTTAACTCCATATCAGCATGGGTTTATGAGAAATCGCTCCTGTCAAACCAATCTAATCAGTTTTTATGAAGAGGTAAGCTATAGGCTGGACCACGGTGAGTCATTGGACGTGGTATATCTCGATTTTTCCAAAGCGTTTGATACCGTGCCGCACAAGAGGTTGGTACACAAAATGACAATGCTTGGTCTGGGGGAAAATGTGTGTAAATGGGTTAGTAACTGGCTTAGTGATAGAAAGCAGAGGGTGGTTATAAATGGTATAGTCTCTAACTGGGTCGCTGTGACCAGTGGGGTACCGCAGGGGTCAGTATTGGGACCTGTTCTCTTCAACATATTCATTAATGATCTGGTAGAAGGTTTACACACAGTAAAATATTGATATTTGCAGATGATACAAAACTATGTAAAGCAGTTAATACAAGAGAAGATAGTATTCTGCTACAGATGGATCTGGATAAGTTGGAAACTTGGGCTGAAAGGTGGCAGATGAGGTTTAACAATGATAAATGTCCAAAGGAAGGGGAGAGTGACACCAGTACCAACTGGCCACAGGGATTACATGACATAATTTTACCTGATCCTTAGGAAAGCCAATGCTGACACCAGAGGTGAGTATAGATGTTATTATTTCACCATTGGGAGACACAAGGATTGAGAAGAGGGTTGTCCGAGTACTGGACAACCCCTTTTAATATGAGTAAAAGGAAATATAACAAGTATATAAACCTATAGACACAAGTGAACTGAAAACCAATGTGTAAAAATTGAGTTTTGGTGTTGCACCGCACCAATGGGTGGACAACCTCACTGGTAACATCTTCATATACATCTATGCACGTTACTATTTGCACCTAATATACATCAGATTGTAAACCTTAATGTATCTATGACCATTGCTGATACGACATATTTTATTATTTTTTTGTACCTGTATTACCAGTCCATTATGTGGAAAACATCACAAATCTCCCAGAAGGCATATATTACTATTTTACATGTACCTCTCTTTCAGAAGAGACACCGTTCTTGCAAAGTGTTCGGCTCCTCCATCTGGAAGATCTGGACAAGTGCGAAAGAAAAAAACGAAGAAGTCATGGGAAATAACACAAAAGGCCGGAATTACAGACACGTGCATATAAAAGGGTTAATTCCATCTTCCTGGATGGCTAGAGATGGATAGGGTGTTTTTATACAAGCACTATTGCAATTTACTTTTTGTTGCAATTTTCAGATGTTCATGAGATATTACCATTTTTCTTTTGTTTACTGCTCGTTGCCTAGGAGACCGACCACTGCTGTTGTGTAGCTTGTAATCACTGTGCTGAAACTGGTAGGGGTTGTGATCTCCAGCAATTCTGGCCAGCTTAAAAACAAAAAAACACGGAAGCATACGCAGTAATAAATGTAAATGGGTATACAGTTGTGCTCAAAAGTTTACATACCCCGGAAGATTTTTTGCTTTCCTGGCCTTTTTTCAAAGAATATGAATGATAACACCAAAGGTTTTTCTCCACTCATGGTATTTGCTGAGGCGTTGGTGTTATCATTCATATTCTCTGAAAAAAGGCCAAGAAAGCAAAAATTCGGCCGGGGTATGTAAACTTTTGAGCACAACTGTAACTTTATTAAATACAAACACAATAAAAGTAATTAAAAGTGAACAGCGGGAAGTGACAAAGAGGCCTCATACATCAAGGTCTGTGGAGTAGATCTAGATATATCAGGTATAACCAAGGCAGAGCAAATCTCATATACAAGGGGTTGGCAAGAAGAGTAGATGGTATAAAAAAAAAATCAGTATGAATGAACAGTTAAATACCCAAATGGGATATAAGTATGGTAATGAATGAGACCTCTTGAATTGAGAGAACCTCTGCCTTACAAATCAGTTATTCAGAGACATCTATAAAGTGTACAGATCAGCAAAAATAAAGATAGAGTGGATATGAGGTATTGTATTCCGGTACAGAAGTACATGTGAGTTAACGTAGACAAGTGTCATGAATAGCTGCAATAATTATTAATCTATACAACCTTGAAGTAGTGGGTACGGGTTATCCAAAGTGCGTTTCGCATCAGCTTCTTCAGGGGGGTACATAGGGGCCCAGCAGGAGCTTTTTTATATATGCATACGCCAATGAGGAGGAATGACGCAGTGAAAGCGGCGCTTCCGGAATCCACACCGGATCGGAAGTAACAGGGTCGGCATACCATGTCACACGGCCCTCCTCCCGGCTTCCCATAATGGTCAGACCACAGGAGATCACATCACGTGTGTGAGATGCAGAGTCTGCGTGCACAGCGTTAGAGCGCGTATAAGAGCATGTTCACACAATGGCCATTTAACAGACGAAACCTAAGATCGAAACAAAAGGAGAATATACCCTGTCGAAAGTAAGTAAGGCTACGTTCAGATTAGCGTTGCGCACCGCTGCGTCGGCGACGCAACGCACGACGCACGAAAAAACGCGTGCAAACGCACGCAAAAACGCTGCGTTTTGCGACGCGTGCGTCGTTTTTTGACGAAAATCGGACGCAAGAAAAATGCAACTTGTTGCATTTTCTTGCGTCCGACGCTAGCGTCAAAAACGACGCACGTGTCGGAAAACGCAACAAGAAAAACGCATGCGTCCCCCATGTTAAACATAGACGCGCATGACGCGTGCGTCGCCGCTGCGTTTCCCGACGCAGCGTCGGGAAACGCTAATCTGAACGTAGCCTAAATTGTAATAGTACATGTAAATAACATGGGATACTTAGTAAACACTAAAAAAAAAGCCACCCCACTGTGACAAGGTGTACTCCAATTGTCACTGGTCCAGGTTTTGTCAAATAGCCACAATGTGAGCATGCTCCTATTTGTGGGTGTACCAACCTATGCTGCGGCTCATTTCTTCGGTTTTGCTGTAGTTTCTTGTCGGGCCCCTGTCCTGCTCTGCCCCAATCTACATTGAGGTCATCTGACACAAGGCGAAATTTTGATAGTACAGGATAGAACCCGTCCTGATTGGGTACACCTAGTCACAGTAGGATGGCTTTTACATTTTTTTTTTAATCAAAAACAGTGTTTACTAAGTACCCTTTGTTATTTATATATACTGTTACTATTCACTTATTAAAGGGTATATGCTCATTTTGTTTCTATCTTAGGTTTTGTCAGTACCGAAACAGAGCCAGGAGAAGTTTCTCAATATCCAGAGGCCAGTTCAGCCCAGTGTGTGTGTCTCAATGGTAGGGGTAGACCACCGCAGCCCGTCACCTTGCGGCAGCTTTTCTCACAGCGGGCATACTGAAATCCAACATACCCAAAGACTACTTTTCCCTTTGCCACAGTTCTCCAATACATATTCTTACCTCATTTTTCCCGTTACATTTTCCAAAAGTTATTTTTTGCCGCTCACATGTGAGTATACCCTGCTTTCACGGCTACATATTGCTTTCCATGCAATTTTTTTTTTTTTAAATCACTCACCTAATGTAGTGATATTATCAGGATAAGTCTGGACCCCACAGACCACCCCCTGCAGGTCTTATCCACAGATTACAGACTATGGTGGTTCATCTTATCATGCCGAGCTCACAGTGATAGCGCCCCATACACATTAGACAGCTATCTCTCCCGACTCCTCCTGCTTTCTGTATGACAATGGCTGCAGACCACTCTGCCAACACTTTATCTCCAGGAAGAACAAAAGGATCAGCCCTTGAAATTCCAATGGCTGGAGACTTTGCTCCCCCAACATCATTAGAAGGAGTGGGGGAGAGAGGTGTCAGCCCCCATAAACATTAGGCTATCATCAAATTTAGGGGACTACTCTGTGATGGAGGCAGTAAGGCCCTGTTCACATGTCCGTTAATCCGTTCCATTTAGAAGACAGAATTGGGATTTCTGTGCGTTTCTCTTTCATACTGAAGCAGAGGGGGCCCGTTCCTTGATATGGGGTCCGTCTGGTTTCCATCGTTCCTTTATATGGGGTCTGTCTGGTTTCCATCGGGTGTCTGTCCTGAATGAAAAGCTTTTGCTTCTGCTCAAAAAAATAAATGGAAACCAGATGGACTCTATAGGAATGAATGGGGCCCCTCTATTTCCATAGGAAACCAACGGATCCTAATTCTGTTTGTTCTAGATGGAACTGAAAAACTAATAAGATAAACGGACTTGTGCACAGAAAAGACCCTAAATGAAGTGATCCTGATACATGGTGAATCAATTAATAAAATACCATATAAATAATAATCTTTATTTTTATATAGCGCTAACATATTCCGCAGCACTTTACAGTTTTGCACACATTATCATCACTGTCTGCGATGGGGCTCACAATCTAGAATCCCTATCAGTATGTCTTTGGAATGAGGGAGGTAACCGGAGTGCCCGGAGGAAACCCACGCAAACACGGAGAGAACATACAAACTCTTTGCAGATGTTGTCCTGGGTGGGATTAGAACCCAGGACCCCAGCGCTGCAAGGCTGCTGTGCTAACCACTGCAACACCGTGCTGCCCTCGTATAAAGAATATACAAGTCATATTAACAGAATACTATTTTACAAAAATATGCATGATGATATCTAGATCTAATATATATGTAATCTATTAGGTAATTAACGTTCTATGATTCGATGCGGTAACGTTGTAGAGTCGTTATGACAAAAGGAGCTTGCAAATATTGAGAACATGGATACAAGCGAGTGTATTTAGGGTCTGAAGTGGGAGGTCACTATAAGGGTATGTTTCCACGATCAGGATGGCCGGCGGTATCGTCGGAGCGGCTTTGCGGCTCTGCGCTAAGCCCCGCCCCCTTCTGGGACGCGATGATGCCGGATGTGTTCACAGCACACATCCGGCATCATCGCACCCATCGCATAGGGCCCTGTGCTATATCTTGCGGCGACGCAGCGTCGCCGCAAGATATATGGACATGCTGCGATCTGAAAAGACGCGCAGCATGTCCGGAGTCACAGGGCCGCCGCGTGCGTGTTACCACGCATAGTGGAGACATGATTTCATTAAATCCCCTCCACTATACTGTAACATCTGGACGCTGCGTGTCTGACGCTGCGGCTCTATGCAGCGTCAGACACGCAGCGTTTCCTGCACGTGGAAACATACCCTTAGAAAGACAAATTTGCTTATGAAACAAGAATAAAAAACAATAGTGGCTTAGGCTACGTTCACACTAGCGTTGTGCGCCGCTGCGTCGGCGACGCAACGCACAACGCACGCAAAAACGCAGCAAAACGCACGCAAAAACGCTGCGTTTTGCGACGCATGCGTCGGTTTTTGCCGAAATTTGGACGCAAGAAAAATGCAACTTGTTGCGTTTTCTTGGTCCGACGCTAGCAGCAAAAAAGACGCATGCATCGCACAACGCAACAAAAAAAAACGCATGCGTCCCCCATGTTAAATATAGGGGCGCATGACGCATGCGTCGCCGCTGCGTCGCCCGACACAAACTAGCATAACGCTAGTGTGAACGTAGACTTAGGGTACCGTCACACTATAACATTTCGATCGCTACGACTGTACGATTTGTGACGTTCCAGCGATATCGTTACGATATCGCTGTGTCTGACACGCAGCAGCGATCAGGGATCCTGCTGAGAATCGTACGTCGTAGCAGATCGTATGGAAGTTTCTTTCATCGCTGGATCTCCCGCTGTCATCGCTAGATCGGTGTGTGTGACACCGATCTAGCGATGCGATCCAGCGATGCGTTCGCTTGTAACCAGTGTAAACATCGGGTAACTAAGCGCAGGACCGCGCTTAGTTACCCGATGTTTACCCTGGTTACAAGCGTTAAACTAAAAAAAAAAAAAAACAGCACATACTTACATTCTGGTGTCCGTCAGGTCCCTTGCCGTCTGCTTCCCGCACTGTGACTGCCGGCCGTAAAGTGAAAGCAGAGCACAGCGGCTGTGCTTTCACTTTCACTTTACGGCCGGCAGTCACTGAGTGCGGGAAGCAGACGGCAAGGGACCTGACGGACACCAGAATGTAAGTATGTGCTGTTTTTTTTTTTTTAGTTTAACGCTTGTAACCAGGGTAAACATCGGGTAACTAAGCGCGGTCCTGCGCTTAGTTACCCGATGTTTACCCTGGTTACCCAGGGACCTCGGCATCGTTGGTCGCTGGAGAGCTGTCTGTGTATCAGCTCCCCAGCGACCACACTACGATTTACCTACGATCACGGCCAGGTCATATCGCTGGTCGTGATCGTAGGTAAATCGTATAGTGCGACGGTACCCTTAGTTGTTTGCAGGGTAGTGTTAAGGTACCTTCACACTGAATTCTGGAAACAAGACTGCTCTATCATGCTCATTTGCACATTAAAAGTGTCCAATTGTGTTAAATGGATAACCATCTCTTAGAACAAATCCATGGCTAACGACATGTAAATTGGGCATCTGATACAATTCATGGCATCTCTTTTACCTGTGATTATAAAAGCCTTTTGCCAACAAAATGATCTGCATAAAGGTACCTTCACACTGATCAACTTTCCAACGATCACGACCAGCGATATGACCTGGCCGTGATCTTTGGAAAGTCCTTGTGTGGTCGCTGGGGAGCTGTCACACAGACAGCTCTCCAGCGACCAACGATGCCGAAGTCCCCGGGTAACCAGGGTAAACATCGGGTTACTAAGCGCAGGGCCGCGCTTAGTAACCCGATGTTTACCCTGGTTACCATTGTAAAAGTGAAAAAAAAAAAAACACTACATACTTATATTCCGGTGTCTGTCACGTCCCTCGCCGTCAGCTTCCCGCACTGACTGTGTGAGCGCCGGCCGTAAAGCAGAGCACAGCGGTGACGCCGCTACACCGGAATGTAAGTATGTAGTGTTCTTTTTTTTTTACTTTTACAATGGTAGCCAGGGTAAACATCGGGTTACTAAGCGCGGCCCTGCACTTAGTAACCCGATGTTTACCCTAGTTACCCAGGGATTCATCGCTGGATCGGCGTCACACACGCCGATCCAGAGATGACAGCGAGTGACCTGACGACAAAATAAAGTTCTAGCCTTCTAGCTCCGACCAGCGATGTCACAGCAGGATCCAGATCGCTGCTGCGTGTCAAACACAATGAGATCGCTATCCAGGACGCTGCAACGTCACGGATCGCTATCGTTCCCGTTCAAAAGTTGCTCAGTGTGACGTTACCTTAAATCCAAAGACAATCTAATGTTGTAGGAGCCAGTGGGTAAAGGATAAAGCTGGCCATTCCCAGTAAATAGCTGGTGGATGGTGGGCCTTAAGGTACCGTTACACTAAACGACTTACCAACGATCACGACCAGCGATACGACCTGGCCGTGATCGTTGGTAAGTCGTTGTGTGGTCGCTGGGGAGCTGTCACACAGACAGCTCTCTCCAGCGACCAACGATCAGGGGAACTACTTCGGCATTGTTGAAACTGTCTTCAACGATGCCGTAGTCCCCGGGTAACCAGGGTAAACATCGGGTTACTAAGTGCAGGGCCACGCTTAGTAACCCGATATTTACCTTGGTTACCATTGTAAAAGTAAAAAAAAGTGTCAGCGCCGGCCGTAAAGCAGAGCGGTGACGTCACCGCTGTGCTCTGCTTTATGGCCAGCGCTGACACAGTGCAGGGAAGCTGACGGCGGGGGACGTGACAGACATCGGAATGTGAGTATGTACTGTTTTTTTTTTTTACTTTTACAATTGTAACCAGGGTAAATATCGGATTACTAAGTGCGGCCCTGCACTTAGTAACCCGATGTTTACCCTGGTTACAGGTAAACACATCGCTAGATCGGCGTCACACACGCCGATCTAGCGATGACAGCGGGGTGATCTGCGACCAAAAAAAGGTCCTGATCATTCCCCACGACCAACGATCTCCCAGCAGGGGCCTGATCGTTGGTCGCTGTCACACATAAAGATATCGTTAGCGGGATCGTTGCAACGTCACAAAAAGCGTGACGTTGCAACGATATCCTTAACAATATCGTTATGTGTGAAGGTACACTCCGGCTATGTGCACACGTTGCGGTTTTTACCGCGGAACCACGGCGATTTTGATGCTGCGGGTCCGCAGCAGTTTCCATTGCGTTTACAGTAACATGTAAACCAATAGGAAACCGCTGTGCACATGCTGCGGGAAAAACCATGCAGAAATGCAGTGGTTTACAACCCGCAGCATGTCACTTTGTGCAGAATCGCAGCGATTCTGCACCCATAGAAATGCATTCATCTGCTTACTTCCCGCATGGGGCTGTGCCCACCATGCGGGAAGTAAGCGGATAATGTGCGGGTGGTACCCGGGGTGGAGGAGAGGAGACTCTCCTCCAGGCCCCAGGAACCATATTTGTGGTTAAAAAAAAATAATTAAAATAAAAAATAATGATATACTCACCTCTCAGCGCTGCACGCGGCCGTCCGGTCTCAGGTTTGCTATGCGAGCAGGGCCTGCGGTGACGTCGCGGTCACATGACCGCTCACGCGACCAATCACAAGTCGCGACGTCATCGAAGGTCCTTAACGCGCTCATTCTTAGGAAGGGAATCATGGAGGTTGCAGCGGTTACAACCAGGGCGCGTCCGAGGGTGAGTATATCAATATTTTTTATTTTTATTCTTTATTTTACACATGAATATGGATCCCAGGGCCTGAAGGAGAGTTTCCTCTCCTTCAGACCCTGGGAACCATAGAGGATACCTTCCGATATTTGTGTCCCATTGACTTGTATTGGTATCGGATATCGGTATTGGCGATATCCGATATTTTTCGGATATCAGCCGATACCATCCGATACCGATACTTTCAAATATCGGACGGTATCGCTCAACACTATTCATAAGGTATCTGTCTTGTCTTGGAATATTTCCATATAGCATCATCTCAATACAATAGAAATCTGCCCAAATGTCCAATATCAACCTAACAGTATAAGTGTCTTGTAAAATGTAGGACCCTTTACTGTGCTCCAGGCCTGTACAGTCTCTATAGCATCGGTCCCAACCTTGTATGTCTCCAGCTGTTGCTGCATGACGAGAGTTGTAGTCTTGGGTCAAATGGAGAAGCCACAGCTTTGGGACCTGAGTTAAAAACGACCATAAGAATGGTAACACAGCTTAGAGCGTTTTGTGGGACTTTCATATTTTTGGCTTATCCCTAAAAATCAGATATCAATTAGTTTGTTGAGGCTGACTCGAGCCACCCCACCCTTGCTCTGGTGTGCACTGACTGCCAGACTCGAGACCTGCACCCGCGGCGACTCGATCATGCTTTTCAAGCATACCGTGAAAATACTCAACGAGGACATGAGCATACTCAGATAACACCTTGTCCTATCACGCTCGCTCATCACTAGTCTGATACTGCTACAGTGACTCACCTCTAACGTATCATCACATTTCTATTGCTGTCTATGGAGACCTACGACCGATGATTCGCTCTCATTGTCCTCTTCCAGTTCCAGCCCTGCCTTCTCACCTTATATGTAGGAACTATATGCTGTGTTACATTTATTAATTATCCTTGTTAATAATATCGAAATGATTCCAGTTGCTTATAGTAATTACGCCAAACAAAAAGCTGATGATTGTGCCATGAGGATTACAAATCATTCAGAGTAAAGGGCTTGTACTATGCACTTTCTATTGACTTAATAAACAATGATTACACTTTGGTCCTGTCTGGGTTATTTTTTAGGCTTTTAACATAAAAACTTGCTGAGTTCATGATGACATCTGTTGAAAAAAAGTAATGGCAGTTAGTGTCTTTTCACATATAATATGTGCAATATAGGTAAAGTTCAGAGAATGCAGAAACAATGTCATCAGATTTAAAGCGATATTTCAATGTCCATAAATTCTCACTTAGGTCAGTATGAATCCAATTCTCAGCCTGCCACAGACTTCCCCATAACCTAAGACATGAGCCGGAGCAGAAGTTGGTATACAAGGAAAGTATAGAATAATCCAAGAAAGCCCAGCCTATAGGGGCAGCACTTCCAAAATGAGAGAAACCAAAAAAGCATGGAAGCATACGCGCACACACAACATATACAAACACAATAAAAGTCATTAAGAGTGAACAATGGGAAGTGACAAAGAGGCCCAATAACAAGGTCTGTGGAGTAGATATAGATATGTCAGGTATAACCAAGGCAGAGAAAGTCTCGTATACAAGGGGCTGGCAAGAAGAGTAGTTGGTATAAAAAAATCAGTATGAATGAACAGTCAAATACCCAAGTGGGACATAAGTATAGGAATGAATGAGACCTCTTAAGAATAAAGGTAGAGTGGATATGAGGTATTGTACTCAGGTACAGAAGTACATACAAGTTAATGTAGACACATGTCACGAATAGCTGCAAAAATTACTAATCCATACAAACTTGAAGTAGTAGGGTACGGTTTCCCCAACGCGCGTTTTGCGTCAGCTTCTTCAGGGGGGATACATAGGGGACCTGCTGGAGCTTCTTTTTTTTTCATATATAGGTACACACGAGTGAGAAGGAATTACGCGGTGAAGGCGGCTCTTCCTGAGGCCACACGGACTGGAAGTCATGGGATCGGCGTACCACATCACAAGGCGTCGGCCAAGGAGATGGGGAGTGCGATGCTGTGGGGACGTGTTGCCATGACAACCGCATAAGGGTCAACCCACAGGTATGCACATCACATGCGTGAGATGCAGAGTCTGCGTGCACAGCGTTGGACTGAAGGAGAAAATATGCATCAAGTGTGATAAGGAAGCCGGTGAGTATATTTAGCAGGACGCACATACACGGAGACAGCTGCATGTGTGGTAGGTGAGTGTCTGATATGTTGTGGTAGAGAGTTCCAGAGTTGGGGTGATGCGCGAGAGAAATCTTGTATATGATTGTGGGAAGAGGAGATAAGAGGGGAGTAGAGAAGGAGATCTTGTGAGGATCGGAGGTTGCGTGCAGGAAAGTACCGGGAGACGAGGTCACAGATGTATGGAGGAGACAGGTTGTGGATGGCTTTATATGTCATAGTTAGGCTTTTCTACTGGAGTCTCTGGGTAATGGGGAGCCAGTGAAGGATTTGACAGAGGGGAGAGGCCGGGGAATAGCGGGGGGACAGGTGGATTAGTCAGGCAGCAGAGTTTAGAATAGATTGGAGGGGTGCGAGAGTGTTAGAGGGGAGGCCACAGAGCAAGAGGTTACAGTAGTCGAGGCGGGAGATGATGAAGGCATGCACTAGGGTTTTTGCAGATTCTTGGTTTAGGAATATACGGATCCATGAAATATTTTTGAGTTGAAGGCGGCAGGTAGTGGAAAGGGCTTGGATATGCGGTTTGAAGGAGAGATCACCATCAAGGATTACCCCGAGACAGCGAGCTTGTGGGACTGGGGAGAGTGGGCAGCCGTTTACTGTAATGGATAGGTTCGTTGGGGGGGAGGGGGGTTCGCATGAGATGGGGGAAAGACAATGAATTCTGTTTTGTCCATGTTAAGTTTTAGAAATCTAGCAGAGAAGAATGAAATAGCGGACAGACATTGAGGGATTGATGGGTATATAGAAAACATCAGGTCTTAAATACATATGTAATAAATAATGTGGTAACAATAATCTAATAGTTGCGCTGGATAAGGACAGTGGGAGAACGGTAGATGTGAATATGTAATAGGATGTGGGAACTGGGAGTACGGGGAAAACATACACCATACACAGAAGTGATGAGTGACATGGGGCAGTGACGGGGATGCGAGCACATGCACACACATACAAAAGGTGCAAAACACCACCAAAATGTTATTAGAACACATATTGTGTTAAAAAATTGGTTTAGAGCAGATGTTTAAAAAGAGCCGTGAGCAGAAGAAATGTAAGAATAAGACAAAGGATGTAACTGGTTTAAAAAGGTTAAGGTACCGTCACACTAGACGGTATCGCTAGCGATCCGTGACGTTGCAGCGTCCTCGCTAGCGATATCGTCCAGTGTGACAGGCAGCAGCGATCAGGCCCCTGCTGTGCTGTCGCTGGTCGGGGAAGAAAGTCCAGAACTTTATTTCGTCGCTGGACTCCCCGCAGACATCACTGATTTGGCGTGTGTGACACCGATTCAGCGATGTCTTCACTGGTAACCAGGGTAAACATCGGGTAACTAAGCGCAGGGCCGCGCTTAGTAACCCGATGTTTACCCTGGTTACCATCCTAAAAGTAAAAAAAACAAACACTACATACTTACCTACAGCCGTCTGTCCTCCAGCGCTGTGCTCTGCACTCCTCCTGTACTGGCTTTGAGCGTCGGTCAGCCGGAAAGCAGAGCGGTGACGTCACCGCTCTGCTTTCCGGCCGCTGTGCTCACACAGACAGTACAGGAGGAGTGCAGAGCACAGCGCTGGAGGACAGACGGCTGTAGGTAAGTATGTAGTGTTTGTTTTTTTTACTTTTAGGATGGTTACCAGGGTAAACATCGGGTTACTAAGCGCGGCCCTGCGCTTAGTTACCCGATGTTTACCCTGGTTACCGGCATCGTTGGTCGCTGGAGAGCGGTCTGTGTGACAGCTCTCCAGCGACCAAACAGCGACGCTGCAGCGATCCGGATCGTTGTCGGTATCGCTGCAGCGTCGCTAAGTGTGACGGTACCTTTAGTTATATACAGGTGAAACCAGAAGTTTACATACACTATATAAAAAGTCACATCTGCATGTTTTTCTCAATATCTGACATGAAATCAAAATAAATGTTTCCGGTTTTAGGTCAATTAGGATTACCATAATTATTAATATTTGCCAAATGCCAGAATAGTGAAAGAGAGGGAGAATGTTTTAGGGCATTTTTATTACTTATTGCAAAGTCAAAAGATTACATACATTTCCTTAGTATTTGGTACCATTGCCCTTAAATTGAATGACTTGGGTCACATGTTTGGGATCTCCTTCCACAAGCTTCTCTCAATAGTTGGTCGGAATTTGGGCCCATTCCTCCTGACAAAACTGGTGTAACTGATCCAGGTTTGTAGGTCGCCTTGCTCGCATCGGCCTTTTTCACCTTTGCTTACAGCTAAATCCTGAGCCTGTTGGTCAAAGGAAGAATCATCAGAGCAGATGCGTTGAGTTCATAAAAATTGTCCAATGGGGATACTGTTCTTCAAGCTCTGTGGGTGAGATGATGAGACATATAGCAAGGCGTTCACTGCTGTTCTTTCCTATGGACTTCTGTATGTAAAAGTCCATTTGTGCCTTTAAAAATACGAGTATCTAGAAATAGTATCTCGGTTTGACTGTATTGATAGGTCTACTGTAGAATGTAAGCCCGCAAGGGCAGGGTCCTCGCCCCTCTGTATCAGTCCGTCATTGTTAGTTTGTTTACTGTATGTGATATTTGTAACTTGTATGTAACCCCTTCTCATGTACAGCACCATGGAATCAATGGTGCTATATAAATAAATAATAATAATAATAATATTGGTGTTATTAGGTTGTCTTACCAGCATGTGTAGCTCTTGTTTGGTCTGCCAGATAACCAAAACATTGTCTATATAACGAGTCCAGGAAGGGATCTTGGTAGTCAGAGAGGTGGGATCTGTAAGGAATAAACCCCTCTCCCACAGCTCCAGGAAAAGGTTGGCTTATGAGAGGGCAAAAGCCGCCCCCAGAGCCGTTCTCTGACCCTGTAGGTAGAGGGCTTCCTTAAAGATGAAAAAATTATACGTGAGGGCAAACTGTAGAATAGACATCAAGAATAGAATAAATCTATGATCCTTTGGGGTCATGCATAAAAAAGTTCTGCTAGCTTTGAGGCCATCTTGGTGTCTAATAGACGTATAATGAGATTCCACGTCTAATGTTACTATCCACGTGTCTGATTCTAGGGTGATGTCTATCTTTGTCAGAAGGTCCCCCGTGTCCTTTAGATAAGAAGGAAGTGACACTACAAGTGGTTTCAGATGATGTTCCAGGTACCTACCTAGGGTTTTGCATAGGCCCCCATTTCTGAAAACTATGTGTCTGCCAGGAGGTGAAGTCAAATTTTTGTGAACCTTCAAGAGTAGATAGAAACATGGAGTTCTGGGGTACTGTAGTATTAATCCATCCTTCACATCTTTTGGTATGAGGCTGTCCCAAATGGCTTCGTCCTGTAGGTCTTGTAATTGTCCCTGGAAGAGAGATGTAGGATTGAATGTCAATCTTTTACAACAAGAGGTTTCTATTAGCTGTCGAAAAGCCTCTTTTTCATACAAGGAAACTGGCCATACAATGACAACCCTTTGTCGGCAGATTTTACGATGACACCTTTAAGTTGTTTTAAATCACGTAAATTTTTCCTTTGTTCCCTTGTCAGATTGTCATTTTAGATGCCTTTAGGGATTTGCTTAAAGGTAACTTAACAACGATAACGATAGCGATCCGTGACGTTGCAGCGTTCTGGATAGCGATATCGTTGTGTTTGACACGCAGCAGCGATCTGGATCCTGCTGTGACATCGCTGGTCGGAGCTAGAAGGCCAGAACTTTATTTCATCGCTGGATCTCCCGTAGACATCGCTGAATCGGCGTGTGTGACGCCGATTCAGCGATGTCTTCACTGGTAACCAGGGTAAACATCGGGTTACTAAGCGCAGGGCCGCACTTAGTAACCCGATATTTACCCTGGTTACCAGTGTAAATGTAAAAAAATACAAACACTACATACTTACATTCCGGTGTCTGTCGCGTCCCCCGGCGTTCTGCTTCCCTGCACTGTGTCAGCGCCGGCTGGCCATAAAGCAGAGCACAGCGGTGACGTCACCGCTCTGCTTTACGGCCGGCGCTTACACAGTGCAGGGAAGCAGAACGCCGGGGGACGCAACAGACACCGGAATGTAGGTATGTAGTGGTTTTTTTTTTTTACATTTACACTGGTAACCAGGGTAAACATCGGGTTACTAAGCGCGGCCCTGCGCTTAGTAACCCGATGTTTACCTTGGTTACCCGGGGACTTCGACATCGTTGGTCGCTGGAGAGCTGTCTGTGTGACAGCTCTCCAGCGACCACACAGCGACGCTGCAGCGTTGTCTAGATCGCTGCAACGTCGCTAAATGTGACGGTACCTTAAGTTGGTCTGTGACGAATCTGAGAAGGAGATCTACATTTGGGAACAGATTGGGGGGGGGGGATTTCTTGGGTTTGCTAATCTGAAACTTACCTTTATCAGGTGTCTGTTCCCTTTCACCACTCAGCTCTTCAAGAATCGCTATGGACTCCTTTTCTTTGGGGGTCCAGTAGTCTTCAGTTGATGTTTTTTCATTCAACTTGTTCAGTACCAACTTCTGTGCGAACAGGTGGAGGTCTTTTACGGCTACAAATCAAAGGGAGAGACCGGAGAGAAAGTGAGGCCTAGACTCAGAATTTCAATCTGTACATGAGTAAGTACCACTTTGGATAAATTGATTACCTGGAGTCTTGATTGTCCGCTCACAGGTCCAGGTGTCCTTTTGTTGGAAGAGTTAAGGTACCTTCAAACTGAACGATATCGCTAGCGATCCGTGACGTTGCAGCGTCCTGGCTAGTGATATCGTTGAGTTTGACAGGCAGCAGCGATCAGGATCCTGCTGTGCCATCGTTGGTCGGAGCAGAAAGTCCAGAACTTTATTTCGTCGCTGGACTCCCACAGACATCGCTGAATCGGCGTGTGTGACGCCGATTCAGCCATGTCTTCACTGGTAACCAGGGTAAACATCGGGTTACTAAGAACAGGGCCGCGCTTAGTAACCCGATGTTTACCCTGGTTACCAGCGTAAACGTAAAAAAAAACCAAACACTACATACTTACATTCCGGTGTCTGTCCCCCGGCGCTGTGCTTCTCTGCACTGTGTAAGCGCCGGCCAGAAAGCAGAGCACAGCGGTGATGTCACTGCTGTGCTTTCCCGCCGGCGCTCACAGTCAGTGCAGAGAAGCACAGCGCCGGGGGACAGACACCGGAATGTAAGTATGTAGTGTTTTTTTTTTTTTTACGTTTACGCTGGTAACCCGATGTTTACCCTGGTTACCAGGGGACTTCGCATAGTTAGTCGCTGGAGAGCTGTCTGTGTGACAGCTCTCCAGCGACCACACAGCGACGCTGCAGCGATCGGGATCGTTGTCTAGATCGCTGCAGCGTCGCTAAATGTGACGGTACCTTTATTCTTAGCTGGTCCCTATTCCTTCCTCTTGCACCTGGTATGTGGGTACGGGCGTTTGGTTATCTGAAGTGGAATCCTCCATTGAGGTATGGAGAGGATGATCTATGTCGGACTTGCATTTGGTGCCATATGTAGACATGATTATAAAAACAATCTTGTAGATCATGAGAAAATTTCTTTGTCTTAGTGTCCTGTACCTCTTTCTCCCAAATCAGAAATTGTTTGTCCAAATCCTTCCGGAAGGAGTCCATTTGGGCAGAGGGGAGTATGTCAGTCAGTTTGTTCTGGGTAATCTCAATTTCAGTTTCCAGGGACTCGGGGCTTTTCTTGTTGAGGCCAATTAGTAACTCTGTGAGGGATCTACAGCAAATGTTACATGCCTCTTCCTACCGATTTTTTTGAAGAAGGTATGTTCAACAGGGAAGAAGGGGGAATATGGATCCTTAGGCCTCTTGGAATCATACTTTTGGCCAGATAGTTCTCTAGGGAGGCTTTATTCCAGCACGTGCACATTTTTTTTAAAGAAATTTGAGAGTTCTTAAAATCAATCGAGGGCCCATTTTCTCCATCCACACTCGATGCCACTTCACCGTTAAAAATCATATCAACATGAGCAAGCCAAGCTTGATCCCTTCCTCTTATATCCATGACCGAAATAACACTGTAACAACAAACAGCAGGAAATCAGATAATCCGAGTAAGCCCGGCCTATAGAGGCAGCATTTCCAAAATGAGAGAAACCAAAAAAAAAACACGGAAGCATACGCAGTAATAAATGTAAATGGGTATACAGTTGTGCTCAAAAGTTTACATACCCCGGCAGAATTTTTGCTTTCCTGGCTTTTTTTCAAAGAATATGAATGATAACACCAAAAGTTTTTCTTCACTCATGGTATTTACTGAGGTGTTGGTGTTGGCGTTGGTATTATCATTCATATTCTCTGAAAAAAGGCCAAGAAAGCAAAAATTCTGCCGGAGAATGTAAACTTTTGAGCACAACTGTAATTTTATTAAATACACAATAAGTCATTAAAAGTGAACAACGGGAAGTGACAAAGAGGCCTCATACATCAAGGTCTGTGGAGTAGATCTAGATATGTCAGGTATAACCAAGGCAGAGCAAATCTCATATACAAGGGGCTGGCAAGAAGAGTAGATGGTATAAAAAAAAATCAGTATGAGTGAACAGTTAAATACCCAAATGCGATATAAGTATGGGAATGAATGAGACCTCTTGAATTGAGAGAACCTCTGCCTTAAAATCAGTTACTCAGAGACATCTATAAAGTGTACAGATCAGCAAAAATAAAGGTAGAGTGGATATGAGGTATTGTACTCCGGTACAGAAGTACATGTGAGTTAACATAGACAAGTGTCATGAATAGCTGCAATAATTATTAATCCATACAACCTTGAAGTAGTGGGTACGGGTTCTCCAAAGCGCGTTTCGCTTCAGCTTCTTCAGGGGGGTACATAGGGGACCTGCAGGAGCTTTTTTATATATGCATACGCTAATGAGGAGGAATGACGCAGTGAAAGTGGCGCTTCCGGAGGCCACACCAGATCGGTAGTAACAGGGTCGGCATACCATGTCACATGGCCCTCCTCCTGGCTTCGCATAATGGTCAGACCACAGGAGATCACATCACGTGTGTGAGATGCAGTCTGTGTGCACAGCATTAGAGCGCGTATAAGAGCATGCTCACACAATGGCCATTTAACAGACGAAACCGAAGATCGAAACAAAAGGAGAATATACCCTGTCGAAAGTAAGTTAATTGTAATAGTACATGTAAATAACATGGGATACTTAGTAAACACTAAAAAAAAGCCATCCCACTGTGACAAGGTGTACCCCAATTGTCACTGGTCCAGGTTTTGTCAAATAGCCACAATGTGAGCATGCTCCTATTTGTGGGTATACCAACCTATGCTGCGGCTCATTTCTTTGGTTTTGCTGTAGTTTCTTGTACTTTGTGCAAACAGTGACGTGTCTCCCCATTTTTTTTGAGCGAGACATTTCATCTATATAGCTTCCCTCGGGAAAGTGTCTGAAACAGTCGGGCCCCTGTCCTGCTCTGCCCCAATCTACATTGAGGTCATCTGACACAAGGCGAAATTTTGATTGTAGAGGATAGAACCCGTCCTGATTGGGTACACCTAGTCACAGTAGGATGGCTTTTACATTTTTTTTTTTTAAATCCAAAACCGTGTTTACTAAGTACCCTTTGTTATTTATATATACTGTTACTATTCACTTATTAAAGAGTATATGCTCATTTTGTTTCTATCTTAGGTTCTGTCAGTACCGAAACATCCAGGAGAAGTTTCTCAATATCCAGAGGCCAGTTCAGCCCAGTGTGTGTGTCTCAATGGTAGGGGTAGACCATCGTAGCCCATCACCTTGCGGCAGCTTTTCTCACAGCGGGCATACTGAAATCCAACATACCCAAAGACTACTTTTCCCTTCGCCACAGTTCGCCAATACATATTCTTACCTCATTTTTCCCGTTACATTTTCCAAAATTTATTTTTTGCCGCTCACATGTGAGTATACCCTGCTTTCACGGCTACATATTGCTTTCCATGCAATTTGTTTTTTTAAATCACTCACCTAATGTAGTGATATTATCAGGATAATTCTGGACCCCACAGACCACCCCCTGCAGGTCTTATCCACAGATTACAGACTATGGTGGTTCATCTTATCATGCCGCGCTCACAGTGATAGCGCCCCATACACATTAGACAGCTATCTCTCCCGACTCCTCCTGCTTTCTGTAGGACAATGGCTGCAGACAACTCTGCCAACACTTTATCTCCAGGAAGAACAAAAGGATCAGCCCTTGAAATTCCAATGGCTGGAGACTTTGCTCCCCCAACATCATTAGAAGGAGTGGGGGAGAGAGGTGTCAGCCCCCATAAACATTAGGCTATCATCAAATTTAGGGGACTAGTCTGTGATGGAGGCAGTAAGGCCCTGTTCACATGTCCATTAATCCGTTCCATTTAGAAGACAGAATTGGGATTTCTGTGCGTTTCTCTTTCATACTGAAGCAGAGGGGGCCCGTTCCTTTATATGGGGTCCGTCTGGTTTCCATCAGGTGTCTGTCCTGAATGAGAAGCTTTTGCTTCTGCTCTATAAAATAAATGGAAACCAGATGGACTCTATAGGAATTAATGGGGCCCCTCTATTTCCATAGGAAACCAACGGATCCTAATTCTGTTTGTTCTAGATGGAACAGAAAAACTAATAAGATAAACGGACTTGTGCACAGAAAAGACCCTAAATGAAGTGATCCTGATACATGGCGAATCAATTAATAAAATACTATATAAATAATATACAAGTCATATTAACAGGATACTATTTTACAAAAATATGCATGATGATATCTAGATCTAATATATATGTAATCTATTAGGTAATTAACTTTCTATGATTCGATGCGGTAACGTTGTAGAGTCGATATGACAGAAGGAGCTTGCAAATATTGAGAACATGGATACAAGCGAGTGTATTTAGGGTCTGAAGTGGGGGGTCACTATAAGAAAGACAAGTTTGCTGATGAAACAAGAAAAAAAAACAATAGTGGCTTAGTTGTTTGCAGGGCAGGGTTACACATAAGAATCTGTGGCGTAAAGTCCAAAGTATAGGGTCTATAAGATGCTGCAAGGCAAAGGTAGATAATTAAGCAGGGGGTCGAGAGAGTGAATTGGTAAGGAACCATCTCTATTGAGAAGAGTACCTGGTCTTGTTGCTGGTTCAGGATGTCTTCCAAAAGGTGCTGTGGAAGAAAGAGTAGTACGATACTTAAAGAAGAAAGTAGTAGCTGTATGGAAATGCCAATAATAGAGGTTATCAGACTGCCGTATGATCCAATATTGGAAATAAATTATGTCCATACTGGAGCATTATAAAAATTAGGGGAGGTGGGGAAAAGGCGCTGATATCAATCACATATGTAATGTCTGGAGGTTATGTCAGCGCTGAAGCGCAAGGTGTAATGGAGGGGATGACATAATGTATAGAGGCCATATCCGCACTGGAGCACTACAGGAGGCTTGCACCAGGCGCATATGGGGGGGCAGAAAGCTGGCAGAGGGGCGCAGTCAGGCCACCTAATGTGGCAGTCCGAAGTGTCTGCCCTGGTGCTCCATTCTGCCGCCCCTGGACTGGGAGTCGACAGTTCTCTGAGCCAGCTGTCAATCTGAGCTGGGGGGTTATTTACTGGGTGGTGTCTACTGGGGGGTGGTGTATTTAGTGTGTGGGGGGTGTTTACTGTGTATGTGGGGGGCATATACTGTGTTGGGGTTTGGGTAATTAATGTGTGTATGTGGAGGGGGTAATTACTGTGTATGTGAGGGGGTAATTACTGTGTGTGTGTGTGTGTGAGGGGGTATTTACTGTGTGTCTGTTAGGGGTTACTGTGTGTGGTGGGGTATTTACTGTGTGGGGGAGATTTACTGTGATATGGTATTTACTGTGACGGGGCTGGGTGAGATTTCGTGTAACGGGGTATGATTTGAGGACACAAATTTGGGGAACAAGGAAGTGACAGGTGCAGACACAATATGGGAAGCGAGAGAAATTTGAAGGCACGATATGAGGAGAAAGGTATGAGATGGGGGCATGTATGGGGGTAGGGTGCAGACACAGTATGGTGAGTGGTGGTATGGGTGCGGACACAGTATGGGGAGTTGGAGGGATTTGTGAAAAGGCAGTATGGAAAGTGAGAGGGTAAATATATGAGGAGGGAGGGGGAAACGTGTGAGGAGACAGTATGGGGGGAAAAGTTTGAGTGGGCACAGAATAGAGACTGAGTAGTGTGGGGGGTGTAGCATGGGGAAGCAGTGTAAGGGCACAGCCAGGAGGTCACAGTATACCAAGGGGGGTAGTGATGATGGGCACAGTTTAGAGACTGTGCCATATAGGTTGGACTCAGTGTGAGAGAACTGTATGAAGAGGTGGCCCAGTATGGAAAGGATGGAGCAGTGTGGAGAGCAGGTACCATAAAGGTACCTTCACACTGAGCAACTTTAGAACAATAACGTTAGCGATCCGTGACGTTGCAGCGTCCTGAATAGCGATATCGTTGTGTTTGACACACAGCAGTGATCTGGATCCTGCTGTGACATTGCTGGCCGGAGCTAGAAGGCCAGAACTTTATTTCGTCGCTGGATCACCCGCTGACATCGCTGAATCGGCGTGTGTGACGCCGATCCAGCGATGTCTTCACTTGTAACCAGGGTAAAAATCGGGTTACTAAGCGCAGGGCCACGCTTAGTAACCCGATGTTTACCCTGGTTACCATTGTAAATGTAAAAAAAAAAAAACACTACATACTTACATTCCGGTGTCTGTCGCGTCCCCCGGCGTCAGCTTCCCTGCACTCCTCCTGCATCCTGTGTCAGCGCCGGCCGGCCGTAAAGCAGAGCACAGCGGTGACGTCACCGCTCTGCTTTACGGCCGGCGCTTACACAGTGCAGGGAAGCGGACGCCGGGGGACGCGACAGACACCGGAATGTAAGTATGTAGTTTTTTTTTTTTTACATTTACAATGGTAACCAGGGTAAACATCGGGTTACTAAGCGCGGCCCTGCATCGTTGGTCGCTGGAGAGCTGTCTGTGTGACAGCTCTCCAGCGACCACACAACAACTAAACAGCGACGCTGCAGCGATCGGCATCGTTGTCTATATCGCTGCAGCGTCGCTTAATGTGACGGTACCTTAAGAGGGACAGTGTGGGGTCATATTTTGTGCAGCTAATATAGTGACAGGCAATTATTTATTCAGGGGCTCAGTGTAGGGCAAATATTTTTATTTGGGAGCATTATAATGACATTGTTACCTTTAAGGGCGTCGTATGGGGATGTGCTGCAGAAAACCGGAGAAGATGGAAGTCTGCAGAGATGACTGTGGGAGGAGAAAAATCATGGAGTCTGGACAAGATGAAGAAGAAAAGAAAGAGAACGACTCCATAGACATCATCTATAAGGTACCTGGATGTAAATATTATTTGTGATACTGACAAATTCTCATATTTTTATTTGTATTTTAAATATTAAAGGAGTTGTCCAAGTTTGTGATCAGTCTGTACATCTACATCTTCTCATGTAGTCTATGCTCTGATTTGTCCGTGTCCCTGTATCTATGTAGGCCAGACTTCGCAAGAATTGCGACGGAGAATGCAATGCCATTTTTCTACCATCAACACGGCATCTGTGGACATCCGGAAGGGCAAGACGCTCAGCACAGTCGCCTCACACTTTTTACTCCATCATGGGGGCAGCTGTGCCAATACCAGGATTGTGGGCTTGGAGCAGATCAGGAGTTCGGGCAGAGGTGGTTCTCTACACAAACGGCTTCTACAAGTTGAGTCTCGTTGGATCTATTTACTCCACTCTACAGCGCCTCAGGGAATTAATGAGGATTTACACTTCACGGGCTTCCTGGGCTGAACTGGCTATTCGGATACCAGAACCTCGGGCCTGGTTTCGGCCTGGGTCTGGATAAGCCCTGGAGCGGGGACTTTATGACTGGTTCATATTTATTAATATGTCACACATGGGACTACCAGCTGGTGATCCGCTTTGATCTTCTGATGAGACTGGATGGGTCAGAACTTTTGTGGACTATTATTGTTTCTTTGGAAGAAAATATAGTGGCTGGTTATTTATCTTCCTCTCTTCCCCTCTTGGGGTTCATGATTTATAATGGTCCATGACCATGTTATATTGATATTTGTATACATTTTGCAGTTTATTACTGATTTGTGTGTATCCTAATTTGTATATTATATTTGTATTTGTATACATTTTGTATTTTTGTATCCATCATTGTATCCTAAATTTGGATTCCTGTCATGCTCTAATCATTTTTTGCCCTAACAGACATTTGGTGCCGTTTAGGAGTATCTGTAGCTTACCTCTCTATGGGTAGGTAGTGGTTGCATGCCTCTATGCCCCAATGTTCATATTTTAAATATTCATAGTAACATAGTAACATAGTTAGTAAGGCCGAAAAAAGACATTTGTCCATCCAGTTCAGCCTATATTCCATCATAATAAATACCCAGATCTACGTCCTTCTACAGAACCTAATAATTGTATGATACAATATTGTTCTGCTCCAGGAAGACATCCAGGCCTCTCTTGAACCCCTCGACTGAGTTCGCCATCACCACCTCCTCAGGCAAGCAATTCCAGATTCTCACTGCCCTAACAGTAAAGAATCCTCTTCTATGTTGGTGGAAAAACCTTCTCTCCTCCAGACGCAAAGAATGCCCCCTTGTGCCCGTCACCTTCCTTGGTATAAACAGATCCTCAGCGAGATATTTGTATTGTCCCCTTATATACTTATACATGGTTATTAGATCGCCCCTCAGTCGTCTTTTTTCTAGACTAAATAATCCTAATTTCGCTAATCTATCTGGGTATTGTAGTTCTCCCATCCCCTTTATTAATTTTGTTGCCCTCCTTTGTACTCTCTCTAGTTCCATTATATCCTTCCTGAGCACTGGTGCCCAAAACTGGACACAGTACTCCATGTGCGGTCTAACTAGGGATTTGTACAGAGGCAGTATAATGCTCTCATCATGTGTATCCAGACCTCTTTTAAATGCACCCCATGATCCTGTTTGCCTTGGCAGCTGCTGCCTGGCACTGGCTGCTCCAGGTAAGTTTATCATTAACTAGGATCCCCAAGTCCTTCTCCCTCTCTCTCAGATTTACCCAGTGGTTTCCCGTTCAGTGTGTAATGGTGATATTGATTCCCTCTTCCCATGTGTATAACCTTACATTTATCATTGTTAAACCTCATCTGCCACCTTTCAGCCCAAGTTTCCAACTTATCCAGATCCATCTGTAGCAGAATACTATCTTCTCTTGTATTAACTGCTTTACATAGTTTTGTATCATCTGCAAATATCGATATTTTACTGTGTAAACCTTCTACCAGATCATTAATGAATATGTTGAAGAGAACAGGTCCCAATACTGACCCCTGCGGTACCCCACTGGTCACAGCGACCCAGTTAGAGACTATACCATTTATAACCACCCTCTGCTTTCTATCACTAAGCCAGTTACTAACCCATTTACACACATTTTCCCCCAGACCAAGCATTCTCATTTTGTGTACCAACCTCTTGTGCGGCACGGTATCAAACGCTTTGGAAAAAATCGAGATATACCACGTCCAATGACTCACCGTGGTCCAGTCTATAGCTTACCTCTTCATAAAAACTGATTAGATTGGTTTGACAGGAGCGATTTCTCATAAACCCATGCTGATATGGAGTTAAACAGTTATTCTCATTGAGATAATCCAGAATAACATCCCTCAGAAACCCTTCAAATATTTTACCAACAATAGAGGTTAGACTTACTGGCCTATAATTTCCAGGTTCACTTTTAGAGCCCTTTTTGAATATTGGCACCACATTTGCTATGCGCCAGTCCTGCGGAACAGACCCTGTCGCCATAGAGTCACTAAAAATAAGAAATAATGGTTTATCTATTACATTACTTAGTTCTCTTAGTACTCGTGGGTGTATGCCATCCGGACCCGGAGATTTATCTATTTTAATCTTATTTAGCCGGTTTCGCACCTCTTCTTGGGTTAGATTGGTGACCCTTAATATAGGGTTTTCATTGTTTCTTGGGATTTCACCTAGCATTTCATTTTCCACCGTGAATACCGTGGAGAAGAAGGTGTTTAATATGTTAGCTTTTTCCTCGTCATCTACAACCATTCTTTCCTCACTATTTTTTAAGGGGCCTACATTTTCAGTTTTTATTCTTTTACTATTGATATAGTTGAAGAACAGTTTGGGATTAGTTTTACTCTCCTTAGCAATGTGCTTCTCTGTTTCCTTTTTGGCAGCTTTAATTAGTTTTTTAGATAAAGTATTTTTCTCCCTATAGTTTTTTAGAGCTTCAATGGTGCCATCCTGCTTTAGTAGTGCAAATGCTTTCTTTTTACTGTTAATTGCCTGTCTTACTTCTTTGTTTAGCCACATTGGGTTTTTCCTATTTCTAGTCCTTTTATTCCCACAAGGTATAAACCGCTTACACTGCCTATTTAGGATGTTCTTAAACATTTCCCATTTATTATCTGTATTCTCATTTCTGAGGATATTGTCCCAGTCTACCAGATTAAGGGCATCTCTAAGCTGTTCAAACTTTGCCTTCCTAAAGTTCAATGTTTTTGTGACTCCCTGACAAGTCCCCCTAGTGAAAGACAGGTGAAACTGCACAATATTGTGGTCGCTATTTCCTAAATGCCCAACCACCTGCAGATTTGTTATTCTGTCAGGTCTATTAGATAGTATTAGGTCTAAAAGTGCTGCTCCTCTGGTTGGATTCTGCACCAATTGTGAAAGATAATTTTTCTTGGTTATTAGCAGAAATCTGTTGCCTTTATGGGTTTCACAGGTTTCTGTTTCCCAGTTAATATCCGGGTAGTTAAAGTCCCCCATAACCGGGACCTCATTATGGGTTGCAGCTTCATCTATCTGCTTTAGAAGTAGACTTTCCATGCTTTCTGTTATATTTGGGGGTTTGTAACAGACCCCAATGAGAATTTTGTTACCATTTTTCCCTCCATGAATTTCAACCCATATGGACTCGACATCCTCATTCCCTTCGCTAATATCCTCCCTTAAAGTGGACTTTAGACAAGACTTTACATAGAGACAAACCCCTCCTCCTCTCCGATTTTTACGATCCTTTCTAAACAGACTGTAACCCTGTAAGTTAACTGCCCAGTCATAGCTTTCATCTAACCATGTCTCGGTTATTCCCACTATGTCAAAGTTACCTGTAGATATTTCTGCTTCTAGTTCTTCCATCTTGTTTGTCAGGCTTCTGGCGTTTGCGAGCATGCAGTTTAGAGGATTTTGTTTTGTTCCAATCTCCTCACTGTGGATTGTTTTAGAAATGTTCTTACCTCCCTTCTGAGTATGTTTTCCTGGGTCGTCTTTGTTCGAGTCTAATGTTTTTCTTCCCGTCCCCTCTTCTTCTAGTTTAACGCCCTCCTGATGAGTGTAGCGAGTCTTCTGGCGAATGTGTGTTTCCCAGGTTTGTTGAGGTGTAGTCCGTCTCTGGCGAGGAGTCCATCATACCAGTAATTCACACCGTGGTCCAGGAATCCAAATCCTTGTTGTCTGCACCATCGTCTTAGCCAGTTGTTTGCATCAAGGATCCTGTTCCATCTCCTGGTGCCATGCCCGTCTACTGGAAGGATAGAAGAAAAAACTACCTGTGCATCCAGTTCCTTTACTTTCTTCCCCAACTCTTCAAAGTCCTTGCAGATTGTCGGTAGGTCCTTCCTTGCCGTGTCATTGGTGCCAACATGTATCAGAAGAAATGGGTGGACGTCCTTGGAGCTGAAGAGCTTTGGTATCCTATCGGTCACATCCTTGATCATCGCACCTGGAAGGCAGCATACTTCTCTTGCAGTTATGTCGGGTCTGCAGATGGCTGCTTCGGTGCCTCTCAGTAGTGAGTCTCCCACCACCACCACTCTTCGTTGCTTCTTGGCTGTACTTTTTGCTGTCACTTGTTGCTGTGTGCCCTTTTCTTTTTTGCTTGCTGGTATTGCTTCATTCTTAGGTGTGCCATCTTCATCCTCTATTCGTTTTTCTTTTCTCACCCATCACTTCGTTGCTGTGGTCATCGCTTATTGATTTTGTCCGTGGTTATTCTCTCCTGGTTTCTATGCGGACCGCTGGTTAGTTTACCGGCGCGTGCGCATTGGAACTGTGTGGGCAGAGATGTCTGCCCACATGTAGCGTCTATTTCCCTCTGCGCAGGCGCGGGCGGTCCTATACGTCTCCAACGTCTTCACTAGAGTTGAGCGACCTTGACCTTTTTAGAGTCGAGCCGGGTTTCGCGAAACCCGACTATCTCAAAAGTCGGGTCGAGTGAAATCGGCCGATTATGACGTAAAGTCGGGATCGACCGAAACACGAAACCCAATGCAAGTCAATGGGGCAGCATAGTCGGCAGTGAGTGGGGACCAGGAAAACACCTAGAGTGCCCATTTTAATGTCAAAACCATCCATTCTTCTTAATGAAGCTTGTCAAGCGTAATTTACCTTATAATAATTGGAAGGCATTTGAAATTGGGGTTCATTTGGCTAAAGTTGTGGTGGGTAGGGCTGGTTCAAGTAATTAGTGGGCCCAGGAAATCTGGACCATGTCACGGCAGTGGAGCAGGGAGAGGTAAGTATTTCAACTTTGCAAGTGCTGTGAACCTGAGCAAGCAGGGGGGGCCCACTCGTTGGCATTGGCACTGGCACAGGGCCCCTCAAAGTACAGCGGTGTGTTTGCACGGCGGGGGCACCTCCCACCGGCAGCAACACTTTTGCGTACTATGAGAGGCCCTGTGCCAGTGACGTCGCCAACTAGTATTCCTCCCCCCACCTGATGAAGGAACCTGCACTTTCATCTGCACCTTCCTGTTTGTCCCCGTGTAAGGTGGTATGGTATGCGGGAAGGGGGACCTGACTTTCAGCAGGGTCACAATCTTGCAGTGTAGCGTGCACGGGAAATGTTGCGTTATGGGTCAATGTACCAGCAGACTCATCTATCACTGGCTGGGCAATGGGCAGGATGAGGAGGAAACACAGATATAGGCCCAAAGAATAAAGTGGGCTAAATGCAGTTCAAAATTGGTAACACAGGACTAATCAGGGGGCATTGCAGTGGAGGACAACTGGAATGAGAGGCTGACACAGAGAGTAGGCCCAAATCAGTAAGTAGTCGAAATACAGTTCAAAATTGGCAACAGTAGTAAACAGGCGGCACAGCTTTGTTCAGTGGAGGAGAACAGCAAGGAGTGGCAGACACCGATAGTAGGCCCCAACCCAACTAGTAGGCCAAATGCAGTCTAACATTAACAACTACTTAACGAGCGCCTGAAAACGGAATTTCAGGACAGGAAACCAGCAGAACAGCAAGGAGTGGCAGACACCGATAGTAGGCCCCAAACCAACTAGTACGCCAAATGCAGTTGTTCCGTTTAACCACAATTTAATGAGAGCCTGAAGATAGAAGTTCAGGAAAGGCAACCTGGAGAACACCTTGGAGTGGAACACACCATCTCTCTACACCCCATACCCAATTTGTAGGCCTAATGCAGCGTAGTTTCCAACAACTACTAAACGAGAGCATGATGATCGAAGCATTGGCGAGGAAACCTGGGGAACACCTTGGAGTGGAACACACCATCTCTCTACAGTGGAACACACCATCTCTCTACACCCCATACCCAATTTGCAGGCCTAATGCAGCGTAGTTTCCAACAACTACTAAACGAGAGCCGGAAGATCGAAGCTCAGGAAAGGCAACCTGGGGAACACCTTGGAGTGGAACACACCATCTCTCTACACCCCATACCCAATTTCTGGCCTAATGCAGCGTAGTTTCCAACAACTACTAAACGAGAGCATGATGATCGAAGCATTGGCGAGGAAACCTGGGGAACACCTTGGAGTGGAACACACCATCTCTCTACACCCCATACCCAATTTGTAGGCCTAATGCAGCGTAGTTTCCAACAAGTACTAAACGAGAGCATGATGATCGAAGCATTGGCGAGGAAACCTGGGGAACACCTTGGAGTGGAACACACCATCTCTCTACAGTGGAACACACCATCTCTCTACACCCCATACCCAATTTGTAGGCCTAATGCAGCGTAGTTTCCAACAACTACTAAACGAGAGCCGGAAGATCGAAGCTCAGGAAAGGCAACCTGGAGAACACCTTGGAGTGGAACACACCATCTCTCTACACCCCATACCCAATTTGTAGGCCTAATGCAGTGTAGTTTCCAACAACTACTAAACGAGAGCCGGAAGATCGAAGCTCAGGAAAGGCAACCTGGAGAACACCTTGGAGTGGAACACACCATCTCTCTACACCCCATACCCAATTTGTAGGCCCAATGCAGCGTAGTTTCCAACAACTACTAAACGAGAGCATGATGATCGAAGCATTGGCGAGGAAACCTGGGGAACACCTTGGAGTGGAACACACCATCTCTCTACACCCCATACCCAATTTGTAGGCCTAATGCAGCGTAGTTTCCAACAACTACTAAACGAGAGCATGATGATCGAAGCATTGGCGAGGAAACCTGGGGAACACCTTGGAGTGGAACACACCATCTCTCTACAGTGGAACACACCATCTCTCTACACCCCATACCCAATTTGTAGGCCTAATGCAGCGTAGTTTCCAACAACTACTAAACGAGAGCCGGAAGATCGAAGCTCAGGAAAGGCAACCTGGAGAACACCTTGGAGTGGAACACACCATCTCTCTACACCCCATACCCAATTTGTAGGCCTAATGCAGCGTAGTTTCCAACAACTACTAAACGAGAGCCGGAAGATCGAAGCTCAGGAAAGGCAACCTGGGGAACACCTTGGAGTGTAACAAACCCTCTCTCTACACCACGGAAGGGCTGATTCTTAGGAAGGAAGGCTGTCGGAAAGAAGCAGGGCGCGTCCGAGGGTGATTATATTCTTATTAGGTATATACTCACCCTCGGACGCGCCCTGCTTCTTTATTTGTAATGAATGTTTATTTGCAATGTGGTTTTGACTTACTCTATTTTTTTGGTAAATAATGATTTTATTATTTTCATTGTTTTGCATCTTCTTGGCAATAATATAAAGCAGACGCGACAGGACAACACTCGGTGGATGCCATATCTGTGTTTAAAATTGAAAAAACCTTTCAGTTAACTACTTGCAGGAGAAAGTTATTGTAGCTGGTGGCCATTTTTAGTACTGTACCAGATTTTTGTTGTATGTGTTTGTTTTTAATGTTAAAATGTCTGCATTTGATATCTCTCCAGTATTTTCTTTTTTTATAAGCAAAATACTTATTTTTATATTTTCTGATGTTGGTTCCAGGGGTACACAGGCAGCAGTGGTGTGGTCAGTGGAGGCCTAGTGGAAGGAGTGACCGCAGACAGGCATCGAAGGCCTAAAATAATAACACATGGCTGTAGGCAATTTTAAATTGGTTCCAGGGGTACACGGGCAGCAGTGGTGTGGTCAGTGGAGGCCTAGTGGAAGGAGTGACCGCAGACAGGCATCGAAGGCCTAAAATAATAACACATGGCTGTAGGCAATTTTAAATTGGTTCCAGGGGTACACGGGCAGCAGTGGTGTGGTCAGTGGAGGCCTAGTGGAAGGAGTGACCGCAGACAGGCATCGAAGGCCTAAAATAATAACACATGGCTGTAGGCAATTTTAAATTGGTTCCAGGGGTACACGGGCAGCAGTGGTGTGGTCAGTGGAGGCCTAGTGGAAGGAGTGACCGCAGACAGGCATCGAAGGCCTAAAATAATAACACATGGCTGTAGGCAATTTTAAATTGGTTCCAGGGGTACACGGGCAGCAGTGGTGTGGTCAGTGGAGGCCTAGTGGAAGGAGTGACCGCAGACAGGCATCGAAGGCCTAAAATAATAACACATGGCTGTAGGCAATTTTAAATTGGTTACAGGGGTACACGGGCAGCAGTGGTGTGGTCAGTGGAGGCCTAGTGGAAGGAGTGACCACAGACAGGCATCGAAGGCCTAACATAACAAAAATGTCAATACAATGGTATTGTCAGTGGCAGGCATTGAAGGATGTCAGCGCATAGACTAAACATTGGTGGAGCTGTGAGATAATTTTGCAAGTGGTAGAGCACTGTTTGAGCTGGGGTGGGGGGAAACTGTCTTGTGGCCGGCGGTACAGGCCCAGGGCCCCTCATATTACAACGGTGTGTCTGACGTTGGGTGCGCACCACCACCGCCAGAGACACTTTATTGTACTAGGAGGGACCCAGTGGCAGTGCCGTCGACCAAAAGCGGGCACACCCACCTCTTCAGACAAACTGCACTCTCACGGGTGCTGTCGCCAAGTGTCGATACCACGGCCCCGTGTGGGGAGTTTGGCCATTTAGTGAGGTGTAAACATGTCGTATGCTGGACAATCAGGTGCAGAAAATTACGAGATTGGAAAAGGCATTCAGAATAGTCCACAGGCAAGACCTTTTCATAGGAAAGCTAGGTGTCAGCCGGGCAAGGTGGGGCAAAAGATTTCGAAATCCAGTTGTGGTTCATTTTAACCCCTTCATGACCCAGCCTATTTTGACCTTAAAGACCTTGCCGTTTTTTGCAATTCTGACCAGTGTCCCTTTATGAGGTAATAACTCAGGAACGCTTCAACGGATCCTAGCGGTTCTGAGATTAGTAGTGTATAATAGCCATGATCCGTCAAACTCAATCTGACAGGTGCCCCGCCCCTATCAAAGTGTATCAAAATGTGTAACCCCTCCCCTCCCCTTGTCTGACGGCTGGTATCCAGCTGTCCCTCCTTGTTTGATTTCCCCTTTTGATATAGTTTAATATAGTTTAATTTGTTGTAGTTTTGATATTATTCCCGTATTTTGTGGAATAACACATGTTTATAATTATAGCCTAGTCGTGTATTTATTTTACACGTGGTTTATAACACCTTTCTCATTTGTTTTATAATAGATTTTATACGTAGCCCCGAGTTTGATTCTGTAAGCTTTTGTTTTATTCACAGTGTATTCATATAGTGGAGAACTTAAAGCTGTTTATATGTGTCTCTACTGAACACTATGGTGAACATTAACTAAATGTTTATTTTCACAAACAGAGAATTTGCTGTGGGTATTTGCAGTGTATTCATATAGTGGAGAACTTAAAGCTGTCTATTTGTTTTTGTAAATGGTGAACACTAACTAAATGGTGAACATTACCTAAATGTTTAGGTTAACTGCGGTTCAGAGGTTTATAACACCTAGGTCAATTGTTGTTGTATTTGCGTACCCAATAAATGTTTATTTTCACAAGCAGAAGAGGCAGCTTTTCTGTTTGTACATGTATTGTACCTGAAGGTTATTGCGGGTCATGTGCCCAGGCATTGGTTTTTTATAACGCCGAATGTTTGATATTTGCTTTCTCTTTTTTGTGTCCCGAAGATGGCATCTGAGAAGTTATTTAGCTGTTATCTGTGGGGCATTGTAAGCTGTGTTTATTCACAGTGTAGCAGATTTTCTCCTTGTGGCTGCCTTATATACACAAACAGAAGAGTTACTGGACAACTTATTTCTGATATATATATATAATATGCACCAATGTTACAACACAAGCTATAATATGACCCAATGTTACAACACAAGTAAGAAGCGGCGTGTTTTATACGAATAAAAACCAAAGACACGATATTGTAAAAATGTAAAAAAAAATTATTTCTCACAATAAAACAGCATCTCAAAGACATTTCAACACTATAAAAAATTCTTACAGAATATAAAAAGTAAAAAACATTAAATAGTACAATGAACAATTACACTTCTTACAAAATAATTAATATAGCGTTACAAGGCGTGTACAGCATTTATCCAGTACATTCTTTACATCGTGAGCCACATGGTTTGTAGCATCGGTAGAGACCTTTTTTTAGGTAGCAAAGTTCCGCGTGTGGTACCTAATGACGGGGAATGTAAAGATTGAATTGTACGGGGGGCCGCCGCTAACTTCAGCGGAGTAGATACAGAGCGTGTCTCACTGTTGGTAATTTTTAATTCATCTAAAAGCTTCCTAGTAGCGGGGTTACCCACAACTGTAGACGGCATATTTAGCTCGGCCATAGCCTGCATAAATGAATCCCAACCCGGCGGTAAATTTCTACTGTTCAGAGCATGGCTCTGCGTTGTACTACGTACCAAATCCAGTAAGTTAGACCCTGGTATTACGGATCCTTTGAAAATAAATTCAGCATTATTATTCCATGCTGTGACATTTTTATTCTGCAGCAGCCTGTTTAGTAAAAATTCAGCATTCTTTTTATATCTTTGGTTTATATGTCCGACAATTTCAGCGATCTCATGATTTTTATCAGAGTCGGTATTTGGCAATTGCTGCTGACCAGGATCAGGAGGGCTAACGAGATTTAAAGCCGTTACTTCTTTTGAGCTGTGCCTCGTATGTACCAAGTAGCGTTGTAGCACAGCGCTATACATTTTAATTTTCACATCATCGGGAATGTCACGACTCTGTAAAATGTCGCTAATCTCACCATCAAGGCGCCGAATAACACTGTCGCGTATGTTATCTGTAGTACCGGGTCTTAGTTTGTCTAGCTCCTGTTTGGGGACTAGATACATTTTCGCTGCATGCTCCATTATCTTCCGGCGATCAGGCTTGTTATTATTGGGATTGCAAAAGCTAAAAGAGGACCGATAAACCCGCCGGCCTGTTTTAGTAGTCGCTTCTTTTTCTTTATGGGCTGAGATCTGTCGCTCAGTGTTCTTATAGCTTTACGCCACTTCTTTAATATACCTTTTTGGCGCTCTTTCAGCGGAATCCTGCCTTTTAAGATATTTAAAGCAATCTCGCCTATGGCTGTAATTAAATCATTGCTTGCATCGCGCAAAATAGACTTTCTGACAGCGGGGGTTGCTTTCACTAGGGTTTTTAAGAGAGCCCAGTTACGCCGGAGCCTCTCAGACATCTTTACATCACAACGCCCACAGCGTAGAATTCAATCTGACAGGTGCCCCGCCCCTATCAAAGTGTATCAAAATGTGTAACCCCTCCCCTCCCCTTGTCTGACGGCTGGTATCCAGCTGTCCCTCCTTGTTTGATTTCCCCTTTTGATATAGTTTAATATAGTTTAATTTGTTGTAGTTTTGATATTATTCCCGTATTTTGTGGAATAACACATGTTTATAATTATAGCCTAGTCGTGTATTTATTTTACACGTGGTTTATAACACCTTTCTCATTTGTTTTATAATAGATTTTATACGTAGCCCCGAGTTTGATTCTGTAAGCTTTTGTTTTATTCACAGTGTATTCATATAGTGGAGAACTTAAAGCTGTTTATATGTGTCTCTACTGAACACTATGGTGAACATTAACTAAATGTTTATTTTCACAAACAGAGAATCTGCTGTGGGTATTTGCAGTGTATTCATATAGTGGAGAACTTAAAGCTGTCTATTTGTTTTTGTAAATGGTGAACACTAACTAAATGGTGAACATTACCTAAATGTTTAGGTTAACTGCGGTTCAGAGGTTTATAACACCTAGGTCAATTGTTGTTGTATTTGCGTACCCAATAAATGTTTATTTTCACAAGCAGAAGAGGCAGCTTTTCTGTTTGTACATGTATTGTACCTGAAGGTTATTGCGGGTCATGTGCCCAGGCATTGGTTTTTTATAACGCCGAATGTTTGATATTTGCTTTCTCTTTTTTGTGTCCCGAAGATGGCATCTGAGAAGTTATTTAGCTGTTATCTGTGGGGCATTGTAAGCTGTGTTTATTCACAGTGTAGCAGATTTTCTCCTTGTGGCTGCCTTATATACACAAACAGAAGAGTTACTGGACAACTTATTTCTGATATATATATATAATATGCACCAATGTTACAACACAAGCTATAATATGACCCAATGTTACAACACAAGTAAGAAGCGGCGTGTTTTATACGAATAAAAACCAAAGACACGATATTGTAAAAAATTTAAAAAGATTTATTTCTCACAATAAAACAACAGCTCAAATTTTAAGTTAGCTAACAGCATGATGCTGGCAAATGCATCTTTGCGGTATCTGATAACGACACGATGAACAAAGGACTGCGCCTGAAAATCTTGATGTCACAAAATCTGATACGGTGCGATCATTATTCTGCATGTCAGACGTAAAATTTTGTAAAATCTTCTTAAATGGAAAGCCTCGCGCTAAATGGTATAATACATATATGCAATAATGACCGCATACACGGCTATACAAATCTTGAATTTGTGCGCTCTGATAACAATAAGAATAACAATTCTTGTTCAGGAATGTCACAAAAGCGCGTGGAAAGATAATATTATCCGCACGGAAGCCGTAACTGTCAAAAAATATGCCCGTCTTATCGTCGCAGAGTACGATTAATATCCAGTGGCGACCAGCTTGATTCGCCGGGTCTGTATTCACAATATATGCCGCGGGTCTCTGAGTCACTCTTTCTTCCGGAAGCAAATCACACGGAAACACACCGGCGAATATGCGGTCTGTATAATTATCGGACCGCGCTACAACTGTAAGCTGCAGACTGTCCATCGTTGCTTAATTAAAATCGTACAAGATCTCTCGCCTGTTATTAATTTCCAGAATGGTGTGGTTGACTGCAAAGACAATCATATTTATCGTGTGGGGTGTCGCTATCGCAAAGCGGACTTCAGCACGCAGATTACCTGTTTTAATGAGCGAGAAATGGCCTCCAGGCTCTTGATCAGGCGATAAATCAAAAGCAAATAGCGTGAAGCCAGCCATAAATTCTTCACGATCTATCGCCATGGCACAATCAGCCTTTTGCTTGCCCGATATATGGGCAAGCGCCATATATTCTCTGATGGCTAAATCAGCATTAAAATTAGGATTATAAGGCCTCGCGGGTATCTGCTGACCATCCAGATATAATGCCGCGTGGTTGACGTGGTAGTGGTGAAAGTCCAACGGGTTTTTTGTATAAGAACCGCTGAAGCCCTCATTATCTACAAACCCCAATATAACAGTTTTTGGTATCTGTCCTAGGAAGAGGTTCTCGTGGTTCGTGATCCGTGTCCCTGCGGCGATGCTGTACACTTTCAGGCATGTTCGGTCAACAGCGTACTTGGCTGTAGCGGCTAGGAGGGCCTGGCTGTGGCCGATTCGGACAGCCGGTGATACCTGCACTCTTTTCACATAGAGAGCCGCCTGCGAGATTTGTACCTTCAGCGGCTCGGCTTCTGCGGACATGAGGCACAAAGTATCCTTATTTCTTGACAGCTTAACCTTAAGGTCAAGGCCGTTCAATATTAACTTTGGCTGGTTAAATATATCCCCAAAAATGGGTCCCAAAAGGTCGATGGGTTTTGAGCGAGAGGCGGCACTGGCTCTTTTGATAAATCCCGCATTTGCACCATCCAGGCGCCTGTCATTATGATGCCCCGCAGTGTCTTTATAGAACAAACCGGCTGTAAATTGTGATGCCAGCGTCTGTGAACTGTAATTTAAAAGGGTCTCTATGTACGCTCTATAGCTGTAGAGATTGTCCGATTGTGAGATAAGTCGGTCTCCCAGAGTAATATCGACCTGGTTAAAAAGAGTGGCTAGAGGGTAGTTTATGAGCGCCACACGCGCACCATCGGCGATGGCCGTATTATCCTGCTTCACGATGCGACAGCTTATGTACAGCAGCGTGTTGTTCAGATCATAATAATAATCACCGCTACCAGATATGTAAAACTCCAACGGTCCATTGTCTGACAGAGCAGCAACCGGCTGTACTTCTACAAATAGAGATTTCTCGATACTTGTTTGAGTTGGTGGTACGGCAAAAATATCCAGTTCAGATTTTGCGCACTCTACAGAAGCGTCATGCAGGAAAGCCATGGTAACTGATTAGAAGATGTCGTCCGCAGAGCGTCTTACTCGTTTCTGACGGGGCCGTCTCTTGGATGTAGTTCTATTCATGAGCATCGGCGGTAAAGGAGGGCAAACGCGCCGCTTTCTTTTTTTGGCTTTTTTAGCGACATAGATTATCCCAGATCCGTCTTGCTGGGTTGGTGTATTTATCCTTTTCATAAGGGCCGTCGATGCTGATGTCACGGCATCTGCAGCGATGTTCCGGGCAGCCGTCCGAACGTGTGGTTTTACTAATTCTAAGCCTTTTCTGAAAAGCGGCACGGCGCGACGAAATAAGCCTTTAAATAGTCCTGCCAGTCCAGAGCCATACATGTACTCGCTCCCGCGGAACCCCTCTAGTCCGTCCCCCGACTGGGCAGTATAGTAGCGGGCATAAACAGCAGGATCTCCATACACCCTTTGAGACAACATTTTATCGTGTCAATGCTGGCGAGGTCTAAAATGTAATCGCACTATACACTTGCCGTATCTGAATTTAACCGGCGTGCCCTGGTCCGACATGACTGTAATGTTTATGGAGTCAAAGTGTTGGTTGCACAGCGGTATGTAATCGGGCCGTGAGTAGCGCACCGTGACAATATCATTATCATCGCCGCTAACTTCTACGGTTCGTAGCAGTTGAATGTAACTGTCACCTACAAGTTGATGTTGAATTATATCAGTGTATACAAAAAGCGAATAAAAACCAGCCTTTGAATCGGGGTAAAAGCGGCGATTCCACGGCATTAAAGCAACGGGGGAGTCATCGACGGTCTGCAGTCCGAAAATAAATTTTAGCTTAGTACCCAGAGCAAACTGTATAGGGGATGGGTCGGTCAGGATCACCTCGCGGCGTAGTTCATCATACCGTATTCTGTAGGCAGGCGTAGATAAATACAGCGCTTCTATTCGGGCATTGACCGTGCCAACTAGCTTAGGAATGGACGAGTAAAATCCTGATTTTATGTGATACTGTACTAACGGTTCGCCGTGTTTAGCCGCGTAGAAGCTCCCTTCAAAAGCATCAAACGTGTTCCACGTATGGGGGTACTGTATTTCCGTTAACGCCACCTCATAATCTGCCGAAAGATGAACGGCCCGCGCTAACTTGGTATTGTACTCAGATATTGTGTTTTCAGGGTAGATTTTAATTGACGAATTACTGGGTAATGTCACGAAAAATGAGCCCGCTTCCATGGTTATATATCTGTCAACTCCGAGGCCGGGATCCAACTATTGAATTTTTCGGGGTAGCCCAGCCATTTGACAAAGCAGTGACTCACACCCCTGACACGTTTTTTTCTCAAAATTTTTTCTACTCTGTAGACACGATCCTCATCCATAGGTATTTTTTGCAGCTCTTCCTTATAAAATGACCCCTCTACAGGCTCCCCGGCTAAATCACTGATTTTATAAAGGGGTTTATGAAATTTATTGGAGACGGCGGTAATTAAAAAAATCTCTTCGCTGTATGTCTTCTCATAGCCCTTACAGAAGGGCGATTTATAGCGCGATATTCTCACATGAGAGCCAACCGTTAAAGACAGTTTAATCGGTTTATTAGTAATAGTAGAACTGTAAATATTGCGCCAGATTTGCATCACGTTTCTCTCTGACACAGACGCGGGACTACAGCGGATCGTTGAGTGGTACGTATGGTTGTAGCTATGTAGTAAATCCGGTAAAATATCAATATACCTAAAGGTATTATGATGCGTAAGATAGCGCCACATACGGGTTTTTAATGTGCGATTAAATCGCTCGACCATAGCGGCTTTTACATCATTGTTTGTAAAAAAGTGATGAATATTGTGCGTATTACATAGTTGCTTGAGTGATGAATTTATAAATTCTTTGCCGCGATCCGTCTGCAGTTTCTTCGGTATGCGCTTATCATTTTGAAATATTAATTCGAACGATCTGGCGACACTAGCGCCTGTCTTGTTTGTCAAGGCCACGCACCATGCGTATCTCGATAGAACATCAATCACCGTCAGGATGTATTTGACATTATCATTTTCCCTTGAATAGTCAATTAAACTTACGAGATCCGCCTGCCACTGCGCATCAATGGCCGAGACGTAAATTTTATTTGTCAAAAAGCGTTTTCTAGCATCAAGAGCCTGGAGGCCATTTCTCGCTCATTAAAACAGGTAATCTGCGTGCTGAAGTCCGCTTTGCGATAGCGACACCCCACACGATAAATATGATTGTCTTTGCAGTCAACCACACCATTCTGGAAATTAATAACAGGCGAGAGATCTTGTACGATTTTAATTAAGCAACGATGGACAGTCTGCAGCTTACAGTTGTAGCGCGGTCCGATAATTATACAGACCGCATATTCGCCGGTGTGTTTCCGTGTGATTTGCTTCCGGAAGAAAGAGTGACTCAGAGACCCGCGGCATATATTGTGAATACAGACCCGGCGAATCAAGCTGGTCGCCACTGGATATTAATCGTACTCTGCGACGATAAGACGGGCATATTTTTTGACAGTTACGGCTTCCGTGCGGATAATATTATCTTTCCACGCGCTTTTGTGACATTCCTGAACAAGAATTGTTATTCTTATTGTTATCAGAGCGCACAAATTCAAGATTTGTATAGCCGTGTATGCGGTCATTATTGCATATATGTATTATACCATTTAGCGCGAGGCTTTCCATTTAAGAAGATTTTACAAAATTTTACGTCTGACATGCAGAATAATGATCGCACCGTATCAGATTTTGTGACATCAAGATTTTCAGGCGCAGTCCTTTGTTCATCGTGTCGTTATCAGATACCGCAAAGATGCATTTGCCAGCATCATGCTGTTAGCTAACTTAAAATTTGAGCTGTTGTTTTATTGTGAGAAATAAATCTTTTTAAATTTTTTACAATATCGTGTCTTTGGTTTTTATTCGTATAAAACACGCCGCTTCTTACTTGTGTTGTAACATTGGGTCATATTATAGCTTGTGTTGTAACATTGGTGCATATTATATATATATATCAGAAATAAGTTGTCCAGTAACTCTTCTGTTTGTGTATATAAGGCAGCCACAAGGAGAAAATCTGCTACACTGTGAATAAACACAGCTTACAATGCCCCACAGATAACAGCTAAATAACTTCTCAGATGCCATCTTCGGGACACAAAAAAGAGAAAGCAAATATCAAACATTCGGCGTTATAAAAAACCAATGCCTGGGCACATGACCCGCAATAACCTTCAGGTACAATACATGTACAAACAGAAAAGCTGCCTCTTCTGCTTGTGAAAATAAACATTTATTGGGTACGCAAATACAACAACAATTGACCTAGGTGTTATAAACCTCTGAACCGCAGTTAACCTAAACATTTAGGTAATGTTCACCATTTAGTTAGTGTTCACCATTTACAAAAACAAATAGACAGCTTTAAGTTCTCCACTATATGAATACACTGCAAATACCCACAGCAGATTCTCTGTTTGTGAAAATAAACATTTAGTTAATGTTCACCATAGTGTTCAGTAGAGACACATATAAACAGCTTTAAGTTCTCCACTATATGAATACACTGTGAATAAAACAAAAGCTTACAGAATCAAACTCGGGGCTACGTATAAAATCTATTATAAAACAAATGAGAAAGGTGTTATAAACCACGTGTAAAATAAATACACGACTAGGCTATAATTATAAACATGTGTTATTCCACAAAATACGGGAATAATATCAAAACTACAACAAATTAAACTATATTAAACTATATCAAAAGGGGAAATCAAACAAGGAGGGACAGCTGGATACCAGCCGTCAGACAAGGGGAGGGGAGGGGTTACACATTTTGATACACTTTGATAGGGGCGGGGCACCTGTCAGATTGAATTCTACGCTGTGGGCGTTGTGATGTAAAGATGTCTGAGAGGCTCCGGCGTAACTGGGCTCTCTTAAAAACCCTAGTGAAAGCAACCCCCGCTGTCAGAAAGTCTATTTTGCGCGATGCAAGCAATGATTTAATTACAGCCATAGGCGAGATTGCTTTAAATATCTTAAAAGGCAGGATTCCGCTGAAAGAGCGCCAAAAAGGTATATTAAAGAAGTGGCGTAAAGCTATAAGAACACTGAGCGACAGATCTCAGCCCATAAAGAAAAAGAAGCGACTACTAAAACAGGCCGGCGGGTTTATCGGTCCTCTTTTAGCTTTTGCAATCCCAATAATAACAAGCCTGATCGCCGGAAGATAATGGAGCATGCAGCGAAAATGTATCTAGTCCCCAAACAGGAGCTAGACAAACTAAGACCCGGTACTACAGATAACATACGCGACAGTGTTATTCGGCGCCTTGATGGTGAGATTAGCGACATTTTACAGAGTCGTGACATTCCCGATGATGTGAAAATTAAAATGTATAGCGCTGTGCTACAACGCTACTTGGTACATACGAGGCACAGCTCAAAAGAAGTAACGGCTTTAAATCTCGTTAGCCCTCCTGATCCTGGTCAGCAGCAATTGCCAAATACCGACTCTGATAAAAATCATGAGATCGCTGAAATTGTCGGACATATAAACCAAAGATATAAAAAGAATGCTGAATTTTTACTAAACAGGCTGCTGCAGAATAAAAATGTCACAGCATGGAATAATAATGCTGAATTTATTTTCAAAGGATCCGTAATACCAGGGTCTAACTTACTGGATTTGGTACGTAGTACAACGCAGAGCCATGCTCTGAACAGTAGAAATTTACCGCCGGGTTGGGATTCATTTATGCAGGCTATGGCCGAGCTAAATATGCCGTCTACAGTTGTGGGTAACCCCGCTACTAGGAAGCTTTTAGATGAATTAAAAATTACCAACAGTGAGACACGCTCTGTATCTACTCCGCTGAAGTTAGCGGCGGCCCCCCGTACAATTCAATCTTTACATTCCCCGTCATTAGGTACCACACGCGGAACTTTGCTACCTAAAAAAAGGTCTCTACCGATGCTACAAACCATGTGGCTCACGATGTAAAGAATGTACTGGATAAATGCTGTACACGCCTTGTAACGCTATATTAATTATTTTGTAAGAAGTGTAATTGTTCATTGTACTATTTAATGTTTTTTACTTTTTATATTCTGTAAGAATTTTTTATAGTGTTGAAATGTCTTTGAGATGCTGTTTTATTGTGAGAAATAATTTTTTTTTACATTTTTACAATATCGTGTCTTTGGTTTTTATTCGTATAAAACACGCCGCTTCTTACTTGTGTTGTAACATTGGGTCATATTATAGCTTGTGTTGTAACATTGGTGCATATTATATATATATATATATATATATATATATATATATATATATCAGAAATAAGTTGTCCAGTAACTCTTCTGTTTGTGTATATAAGGCAGCCACAAGGAGAAAATCTGCTACACTGTGAATAAACACAGCTTACAATGCCCCACAGATAACAGCTAAATAACTTCTCAGATGCCATCTTCGGGACACAAAAAAGAGAAAGCAAATATCAAACATTCGGCGTTATAAAAAACCAATGCCTGGGCACATGACCCGCAATAACCTTCAGGTACAATACATGTACAAACAGAAAAGCTGCCTCTTCTGCTTGTGAAAATAAACATTTATTGGGTACGCAAATACAACAACAATTGACCTAGGTGTTATAAACCTCTGAACCGCAGTTAACCTAAACATTTAGGTAATGTTCACCATTTAGTTAGTGTTCACCATTTACAAAAACAAATAGACAGCTTTAAGTTCTCCACTATATGAATACACTGCAAATACCCACAGCAGATTCTCTGTTTGTGAAAATAAACATTTAGTTAATGTTCACCATAGTGTTCAGTAGAGACACATATAAACAGCTTTAAGTTCTCCACTATATGAATACACTGTGAATAAAACAAAAGCTTACAGAATCAAACTCGGGGCTACGTATAAAATCTATTATAAAACAAATGAGAAAGGTGTTATAAACCACGTGTAAAATAAATACACGACTAGGCTATAATTATAAACATGTGTTATTCCACAAAATACGGGAATAATATCAAAACTACAACAAATTAAACTATATTAAACTATATCAAAAGGGGAAATCAAACAAGGAGGGACAGCTGGATACCAGCCGTCAGACAAGGGGAGGGGAGGGGTTACACATTTTGATACACTTTGATAGGGGCGGGGCACCTGTCAGATTGAGTTTGACGGATCATGGCTATTATACACTACTGAGATTGTTTTTTCGTGACATATTGGGCTTCATGTTAGTGGTTTATTTAGGTCAATAAATTCTGCATTTATTTGTGATAAAAACGGAAATTTGGCGAAAATTTTGAAAATTTCGCAATTTTCACATTTTGAATTTTTATTCTGTTAAACCAGAGAGATATGTGACACAAAATAGTTAATAAATAACATTTCCCACATGTTTACTTTACATACTTTACATCAGCACAATTTTGTAAACAAAATTTTTTTTTGTTAGGAAGTTATAAGGGTTAAAATTTGACCAGCGATTTGTCATTTTTACAACGAAATTTACAAAACCATTTTTTTTAGGGACCACCTCACATTTGAAGTCAGTTTGAGGGGTCTATATGGCTGAAAATACCCAAAAGTGACACCATTCTAAAAACTGCACCCCTCAAGGTACTCAAAACCACATTCAAGAAGTTTATTAACCCTTCAGGTGCTTCACAGCAGCAGAAGCAACATGGAAGGAAAAAATGAACATTTAACTTTTTAGTCACAAAAATTATCTTTTAGCAACAATTTTTTTATTTTCCCAATGGTAAAAGGAGAAACTGAACCACAAAAGTTGTTGTCCAATTTGTCCTGAGTACGCTGATACCTCATATGTGGGGGTAAACCACTGTTTGGGCGCACGGCAGGGCTTGGAAGGGAAGGAGCGCCATTTGACTTTTTGAATCAAAAATTGGCTCCACTCTTTAGCGGACACCATGTCCCGTTTGGAGAGCCCCCGTGTGCCTAAAAATTGGAGCTCCCCCACAAGTGACCCCATTTTGGAAACTAGACGCCCTAAGGAACTTATCTAGATGCATAGTGAGCACTTTGAACCCCCAGGTGCTTCACAAATTGATCCGTAAAAATGAAAAAGTACTTTTTTTTCACAAAAAAATTCTTTTAGCCTCAATTTTTTCATTTTCACATGGGCAACAGGATAAAATGGATCCTAAAATGTGTTGGGCAATTTCTCCTGAGTACACCAATACCTCACATGTGGGGGTAAACCACTGTTTGGGCACATGGTAAGGCTCGGAAGGGAAGGAGCGCCATTTGACTTTTTGAATGAAAAATTATTTCCATCGTTAGCGGACACCATGTCGCGTTTGGATAGCTCCTGTGTGCCTAAACATTGGCGCTCCCCCACAAGTGACCCCATTTTGGAAACTAGACCCCCCAAGGAACTTATTTAGATGCCTAGTGAGCACTTTAAACCCTCAGGTGCTTCACAAATTGATCTGTAAAAATGAAAAAGTACTTTTTTTTCACAAAAAAATTCTTTTCGCCTCAATTTTTTCATTTTCACATGGGCAGTAGGATAAAATGGATCATAAAATTTGTTGGGCAATTTCTCCCGAGTACGTCGATACCTCACATGTGGGGGTAAACCACTGTTTGGGCACTCGGCAGGGCTCGGAAGGGAAGGCGCGCCATTTGACTTTTTGAATGGAAAATTAGCTCCAATTGTTAGCGGACACCATGTCGTGTTTGGAGAGCCCCTGTGTGCCTAAACATTGGAGCTCCCCCACAAGTGACCCCATTTTGGAAACTAGACCCCCCAAGGAACTTATCTAGATGCATATTGAGCACTTGAAACCCCCAGGTGCTTCACAGAAGTTTATAACGCAGAGCCATGAAAATAAAAAATAATTTTTCTTTCCTCAAAAATGATTTTTTAGCCTGGAATTTCCTATTTTGCCAAGGATAATAGGAGAAATTGGACCCCAAATATTGTTGTCAAGTTTGTCCTGAGTACGCTGATACCCCATATGTGGGGATAAACCACTGTTTGGGCGCACGGCAGGGCTCGGAAGGGATGGCACGCCATTTGGCTTTTTAAATGGAAAATTAGCTCCAATCATTAGCGGACACCATATCACGTTTGGAGAGCCCCTGTGTGCCTAAACATTGGAGATCCCCCAGAAATGACACCATTTTGGAAACTAGACCCCCAAAGGAACTAATCTAGATGTGTGGTGAGGACTTTGAACCCCCAAGTGCTTCACAAAAGTTTATAACGCAGAGCCATGAAAATTAAAAAAAAAAAATATTTTCTCAAAAATGATCTTTTAGCCTGCAATTTTTTATTTTCCCAAGGGTAACAGGAGAAATTTGACCCCTAAAGTTGTTGTCCAGTTTCTCCTGAGTACGCTGATACCCCATATGTGGGGGTAAATCACTGTTTGGGCACATGCCGGGGCTCGGAAGTGAAGTAGTGACGTTTTGAAATGCAGACTTTGATGGACTGCTCTGTGGGCGTCACGTTGCGTTTGCAGAGCCCCTGATGTGGCTTAACAGTAGAAACCCCCCACAAGTGACCCCATTTTGGAAACTAGACCCCCAAAGGAACTTATCTAGATGTGTGGTGAGCACTTTGAACCCCCAAGTGCTTCATAGAAGTTTATAATGCAGAGCCGTGAAAATAATAAATACGTTTTCTTTCCTCAAAAATAATTATTTAGCCCAGAATTTTTTATTTTCCCAAGGGTTACAGAAGAAATTGGACCCCAAAAGTTGTTGTCCAGTTTCTCCTGAGTACGCTGATACCCCATATGTGGGGGTAAACCACTGTTTGGGCACATGCCGAGGCTTGGAAGTGAAGTAGTGACGTTTTGAAATGCAGACTTTGATGGAATGCTCTGTGGGCGTCACGTTGCGTTTGCAGAGCCCCTGATGTGCCTAAACAGTAGAAACCCCCCACAAGTGACCCCATTTTGGAAACTAGACCCCGAAAGGAACTTATCTAGATGTGTGGTGAGCACTTTGAACCCCCAAGCGCTTCATAGAAGTTTATAATGCAGAGCCGTGAAAATAATAAATACGTTTTCTTTCCTCAAAAATAATTATTTAGCCCAGAATTTTTTAATTTTCCCAAGGATAACAGGAGAAATTTGACCCCAATATTTGTTGTCCAGTTTCTCCTGAGTACGGTGATACCCCATATGTGGGGGTAAACCACTGTTTGGGCACACGTCGGGGCTCAGAAGGGAAGTAGTGACTTTTGAAATGCAGACTTTGATGGAATGGTCTGCGGGTGTCACGTTGCGTTTGCAGAGCCCCTGGTGTGCCTAAACAGTAGAAACCCCCACAAGTGACCCCATTTTAGAAACTAGACCCCCCAAGGAACTTATCTAGATATGTGGTGAGCACTTTGAATCCCCAAGTGCTTCACAGACGTTTACAACGCAGAGCCGTGAAAATAAAAAATCATTTTTCTTTCCTCAAAAATTATGTTTTAGCAAGCATTTTTTTAGATTCACAAGGGTAACAGGAGAAATTGGACCCCAGTAATTGTTGCGCAGTTTGTCCTGAGTATGCTGGTACCCCATATGTGGGGGTAAACCACTGTTTGGGCACACGTCAGGGCTCGGAAGTGAGGGAGCACCATTTGACTTTTTGAATACGAGATTGGCTGGAATCAATGGTGGCGCCATGTTGCGTTTGGAGACCCCTGATGTGCCTAAACAGTGGTAACCCCTCAATTCTACCTCCAACACTAACCCCAACACACCCCTAACCCTAATCCCAACTGTAGCCATAATCCTAATCACACCCCTAACCACAACCCTAATTCCAACCCTAACCCTAAGGCTATGTGCCCACGTTGCGGATTCGTGTGAGATATTTCCGCACCATTTTTGAAAAATCCGCGGGTAAAAGGCACTGCGTTTTACCTGCGGATTTTCCGCGGATTTCCAGTGTTTTTTGTGCGGATTTCACCTGCGGATTCCTATTGAGGAACAGGTGTAAAACGCTGCGGAATCCGCACAAAGAATTGACATGCTGCGGAAAATACAACGCAGCGTTTCCGCTCGGTATTTTCCGCACCATGGGCACAGCGGATTTGGTTTTTCATATGTTTACATGGTACTGTAAACCTGATGGAACACTGCTGCGAATCCGCAGCGGCCAATCCGCAGTGTGGGCACATAGCCTAATTCTAAAGGTATGTGCACACGCTGCGGAAAACGCTGCGGATCCGCAGCAGTTTCCCATGAGTTTACAGTTCAATGTAAACCTACGGGAAACAAAAATCGCTGTACACATGCTGCGGAAAAACTGCACGGAAACGCAGCGGTTTACATTTCGCAGCATGTCACTTCTTTGTGCGGATTCCGCAGCGGTTTTACAACTGCTCCAATAGAAAATCGCAGTTGTAAAACCGCAGTGAAATGCGCAGAAAAAAACGCGGTAAATCCGCAGCGGTTTAGCACTGCGGATTTATCAAATCCGCAGCGGAAAAATCCGCAGAGAACCAGAATACGTGTGCACATACCGAAACCCTAACCCTACCCCTAACCCTAACCCTACCCCTAACCCTAACCCTACCCCTAACCCTAGCCCTAACCCTAGCCCTAACCCTAACCCTAACCCTAACCCTACCCCTAACCCTACCCCTACCCCTAACCCTACCCCTACCCCTAACCCTACCCCTAACCCTACCCCTATTCTAACATTAGTGGAAAAAAAAAATTTCTTTATTTTTTTATTGTCCCTACCTATGGAGGTGACAAAGGGGGGGGGGGGGGTCATTTATTATTTTTTTTATTTTGATCACTGAGATATAATCTATCTCAGTGATCAAAATGCACTTTGGAACGAATCTGCCGGCCGGCAGATTCGGCGAGCGCACTGCGCATGCGCCCGCCATTTTGGAAGATGGCGGCGCCCAGGGAGAAGACGGACGGGACCCCGGCTGGATCGGTAAGTATGATGGGGTGGGGGGAGACCACGGGGGGGGGGATCGGAGCACGGGGGGGGGGAATCGGAGCGCGGGAGGGGAGGAACAGAGCACGGGGGGCGTGGAACGGAGCACGGGGGGGCTGGAATGGAGCACGGGGGGGTGGAACGGAGCACCGGGGGGGTGGATCGGAGTGCAGGGGGGGTGATTGGAGCACGGGGGGGTGATTGGAGCATGGGGGGAGCGGACAAGAGCACGGGGGGGAGCGGAGCACTGGACGGAGGGGAGCCGGAGCAGTGTACCGGCCAGATCGGGGGGCTGGGGGGGCGATCGGTGGGGTGGGGTGGGGGCACATTAGTATTTCCAGCCATGGCCGATGATATTTCAGCATCGGCCATGGCTGGATTGTAATATTTCACCAGTTATAATAGGTGAAATATTACAAATTGCTCTGATTGGCAGTTTCACTTTCAACAGCCAATCAGAGTGATCGTAGCCACGAGGGGGTGAAGCCACCCCCCCTGGGCTAAACTACCACTCCCCCTGTCCCTGCAGATCGGGTGAAATGGGAGTTAACCCTTTCACCGGATCTGCAGGGACGCGATCTTTCCATGACGCCGCATAGGCGTCATGGGTCGGATTGGCACCGACTTTCATGACGCCTACGTGGCGTCATGGGTCGGGAAGGGGTTAATGAAGGTTAGATCATCTACATTTTGGGTAGCCAGACGAGTCCTTTTTTCTGTTAGTATTGAACCTGCAGCACTGAATACTCTTTCTGATAGGACACTAGCTGCCGGGCAAGCAAGCTCCTGCAATGCATATTCTGCCAATTCTGGCCAGGTGTCTAATTTTGATGACCAGTAATCAAATGGGAATGACGGCTGAGGGAGAACATCGATAAGGGATGAAAAATAGTTTGTAACCATACTGGACAAATGTTGTCTCCTGTCACTTTGAATTGATGCTGCAGTACCTGTCCTGTCTGCGGTCATAGCAAAATCACTCCACAACCTGGTCAGAAAACCCCTCTGGCCAACGCCACTTCTGATTTCTGCCCCTCTAACTCCTCTGGTCTGCTGGCCCCTGCAGCTCGTGTGAGAACGATCACGGGCGCTGTGTGCAGGGAATGCCAGAAGCAAACGGTCAACAAGAGTTGATTGTTTGGTTGCTAATATTAGTTCCAAGTTCTCATGTGGCATTATATTTTGCAATTTGCCTTTATAGCGAGGATCAAGGAGGCAGGCCAACCAGTAATCGTCATCATTCATCATTTTAGTTATGCGTGTGTCCCTTTTGAGGATACGTAAGGCATAATCCGCCATGTGGGCCAAAGTTCCAGTTCTCAAATCTGCGGTTGTGCTTGGTTGAGGGGCAGTTTCAGGCAAATCCACGTCACTTGTGTCCCTCAAAAAACCAGAACCCGGCCTTGCCGCGCCACCAATTTCCAGTGGCCCCGGAAAAGCTTCCTCATTAAAAATATAATCATCCCCATCATGCTCCTCGTCCTCCTCCTCCTCTTCGCCCGCTACCTCGTCCTGTACACTGCCCTGGCCAGACAATGGCTGACTGTCATCAAGGCTTTCCTCTTCCTCAGCTGCAGACGCCTGATCCTTTATGTGCGTCAAACTTTGCATCAGCAGACGCATTAGGGGGATGCTCATGCTTATTATGGCGTTGTCTGCACTAACCAGCCGTGTGCATTCCTCAAAACACTGAAGGACTTGACACATGTCTTGAATCTTCGACCACTGCACACCTGACAACTCCATGTCTGCCATCCTACTGCCTGCCCGTGTATGTGTATCCTCCCACAAAAACATAACAGCCCGCCTCTGTTCACACAGTTTCTGAAGCATGTGCAGTGTTGAGTTCCACCTTGTTGCAACGTCTATGATTAGGCGATGCTGGGGAAGGTTCAAAGAACGCTGATAGGTCTGCATACGGCTGGAGTGTACGGGCGAACGGCGGATATGTGAGCAAAGTCCACGCACTTTGAGGAGCAGGTCGGATAACCCCGGATAACTTTTCAGGAAGCACTGCACCACCAGGTTTAAGGTGTGAGCCAGGCAAGGAATGTGTTTCAGTTGGGAAAGGGAGATGGCAGCCATGAAATTCCTTCCGTTATCACTCACTACCTTGCCTGCCTCAAGATCTACAGTGCCCAGCCACGACTGCGTTTCTTTCTGCAAGAACTCGGACAGAACTTCCGCGGTGTGTCTGTTGTCGCCCAAACACTTCATAGCCAATACAGCCTGCTGACGTTTGCCAGTAGCTGCCCCATAATGGGAGACCTGGTGTGCAACAGTGGCAGCTGCGGATGGAGTGGTTGTGCGACTGCGGTCTGTGGACGAGCTCTCGCTTCTGCAGGAGGACGAAGAGGAGGAGGAGGGGGTGCGAACGGCTACAGCCAATTGTTTCCTAGACCGTGGGCTAGGCAGAACTGTCCCAAACTTGCTGTCCCCTGTGGACCCTGCATCCACCACATTTACCCAGTGTGCCGCAGTGGCGTAGGAAGGGGGGTGCGGGGGGGGGCGGGCCGCCCCGGGCGGCACAATGCAGGGGCGGCACAATGCGGGGGGTGGGCCGGCGGTGGCTGAAGAAGAAGATGAGAGAGAGAGCGCTATACCATTTGCTGGTGGGGCGGCGGCAGCCATCTTACGGAGGCCGCGCGTGCGCAGATGATGGTAGTGCTTCCCGGGGCTTCAGGAAAATGGCCGCGGGATGCAGCTGGAGATCGCGGCGGCCATTTTCTTGAAGCCGTGTGCCCGTGTGTTCGCATCTTATTATTACCCGCCGGCCCTAACTTTCACTTTAACTTTCACTTTCACATCTCCTGAGGCGGCTGCCACTGCAGCGATTCCAGGAAGGCTAACGCTGGGGATCTCTGACTGGCTGCACAGCAGCAGCAGCTACAGTAACAGATCACATCACATCGGATTCGAATCGGATCAGAAGATTCATTCAGTCAGATCATCAGAGGCAGACTCGCTGCGCTGGGGTCCTGGGGATCTCTCCATGCACAGCAGCAGCAGGCAGCTACAGATCACATCAGATTCGGATCAGATTCATTCAGAGCAGCAGACTCTCAGGCATGCTGCGCAGCTGCAGTCCCTAACAGGTATTTTTAAGCACAGTTTTTATGTGGAATTTAATATTGGTTTGTGACTTTAGAGAGGACCAGGCATCTAGGGTTTATGTACCACTTCCTTATGGTACTGTCTAAATGTATATTGTATGTTGTGACCAGTGCAACACTAAGGCTACTTTCACACTAGCGTCGGATTCGGCCCGTCGCATTGCATCGGGCCGAGATTCCGACGCTAGCGTTTGATGCGCCGCACAACGGGTGCAGCGGATGCATTTCTCCGACGCATCCGCTGCCCCATTGTGAGGTGCGGGGAGGTGGGGGCGGAGAGTTCTGGCCACGCATGAACAGTCTGAAAAAGCGGTCCGTCGGCAGCAAAAAACGTTACATTTAACGTTTTTTGCTCCCGGCGGTCCGCCACAACACGGCACAACCGTCGCACGACGGTTGCGACGTGTGTCAATACCGTACGTCGCAATGCGTCGCTAATGTTACTCTATGGGGCAAAACCGCATCCTGCAAACAACTTTGCAGGATGCGTTTTTTCCCCTAAACGACGCATTGCGACGTATTAAAAAAAACGCCAGTGTGAAAGTAGCCTTAGGCTGGCTACTTTCACACTGGCGTCGGAATCTCCCCGTCGCAATGCGTCGGGGAGAGATTCCGACGCTAGCGTTTAACGCTTTGCACAACGGAGGCAGCGGATGCATGTCTCCGGCGCATCCGCTGCCCCATTGTAAGGTGCGGGGAGGTGGGGGCGGAGTTCCGTCCGCGCATGGGGGGGGGGGGGCGCCAAACTCGGGAACAGCCCCGGGCGGCAAAAGCTCTAGCTACGCCACTGGTGTGCCGTGATGGACACGTAACGTCCCTGGCCATGCCTACTGGTCCATGCATCTGTTGTCAGGTGCACCTTTGTGCTCACAGATTGCCTGAGTGCATGGACGATGCGCTCTTTAACATGCTGGTGGAGGGCTGGGATGGCTTTTCTGGAAAAAAAAGTGTCGACTGGGTAGCTCGTAGCGTGGTACAGCTTTCAACTAACCGGTAGGGCATCATCTCTAACGAGATTAGTCTAGCTATGTGTGCGTTCAAACCCTGTGTACGCGGATGCGAGGCTAAGTACTTCCTTTTTCTAACCATAGTCTCATGTAGGGTGAGCTGGACTGGAGAGCTGGAGATCGTGGAACTAGCGGGGGTGCCGGTGGACATGGCAGACTGAGAGACGGTGGGAGATGGTATTGTTGCCGCCGGTGCCCTAGATGCAGTGTTTCCTACTACGAAACTGGTGATTCCCTGACCCTGACTGCTTTGGCCTGGCAAAGAAACCTGCACAGATACTGCAGGTGGTGCGGAAAATGGTGGCCCTACACTGCCGGAAGGGATGTTGCGTTGCTGACTAGCTTCATTGGCCGAGGGTGCTACAACCTTAAGGGACGTTTGGTAGTTAGTCCAGGCTTGCAAATGCATGGTGGTTAAATGTCTATGCATGCAACTTGTATTGAGACTTTTCAGATTCTGTCCTCTGCTTAAGGTAGTTGAACATTTTTGACAGATGACTTTGCGCTGATCAATTGGATGTTGTTTAAAAAAATGCCAGACTGCACTCTTTCTAGCATCAGATACCTTTTCAGGCATTGCAGACTGAGCTTTAACCGGATGGCCACGCTGTCCTCCAACAGGTTTTGGCTTTGCCACGCGTTTTGGGCAAGATACGGGCCCGGCAGATGGAACCTGTTGCGATGTTGATGCCTGCTGCGGCCCCTCCTCCTCCGCTTCAGAACTGCTGCCGCCTGCACCCTGTTCCCCCAATGGCTGCCAATCGGGGTCAAGAACTGGGTCATCTATTACCTCTTCTTGTAGCTCGTGTGCAACTTCGTCTGTGTCACCGTGTCGGTCGGTGGTATAGCGTTCGTGATGGGGCAACATAGTCTCATCAGGGTCTGATTCTTGATCATTACCCTGCGAGGGCAATGTTGTGGTCTGAGTCAAAGGACCAGCATAGTAGTCTGGCTGTGGCTGTGCATCAGTGCACTCCATGTCAGATTCAACTTGTAATGGGCATGGACTGTTAACTGCTTCACTTTCTAAGCCAGGGACGGTATGTGTAAAGAGCTCCATGGAGTAACCCGTTGTGTCGCCTGCTGCATTCTTCTCTGTTGTTGTTTTTGCTGAAGAGGACAAGGAAGCGACTTGTCCCTGACCGTGAACATCCACTAACGACGCGCTGCTTTGACATTTACCAGTTTCACGAGAGGAGGCAAAAGAGCTAGAGGCTGAGTCAGCAAGATAAGCCAAAACTTGCTCTTGCTGCTCCGGCTTTAAAAGCGGTTTTCCTACTCCCAGAAAAGGGAGCGTTCGAGGCCTTGTGTAGCCTGACGACGAACCTGGCTCCACAGCTCCAGACTTAGGTGCAATATTTTTTTTCCCACGACCAGCTGATGCTCCACCACTACCACTACCCTCATTACCAGCTGACAATGAACGCCCCCGGCCATGACCTCTTCCACCATACTTCCTCATTGTTTTAAAAACGTAAACAAACTAACGGTATTTGTTGCTGTCACACAAATTACACGGTGAGCTATAACTTCAGTATGATTTAGCTACCCCTTTACAGGTGAGTGATACCACAACGAAAATCAGGCACAATGTTACACACTCTGTTGTCGGTGGCAACAAATGAGAGAGATGCCACACACGCAGGACTGTCACTGAAGCACAAATGTAAATATTAATCTCCCACTGATTTGATTTTTTTTTTTTTTCAGGGAGACTTTAGGAAAAAAAAATAATAGAATAAAATGATTTTTTCAGGAAGAATTTAGAAACCAAATAAAATAAAATGATTTTTTCAGGGAGAATTTAGAAAACAAATAAAACAAAAAAAGGCTTTCTATGGCCCACTGAGTGAGAGATGACGCACACAGGAGTCAGGAGTGGCACACAAGCCCAGAGGCCAATATTTATCTCCCACTGATTGATGTAGTGATTTTTTCAGGTAGATTTTGGAACCCAAATCAAGCTAAAAAAATAATAGGCTTTCTATGGCCCACAATTGGAGAGAGAGAGAGAGATGGCACACCCAGGTGTCAAGACTGGCACACAAGCAGAAAGGGCAATATTAATCTCCCACTGATTTTTTTTTTTTTTTTTTCAGGGAGACTTTAGGAAAAAAAAATAATAGAATAAAATTATTTTTTCAGGAAGAATTTAGAAACCAAATAAAATAAAATGATTTTTTCAGGGAGAATTTAGAAAACAAATAAAACAAAAAAAGGCTTTCTATGGCCCACTGAGTGAGAGATGACGCACACAGGAGTCAGGAGTGGCACACAAGCCCAGAGGCCAATATTTATCTCCCACTGATTGATGTAGTGATTTTTTCAGGTAGATTTTGGAACCCAAATCAAGCTAAAAAAATAATAGGCTTTCTATGGCCCACAATTGGAGAGAGAGAGAGAGAGATGGCACACCCAGGAGTCAAGACTGGCACACAAGCAGAAAGGGCAATATTAATCTCCCACTGATTTTTTTTTTTTTTTTTTTTTCAGGGAGACTTTAGGAAAAAAAAATAATAGAATAAAATGATTTTTTCAGGAAGAATTTAGAAACCAAATAAAATAAAATGATTTTTTCAGGGAGAATTTAGAAAACAAATAAAACAAAAAAAGGCTTTCTATGGCCCACTGAGTGAGAGATGACGCACACAGGAGTCAGGAGTGGCACACAAGCCCAGAGGCCAATATTTATCTCCCACTTTTTTTTTTTTGTTCCAGGGAAAATTTATAAACCCAATAAAAAAAATAATAAATAGGCTTTCTATGGCCCACTATCTGAGAGACAGAGAGAGATGGCACGCTTAGGACTGGCACACAAGCCCAAAGGCCAATATTAATCTCCCTTTTTTTTTAAGGGAGAATTTATAAAACAAAAAAAAAATAAATAAATAGGCTTTCTATGGCCCACTATTTGTGAGAGAGATGGCACGCTCAGGACTGGCACACAAGCCCAGAGGCCAATATTAATCTCCCACTTTTTTTTTTTTTCCAGAGAAAATTTATAAACCCAATAAAAAAAAATAAAAATAAATAGGCTTTCTATGGCCCACTATCTGAGAGAGAGAGATGGCACGCTTAGGACTGGCACACAAGCCCAAAGGCCAATATTTATCTCCCACTGATTGATTTATTGATTTTTTCAGGTAGAATTTAGAACCCAAATAAAGCAAAAAAAAAAAAAAAGGGCTTTCTATGGCCCACTGAGTGAGTGATGATGCACACAGGAGTCAGGAGTGGCACACAAGCCCTGAGGCCAATATTTTTCTCCCACTGATTGATGTAGTGATTTTTTCAGGTACATTTTAGAACCCAAATCAAGCAAAAAAATAAATAGGCTTTCTATGTCCCACTATTTGTGAGAGAGATGGCACGCTCAGGACTGGCACACAAGCCCAGAGGCCAATATTAATCTCCCACTTTTTTTTTTTTGGTTCCAGGGAAAATTTATAAACCCAATAAAAAATAAATAAATAGGCTTTCTATGGCCCACTATCTGAGAGAGAGAGATGGCACGCTTAGGACTGGCACACAAGCCCAAAGGCCAATATTAATCTCCCACTGATTGATTTATTGATTTTTTCAGGTAGAATTTAGAACCCAAATAAAGCAAAAAAAAAAAAAAAAATGGGCTTTCTATGGCCCACCGAGTGAGTGATGATGCACACAGGAGTCAGGAGTGGCACACAAGCCCTGAGGCCAATATTTTTCTCCCACTGATTGATGTAGTGATTTTTTCAGGTAGATTTTAGAACCAAAATCAAGCAAAAAAATAAATAGGCTTTCTATGGCCCACTGAGTGAGAGATGACACAGACAGGGATGGCACTCTAGCAGAAATGCCAATCTTAATCTCCCACAAAAAAAAAAAAAAATCAGGGAGTGTCCTTCAATTACTATCTCCCTGCAGTAATCTTAGCCAGGTATGGCAGGCAGCAATAAGGAGTGGACTGATGCACAAATTAAATAAAAAGTGTGTACAAACAAAAAAGATAGCTGTGCAGAAAGGAAGGAACAAGAGGATTTGTGCTTTGAAAAAAGCAGTTGGTTTGCACAGCGGCGTACACACAGCAATGCAGCTATCAGGGAGCCTTCTAGGGCAGCCCAATGAGCTACAGCGCTGAGGGGGAAAAAAAAAAAATGTAGCTTCCACTGTCCCTGCACACCGAAGGTGGTGTTGGGCAGTGGAAATCGCTACAGCACAAGCGGTTTGGTGGTTAATGGACCCTGCCTAACGCTATCCCTGCTTCTGACGAAGCGGCAGCAACCTCTCCCTAAGCTCAGATCAGCAGCAGTAACATGGCGGTCGGCGGGAACGCCCCTTTATAGCCCCTGTGACGCCGCAGACAGCAAGCCAATCACTGCAATGCCCTTCTCTAAGATGGTGGGGACCAGGACCTATGTCATCACGCTGCCCACACTCTGCGTTTACCTTCATTGGCTGAGAAATGGCGCTTTTCGCGTCATTGAAACGCGACTTTGGCGCGAAAGTCGCGTACCGCATGGCCGACCCCGCACAGGGGTCGGATCGGGTTTCATGAAACCCGACTTTGCCAAAAGTCGGCGACTTTTGAAAATGAACGACCCGTTTCGCTCAACCCTAGTCTTCACTCCCTGCTTTCTGGCCATGTTACTTCCGGCCCATGGCGGCGCACATGTTGGCGTCTACTGATCACCGGTTTCTGTATATAAGGAGGTTTCTCATTATGGTAAGCACTTCCCCTGACGAAGCGGTCCTTGTAACCGCGACACGCGTTGGGATCTCCCGCCTGTCGGTCCTGCTTTCCATTTGGCTGCTTGGTTACTATCCTCATTGTAGGTGATCGTATAGTAACCGTCCACTCACTGTGTTTTTTGGGTTGGGGTTCCGTACGGGATTTTCCTGGCCTTTCACCCCTGCTTACGGATAGCAGGGGGTGTGTTGCATTATCATATGCTACAGTGATCACTGTGTCAGACCCTGAATTTATCTTGGTCTACTAGGGGTACTTACAGGAGTGGGTTGTGTTTTCACTTCCCCTCCCCCCCTTGTTTGGGGGTTACTGGGGTATATGCTCTTTATATTAGGGCGCTCTACCTATTAGTATTCGGTTCCTGACTCATTCTTGCAGTATGTTATTTCATGGTGTTGTTTCATGAGTACCATCAAGCATGTTTTCATGTCTTTTTTTGCAGCAGTTATTCTTCTATGGACTTGATGGGGGGAGTATTTTTTTGTATTGTTTTTAATTGTTTTTAATTATTGTGTTACCAATAAAGTTGTTCCTTTTTGATATCTATTATGGGTGGTATGCAAATATTTGTACAGTGGCTTCTTTTTTCTTTGCTTCAGTGATCAGTCTGTAGTCATTCTATGTGACTGCAGACTTCTGAATTCTCACAGTGCGCTCTGCACGCTGTCAGGATTCTCTCGTGCCGGTGATTTGCATACATTCAGTCACGTGCCGACCAGAGGCGTAGCTAGAGCTTTTGCCGCCCGGGGCTGTTCCCGAGTTTGGCGCCCCCCCCCCCATCCCAATACACACAAAGGTTACCAAAAATGGTTTTCCTGTTTTGTAGAACTTAAACTGGGCCTAATGGTGTCACCCCCACATGCCACACCTGTGACTTAATACCACCACACCATGACCAGGCCACATAGTGACCGAATAATACTACATACAAGGGACAAATACCACCGCACCATTTCCAGACCACATATTACCACCACATAGTGACTGAATACTACAATACTGATCAGTAATAAAAAAAACCCACAATACTATCACCATAAGTGCCAGCATTCACAGTAGATCTGTACTTAGTATGCAGTGTCTGTGTAGAGGTAATACAGAGATCGCTGGTGACATTATACACAGGACCTCTATATAGTATACAGTGTATAGTGTCCGTGTATAGGTAACACTGACTCACCAGTGACGTCTCTAGGTGAAGTCCTTCATCTTTCATCCAGCACAGACCGCCATCATTCCTTCCAGCCAGGACTCGTTTCTGCAGGAAATAACACAGTTATCTCGAGCTCCGCTTGCAGAACACATTACTTAATTTTTCACAACTTCTACATTACACCACATGAAGAAAAAAAGGTGATATAGTGTCACTCTGCACAGTAACAGGACCGCCCCCCCATTTAAAACAGTATACTCAAAAAATAAAATAAATACATCACTGCAGTAACAATATCCCTTAATTATCCCCTATGGTAATAATATTCCCCACCCTGGCCCCGTTTATCTCATTCCTGGCTCCAGCCATATGTTGTCGTATCCTGCCCTCATGAGTATCCATTCTACCCCATATGATCTCCCCATCCTGCCCCACCAGCCTCCATCGTATCCGTCCTGCCCCATGATCCAATCCTGCCCCGTGTCTCCAATCATGCCCCGTATCTACATTCTGCCCATGCCTCAAGTCCTGCCCCCAGTGTGTCCAGCATATTACCCCCATGTTGTCCAGCAATCTGCCCCAGTGTGTCCAGCATATTACCCCCATGTTGTCCAGCAATCTGCCCCAGTGTGTCCAGCATATTACCCCCAGTGTGTCCAGCAATCTGCCCCAGTATGTCCAGCATATTACCCCCAGTGTGTCCAGCAATCTGCCCTCAGTGTGTCCAGCAATCTGCCCTCAGTGTGTCCAGCAATCTGCCCCAGTGTCCAGCCTTTCCCCAGTGTGTCCAGCAGTCTGCCCCAGTGTGTCCAGCATATTACCCCCAGTGTCCAGCATTGCCCCAGTGTGTCCAGTATATTACCCCCAGTGTGTCCAGCAATCTGCCCCAGTGTCCAGCATTGCCCCAGTGTGTCCAGAAGTCTGCCCCAGGGTCTCCAGCATTGCCTCAATCTGTCCAGAAATCTGCCCCAGGGTCTCCAGTATTGCCCCAGTGTGTCCAGAAGTCTGCCCCAGGGTCTCCAGCATTGCCTCAATCTGTCCAGAAATCTGCCCCAGGGTCTCCAGTATTGCCCCAGTGTGTCCAGCAATCTGCCCCAGGGTCTCCAGTATTGCCCCAGTGTGTCCAGCAATCTGCCCCATGGTCTCCTGTATTGCCCCAGTGTGTCCAGCATTCTGCCCCAGGGTCTCCAGTATTCAGTGTATCCAGCATTCTGCCCCATAGTCTCCTGTACTGCCCCAGTGTGTCCAGCATTCTGCCCCATGGTCTCCAGTATTGCCCCAGTGTGTCCAGCATTCTGCCCCATGGTCTCCAGTATTGCCCCAGTGTGTCCAGCAATCTGCCCCATAGTCTCCTGTATTGCCCCAGTGTGTCCAGCAATCTGCCCCATGGTCTCCTGTATTGCCCCAGTGTGTCCAGCAATCTGCTCCATGGTCTCCTGTATTGCCCCAGTGTGTCCAGCAATCTGCCCCATAGTCTCCTGTATTGCCCCAGTGTGTCCAGCAATCTGCCCCATGGTCTCCTGTATTGCCCCAGTGTGTCCAGCAATCTGCCCCATAGTCTCCTGTATTGCCCCAGTGTGTCCAGCAATCTGCCCCATGGTCTCCTGTATTGCCCCAGTGTGTCCAGCATTCTGCCCCATGGTCTCCAGTACTGCCCCAGTGTGTCCAGCAATCTGCCCCATGGTCTCCAGCATTGCCCCAGCCCCAGACAGTCAGACATAAAGAAAAAAAAAAAAAAAGTAAAATCCTCACCTCTCCCGTTCCCAGCGCAGGTCCGGTGCAGTCAGCGTCTCTCCGGCTCTGCGACGCTCAGGACAGAGAGGCAGAGCGGCGCGCACAGTAGTGACGTCATCGCGCCCTCTGCTCTGAGACGTCGCAGAGTCAGAGGACGCTGAAGCCGCAGGAACCAGGAGAGGTGAGTATTAGAGCGGGGGGCGGGACCCGGGGGTGGGGGGAGCTGGCCCTGGTCGTGGCGGCGGACGGCGCCGCCCGAAGATTTAAAGGGGCGTCTTTTTTTTTTTTTTTTTTTATCTTCTTCTCCTGCAGCGCCGACCGCCCCCAGCATTGTGCCGCCCGGGGCGGACCGCCCCCCCCGCACCCCCCTTCCTACGCCACTGGTGCCGACTAGACATGTGTGGCCCCAATCAATGAAGATGAACTGAGCGAGGCTGGGCACGTCTAGTCAGAAGGTGGCCAGAAGTATACAAATCATATACTTGTCCAAGGGAGAATAATAAAAGAGTACAGTGCATGCGCTGTGAGAATTCAGAAGCCTGCCCTGCAGGCACCTATAGTGAAAATACATAAACCCAGACTCATAATGCAGAGTGTCCAAAAACCATGTCCTGGGCACTACCAAATCCTGCTCCAAAATAGCAATCAAGTCATTCAGGAGAAAAAAGGAGCGTTTCAAAATGCAAAATTTAAAAAGTACAAAATTTTATTAAGACAATGAAAATACACTTACAAACACACACTAAAATAAGGACACTAAAGACCATCCCCTACACCCGCACTGTACTGAGAAATGCATCACATAGTAGTAGTACAGAGGAATAGCAATGTCCATAAATAGCCTATAGACCTATATAAAGTGTACAAATCAAAATACTATGTCTATGGTCCGAAATATGGACCTCTATGCGGCTTGCAAACAGTGCTTATCAAGTTTGCGGTCCAAAGTCCAGAACACGCTATAGAAGACCTGCCATACTGCCGGTACCGTAAGTGCACATAGCGTAAAGAACGCAGTAAAGGTAGTCTCCTAAAAATTCGTCTTACCCAGGTGCAGGCAATAGATACATTTGTGCGACACCCCCGACGCGCGTTTCACTCCAGCATTCTGTTAGCTTTCTCAAGAACACAGACAGCTCTCCAGCGACCAACTATGAGAAATCCCCTGGTAACCAGGGTAAACATCAGGTTAATTAGCGCAGGGCCGCGCTTAGCAACCCGATGTTTACCCTGGTTACCAGCGTAAACGTAAAAAAAACCAAACACTACATACTTACATTCCGGTGTCTGTCCCCCGGCACTGTGCTTTCCTGCACTGTCAGCGCCGGCCGGCCGTAAAGCAGAGCGGTGACGTCACAGAGCCAGGGGACAGACACCGGAATGTAAGTATGTAGTGTTTAGTTTTTTTTACGTTTACGCTGGTAACCAGGGTAAACATCGGATTACTAAGCGCGGTCCTGCGCTTAGTAACCCGATGTTTACCCTGGTTACCAGTGAAGATATCGCTGAATCGGCGTCACGCACGACGATTCAGCGATGTCTGCGGGAGATCCAGCGACTAAATAAAGTTCTGGACTTTCTGCTCCGACCAACGATGGCACAGCAGGATCCTGATTGCCGCTGCCTGTCAAACTGAACGATATCGCTATCCAGGACGCTGCAACGTCACGGATCGCTAGCGATATTGTTCAGTGTGACGGTACCTTTAGAGCAGCTGTTGTTATACTGAGAATAAATTACACACAGGTGGACTCAATTCATTTATTATGTGACTTCTAGAGGCAATTGGTCACTCAGGATTTTATTTACAGACTACAGGGGGCTGAATACAAATGCACGTCACAATTTTCAGATTTATATTTTTTAAATATTGAGAAAACCATTTAGCATTAATTTCCCTTAGGCCCCATTCACATGTCAGTATTTTTGCATCAGTGTTTGTATGCCAAAGACAGCAGTGCAATTTACAGAGAAAAACGATCATTGAAAAATTGACACCTGTTCTCTGTTTTGGGGACACTCCTAGTTTTGGCATACAAGTACTGATGAAATACTGATCAAAAATACTGACGTGTGACTGAGGCTTTAAACTTGACAAATACTTGCTACTTTGTGTTTGACATATCACATAAAATCCCAAATAAAATACTTTAACGTTTGTGGATGTAATGTAAAATGTGGAAAAGTGCATGGGGTAGGAATGCTTTTTCAAGGTACTGTATATTCGGCCATGTAAAATTAAACTGCCTCTACTCCCTCTGTGGTGTTGTTCTATATCTTCTGCTCTCTAACTTTCTCTGGACGTCACCTTTTTATGAAGAACGTGAGAGAGTAGCGGCCGCTGATTGGCTGCAGGGCTCACATGACATAACGTCATGCAAGCCCCGGGAGACCCGGAACCAGACAGGTTGTTATTATTTTGCATGGCAGAATATAGTAATTGAGAAAGTGGTGTTCAACTAATGGAGAGCCCCATTATGTGATTATAGAGCTTTAATGTAGGTCTGTCACCAAATTTCTCAATGCGAAGTGCATTCATTAAATAGATCTTAGACTTGTTGTGGCTGGTGTAGTTGCAGTGAAAATTCATATCAGGATCACTACTTAAGGCCGGCTTCACACTCAGCGTATAAAAATATGGTCCGTTTTATACGGCCGTAATACGCTGAAAAGTCCCCAAAATAGTGGTCCGTAGCTCCTCCGTAGGCAGGGTGTTTCAGCGTTTTTTGCACATGGCATCCTCCGTATGTAATCCGTATGGCATCCGTACTGCGTGTTTTTATCGCAGGCTTGCAAAACCGACATACGGCTATACAAGGGATCCATGTGTTAAAAAAACAAACAAACATATATACTGTCTATATATATATATATATATATATATGTCAGTAGACACATATATGTATATATATTAATATTTCATCCATCGCGATATAGCAGAAAGCCGGTAATTCAATTACCGGCTTTTGCTTTCTCCTTCCTAAACCCGACATGATATGAGACATGGTTTACATACAGTAAACCATCTCATATCCCCATTTTTTTTTTGCATATTCCACACTAATAATGTCAGTAGTGTGTCTATGCAAAATTTGGCCGTTCTAGCTAGTAAATTAAAGGGTTAAATGGCGGAAAAAATTGGCGTGGGCTCCCGCACAATTCTCCGCCAGAGTAGTAAAGCCAGTGACTGAGGGCAGATATTAATAGCCTGTAGAGGGTCCACGGTTATTGGCCCCCCCCTGGCTAAAAACATCTGCCCCCAGCCACCCCAGAAAAGGCACATCTGGAAGATGCGCCTATTCTGGCACTTGGTCACTCTCTTCCCATTCCCGTGTAGCGGTGGGATATGGGGTAATGAAGGGATAATGCCACCTTGCTATTGTAAGGTGACATTAAGCCAAATTAATAATGGAGAGGCGTCACTTCTGACACCTATCCATTATTAATCCAATACTAGTAAAGGGTTAAAAAAAACACACACACACATTATTAAAAATTAATTTAATGAAAAAATCACAAAGGTTGTTGTATTAATTTATTCTACTCTCAATCCACTCACTGAAGACCCTCGATCTGTAAATAAAAAAATAAAAATAAACCAACAATATACATACCTTCCGAGGATCTGTCACGTCCAACGATGTAAATCCATCTGAAGGGGTTAAAATATTTTGCAGACACGAGCTTTGCTAATGCAACGTTGCTCATGTCTGCAAAACCCCGGAGAATGTAGGTAAAGTAGGTCATTGACCTATATTTACCTGCATTTGCGGTGAGGCGCCCTCTGCTGGCTGTTCCTAGATCGTGGGAACTTTCCTAGAAAGCTCCCAGGCGCGAGTTCATAAGAGGGCGCCCACCCTCACCAAAGCTCTCCGTACGCTATGAGGTCGGTACGTACTCTCCGTACGCTATGAGGTCGGTACGTGCTCTCCGTACACTATGGGGTCGGTACGTGCTCTCCGTACACTATGGGGTCGGTACGTACTCTCCGTACACTCTGGGGTCGGTACGTGCTCTCCGTACACTATGGGGTCGGTACGTGCTCTCCGTACGCTATGAGGTCGGTACGTGCTCTCCGTACACTATAGGGTCGGTACGTGCTCTCCGTACACTATGGGGTCGGTACGTGCTCTCCGTACACTATGGGGTCGGTACGTGCTCTCCGTACACTATGGGGTCGGTACGTGCTCTCCCTACACTATGGGGTCGGTACGTGCTCTCCGTACACTATGGGGTCGGTACGTGCTCTCCGTACACTATGGGGTCGGTACGTGCTCTCCGTACACTATGGGGTCGGTACGTGCTCTCCGTACACTATGGGGTCGGTACGTGCTCTCCGTACACTATGAGGTCGGTACGTGCTCTCCGTACACTATGCGGTCGGTACGTGCTCTCCGTACACTATGGGGTCGGTACGTGCTCTCCGTACACTATGAGGTCGGTACGTGCTCTCCGTACACTATGCGGTCGGTACGTGCTCTCCGTACACTATGGGGTCGGTACGTGCTCTCCGTACACTATGAGGTCGGTACGTGCTCTCCGTACACTATGCGGTCAGTACGTGCTCTCCGTACACTATGCGGTCGGTACGTGCTCTCCGTATACTATAGGGTCAGTACGTGCTCTCCGTACACTCTGGGGTCGGTACGTGCTCTCCGTACGCTATGAGGTCGGTACGTGCTCTCCGTACGCTATGGGGTCGGTACGTGCTCTCTGTACACTATGCGGTTGGTACGTGCTCTCCGTATACTATAGGGTCGGTACGTGCTCTCCGTACACTATGGGGTCGGTACGTGCTCTCCGTACACTATGGGGTCGGTACGTGCTCTCCGTACACTATGGGGTCGGTACGTGCTCTCCGTACACTATGCGGTCGGTACGTGCTCTCCGTATACTATAGGGTCGGTACGTGCTCTCCGTACACTATGGGGTCGGTACGTGCTCTCCGTACACTATGGGGTCGGTACGTGCTCTCCGTACACTATGGGGTCGGTACGTGCTCTCCGTACACTATGCGGTCGGTACGTGCTCTCCGTATACTATAGGGTCGGTACGTGCTCTCCGTACACTATGGGGTCGGTACGTGCTCTCCGTACACTATGGGGTCGGTACGTGCTCTCTGTACACTATGCGGTTGGTACGTGCTCTCCGTATACTATAGGGTCGGTACGTGCTCTCCGTACACTATGGGGTCGGTACGTGCTCTCCGTACGCTATGAGGTCGGTACGTACTCTCCGTACGCTATGAGGTCGGTACGTGCTCTCCGTACACTCCTGGGGTCGGTACGTGCTCTCCGTACACTATGGGGTCGGTATGTGCTCTCCGTACACTCTGGGGTCGGTACGTGCTCTCCGTACACTATAGGGTCGGTACGTGCTCTCCGTACACTATGGGGTCGGTACGTGCTCTCCGTACACTATGGGGTCGGTACGTGCTCTCCGTACACTATGGGGTCGGAACGTGCTCTCCCTACACTATGGGGTCGGTACGTGCTCTCCGTACACTATGGGGTCGGTACGTGCTCTCCGTACACTATGGGGTCGGTACGTGCTCTCCGTACACTATGGGGTCGGTACGTGCTCTCCGTACACTATGAGGTCGGTACGTGCTCTCCGTACACTATGCGGTCGGTACGTGCTCTCCGTACACTATGGGGTCGGTACGTGCTCTCCGTACGCGCTCTCCGTACACTATGGGGTCGGTACGTGCTCTCCGTACACTATGGGGTCGGTACGTGCTCTCCGTACACTATGGGGTCGGTACGTGCTCTCCGTACACTATGGGGTCGGTACGTGCTCTCCGTACACTATGCGGTCGGTACGTGCTCTCCGTATACTATAGGGTCGGTACGTGCTCTCCGTACACTATGGGGTCGGTACGTGCTCTCCGTACACTATGGGGTCGGTACGTGCTCTCCGTACACTATGGGGTCGGTACGTGCTCTCCGTACACTATGGGGTCGGTACGTGCTCTCCGTACACTATGAGGTCGGTACGTGCTCTCCGTACACTATGCGGTCGGTACGTGCTCTCCGTACACTATGGGGTCGGTACGTGCTCTCCGTACGCGCTCTCCGTACACTATGGGGTCGGTACGTGCTCTCCGTACACTATGGGGTCGGTACGTGCTCTCCGTACACTATGGGGTCGGTACGTGCTCTCCGTACACTATGGGGTCGGTACGTGCTCTCCGTACACTATGCGGTCGGTACGTGCTCTCCGTATACTATAGGGTCGGTACGTGCTCTCCGTACACTATGGGGTCGGTACGTGCTCTCCGTACACTATGGGGTCGGTACGTGCTCTCTGTACACTATGCGGTTGGTACGTGCTCTCCGTATACTATAGGGTCGGTACGTGCTCTCCGTACACTATGGGGTCGGTACGTGCTCTCCGTACGCTATGAGGTCGGTACGTACTCTCCGTACGCTATGAGGTCGGTACGTGCTCTCCGTACACTCCTGGGGTCGGTACGTGCTCTCCGTACACTATGGGGTCGGTATGTGCTCTCCGTACACTCTGGGGTCGGTACGTGCTCTCCGTACACTATAGGGTCGGTACGTGCTCTCCGTACACTATGGGGTCGGTACGTGCTCTCCGTACACTATGCGGTCGGTACGTGCTCTCCGTACACTATGGGGTCGGTACGTGCTCTCCGTACACTATGGGGTCGGTACGTGCTCTCCGTACACTATGCGGTCGGTACGTGCTCTCCGTACACTATGGGGTCGGTACGTGCTCTCCGTACACTATGCGGTCGGTACGTGCTCTCCGTATACTATAGGGTCGGTACGTGCTCTCCGTACGCTATGAGGTCGGTACGTGCTCTCCGTACACTATGGGGTCGGTACGTGCTCTCCGTACACTATGGGGTCGGTACGTGCTCTCTGTACACTATGCGGTCGGCACGTGCTCTCCGTATACTATAGGGTCGGTACGTGCTCTCCGTACACTATGGGGTCGGTACGTGCTCTCCGTACGCTATGAGGTCGGTACGTGCTCTCCGTACACTATGGGGTCGGTACGTGCTCTCAGTACACTATGCGGTCGGTACGTGCTCTCCGTACACTATGGGGTCGGTACGTGCTCTCCGTATACTATAGGGTCGGTACGTGCTCTCCGTACACTCTGGGGTCGGTACGTGCTCTCCGTACGCTATGAGGTCGGTACGTGCTCTCCGTACACTATGGGGTCGGTACGTGCTCTCCGTACACTATGGGGTCGGTACGTGCTCTCTGTACACTATGCGGTCGGTACGTGCTCTCCGTATACTATAGGGTCGGTACGTGCTCTCCGTACACTATGGGGTCGGTACGTGCTCTCCGTACGCTATGAGGTCGGTACGTGCTCTCCGTACACTATGGGGTCGGTACGTGCTCTCCGTACACTATGCGGTCGGTACGTGCTCTCCGTATACTATGGGGTCGGTACGTGCTCTCCGTATACTATAGGGTCGGTACGTGCTCTCCGTACACTCTGGGGTCGGTACGTGCTCTCCGTACACTCTGGGGTCGGTACGTGCTCTCCGTACGCTATGGGGTTGGTACGTGCTCTCCGTACACTATGGGGTCGGTACGTGCTCTCCGTACACTATGGGGTCGGTACGTGCTCTCCGTACGCTATGGGGTCGGTACGTGCTCTCCGTACGCTATGGGGTCGGTACGTGCTCTCCGTACACTATGGGGTCGGTACGTGCTCTCCGTACACTATGGGGTCGGTACATGCTCTCTGTACACTATGCGGTCGGTACGTGCTCTCCGTACACTATGGGGTCGGTACGTGCTCTCTGTACACTATGGGGTCGGTACGTGCTCTCCGTACACTATGGGGTCGGTACGTGCTCTCCGTACACTATAGGGTCGGTACGTGCTCTCCGTACACTATGGGGTCGGTACGTGCTCTCCGTACGCTATGAGGTCGGTACGTGCTCTCCGTACGCTATGGGGTCGGTACGTGCTCTCCGTACGCTATGCGGTCGGTACGTGCTCTCCGTATACTATGGGGTCGGTACGTGCTCTCCGTATACTATAGGGTCGGTACGTGCTCTCCGTACACTCTGGGGTCGGTACGTGCTCTCCGTACGCTATGAGGTCGGTACGTGCTCTCCGTACTCTATGGGGTCGGTACGTGCTCTCCGTACGCTATGGGGTCGGTACGTGCTCTCCGTACGCTATGGGGTCGGTACGTGCTCTCCGTACGCTATGGGGTCGGTACGTGCTCTCCGTACACTATGGGGTCGGTACGTGCTCTCTGTACACTATGGGGTCGGTACGTGCTCTCCGTACACTATGGGGTCGGTACGTGCTCTCCGTACACTATAGGGTCGGTACGTGCTCTCCGTACACTATGGGGTCGGTACGTGCTCTCCGTACGCTATGAGGTCGGTACGTGCTCTCCGTACGCTATGGGGTCGGTACGTGCTCTCCGTACGCTATAGGGTCGGTACGTGCTCTCCGTACCCTCTGGGGTCGGTACGTGCTCTCCGTACGCTATGAGGTCGGTACGTGCTCTCCGTACTCTATGGGGTCGGTACGTGCTCTCCGTACGCTATGGGGTCGGTACGTGCTCTCCGTACGCTATGGGGTCGGTACGTGCTCTCCGTACACTCTGGGGTCGGTACGTGCTCTCCGTACGCTATGAGGTCGGTACGTGCTCTCCGTACGCTATGGGGTCGGTACGTGCTCTCCGTACGCTATGGGGTCGGTACGTGCTCTCCGTACGCTATGGGGTCGGTACGTGCTCTCCGTACGCTATGGGGTCGGTACGTGCTCTCCGTACACTATGGGGTCGGTACGTGCTCTCCGTACGCTATGGGGTCGGTACGTGCTCTCCGTACGCTATGGGGTCGGTACGTGCTCTCCGTACGCTATGGGGTCGGTACGTGCTCTCCGTACGCTATGAGGTCGGTACGTGCTCTCCGTACGCTATGGGGTCGGTACGTGCTCTCAGTACACTATGGGGTCGGTACGTGCTCTCCGTACACTATGCGGTCGGTACGTGCTCTCCGTATACTATAGGGTCGGTACGTGCTCTCCGTACGCTATGAGGTCGGTACGTGCTCTCCGTACACTATGGGGTCGGTACGTGCTCTCCGTACACTATGCGGTCGGTACGTTCTCTCCGTACACTATGGGGTCGGTACGTGCTCTCCGTATACTATAGGGTCGGTACGTGCTCTCCGTACACTCTGGGGTCGGTACGTGCTCTCCGTACGCTATGAGGTCGGTACGTGCTCTCCGTACACTATGGGGTCGGTACGTGCTCTCCGTACACTATGGGGTCGGTACGTGCTCTCCGTACACTATGGGGTCGGTACGTGCTCTCCGTACACTATGGGGTCGGTACGTGCTCTCCGTACACTATGAGGTCGGTACGTGCTCTCCGTACACTATGGGGTCGGTACGTGCTCTCCGTACACTATGGGGTCGGTACGTGCTCTCCGTATACTATAGGGTCGGTACGTGCTCTCCGTACACTCTGGGGTCGGTACGTGCTCTCCGTACACTATGGGGTCGGTACGTGCTCTCCGTACACTATGGGGTCGGTACGTGCTCTCCGTACACTATGGGGTCGGTACGTGCTCTCCGTACACTATAGGGTCGGTACGTGCTCTCCGTACACCATGGGGTCGGTACGTGCTCTCCGTACGCTATGGGGTCGGTACGTGCTCTCCGTACGCTATGAGGTCGGTACGTGCTCTCCGTACGCTATGGGGTCAGTACGTGCTCTCAGTACACTATGGGGTCGGTACGTGCTCTCCGTACACTATGCGGTCGGTACGTGCTCTCCGTATACTATAGGGTCGGTACGTGCTCTCCGTACGCTATGAGGTCGGTACGTGCTCTCCGTACACTATGGGGTCGGTACGTGCTCTCCGTATACTATAGGGTCGGTACGTGCTCTCCGTACACTCTGGGGTCGGTACGTGCTCTCCGTACGCTATGAGGTCGGTACGTGCTCTCCGTACACTATGGGGTCGGTACGTGCTCTCCGTACACTATGGGGTCGGTACGTGCTCTCTGTACACTATGCGGTCGGTACGTGCTCTCCGTATACTATAGGGTCGGTACGTGCTCTCCGTACACTATGGGGTCGGTACGTGCTCTCCGTACGCTATGAGGTCGGTACGTGCTCTCCGTACACTATGGGGTCGGTACGTGCTCTCCGTACACTATGCGGTCGGTACGTGCTCTCCGTATACTATGGGGTCGGTACGTGCTCTCCGTATACTATAGGGTCGGTACGTGCTCTCCGTACACTCTGGGGTCGGTACGTGCTCTCCGTACACTCTGGGGTCGGTACGTGCTCTCCGTACGCTATGGGGTTGGTACGTGCTCTCCGTACACTATGGGGTCGGTACGTGCTCTCCGTACACTATGGGGTCGGTACGTGCTCTCCGTACGCTATGGGGTCGGTACGTGCTCTCCGTACGCTATGGGGTCGGTACGTGCTCTCCGTACGCTATGGGGTCGGTACGTGCTCTCCGTACGCTATAGGGTCGGTACGTGCTCTCCGTACCCTCTGGGGTCGGTACGTGCTCTCCGTACGCTATGAGGTCGGTACGTGCTCTCCGTACTCTATGGGGTCGGTACGTGCTCTCCGTACGCTATGGGGTCGGTACGTGCTCTCCGTACGCTATGGGGTCGGTACGTGCTCTCCGTACACTCTGGGGTCGGTACGTGCTCTCCGTACGCTATGAGGTCGGTACGTGCTCTCCGTACGCTATGGGGTCGGTACGTGCTCTCCGTACGCTATGGGGTCGGTACGTGCTCTCCGTACGCTATGGGGTCGGTACGTGCTCTCCGTACGCTATGGGGTCGGTACGTGCTATCCGTACACTATGGGGTCGGTACGTGCTCTCCGTACGCTATGGGGTCGGTACGTGCTCTCCGTACGCTATGGGGTCGGTACGTGCTCTCCGTACGCTATGGGGTCGGTACGTGCTCTCCGTACGCTATGAGGTCGGTACGTGCTCTCCGTACGCTATGGGGTCGGTACGTGCTCTCAGTACACTATGGGGCCGGTACGTGCTCTCCGTACACTATGCGGTCGGTACGTGCTCTCCGTATACTATAGGGTCGGTACGTGCTCTCCGTACGCTATGAGGTCGGTACGTGCTCTCCGTACACTATGGGGTCGGTACGTGCTCTCCGTACACTATGCGGTCGGTACGTTCTCTCCGTACACTATGGGGTCGGTACGTGCTCTCCGTATACTATAGGGTCGGTACGTGCTCTCCGTACACTCTGGGGTCGGTACGTGCTCTCCGTACGCTATGAGGTCGGTACGTGCTCTCCGTACGCTATGGGGTCGGTACGTGCTCTCCGTACACTATGGGGTCGGTACGTGCTCTCCGTACACTATGGGGTCGGTACGTGCTCTCCGTACACTATGGGGTCGGTACGTGCTCTCCGTACACTATGAGGTCGGTACGTGCTCTCCGTACACTATGGGGTCGGTACGTGCTCTCCGTACACTATGGGGTCGGTACGTGCTCTCCGTATACTATAGGGTCGGTACGTGCTCTCCGTACACTCTGGGGTCGGTACGTGCTCTCCGTACACTATGGGGTCGGTACGTGCTCTCCGTACACTATGGGGTCGGTACGTGCTCTCCGTACACTATGGGGTCGGTACGTGCTCTCCGTACACTATAGGGTCGGTACGTGCTCTCCGTACACCATGGGGTCGGTACGTGCTCTCCGTACGCTATGGGGTCGGTACGTGCTCTCCGTACGCTATGAGGTCGGTACGTGCTCTCCGTACGCTATGGGGTCAGTACGTGCTCTCAGTACACTATGGGGTCGGTACGTGCTCTCCGTACACTATGCGGTCGGTACGTGCTCTCCGTATACTATAGGGTCGGTACGTGCTCTCCGTACGCTATGAGGTCGGTACGTGCTCTCCGTACACTATGGGGTCGGTACGTGCTCTCCGTATACTATAGGGTCGGTACGTGCTCTCCGTACACTCTGGGGTCGGTACGTGCTCTCCGTACGCTATGAGGTCGGTACGTGCTCTCCGTACACTATGGGGTCGGTACGTGCTCTCCGTACACTATGGGGTCGGTACGTGCTCTCTGTACACTATGCGGTCGGTACGTGCTCTCCGTATACTATAGGGTCGGTACGTGCTCTCCGTACACTATGGGGTCGGTACGTGCTCTCCGTACGCTATGAGGTCGGTACGTGCTCTCCGTACACTATGGGGTCGGTACGTGCTCTCCGTACACTATGCGGTCGGTACGTGCTCTCCGTATACTATGGGGTCGGTACGTGCTCTCCGTATACTATAGGGTCGGTACGTGCTCTCCGTACACTCTGGGGTCGGTACGTGCTCTCCGTACACTCTGGGGTCGGTACGTGCTCTCCGTACGCTATGGGGTTGGTACGTGCTCTCCGTACACTATGGGGTCGGTACGTGCTCTCCGTACACTATGGGGTCGGTACGTGCTCTCCGTACGCTATGGGGTCGGTACGTGCTCTCCGTACGCTATGGGGTCGGTACGTGCTCTCCGTACACTATGGGGTCGGTACGTGCTCTCCGTACACTATGGGGTCGGTACATGCTCTCTGTACACTATGCGGTCGGTACGTGCTCTCCGTACACTATGGGGTCGGTACGTGCTCTCTGTACACTATGGGGTCGGTACGTGCTCTCCGTACACTATGGGGTCGGTACGTGCTCTCCGTACACTATAGGGTCGGTACGTGCTCTCCGTACACTATGGGGTCGGTACGTGCTCTCCGTACGCTATGAGGTCGGTACGTGCTCTCCGTACGCTATAGGGTCGGTACGTGCTCTCCGTACACTCTGGGGTCGGTACGTGCTCTCCGTACGCTATGAGGTCGGTACGTGCTCTCCGTACTCTATGGGGTCGGTACGTGCTCTCCGTACGCTATGGGGTCGGTACGTGCTCTCCGTACGCTATGGGGTCGGTACGTGCTCTCCGTACACTCTGGGGTCGGTACGTGCTCTCCGTACGCTATGAGGTCGGTACGTGCTCTCCGTACGCTATGGGGTCGGTACGTGCTCTCCGTACGCTATGGGGTCGGTACGTGCTCTCCGTACGCTATGGGGTCGGTACGTGCTCTCCGTACGCTATGGGGTCGGTACGTGCTCTCCGTACACTATGGGGTCGGTACGTGCTCTCCGTACGCTATGGGGTCGGTATGTGCTCTCCGTACGCTATGGGGTCGGTACGTGCTCTCCGTACGCTATGGGGTCGGTACGTGCTCTCCGTACGCTATGGGGTCGGTACGTGCTCTCCGTACGCTATGAGGTCGGTACGTGCTCTCCGTACGCTATGGGGTCGGTACGTGCTCTCAGTACACTATGGGGTCGGTACGTGCTCTCCGTACACTATGCGGTCGGTACGTGCTCTCCGTATACTATAGGGTCGGTACGTGCTCTCCGTACGCTATGAGGTCGGTACGTGCTCTCCGTACACTATGGGGTCGGTACGTGCTCTCCGTACACTATGCGGTCGGTACGTTCTCTCCGTACACTATGGGGTCGGTACGTGCTCTCCGTATACTATAGGGTCGGTACGTGCTCTCCGTACACTCTGGGGTCGGTACGTGCTCTCCGTACGCTATGAGGTCGGTACGTGCTCTCCGTACGCTATGGGGTCGGTACGTGCTCTCCGTACACTATGGGGTCGGTACGTGCTCTCCGTACACTATGGGGTCGGTACGTGCTCTCCGTACACTATGGTGTCGGTACGTGCTCTCCGTACACTATGAGGTCGGTACGTGCTCTCCGTACACTATGGGGTCGGTACGTGCTCTCCGTACACTATGGGGTCGGTACGTGCTCTCCGTATACTATAGGGTCGGTACGTGCTCTCCGTACACTCTGGGGTCGGTACGTGCTCTCCGTACACTATGGGGTCGGTACGTGCTCTCCGTACACTATGGGGTCGGTACGTGCTCTCCGTACACTATGGGGTCGGTACGTGCTCTCCGTACACTATAGGGTCGGTACGTGCTCTCCGTACACCATGGGGTCGGTACGTGCTCTCCGTACGCTATGGGGTCGGTACGTGCTCTCCGTACGCTATGAGGTCGGTACGTGCTCTCCGTACGCTATGGGGTCAGTACGTGCTCTCAGTACACTATGGGGTCGGTACGTGCTCTCCGTACACTATGCGGTCGGTACGTGCTCTCCGTATACTATAGGGTCGGTACGTGCTCTCCGTACGCTATGAGGTCGGTACGTGCTCTCCGTACAGTATGGGGTCGGTACGTGCTCTCCGTACACTATGCGGTCGGTACGTTCTCTCCGTACACTATGGGGTCGGTACGTGCTCTCCGTATACTATAGGGTCGGTACGTGCTCTCCGTACACTCTGGGGTCGGTACGTGCTCTCCGTACGCTATGAGGTCGGTACGTGCTCTCCGTACGCTATGGGGTCGGTACGTGCTCTCCGTACACTATGGGGTCGGTACGTGCTCTCCGTACACTATGGGGTCGGTACGTGCTCTCCGTACACTATGGGGTCGGTACGTGCTCTCCGTACACTATGGGGTCGGTACGTGCTCTCCGTACACTATGGGGTCGGTACGTGCTCTCCGTACACTATGAGGTCGGTACGTGCTCTCCGTACACTATGGGGTCGGTACGTGCTCTCCGTACACTATGGGGTCGGTACGTGCTCTCCGTACACTATGGGGTCGGTACGTGCTCTCTGTACACTATGGGGTCGGTACGTGCTCTCCGTACACTATGGGGTCGGTACGTGCTCTCCGTATACTATGGGGCCGGTACGTGCTCTCCGTACACTATGAGGTCGGTACGTGCTCTCCGTACACTATGGGGTCGGTACATGCTCTCCGTACACTATGAGGTCGGTACGTGCTCTCCGTACACTATGGGGCCGGTACGTGCTCTCCGTACACTATAGGGTCGGTACGTGCTCTCCGTACACCATGGGGTCGGTACGTGCTCTCCGTACACTATGGGGTCGGTACGTGCTCTCCGTACACTATGGGGTTGGTACGTGCTCTCCGTACACTATAGGGTCGGTACGTGCTCTCCGTACACTATGGGGTCGGTACGTGCTCTCCGTACACTATGGGGTCGGTACGTGCTCTCCGTACACTATGGGGTCGGTACGTGCTCTCCGTACACTATGGGGTCGGTACGTGCTCTCCGTACGCTATGGGGTCGGTACGTGCTCTCCGTACACTATGGGGTCGGTACGTGCTGTCCGTACACTATGGGGTCGGTACGTGCTCTCCGTACACTATGGGGTCGGTACGTGCTGTCCGTACACTATGGGGTCGGTACGTGCTCTCTGTACACTATGGGGTCGGTACGTGCTCTCCGTACGCTATGGGGTCGGTACGTGCTCTCCGTACACTATGGGGTCGGTACGTGCTCTCCGTACACTATGGGGTCGGTACGTGCTCTCCGTACACTATGCGGTCGGTACGTGCTGTCCGTACGCTATGGGGTCGGTACGTGCTCTCCGTACACTATGGGGTCGGTACGTGCTCTCCGTACACTATGGGGTCGGTACGTGCTCTCCGTACACTATGGGGTCGGTACGTGCTCTCCGTACACTATGGGGTCGGTACGTGCTGTCCGTACGCTATGGGGTCGGTACGTGCTCTCCGTACACTATGGGGTCGGTACGTGCTCTCCGTACACTATGGGGTCGGTACGTGCTCTCCGTACACTATGAGGTCGGTACGTGCTCTCCGTACACTATGGGGTCGGTACGTGCTCTCCGTACACTATGGGGTCGGTACGTGCTCTCCGTACACTATGAGGTCGGTACGTGCTCTCCGTACACTCTGGGGTCGGTACGTGCTCTCCGTACACTATGGGGTCGGTACGTGCTCTCCATACACTATGGGGTCGGTACGTGCTCTCCGTACGCTATGGGGTCGGTACGTGCTCTCCGTACACTATGGGGTCGGTACGTGCTCTGTCTCCCTGCACTGTTCCCGTCATACAATGCTCTGGGCCCAGGAGCTGCCCAGGGAAGGAGCTGACAGTCCGGCAGCAGCGGCGGCTTAGGCCCGTCCCTCACAGTGTAATGTATGTACGGATATAATATGTGCGCGGTATAAGGGGGCGGAATGTGACATCTACATCCGGAGCCAGAGCCCTCCCCGCCCCCCACAGATCCATCCATCCCCCCATCCCCCATTATCCCGACCCTCCCTCACCATGAGCACTACCCCCGGGCGGCCCGGCACACCCCCTCTCCTCCCCCGTGGGTGGAGCTGCTGCCGGGTATATGGACCTACAGCCCACCCGGCCGTGGTGACACAGTACTGGGCTCCTCACTGCACTCTCCAGGTAAGGCGTTATACCGGGGAAAGTGTGAGGTTATACTGGGGGGAACGGATCTGTGCGCTGTTATACTGGGGGAGCGGATCTGTGCGCTGTTATACTGGGGGGAGCGGATCTGTGTGCTGTTATACTGGGGGGAGCGGATCTGTGCGCTGTTATACTGGGGGGAGCGGATCTGTGCGCTGTTATACTGGGGGGAGCGGATCTGTGCGCTGTTATACTGGGGGGAGCGGATCTGTGCGCTGTTATACTGGGGGGAGCGGATCTGTGCGCTGTTATACTGGGGGGAGCGGATCTGTGCGCTGTTATACTGGGGGGAGCGGATCTGTGCGCTGTTATACTGGGGGGAGCGGATCTGTGCGCTGTTATACTGGGGGAGCCGATCTGTGCGCTGTTATACTGGGGGGAGCGGATCTGTGCGCTGTTATACTGGGGGGAGCGGATCTGTGTGCTGTTATTCTGGGGGAGCCGATCTGTGCGCTGTTATACTGGGGGGAGCGGATCTGTGCGCTGTTATACTGGGGGAGCCGATCTGTGCGCTGTTATACTGGGGGAGCGGATCTGTGCGCTGTTATACTGGGGGGGAGCGGATCTGTGCGCTGTTATACTGGGGGAGCGGATCTGTGCGCTGTTATACTGGGGGAGCGGATCTGTGCGCTGTTATACTGGGGGAGCGGATCTGTGCGCTGTTATACTGGGGGAGCCGATTTGTGCGCTGTTATACTGGGGGGAGCGGATCTGTGCGCTGTTATACTGGGGGGAGCGGATCTGTGTGCTGTTATACTGGGGGGAGCGGATCTGTGCGCTGTTATACTGGGGGGAGCCGATCTGTGCGCTGTTATACTGAGGGGGAGCGGATCTGTGCGCTGTTATACTGGGGGAGCGGATCTGTGCGCTGTTATACTGGGGGGAGCCGATCTGTGCGCTGTTATACTGAGGGGGAGCGGATCTGTGCGCTGTTATACTGGGGGAGCGGATCTGTGCGCTGTTATACTGGGGGGGAGCGGATCTGTGCGCTGTTATACTGGGGGGAGCGGATCTGTGCGCTGTTATACTGGGGGGAGCGGATCTGTGCGCTGTTATACTGGGGGGAGCGGATCTGTGCGCTGTTATACTGGGGGGAGCGGATCTGTGCGCTGTTATACTGGGGGGAGCGGATCTGTGCGCTGTTATACTGGGGGGAGCGGATCTGTGCGCTGTTATACTGGGGGGAGCGGATCTGTGCGCTGTTATACTGGGGGGAGCGGATCTGTGCGCCGTTATACTGGGGGGCAGCGGATCTGTGCGCCGTTATACTGGGGGGAGCGGATCTGTGCGCCGTTATACTGGGGGGAGCGGATCTGTGCGCCGTTATACTGGGGGGAGCGGATCTGTGCGCCGTTATACTGGGGGCAAATGTGCAGTTCTAGGTCACTCGCTGGATATCCGCTGCTGACCCAGCTCCTGGCTGCTGCTGACCCATCCTTTGTAGTCAGTTCTTGCAGATTATCTACATTCATCAGTCTCTGTGTTGCCCCCTGCTGGTTGAGGATTGACCTCTGGTCCTCACGGTCATTGATTTCTGGGTGTATCTCTCCTCATGGACCCAAAGTTTCTGTTTTGTGTAACTCACCACTTGCCCATCACTTTTCCCTTGTGACACATTCTCCATCATCATCATCATCCTCCTCCTCTTTTATTCATCATGACATTGTTATTAGTCAATATTGTGGGTGAGCCCAATACTCTGGACGGAAAGCCTTTTCATCCATGGAGGACGATCACTCATAAATTTGGCGGAGACGACTGCCATGAATAAAGGATCCAAACATCCTCCAAGAGCAAAGTCTCCCACCCATCCTGGAGTAGTTCGGTGATGAACACTGCTTCTTCCAGGATGATGGAAACCATGTCACAGGGCAAAAGTAATAACAAGGTGGCTCAGTGAACAAAACATTGGCATTTTGGGACCATGGTGAGAAAATTCCCCAGATCTCCATCCCAATTGTGGTCCTCTGATCAATCCTTAAATGGCGGTTGGACACACAAACACAGAAATTGTGACGAACTTTAAGCAGGGATTAGACGAAAATGGGTGGTCATTAGTAATGAGTGAAATTGCTGGGATAAGGTGTTATCTGAGCATGCTCCTGTCCTAACCAAGTGTCTTTGGTGTGCTCGAAAAATATGTTCCGAGTCCCCGCAGCTGCATGTCTCCCGGCTGTTAGACTGCCACAACACATGCAGGGATTATCCAACAAAGATGATGTGTTCGAGGACACTGGAATCATTCAGTTAGCACCCGAGCATGCTCATATAACACCTTATTACCGCATGTTCACTCATCACTAGCGGTCGTCAGTCAGGATTTGGCCCAGAAGCGGATATCCAGCTGCCAGGAAGGCGAATGGCAGAAGACTTGAAAAATAAGGGACAATGCTGTAAATATTCAGTGTTTCATAAACGTGATGTATTTGTCAATAAAAGTGTGAACAATTACAATTATCAGAATTTTATATCTTAATAAACAAAACATCTGACTAAAAGAAGCAAAACTTTGTGAAAACCCAAATTAGTGTCAGTCTCAACATTTGTCCAGGGCTGTACATCTGCACTGCAGAGGGGGCATTACATGGCGTATAATATATACACTAAGCAGCATGTCTATATACTAGAGACCCTGTACTGTACATACTGTATACCTTGCTGATCCTGTGCGGTGTATATACTGTATACCTTGCTGATCCTGGGAGGTGTATATACTGTATACCTTGCTGATCCTGTACGGTGTATATACTGTATACCTTGCTGATCCTGTACGGTGTATATACTGTATACCTTGCTGATCCTGTACTGTGTATATACTGTATACCTTGCTGATCCTGTACGGTGTATATACTGTATACCTTGCTGATCCTGTACGGTGTATATACTGTATACCTTGCTGATCCTGTACGGTGTATATACTGTATACCTTGCTGATCCTGTACGGTGTATATACTGTATACCTTGCTGATCCTGTACGGTGTATATACTGTATACCTTGCTGATCCTGTACTGTGTGTGTATATACTGTATACCTTGCTGATCCTGTACGGTGTATATACTGTATACCTTGCTGATCCTGTACGGTGTATATACTGTATACCTTGCTGATCCTGTACGGTGTATATACTGTATACCTTGCTGATCCTGTACGGTGTATATACTGTATACCTTGCTGATCCTGTACTGTGTGTGTATATACTGTATACCTTGCTGATCCTGTACGGTGTATATACTGTATACCTTGCTGATCCTGTACTGTGTGTATATACTGTATACCTTGCTGATCCTGTACGGTGTATATACTGTATACCTTGCTGATCCTGTACGGTGTATATACTGTATACCTTGCTGATCCTGGGAGGTGTATATACTGTATACCTTGCTGATCCTGTACGGTGTATATACTGTATACCTTGCTGATCCTGGGAGGTGTATATACTGTATACCTTGCTGATCCTGTACTGTGTGTATATACTGTATACCTTGCTGATCCTGTACTGTGTGTATATACTGTATACCTTGCTGGTTCTCCTCTTGGCTGCTACATCTGTCTTTGATCTGGAGGCTCCTGTAATCGGATCCATATTTGCTGATCACTCAGGAGATGGGGCCATGGAGGGTCCTTACTGTATGAAACCTGTGATTGTGCCACATGTGCCGCCCCATGGATGATGGGCTGTGGATTACTAATAGCTCAGGGCCCATAGGAACAAATCTACACGTGTGAACTAGAGCAGGAGCTGGCCTGCCACCAACAAGGGGTCATTACAGCAGTCTGGGTATAGGGGAAAAAGCCAAAATCGGGACTGGTTCCAAAAGAAAGTAAAGGTTGAATTTCCTTCCATTCTATATCCCGGAGTTGGGGTCGACCCCTCTGGCGCGGTTTGTCCCTATAATCGGACTAGTAGGAATCCCGTGTGCCGTTCTCACCGCCCCTATAGGGCCCCCATAGAATATTTGCTGCCACTGGTAAATCGCACATTCTCCAGATATTTCTAGTGCCGAATATGTAGAACTACAAGTCAAAGCAAATCTCATGTATTCAGGGGCGTAACTTCAACAGGTGCAGGGGTTGCAATCGCACCCGGGCCCTGGAGCCTAGGGGGCCCTAAAATTCCCTTTGGCCTATAGAAAAAGACTACTGCTATTAAAGATTTACAATATTTGGGGGCCCTGTTGGAGCTTTCACATCGGGGCTCATGAGTTTCACGTTACGCCACTGCAGGTATTACTCGAATAATAAGAAAGCTCATTATGGCCACTGATTATATGAAATGGCTGTGACTTGTAGTTCTACAGATTGCAGTGTGAGCTCACATAAATGTATGGCTTTTCTTCATCATTGTGGTAATTCTCTCCATACCCAGTGATGATTACACTGGACGAGGTCCCACCGCTCTCATGAATGCCCCCTATTCAGTCAGTGGATGAAAGGCTCCATTTACTACCTGCACGGACGAGGTCGCCCGCACGTCGGGGGCTCCTGACAGTACACCACCACTTTATGGCTCCTCCCGCCATCTTAGCAGTGGAGATGATCAATACTAACTATTGTATTTATTATACACGTGTCAGACAATATTACTTTGTAACCCTGTGTTAATTTTGTCATTTCACTTTAAAGTTCTTTGTAGCTTCATCTGGTACTGGGAAAGCAGGGTGGCCATTCTTCACTGCATCTTTTACTAGGAAAGCTGGGTAGCCATTCTTCACTGCATCTTCTACTGGGAAAGCTGGGTAGCCATTCTTCACTGCATCTTCTACTGGGAAAGCTGGGTAGCCATTCTTCACTGCATCTTCTACTGGGAAAGCTGGGTAGCCATTCTTCACTGCATCTTCTACTGGGAAAGCTGGGTAGCCATTCTTCACTGCATCTTCTACTGGGAAAGCTGGGTGGCCACTCTTGGCTCCATCTGCTACTGGGAAAGCTGGGTGACAGCGTACACCAGTATCCTCCACCTTTTATAAGCCACATCCAGACGTCCTTTCTTCGCCTCGGTGACATGTTCCATTAACCATGTAATATATCGGAGCCCTGGTATGAAGACCCCACAGCTGACGTCCTCAGGGTCCTCCTCCTCCTTGTGACGTAGATTTCCTTCTCCTGAACCCACACAGTGATAGAGTGGAGTATGACGTATGTACCAGACGGGGTGAGGGGCCCATTACTAATGGCCAGGGGCGGTGGGCAGCATGGGCCGCGCAGGCCTCCTATAGGCGTCTACCTCTTCATGTAGGAGCTGAGCCTGTGGAGAGAGGTCAGGAGGGCTGGTGCAGGACTAATATCACATCCCTGGTGTAAAGGACATCACTGTGTTCTGTAAGGTGAGAGGAGACTGTTGTCTCCACTATGTGTGCAGATGTAGCAGAGCTGGGGATCCGTACATCCGTGTGACATGTGCTGTTGTCTTTTTCTAGGACCGCACATTGATCCGTACCCACATCTGTGACACTTGGAGCATGTCATATTCTCATCCATTTTGCAGATCAGATTTGACCATTAAAGTGAATCTGTCAGTACAATTGTCCCTCCTAAGCCGTCTATATGGGCGTGTAGGTCATAGGAAACTGAATACAAGGACACCTTCATATCTGCGATCCAATGTCTTATTCCAGAGAAATCCACGTTTTCCTCCATATGTAAATGAGCTGTTAAGATCTATGGGCCGGACACTGATCTCCCCGAGAATCTGCCTCCAGAGAATATTTTACCTACTAGGGGACGTTACCAGTGTGAGACATGTAGATCAGGAGAGCGGACTGTCAGTCATTACATGTCTCACCCTGGTAACGCCTCCTATCATTTACAATAATCTCTGGAGGCAGATTCTCATGTGCTCAGTGTCCGGCCCAGAGATCTTAATAGCTCGTTTACCTATAAGGATAAAAGGATTTCTCTGGAATAAAACATTGGATCGCATCTATCAAGATGTCACTTTATTCAGCTTCCTATGCCCTACACGCCCATATTGACGGCTTAGGATGGACCATCCTGCTGACAGTCCCCTTAAAGTCTGTGGGGATCCATGAAAAATGTATGACACACAGGAGCCAGACTTCTGAAATCTGTTTTTAATGGTTATATTGTTAAGAGTCAATGGATAAAACAAGGTTCAGGCCGTCCATCTGCTTCAGTGAAAGAGATAACATCTGTGAGAAAGAAAAATCGCCCTGTTTCACTTAAGGTACCGTCACACTCAGCAACTTTGCAATGAGAACAACGATCCGTGACGTTGCAGCGTCCTGGATAGCGATCTCGTTGTGTTTGACACGCAGCAGCTATCTGGATCCCGCTGTGACATCGCTGGTCGGAGCTAGAAGGCCAGAACTTTATTTCGTCGTCAGGTCGGCGTGTATCGTCGTGTTTGACAGCAAAAGCAACGATGCCAGCAATGTTTTACATGGAGCTAACAACCAGCGAGAACGATAAGTGAGTCGCCGTTACGTCACTGGATCGCTCCTGCATCGTTCTGGAGCTGCTGTGTTTGACGTCTCTACAGCGACCTAAACAGCGACGCTGCAGCGATCGGCTCATTGTCTATATCGCTGCAGCGTCGCTAAATGTGACGGTACCTTTAGATGTGGGGGCATAGCCTTAGGGCTCACTCTAATGAGCGTTTAACTCAATGTTTTACCGGAGAGAACTCGGATCAGTGTTACACTATGGAGCGGTGCAGAGCGGCAACATTTTTTTTCCCCTACAGTCCCAATTGATCTGTGATAAAATTGTGGCATGCTGCATGGGGCTGTGCATATCTGACCTACGCACCCATTGAAGTCTATGGGTGCGTGTGAAACATTGGACTTCACTCGGATGTCATCCGAGTGCAGTCAGATTACCACAGACACAGGCTATGGCATAATGAAGTTCTCTGTCTCCTCCATACCTGTGATACGACGCTCTCCCATCCGAGAGAATCAAATCTTAGTAAGGTGCCCCCCCCCCCCCCGATCAGAGATCAGACTCCTGTCTCGTGGGAACCTTGCCTGTGTGCCTGGGGGTGTCATAATTTGGGTTTCTTACTGCCTAGAGTGACTATGAGCTGTATCACATGGATACCACAACGGTGACCGTATTTATGATGAAGACTAATTTTGTGCTAAGTCCCTTTCTAATTACTGGGGGTCTGACCACTTTACTGCTGTTTCCCATTATTCTTTTTCTCTGCTCACCCGGATGTGCAGGAAACTGAATCCTGTCCATTGAGTGGGATAGATGTGAGCCGGAGGTGTAATTCCCCCAGTGTCAGACCCAACAGATCTTTTCTTCATGACGTATCATAGGCCAGTTTGACATGTCTTTGATGGGTGGGTCCGCAGAGCTAAGTGCCTGCAGGTTTCTGTGAGACCGATGGCTCAGGAGATTCAGCGGTTGGGCCGGGCATTGAGAGCCGAGCCTTCATGTAGGAACCCACCATTGGCAGTATGACGTTACTTACTAACATGGGAAGGCTCACGTCCTGAGCCATGATGATGAACCCTGTGTGTGGGGGCCTACTGTACCTCCATTATTTTATTCTCGGCATTGGGGTAATAGATTCAAATCCCACCAAGGACAACATCTGCAAGGAGTTTGTATGTTCTTCCCATGTTTGCGTGGGTTCTCCGATTAAATCTCATACTCCAAAAACATACTGATGAGGAATCTAGATTGGGAGCCCCAATGGGGACAGTGATGATGATGATGCGGAATATGATGGTGCGATGTCAGAGCTTCACATCTTCAGGTATATTCTGCATTACCGCCCCATACATATGATGCCACCGGGATTTGGATGTTTCGCCCCTGTTTGTCCTTGTGGTTCATGAATTCCCGTCTGTCATCAATCCACATGTCACAAAAGTTCTGTACAGAGTGCTGCACTTATGTGACATGTTAAATCAACTGTTTCCATCTGATGTCACCAAGAACCGCTAGACTGCACTCCGTGACCCAAGGAGCTGCAGCTGCGACTGGTAAGTATCATCCTGGGGGCGAAATGTACCCATGGGCAAACTGCTGGGGGCGAAACATCCTATAACCGATGCCACCATATTGCCTCTCTATAGCTGGACGGAGCTGGCGCATTACCTTATAATAACCGTGTAATGTTATGATTATTTTTCAGCATCACAATGTTTCAAATTAAGAAGATCTGCTGCATCGGTGCTGGATATGTTGGCGGTCCAACCTGCAGCGTCATCGCTCACATGTGCCCCGATATCAGGGTGACGGTGGTGGACGTAAATGAGGCGCGAATAAATGCCTGGAATTCAGACACCCTCCCTATATATGAGGTAAGGAATCTTCTGTGTATGTGGATTTGTCCCAAGAGCTTGCTCTTCGCTCTAACGTCTGTCAGTAGTGATAAGCGAGGTTGGATAAGGTGTTATCTGAGCATGCTCGTGTCCTAATCGTGCTAGAAAAATATGCTCAAATCTCCGCGGTGGCATGTCTCATGGCTGTTCGACAGCCGCAATACACGCAGTTATTTCATGTTTGTCAGACAATCCCTGAATGTGTTGATGCTGTCGAACAGCGGCACGAGTGTGCTCGGATAATGCCGTATGCCAGCACTCTCGCTCATCACTAGTCTGCGTCCATCTATATCACACAGTCATACATACATCAGAGTATTGTACGTGGCCATGTACACGATGTGCAGGCACGGGTGACATTTCCATGGGTTGGGCTCTGGTCCTATATTTCTTCTATTGTGGTGAAGAATAAATCCGTGGCTGAGTGCGATGTAAAGGTGACACACAGGAGCAAGAACCTAGGCTGATCTCTAAATAACAATTTCTGAATCGATGGCATGATGAATGCTCAGTACTTGTGTGCGGCCATATTGGCCTCGAACTGGATTGATGAGTTTGCAAATACAATACATCAAACCACGATCTTTCTGGGACTTTTCCTTCAAAAAAAGATCCTTTATAGCTTAATTTTTTTCCCTTGCAAGACATTACTGCCATGTGCACACATCGAGTATTTGGTGAGTTTTTTACCTCAGTATTTGGAAGGAAATGGTGATGTGTTTCTATTTTACGTTTCCTCTGATTGTTACTCAACTGCTCTTGCCTTAAGGTACCGTCACATTTAGCGACGCTGCAGCGATCTAGACAACGATGCCGATCACTGCAGCGTCGCTGTGTGGTCGCTGGAGAGCTGCCACACAGACAGCTCTCCAGCGACCAACTATGCGAAGTCCCCTGGTAACCAGGGTAAACATCGGGTTACTAAGCGCAGGGCCGCGCTTAGTAACCCGATGTTTACCCTGGTTACCAGCGTAAACATAAAAAAACAAACAAACACTACATACTTACATTCCGGTGTCTGTCCCCCGGCGCTGTGCTTCTCTGCACTGACTGTGAGCGCCGGCCGGAAAGCAGAGCACAGCGGTGACGTCACCGCAGTCGCTTACACAGTGCAGAGAAGCAGAGCGCCGGGGGACAGACACCGGAATGTAAGTATGTAGTGTTTTTTTTTTTTTTACGTTTACGCTGGTAACCAGGGTAAACATCGGGTTACTAAGCGCGGCCCTGCGCTTAGTAACCCGACGTTTACCCTGGTTACCAGTGAAGATATCGCTGAATCGGCGTCACACACGCCGATTCAGCGGGAGTCCAGTGACAAAATAAAGTTCTGGACTTTCTGCTCCGACCAACGATGGCACAGCAGGATCCTAATCGCTGCTGTGTGTCAAACTGAACGATATCGCTATCCAGGACGCTGCAACGTCACGGATCTGGAAATTATAGGCCAGTAAGTCTAACCTCTATTGTTGGTAAAATATTTGAAGGGTTTCTGAGGGATGTTATTCTGGATTATCTCAATGAGAATAACTGTTTAACTCCATTTCAGCATGGGTTTATGAGAAATCGCTCCTGTCAAACCAATCTAATCAGTTTTTATGAAGAGGTAAGCTATAGGCTGGACCACGGTGAGTCATTGGACGTGGTATATCTCGATTTTTCCAAAGCGTTTGATACCGTGCCGCACAAGAGGTTGGTACACAAAATGAGAATGCTTGGTCTGGGGGAAAATGTGTGTAAATGGGTTAGTAACTGGCTTAGTGATAGAAAGCAGAGGGTGGTTATAAATGGTATAGTCTCTAACTGGGTCGCTGTGACCAGTGGGGTACCGCAGGGGTCGGTATTGGGACCTGTTCTCTTCAACATATTCATTAATGATCTGGTAGAAGGTTTACACAGTAAAATATCGATATTTGCAGATGATACAAAACTATGTAAAGCAGTTAATACAAGAGAAGATAGTATTCTGCTACAGATGGATCTGGATAAGTTGGAAACTTGGGCTGAAAGGTGGCAGATGAGGTTTAACAATGATAAATGTAAGGTTATACACATGGGAAGAAGGAATCAATATCACCATTACACACTGAACGGGAAACCACTGGGTAAATCTGACAGGGAGAAGGACTTGGGGATCCTAGTTAATGATAAACTTACCTGGAGCAGCCAGTGCCAGGCAGCAGCTGCCAAGGCAAACAGGATCATGGGGTGCATTTAAAAGAGGTCTGGATACACATGATGAGAGCATTATACTGCCTCTGTACAAATCCCACATGGAGTACTGTGTCCAGTTCTGGGCACCGGTGCTCAGGAAGGATATAATGGAACTAGAGAGAGTACAAAGGAGGGCAACAAAATTAATAAAGGGGATGGGAGAACTACAATACCCAGATAGATTAGCGAAATTAGGATTATTTAGTCTAGAAAAAAGACGACTGAGGGGCGATCTAATAACCATGTATAAGTATATAAGGGGACAATACAAATATCTCGCTGAGGATCTGTTTATACCAAGGAAGGTGACGGGCACAAGGGGGCATTCATTGCGTCTGGAGGAGAGAAGGTTTTTCCACCAACATAGAAGAGGATTCTTTACTGTTAGGGCAGTGAGAATCTGGAATTGCTTGCCTGAGGAGGTGGTGATGGCGAACTCAGTCGAGGGGTTCAAGAGAGGCCTGGATGTCTTCCTGGAGCAGAACAATATTGTATCATACAATTATTAGGTTCTGTTGAAGGACGTAGATCTGGGGATTTATTATGATGGAATATAGGCTGAACTGGATGGACAAATGTCTTTTTTCGGCCTTACTAACTATGTTACTATGTTATCGTTGTTAAGTTGGTCAGTGTGAAGGTACCTCTACAAATACTGAGGTAAAAAACTCACCAAATACTGAACATGTGAATGGGGCCTAAACTGGCTGTGAGATGGCTGTCTGCCAAATCGACCATCTCTCACTCCTTCCCCAACACCCATGATCACTTGACTCTGCTGAGTGTTCATGTGTTGTGAATACGGAGAGCAGACATGGCGGCTGCCGGACTCCTTATCTCCCCTGAAAACAAAGTAATCGTTAATGAAACTGCAACTACCCAAAACATCTCTCCCCCAACATCATCTACCTCAACGTCCCCCGCGTTGAGAGACCCCTTATGCTCTGACAGTATTCTCACTGCTTTACATGAAACCTCTAAGGGTATGTGCACACGTTCCGGATTATTTGCGGATTTTTCGCGTTTTTTGCTCGTTTTTTCAGTGGCAAAAACGCTTAAACGCATGCATTAAGCATCCCATCATTTTGAATGGTTTCTGCAATTTTTGTCCACATATTGCATTTTTTTTCCGCAAAAAAAAAAAACGCATGCAGAAAAATATGCAGCATGTAAATTAATTTTGTGGATTTTAAGCGGATTTCCTACTATATTATTACATTGGGAACCTCTGGGAAAAAAAAACACGAAAAATCCGCACTAAAAACGTGTGCAGAATTCCTGCGGAAAACCTCACGATTTTCGCAGGAAATTTCTGCATACTTTCTGGACATGTGCACATAGCCTAAAAAAAAAAAAGCCTCTTATTGATAGATGATTGATGATGTTTGGCTGTAGGTATGTGCCTTGACAGACGTCACAAAATCTAGAAAATGCAGCTCTTTTCTGTGTGTGACTAGTAATTGTGCGACAAGAAGGTGATCACATCCTCTGTGCCTCCGACAAGGAGATTTCTGCAGAAAATGTCCTGAGGATTCCAGCTGAGATCTCCAGAGTGCCAGCTCAGCACAGGAAGTGCGGCACGTCTGCCCCTAGGGGTCAGCACAAGAACTACACCTAGTAAAGCAGAGCAGTCCCAGCACTGGTTATGCTGGAACTTACACAAGGATCTCCATCTATGGTGCAGTAATAAATCTAACCATCTACCTAAATTAAATCCTGCAGCGTAGGACAAAAGCAGTGACATAAAATTGATGACCTTTGTGTTTCCGGTGGGATCGGTTGTGACATCTTCCTGCAGTGGAAAGAAGATTGTAGCATTTTTCTGTCCGGCTTTGGATGCCGGAGCTCAAGGTGAAGAACACCCAGCTGGACACGTGAAGCCGGCATTGTGCTTTCATCTTCATGAGATCCCTTCTGAGTTCTCCCCGGGTCGTGGGTCTGGCTGTGCTGACTCTTTGTGGGGACCATTATTATAATATTTTTTTTTTCTTGCAGCCTGGACTGAAAGAAGTTGTTGAATCCTGCCGAGGAAAAAACCTGTTTTACTCTACTGACATTGATGCAGCCATACAAGAGGCTGACCTTGTGTTCATTTCTGTAAGTTATTTATTTTTATAGGTTCTCATTTTGTTAAATGGATAAAATTACCTGTATAAAAAGAAGCGATATTGCAATTTACTGTTTATTTAAAATCCTCTCAGCTCTCAAGAATGGAAGTATTTATTTCTTCTATAGTTCACTGTTCGCTGCCTAGGTTATCAGCCACCTCTGCAGTCTTATCAGGAGTGTCCGGTTTCTTAGGCCAGAAGTGTGTGCTTGCTAGCTGTTGGCTATATAGCTTGCGGCTGCTGCTCTGAAGCTGGCAGATCACTGGATCAGCAATGATCCTGCACTTCTCCAATGCCGCAGAGGTAACGCTTGCTCTGTTTGTACCGTGATAGAACGAACAGTTCGGATCAGTGACACGACGCGATTAGTCCGAACCGTCAATCATGGCCACTAGCATGGAGTGCTCAGCTTTTATATTCAGGAGCACAGCGCTCCTCTGCCTCTCTGCCTCCTGCTTGCCTAAAGGCAGTGTGCTCCTGAAGATGGAAGGTGATCACACCCAGTAAGTGGCATACATCAGTCTTCTGTTGACGCTAAATGACGGGAGTGTACACCTCCTTTTGTCCACAGAGCCTTAAATAAGGGTGCCGACACTTTGCTATATACCAGTCCTGTGTTTTGGGTGGGGGGGGGTGTTTTATTTTTAGTTCTGTCTCTGGTTATAGAGGTTTTGGGTAAGGATTGAGAAGCCACACTTGTAAGTAGCTGTAAAGTCACCCCTGTCCATTGTAGGGCTTCAAGTAGTCTGGTAGCGGTTTGGGTACACAATGGCACTTTGTTCCAGTGTCATACTGTCTTAGGTTTGTTTATTTGTCATAAACCATTAATAGAGGTCAGCAATAATGAATACACTGCAGCCCCCACACACTAGACACACTTGAGCGACTTCAGCTGCCCTTTGTAAGACCTGCAAAACTCTGATTGGAGGTAAGGGAGCCAAATTTCCCACCCAGACTCATTCGGTTGCTCCTAAATCCCTCTCCTAAATCCCGGACCCAAAATGCAGTCCCAATAAAAACATTCTCAACAACCTACCATTGTTGGAACCTTTAATTCTGATACTTGCATCACCGAAGCTAGCCACCTTGGTGACACATACCTTCCATTCAGGACTTTCCTTCGTGCTCCTTTACACGATATACAGTCATGGCCACAAGTATTTCCACCCTTGAAATTGTTCCAGAAAATGAAGCTTTTCTCCCAGAAGATTATTTCAGTTACATAGAGACATAAAAAAAGCTAGACTACAGTTTGCCAAACTCCATCTAGGAAAGCGTCTTGTGGATAAATGAGACCAAAATAGAGCTTTTTGCTAAAGAAAATTATTCTGTTCACAGATAATGAGAGAAGAACACAGTACCTACAGTCAAATATGGTGGAGGTTCAAAGAACTTTTGGGGTTGTTTTGCTGCCTTTGGCATAGGGTGCCCAATGACTGTGTGCATTAATTCTAAAGATTACCAAAGTATTTTGGGTCGCAATGTTGTGTCCGATGTCAGAAAGCTGGGTTTGTGTCCTTCCAGAAGGACGTTGACCGCCAAACATGCTTAAAGAAGCACCCAGAAATGGATGGACACAAACTGGAGAGTTATGAAGTGGCCAGCAATGAGTCTGGATCTAAATCCCATTGAACACCTGTGGAGAGAACTTGAAATTGCTGATGGGAGAAGGCGCCCTCAAATATGAGAGACCTGGAGCAGTTAGCAAAAGACGAGTGGTCCAAAATTCCAGCTGAGGTGTAAGAAGCTTGTTAATGGTTATAGGAAGAGATTGATTGCAGTTATTTATTCCAAAGGATGTGCAACCTAATATTAAGTTGAGTGCCAACAATTGTGTCTGGCCCATTTTAGGGGTTTGCCTTTTTTTCTGTGTTATTCCATTACACACAAAGGAAATTTAACATCTAACTGCAATTATTTTCTGGGAGAAATACTTCATTCTCTGAAACAATTTCAAGCATGCCAACTTTTTGGGCCTTGACTGTATATCTATCCATATGTCACTACCCGTATAACCCGCCTGCTGCCCTTTCATCCAGTTCCAACATGTTAACCAGTTACATATTGTAAAGGATTGTTTGAAGTTGTCCGGTCAGGCTAATGGGATAAGGGTTATCCGTGGTGCATGCTAGTCATGAGCTTCCCAGAAGATAGGATTACGGAGCCTCACGATGCCCCTGTCCATAATACACCGTAAGCATCATCAGCCATTTGTGCCTATTGGTTTTGCAGCACTTGATAAAGTCGAGGGCATCCGAGAGAAGTGATCCTTTTGACGGCTGTGTATTTCTAGTTGCCCTTTAGCTATAACTCCAGACACCTTTTGAGTATAGATAATAAGCAGGTTATATAACATGTATGCAACACGAAAAATGCAGTCAGTCATGTTTCTGTGCAATTTGCTGACTCCAGGCTTTTTTTTTTTTTTTTTTTTTTACATTTTAGAAGAATTAAGTATTTATTAATTTTAACTTTTTTTTTTTTTTTCCTTCTGGGCAGGTTAACACCCCAACAAAAACCTATGGTATGGGAAAAGGCCGAGCTGCAGATCTCAAGTACATTGAAGCTTGTGCCCGAAGGATTGTTCAGAACTCCAATGGGTACAAAATTGTGACGGAAAAGAGCACGGTGCCCGTGAGAGCTGCCGAGAGCATTCGTCGGATCTTTGATGCCAACACAAAACCCAATCTCAACCTTCAGGTATTTAGAGTTCACCAAAAGGAGTTTTTAAAAATATTTGCAAGATTCTAGAATAGTGCAAGTTCCTCGCAGGAGCGTGCATCTAAATGAGTGCTCAGCAATGACTTGTATCAGTGGTCAAAGGGAGGTAAAAAGATTTAGGAAATCTCTGATCCTTCGCTTTACTTTGGGAGGAGCTCGTATATATTAGATCACCGATGGATCCCATGTATGTGCAGTAGGAGTTATGGCTACAGGTTCAGGGTTTGCAATAGATAACAATATTTATACAAATGGTGGCAATTGTCCACCTAGCCTTTTACATTTCACATGTACTAATGGTTTGATCGTCTTTCCTCCAAGGTGCTGTCTAATCCAGAGTTCCTTGCGGAAGGAACGGCCATCAAGGATCTTAAAAACCCTGACCGTGTCCTGATTGGGGGAGATGAAACCCCCGAAGGACAGAGAGCGGTGCGCGCCCTGTGTGCGGTTTATGAAAACTGGGTCCCTTCGGAGAAGATTATCACCACCAACACTTGGTCCTCTGAGCTTTCCAAATTGGTGAGGGCGCATATTTTTCTGGTATTTACACAGGAGCATCATAACTCGTTGACTTGTGTTCCGTCGTGTTCATAGTGTGGTTTTCACCTCCTTTTAGGCTGCTAATGCGTTCCTTGCCCAGAGGATCAGCAGTATTAACTCGATCAGTGCCTTGTGTGAAGCGACTGGCGCAGATGTAGAAGAAGTGGCCAGGGCTATTGGGATGGACCAAAGAATTGGAAATAAATTCCTTAAAGCCAGTGTTGGTAAGAATGGCCCTAATAAATATGTATGCATTGTGTTAGTGGGTCTGTACCATAGATGGTTCCTGCTAGGTAACTATGATCGTACTGTAGAATTGGGGGAAGGTGAAGCCTAGAGTGTAGATACACCCCATGCAGTAAATAATAGAATTGGGGTCCCTCGTAAGGATTCCTCCAGTTATAGAAAACTACACCTGCATCACACAGGCTGGTGGTGTCCTTACACCTGCCCATCCCGGCTGACAACGCCCGTCATTTGTTTTGCATGTATCTGATCAATGGACGGCCTATTCAGAACATTTGTCATATGTGCTGGGGGTGGTGGGGGGGTAAGAAAGTAGTTTTATTATCCAACCAGATAAATTGAAGTCCAGTTCCAGTTGCCAAGTAATCGCTCCCAACAATAGCAAAGTTCTATATTTCCAATGCCAGAAATGTTGGTAAGGGTATAGATCACTATGATCATCTATGTACAATATGATCAGTGTATTTGATGATGACTTTTTCATGTTATATCTCCTGCATATAATATTTTTCTGTTTTTGTAGGTTTTGGTGGTAGCTGCTTCCAGAAAGATGTACTTAACTTAGTTTATTTGTGTGAAGTTTTAAATCTGCACGAAGTTGCAAAATACTGGCAGCAGGTAGGTTTCCCACCGGGTGTCATGCCAGCGGCTTATATTTCTGGTTTCCGTGAGTTGGTGGCATGTGAGATATTGTTAGTACGGCACGAATACGTTGTACAGGCTCCGGACACAGGAGAGGTGCTGGGTTGGGGGCTGGCCGTGTCAGTTGCCCACTTGTCTTGAGTCCCAGGTAATCTAATATTCTGACTTGGTCGTGCACGTAAGATGCTTGACAATTCTTCTAGTTCCTTGGGATATAATGTTAGCGGCCAGTGCACATAATCTGAGGGAGCATCTGCTGCCATATTTTGACATTAAGATGATGGGATTGAGGTTGGTTTCAGGACATTCGTGTGGTTATAGACTTCCGAGATCACATGTATCCAGCTATGGATGTGCTGTCATCTTGAAGTCCATGATGGACACAAGATTTGTGAAGGTATTCACACCACGACCTGCTCGACCGCTCTTCTTATTCCAGGTGATTGACATGAATGACTACCAGAGGCGGAGGTTTACCTCTAGGATCATCGATTGTCTCTTCAACACCGTGACTGACAAAAAAATTGCAGTGTTAGGATTTGCCTTCAAAAAGGACACTGGTGACACAAGGTAGGTGACCTCCAGAGATGCCTGACACCAAAGCACGAAGAGAGATTTATGACCGCTGGGCCTGAGAAAAGAATTCGGTGTACTAAATGTTCAGTTCCCATAATGAGTTTTTGGTGCGTATTTTTGTTGCCCCAAATCATTGTTTAAGCAGTTTCAGCATATTAGATGGATGTAGAGAAATCGCACGGCCACCGCAGGGTGAGATCCGCAGCAGGTCAGTCTCTCTTGCAGAAAATCTTCAACATCAAAAATGCTCCAAATATTCATTGGGAGAAGTTTACACTGGCTGATTGCAGCCATTAAATGACCACCAGTTGGCGATCCAGAAGGTGCTTGTTATATAACAAGCATTTTTGTTTCTTTGTCTGGTGATTGGCAGCTTCTTTAGAAAGGCAAATAAATGGGGCACAATAATTACTCGTTCCCGATAATTGGCCAGTGCAGATCCACCATTACTCCATAACGTGCCATTCTGACCCCTGCTGGTAGCCTTGTGACCTTGTGCTGCCGTTACAGTACAGCTGTCTGTGCTGTTCCATATTGGTTTATAAGGTCCTTTGCATACCAGCAGGTTTTGCTGTGTGAGATGTGGAACATTGAGTATGTAAGGAGAGGAAGAGGACTAGAACCCCAGCACCAATATCGGAAGTGGCAATCCTAAAAGTCAATATCGACCCTTTAATGAGCCTCTCCACATGACATGGATAAAAGCCAATCCAGAATCTCAATTTGCAGACACATGTTTTGGGATGTTGCCTCTCTTCAGTGCAAAGTATGAGATCAGATTTGGCTATATGACTGGGGACTATGGAGTAACGTTCCTCCATGTGGAGAGTGACAAGCCAGGCCTGGCAGTTCTTGCAGTGAATGGAGACCTTTATGTGGCTGCTCATGTAGATGTATTAGTTGTGATGGAAATTCACCAAAACTGTTGCGTTACTTTTCCTCAGAGAATCCTCCAGCATCTACATCTGCAAGTACCTTATGGATGAAGGGGCCAAGCTGCACATATTCGATCCCAAAGTACCAAGGGAACAAATCGTCATGGACTTATCCCAGCCTGGAGTGACTGCTGACGACAGAGGTACGTGACGTGGGGCTGCTGGAGAAATGGGCGACCTTAGCCGCCAACCATTGCACTGTTTGCTGGCTATTCTCACTTATTGGCGGGCTTTGTTCCTCCCAGATTAGTCATTTGCCCCTTTCTGACCTCATTACCAGATTAGATCACTATTACTTGGGGCGAAGTTGGACAGGATTATTCCAGATTGTTGTAATATTTTGTACATTTTTTTTTTTTCATGGACTCCTCTAATGAGGTTGTTATATGTACCCATTCCCCCCTCAGTGGAGAAGCTGGTCCATATCTCCCCGGATCCATACGAGGCCTGTGAGGGAGCTCACGCCATAGTGATCTGCACAGAGTGGGACATGTTTAAGGTGAGCAAAGAAATGCCGATCCCTTCCCTTTTCTTTCCTGATCCTTCTGTGCTGGGAGCACTGGTTTGTACCGTTACATTGGCCCGGACGCTCTGCATTTGTATCTATATGTTGACCTGTCCTCCGTGTTGAGGATGTCCTGATCTGTAGTGAAGGCTGACCTCCATGTTTCTGTTGTGGTAGGAACTGGATTTCCAACGCATCCATTCCAAGATGTTAAAGCCAGCGTTCATATTCGATGGCCGCCGGGTCCTGGACGACCTTCATGGGGAGCTGCAGAACATTGGCTTTCAGGTATATCCGTGTGAACGTTGTTCCCGTGACGGCTATTTATTCTGCAGTAAATAACAACAATTCTTTCCTGATGAAATTCTGCCAAACCCGCTGACTTTTGGTTGGGACTGGCCAACCAGCTGGTGTGAATGGGGGCCTCCTGACTGTCCCCCGACAGACCACCTCAGGGGAGAGCAGGATCGGCCATTGCAATCCCAAAGGGGAGATAATCCGCTGCTAGAGGAATCTGGGAGCGACTTTTCCTCTCTTCCTATTGGAAACGGATGGAGCGCTCCTATATATGGAGGATCTGCTGTCAGATATCATCTGATGTGTATGGCCGGCTTTATGTCCTAAGTAAGGGAATGACTGTCAGCAGGCTGCAATAAAGCCTACAAAGAGGCCATCAGGGACATGTACCCCTGCCGGATTGCCACAGTATAAGTTATATGTGAATTTTGCTGGAAATTTTCCACATTTTTACTTTTATCTTATTGACTTGTTAGAGATTTCAAAATTCACTTTGACAATTCTTGTAGCACTACAGTCCGGTCACTAGAGGTAATGGCTGCCGTGTAATACTAGGAAAGACCCGGACTGCAGAGCTGGGGGGACGGATACCTGGCGCTGCTCATACAAGGAGGTCTATGGGTCCGTGTGCCCTATTCTGCATGTAGAAAGCCCTTGTGTGATGCCATTTAGGCTTTGTGCCGCCTGCCGTGCGATTAGCAGACATGTGTAAGTGCTGGATCTCCGGCTCAGCGATCAATGACCCGGGCACCAGGCCTCTTTTCTTGTAGACACAATCCAGGATTTCCTTTTGACTCATAGAAGGGTAAACTCCCCCCAAGTTGTGAAATTGATGCAATCGGTCACTGCCACAGCCAGACCGCATCCTCGGATATCACTATCGGTAATGTCCGATCTACACTGGTGCCGGTCGTATACACGCAGCTTTTCTAAATTAAACGCTTATAAATTGAGACATGAGAAATTCATCCCGTGGGCGACGCAGACTGTGAACCTTGGGTGCAGCCATACAGACATTCTGCAATAAGGACATTGGTGACCTCAGGGAGTAGGAGACGTTCTGGTTGTTCCTCTCAGCGTGACTCATACTGAAGAGTCAGAACGGACGTTCCAGCCTTCCCTACATTAGCTACATGTATAAAAATATGTAGTTTGTCTTTATATATCCAGGGAGCTGCAGTGAGACCCATACTTCTAAGGCCACATGCGGTATTTTACATCAGTATTTGTAAGTGAAAGCCAGGAGTGGGTGATAAATACAGAAGTGGTGACGTGTCTCTATTATACTTCTGTTACATTTGTTTTGGCCACAAATACTGGAAGTGTGAACGTGGCCTCAGTGCAGCACAACATCCTTAGTATGCACTGACACCTAATGGCCAAAAGCTGGAACTGCGCTCAGTCAACAAATCTCATTATGTCATATAGCTAATAACGTGAGGGCGACCCTGTACAAAGTGTACAGTACTGCACATCTAGTTTTCAGTATACCTAGAAGGAACGCCAACTTTTTTTTTTTTTAATTATTATTATTATTATTATATATTATTATTATTATTATACAAACTAGTTCAGACAATATCGATGGTTCTCCATTCCAACTTAGTTTTGCATGTTCCCTTTTATTTACACCTGGTGCTAGTTTGGGGCAGGAAAGCTGTGGTCGGTCTGAAAATCGCGGTTTGTACATGGCCCACAAAACGTGTACTTGTGAAATATTTTTTCTTTTTAGTAGTCTATTGGCAGCCATCATCACAAATGATTGTGTTTCAAACTTCCCAAGTTGTAATTTTTATTTTTTTTTATTTTTTTTTTGCACATTTTTTTTTGCCATTTAAATATTCTTATAATATTTAACTTTTTTTTTATTTACAGGTTGAGACCATCGGGAAAAAGGTGGCTTCCAAGAGGATCCCTTTTACACCAACAGCTGACATGCCCAAGATCAGCCTCGGGGATGTGCCCCTCAAGAAGGCCAGAGTATAAAGCTACTGGGTGGGGAAGGGTTAAGGATATTTATTATTGTATATAGGTCTTTTGAGACTGGAAATAACGCCTATTGAAGTATAAATCCTGCCCTGAGGAAGGCGTCGCGTGAACACAATTGTATATGGACTCGTGGCTGATCCAGGAGCGCTCTACACCTCCAGGAGCGGTCTACACCTCCAGGAGCGCTCTACACCTCCAGGAGCGGTCCACACCTCCAGGAGCGGTCTACACCTCCAGGAGCGCTCTACACCTCCAGGAGCGGTCTACACCTCCAGGAGCGGTCTACACCTCCAGGAGCGGTCCACACCTCCCAGGAGCGGTTTACACCTCCAGGAGCGGTTTACACCTCCAGGAGCGGTCTACACCTCCAGGAGCGGTCTACACCTCCAGGAGCGGTCTACACCTCCAGGAGCGGTCTACACCTCCAGGAGCGGTCTACACCTCCAGGAGCGGTCCACACCTCCAGGAGCGGTCCTCACCTCCCAGGAGCGGTTTACACCTCCAGGAGCGGTCTACACCTCCAGGAGCGGTCTACACCTCCAGGAGCGGTCTACACCTCCCAGGAGCGGTCTACACCTCCAGGAGCGGTCTACACCTCCAGGAGCGGTCTACACCTCCAGGAGCGGTCTACACCTCTAGGAGCGGTCTACACCTCCAGGAGCGGTCTACACCTCCAGGATTCGGCCAGCCTTAGTGTTACATTTTCTTGTCTTACTGCAGGTGCGGAGAACTTGGTTGATTCTCAATGTCCCCAATAGATAACGTATTTGTAAACTATTACACTTCCGACCAAACAATCATTTTTACTATTTTTGTAAAACTACAGAATATAATCACTTTATCCATTGAAGTTTCATGGCCTCTGTATAAAGGCTCTGCAGTAACGCATTACATCACCGCGGATTTTGTGCATTATTTTTCTACGTGGTTATTTATAAGGGACACTTTTGAATCAGATATATTTTTTTTTTTTTTTTGGAACATTTTTATATTTTTATAAATCGGCGATCACAGATCATACTTGTTCTGTTCGTGCACTTAGTGACTGCTTGGGGAATGGGCATCCAAAAAAATATATATATTTTTTTTTTCAAAACTTTCAATATGTAGGCATCATGTTTTAAAAATTTTATACTTGAAATACATGTATTATTGCAACTTGGTACAACTTTAAGAACTTTTGTTTTGTTTTTTTTTTACAATATTTGAATTGCAGGCATTTTAGACAAAAAAAAAAAAAAAAAAAAAATATATATATATATATATATATATATATATATATATATATATATATATATATATATATATATATTATATATATTTTTTTTTTTTTGCAATTGTGTCATTAAAAGTTTTGCAAGGTTTGGCTTTTATAGATTTGTTTCCCTGCACATTCTACTTTGATGTGGTCATAAATCGGCTGAGAAGAGCTCAGAAAAAAAAAAAGTTTCAAACTCTCCTGTCAGACGGTTAGAACGAGCTCACTGAACGCTTGTCAGTTAACTCTTTCTGTACACAATGCAACACAAACGCTATAGAAGTTAGACGGTGCCAAATTTTTAATGAAACCCATTGCTCAAAAAAAAATTTTTCACCCCAAATACATGCATTTATGTATTAATTTTATCCTCTTCAGGTGAAGAACCCCTGTAATAAAATTGTACACATGGTTGCATGTGGAAACAGATAGGGTGGCAATATGTGCAATAAAAAGGCCAGCGTCCTCTGAAGGGCTTACGGGATATGGCAGACCAATATTGTAAGTTTTTACTATGTAAAGGGAATGTATCTTTTTTATATATATTTTTTTTTCCTAATAAGTCGTTTTCCAGGACTTCAATACTGATGACCTATTCTAATGACAGGCAATAAATATCATGTTGTTGGGGGGGATCTAACCGCTGGCACCAACACCAAGCAGCTGATTAAAGGGGGCGCAGCAATCCAGGAGGAAATGGTTTTAATGCTAGAAGTTAAGATGTTTGATTGTTTGGAGTAGGAGAGTCACTGGTAATGCGGTTTTATGTCTCATGTTCAATTGTTATACTTTGAAAGAAAAATGTGATTTCGAAAATAAAAAATTCCATCAATAATTTTGTCGTTTGTCCCATTTTTGGTGAACTTAATGACTCAAGGTGAGTTTATGTGGCGACACGTTCCATCTGATGTGACAGGCAATGCTTTGCTACTCATGCAAGTCATTGGGCAGGGAGGGGGAGGGGGTGAGATGTGACCACTTACCTCAATGGTGGATTCAGTGTTATTTATGAGGTCGTTATAAACTTGTCTCATAATAATTGAGTGACTGAGAAATGATCCTACAGGACAAGCGGGCTCATCCTAATAGGAGGTTTGGGGTGAAAATTGCAAGAATTCTTTTCAATATAAAGAAAAATTGTGCTGATCACAAATTAATTCCAAACACAATGAAAATAAAGGATAAAAAAAAACCTTCTTCTGTATAGTTGTGTGCATAGAGGAGGAATGCTATAATAGAGAGGACATTTAATAAAAAAAAAAAATGCAGTAGATCCAGTTTCATTTAACTTTATTATGGAGTCCAAGAATATCCTTGTGTTATGATGACAGTAATTTTATTTTCTTAAATATTTATAATAAAATAATGTAAATCATCTAGTAGGTCACACAGAAAAAGCAAAACTTCCGACAGTAGTGGAATAAAGTTTCATCTGCGATCTGATTGGCTGACAGAGGACTCCTCCCCTGCGGGCTTGCTCCTGCTGAAGTCTTCATTATATCTTTAGACTTTTAAAGGTTTGAATTAAATTAAATGTTTCTTTACAATCAGAAGCATCAGGAAGCTTCCAGCCGATATTCCCAAACCTTCTCAGCTCGCCCCACGTTGTACCGCACCATAGGGCACATTATCGATGGCTACTAATGAGCTCACATTCATTTCTAAGCCCATATCGTTCCACACTAACGTTTATACGGCTTTTATTTTCCTTTTCTGAACCAAATTTTTCAAGACGAATTCACCTAAATGTAACGAAAAATTTACGCAATATTAGCAAATTTGCAAAATAAAGCCCCTATAAAAAAAAATTACACGACAAGTACTTTTTTCGCCGTGCTCGGATAATATGTTTGAGTCCCCGCGGCTGTTTGACAGCCACAATACATACAGGGATTAACGGTTTGTTAGGCAGTGCCAGTATGTGTTGCAGCTGTTGGACAGCCATGAGACATGCAGCCGTGGGGACTCCTAGCACACAAGCATGCTCAGATAACACCTCTGATAACTGAGCACATTCGCTCATCATTAATTAAGAGGCATACATCTTAAATTCTGGAGTAAAAACTTTGAATTGGGCCCTTGATGTTTAAGTTGAAATTGATGGTTCCCTGCAAAATTAAATGAATGTTTACAGAGTTATTCTTGGAATTGTAAGCCATCTCCAATCCACAAGAGACGGCTTGCTGATCACTGGGGATCCCAACAGTGGGGTGATGCAGAGCCCTATCAAATGGTGCGTGCTCATCCTCCACTTCTATCCTTGTCTATGTGACTGCTGGAGAAAGTACAGCAGGCCTATAGACAATGAACAGAGGTATGTGCACCTTATCGCAGAGTTCTGCTCCCTCTCAATAGTTGTGGCCGCCAGCAATCAGTACCTTATCTCCTACCTCACAGATGGTGGAAAACTTTAAATTCTCGCAATCTGTAAAAAGCAGCCACTGCGGATTCTTGTGGTTTTGGACATGAACCCATCACTCTATTTTCAAAGTATTTCATGAAGTGGCATCTATGGCCGTTAGTTCCCATGTAGAGTAGTGGCCAACCCCTTTAACTTTTGCAAACTCAGGCTATGTGCACACGTTGAGAATCTGCAGTGGATTTTTCTGCATTAAAAAATCAGTGTTACGTTTTAATAATTATGTGCATTTTTTTTCCCTCCAATTGTTTGAATTGGTGAAAAATACTTCAAAAGCTCATAACAAATTGACATGCTGCAACATTGAAAAAAAAAAAAAGCTTTTATGCTAAAAATCCACAAGGAAAAAAAAATAGTTTGCATTAATTTACTGTCAGGGCAATGGACGTCAAAGTCAAATACACAGAGGCGCAGATTAAAAGCTTGGACAGAGTCGTGGGCCGACCTTGATATTTATTCAAAAATGTCACAATTGAGGAAGGTTCTACTTACCAAATATAACTATGAACTTTTTCATATGGAAGCAAACCTTAAAGTGGTCGCCCCACAAACAAAGTACATTTTTATTAATAGATCTTCGAATAAAATATTGTAATATTATAATACGTTATGTAAGAGCAGTAAAAAGCATGTGGCCTAATCTAATTATGAAATAATGAAGGCCAAAAAACCTTACAGATAATAAAGTGTGATGCAAACAAAAGTGCCCCCAAACACAGTATGATACCCCCACAGTGAATTTCTCCACACGCACGGTATGGTGATCCTACTGTACCCCCTCAATTCCCCCGACAAAGAATGGTGACCCCATTACAGTATGGTTCTCCACCTGTAATCCCCACACAGCCCTCCATGCCAGGGTTGTGCAGTTGGTAAGTCAAACCTCTGACTACGACTCCTCAATTTACCCAACCACACAGCACTGGTCACTACTGAGCGTGTGCATAACGTGCCGCACAGATTCATCTCCACTCCAGCCCCACAGCACTGGTCACTACTGAGCATGTGCATAACGTGCCGCACAGATTCATCTCCACTCCAGCCCCACAGCACTGGTCACTACTGAGCGTGTGCATAACGTGCAGCACAGATTCATCTCCACTCCAGCCCCACAGCACTGGTCACTACTGAGCATGTGCATAACGTGCCGCACAGATTCATCTCCACTCCAGCCCCACAGCACTGGTCACTACTGAGCATGTACATAACGTGCAGCACATTCATCTCCACAACGACCCCACAGCACTGATCACTACTGAGAATGTACATAAAGTGTCAGCTTTACAGGCCAAATATACTCACCCTGAGGGCCAGATTTGGCCCCCTAGCCAAAGTCTGACATATATGTATTAGGGTATGTGCCACATTAAGTATTTGGCGCAGATATTTCTGCACCATTTCTAGATCTCTTGGCATAAACACACTTTTTTAATGCATTTTTGACGTGTTTTTGGTGCAGATTTTTTTGCCCCACCCATTAAATCTGCAAGTTAAAAATAAGCAATGCGTGCATGAGACTTCAAGATTCTGATTCACTTGGCTGGAATCAGGAAACCCTTCAGGTCTTGCGACAAATCTGCACAGAAAAAAAAAGCAAAAACTGCGACAAATCCGCAACGCGTGTACATGCCATTACTGTAAAATGTTAATTTTTTGTGTGGAAAAAACAGCACAAATGCAACACAGGGTTTAATGGAAGAACATTCATTTCAGGCATGCTGATATTATATGTGAAAAACATTTAAAATGTAACATGCTGAAGATTCCATCACAGTGCTAGCTATAAAAGCTGGGATACAGAGATGTAGCCCGCCCTTCAGATCAACTCGCACCATGTAATTCCTCATTTCTGCTATGGGGGCAGTATAGGGAAATTATACACTGGCTGCTTGCTTCTCGTGCAGATTACAGCTGATCTCTAAGATCCAGCACTGGGATGCCATGTGATCTACTTGTTTCCAACAAATCTGACACTCCTTAATCATTACTATTGTCTCAAAAGTGCAATAAACATAAGATGGGCATTTGGTAACAATGCCAAGAGGTATAACCTAAAGAAATGCAAAGGCATACCTGCTTTGTAAGAGGACCGGACCAGAGGACCACTGGCGGTGTACAGGAATCCTAGCTCGTTGCCTATTTTTTCCCAATGCTTAAACTTTTCAGGTGTGACATATTCTTCAACCTGCAGAAAAACAAGTCAAATCATCAGATATTAAAATAAAAATGTATCTAGATTATTATTAGCTATTCAAACCTTAAAACAGGATTTTTGGTTGCTTACCATAAAATCTGTTTCTCGGAGCCTTCATTGGGGGACACAGGAACCATGGGTGTATGCTGCTGCCACTAGGAGGCTGACACTATGCAAATAAAAAAGTTAGCTCCTCCTCTGCAGTGTACACCCCACCGACAGGAAGTAGGATATTCAGTTAATGAGAAAGCAGTAGGAGAAGCAACGTGTAAAAGAGTAAGAATAATATAATAATAATAATAAACTTTATCTATATAGTGCCAACAAATTCCACGGCGCTCCACAGATTAACAGTTTCAAACACTCAAAGAGTGTTCAAAGAACTCAAACGTAAACAGTAAACAGAGCTGTTCAACTTGGGAGGGTGCTGTGTCCCCCAATGAAGGCTCCGAGAAACAGATTTTACGGTAAGCAACCAAAAATCCTGTTTTCTCTATCGCCTTTCATTGGGGGACACAGGAACCATGGGACGTCCCAAATCAGTCCCTAGGGTGGGAAAAACAGACTTTCATCAGGTCCGAGGACTCACCACTGCCGCCTGCAGGATCCTTCTGCCCAGGCTGGCGTCCGCCGAAGCATAGGTATGGACCTTGTAAAGTTCAGCGAAACGTGTGGATGGAAAACCAGGTTGCCGCTTAGCAAAGCCGTCGGCCAAAGCCCTGTGACGTACCGCACAGGAAGCGCCGACTGCCCGGGTAGAGTGAGCCTTTATCTCTGGAGGGGTGTCAAGGTGATAGAGTGAAAGATTGAAGAAGTTGTGGATTGGGGGCGGCTGAGAGAAAGGGATAGGAGACGCAGCCTCTGTGATATTGTACACGTTGGTAATTAAGACGTCCCAAGTGGGGGGACCACCAGAATCACATTGGTAATTAAGATGTCCCAAGTGGGGGGACCACCAGAATCACATTGGTAATGAAGACGTCCCAAGTGGGGGGGACCACCAGAATCTCAGTGGAGGGGTCTCACTAGGAGACCGCCTCCCAATGTTTAGAATATCGTGACGGGGCAGACTGTAATCACTGGTGTTCAGGTTAGGGAAAAATATTGAGCGCGAGGCTCTTTATTCATAACACGTCGAGCGCGAGGCTCCGTGTTAGGACACACGTGTTGCTGTCGCTGTCAGCGGCCTGCTGCAGAAGGGCGTAGTATTCTGTGAGTCATGTTGCGTCTCTTATAGCAGAAGAAGTCCGTGCCCCACGAGTTAAGCGAGGATGCTGTGGAAGTCAAGACAATAGTAGAGTCACGGGAGGGCAAGGAGGCAGTCAAGAATGTTGAGAGGTTGTACAAGCATGAAGGATTGCCCTCGACAGGGAGATTGCAGCCGTCTACACGGCACCATCTCATGGAGAACAAAAGGGGCATGTTGAAAGAGAAAGGACTGTTAGAACAAGCGCAAGCTCATCTGCGAGTTGCGCGAGGTTTAAAGAACGAGGAAAAAAAAAAAAAAGGTTGATGGAGAGGAAAGATGAAAGGATGCAGAGCCCGTGTTTGGTTATAAAATACCTCAATCATTAGTTTTTCTAGGGTGTTCTGGCATATGAGTTGTGTGAAGGTTTTGTAGAAATGAATTAAGTCTGAGAACTGCTGTATTTCGTTACTCTGTGGGGTTTTCCGAGACACCCGATGGGAGGGGTCAAACAGCTGCGCTGTGCCTTTTTTCTTTGTGTTGAGGAATGCTGTAAATTCTTATCTCTGTGTTTATAGCTGATGGGAGGGGTGAACCCCTGCGCGAATTGTTTCTGATTTCTTCTCTTTGTGCTGCGGGCCAGAGAAAGGGGGGCCATGCAGCTGTGCTGAAGAATATGGTGGAGCTGTGTATATTCTGTCTTTGGGTCAGTACGCGCTGAGAGATTTGTGTTTAAAGCAATAGTACAATGTTGTATTGAATTAGAAAGAATTATTGTAAGTTTAAAATTAAATATGGTGTCCGGACGATGCATTAAAAGTAGTACAAAGTTTCCAGAAGAACTTAACCCATTCTGTATCAGCAGCTGCGCTCTGTAGCCCCCACCGCAGCTTGCAGCTTCAAGGACACAGCTCGCAGCTCCATTCCTTATCAGTGGCTCACTAGACTCCAGCTCCAGCCCCCCTCCCTTACACAAATCCAGTGTCATATTCCAATATTCATTTTGTGGCATAAAATGAAAGACAGATGCCACACACACGACTGGCACTGAGGCAGAATTGCCAATTTTAATCTCCCACTATTTTTTTATTTATGGGAGAATTGGCAAGAAATCAGGCCCACTGTTAGACTGTATGTTTTCTGTGGCACAAAATGAGAGACAGATGCCACACACAGGACTGGCACTGAGGCAGAATGGCCAATCTTAATCTCCCACTTTTTTTTTTTTTCTGGGAGAATAAAAAAAAAATCTGGCCCAGTATTACACACTAGGTTTTCTGTGGCACAAAATTAAAGACAAATGCCACACACACGACTGGCACTGAGGCAGAAATGCCAATCTTAATCTCCCACTTTTTTTGTAACTTTATTGTGGGAGAATTGTCAAGAAATCAGGCCCAGTGTTACACACTAGGTTTTCTGTGGCACAAAATAAAAGACAGATGCCACACATACGACTGGCACTGAGGCAGAATTGCCAATCTTAATCTCCCACTATTTTTTTTTTCCTGGGAGAATTTAAAAAAAATCTGGCCCAGTATTACACACTAAGTTTTCTGTGGCACAAAATTAGAGACAGATGGCACACACAGGACTGGCACTGAGGCAGAAATGCCAATCTTAATCTCCCACTTTTTTTTGTAACTTTATTGTAGGAGAATAGTCAAGAAATGAGACCCAGTGTTACACACTAGGTTTTCTGTGGCACAAAATTAGAGACAGATGCCACACAGCACTGGCACTGAGGCAGAATTGCCAATCTTAATCTCCCACTATTTTTTTTTATTTATGGGAGAATTGGCAAGAAATCAGGCCCACTGTTAGACTGTATGTTTTCTGTGCCAGAAAATGAGACACAGATGCCACACACAGGACTGCCACTGATGCAGATTTGTCAATTTTAATCTGCACCTTTTTTTTTTTTCTTCAGGGAGACTAGTGAATAAATCTGGGCCACTGTATTAGGGTATGTGCACACGTCTGCATTTTTAGCGTTTTTTTTGCGGAATTTCGCAATAAAAACGCTATAAAATCGCTAAAAAAACGCAAACATTATGCATCCTATCATTTAGAATGCATTCTGCATTTTTTGTGCATGTTTGCGTTTTGTTCCGCAAAAAAAAAACGCATATCGCAAAAAATCCGGACAAGTTCATTATTTTTGCGGATTTCCCATCAAATTGGAGTGTCTGGAAAAAAACGCAAAAAATCCGCAAAAAAACGCGTCAAAAACGCGCAAATTCCGCGCTATAAAAGCATGCGGATTTCTGGCAGAATTCTCAGGATTTTGTCAGGAAAAAATCCTGACGTGTGCACATACCCTTAGAGTATATTTTCTGTGGCAAAAAGTGGCTTGAAGAGATATAACGAAGAAAAAAAAAAAAAAAAAAAAAGGGACTGTCCTACAATTACTATCTCCCTGCAGTAATCTCAGCAAAGTATGGCAGGCAGCAATAACAAGGAGTGGACTGCTGCACAAAAAAAGTCAAAAGTGTGGACAAACAAACAAGATAGCTGTGCAGAAAGGAAGGAGCAAAAGGATTTGTGCTTTGAAGAAAGCATTTGGTTTGCACAGCGGCGTACACACAGCAATGCAGCTATCAGGGAGCCTTCTAGGGCAGCCCAATGAGCTACAGCGCTGAGGGAAAAAAAATGTAGCCTCCAGTGTCCCTGCAAACAAAAGGTGGTGTTGGACAGTGGAAATCGCTACAGCACAAGCGGTTTGGGGGTTAATGTACCCTGCCTAACGCTATCCCTGCTTCTGACGAAGCGGCAGCAACCTCTCCCTATGCTCAGATCAGCAGCAGTAAGATGGCGGTCGGCGGGAACGCCTCTTTATAGCCCCTGTGACACCGCAGAAAGCAAGCCAATCACTGTAATGCCCTTCTCTAAGATGGTGGGGACTGAGACCAATGTCATCACGCTGCCCACACTGCGTCCACCTTCATTGGCTGAGAAATGGCGCTTTTCGCATCATTGAAACGCGACTTTGGCACGAAAGTCGCGTACCGCGTGGCCGACCCCACACAGGGATCGGGTCGGGTTTCATGAAACCCGACTTTGCCAAAAGTCGGCGACTTATGAAAATGACCAATCCGTTTCGCTCAACCCTAGTGTACGGAGAGCACGTACGGACCCCATAGTGTACGGAGAGCACGTACCGACCCCATAGTGTACGGAGAGCACGTACCGTCCCCATAGTGTACAGAGAGCACGTACCGACCCCATAGTGTACAGAGAGCACGTACCGACCCCATAGTGTACAGAGAGCACGTACCGACCCCATAGTGTACAGAGAGCACGTACCGACCCCATAGTGTACAGAGAGCACGTACCGACCCCATAGTGTACGGAGAGCACGTACCGACCCCATAGTGTACGGAGAGCACGTACCGACCCCATAGTGTACGGAGAGCACGTACCGACCCCATAGTGTACGGAGAGCACGTACCGACCCCATAGTGTACACAGTATCCCGTCAAAAATTAAAAACACACACATGCAAATATAACTTTATTAGAAAAAAATATGGGTCCCATATAATGCTCCAAACATAAAAAAAAATCAAATACTTCTCCTTTGTGGCCGCAGGACCGGACTTCCCAGCGTGGCTGTCTTGCCGCTCTCTGTACTGAGACTGTTTAGAACGGAGAACGTGCTGTATTGACGCCATCGTGCCCTCGGACCTGAAACATCACAGAGTCAGAAGGCATCGCAGCAGAGGTATGCCTATGGGGAGAGGTAAGTATTGCAAGTGCCGGGTCCCTGAGGAAGCGGGTGGGGGGCCCACTCGTGGATATTGGCACCAGGCTCCCATAGCGCTCTGGTGTCCCTGACAGCGAGTGGGCCCCCGCCTGCCCAGGGCCCCCCGCCTGCCCAGGGCCCGGCACTTGCCCAGGTGCACCGGGTACTAACATCACTGCTCATCAGAGTTGCTGGCTCCTGTCTTCGAGACCCAGCAAATCTGATGAATGGTAAAGATACTGATGTCACCGCTGCTCACAGCCGGCCGGTCTTGCGGAGTGCAGCGGCTCAGAACAGCAGTGATGTCAGTAACTATATCGCTCATCAGATTTGTCGGGTCTCACAGAGGGCAGCGATTCTGATGAGCGGTATAGTTACTAAAATCACCGCTGTTCAGAGCTGCCGGGTCTCACGGAGTGGGAGCCAGTAAGTCTGATGAGCAGTGACGTCAGTACCCGGCACCTGTGAACAGCAGTAACGTTACTTACTGCTATACACAGTCACCCTGCCTGGATTCGAGGAAAGCCATGGACTTGGACGGACCTGCTTGGGAACAAATTTTCTAATAAGTTGGCCCCATGCCCTCTCACAGCAAATTACAACCTCAGAGAACTCACACTGAGTCCTGTGTCCTCATTCCCTTGTACAGCTCCTCTGTCCCCTCCTCACACGGCTCCGTGCTGCAGCCCCCCGGTCCTCTCCTCACACGGCTCCATGCTGCAACTCCTCGGTCCTCTCCTCACACGGCTCCGTGCTGCAGCTCCTCGGTCCTCTCCTCACACGGCTCCATGCTGCAGCTCCTCGGTCCTCTCCTCACACGGCTCCATGCTGCAGCTCCTCTGTCCTCTCCTCACACGGCTCCATGCTGCAGCTCCTCGGTCCTCTCCTCACACGGCTCCATAGAGCAGCATTTCATTTCGGTTGTGGCTAAATCCAAGTCGGTTAGACAACCAGGATTTAGCTTTCTCACAGAGAGCCGGCTAAATCCAAGTCGGCAGATGGACCTGGTCCATTTGGCCAGTAGTTATAGTATTGACCCCTTCACAACGCATGATGTAGTTATATCATAAAAATTTAAGAAAAAAAAATATCACTTTTGCTCCATTTAAAAAAATAAATAGATTTGGAATTGACGTGTTCAGAAAGGTCTCACCAATCAAAATGTAAAATAATCTGACCAGTAAACAGTATAACGAGAAAAAAACTCGAAAACGCCATAATGACTTTTTTTTGGTTGCCGCAACATTGCAATAAAATGAAATAAAAGATGATCAAAACATGGTATGCACACCAAAATGGCATCAATAAGAACATCCCGCCAAAATAAAAAAAAAATCCCAAAGGCGATGTGGATGGAAAAATAAGTTATGGGCAGGAAAAAAAATGTAAAAAAAATGAAAATCGCCGGAGAGTTAAATCACTCCTAGGTGCATGCATGGAAAAAAATCTGTGGTTGTGTGATCTACAAGTTACGTCATATATCCTAAAAATATAAGAAAAAAAAATATTGCTTTTGCTCCATTAAAAAAAAAAAAAAAAAAAAAGGGAATTGGCATGTTCAGAAAGGTCTGACCAATCAAAATATAAAATAATCTGATCAGTAAACGGCATAACAAGAAAAAAAACTCAAAACACCATAAGTACGTTTTTTTTTTTGTCGCCGCAACATTGCAATAAAATGAAATAAGAGGTGATCAAAACATGTATCCGTGCCAAAATGGTATCAATAATAACATCCCGACAAAATTAAAAAAATCCCAACGGCGATGTGGATGGAAAAATAAGTTATGGGAAGGAAAAAAAATGTTAAAAAACGGAAAATCGCCCGAGGGTTAAAACACTCCTAGGTGCATGCACGGAAAAAATCTGTGGTCGTGTGATCTACAAAAATGATCACCAGTAAATAAAACGGGACACAGATGAGATTGGCACAGAATATTGTACACACTGGGATTAAGGGAAAAATTTGTGTGTATAAATGTCACATATAAATAAATGTGTGATCAGATGTCATATCTAGTCTGCGGCTCAAAAAAATCACATGACAGGATTCATATATATCTATACACAATAAGGGTCCTTCTGTCTACTGGGATTTAGCATTCTTATACTGAGCAGGCTAAATCCAAGTCAGCTAAAGGCCCTGGTCCCTCTGCCAACTAGGAAATAGCCGACTCAGTGTGAGAAAGCTAAATCCCAGTGCACAGAGGGACCAGGTCCTTTATAGACCCCCTCAAAATGACTTCAAATGAGATGTGGTCCCTAAAAAAAAAAGGTGTTTTAAAAATGAGAAATTGCTGCTCAACTTTTGAGGCCGGCGTCACACACAGCGTAAAACAATACGGTCCGTATATTACGGCCGTAATACGCTGAAAAGTCCCGAAAATAGTGGTCCGTAGCTCCTCCGTAGGCAGGGTGTGTCAGCGTTTTTTGCGCATGGCATCCTCCGTATGTAATCCGTATGGCATCCGTACTGCGTGGTTTTCTCGCAGGCTTGCAAAACCAACATACCGCTATAGAAGTGATCCATGTGTCCCAAAAAGAAAAAAAAATATATATATACTGTCTATATAGTAGACACATATATGTATATATATTAATATTTTTTCCAGCGCTATACAGCTTGAAAGCCGGTAATTCAATTACCGGCTTTTTCTTTCTCCTTCCTAAAACCCGGCATGATTTGAGACATGGTTTACATACAGTAAACCATGTCTTCTCTCCTTTTTTTTTGCAGATTCCACAATACTAATGTTAGTAGTGTGTATCTGCAAAATTTGGCCGTTCTATCTACTAAATTAAAGGGTTAAATGGCGGAAAAAATTGGCGTGGGCTCCCGCACAATTTTCTCCGCCAGAGTAGTAAAGCCAGTGACTGAGGGCAGATATTGTGGCACCCCTAGGGGTATTTGCCACAAAAATAGTTACTGACACTAAATACAAGTAATAAGATAGCAAAACTGCACTACCACCTCCGGCCAGAAGGGGGAGCTCCAGAGACTCCCCTTGATCCATTCTGGTCTGAGAGAAAAACTGGCAGTTGGGCTAAGGAGCTGAAAGTGAGAGGTCATACAGCTGAATTTCTAACAGCCCTATGACGGTTTCCAGGCCCAAATCACCAGCCTGAGGAGAAAAGGGACAGAGAAAAAGGACATTGTGAGAACCGGGTAGCATTAATCACTATCCAGAACAGGCGCAAAGACGGATACCGGATCCGTGGCTGTATTCATTATATATAATACAGCAACCGGAAAAACGTGAGGTGATATCAGCTTCACTAGGGCCGGACGCAGCAACAGACACAGAGTTCAGTGGTACTCCTGGAGGGGGTAAGCCGATAAAAGGACTCGGGTTGCCCGTCGAACCAGGACCCGGAGGAGACAGATTGGGCCGGCAGCCAGTTCACATACAGCAGCAGGGCCACACAGAAATTGCGTACAATAAGAGGCGAAGACCCCGGCAGGGTCAAAGTAACTCAGAGTTCCCATACAGACTCCGGTGACAGGATTGGTTGTAAATCCCTTTATGTTGAAGTAAACTGGTTAAACGTTTCAGTGCCTCAGACTTTCATTTGGACAATAGCTATCTATCCAGGATCAGGATCATCACCGCTGAGAGAACCTGCTGCTGATCAAGTAAGTGCCTGTTCCCTCATGATACCCCTTACACTGTGCATTGCCTGAGGCCACAGCACCGGGTCAAGCCACCCGTGACATCCCCCTCAAGAGACAGACCCCATTGGTCCGGTGCTGGGTATCCCGGTCTCCTGGGCGTCTCATTTGGCGTCACGAACAGGATTCAGCCAGCCCGTATACCGGGTATTGTGTGCCGTGATTGGAGCCCAAAACTGTGAAAACTTGGATGAAAAATCTTGAAAATTGACTTTATTAAAGAAAATTCCATTTCCCATTAAAAACTATTGAAAGTGACTTTTCCCCATTGGTTATAATGGAGTAAAGATGGCCGCCATCACCTCATAACCGTTAGGCACGAGACTGTTAATTGAGCTACGCCATTACCTGAGCCCCAGTCTGACTGAAAAACTTCAGAATCCGCCATTACAGAGCGCGCGGCGGGCGGGAGCAGCAGGGGGCGTGTCATTGTGGGCGGCACCAAGCTGAGCGCTCTGACGTCAGAGCAAGGGGAAAACCAATCCTGCTGCACAGCGGAACGAATCTACACTATCCCGACGGAAGCGGAGGACCGGAAGGGTCCGGATTAACTAAGGGGGCACAGTATGTCGCAGCACGGAGACGCCGCAGCATCCGGCGACGCTAATGCAGCTGAAAGACAGAGTGTCGATAGAGAGTCCGGTAGCGCAGCGGTGCAAGGAGTGGCGCCCATCATGCCAGTGCTGATGCCATATACCCCGGGTGGCCCATGGCTTCCAATGTATGAAGGTGAGCCTAATACCCTTGACGATTTCAGAGAAAAGATGTTGGCCCATTTTGACATGTTCCCCGTGGGTGAAGTTCAGCGTGTTAGTCTCCTGATGATGCAGTTAAGTGGCCATGCTAAGCGAGAAGTCACAGCATGGGCAGCTGATCTAAAAGGCACTGTTGAACGCATATTTGCTGGATTAAAAGCTACATTTGAAACCACTGCCAGCAGCAAAGCTAAAGTACGATTCTTTAATTGCAAACAAAAAGTTAATGAGGGCGTGAGAGACTTTGCCTTAAACCTGCAGGAAGCCCTTAAATCACTTACACTGGCTGAACCCATTTTTAACACCGGAGCGGATAAACTGCTAAGAGATCAATTTATTGAGGGACTCTACATCCCTTCTCACCGGGGGCATGTGAGCATGCTTGTTTTTAAGAACCCTGAATTGACATTTGCCCAATTAAAGGAGAGCGTTATACGTCTCCAGCTGGCAGAGGCACCTCGGGATCAGGAGCCTGCGCAACTCATGGCAGAGGCTCCTCAACAACATGGAGTACCAGTGACATCAGCTATGTCCGGGGCCATTGCTAAGCCCCTGGGGCCCAGTACTAATGAGGCTCTTCAACAAAAGCTTGACTCTTTAACTGATGTTGTTGCTTCAATGGCTAAAACCATGCAGGAGATGAGAGGACCCAAGATGGAGTTGGCAAACCGTAGAGAAGATGTTCCATGGATGAGACCCCGGAGATACCCGACATGGAGAGGACGACCCCGCGACCGCTACCAACCGGATGGACAGCCCATTTGCCGCCGTTGCCAGCAGCCAGGCCACTTTGCACGAGATTGTGATTTAAACGGGAATCCCCTGGGAATGCGGGCCGCTTCGCAGGAATGAACTTTCAAGGCCCAACACCCTGGCACGACAGGTACATCGGAGGACGACCCATTATCCCTATCGTGCTGGACGGAATGCCCCTCAACGCTTTGCTGGACACAGGTTCCCAGATTTCATCTATACCGTATATCCTTTATAAGAGGTACTGGGCTGAGGCAGATATTGATAAAGGGCCCTCTGATGTTGAACTAGATATATGGGCCAGTAATGGTAAGTTGATACCGAAACTAGGATTCAGGGAGATGACCATAAAGATTGGTAAAGTAGAATTGAAGAAACAGGGTATAATTGTTGTTGATGTTGACCGGCGGAACTGTGAACCAACTGTATTGATAGGAATGAATGTGTTAGAGAACTGCTTTTCCGAAGTCATTTCTGTCTTACAGCAAATTGCTGAAACTGCCCAATCTTGCCAGCAGAGAGTTCTCCGGAGGGAAATAAAAGTATTGATGTTAAGGCAACAGGTAGAAGTTGCAGGTGGAGAAATCGGCAGTGTGAGGGTAAGTGATCCAACGTCTATTGTAATCCCACCAAAAACAGAAATGCTGGTATGGTGTAGAGCAGCCATTGGTACTAAGGGACGAGATTATCAAGCCTTTATAGAACCAGTGTACACCGACAGCAGGCCCACTATACTCACAGCACGAGGGATAGTCGAGGTACACCGGGGACGAGTGCCGGTACGACTTTTGAACTGTGGAGAGGAAGAGGTCACTTTGCCAAGGTATGCTACAATGGCAAAGCTATATACTGTTGACAACAATGCCATCACAACCATTGAGCCCTTAGAACCAACCTGTCAGGTGGAAGGCAATGGCTCAGATGGAGAAATGGAGGATTGGTGCCAACAGCTACACGTGGGCATAAATTCAACACCTACCCATCAAAAACAAGGGGTGTATAGGCTAGTGACGGAATATGAACAAGTCTTCAGTAAACACCCATTGGACTTCGGACGGATAGAAGGGGTAGAACACACAATCCCCACCGGTGACCATCCCCCAATAAAAGAAAGATATAGACCCATACCGCCCGCTCACTATCAATGTGCAAAAGATATGCTGAGGGAGATGAAACAGGCCGGGGTAATAAGAGACAGCTGTAGCCCCTGGGCGGCCCCTCTAGTGATTGTCAAAAAAAAGGACGGAACCATGAGAATGTGCGTAGACTACCGGAAGATTAATAACATCACCCATAAAGACGCCTACCCCTTGCCTAGGATAGAAGAGTCCTTAACTGCTTTGAAATCTGCTAATTATTTTTCCACCTTAGACTTAACAAGCGGGTATTGGCAAGTCCCTGTGGCTGAGAGAGATAAGGAAAAGACGGCATTCACCACACCAATGGGTCTATGTGAATTTAATCGCATGCCGTTCGGACTCTGCAACGCATCCGGTACCTTCCAGCGGCTGATGGAATGCTGCCTCGGACACAAGAACTTCAAGACCGTCCTCCTGTACCTAGATGATGTGATCGTCTACTCAAAGACTTACGAACAACACTTAATAGACCTGGCAGAAGTGTTCGAAGCCTTATCCAGGTATGGCATGAAAGTCAAGCCATCCAAATGTCACCTCAAGCCAAAGGTACAGTACCTGGGACACATCGTGAGTTCGGAGGGAGTAGCACCAGATCCCGAGAAAATAAGCGCCATAAGGGATTGGCCAAGACCTACCAGCGCAAAAGAAGTGAGACAATTCCTGGGATTGGTGGGTTACTATCGCAGATTTATAAAAGGATTTACCAAGTTGGCAGCACCCTTGCAAGACACCTTGGTAGGGCAGACGAAGAAACCTTCAAACCGAAACCCTCCTTTTCAGTGGAACGACGAAAGGGAAGACTCCTTTGAACAACTAAAGAAGGCACTAACCGGAGAAGAGGTTCTGGCATACCCAGATTACCATCAACCTTTCATCCTCTATACCGATGCCAGTAATGTGGGACTAGGAGCGGTGCTGTCACAAAAGCAAGAAGGTCGGGAGAAAGTCATCGCCTTTGCAAGTAGAAAGCTCCGGCCTACTGAAAGAAATCCAGAAAATTATAGCTCCTTCAAATTGGAACTACTGGCAGTAGTTTGGGCTGTGACGGAACGTTTCAAACACTATCTGGCCGCTGCAGAATTTATTGTCTATACTGACAACAATCCGTTGACCCACCTGGACACAGCCAAATTAGGTGCGTTAGAACAGCGATGGATAGCCCGGTTATCTAATTACAACTTCATAATCAAGTATCGAGCAGGTCGCAAGAATGGAAATGCCGATGCCCTATCCCGGATGCCACACTTGAGAGATGTAGAAGAAGAAACGGGGGAGCTTGAAGAAATTGAACTACCAGCCTTCCATCATCCCAAGGCAAAACATCATCAGTCAAGTACCTATCAGAAACAACAAGAGGTGAATTTTAATCCGTTAGCACACCATAGATGGGCTGACACCCAAGACAGCAATCCGGCTGTGAAGTTGGTGAAGGAACTGTTAACTGTCCAAAGTTCATATCCCGATGAGGATGCCCCAGAAGAGACGCATCAACTCTGGAAAGAGAGAGGCAAAATGTTCCTGTATCAAGAGAAGCTCTGTAGAAGGTACACCAATCCGAAAACACATGAATTGGTTTGGCAGATTATCGTGCCTAAACAAGATGTCAAGATGGTCCTCGAAGCTTACCATAATGGTGCTGGTCACTTCGGTTGGAAAAAGTTAGAAGTACTTCTAAGAGAAAGATTTTATTGGGTCGGGATGAGAAAATCAATCGAACAGTGGTGCAGAAATTGTGGCCCGTGCAACCTCAGAAGAAACGATCAAAAGAACCAAAGAGCACCACTGCAGCCCATAATCACCAAACAACCACTTGAACTTGTAGCCATAGACCACGTGAAGTTAATACCAAGCCGGTCCGGCTATGTCTATGCCTTGACCATCGTGGACCATTATTCACGCTTCTTGGTAGTAGTACCCGTAAAAGATCTGACGGCAAAAACAGCAGCCAAAGCGTTCCAAACGTACTTTTGTAGACCCCATGGATATCCGGAACAGGTTCTCACCGACCAAGGTACAGCCTTTGAATCAGAGATCTTCAGAGAATTCTGTAATATGTATGGTTGCAAAAAGATCCGGACGACGGCCTATCATCCACAAACAAACGGCTTATGCGAGAAGATGAACCATATTATAATAGACCTACTAAAGACTTTACCTGAGACAGAAAGGAATCAATGGCCAGAGAAATTGCCTGACTTGGTAGATCTATATAATCATGTCCCGGTAAGCTCCACCAACTGCACCCCAGCTTACCTTATGCGTGCAAGACCCGGCCAATTACCAATCGATCTAGAAATGGGAATTCTGAAACCAGACGCAGAAGTTCAAGACTCCAATTGGGATATCATACGGCAAAAGCAGTATCGCCAAGTGCAAGAGAGTGTGGAAAGAAGCCTTCAGCAAACTAGAGAAAGACAAGAGCGAACTTTCAACCAGAATGCTCTAACGACCCCATTAAGACCGGGTGACCAAGTGCTCAAGAGAAATCGTCGAACCAATAAACTAGACAATCAGTGGGAAGCCGTACTCTACACAGTTTTACCAACAAGAATGGATAATCCTAAAATGTGTCTCATTAGCAAAAACGGAGGCTTAACATCTGTACTAGTGTCAAGAGACAATCTTAAATTGTGTCCGGAAGCATTGAAAGAGCCAGAAGTTGTCCAGCCAGAACCAGAAGTTATTCAACCCATGCAGGTTCAACCAGTAAAGGAAAAAGAAGAGGAAATGTATCACACCTGTATAGGAGACTTTCCCAAAACTCTACTAACATACCATGGTGCAGTAGTGGTTCCCATGGTGGCCTTTTACCCAACACCGAACCCAATACCAGAAGTCCCAAGACAGGAAGAGGCTGACCCCGTACTACGGGAGGTTCCAGGCCAGGAAGAACAGATTCCTGATCAGAGTAATCCCATTCACGGTGGACATGCCAACTCCATAGTCGTGGAATTATCTTTAGCAGAGCGGGCAGATACTACATCCGCAGTAGACAGTAGTACACCACATGAAGAGATACCGCTATTACGTAGATCACAGCGTAGTACCCAGGGCCAATTACCGGCCAGGTATGCAGATTACCAACTATAAAGCTCATAATGTGAATTGTATATATGTTATGCCGTATATACCGTATATACTCGAGTATAAGCCGACCCGAGTATAAGCCGACCCCCCTAATTTTGCCACAAAAAACTGGGAAAACTTATTGACTCGAGTATAAGCCTAGGGTGGAAATGCAGCATTTACCGGTGAATTTCAAAAATAAAAATAGATCATTATTTCCCCATAGCTGTGCCATATAGTGCTCTGCACCGTTCATATTTCCCCATAGGTGTGAACCATATAGTGCTCTGCACCGTTCATTGTGCCCCCTAGCTGTGCCATATACGGTGCTCTGCACCGTTCATTGTGCCCCATAGATGTGCCATATACAGTGCTCTGCACCGTTCACTGTGCCCCATAGCTGTGCCATATACGGTGCTCTGCACCGTTCACTGTGCCCCATAGCTGTGCTGTGCCATATACGGTGCTCTGCACCGTTCACTGTGCCCCATAGCTGTGCCGTGCCATATACGGTGCTCTGCACCGTTCACTGTGCCCCATAGCTGTGCCGTGCCATATACGGTGCTCTGCACCGTTCACTGTGCCCCATAGCTGTGCTGTGCCATATACGGTGCTCTGCACCGTTCACTGTGCCCCATAGCTGTGCTGTGCCATATACGGTGCTCTGCACCGTTCACTGTGCCCCATAGCTGTGCTGTGCCATATACGGTGCTCTGCACCGTTCACTGTGCCCCATACATAGCTGTGCTGTGCCATATACGGTGCTCTGCACCGTTCACTGTGCCCCATACATAGCTGTGCTGTGCCATATACGGTGCTCTGCACCGTTCACTGTGCCCCATAGCTGTGCCGTGCCATATACGGTGCTCTGCACCGTTCACTGTGCCCCATAGCTGTGCTGTGCCATATACGGTGCTCTGCACCGTTCACTGTGCCCCATAGCTGTGCCATATACGGTGCTCTGCACCGTTCACTGTGCCCCATAGATGTTCCACATAAATTTGTGCCGCCGCTGCCGCAATAAAGAAAAAAAAACACATACTCACCTCCCTTGATTGCAGCTCCCGGCGTCTGGTTCCGGCGCCTCCATCTTCCCGGCGTCTCTGCTCTCTGACTGATCAGGCAGAGGGCGCCGCGCACACTATATGCGTCATCGCGCCCTCTGCCTGAACAGTCAGAGAGCAGAGACGCCGGGAAGATGGATCGGCGCCCGGAACGAGGACAGGTGAATATGCTATACTCACCTAGTCCTGGCGATCCTCGCGCTGTCCCCTCCTGTCTTCGGTGCCGCAGCTTCTTTCTCTATCAGCGGTCACCGGCACCGCTGATTAGAGAAATGAATAAGCGGCTCCGCCCCTATGGGAGGTGGAGCCGCTTATTCATTTCTGTAATGAGCGGTCCCACGTGACCGCTGAAGAGAGGAAGAAACTGCAGCGCCGAAGCCCGTGGGACGGCAGGGACAGCGCGAGGATCGCTGTGACTAGGTGAGTATACCCCAGCGCCCTCAGCCCCTCACCTGCCGACCCCACCGCTACCGTGACTCGAGTATAAGCCGAGGGGGGCACTTTCAGCCCAAAAATTTGGGCTGAAAATCTCGGCTTATACTCGAGTATATACGGTAGTTAAACAGAAAATGTAGTATAGTCATTGTTATCAGTCTGCAACGTTTAAGCCCAGTACCTACAGAGACTTGTCTGTATGAACTTATTGCATATTCTTGAACTTTTTATCAGCCCGGAGGCACTAAATCAAAGCTCCGGAAAGACTGCTTTTTGAACTTTGCTTTTTGCTCTTTTTGAACTTTCTTTAGACTTTCTATTGAGTACCTTCAAGGGTAGAACTGTATTAATGGACACTATTTGAAGTGACTTTTTACAGAACTCTATTTTTGTTTCCTTGAGTGGTTTTTGTAACTTTTAATTTTTAAGACTCTGTACATATTAATTGTTATTTCAAAATGTTATCGTCCCACAGTCCCGGAGTACTGTTCTTAACTAAGGGGGAATGTGGCACCCCTAGGGGTATTTGCCACAAAAATAGTTACTGACACTAAATACAAGTAATAAGATAGCAAAACTGCACTACCACCTCCGGCCAGAAGGGGGAGCTCCAGAGACTCCCCTTGATCCATTCTGGTCTGAGAGAAAAACTGGCAGTTGGGCTAAGGAGCTGAAAGTGAGAGGTCATACAGCTGAATTTCTAACAGCCCTATGACGGTTTCCAGGCCCAAATCACCGGCCTGAGGAGAAAAGGGACAGAGAAAAAGGACATTGTGAGAATCGGGTAGCATTAATCACTATCCAGAACAGGCGCAAAGACGGATACCGGATCCGTGGCTGTATTCATTATATATAATACAGCAACCGGAAAAACGTGAGGTGATATCAGCTTCACTAGGGCCGGACGCAGCAACAGACACAGAGTTCAGTGGTACTCCTGGAGGGGGTAAGCCGATAAAAGGACTCGGGTTGCCCGTCGAACCAGGACCCGGAGGAGACAGATTGGGCCGGCAGCCAGTTCACATACAGCAGCAGGGCCACACAGAAATTGCTTACATTAAGAGGCGAAGACCCCGGCAGGGTCAAAGTAACTCAGAGTTCCCATACAGACTCCGGTGACAGGATTGGTTGTAAATCCCTTTATGTTGAAGTAAACTGGTTAAACGTTTCAGTGCCTCAGACTTTCATTTGGACAATAGCTATCTATCCAGGATCAGGATCATCACCGCTGAGAGAACCTGCTGCTGATCAAGTAAGTGCCTGTTCCCTCATGATACCCCTTACACTGTGCATTGCCTGAGGCCACAGCACCGGGTCAAGCCACCCGTGACATCCCCCTCAAGAGACAGACCCCATTGGTCCGGTGCTGGGTATCCCGGTCTCCTGGGCGTCTCATTATTAATAGCCTGGAGAGGGTCCATGGTTATTGGGCCCCCCCTGGCTAAAAACATCTGCCCCCAACCACCCCAGAAAAGGCACATCTGGAAGATGCGCCTATTCTGGCACTTGGCCACTCTCTTCCCATTCCCGTGTAGCGGTGGGATCTGGGGTAATGAAGGGTTAATGCCACCTTGCTATTGTAAGGTGACATTAAGCCTAATTAATAATGGAGAGGCGTCAATTATGACACCTGTTATGAAAGGCAATTCAGTATCACAATGGACATGGAGGTCAGAGCACACACAGTGATCTGACAATAACTCAAAATAACAGAACGAGCTCTGAGACGTGGGAACTCTGCAGACCGCAATCCCTGATCCTCTCCAAACACAACTAGAGGCAGCCGTGGATTGTGCCTAACGCTCCCTATGCAACTCGGCACAGCCTGAGAAACTAACTAGCCTGAAGATAGAAAAATAAGCCTACCTTGCCTCAGAGAAATACCCCAAAGGAAAAGGCAGCCCCCCACATATAATGACTGTGAGTAAGATGAAAAGACAAACGTAGGGATGAAATAGATTCAGCAAAGTGAGGCCCGATATTCTAGACAGAACGAGGATAGGAAAGATAACTTTGCGGTCTACACAAAACCCTAAAGAAAACCACGCAAAGGGGGCAAAAAGACCCTCCGTACCGAACTAATGGCACGGAGGTACACCCTTTGCGTCCCAGAGCTTCCAGCAAAACAAATAGACAAGCTGGACAGAAAAAATAGCAACAAATAGCAAAGAAGCACTTAGCTATGCAGAGCAGCAGGCCACAGGAATGATCCAGAGAAACACAAGTCCAACACTGGAACATTGACAGGAAGCATGAATCAAAGCATTAGGTGGGGTTAAGTAGAGAAGCACCTAACGACCTCACCAGATCACCTGAGGGAGGAAACTAAGAAGCAGCAGTACCAGTTTCCGCCACAAACGGAAGCTCCCAGAGAGAATCAGCCGAAGTACCACTTGTGACCACAGGAGGGAGCTCTGCCACAGAATTCACAACAGACACCTATCCATTATTAATCCAATTGTAGTAAAGGGTTAAATAAAACACAAACACATTATTAAAAATTATTTTAATGAAATAAAAACAAAGGTTGTTGGAGTATTTTATTCTACGCCCAATCCACTCAGTGAAGACCCTCGTTCTGTAAGTAAAAAAACATAATAAACCAATAATATACTTACCCTCCGCAGATCTGTAACGTCCAACGATGTAAATCCTTCTGAAGGGGTTAAAACATTTTGCAGCAAGGAGTTCCGCTAATGCAGGCTGCTCCTTGCTGCAAAACCCCGGGGAATGAGGCTAAATATAGATCAATGATCTATATTTAGCTTCATTTGCGGTGAGGCGCCCTCTGCTGGCTGTTCATAGATCGTGGGAACTTACCTAGAAAGCTCCCAGGCTTTCTAGGAAAGTTCCCACGATCTATGAACAGCCAGCAGAGAGCGCCTCACCGCAAATGAAGCTAAATATAGATCATTGATCTATATTTAGCTTAATTCCCTGGGGTTTTGCAGCGAGGAGTAGCGTTGCATTAGCAGAACTCCTGGCTGCAAAATGTTTTAACCCTTTCAGAAGGATTTACATCGTTGGACTTTACAGATCTGTGGAAGGTAAGTATATTGTTGGTTTATTATTTTTTTTTGTCACAGAACGAGGGTCTTCACTGAGTGGATTGGGCGTAGAATAAAATACTCCAACAACCTTTGTTTTTATTTCATTAAAATAATTTTTAATAATGTGTTTGTGTTTTATTTAACCCTTTACTACAATTGGATTCATAATGGATAGGTGTCATAATTGACGCCTCTCCATTATTAATTAGGCTTAATGTCACCTTACAATAGCAAGGTGGCATTAACCCTTCATTACCCCATATCCCACCGCTACACGGGAATGGAAAGAGAGTGGCCAAGTGCCAGAATAGGCGCATCTTCCAGATGTGCCTTTTCTGGGGTGGCTGGGGGCAGGTGTTTTTAGCCAGGGGGGGGGGGGCACCCTCTCCAGGCTATTAATATCTGCCCTCAGTCACTGGCTTTACTACTCTGGCGGAGAAAATTGCGCGGGAGCCCACGCCAATTTTTTCCGCCATTTAACCCTTAAATATAATAGCTAGAACGGCCAAATTTTGCATATACACACTACTGACATTAGTAGTGTGGAATATGCAAAAAAAATGGTGATATGAGATGGGTTACTGTATGTAAACCAGGTCTCATATCATGTCGGGTTTAGGAAGGAGAAAGCAAAAGCCGGTAATTGAATTACCAGCTTTAAAGCTGTCTCGCGCTGCATTAAATATAAATATATATATATAGGTGTCTCCCTGACATATATATATGTATATATACCTATTCTATGTGTATATATCTACTCTCATCTAACCTGTCAGTGTGATTTTACTGTACTCTGCGCTGAATTACCGGCTTTTCAAAGGAGACCCGTGCGTAAAAATCGGACAGCAATACGGATGTCATACGGATGTTGCGATAAAAAAAATCGCATGACACTCGCATGACACTCGCAGACGTTACATCAGTTTTTTCGGTCCGTAAATCGGACCGTTTTTTTCTCACACTAGTGGAAAGGGGTCCTAACATGAAGTACAATATCTCACGAGAAAACAATGTCAGAATCGCCAAGATCCGTTGAAGCGTTCCAGAGTTATAACCTCCTAAAGGGACAGTGGTCAGAATTATAAAAATTGACCCAGTCATTAACGTGCAAACCACCCTCGGGGCGTAAGGGGTTATTTCAACTCGCCATAGCGACACAGTCTGAACGCTCATTGTTTATGCCGGTCCGTAGATGTACATTTTATTACGACTGAGCGGCACGGAAGGAACGCACATAGTAAATGCCGTTCGATGGATGTTTACATAACGCCGGAGCGGCACGTAATGTACGCTCGTGGTCTATGAGGCGTGATGACGAACGTACGTTACCGCGTGCGTGCGTGCCTGCGCTAGCTTGCTTTGGTTCCCTGACATCCTGAACATGGCTGCCAGACGACGTGATCCACCAATGGGCATCCCGGAGCTGAAGTTCTTGATTGGCACAATGGATCAGCTGCAGTACAATACCACAGGGCTGGAGCTGCACCGCAACCAGCACAAGGAGGAAGTCGTGCGTGCGTTGTCTGAGGGCCTCAGGAAGCAGTTTGGAATAACCCGAAGCAAGGCCCAGATTGTTAAAAAATGGGGTGATCTGAAGTCTAAATGCCCAGCACGCCTGCAGGAGCTTCGCCGCGAGATCCGCAGAGGTGAGTACGCAGGTACCATAGAGTGTGGTACGCCGAAGGGTTAATTGGGTGATTAATCTGAATGGGGGAGTACGCTGCAGGGACTTTTATAGGGCATTTTTATTTGCCTGTCCTCGTGGGATCGGTACGGCATATGCTGACTGTTTTTTTTATTAACATTCAAAGAGCCAAAGACAGTGCCGCCGCCACGATATATCCCACAACGCCTCAGATATATCCTTTTTTTTAATTATTTTTTTTAAAACAAGTAACACACTAATTAACAAACAATAACAAAAAAAAAACAAACAAGTCCATTGGTGGCAAGGATTAAAATGAAATTTTGAGTCGCCTAATATACGTACATATATTTAAAATAGAGCTCACACTTCACAGTGATGTTATACTCTGCATTGTCTGTGGGCTCAGGGGTTCAATGGTCTGCCAGGCCTGCGAAATTGCGGACATCCAAAAATTTAAAATGTGGTGGAGATTCTGGAAACCCTGACCTGACCATTTTTGTCACGGACACCGTATTTTCCTCTCGGACAATACGTCCATTATAAAAAAGTGGCATGTTTTTCCAGGAATTCCAGGACAAGTTGGCAACCATGAGCGCGAGTCTCCCAATTCCCCCATACTGGTACTTGCCTCGCCTTGTCTCCGTACGCAACTCTGCCAGAAGTTGTGGGTTTTTGTAACGGAGGTCAGCCCATTTTTTCCGCAGCTGCAGCGCACTGCAGCTGACGCCAAACCTCCTCTACATCATGTGCCCAATATGGCGCAGCACCTCCTGCTTGTGGAGGTTCCGGTGGGCAGGTCGAGTCTCCAAGCCCTCGTAGTCCAGGGCATCTTTTGCTCACTAAAAAACGGAGCTCGGTCTGCCCCATAGGAGCAGATCGTTGTCTCGCCGCCATTTTAACTCGAAAGACGCTGTAAGGCACCGCTTAAAAACGCCCTGAGGAGGTCCTTGACTCTGCCGTGCTGCCGCGCGATCCGCATCGCTATAGCGTCTGTTTATGCACAGCGTCGTGGTTGTTACGCCGGTATGCCCAGCGTCGCGGTTGTGCTGCCGGCACCAGAAATGTTCCCGTTTTTTAGCTCATCAACGGTATGACATCTTTGAGTTGTTCTTTCTTTCTTCTGTGTATACTGTATGGCTATGCAGCAATGCTTATCTATGTAGTAGGTAAAAAGATGTATAAAACATCTCTGGCAGCCATCTTGTGCATCTGGCAAGCGGACGCACAAAATGGAGGCACTTTAGGATGCGGTTTGCAAACTCTTTTGCTATGGCTGCCATTTTGTGCGCACACTATATGGAAAGGTAAACCTACTCTTTTGTGTCTGCCTTGGCTTTGCTGCTCCTGGCCTGCTCCACTAGTTAATTAATACAGCACACAACATTACGGTTAAATATACCTCTTTTTTCGGCCACGAGGCATCCCACACTGCCTCTGATCCAGATGTGCCCTCCGGGTCAATGCCTCAACATCCTAGTAGGTTCCCACAATAATGTGATTTGGATTTTAGTTGCAGGTACGCCCCCCCTTCAGTCACTGTTGCCATATATGCTGACAGCACCTGTTTTTTTTTCCTTCAAAGAGGCAAAGACACAGCGCCACCGCGAGGCATCCCACACCGCCTCTGATCCAGATGTGCCCTCCGGTTCAATGCCTCAACATCCTAGTATGTTTGCCATGTTAATTGTATTGTTCACGATAAGTTCATTTTTTTTTAACATTTCAAATGTCAAGAATAACAAATAATAATAATAATTTTTTTTAATCTTCATGTTATAGCTGCACATAGTCACGGACGGAGGCATGATGGGAGTCCCTGTGGAACCACCCCAGACTGAGAATATGTCCCCAGAAGAGGTCTTCCAACTTCCAAACACGCTTAAGATTGTCACTCACTGCCTCTCTCTATGTAACCCGGGACAGCAAGGGCAGGTCCTGAGACTCCCCCCCACAGAGAGGTTTCCTTCATCCTAAACGCTAGTATGGGGATGTCATCCCAGCCCAGTATCGGGAGACTACTGTGTTATTTATGTTATGCTTTTTGACCAACAGCAGCCGGCAGTGTGACCATGGAGGATCTAGAAGCCGGAATTGAACGGCTGTTAGACACTCTGGCACGGATTCAGGAGCAGCAGAATGCGGTAATGGGGGAGCTGCAGAAGCTTAGGGACATGTGCCAACTGTTGGAGGCAGGGCAAAAATAAAAACTATTCTCTGTTTGTAACGTTTATGTTGTAAATTAAAAAAAATATATATATACATACACTTTTATTCCATTTTCAATGTTTTGTTTTTTGAAAAGTACATTTCTTTGTTAAGTTAATTTCTGAAGTCATACTGTGCTGTGGACCCATTTTGTCTATGTGATCGAGACCCACCAATCAAGCTATCGAGATAGAAGTTCAAGAAAAAGGTTTTATTAAAAACACATTATTAACAAGACAAAAAAATACATAACAGTAAAGAAGCAAAGTATCACAATTCGTGATACGCCGAATCTTCATTTCTAACATTAAGGTGCCTGATGGGCGAAGCCATGTGAGACGGAATGGTCGTATAGGAGTTAGGGGGTGGCGGGCCGAAGTGGGACATTGGGGCGTATTGGTGTCTGTGGCCAACCATGAAAATATGCATACTCTGGCCGCTCCATTGGCCGGGAACAAACCAAGCGCGTGTGCTCATCCAAAGTGCCATCAGAACCCTTATTAACAGCATCCATAATTAGACGCTCCGTAAGAGTTCTTTGCCTCTCGTCCATTTTTGAAAGTTTGTCTACAATGTACTGTCCAAACCCCTGCAACGCAGGGCTGACATTGTTCGTTAACGCCTGTTTGGCCAGGGTCAAAAGTTCAAGGGAGACGTCAGACGTGGCTTTACGCTTCCTTGAACCTTGCCTCCATTGAGTCCGGGCAGGTGCAGCCTCCAATATTTGACTTGTCGCACTGTCCGGTGCACTGTCCGGTGCACTGTCCGGTGCACTGTCCGGTGCACTGTCCGGTGCACTGTCCGGTGCACTGTCCGGTGCACTGTCCGGTGCACTGTCCGGTGCACTGTCCGGTGCACTGTCCTCCTGGGGAGAATAAAAAATGAAGTTATTAAACAGAAAAAAAAAACGATTTAAACCACCCTAACCGCATTCAAATTATATATTCGTATACATGCGAAAATGTTGTAATATATTATTATATTAGTAATATTATTTAACATTCCCATTTATTACTTTGCGCCCCTCGTGAACAACGTCACGCACAGATTATGCAAAATGTGCTCTGAATTGTGAGAACACCCCCTGTGTGACATGACCGTACGACTGTCCCATACGACTTCTACATCGCAAATACGTCATGAAATTATCGCTCCAGCGCCGTGCATTGTGAAGTGTGACCGCAGGCTAACACACCCAACCCTAATCCCAAACCTAACACACCCCTAACCCTAAGGCCGGCGTCACACTAGCGAGTTTTACAGACGTATGAGCGCATTAAATACGTCCGTAAAACACGCATTACACACGGCCCAATTATTCTCTATGCCCCAGCTCCTATCTGCCGTATTTTACTGATCCGTATTATACGGCTTTCTACGGCCGTAGAAAATCGCAGCATGCTGCATTTGTCACCGTATTGTGCAAAAAAAAAAAAAAAAAACGCCAATGCAAGTCTATGGGGGCCCGAAAAATACGGATTACACACGGACCAGCAGTGTGACTTGCGAGAAATACGCAGCGGTGTTAGCGAGAAAAGCCGGCAATTCAGTGCGGTGTATAGTAAAATCACACTGACAGCTTACAATAGAATAGGTGGAATAAATGTGTACACATAGAATAGGTAGATATATATATATCTACCTATTCTATCATTGAGACACATATATGTATATATATTAATATTTCATCCAGCGCTAGATAGCTTAAAAGCCGGTAATTCAATTGCCGGCTTTTGCCATCTCCTTTCTAAACCCAACATGATATGAGACATGGTTACATACATCCTGGCTGTAAAAAAAAATTAACCCCTACAGATGGATTTACAACGTGGGACGTTACAGATCTACGGAAGGTATGTATATTGTTGGTTTATTATTTTTCTGTCACAGAGCGAGGGTCTTCAGCCAGTGGATTGAGAGAATAAAATATTACAACAAACGGTGTTTATTTCATTAAAATACTTTTTAATAATGTGTGTGTTTTGTTTAACTCTTTCATACAATTGGATTAATAATGGATAGGTGTCATAATTGACGCCTCTCCATTATTAATCTGGCTTAATGTCACCTTACAATAGCAAGGTAATATTAACCCTTCATTACCCCATATCCCACCTCTACACGGGAATGGAAGAGAGTGGCCAAGTGCCAGAATAGGCACATCTTCTAGATGTGCCTTTTCTGGGGTGGCTGGGGGCAGGTGTTTTTAGCCAGAGGGGGGGGCTAATAACCAATTAACGCCAATTTTTTCCGCCATTTAACCCTTTAATTTAATAGCTAGAACGGCCAAATTTTGCACATACACACTACTAACATTAGTAGTGTGGAATATGCAAAAAAAAAAAAAAAAAAAAGGGGGATATGACATGGTTTACTGTATGTAAACCATGTCTCATATCATGTCGGGTTTAGGAAGATCGCAAAAGCCGGCAATTGAATTACCGGCTTTTAAGCTATCTCGCGCTGGATGAAATAATATATATATATATATATATATATATATATATATACACACACATATGTGTCTCACACACATATTATATATATATATATATATATATATATATATAGAGTGAGACACATATATATATATATATATATATATGCAAAAGACAAGAGAGACAGCCGGACAGCACTACAACCAAGGCATATGGTGGAAACCGCTCACCTGTATGTGACGGGCCACTATGTCCGGTCCTGGGTGCGAAGCTCCGCTGGAAACAATCCACGTGTAGATGCCAAAGAACAAAAGAAGTAATGGAGCGCACTCGCTGAAGGTCCGGTGCAGGTAACTTTATTCACACAAGGTAAAAATCATCTTCACGACCGGGGGTGCCGAACAAAGAAAGGTAGCGAGGCTGGACGACGACCGTTTCGCGCCTGGCTGCCTGCACCGGACCTTCAGCGAGTGCGCTCCATTACTTCTTTTGTTCTTTGGTATATATGTATATATATATATATTATATACACACAGTATATATGTTTTTATTATTTTTTGAGCACATGGATCCATTGTATATCCGTATGTCGGTTTTGCAAGCCTGCGAGAAAATCTCGCAGTACGGATGCCATACGGATTACATACAGAGGATGCCTTGTGCAAAATACGCTGACACACCCTTCCTACGGAGGAGATACGGACCACTATTTTGGGGACTTTTCAGCGTATTACGGCCGTAAAATACGGACCGTATTGTCTTACGCCGAGTGTGACGCCGGCCTAATACCAACCATAACCCTAACCCCAACACACCCCCTAACCCTAACCACAAGCCTAACCCTAACTCCAACCCTAACTCTAGTTCCAACCCTAACCGGCCACGTTGCGGATCCGCAGTTTTTGAAAAATCCGCAGGTAAAACGCACTGTATTTTACTTCTGGATTTACAATGTTTTCTGTGCGCCTTTCACCTGCAGATTCCTATTGAGGAACAGGTGTAAAACGCTGCGGAATCCACACAAAGAATTGAAATGCTGCGGAACATACAATGCGGTGTTTCTGCGCGGTATTTTCCGCACCATGGGCACAGTGGATTTGGTTTTCCATAGGTTTACAAGGTACTGTAAACATGATGGAAAACTGCTACGAATCCGCAGCAGCCAATCCGCACCGTGTGCACAGAGCCTAATTCTAACCCTAATTCTAACCCTAGTGGAAAAATAAAAATATATTTTCTTTATTTTATCATTTTGCCTACCTATGGGGGTGATAAAGGGGGGGTTATTTACAATTTTTTTTAATTTTGATCACTGTGATAGGTTGTATCACAGTGATCAAAATGTACCTGGAATGAATCTGCCGGCCGATTCGGTGGGCGCACTGCACATGTGCCTGCCCTTTTGGAAGATGGCGGCGCCCATGGAGAAGACAGACGGACACCCGGAGGGACACCGGGACTTGGTAAGTATGGGGGGGTGGGATCGGACAGCGGGAGGGCGCGGGCGGAGAGAAGACTGATGGCGGCGGATCGCCGCTGTCAGACAGTGGAGGGGGCAGATCGGGGTCTCCAGCCGTGGCCGATGATATTGCAGCATCGGCCATGGCTGGATTGTAATATTTCACCAATTTTCAGTTAACCCTTTCACCCGATCTGCAGGAACGCGATCCTGCCATGACGCCACATAGGCGTCACAGGTCGGATTGGCACAGGTCGGATTAACTCTCTATGTACCATTTTATTATGTTCATTACTAAACTCCGGGCTTGGTATTATCTATATATCTATAGATTTATCTATTATCTATCTATGTGTGTGTAAACATTATTCTTCAATGGAGTATATAAAGGAAAAGGTTGAACAAGAAATGACATCACAATTCTTTTTTTTGTTTTGTTAAAAAATAGACCTTTATTTAGCTTACAAAAACGCACACAAAGCCGCATGAAAATCAGCATCAAATCTGCATAGATTTTTCTGCCAAGAGATGCAGAATCTGCACAGAAAATTCCACAGGCAGATCTGCAACGTGTGCACATACCCTAACGCACACTCCCTCCCCCCCCCCACAAAATTGGTGTGAAAACAGGGTGCATCTTATAATCTGAACCTAAAAAAAAAAAAAAAAACTTACTGAGAGGGGGTTGCGGTGGTGGAGCAGTGATGCATGCCCCCTCACACCAGCCACAAGGCAGCCTGGATGCCCCTCTACATACCTCCTCACACCAGCCCCCTGGATGCCCCTCTACATACCCCATGCCTCCTAACAACAGCCACAAGGCACCCTGGATGCCCCTCTACATACCCCATGCCCCCTCACACCAGCACCCTGGATGCCCCTCTACATACTCCATGCCCCCTCACACCAGCCCCCTGGATGCCCCTCTACATACCCTATGCCCCCTCACACCATCCACAGCACCCTGGATGCCCCATGCCCCCTCTACATACCCCATGCCTCCTCACAACAGCCCCCTGGATGCCCCTCTACAAGACCCATCACACCAACCCCCTTGATGCCCCTCTATATACCCCGTGCTTTCTCACAGCAAATTACAACCTCAGAGCACTCACATTGATTCCTGCATCCTCATTCCCTTGTACAAGGCTCCATGGTGCCACCCGAGTCCTCTCCTCACTCAGCTCCATGGTGCGGCCCCTCAGTCCTCTCCTCACACGGCTCCACGCTGCAGCCCCCCGGTCCTCTCCTCACACGGCTCCACACTGCAGCCCCCCGGTCCTCTCCTTACACGGCTCCACACTGCAGCCCCCCGGTCCTCTCCTCACACGGCTCCATAGTGCAGCCCCTCGGTCCTCTCCTCACACTGCTCCATGCTGCAGCCCCTTGGTCCTCTCCTCACACGGCTCCACACTGCAGCCCCGCGATCCTCTCCACACTGCAGCCCCCCGGTCCTCACCCCACACAGCAGCCCCCCGGTCCTCTCCTCACACGGCTCCACGCTGCAGCCCCCCGGTCCTCTCCTCACACGGCTCCACGCTGCAGCCCCCCGGTCCTCTCCTCACACGGCTCCACGCTGCAGCCCCCCGGTCCTCTCCTCACACGGCTCCACGCTGCAGCCCCCCGGTCCTCTCCTCACACGGCTCCACGCTGCAGCCCCCCGGTCCTCTCCACGCTGCAGCCCCCCGGTCCTCTCCTCACACGGCTCCACACTGCAGCCCCCCATCCTCCCCTCACACGGCTCCACGCTGCAGCCCCCCAGTCCTCCCCTCACACGGCTCCACACTGCAGCCCCCCGGTCCTCTCCACACTGCTCCATGCTGCAGCTCCTGGGTCCTCTCCTCACCTCCATGCTGCAGACCCCCGGTCCTCTCCTCACACTGCAGTCCCTCGGTCCTCTCCTCACACTGCTCCACGCTGCAGACCCCCCGTCCTCTCCTCACATTGCTCCACGCTGCAGACCCCCCGTCCTCTCCTCACACTGCTCCACGCTGCAGACCCCCGGTCCTCTCCTCACACGGCTCCACGCTGCAGCCCCCCGGTCCTCTCCTCACACGGCTCCACGCTGCAGCCCCCCGGTCCTCTCCTCACACGGCTCCACGCTGCAGCCCCCCGGTCCTCTCCACGCTGCAGCCCCCCGGTCCTCTCCACGCTGCAGCCCCCCGGTCCTCTCCTCACACGGCTCCACACTGCAGCCCCCCATCCTCCCCTCACACGGCTCCACGCTGCAGCCCCCCAGTCCTCCCCTCACACGGCTCCACACTGCAGCCCCCCGGTCCTCTCCACACTGCTCCATGCTGCAGCTCCTGGGTCCTCTCCTCACCTCCATGCTGCAGACCCCCGGTCCTCTCCTCACACTGCAGTCCCTCGGTCCTCTCCTCACACTGCTCCACGCTGTAGACCCCCGGTCCTCTCCTCACATTGCTCCACGCTGCAGACCCCCCGTCCTCTCCTCACACTGCTCCACGCTGCAGTCCCTCGGTCCTCTCCTCACACTGCTCCACGCTGCAGCCCCCCGGTCCTCTCCTCACACTGCTCCACGCTGCAGTCCCTCGGTCCTCTCCTCACACTGCTCCACGCTGCAGACCCCCGGTCCTCTCCTCACACTGCTCCACGCTGCAGACCCCCGGTCCTCTCCTCACACTGCTCCACGCTGCAGTCCCTCGGTCCTCTCCTCACACTGCTCCACGCTGCAGACCCCCGGTCCTCTCCTCACACTGCTCCACGCTGCAGTCCCTCGGTCCTCTCCTCACACTGCTCCACGCTGCAGTCCCTCGGTCCTCTTCTCACACGGCTCCGTGGTTCAGCCTCTCATTTCCCGCGTCTCTTCTCCTGCAGCAGCTTCCTTCCTTGCTATCGGCTCGTCAATAAAGGAGGCCCCGCCCCTTCCGGTGACATCATGATTTCAATGATTCACTCCTCCCTCTCAAGAAATCAACTCCAATCTAAACGCTACCCTGCTCTGTCTGCTCTATGGAGGAAGAAGCGCCACCCCTTCCGGTCACATGGGCACGACGTCAGCAGAGGTCCTTTAGCCGACGGTTGTGGCTAAATCCAAGTCGGCTAATGGACCTGGTCCCTCTGCCGACTTGGATTTAGCCGGCTCAGTATAGAGAAAGCTAAATCCCAGTCGGCTAAGGGACCAGGTCCTTCTGTGCACTGGGATTTAGCTTTCTCACACAGAGTCGGCTATTTCCCAGTCAGCAGAGGGACCAGGTCCTTTAGCCGACTTGGTTTTAGCCTGCTCTATATAAGAATGCTAAATCCCAGTAGACAGAAGGACTTATTGTATATAGATAGATAGATATGAATCCTGTCATGTCATTTTTTTGAGCCGCAGACTAAATATGACATCTGATCGTGATCACACATTTATTTATATGTGACGATTATACGCAAGAATTTTCCCCTTAATCCCAGTGTGTACAATATTCTGCGCCAATCTCATCCGCGTCCCGTTTTATTTTCTGGTGATCATTTTTGTAGATCACACGACCACAGATTTTTTCCGTGCATGCACCTAGGAGTGTTTTAACCCTCGGGCGATTTTCCGTTTTTTAACATTTTTTTTCCTTCCCATAACTTATTTTTCCATCCACATCGCCGTTGGGATTTTTTTTTTTATTTTGGCGGGACGTTATTATTGATACCATTTTGGCGCGGATACCATGTTTTGATCACCTCTTATTTCATTTTATTGCAATATTGCAGCGACAAAAAAAACGTAATTATGGCGTTTCGAGTTTACTTCTCGTTATGCCGTTTACCAATCAGATTATTTTATATTTTCATTGGTCAGACATTTCTGAACACATCAATTCCCAATTTATTTTTTTTAATGGAGCAAAAGCGATATTTTTTTTTCTTATATTTTTATGATATATGACGTAATTTGTAGATCACACAACCACAGGAGTGATTTAACTCTCCGGCGATTTTCATTTTTTTAATATTTTTTTTTTCCTGCCCATAACTTATTTTTCCATCCACATCGCCTTTGGGATTTTTTTTTATTTTGGCGGGACGTTCTTATTGATGCCATTTTGGCGCGGATACCATGTTTTGATCACCTCTTATTTCATTTTATTGCAATGTTGCGGCGACCAAAAAAAAAGTCATTATGGTGTTTCGAGTTTTTTTCTCGTTATGCCGTTTACTGATCAGATTATTTTACATTTTGATTGGTCAGACCTTTCTGAACACTTAAATTCCAAATTTGTGTATTTTTTTAATTGAGCAAAAGCAATATATTTTTTTCTCATATTTCTATGATATATGATGTAACTGCATCATGCGTTGTGAAGGGGTTAATACTATAATTATTGACCAAATGGACCAGGTCCTTCTGCCAACTTGGATTTAGCCTGCCCTCTGTGAGAAAGCTAAATCCCGGTCGGCTAAAGGACCAGGTCCCTGTGAGTGTTTTAATAATAGATCTAGCAGGCTAAAGGACCAGGTCCTTCTTTCAACTTGGATTTATCCTGGTCTCTGTGAGAAAACTAAATCCCAGTTGGCTAAAGGACCAGGTCCCTGTGAGTGTTTTAATACTAGACCTAGCAAGCTAAAGGACCAGATCCTTCTGCCAACTTGGATTTAGCCTGCTCTCTGTGAGAAAGCTAAATCCCATTTGGCTAAGGCCTCTTTCACACTTCCTTTTCTTGCAATCCGTCGCAATCCGTCATTTTGGGCAAAAACGGATCCTGGAAATGTGCTCGCAGGATGCGTTTTTTTACCACACGTCGCGTCCGTCATGCTACGGATCCGTCGTGTTTTGGCGGACCGTCGTCACAAAAAAATGTTCAATGTAACGTGTTTTTGTACGTCGCGTCCGCCATTTTCGACCGCGCATGCGCGGCCGAAACTCCGCCCCCTCCTCCCCAGACTGCAGAATGGTCAGCGGATGCGTCAAAAAACTGCATCCGCTGCCCACGTCGTGCAAAACTTTCACAACGTCCGTCGGTACGTCGGCCCGACGCATTGCGACGAAAGATGATCTACTAGATCTAGCAGGCTAAAAGACCAGGTCCTTCTGCCAACTTGAATTTAGCCTGCTCACTGTGAGAAAGCTAAATCCAAGTGGGATAAAGGACCAGGTCCCTTGAAGTGGTTTAATACCAGACTTAGGCTAGGGTCACATTGCGTTATGTTGTATTGTATATTGGGCGTGCGCTAGCGATTTGAGTGACGGACCGCGAACACTGCTTGCAGCGTTCGCGGTCCGTTCCTCGCTAGCGCAGATCGGGGATCTGCGCTAGCAGGATCGGCTAATGCGATCCCTTTTGGGACGTTGCGTTAGCGCAGTCCATAGCGCTATGCGCTAAACGGACTGCCCTAACGCAATGTGACCCTAGCCTTAGTAAGCTAAAACACCAGGTCCTTCTGCCCACTTAGATTTAGCTTGCTGTATGTAACAAATTCTAGTGGGCAACGCAGTCCAACAGTGATTCACCATCTGATGCACTGTAATGATTCCACTGGTTCACTGTCGGACTTCCGTACTGTAGTGCCCCTGTGTCACGCATGGGGCAGTCCGGCAATCCAACCTACTACAATGTTTCCGCCAGGTTATGCGTATTGCCGGTCACTGTGCTCCTTGAGTTCACCTCAAGTGACAGTTGACAGCTCAGAGGGTTCTGTGATAACCGCAAACTGTAATCTCCAGTGACCTCACAGGTGGTGGCTTCCATGCCACCCTTAGGCCGGCGTCACACTCGGCGTAAGACAATACGGTCCGTAATTTACGGCTGTAATACGCAGAAAAGTCCCCAAAATAGTGGTCCGTATCTCCTCCGTAGGCAGGATGTGTCAGCGTATTTTGCGCATGGCATCCTCCGTATGTAATCCGTATGGCATCCGTACTGCAAGATTTTCTCGCAGGCTTGCAAAACCGACATATGGACATACAATGGATCTATGTGCTCAAAAAATCGTAACAACATATATACTGTCTATATATATATATATATATATATATATATATATACTAGATTGTGGCCCGATTCTAACGCATCGGGTATTCTAGAATATGCATGCCCCCGTAGTATATGGACAATGTTGATTCCAGAATTCGCGGCAGACTGTGCCCGTCGCTGATTGGTCGAGGCAACCTTTATGACATCATCGTCGCTGTGCCCGTTGATGATTGGTCGAGGCCTGGTGGCCTTGACCAATCAGAGACGCGGGATTTCCAGGACAGACAGACAGACAGACAGACGGAAAAACCCTTAGGCAATTATATATATAGATATCTATAATATAATGCTGGGAGCGTCACTCTGTCCGAAGCCTTTATAGACTGCGCAAGCGCCGGCGCAGTCTGGGCCTCACAGAGTGACGCTCCCGGGAGATCGCGGTATGCGTTAACACTGAACGCACCCCGCGATCTCCACCGGAGAGTCAGGGACCGCCAGGAGGGTGATTATCGGCTATATTCACCTGTCCCGTTCCACCGCTGCACGCCGCCATCTTCCTGGTCCTCGGCCTGTGACCTTCAGTTCAGAGGGCGCGATGACGCGCTTAATGCGCGCCGGCGCCACCCTCTGACTGAACAGTCACAGCCAGAGGACCGGGAAGATGGCGGCACGCAGCGGTGGAACGGAGGACAGGTGAATATAGTAAGTGCTGGGGGGCCTGAGCTGGCGGCGATACCGGCACCTGACCCCCACAGCGCGCCGGTGTCCCCGCCTGCTCAGGCCCCCCAGAACTCGGCGCCGAGCGGGTCAGAGGCAGCAGGGCCGAGCGGGTCAGAGGCAGCGGGGCCGAGCGGGTCAGAGGCAGCGGGCCGAGCGGGTCAGAGCAGAGTGTGGCAGATTAGCGAAATTAGGATTATTTAGTCTAGAAAAAAGACGACTGAGGGGCGATCTAATAACCATGTATAAGTATATAAGGGGACAATACAAATATCTCGCTGAGGATCTGTTTATACCAAGGAAGGTGACGGGCACAAGGGGGCATTCTTTGCGTCTGGAGGAGAGAAGGTTTTTCCACCAACATAGAAGAGGATTCTTTACTGTTAGGGCAGTGAGAATCTGGAATTGCTTGCCTGAGGAGGTGGTGATGGCGAACTCAGTCGAGGGGTTCAAGAGAGGCCTGGATGTCTTCCTGGAGCAGAACAATATTGTATCATACAATTATTAGGTTCTGTAAAAGGACGTAGATCTGGGGATTTATTATGATGGAATATAGGCTGAACTGGATGGACAAATGTCTTTTTTCGGCCTTACTAACTATGTTACTATGTTACTATGTTACTATGTTACTAGATGTAGCAGGCAGGGTGTGGCAGATGTAGCAGAGCAGAGTGTGGCAAACGTAGCAGAGCAGAATGTGGCAGATGTAGCAGAGCTGAGTGTGGCAGATGTAGCAGAGCTGAGTGTGGCAGGATGGGAGCAGCCCATGTCAGAATGGGGGCGCAGGATGGAGCAGCACATGACAGGATGGAGACGCAGGATGGGAGCAGCACATGACAGGATGGGGTCGCAGGATGGAGCAGCACATACCAGGATGGAGACCATATACCAATATAAATGCTCGCCACCCGGGCGTAGAACGGGTTCAATAGCTAGTATATATATATATATATATGTATATATATATATATATATATATATATATATATATATATATATGTCAGTAGACACATATATGTATATATATTAATATTTCATCCAGCGCGAGATAGCAAAAGCCGGCAATTGAATTACCGGCTTTAAAGCTATCTCCTTCCTAAACCCGACATGATATGAGACATGGTTTACATATAGTAAACCATCGCATATCCCCATTTTTTTGCATATTCCACACTACTAATGCTAGTAGTGTGTATGTGCAAAATTTGGGCGCTCTAGCTATTAAATTAAAGGGTTAAATGGCGGAAAAAATTGGCGTGGGCTCCCGTGCAATTTTCTCCGCCAGAGTAGTAAAGCCAGTGACTGAGGGCAGATATTAATAGCCTGGAGAGGGTCCATGGGTATTGGCCCCCCTGGCTAAAAACATCTGCCCCCAGAAAAGGCACATCTGGAAGATGCGCCTATTCTGGCACTTGGCCACTCTCTTCCCACTCCCGTGTAGCAGTGGGATATGGGGTAATGAAGGGTTAATGTCACCTTGCTATTGTAAGGTGACATTAAGCCAGATTAATAATGGAGAGGCTTCAATTATGACACCTATCCATTATTAATCCAATTGTATGAAATGGTTAAAAAACACACACACACACACACACACACACACACACACACACACACACACACACACACACACACACATTATTACAAAGTCTTTTAATGAAATACAAACACAGGTTGTTGGAATATTTTATTATCCTGGTAATCCACCTGAAGACCCTCGCTCTGTAACAAAGGAAAAATAAAAAAAACAATATCTCATACCTTCTGATGATCTGTCACGTCCCACGATGTAAATCCATCTGAAGGGGTTAAAATATTTTACAGGCAGGAGCTCTGCTATAATGCAGCTGTGCTCCTGCCTGTAAAACCCCAGCGAATGAATGGAAAGTAGGTCAATGACCTGTAGTTTCTCCATTCGCGGTGATGCGCCCTCTGCTGGTTGTCCTCATAAGACCTCGAGGCTGGGAAAATATTCTGAAAAGTTCCCATGCTCGAGATCATATGAGGACAACCAGCAGAAGTGTCTATCAACCATATCCTCCTTCTTCACCTCTCGCTTCCTAAAACTCAATGTAGAAAATACCGAACTTATCATCTTTCCTCCATCTCGCCTAACCCCCCTACCTGATCTATCTATTATGGTAAGCGGCATCACGCTCTCTCCCACACCTGAAATCCGCTGCCTCGCGGATGGGAAAATATTCTGAAAAGTTCCCAGGCTCGAGTTCATATGAGGACATCCAGCAGAGGGCGCATCACCGCGACTTGAGGTAACTACAGGTCATTCCCCCACATTCCATTAATTCCCCGGGTTTTTACAGCCACGAGCACAGCTGCATTAGCAGAGCTACTGGGTGTAAAATGATTTAACCCCTTCAGATGGATTTAAAGCGTGGGACAAAACTGAACGACGGAAGGTATGGAATATTGTTGTTTGTTTTGTTTAACTTTGTTTCAGGTGACAAGTGTCTTCAGGTGGATTAAGAGTATAATAAAATACTAAAACAACCTGTGTCTTTATTTCATTAAAATTCTTTGCAATAATGTGTGTGTTTTATTAACCATTTCATACAATTGGATTATTAATGGATAGGTGTCATAATTGAAGCCTCTCCATTATTAATCTGGCTTAATGTCACCTTACAATAGCAAGGTGACATTAACCCTTCATTACCCCATATCCCACCGCTACACGGGAGTGGGAAGAGAGAGGCTACATGCCAGAATAGGCGCATCTTCCAGATGTGCCTTTTCTGGGGTGGCTGGGGGCAGATGTTTTAAGCTTGGAGGGGGGGGGGGTGTGGCAATAACCATGGTCCCTCTCCAGGCTATTAATATCTGCCCTCAGTCACTGGCTTTCCCACTCTGGCGGAGAAAATTGCGTGGGAGCCCACGACAATGTTTTCCGCGATTTTACCCTTTAATTTAATAGATAGAGCCCCCAAATTTTACACCAAGACACTTCTTACATTACTAAAGAGGAATATGTAATAAAAGAAGAGATATGAGATGGTTTACTGTATGTAACCATGTCTCATATCATGTCGGGTTGGGGAAGGAGATAGGAAAATCCGGCAATTGAATTACCGGCTTTTCTGCTATCTAGCGCTGCATGGAATATTAATATATATATATATGTGTGTGTGTGTCTCACTGACATATATATATATATATCCCTATACTATGTATTGACATTTATTTTAGCTATTCTATTCTAACCTGTCAGTGAGATTTAACTGTACACCGCACTGAATTGCCGGCTTTTCTATAGAACACCGCTGCGTATTTCTCGCAAGTCACACTGTTGGTCCGTGTGTAATCCGTATTTTTCTCGCCCCCATAGACTTTCATTGGCGTTTTTTTTTTTTGCGCAATACGCTGACAAACGCAGCATGCTGCGATTTTCTACGGCCGTAAATGACCGTATAATACGGATCTATAAAATACGGCAGATAGGAGCTGGGCCATAGAGAATCATTGTACCGTGTGCAATCCGTATTTTCTACACCTCTCATACATCCGTAAAACTCGCTAGTGTGACGCCGGCCTAACTCTCGACTCTGCCCTGTCCATCAAACCGCATGTTCAAACTCTTGCCACCTCCTGTCGCCTCCAACTCAAACATATTGCCAGAATCCGTCCCTTCCTCTGCCCTCAATCTACTAAAACGCTTGTGCATGCCCTCATCATCTCTCGCCTCGACTACTGCAACACCCTCCTCTGTGGCCTCCCTGCTAACTCTCTTGCACCACTCCAGTCTGTCCTCAACTCTGCTGCCCGGCTAATCCACCTCTCTCCTCCCCTCTGCAAATCCCTCCACTGGCTCCCAATTCCCCAACGAATCCAATTCAAACTACTAACACTCACCTACAAAGCCATCCACAACCTGTCCCCTCCCTATATCTCTGAACTATTCTCCCAATATCTTCCCTCACGTAATCTTCGATCCTCCCAAGACCTCCTACTCTCCTCCACACTTATTCATTCCTCACACAACCGCCTCCAAGATTTCTCCCCAATATCCCCCATCCTCTGGAATTCAACACCTCAACACGTCTGATTAGCCACCAGTGCCACCACCCTCGGATCCTTCATACAACCTGAAAACCCATCTCTTCAGGAAAGCCTACAGCCTGCAATAACCATTCTGCCGCCTCCCCACCACCAGAGCTGCTGCACCCCCGACCTTCTGTCTCTTCCCCATTATCCCATAGAACATAAATCCGCAAGGACAGGGTCCTCTCCCCTCTGTACCCGTCTGTCATTGTAAATTTGTTCACTGTAAATGATATCTATAACTCTGTATGTAACCCCTTTCTCATGTACAGCACCATGGAATTAATTATGCTATATAAATAATAATAATTCATGCCAGGCTGCCCAGAGGCAAAGACAAACTGTCCTCTGTGGGAGGTGTATGGTCTATGTCCTCCCTGCCATGCTCCAGTGATGCCCGTGAGCTACTTTGAGTGCCACCCTGTTGTGTTCACGACATGGTGAAGTGTTGTTCCACAGAGCTACTCGCCCGTGCGTGCTGCAGCTGAAACTCCAGTATTGCTTCTGCTCGCACAGCCTCTACAGCGTATTCACCTTTTGAGTTCCACCTTGTTGATGTCACATATGAGGCGATGATCGAGAAGGTAGAAGTGAAGCTGCAGCGCAGACCGTCGAGCAGCTGCAGGGTGTGAACGCCATAATCGTGCACAGACGACCTCTCACATATGGGTAATTTTTAAGAAAGATTTGCACCACCAAACTTGACACATGTGCCAGGCAAGGGATGTGGTCAAACCAGCTAGGCCTAGAGCTGTTACCAGATTCCGCCCGTTATTGCACACCACCAGGTCTGGATTTAGGTCCAGCGGCACCAACCACTCATCAGTCTCGTTTATTTCTTGTCCACAGCTCTTGCGCAGTATGGAACTTGTCCCCCAAAATGATGAGTTTGAGAACAGCCTACTGTCTTTTCCCCCTGGCTGTGTTGAAGTTGCAGGTGCTAGTCTTACTGCTAGGTGATGGAGTAAGTGGAGTAGGCCACATGGGCAGAGCAATGTCCAACAATAGATGTAGGACATGCGCTTGGACGCCTTCCTCCTCTGTCCCAGCTGCCACATTTACCCAGTGTGCAGATAGGGAGATGTAACGTCCCTGCCAATACTTACTGGTCCACGTATCGGTAGTTATCTGGACCGTGCCACTGATGGCGTTGCACAGTGCACACCTGATTTTGGTTGCAACATGTGTGTGCTGGGCAGGGATGGCCAACTTGAAACATTAGTGGTGGATGAGAGCCACGTACTTCGCAACAGCCACCACCATCTTTTTTTTAAATGGTTTTTCTCCATCAGCTGGAAAGGCAGTGTTTCAAAGGCCAGGAATTAGTAAATTCTGTTATTCAGGACCAGGGCCTGTGGGCGGGTAGTGGGGTATTTCCTCTTTATGGGGTTTGGGTGATGGAGAGATGAACACTTCCATGGGACAGGGTGGAGATGCTTGGTGACACTGCTGGTGGTGGTGCTGTCACATCCTGTCTTTGCGGGTAGGCTGTTGTTCGTGAGCTGGATGAAGAGGTCAAGACCGCAGCAGAAGAGGGAGCAGGAGGAAAGCTCACATCTGTCATGTTTTTTAAGGTGTCTACTCTACTGCAGCTCGTACTTAGAACTCAGATGCAGGTGGTGCTCAGGTTAAAATGTTAAAAAAAAAAAAAATCAGAAGAGACTGCTTCATGACTTTGGGCCGATACTGCTTGGCCGATTTGCAAGGGGATGAGGTGGTAGAAAGATGCCCACGGTCCTCAGGTGAAAACTGCGCTTTCAGCAGTGGACCCATTGGAAGGAACTAGAGGCGCTCTCAGCCATCCAAACACCGTCTGCACATGTTCTTGCCTCACAATCCATCCAGCGGTGCTCATGCCTAGGATATGGTGCACAACATCCCGTGGACTGCATGCACCAGAGGAACGGGTTTCATGTAGACACGTAACGGGCCAGATCAACTATGTCACCTCCACCACAACCTTCATTTGATGCTCTCCTCATGTCACTCCCCCAACAATAATTCCCAGTAGAGAAGAGGCTGAATTAGGGCACTCTGAACCATGCTTCATTACTGGCAGCATGCATCAGGTTATTACAGCATGCTGCACAAGGGTGGTAAATAAACAGTATATGGTAATTGTCTAAATTTTTCTATTAAAAAAAAAAATAAAATTTGAGAATCATTAGTGGTTGATACCCTTTTAAAGGAGAAGTGTAACAATGATTGCAGCCAGCGTCTTGGGAGTCTCCTCCGGTCTTTATCTGGCTCAGTATAGGAGGAGGCTTACAGCAGTGGATACAGAAAGCACTCCCACTCTCATCCAGAACGGATCCACGATTTGTTCCCACTTCTCATTGGTGTATTAGCCCAGTTTTTATTAATCTTACAGGACCATTTCCAGTTTTCCATATTACAGAATTGTATCTTTATAAATGTCGCACTGATGGGCCGTACGGCATCCTATGTTTTCTGCTCACACCCATCTGATCTCAGTCACATTGCAGCTGAATACAGATCTGCCCGGCCTGATAGAAGAACATTGCTCTGAGGGCAGCCGACATTTACAGGATTGCCCTCATCAGATTTTTATGCTAACAAAAGCGAGATAAAATGTGAAGAGTCACATATTATACAGAACTGGCCATAAATAAGACAAGTGATGCAGAACTATCAATATGGGAGGGGGAAACAGTTGTGGCCAGAAATATTGCAGCAGTTCATAGATGAGGAGGGTGAGGTTTTATTGTCCTGTGATTTAGGTCTGATCCAGGGTTGTGAAGTCTCCAGGAGGTCTAAGGGAAACATTCCTTAATTGATAGAGCAAGACAAATACATTCGACATATTCATTCCAGCTGTGTCACAGGTCGTCAGAATTTTGTAAACCATTAGTACAAAAAAATTAAAATGTGAATATTGCCTAACATTCCAGAGATACATTATTCCTCTGGAAAATGTCACAGCCAGTCCCATCAGTACCAGCAGCAGTAAAACCCTCATAGAAAACCAGCTTATGTATTTTAAAGAAAAAACAATTATGGACTTAAAAAAAAAACAAAAAAAAAAAAAACATACAGCTAGTCCGGCTGTATGGGCTACATGGAAGTGCGGGTCTGGTCTACTGGGGAGGACGTCCCTACAGATCGTTTCCCCAATAACCTGCAATGTGTAACTCAGCCTGATACAGATCCAACTGCGTTACCCTCCACTAGTACCACCCAGCGCTTAAGAATTATAGAAATGAAAACTCAACTCATAGCTGTCAAACAAGTTTATTACAAGTCAAATAGTTAGAAATAAAGAAGAGATATATAAATATATGCATACATACAAATGAATAATAAAGAGATTAAGAAATCAAAACAATAAATTAAACATTAAAGACAGATTAATGACAAAAAAGCAAAACACATTTTGTACCAAAAGCCCCTGTGCTTTAGCTGCAAAAATTGTGACCCGACGGGGCCGGGGAGGCGGAGGGACCCGACGGGGCCGGGGAGGCGGAGGGACCCGACGGGGCCGGGGAGGCGGAGGGACCCGACGGGGCCGGGGAGGCGGAGGGACCCGACGGGGCCGGGGACAACATTTACAATACAATGCCTAATACCTGGACAGGTCAATGCACCCTTGTTAAACTAGCTATGCAGTTCAAGATTTTACCTTGGGATCCAGAGACACCTGATGAATATACCAGAAAGAGAAGTCTCGATCAGCTCCACATGAGTTATGAAGAAGATCCATTAGTATATGTTGATGCTATTGGAGTGCCAAGGGGGTTGCCTGACCAATTTAAAGCCCAGAACCAGATCTATGCTGGCTTTACTTCTTTAATCCACAAGTGCAGATTAATAAAATGTTGATTGGATCAATTACATATATTACAGTGAACAAAGGTTTGTCAATTTTATCTGTGATGCTTTCCAAGGTATAGTTGAGGAACTGAGCCCTAACACTAGAATGACCCTCCAAAACCGACTAGCCCTTGATATGATCTTAGCTGAGAAAGGAGGAGTCTGTGGGATGGTGGGAGAGGAATGTTGTACCTATATCCCTCAGAACTCTGGGGTAAATGGAAAGACCATGATAGCCCTTAAAAAGTTAAATGGGTTAGCAGCAGAATTAGAATCTAATGTTGGAGTAGACACATCTTTCTTTTCCGGTTGGTTGGGTGGGCTCAAAGGATTCCTTCAACAAGCTTGTCTGGTACTGATTGCCCTTCTTGTAGTTGGATCGATAATTCTCTGTTGTGTTATTCCCCTGTATAAAAAGGTTATCACTGAGGCAACTCCGACTGGCACCTTCCTCAACCAAGAAGTAGACCCACCAGAGTGCGATGGCACTGATCCGGGGGAAATCCCTAAGTACGTCCCCCTCAAGAAGTTAGACAATACCCCTTACTCTCAGATGATGTAAAAAGATTTAGTTTAGGGACAGTAGGAGAACTCCATGTGAAGCTAGTGAAGGGTTCAGCTGCCTGGAGGCCTCTCACAAGGGGAGAGCTTCTGAGGTGTCTGGATGAAGAAATCCACCTCCCCTTTCCCCATCACATGGACAGTCTCGAAGGATTTTTCTTTTTAGGGAAAAACTTAGTGTTTAGGGGGGATTGTCAAGGTAAAAATATATGTCTTTATACTCTTTTGTACTTTATGTATTCTTATGCTGTGAAACAATAAGTTTTTCCCTTCATACTTGCCAATGCAAATGTAATTGTATTTAAGATGGCTGCCAGTATTCACCTTTGCCTTAGTTTTTGTTCTTGCCAAGAATCTACTTTCGTTTCTGAAGCTAAAGTATCATTTCTCTGGAAATCGAAACTTAACAAGATGTGGACAAAGGAAGATTCATCAGATGATGTCAGGCCAATCAGAGGGACTGAATACTAGATACATTGCTTAAACCCCGCCTAACCCCGCCCTCTGCACACCTTCCCCCAATGGACCATATAATGTTGTGTATATGAAATAAAGAGTTCAGTTGCTGTGAGGTTACCACTACGTGTGGAAGCATAAGCAGGCAATGAGTTTGAACCAGCATTTTGTCTGACTCATTCTTCACTCCGGTACCACTGCTTTAAATCTGATTTGGAATGACTGGTGGATGAAGGGTATTGTCGTGACGACCCCGACAGAACGAGCTCACTGATCGCTTGTCAGTTAACTCTTTCTGTACACAATGCAACACAAACGCTATAGAAGTTAGACGGTGCCAAATTTTTAATGAAACCCATTGCTCAAAAAAAAAAATTTTTAACTCCAAATACATGCATTTATGTATTAATTTTATCCTCTTCAGGCGAAGAACCCCTGTAATAAAATTGTACACATGGTTGCATGTGGAAACAAATAGGGTGGCAATAAGTGCAATAAAAAGGCCAGCGTCCTCTGAAGGGCTTACGGGATATGGCAGACCAATATTGTAAGTTTTTACTACGTAAAGGGAATGTATTATATATGTATTTTTTTTTTAATAAAAGTCGTTTTCCAGGACTTCAATACTGATGACCTATTCTAATGACAGGCAATAAATATCATGTTGTTGGGGGGGATCTAACTGCTGGCACCAACACCAAGCAGCTGATTAAAGGGGGCGCAGCAATCCAGGAGGAAATGGTTTTAATGCTAGAAGTTAAGATGATGTTTGATTGCTTGGAGTATGAGAGTCGCTGGTAATGCGGTTTTATGTCTCATGTTCAATTTTTATACTTTGAAAGAAAAATGTGATTTCTAAAATAAAGAATTCCATCAATAATTTTGTCGTTTGTCCCATTTTTGGTGAACTTAATGACTCAAGGTGAGAGTATGTGGCGACAGGCTCCATCTGATGTGACAGGCAATGCTTTGCTACTCATGCAAGTCATTGGGCAGGGAGGGGGAGGGGGTGAGATGTGACCACTTACCTCAATGGTGGATCCAGTGTTATTTATGAGGTCGTTCTAATAATTAAGTGACTGAGAAATGATCCTACAGGGCAAGCGGGCTCATCCTAATAGGAGGTTTGGGGTGAAAATTGCAAGAATTCTTTTCAATATAAAGAAAAATTGTGCTGATCACAAATTAATTCCAACCACAATGGAAATTAAGGATAAAAAAAAACCTTCTTCTGTATAGTTGTGTGCATAGAGGAGGAATGCTATAATAGAGAGGACATTTAATTTAAAAAAATGCCAGTTTCATTAAACTTTATTATGGAGTCCAAGAATATCCTTGTGTTATGATGACAGTAATTTTGTTTTCTTAAATAATTATAATAAAATAATGTAAATCATCTACTAGGTCACACAGAACGAGCAGCATGCTGTCCAATGTCACAGAAAAAAGCAAAACTGCCGACAGTAGTGGAATAAAGTTTCATCTGCGATCTGATTGGCTGACAGAGGACTCCGCCCCTGCGGGTTTGCTCCTGCTGAAGTCTTCATTATATCTTTAGACTTTTAAAGGTTTGAATTAAATTAAATGTTTCTTTACAATCAGAAGCATCAGGAAGATTCCAGCCGATATTCCCAAACCTTTGTTGTACCGCACCATAGGGCACATTATCGATGGCTACTAATGAGCTCACATTCATTTCTAAGCCCATATCGTTCCACACTAACGTTTATGCGGCTTTTATTTTCCTTTTCTGAACCAAATTCTTCAAGAAGAATTCACCTAAATGTAACAAGAAAAATTTACGCAATATTCACAATTTGCAGAATAAAGCCCCTATGAAAAAAAAAAGATTACATGACAAGTACTTTTTTCGCCGTGCTCGAATAATGTGTTTGAGTCCCCGCGGCTGTTTGACAGCCACAATACATACAGGGATTAACGGTTTGTTAGGCAGTGCCAGTATGTGTTGCTGCTGTTGGACAGCCATGAGACATGCAGCCGTGGGGACTCCTAGCACACAAGCATGCTCAGATAACACCTCTGATAACTGAGCACATTAAGAGGCATACATCTTAAATTCTGGAGTTAAAACTTTGAATTGGGCCCTTGACGTTTAAGTTGAAATTGATGGTTCCCTGCAAAATTAAATGAATGTTTACAGAGTTATTCTTGGAATTGTAAACAATCTCCAATCCACAAGAGACGGCTTGCTGATCACTGGGGATCCCAACAGTGGGGTGATGCAGAGCCCTATCAAATGGTGCGTGCTCATCCTCCACTTCTATCCTTGTCTATGTGACTGCTGGAGAAAGTACAGCAGGCCTATAGACAATGAACAGAGGTATGTGCACCTTATCGCAGAGTTCTGCTCCCTCTCAATAGTTGTGGCCGCCAGCAATCAATACCTTATCTCCTACCTCACAGATGGTGGAAAACTTTAAATTCTCGCAACCTGTAAAAAGCAGCCACAGCGGATTCTTGTGGTTTTGGACATGAACCCATCACTCTATTTTCAAAGTATTTCATGAAGTGGCATCTATGGCCGTTAGTTCCCATGTAGAGTAGTGGCCAACCCCTTTAACTTTTGCAAACTCAGGCTATGTGCACACGTTGAGAATCTGCAGTGGATTTTTCTGCATTAAAAAAATCAGTGTTATGTTTTAATAATTATGTGCATTTTTTTTCCCTCCAATTGTTTGAATTGGTGAAAAATACTTCAAAAGCTCATAACAAATTGACATGCTGCAACTTTGAAAAAAAAAAAAAAAAGCTTTTATGCTAAAAATCCACAAGGAAAAAAAATTAGTTTGCATTAATTTACTGTCAGGCCAATGGACGTCAAAGTCAAATACACAGAGGCGCAGATTAAAAGCTTGGACAGAGTCGTGGGCCGACCTTGATATTTATTCAAAAATGTCACAATTGAGGAAGGTTCTACTTATCAAATATAACTATGAACTTAAAAAAATAGAAAAAACGCAATAGCACTCACCAATCAGTGGCAATTCAAACGTCCTTTATTAGAACATGCAGCAAATCATCTTCACGGTTCAAGGGAGGGAGTGAAAGTAGGAGTGCGACAGGCAAGAAGGTTTCAGACCCGTGGAAGCGCTTGGTATTAGCACGAAACGATCGTCGTCGTCTTGCCTGTCGCACTCCTACTTTCACTCCCTCCCTTGAACCGTGAAGATGATTTGCTGCATGTTCTAATAAAGGACGTTTGAATTGCCACTGATTGGTGAGTGCTATTGCGTTTTTTCTATTTTTTTATTTACATGGACACTTTGTTTCACGCAAGCACCGCCTTTCACCTGATCGGACTACCTTTTGTTGGGAAACTCTCCACATTGAGTTTATAATCTCTGCAAAGTCGAGCTGTGCCGCTCACTTTTTTTCTTTTTCTGGTCTATAACTATGAACTTTTTCATATGGAAGCAAGTCTTAAAGTGGTCGCCCCACAAACAAAGTACATTTTTATTAAGAGATCTTAGAATAAAATATTGTAATATTATAATACGTTATGTAAGAGCAGTAAAAAGCATGTGGCCTAATCTAATTATGTAATAATGAAGGCCAAAAAACCTTACAGATAATAAAGTGTGATGCAAACAAAAGTGCCCCCAAACACAGTATGATACCCCCACAGTGAATTTCTCCACACGCACGGTATGATGATCCTACTGTACCCCCTCAATTCCCCCGACAAAGAATGGTGACCCCATTACAGTATGGTTCTCCACCTGTAATCCCCACACAGCCCTCCATGCCAGGGTTGTGCAGTTGGTAAGTCAAACCTCTGACTACAACTCCTCAATTTACGCAACCACACAGCACTGGTCACTACTGAGCATGTGCATAACATGCTGCACAGATTCACCTCCACTCCAGCCCCACAGCACTGGGCATGTACATATCGTGCAGCACAGATTCATCTCCACTCCGACTCCACAGCACTGATCTCTACTGAGCATGTGCATAAAGTGCAGCACAGATTCATCTCCACACTGACCCCACAGCACTGGTCACTACTGAGTATGTACATAAAGTGCAACACAGATTCATCTCCACTCCAGCCCCACAGCACTGGTCACTACTGAGCATGTACATATCGTGCAGCACAGATTCATCTCCACTCCGACTCCACAGCACTGGTCACTACTGGGCATGTACATAAAGTGCAGCACAGATTCATCTCCACACTGACCCCACAGCACTGGTCACTACTGAGTATGTACATAAAGTGCAGCACAGATTCATCTCCACTCCAGCCCCACAGCACTGGTCACTACTGAGCATGTACATATCGTGCAGCACAGATTCATCTCCACTCCGACTCCACAGCACTGGTCACTACTGGGCATGTACATAAAGTGCAGCACAGATTCATCTCCACTCCGACTCCACAGCACTGATCACTACTGAGCATGTACATAAAGTGCAGCACAGATTCATCTCCACTCCAGCCCCACAGCACTGGGCATGTGCATAAAGTGCAGCACAGATTCATCTCATCTACGTCTCCACAGCACCAGTCACTACTAGCTGCAGAAACGCTGCGGATCCGCAGCGTGTGCATATACCCAAAGTGTCAGCATCACAGGCCAAATATACTCACCCTGAGGGCCAGATTTGGCCCCCTACCCAAAGTCTGACATATATGTATTAGGGTATGTGTCACATTAAGTATTTGGCGCAGATATTTCTGCACCATTTCTAGATCTCTTGGCATAAACACACTTTTTTAATGTATTTTTGACGTGTTTTTGGTGCAGATTTTTTTGCCCCACCCATTTAATCTGCAAGTTAAAAATAAGCAATGCGTGCATGAGACTTCAGGATTCTGATTCACTTGGCTGGAATCAGGAAACCCTTCAGGTCTTGCGACAAATCTGCACAGAAAAAAAAAAAGCAAAAACGGCGACAACTCCGCAACGTGTGCACATGCCATTACTGTAAAATGTTAATTTTTTGTGGGGAAAAAACAGCACAAAGGCAACACAGGGTTTAATGGAAGAACATTCATTTCAGGCATGCTGATATTATATGTGAAAAACATTTAAAATGTAACATGCTGAAGATTCCATCACTGTGCTAGATATAAAAGCTGGGATACAGAGATGTAGCCCGCCCTTCAGATCAACGGGCACCATGTAATTCCTCATTTCTCCTATGGGGGCAGTATAGGGAAATTATACACTGGCTGCTTGCTTCTCGTGCAGATTACAGCTGATCTCGAAGATCCAGCACTGGGATGCCATGTGATCTACTTGTTTCCAACAGATCTGACACTCCTTAATCATTACTATTGTCTCAAAAGTGCAATAAAAATAATATGGGAATTTGGTAACAATGCCAAGAGGTATAACCTAAAGAAATGCAAAGGCATACCTGCTTTGTAAGAGGACCGGACCAGAGGACCACTGGCGGTGTACAGGAATCCTAGCTCGTTGCCTATTTTTTCCCAATGCTTAAACTTTTCAGGTGTCACATATTCTTCAACCTGCAGAAAAACAAGTCAAATCATCAGATATTAAAATAAAAATGTATCTAGGTTATTATTAGCTAGTCAAACCTTAAATCAATATTACATATAAAAAGAACATTTCTAATATCTTAATCTGAGACGTCTGCTTTTATACTCTTCTCAGACTCATCTTTCACTCTCAATTAAAGGGTAAAATCTGTATTCAGTGTAGACCAGAGGTGTCAAACTGCATTCCTCGAGGGCTGCAAACAGGTCATGTTTTCAGGATTTCCTTAGTATTGCACAGGTGATGGAATCATTCTGTGCAGGTGATTAAATTCTCACCAGTGCAACACAAGGAAATCCTGAAAACATGACCTGTTTGCAGCCCTCGAGGAATGCAGTTTGACACCTCTGGTGTAGACAGACTTTCCCATTACTGAGATTCTATGAAGAGGGCTGTGGGGAGGAGCCGGAGGCAGACACGGACATTCTGCTGCAAGTGTGTGTGAGATATAGATATATATATACTAGCTATTGAACCCATTCTACGCCCGGGTGGCGAGCATTTATATTGGTATATGGTCTCCATCCTGATATGTGCTGCACCCATCCTGCGTCCCCATCCTGTCATGTGCTGCTGCCATCCTGCGCCCCCGTTCTGTCATGTGCTGCTCCCATCCTGCGTCCCCATCCTGTCATGTGCTGCACCCATCCTGCCTCCCCATCCTGTCATGTGCTGCTGCCATCCTGCGCCCCCGTTCTGTCATGTGCTGCACCCATCCTGCCTCCCCATCCTGTCATGTGCTGCTGCCATCCTGCGCCCCCGTTCTGTCATGTGCTGCTCCCATCCTGCGTCCCCATCCTGTTATGTGCTGCACCCATCCTGCCTCCCCATCCTGTCATGTGCTGCTGCCATCCTGTGCCCCCGTTCTGTCATGTGCTGCACCCATCCTGCCTCCCCATCCTGTCATGTGCTGCTGCCATCCTGCGCCCCCGTTCTGTCATGTGCTGCTCCCATCCTGCGCCCCCGTTCTGTCATGTGCTGCTCCCATCCTGCGCCACCATTCTTTAATTTGCTGCTCCCATCCATATGCCCCATACGCTGCTCCATAAAGGTTTATGGCCCCCATAAGATGCTCCATAGTATATGCCCCGTACGCTGTTCCATAAAGGTTGATGGCCCCCATAAGATGCTCCATAGTGTATGCCCCGTACGCTGTTCCATAAAGGTTTATGGTCCCCATAAGATGCTCCATGGTATATGCCCCCGTACACTGCTCCATTATGGTTTATGGCCCCATAAGATGCTCCATGGTATATGCCCCCGTACACTGCTCCATAAAGGTTTATGGGCCCCATAAGATGCTCCATGGTATATGCCCCCGTATGCTGCACCATTATGGTTTATGGCCCCATAAGATGCTCCATAGTATTATATGCTGCAATATATATATAAAAAAAAATGCCATACTCGCCTATCGTAAAATACCATACTCGCCTATCGTCGCTGGGGGGCCTGAGCAGGCGGGGACACCGCTGCGCTGTGGGGGTCAGGTGCCGGTATCGCCGCCAGCTCAGGCCCCCCAGCACTTGCTATATTCACCTGGCCCCGTTCCACCGCTGCGCTCCGCCATCTTCCGGGTCCTCTGGCTGTGACTGGTCAGTCAGAGGGCGGCACCGGCGCGCATTAAGCGCGTCATCGCGCCCTCTGAACTGAACGTCAGAGGCCGAGGACCGGGACACGGAGCCGCACACAGCGCTGGAACGGGGCCAGGTGAATATAGCCGATACTTACCCTCCTGGCGGTCCCTGCTTCTCTGTTGGAGATCGCGGTGTGCGTTCAGTGTTTACGCATACCGCGATCTCCTGGGAGCGTCACTCTGTGGGGGCCAGACTGCGCCGGCGCTTGCGCAGTCTATAAAGGCTGCGGACAGAGTGACGCTCCCAGCGTTATATTATAGATATATACACACACACACCTATATATACATATATGCACAGTGTGTGTGTATATATATATATATATATATATATATATATATATATATATATATATTATACATATTCAGTAACTCATTTAAAGTGTAGGCATTTTAATATTTAATAAATAAATAGTACACATAAAAATAAGCAACTGTGTTCTTCCTTCTCCTGGACTGATCATTCATTTATACAATTCTGAATTCACGGGTAAAATCTGTATTCAGTGAAGAGAGAATTTTACATTAATGAGATAGGACCTTATCAGTAGTAACTTATCTCCTATGTAGATGGGAGGAACCAGAAGCAAAGTTCTTCCTTCTCCTGGACTGATCATTCAGTTCTTCCTTCCTCCTCCAGATTACATAGAACATTATGAGCACCAGCTGCCATCTGCTATCTTCACTGAATACACATTTTATCTGGGATTTGAGAATTCTATAAATGATCGATCAGCCCTGATGGAGAAAGAAGCGGACTGCTCTGATAAGAAACGATGTAATAGATCTTATTTTCACGTGTACTATTGATTGATGAAATAAAAATTAAAACAACGGTTACTCTTTAAGGAGAACATGCAGCAGGATGTGTCTGCCTCCAGCTCCGCTCTCCTATTCCATCTACTATATAATTGTCTACGGGTCACTTCCGTCTGTCTGTCTTTCTGTCTGTCACGGATATTCATTGGTCGCGGCCTTTGTCTGTCATGGAAATCCAAGTCGCTGATTGGTCGTGGCAAAACAGCCACAACCAATCAGCGACGGGCACAGTCCGGCGGAAAAATGGCCGCTCCTTCCTCCCCGCAGTCGGTGCCTATGCAGCATCAATAGTAAAAAGATCTAATGTTAAAAATAATAAAAAAATAAAATAAAAAATAGTTATATACTCACCGTCCATCGGCCCCCCGATTCAGGAACCGGCCTTTCCCGCTCCTCGCGACGCCCCGGTGACCGCCCCATGCATTGCAGTCTCACAAGATGATGACGTGTGGTCTCACAAGACCGCTACGTCATCATCTCGTGAGACAGCAATGCACTCTTCAGACCGGAGCGCGCGAGGAGCGTCGGTAACCACTTTATCCGGGGGCCAACGGAGGGTGAGTATATAACTATTTTTATTTTAATTCTTTTTTTTTACAGGGATATGATGCCCACATTGCTATATACTACGTGGGCTGTGCAATATATTACGTGGGCTGTGCAATATATTATGTGGGCTGTGTTATATACTACGCGGGCTGTGCAATATACTACGCGGGCTGTGCAATATACTGCGTGGCCTGTGTTATATACTACGTGGCCTGTGTTATACACTACGTGGCCTGTGTTATACACTACGTGGCCTGTGTTATACACTACGTGGCCTGTGTTATATACTGCATGTGTGGTACTGCGCCGGCTGTGCAATATACTACGCAGGCTGTGCAATATACTACGCGGGCTGTGCAATATACTGCGCGGGCTGTGCTATATACTCCGCGGGCTGTGCTATATACTCCGCGGGCTGTGCTATATACTCCGCGGGCTGTGCTATATACTCCGCGGGCTGTGCTATATACTACGTGGCTGTGTTATTTACTACGTGGGCTGTTATATACTACGTGACTGTGCTATATACTACGTGGCCGGCCACGAAAATCAGCGACAGGCGCAGTCCGGCTGCAAATTGGCGCGGGATTTGAACCATGCTTCGCTAATTGGTCGCGGCCTGCCGAATCCTGTGTATTCAATGTATTATTCTAAAATCTTCATAAATAAACTACATACATATTCTAGAATACCCGATGCGTTACAATCGGGCCACCATCTAGTAGAATCTTATAAGCACCAACTGTCATCTCCCATCTCAGTAATGGGACAGTCTGCCTTTACTTAATATAGATTTAACCCATGGATTGAGTCTGAAAGGTCAGTCTGGGAGGAGAAAGAAGCAGATTTCTCTGATGAGATATTACAGAATTGCTTATGAAATGCAAATTAAATTGACAATTATTCTTTAAGACCCCCATACACATTAGGATCAGCTGACAGTGTAATGTGTATGGAGGCTCCCGATTCTCCTCCAGCTGATGATAAATGTGAGATGATGGACTTCTGATCCTCCGGGAGATAAGCCACTGGACGGACTAAAGAACACAGGAGCGTTTGGCTAAGCGGATTGTTCTGCTGGCAGCGTTCTCTCTCAATCGTTTCGCCGACCACTAGCAGAGGCTATAGAAATATTTTGGGAACACTTTTTATACAAAGGAAACCTCAGTGTGGAGCGTGCCCGCACCTTGAGATGGAGCTTCGTTGGCTGCATGTACTGGCCAAGGGTTAAGCAGTCTACGTCTGCGTCACGTAAAGCTAGAAGGAAGAACAGACACATAATGAGCTCAATGGTAACACGACATAGGACTAGTGGGAGGATAACCCAATGGTAGCCCTCCCATACTCACCCGCCATGGTGTCATACACTTGTTCCTTGGTCTCTCCTAACCCCAGCATGATGGAGGTCTTTGTCACAACATCCGCTCGCACGGTCTTCGCATGCCTTAGGACGCTAATAGATTGCTCAAAATTTGCGCGAGGGTCACGGACCTGCCTATAAATATAGAAAAGGACATGGACTTGAGCGCGGTCAATATCATATTTGTGGAGAGATGGTGATCACAGATAATAAATATGAGATAAGAAGAATACCTCTGTAGAGCTGGCACGGTCTCCACATTATGGGCATACACGTCCAGGCCGGAACGGACAATGGTTTCTACAGCGTTCTTATCTCCACGGAAATCTGGCGTTAGACACTCAATAAGGATTTTGGAATTCCTGGGCGAATAGGCGATAACGCAGAATTAAGGAAAGGACAGCAGTAGCACATGACATACGGAGCCATTAGCAATCAATCGATGTGACATAGTCTGGACGGTGGGAGCTGTCGGCCTATGAATTAGAAACTGCAGGGGCGGACATATCATCGGTGCAACCGTACAGGGGCCCAAGAGGTAAGGGGGTCACCACCACCTCCAATGCAGGGTATTATTAGGAGCATTGGACCGCAGAGGGCCCATATATGATCCTGGAACGGGGGCCCTTTTCTGTCTGTCCACCCCTAACCAACTACATATATTTCCAAGCACCTTTCTTGCAAATTCACACAATTAGCAGTTACTGTAGTGAAACCGTTCCAATTCCAATGTAAAAATGGATTAAAACTAGATTATTTTTTACCAACTAATTGCAACAATTCTGCAAAAAAAAAGGTCTTTTTTGCCATTTTGCAATAACACAGCTTTCTACTGCACCGCATGATTGCTAGTGACTAATATTCTTATGAACGGTAACTTTATGTATCTTTTTAATGCATTTTTGCTTCTGTAATTGTCACTTGCTCCGTTGGGAACAAAAACATCTTAACAATTATTGCTAAATGTGAACAGACTATTACACTTGCTGTCAGATTTTTCTACACTTTCACAAAAGTCAATGAACCTACCGTATATAGCAAGGGGATGGTATGGGTTGTACACGTAATACGAGTTTAAAGGGGTTGTCCACTACTCGGTCAGGCTTTTCTCAATCCCTGTTGTAAAATAATAACATCTATACTCGCCTCCGCACCAGCACTGGTTCTCCCAGGTATTTCATGACATTGTTATGTTACGCGATCCCTGAGGCCACTCAGCGCTGGCCTCACTCTCCTCTCCTAGAGATAAGTCCCATACATCCGAAGAAAATGTGAGAGCAGCCGCAGCGCTCTTCATCTATGGATGTATGCGATTTGTCCAAAGGAAGGGGAGAGTGATGCCAGTACCAACTGGCCACAGGGATTACATGACATAATTTTACCTGATCCACCAGGAAAGCCAATGCTGACACCAGAGGTGAGTATAGATGTTATTATTTCACCATTGGGAGACACAAGGATTGAGAAGAGGGTTGTCCGAGTACTGGACAACCCCTTTTAATATGAGTAAATGGAAATATAACAAGTATATAAACCTATAGACACAAGTGAACTGAAAGCCAATGTGTAAAAATTGAGTTTTGGTGTTGCACCGCACCAATGGGTGGACAACCTCACTGGTAACATCTTCATATACATCTATGCACGTTACTATTTGCACCTAATATACATCAGATTGTAAACCTTAATGTATCTATGACCATTGCTGATACGACATATTTTATTTTTTTTTTTTACCTGTATTACCAGTCCATTATGTGGAAAACTGCACAAATCTCCCTGAAGGCATATATTACTATTTTACATGTACCTCTCTTTCAGAAGAGACACCGTTCTTGCAAAGTGTTCGGCTCCTCCATCTGGAAGATCTGGACAAGTGCGAAAGAAAAAAACAAAGAAGTCATGGGAAATAACGCAAAAGGCCGGAATTACAGACACGTGCATATAAAAGGGTTAATGCCATCTTCCTGGATGGCTAGAGTTGGATAGCGCGTTTTTATACAAGCACTTTTGCAATTTACTTTTTGTTGTAATTTTCAGCTGTTCTTGAGATATTACCATTTTTCTTTTGTTTACTGCTCGTTGCCTAGGAGACCGACCACTGCTGTTGTGTAGCTTGTAATCACTGTGCTGAAACTGGTAGGGGTTGTGATCTCCAGCAATTCTGGCCAGCTTCAAAACAGAGCTTACAAGCTCAAAAGAAAAGAGCTTGTAATCACTTGTACATGTTCTGCTGTCTCCCAGAGGAGGTCGGTCTCCAAGGCAATGCGCTGTAAATAAAAGAGAAGTGTTCAGATCTCAAGAACGGTTACACATTTTAATAAGCCGTAAATTGCAAAATAGCTTGTGTGTAAAAAAAAAAAAAATACTATCGGACAAATATCCATTTATGAAGATGGAAATAACATTTTAAAGGGAACCACTTCCTGCTCAAGATTTGTGGAGATCCCAGAGGTCATTTCTTCACTAAACATCAAATGATGGCGTTCCCTTGTAATGTGCCTTCATTTTAGAAAATGGAAAAAATTCCTTTAATCCAGAAATTAAAAAGTCCCATTAATTCATGTGAAAGTGATTTAACTGTACCAAAGACACGAGAAACTCTCCACCTGGTGGCCAGATAGCGGTACTGCAGAGGAAGATCAGTGGAAACACACCTTAGGGTAAACCGTCCACTATTCAGCCAGAAAAAATCAGCCTGTTTAGTCATCTGGTTGCCATCCGGGTGTTCGCTTTTTATATTCATATTTATGCAGTAACAGTAAAATGTAGGTCACCAAAACAGTTTCATGTGTTAATAATGGCAATGTATCCGCAAAAATCAAGTGCAATACAGCTGATCCATATGGGATACTTTTTTGGCACCCATAGACTTGAATTGGCGAACCTCATTTAGTGTAAAAGCTTTAAAAAAAATTTCCCCGCAAGACGGAGCTGTGCAAAAAGGGCGACTTTTGGCGGTTTTCATGCCACTGTGTATTATCTTCACCAAAATAAAGAGAGCCCAGGAGAAGCCTTGCCCGCCCCTCCAATTTATGAAAAGTGCCAGCGGTCTTACGCCAGAAATGTGACAGTCCATGAATAACATTTGGGGCACGGAGCATGGATGTGTACGACGCATGGAGGTGTACACCACAAGGAGGTGTTTGCCCCATGGAGGTGGAGGACGCACGGAGGTGGAGGATGCATGGAAGTGTAGGAAGCATGGAGGTGTAGGACACAAGGAGGTGTAGGACACAAGGAGGTGGAGGACGCACGGAGATGGAGGACGCACGGAGATGGAGGACGCACGGAGGTGTACACCACAAGGAGGTGTAGAACACAAGGAGGTGTAGAACACAAGGAGGAGTAGGACACAAGGAGGTGGAAGACGCACGGAGGTGGAGGACGCACGGAGATGGAGGACGCACGGAGATGGAGGACGCACGGAGATGGAGGACGCACGGAGATGGAGGACGCACGGAGATGGAGGACGCACGGAGGTGTACACCACAAGGAGGTGTAGGACACAAGGAGGTGTAGGACACAAGGAGGTGTGGGACACAAGGAGGTGTGGGACACAAGGAGGTGTGGGACACAAGGAGGTGGAGGACGCACGGAGGTGGAGTGCAAGATGACCGACATTGACATTTGGACCATGTTCACACTAGCAGTATTAGGTCAGTATTTCACATCAGTATTTGTAATCCAAAACAAGAAGTGGGTGATAAATACAGAAGTGGTGACGTTTTTCTATTATATTTTTCCTCTGATTCTGCCACTCCTGATTTTTGTCATATATATACTAATGGAAAATGCTGACCAAATACTGAAAGTGTGAACATGGCATTAAGATATTAAACAGAAGTAATCGGAGTAAGCTCTGGTTGCTGCTGTTAGAGGTAGATGGCAGCTGTATAATAAAGTCAGCATCTACCATGTGGTGCGGGCTCAGCTCCTGAGCCTGCTCCATATACCTCCATCCAACATGTAACATACACGTCCATCACTGATCAGGAAGAAGATAATGTGCACTGCAGTCATGTGGCGCATACCAACCGTCTCTGTCCACAGACGTCAGGACCACGTAGTCCAGTCCCCAGTCCGCTATGGCTTTAGCCGTATTGTACGGTTCATCTGGATCTAGTGGAGGAGGCTTTTTAGCGGTTTTCACTGAACAGAAGCGGCAGCCCCTGGTGCACGTGTCTCCCATTAACTGAGGATGGAACAGATGAAAGCGACAGGTGCGATCACTATGCCGGACGAGATACAGATGTGGCAATTACCTTATTCCTTTACTCACCATGATGGTTGCAGTAGCGGTTCCATATTCTCCACCACCCCAGCACTCTCCAATGTTGGGACACCGGGCTTCCTCACACACCTAGCCACCCAAGAGAATGATTTACAGACACGTGGCTGCTAACATCAAGATACAGATCCTCATATCTTCCCTGTCCTACTTTGAGGGTATGTGCACACGTCAGGATTTCTTGCAGAAATTTTCCTGACAAAAAACGGACATTTCTGCCAGAAATCCGCATGCGTTTTTATCGCGATTTTACCACGATTTTGACGCGTTTTTTGTGCGTTTTTTCCAAAATGCATAGAATTGCAGGAAAAACGCAGAAAATCCGCAAAAATAATGAACATGCTCATTTTTTTACCGAAATAGTGAAAAATCCATAATTTATTTCACTTAAAATATAGTGAAAGGACAAAACATCAGCATACAGAAAAAATTATAAAAACAAGGTCAATGCGTTTCCGGTGACTAAGCACCCTTAATCATGATTAAGGGTGCTTAGTCACCGGAAACGCGTTGACCTTGTGGAAACGCGTTGACCTTGTTTTTATAATTTTTTCTGTATGCTGATGTTTTGTCCTTTCACTATATTTTAAGTGAAATAAATTATGGATTTTTCACTATTTCGTTGAGCTGGATCTCCTTCTCTTTCCTGTTCGTCCACGCCCTGACACAGCGGTTCCGTGCTCCGAGCTCCTGGGAATGTCGGTATGGTGAGCTGGATTTTGTTTTTCATTTTTTTACCGCGATGCGTTTTTTTCACGGAAAAAAACGCATCCATGTGCACATAACAAGCAGAATGCATTCTAAATGATAGAATGCATAATGTATGCGTTTTTAATTAGTTTTTATAGCGTTTTTACCGCGAAAAACCGCGAAAAAACCTGAACGTGTGCACATAGCCTAAACAACATCTTGGGGACAGCAAGGTGGCGGCAAATACAAATACCAATGCGTCTCCTGCAGGCGGTCATGACAAAGGTCCTGTTGGGTTTTCTTTAACCCCTTCATGACCCAGCCTATTTTGACCTTAATGACCTGGCCGTTTTTTGCAATTCTGACCAGTGTCCCTTTATGAGGTAATAACTCAGGAACGCTTCAACGGATCCTAGCGGTTCTGAGATTGTTTTTTCGTGACATATTGGGCTTCATGTTAGTGGTAAATTTAGGTCAATAAATTCTGCGTTTATTTGTGATAAAAACGGAAATTTGGCGAAAATTTTGAAAATTTCGCAATTTTCACATTTTGAATTTTTATTCTGTTAAACCAGAGAGTTATGTGACACAAAATAGTTAATAAATAACATTTCCCACATGTATACTTTACACCAGCACAATTTTGGAAACAACATTTTTTTTTGCTAGGAAGTTATAAGAGTTAAAATTTGACCAGCGATTTCTCATTTTTACAACGAAATTTACAAAACCATTTTTTTTAGGGACCACCTCACATTTGAAGTCAGTTTGAGGGGTCTATATGGATGAAAATACCCAAAAGTGACACCATTCTAAAAAATGCACCCCTCAAGGTACTCAAACCCACATTCCAGAAGTTTTTTAACCCTTCAGGTGCTTCACAGCAGCAGAAGCAACATGGAAGGAAAAAATGAACATTTAACTTTTTAGTCACAAAAATTATCTTTTAGCAACATTTTTTTTATTTTCCCAATGGTACAAGGAGAAACTGAACCACGAAAGTTGTTGTCCAATTTGTCCTGAGTACGCTGATACCTCATATGTGGGGGTAAACCAATGTTTGGGCGCACGGCAGGGCTTGGAAGGGAAGGAGCGCCATTTGACTTTTTGAATGAAAAATTGGCTCCACTCTTTAGCGGACACCATGTCACGTTTGGAGAGCCCCCGTGTGCCTAAAAATTGGAGCTCCCCCACACGTGACCCCATTTTGGAAACTAGACGCCCCAAGGAACTTATCTAGATGCATAGTGAGAACTTTGAACCCCCGGGGGCTTCACAAATTGATCCGTAAAAATGAAAAAGTACTTTTTTTTCACAAAAAAATTCTTTTAGCCTCAATTTTTTTCATTTTCACATGGGCAACAGGATAAAATGGATCCTAAAATTTGTTGGGCAATTTCTCATGAGTACACCGATACCTCACATGTGGAGGTAAACCACTGTTTGGGCACATGGTAAGGTTCGGAAGGGAAGGAGCGCCATTTGACTCTTTGAATGAAAAATTATCTCCATCGTTAGCGGACACCATGTCGTGTTTGGAGAGCCCCCGTGTGCCTAAACATTGGAGCTCCCCCACAAATGACCCCATTTTGGAAACTAGACCCCCCAAGGAACTTATCTAGATGCATATTGAGCACTTTAAACCCTCAGGTGCTTCACAAATTGATCTGTAAAAATGAAAAAGTACTTTTTTTTTTCACAAAAAAATTCTTTTCGCCTCAGTTTTTCATTTTCACATGGGCAATAGGATAAAATGAATCCTAAAATTTGTTGGGCAATTTCTCCCGAGTACGCCGATACCTCATATGTGGGGGTAAACCACTGTTTGGGCACACGGCAGGGCTCGGAAGGGAAGGCGCGCCATTTGACTTTTTGAATGGAAAATTAGCTCCAATTGTTAGCGGACACCATGTCGCGTTTAGAGAGCCCCTGTGTGCCTATGCATTGGAGCTCCCCCACAAGTGACCCCATTTTGGAAACTAGACCCCCCAAGGAACTTATCTAGATGCATATTGAGCACTTTAAACCCCCAGGTGCTTCACAGAAGTTTATAATGCAGAGCCATGAAAATAAAAAATAATTTTTCTTTCCTCAAAAATGATTTTTAGCCTGGAATTTCCTATTTTGCCAAGGGTAATAGGAGAAATTGGACCGCAAATGTTGTTGTCCAGTTTGTCCTGAGTACGCTGATACCCCATATGTGGGGGTAAACCACTGTTTGGGCGCACGGCAGGGCTCGGAAGGGAAGGCACGCCAATTGGCTTTTTAAATGGAAAATTAGCTCCAATCATTAGCGGACACCATGTCACGTTTGGAGAGCCCCTGTGTGCCTAAACATTGGAGATCCCCCACATATGACCCCATTTTGGAAACTAGACCCCCAAAGGAACTAATCTAGATGTGTGGTGAGGACTTTGAACTTCCAAGTGCTTCACAGAAGTTTATAACGCAGAGCCATGAAAATAAAATAAAAATTTTATTTTCTCTAAAATGATCTTTTAGCCTGCAATTTATTATTTTCCCAAGGGTAACAGGAGAAATTTGACCCCAAAAGTTGTTGTACAGTTTCTCCTGAGTACGCTGATACCCCATATGTGGGGGTAAACCACAGTTTGGGCACATGTCGGGGCTCGAAAGTCAAGTAGTGACATTTTGAAATGCAGACTTTGATGGAATGCTCTGCGGGCGTTACGTTGCGTTTGCAGAGCCCCTGATGTGGCTAAACAGTAGAAACCCCCCACAAGTGACCCCATTTTAGAAACTAGACCCCGAAAGGAACTTATCTAGATGTGAGGTGAGCACTTTGAACCCCCAAGTGCTTCACAGAAGTTTATAACACAGAGCAGTGAAAATAATAAATACGTTTTCTTTCCTCAAAAATAATTTTTTAGCCCAGAATTTTTTATTTTCCCAAGGGTTACAGGAGAAATTGGACCCCAAAAGTTGTTGTCCAGTTTCTCCTGAGTACGCTGATACCCCATATGTGGGGGTAAACCACTGTTTGGGCACACGTCGGGGCTCAGAAGGGAAGTAGTGACTTTTGAAATGCAGACTTTGATGGAATGGTCTGCGGGCGTCACGTTGCGTTTGCAGAGCCCCTGGTGTGCCTAAACAGTAGAAACCCCCCACAAGTGACCCCATTTTGGAAACTAGA